>NC_079492.1:4907975-6173808 GCF_020520425.1 Spinacia oleracea | reverse complement strand
TTTAACTCATTATCTACAATTTGAAGAAACAATTAGAGAGAGAAAAAACAATTGAACGAACTACAATAAATCATGAAATGAACATTAAATCACAACAAAATTGCAATAAAACTCAATAATTTACATAAATCAGCAAAGAATCACTCACCAATTGGAACAGAGGAGACGACGCATAGATGATGGCAGCGCGGTGGTTACAACAGGTGAGGACATGGTGGCGCTGAGGAGAGAGAACCACGAAGGAGAGGGGCAATGGAGGAGAGAGAATAAGGAGCAGAGACCTCTTGCCGAGTTGCCGCTGAGAGGGAAGGACGAGGAGCAGTAGAACAGAAACATTTACTCTTTTTTTTTTTATTTAATATTTACGATTTTGCTATTACTAAAACGCGAAGGTAAACGCTTGGGAGCTGTTAGATCTGATCAACACGAACGAACGAGATTGCTTCTCATTCTTCTCATTTTAAGTTCCCTTCTCATTTGAGTATATATATATATATATATATATATATATATATATATATATATATATATATATATATATATATATATATATATACACGTATTTTTATTATTATTAATTTAGGAATACCGCCGATTTTTTACTATTTGGATGATAGAAGTTACGTGATTAATATATATATATATATATATATACGTATTTTTATTATTATTAATTTAGGAATACCGCCGATTTTTTACTATTTGGATGATAGAAGTTACGTGATTAATATAGCACATGTGTTAGCCCACTGCTTGCCACGAGACACTTGGTAGAAGGTTTGATTTTGTGATTTTTTAGAAGTTGTTGATACTCCATCCGTATTTATTTAAGAGATACACTTGGTCGGGCACGGGTATTAAGAAAAAGAATTGAATGTAATAAAGTAATAAAACAAGTGGGGTTGGGTAGATATTTTAATTAGTAAAACAAGTGGGGACCATGTCATTTTAGGGGATGGGGTGGGGATGAGGGTGTAGATAGATTATTTAATTAGATGGTGGGGTTGATAAGTTACTAAAAATAGCAAGTGCATCTCTTAAATAAATACGGCCGGAAAAGACAAGTGTATCCCTTAAATAAATACAGAGGGAGTATTTGTTCAATTGATGATGTGCTAAGCAATGACATTTGATGCCTATTAGGATTTTATTAAAAAAAATTAACGTGATTATTTTGACCAAAATTTAAAATTTTAATTATTCCCTTATAGAGTTATAGTGTGTTGAAGATTTTGGAAACTAAATTAATTAAATCAATGAGATTTAAATAAGTAGGGATTTAAGTCTATGGTGCAATTACTAATTTGACCTTTGGGGTTCCCTCCTTATATAAGGGAGACAGATCGAAGAATTTTTAGTAAAACCCTCGTGAAAACAGCATCCTGTAGTCGGCGGCGGTTCTCCCAACCACCTCTCCTCTACAACTATTTTGTATGACATTTAGCTTTGATTTGGTGTTCTAGAATTTTGCAATGGCGAAGTTTACATTGATTTTTGATTTGGTGTTCTAGAATTTTGCAATGGCGCAATTTACATTGATTTTTGATTTGGTGTTCTAGAATTTTGCAATGGCGCAATTTACATTGATTTTTATAAAACGAGAAGAATTCAATGTGATTTTTGGAGTATCATTTCATAATTGAGTCAAATTTGGTTGTTAACGCCGTAACGCGTTGCATTTTACGAGCTTAGCTTGGGTTTTGAGGCTCTTCGAGCTTCAAGCTTCAAGGTTCAAGCTTGAGCTGGTAATTGTAGATCGTCTAATATCTGTGTTGGGGTGTTAAAATGGGCCCACCATTTTAACCCCAAAACCAACAAAACCCACTCAAGCCCAATATCACTTACAGGGCCTCAAAGGTCCAACAAGGCACTATATATACCCCTCAAAGGGCAAGGTAAAAGAGGCCATATTCTCTAACCCTAGAGAAGCCACCCTACTCTCTCTCTCCCCTAAACACCTCATTTATACATCAGTTGTACTGACTTGAGCGTCGGAGGCTCCGCCTCGGGGACCCCCCTGGCCCGGAGTTCATCTTGCAGGTGAAGGAAATAATGCCCTTGGTCCAAGTATCCATTCAATGTTAAGTCTAATAAATGCGGTTCAGTATTAATTAACAAGTTAATAATTCAGTGAGATCAAGTGAGCTGAATGCCTAGCTAGAGGCCGCTTCAGTTCAAGTGGAATTAATGATATTAATCCACAGCTTACTCTTGACTGAACCCGTAGGGTCACACAAATAGTACGTAAACGGATCAAGTATTTAATGGCATTAAATACTCCATCTATGGATATTCGGAATCGACGGATCTTGGTTTCAGTGGGAGCTGAGATCGTCACAGGCAAGAAATGAATACTCCGGAAACGATGATATTGCCGGAAACGGAAATATGGATCGTATCGGAAATATAAATATTATCCAAGTCGTAGATGTTGCCAGAAACGGAAACATGGTACGTATCAGAAAATATTATCGGAAATGGAAATATTGCCGGAATCGGAAATATTGCCGGAAACGGAAATATTGTCAGAATCGGAAATATTATCGGAATCGGAAAATAATTCCCGAAACGAAAATATTAAATATTTGTTCGAAACGGAAATTGATTCCGGAATCGGAAATATTGAATATTGTTCGTATCGGAAATGAATTCCGGAATCGGGAAATTAATCGGAAGCGTATCGTACGAATTAGCATCGGACGAGGCCTGCCAGACGAAGGCCCAGCACGAAGCCGGGCCATCGCCCAGCAAGCCAGCGCGCCACAAACGCACCAGCCAAGGCTGCGCCAGGCCCACCGCAAGGCAGGCCCAGCGCGCGCCAAGGCTACGGCAGCGTGTGGGCTTGCGGCAGTGGGCTGCGAGCTCGCGGGCTGCGCGCGCGCGCATGGCGCCCCTCGTGGGCTGCTGTGCGTGCGTGTGTGTTTGTGTGCTACTCGAATCCTAAAGCTACCGGGATTCTTCATATGATTAAATCTAATCCTAAAAGATTTAGTTCATTTAATTAGAGTCCTAGTAGGATTATAATTAAATAAATTAGTATCCTAATAGGATTCCAAATCCTTTTCCATAACTCTATAAATAGGTGCCTAGGGTCACATATTTACATCGAGCATTCAAGTATTCAAAGTGAGTTTTGAGAGCAAAATTCAGTCATACAATTGCCTATAAAGTGCCGAAAATTCTAAGTACCTTAAGGGCGATTCTAGTTGGTCAATCTTAAGGCGGATCCGGACGTGTTGTGGACTATCTACGGAGGGACGACACTTGGAGTCCTAAAGACTTGTTCTTGTTCGGTTCGGGCGCAGCTAGGGAGGGCACGCAACAAAGAGTATGCATCTAAACTATGCTAAATGATTATGTGTAAATAATATGTTTTCCTGGCTTTATGGTTTTTCCGCATGATTTATGAATTGTCATATGTATCATGAATAATAACTTGAAAATGAAAGCAATCATGCAATTTAAACAAGTCATTAGCATTTTATTCGAATTATGTGTTCTGGCAGGTGTGAATAAAATGATTCCAAGACCCTAAAATCATTGAAGAACTAAGCACAGTTTGTCGACTTAATCCTAAAACATCTTAGGTAAGCAAAAGCCTTTTGCTAATAGTCTAAAAGCTATTCTTGGTTGATAGGTACGTCTAAGAACTTATTAGGTAAACCTATCGATTTTGCCACGACATAAAAGGACTCCTTACTTATATCGTTGAGTTTCACCAAAACTAACATGTACTCACAATTATTTGTGTACCTTGCCCCTTTAGGACCAATAAGTAACACCTCGCTGAGCGAAAACTATTACTAGATTGATGTAAAGGATATCTAAGCAAGTGTATATTTTGGCATGGCACCTTTTAACTCAATTTTTAAGTTTGGAACTTAAGGCTCTTACTATGTTGGTTAGATTTTAAGTAAACTAAAATCCTTAATCATGCAACATAATCAAGCTTTGATCTCATGCATTTTAAGACATATTTAAAAGCAATAAATAACTTAAAACATGCATAAGATAAATGTGATCTAGTATGGCCCGACTTCATCTTCAAGCTTTAACTTCAAAGTCCGTCTTGAAAATCTCCGTGGGAGGCACCATTTTCTTCAAATAGGATAAGCTATAATTAAAACTAATTACAACTATTTGATGGTACGCAGACCATATTTGAATTGAAAAACAACTTTGGTACTTTAGACCAATTACATTCAAATTAATGGTACGCAGACCATATTTTCTATCCTATTTGGGCCATACTAGTCACTTCATAACCTGCAAAACAGTACATATACAATATATACCATTCACCCATTCATTATCATGAATGGCCCACATAGCTGGTTAGTAAAACACATTATGCATCACGTAAACATTTGCAACAATTAATCAAGGGCACCAATAATCTACCAATTATTCAGTCCTTATTAATTCTAATTAATCAAGTTGTTTTAACCTTAAGGATTTGTAGACCTAATCAAGAGTTTATGACTAAAAGGGCTCCCACTTAAACCAATAAATTCATATGCTTTACTAATTTTAAACATAAAAATGTATTTCTAGTCTAACCGGAAACATACAAATTTAATTAAAATTTAAAGCTCATATAAATTTATAATTGAATCCAAAAAGTTTAATTTAATTTCAGTCGTATTTAAATTAATTCATGATTTTAATTTTAGTAAAATAATTAGAATAAATAAAATTTATTATAATTACAATATTCAAAATTAAAATCCAAGAAAATAATTTAAATTATTAATTTTAAAATTAATTAAAATTACGTAAACTGAAAATTTCAAATTAAAATTTCAAAACGATCCAATCGCAACGCAACAACCCCACGCAACGCACGCCCATGGGCCACACGCACACAGCCATCGCTGGCCATGTGCGCGCAGCCCATGCGCTGCCTCGCATCGCTGCTGCTGCTCTCCTTCGCAAGGCATCACGCGAGCTGGTGCTCGCTGCGCGCGCCAGCGCTCGACAATTAAAAATTGCGTACGTATAATTAAATAAACGCAATTTGCAATTAATTAACAATTACGAAAATTAATCACCCCTTTTAATTCTTACAAATTTGTAATATTTAACCATGTTCATGCAATTTTATATTATGAAAATAATAAGAGGCTCGTGATACCACTAATAATAAACGTATTGATTTTTCGGCAGTTTCTTCGTTACTCATCCAAATCGAGTGATTTTTGTGTCAATTCCGCATGTAAAAGACATTCTAAAATTTTGACAAAAATTGTGTTTTTCTGCCGAATCCAGAATTCTCAAATTCGAAGCCTAACTATGACTTTTCGGAGGTTTTAGTTTTTCGAATGCAAAATTTCGTAAATTTAAGATGTTAAATTAAATATTTGCGATTCTTGTTGATAAATCTTGAATTTTTGATTGACCTACTGTATATGTTTAACAAGTTTGAATGCCTAGCCTTGTTAATTATGCAATCTAATTTGTAATTATGATTAATTTGTTGAAAATTAGAATAATTTAGAATTAATTTGATTTTAATAATTAATTATAATTTAATTAGATACCTATGATTAAAAACCACCATAAAAATTGTAAATTTATGTTAAATTTTAAATTTTTATGACCTAGACTTGAATCCATGTTAATCGGAAATCAATTGAATAATAAATTTTCGATTTTTCGCCCTAAAATTATGAAATTAATATTATTTATTAATTTGTCATTAATTTTAAATATAAATTTTTTAAATTTTATGCATTCGCTCATATAACTTGCACGCACAAAGCAATGGATGCTACGTGTTACCCTTAAGGGGTGTTGTATAGTGCGGGCATGTGACGACGAGCAAGGGAGCTCGTCGCCCATGCGGCACGAATGCAATGAGCAAGGCCATGGTGCACGAGCACAAGGCAGCAGCCCTGCCTTGTGTCGTGGGCTGTGAGCAATGGACGAATGGGCGAGGGCGAAAGCAAGGCACAACAGTCGCGTGTGGGCAGCAAGCGAGCTGCGCCACAGCGCGCACTGCCTCGCGCAAGCGTGCGGAGCCTCGCGCGCAGCGAGCGCAAGCTCGCGTGCCACGAGTGCTACGCCCAGCGTCGATGCCTCGCGCAGCAAGCGAGGCTCGCAGGTTCGAGCGCTGGCAAGCGCGCGCAGCGAGCAATGGCCCGCATAAAGCGAGCGTTAGCGAGCGCGCGCAGCGAGCGCTGGCTCGCATGAAGCGAGCGCTGGCGAGCGAGCGCGCGCAGCGAGCGCTGGCTCGCATGAAGCGAGCGCTGGCGAGCGAGCGCAGCGAGCGATGGCTCGCGTGCATCGAGTGCTGGCGCGCGCAGCGAGCACCAGCTCGCGTGATGCCTTGCGAAGGAGAGCAGCAGCAGCGATGCGACGCAGCGCATGGGCTGTGCGCACATGGCCAGCGATGGCTGTGTGCGTGTGGCCCATGGGCGTGCGTTGCGTGGGGTTGTTGTGTTGCGATTGGATTGTTTTGAAATTTTAATTTGAAATTTTCAGTTTACGTAATTATAATTAATTTTAAAATCGGTTTTTTCATGAAATGCCCCCGAGGTTTGCAAAAACGCACCAAATACCCTCGTGTCTTTCGAATCACATAATATACCCCTATTTTTGCCTAAGTTTGCACCAAATACCCCTAATCCGACCTTCCGTTAGTCCTCCGTTAAGTCATGTTTATAATTCACAGAATGCCCCTATTTTTAAACTTATTGCACAATATACACCTATTTGTAAACTAAGTTGCACTAAATATCCAAACTGCTTTTTTTTTCTTTTCTCTCCATCCCTTCCTTCTCTTTTCCTGATCCATCTTCTCCGGTGCACTCCATTGTTCTACAACCGCCAACATAAGAATCAAAGTGCAAACAATCAAATTCGAAAAATCAATTACTTCCATTCACACTAATCGCCCACAAATTGGACTGAGATTGGAGAAACAAGAAGGGCGGACCCAGAGAAGAACATACGGGATTGAGCTACTTAAAACACAAAGGCTGCAAGAATTAAACCACTTTATCAAAGATATTCAGATCAACAACACTTACAACAACATTTACAGAGAATTCCTTAACTAAGTGCTTCATACTATCTTAGTAGTAAGTCAGAAACCTTAGAATTAGAATTCGATTCTGGAAATCCACCACCATAAATCCATAATCAATGTCTGCTTCTACATTGACTCCCAATTTTCTTCAAACAGTCTCCACTCAATTTTACTCACTCTCCCAATTCCGAATTCCCAACACCCTCAACTTCTCGAATTTCATTCAATTGCAAATCAAAATACCCAATTTCGTCAAAATCAGCTTCAATTCTAACCCTAAATGCAGCACTTTTTGACCCTTTTGTGCTTCAAATTGCAGAAACTTTTGAAGACTCTCTCTCCTCTTCATCTTCTTCAACTCCCTTACCTTTGCAGAAACTAAGGGATTCGTCCTCCGAATCCCTTCTTTCTCTATTGCTCGTTGCACTTGAGTGGGTCAATGAATCGACGGTGCAACCGAGGATGTTGAACCCTGGGCCGAGATCGGCCTCCGCCGGCGACCAGAGAACGGAAATCGGACGCCGTCGGTTATCAGAGAGCAGGAGGAAGAACAACTTCGTTTTTTGCACCGCCGCGAAACTTCCGCACCACCGGAGAATCGACAACCTTCCCAATGCGGCCACCGGAGAACGACCACCCTCCGCGAAGCCAAGTCGACCACCATCAACATCTGATTTAAGTGATCCTCCGGATCACTGTCGGCGACCAGAGATCGGCCTCCGCCGGCGACCAGAGAGCGGAGATCGGACGTCGCCGGCGACCAGAGAGCAGGAGGATCTACCCAGAATTACTGGGTTTCGAGTAGGTTGAAGCTTGAAGAACAGGGGAGAGGAGAGAGAAATAGAAGAATATGAGATTTTTTTTTTCGAGTTTCTGTCAAAGGGAAGGTAAGTAAATGGGGTCATAACACAATTAAGGGCAAAATAGTAAAACTCCACTAACGGTAGACTAACGCCGTTAACTGTTAGGTGCATCTCATGAAAAATACGGATAAATAGGGGTATATTATGTTAATCGAAACACGCGAGGGTATTTGGTGCGTTTTTGTAAACCTCGGGGGTATTTCATGAAAAAACCGTTTTAAAATTAATAATTTAAATTATTTTCTTGGATTTTAATTTTGAATATTGTAATTATAATAAATTTTATTTATTCTAATTATTTTACTAAAATTAAAATCATGAATTAATTTAAATACGACTGAAATTAAATTAAACTTTTTGGATTCAATTATAAATTTATATGAGCTTTAAATTTTAATTAAATTTGTATGTTTCCGGTTAGACTAGAAATACATTTTTATGTTTAAAATTAGTAAAGCATATGAATTTATTGGTTTAAGTGGGAGCCCTTTTAGTCATAAACTCTTGATTAGGTCTACAAATCCTTAAGGTTAAAACAACTTGATTAATTAGAATTAATAAGGACTGAATAATTGGTAGATTATTGGTGCCCTTGATTAATTGTTGCAAATGTTTACGTGATGCATAATGTGTTTTACTAACCAGCTATGTGGGCCATTCATGATAATGAATGGGTGAATGGTATATATTGTATATGTACTGTTTTGCAGGTTATGAAGTGACTAGTATGGCCCAAATAGGATAGAAAATATGGTCTGCGTACCATTAATTTGAATGTAATTGGTCTAAAGTACCAAAGTTGTTTTTCAATTCAAATATGGTCTGCGTACCATCAAATAGTTGTAATTAGTTTTAATTATAGCTTATCCTATTTGAAGAAAATGGTGCCTCCCACGGAGATTTTCAAGACGGACTTTGAAGTTAAAGCTTCAAGATGAAGTCGGGCCATACTAGATCACATTTATCTTATGCATGTTTTAAGTTATTTATTGCTTTTAAATATGTCTTAAAATGCATGAGATCAAAAGCTTGATTATGTTGCATGATTAAGGATTTTAGTTCACTTAAAATCTAACCAACATAGTAAGAGCCTTAAGTTCCAAACTTAAAAATTGAGTTAAAAGGTGCCATGCCAAATATACACTTGCTTGGATATCCTTTACATCAATCTAGTAATAGTTTTCGCTCAGCGAGGTGTTACTTATTGGTCCTAAAGGGGCAAGGTACACAAATAATTGTGAGTACATGTTAGTTTTGGTGAAACTCAACGATATAAGTAAGGAGTCCTTTTATGTCGTGGCAAAATCGATAGGTTTACCTAATAAGTTCTTAGACGTACCTATCAACCAAGAATAGTTTCTAGACTATTAGCAAAAGGCTTTTTCTTACCTAAGATGTTTTAGGATTAAGTCGACAAACTGTGCTTAGTTCTTCAATGATTTTAGGATCTTGGAATCATTTTATTCACACCTGCCGGCACACATAACTTGAATAAAATGCTTAATAAACATTGAATTATGCATGTATGCTAGAATTTAAGTTTATTAAGAGAAACTGTGAATGGTTATTTATTTGTTTATTCTTTTCAATTGTAGTTTTAAATATGCAAACAACAATTCATTCAACATTCGATCAATTCTCGAAAAGGAGAAGTTGAACGGGAAGAACTTCCTTGACTGGCAAAGGAACTTGCAAATAGTTCTTATGCAGGAAGAAAAGGAGTATGTCCTAGAAGAGGCGATGCCCGAAGCCGCAGGCGACGGGGTCACTCAGGCAGCCCTCAATCGTTGGATTGATGCCAACAAGGATGTGAAATGTCTAATGCTCGCCACCATGAGTGCGGATCTGCAGAAAACGTTCATCAACTCAGATGCTTTCACAATCATCAGTGAGTTGAAGAACATGTCCCAAGATCTGGCTCGAGTCGAAAGATTCGAGACTCATAGGCAAATTCTTGAGACCAAGCTTAAGAAAGGCGAGCCCGTAAGTCCACATGTTCTCAAAATGATTGGACTCATTGAGAATATGAGTCGGCTGGATCAGCAATTTTCTCAGGAAATGGCTATAGACACCATCCTCCATTCTCTTCATAGCGGGTATGATCAGTTCAAACTGAACTACAGTATGAATAGTCTGGACAAAACGCTCACTGAGCTTCACGGTATGCTGAAGACCGCTGAAAAGACGCTCAAAAGTGATAAGCAGGATGTGCTTATGGTGCGTGGGGGCAAGTTCAAGAAATCTGGAAAGAAGAGGAATGCTAAGAAAGGTGGCAACAAGGCCAGCCCAACTAAGCAAACTGGCGCCAAATCTGTAAAGAGGAAGGTCAGTCAACCCACTTCTGAATCCGAATGCTTCTACTGCAAGAAGAAGGGGCATTGGAAGAGAGATTGCTTGAAGCTAAAGGAAGATCAGAAGAACGGAACAGTCGTTCCATCTTCAGGTATTTTCGTTATAGACTGTATACTTGCTAATTCAACTTCTTGGGTATTAGATACAGGTTGTGGCTCACACTTATGTTCCAATCCACAGGGACTAAGAAGAAGTAGAAAGTTAAGCAAGGGTGAAGTCGACCTACGAGTGGGAAATGGAGCACGGATTGCTGCATTAGCTGTAGGAACTTACTATTTGTCATTGCCCTCCGGGCTAGTTTTGGAACTGGAAGAATGTTTCCATGTTCCAAGTCTTACTAAAAACATCATTTAAGTTTCTTGCTTAGATGCTAAGGGATTTTCCTTTTTAATAAAAGACAATAGTTGTTCGTTTTATTTTAAAGAGATGTTTTATGGATCTTCTAGATTAGTCAATGGACTTTATTTATTAGATCACGACAAACAAGTATATAACATAAATACCAAAAGGGCCAAAAAGGATGATTCAGATCTCACCTATCTGTGGCATTGTCGATTAGGCCATATAAACTTGAAACGCTTAGAAAGACTTCAAAAGGAAGGAATTCTAGAACCATTTGACTTAGAGGATTATGGTAAATGCGAATCATGTTTACTTGGCAAAATGACAAAGCAACCTTTCTCTAAAGTTGGAGAAAGAGCAAATGAACTATTGGGTTTAATCCATACAGATGTATGTGGACCAATGAGTACAAATGCTAGAGGTGGTTTCAGCTACTTTATCACTTTCACTGATGACTTCAGTATATATGGTTATGTCTACCTAATGAAGCATAAGTCTGAATCCTTTGACAAATTCAAGGAATTTCAGAGTGAAGCAGAGAATCAATTAGGAAAGAAGATTAAGGCACTGCAGTCTGATAGGGGCGGTGAATATCTGAGCTATGAATTTGATGACCATCTGAAAGAATGTGGAATTCTATCAGAATTGACTCCTCCTGGAACACCACAATGGAACGGTGTGTCGGAACGGAGGAACAGAACCTTCCTAGACATGGTCAGGTCAATAATGGGTCAGGCCAAACTTCCATTAGAATTTTGGGGACATGCACTAAATACAGTTGCACTCACTATAAATAGAGCTCCGTCTAAAGCTGTCGAAAAGAGGTACTCCATATGAATTATGGTTTGGAAAGCCTCCAAATGTGTCTTTTCTGAAGATTTGGGGATGTGAAGTATACGTCAAACGATTGATTTCAGACAAACTTCATCCAAAATCTGACAAATGTATCCTTGTGGGCTATCCAAAGGAAACAAAGGGGTATTACTTCTACAATACATCTGAGAACAAGGTGTTTGTTGCTCGAGATGGTGTCTTTTTGGAGAAAGATCACATTTCCAAAATGACAAGTGGGAGAAAAGTAGACCTCGAAGAAATTCGAGTCGAACAACAAACTCTAGAGAATGCTCAAGATGACATTCAGGATGAAACTCAGAGATCTTTAGAAGAATCTGGTGAGAATCATGGTCAAACAAGAAATGTTACCCCGCGTAGATCGCAAAGATATAGATCTCAACCGGAAAGGTACTTAGGTATTTTGACGAACGAGAGCCATGACGTTCTATTACTTGAAAGTGATGAACCTGCGACTTACAAACAAGCTATGACGAGCCCTAGCTCCAAGCAATGGCAAGAAGCCATGCAATCTGAATTAGACTCCATGTCTGAAAACCAAGTATGGGATTTGGTCGATTTGCCAGATGGCTACCAAGCCATTGGAAGCAAATGGGTTTTCAAACTGAAAAAGGACAAAGATGGGAAACTTGAAGTTTTCAAAGCTAGATTGGTTGCAAAAGGTTACAGGCAAGTCCACGGTGTGGATTACGATGAAACCTTTTCACCAGTTGCAATGCTAAAGTCTATTCGGATAATGTTAGCAATCGCTGCATATTACGATTACGAAATATGGCAGATGGATGTCAAAACTGCTTTCTTAAACGGTGTTTTAACAGAAACTGTGTTTATGACACAGCCTGAAGGTTTTGAGGATCCAAAGAATGCTAAAAAGGTATGCAAGCTAAAGAAGTCAATCTACGGATTGAAGCAGGCATCCAGGAGCTGGAATATACGTTTTGATGAAGCAGTCAGTGACTTTGGTTTCATCAAGAACGCAGACGAATCTTGTGTATACAAGAAGGTCAGTGGGAGCAAAATTGCTTTCCTGGTATTATATGTCGACGACATATTACTTATCGGAAATGACATTCCTATGTTGAACTCTGTCAAGATTTGGCTTGGGAAATGTTTTTCGATGAAAGATCTAGGAGAAGCACAGTACATATTGGGCATCAAGATTTACAGAGATAGATCTAAAAGGATGATTGGACTTAGTCAAAGCACTTATATCAATAAGGTGCTTGATAGGTTCAAGATGGCGGACTCCAAGCGAGGCTACCTACCCATGTCTCATGGAATGACTCTAAGCAAGAATCAGTGCCCAAAAACACTTGATGAGCGTAGACGAATGAATGGGATTCCATATGCATCATTGATTGGTTCAATAATGTATGCTATGATATGTACACGCCCGGATGTTGCGTACGCACTCAGTGCTACGAGCAGATACCAGTCAGACCCAGGAGAGGCGCATTGGACTGCTGCCAAGAATATTCTGAAGTACCTGAAAAGGCACAAAGATGACTTCCTGGTCTATGGTGGAGATGATGAATTAATTGTTAAAGGCTATACGGACGCAAGTTTCCAAACCGACAAAGATGATTTCAGATCACAGTCTGGGTTTGTCTTCTGCCTCAACGAGGGTGCAGTAAGTTGGAAAAGTGCTAAGCAAAGCACCATTGCGGATTCTACAACTGAAGCGGAGTACATTGCTGCACATGAAGCAGCAAAGGAAGCTATATGGCTAAGGAAGTTCATAGGTGAACTTGGTGTAGTCCCCTCCATTAAAGGACCAATAGCCCTGTATTGTGATAATAACGGAGCTATTGCACAGGCAAAGGAGCCTAGACACCACCAGAGAGTCAAGCATGTACTTCGTAGATTTCACCTTCTACGAGAGTTCGTTGAAAGAAAAGAAGTCGAGATAAACAAGATCGGAACTGATGACAACATATCAGATCCATTGACTAAACCTCTGCCGCAGGCGAAGCACAACTCGCACACTGCAGCTATGGGAATCAAGCATATTGGAGAATGGCTTTGATGACCCTGTTTAATGTTTTAAAGTTTTAGAGTTTAAATCTTTGTAAAACATTATTGGTTAATCATTCACAATAAATGAAAAGAATTCATTTTTCCATTTAATTTGTGGTTTATTAAATGATGAGTCCCTTCAAATTGACGATATATTCAAGATAGACTGTCAGGACCAGTCCTGTGACTAAGAAATGTCTATCAGTGAACTTGAATGTCAAAGGTTGAAAATGGTCCCTAGTCGGAGTTTTCTATAAAATTGGACGCATAGAAAACGTTAGACGACTAGAATGCAAGATGTCTAGTAGTTCTGTTTCTTGAACTATGTGGACATGGCAATGTCATAATCATTTGCATAGATACTTACTTTGGGAATACTAGTATCGGACAAGACCTATGAAACTTTACTGTAAGAGATGAAAATCTGTCATAAGTAAATTTCATTAAAATTATTAGACACTAAATCCTCAATACCTGAGTGATTTGAGATTACTTGTTTGAGAACTGGTTGCTTTGACGTTGACCAACCGTCGCACCGTAAAAGGAGGCTATAAAGGCAACGCTCAGGTAATCACCTATCAAACGAAGTCTAATCTCAAGATCGCAAGATTGGGATTGTCCTCCCATAAATCGGGATGAGATGCTTAAAAGTTGTACAAGGCCACTCGGAGAGCTAGAAACTGTGAAATGCATGGCCGTGCTCGGATGAATCATAGGCTATGATTATCTGTTTATTTGATCAGTTGAACTCTGAAACCGAGAAACACCTCTGGACATAATAAGGATGACAACTCTTACCTTATGTTCAAGAGCAAGCATCGAGCGACAAAGGAATTAGGAAATGCACACTTGTCCCTAAGGACAAGTGGGAGACTGAAGGAAATAATGCCCTTGGTCCAAGTATGCATTCAATGTTAAGTCTAATAAATGCGGTTCAGTATTAATTAACAAGTTAATAATTCAGTGAGATCAAGTGAGCTGAATGCCTAGCTAGAGGCCGCTTCAGTTCAAGTGGAATTAATGATATTAATCCACAGCTTACTCTTGACTGAACCCGTAGGGTCACACAAATAGTACGTAAACGGATCAAGTATTTAATGGCATTAAATACTCCATCTATGGATATTCGGAATCGACGGATCTTGGTTTCAGTGGGAGCTAATATCGTCACAGGCAAGAAATGAATATTCCGGAAACGATGATATTGCCGGAAACGGAAATATGGATCGTATCGGAAATATAAATATTTTCCAAGACTGTTAGGTTATGATACATATGACAATTCATAAATCATGCGGAAAAACCATAAAGCCAGGAAAACATATTATTTACACATAATCATTTAGCATAGTTTAGATGCATACTCTTTGTTGCGTGCCTTCCCTAGCTGCGCCCGAACCGAACAAGAACAAATCTTTAGGACTCCAAGTGTCGTCCCTCCGTAGATAGTCCACAGCACGTCCGGATCCGCCTTAAGATTGACCACTAGAATCGCCCTTAAGGTACTTAGAATTTTCGGCACTTTATAGGCAATTGTATGACTGAATTTTGCTCTCAAAACTCACTTTGAATACTTGAATGCTCGATGTAAATATGTGACCCTAGGCACCTATTTATAGAGTTATGGAAAAGGATTTGGAATCCTATTAGGATACTAATTTATTTAATTATAATCCTACTAGGACTCTAATTAAATAAACTAAATCTTATAGGATTAGATTTAATCATATGACAAATCCCGGTAGCTTTAGGATTCGAGTAGCACACAAACACACACGCACGCACAGCAGCCCACGAGGGGCGCCATGCGCGCGCGCGCAGCCCGCGAGCTCGCAGCCCACTGCCGCAAGCCCACACGCTGCTGTAGCCTTGGCGCGCGCTGGGCCTGCCTTGCGGTGGGCCTGACGCAGCCTTGGCTGGTGCGTTTTGAAGGAAATAATGCCCTTGGTCCAAGTATGCATTCTATGTTAAGTCTAATAAATGCGGTTCAGTATTAATTAACAAGTTAATAATTCAGTGAGATCAAGTGAGCTGAATGCCTAGCTAGAGGCCGCTTCAGTTCAAGTGGAATTAATGATATTAATCCACAGCTTACTCTTGACTGAACCCGTAGGGTCACACAAATAGTACGTAAACGGATCAAGTATTTAATGGCATTAAATACTCCATCTATGGATATTCGGAATCGACGGATCTTGGTTTCAGTGGGAGCTGAGATCGTCACAGGCAAGAAATGAATACTCCGGAAACGATGATATTGCCGGAAACGGAAATATGGATCGTATCGGAAATATAAATATTATCCAAGTCGTAGATGTTGCCGGAAACGGAAACATGGTACGTATCGGAAAATATTATCGGAAATGGAAATATTGCCAGAATCGGAAATATTGCCGGAAACGGAAATATTGTCAGAATCGGAAATATTATCGGAATCGGAAAATAATTCCGGAAACGGAAATATTAAATATTTGTTCGAAACGGAAATTGATTCCGGAATCGGAAATATTAAATATTGTTCGTATCGGAAATGAATTCCGGAATCGGGAATTTAATCGGAAGCGTATCGTACGAATTAGCATCGGACGAGGCCCGCTAGACGAAGGCCCAGCACGAAGCCAGGCCGTCGCCCAGCGAGCCAACGCGCACCATCGCACGCCAAGCCTCGACCAGGCCCAGCGCAAGGCCAGGCCCAGCCAAGGCCTTGGGCGCGCGCGCAAGAGCACATCAATGGGCCGAGCGCTGTGCGCCTAGCGTGGGCCGCAAGGCTTGCGCGGGTGTACGGTGCTCGTGCAATTCTTGTGCGGGAATCCTGAAGCAATCGGGATTCGAAGTGTGATTAAATCCTAAAACTATTAGATAATGATTATTTAATTAGAGTCCTAGTAGGGTTATAATTAAATAAATTAGTATCCTAATAGGATTCCAAAACCCTTTCCATAACTCTATAAATAAGTGCCTAGGGTCACATATTTTAGAGATTATTCAAGTATTCAAAGTGAGTTTTTGAGAGAAAATTCAGACACATTCCTTGACTATAAGTGCCGAAAATCTTTAGTACCTTAAGGGCGATTCTAGTTGGTCAATCTTAAGGCGGATCCGAACGTGCTGTGGACTATCTACGGAGGGACGACACTTGGAGTCCTAAAGACTTGTTCTTGTTCGGTTCGGGCGCAGCTAGGGAAGGCACGCAACAAAGAGTATGCATCTAAACTATGCTATATGATTATGTGTAAATAATATGTATTCCTGGCTAAATGGTTTTTTCCGCATGATTTATGAATTGTCATATGTATCATAACCTAACACGTTTGTGGCGCGCTGGCTTGCTGGGCGATGGCCCGGCTTCGTGCTGGGCCTTCGTCTGGCAGGCCTTGTCCGATGCTAATTCGTACGATACGCTTCCGATTAATTTCCCGATTCCGGAATTCATTTCCGATACGAACAATATTCAATATTTCCGATTCCGGAATCAATTTCCGTTTCGAACAAATGTTTAATATTTCCGTTTCCGGAATTATTTTCCGATTCCGATAATATTTCCGATTCTGACAATATTTCCGTTTCCGGCAATATTTCCGATTCCGGCAATATTTCCATTTCCGATAATATTTTCCGATACGTACCATGTTTCCGTTTCCGGCAACATCTACGACTTGGAAAATATTTATATTTCCGATACGATCCATATTTCCGTTTCCGGCAATATCATCGTTTCCGGAGTATTCATTTCTTGTCTGTGACGATATCAGCTCCCACTGAAACCAAGATCCGTCGATTCCGAATATCCGTAGATGGAGTATTTAATGCCATTAAATACTTGATCCGTTTACGTACTATTTGTGTGACCCTACGGGTTCAGTCAAGAGTAAGCTGTGGATTAATATCATTAATTCCACTTGAACTGAAGCGGCCTCTAGCTAGGCATTCAGCTCACTTGATCTCACTGAATTATTAACTTGTTAATTAATACTGAACCGCATTTATTAGACTTAACATTGAATGCATACTTGGACCAAGGGCATTATTTCCTTCAGTCTCCCACTTGTCCTTAGGGACAAGTGTGCATTTCCTAATTCCTTTGTCGCTCGATGCTTGCTCTTGAATATAAGGTAAGAGTTGTCATCCTTATTATGTCCAGAGGTGTTTCTCGGTTTCAGAGATCAACTGATCAAATAAACAGATAATCGTAGCCTATGATTCATCCGAGCACGGCCATGCATTTCACAGTTTCTAGCTCTCCGAGTGGCCTTGTACAACTTTTAAGCATCTCATCCCGATTTATGGGAGGACAATCCCAATCTTGCGATCTTGAGATTAGACTTCGTTTGATAGGTGATTACCTGAGCGTTGCCTTTATAGCCTCCTTTCACGGTGCGACGGTTGGTCAACGTCAAAGCAACCAGTTCTCAAACAAGTAATCTCAAATCACTCAGGTATTGAGGATTTAGTGTCTAATAATTTTAATGAAATTTACTTATGACAGATTTTCATCTCTTACAGTAAAGTTTCATAGGTCTTGTCCGATACTAGTATTCCCAAAGTAAGTATCTATGCAAATGATTATGACATTGCCATGTCCACATAGTTCAAGAAACAGAACTACTAGTCATCTTGCATTCTAGTCGTCTAACGTTTTCTATGCGTCCAATTTTATAGAAAACTCCGACTAGGGACCATTTTCAACCTTTGACATTCAAGTTCACTTGATAGACATTTCTTAGTCACAGGACTGGTCCTGACAGTCTATCTTGAATATATCGTCAATTTGAAGGGACTCATCATTTAATAAACCATAAATTAAATGGAAAAATGAATTCTTTTCATTTATTGTGAATGATTAACCAATAATGTTTTACAAATATTTAAACTCTAAAACTTTAAAACATTAAACAGGGTCATCAAAGCCATTCTCCAATATGCTTGATTCCCATAGCTGCAGTGTGCGAGTTGTGCTTCGCCTGCGGCAGAGGTTTAGTCAATGGATCTGATATGTTGTCATCAGTTCCGATCTTGTTTATCTCGACTTCTTTTCTTTCAACGAACTCTCGTAGAAGGTGAAATTTACGAAGTACATGCTTGACTCTCTGGTGGTGTCTAGGCTCCTTTGCCTGTGCAATAGCTCCGTTATTATCACAATACAGGGCTATTGGTCCTTTAATGGAGGGGACTACACCAAGTTCACCTATGAACTTCCTTAGCCATATAGCTTCCTTTGCTGCTTCATGTGCAGCAATGTACTCCGCTCCAGTTGTAGAATCCGCAATGGTGCTTTGCTTAGCACTTTTCCAGCTTACTGCACCCCCGTTGAGGCAGAAGACAAACCCAGACTGTGATCTGAAATCATCTTTGTCGGCTTGGAAACTTGCGTCCGTATAGCCTTTAACAATTAATTCATCATCTCCACCATAGACCAGGAAGTCATCTTTGTGCCTTTTCAGGTACTTCAGAATATTCTTGGCATCAGTCCAATGCGCGTCTCCTGGGTCTGACTGGTATCTGCTCGTAGCACTGAGTGCGTACGCAACATCCGGGCGTGTACATATCATATCATACATTATTGAACCAATCAATGATGCATATGGAATCCCATTCATTCGTCTACGCTCATCAAGTGTTTTTGGGCACTGATTCTTGCTTAGAGTCATTCCATAAGACATGGGTAGGTAGCCTCGCTTGGAGTCCGCCATCTTGAACCTATCAAGCACCTTATTGATATAAGTGCTTTGACTAAGTCCAATCATCCTTTTAGATCTATCTCTGTAAATCTTGATGCCCAATATGTACTGTGCTTCTCCTAGATCTTTCATCGAAAAACATTTCCCAAGCCAAATCTTGACAGAGTTCAACATAGGAATGTCATTTCCGATAAGTAATATGTCGTCGACATATAATACTAGGAAAGCAATTTTGCTCCCACTGACCTTCTTGTATACACAAGATTCGTCTGCGTTCTTGATGAAACCAAAGTCACTGACTGCTTCATCAAAACGTATATTCCAGCTCCTGGATTCCTGCTTCAATCCGTAGATTGACTTCTTTAGCTTGCATACCTTTTTAGCATTCTTTGGATCCTCAAAACCTTCAGGCTGTGTCATAAACACAGTTTCTGTTAAAACGCCGTTTAAGAAAGCAGTTTTGACATCCATTTGCCATATTTCGTAATCGTAATATGCAGCGATTGCTAACATTATCCGAATAGACTTTAGCATTGCAACTGGTGAAAAGGTTTCATCGTAATCCACACCGTGGACTTGCCTGTAACCTTTTGCAACCAATCTAGCTTTGAAAACTTCAAGTTTCCCATCTTTGTCCTTTTTCAGTTTGAAAACCCATTTGCTTCCAATGGCTTGGTAGCCATCTGGCAAATCGACCAAATCCCATACTTGGTTTTCTGACATGGAGTCTAATTCAGATTGCATGGCTTCTTGCCATTGCTTGGAGCTAGGGCTCGTCATAGCTTGTTTGTAAGTCGCAGGTTCATCACTTTCAAGTAATAGAACGTCATAGCTCTCGTTCGTCAAAATACCTAAGTACCTTTCCGGTTGAGATCTATATCTTTGCGATCTACGCGGGGTAACATTTCTAGTTTGACCATGATTCTCACCAGATTCTTCTAAAGATCTCTGAGTTTCATCGTGAATGTCATCTTGAGCATTCTCTAGAGTTTGTTGTTCGACTCGAATTTCTTCGAGGTCTACTTTTCTCCCACTTGTCATTTTGGAAATGTGATCTTTCTCCAAAAAGACACCATCTCGAGCAACAAACACCTTGTTCTCAGATGTATTGTAGAAGTAATACCCCTTTGTTTCCTTTGGATAGCCCACAAGGATACATTTGTCAGATTTTGGATGAAGTTTGTCTGAAATCAATCGTTTGACGTATACTTCACATCCCCAAATCTTCAGAAAAGACACATTTGGAGGCTTTCCAAACCATAATTCATATGGAGTCTTTTCGACAGCTTTAGACGGAGCTCTATTTATAGTGAGTGCAGCTGTATTTAGTGCATGTCCCCAAAATTCTAATGGAAGTTTGGCCTGACCCATCATTGACCTGACCATGTCTAGCAAGGTTCTGTTCCTCCGTTCCGACACACCGTTCCATTGTGGTGTTCCAGGAGGAGTCAATTCTGATAGAATTCCACATTCTTTCAGATGGTCATCAAATTCATAGCTCAGATATTCACCGCCTCTATCAGACCACAGTGCCTTAATCTTCTTGCCTAATTGATTCTCTACTTCACTCTGAAATTGTAATCCCCCGTAATTTTATTATATTTTATTTATATACTTTAACGTATATTTAATATATTTAAATGTTATTTACGAATTTTAGAAATGAATATGTAATTAAAATATAATTATGTTATTACATTTTGAATATTTTAAATGATTTATGAAATCAAAATTGATTTTTGAATTTTACGTTGAAACGAATTCGGATTTTGAAATCACGTTCTATTGAAATTAGAAAGCAAATCCTAAATTCTAAATTCTACTCCTAGCCCAATTGGGCAAAGCCCAAACCAACAAAACCCCAAAACCATACTCCCTTCTCTTTTCTAATTCACGTAAAACAAATCAAGCCCTTCTCTCTCTCCCCTCCATACTCACGTGAAACCAAAGAAAGAGAAAACCTCCACCCTTCCTCCAATCTCACGCACCAACTCACAGCCGTCCTCTCTCCCTCCACGCCGTCGCCGAGCCGCCGTCGCAGCACGCCTCAGCCGCCGCCCAGCACGGTAACACCCTCCTCTTCATCCTTCTTTTTCGTCTTCTCTCTTTCTTTCCCTCTGTTTTTCGAGCCACCCTAACCCTTCGTGTGTCGCAGCAGCCCGAGTCGCACAGCCGCCGCCAGGTCGCGCCGCCGTGCCCAGCCCTGCCGCGAGCCACCTCCGTCCGCCAGCTCTCTCTCTTTCCTCCTTATTGAATTGGTTACTTTCTTAAACCCTAAGTAACTAATTATTTTAAATTAAAGCTTGTTAATTTAGATTATGTTCTTAAATTAAATTTATAATTTTTATGGTGAATATGATTTTCAGATTTGATGTTGAGATTAAAAACGAATTAATTTTCAGTTTTGATTAATTAAAATTAAATTAGGGCTTAATCATGATTTATTAGTTTGAATTATGTTTTCTTGAATTAAAGCTATGGGTTTTGTGATGTAAATTATAAATTTAAGATTATATGAATTTTATAATAAAGTTATTGATTTTCAGATTATCTAATGACATTGAAATATTGGTTTTGATGGTTTAAAGTATGAAATTCAAGGTTTTTATGATTTTTAATCATGATAGGTTGAGTATGAATTATTGAATTGGTTGTTTTGAGATACTAGGAACGTAGATTGACCTTGGTGAAGCTTTTAAATGAATTAATATTGCTGAAAATTCAAAGTACGATGTTTGCAAAAGTTTTCAACGAATTTCAATCACTGGTTCAATAATTATGATGCTAGGAAAGCAAATGTTCAAGTTTTGATATTGGGGAAAGTTCTAAATCTATTTAGGATGCATTTAGAATACTTTATTATGGTTGTCAATGATTAGAAATTGATTGAGATTACTTGTTGGATTGTTTAGGCGGAGAATTCTCTTTAGGCGACTTTTGAAAGTGTTAAGGTGGCCTATCAGTTTGTTTACACAAGGTACGTACATACCTGTGTGCTTGGAATGTGTGCTAATTGTTGAAACCATGTTCAATTGTTGATGAACTTGGTTATGTTGATATCGTTGCTGAATTTAGTCAGGTTGAATATTGCATGTTTAATACTGTTGGTTGGACATATTGAACCTATATTGCATTTTGAGGATTATAGCATGTTAGTATGGATGGTTGATACAAACATGTTTGATTGGGAACACTAGATTACTTTGTATATAATTCAGATCAGTGGATTGTTGTTCCCTTTTAGCTTTTTCACTTCTTTATGAGGGCCGAGGACCTCATTTAGTAAGTTGAAACCTTATACCCATATACAGGGTTGATCAGTATTAAAGGAAGGATTGGAGTTAATTGGAATGAGTCTTGTTTGATGCCTTTGTGATCACTTACTTAATTCCAAGATAAAAACAGTTGTAAATAAATTTGGATTGTATGCCTTATGTGATTGTTAAGTCATAACAGGGTGTCAATTTGTAAATCATGTAAAGTGAAACTGAGTAGCAATAGCTTTAGACTGTGCACGTCTAAAGTGACGGACAAACATGAGTTGGGGTTCATGGTGGTAGCCCATGGCCTTTAACTCGGACCGGATTGATCACCGTGTCCTATTTTTATTCAAACGTTCCTCGATATCGCAGGTCATTGAGGTTACGGAGTCGCGCCCGTACCTCGTCTTCCTTAGTGAAGCATCTAGCTAGAAAACTCGGTCCATTGTCTATTTCGATTAAAATAATATTATTGTTATAAAAGTCCAGTCCAGTCTAGCCTAGTCTAGTTAAGTATGGTCGTTAAATTATCATATTTTGTCTGCCCTTGTTTATGTTCATTAGTATCATGTTAGGGTTGTTCGTTAATAGTATCATATTAGGATTATTAT
The DNA here is from genome assembly GCF_020520425.1 of Spinacia oleracea. Lineage (NCBI taxonomy): Eukaryota > Viridiplantae > Streptophyta > Magnoliopsida > Caryophyllales > Amaranthaceae > Spinacia > Spinacia oleracea. Next base: position 6,150,804 of record NC_079492.1, on the reverse strand, counting down.
TGTTTTAGTATGTAGTACTCAGCTTTGCTGATTACGTGCTTTGTTTGTGTGTGTTGATTATGGCTATGCCTTATTGATCCTGTGATGACCCATCTTTGGTGAGCAGTCTCTAAGGATCAATAAGCGTTGCCCATCTACAGGTTTGAAGATGATGCATCATTGGGATCGGGATTAGAGAGCTTGTAGTTATATTTTCTTTATTAAGTGATTTAGTTTGTTAACTTAAATTTGAAATTTGTCGTACTATTCGCATTTCCTTATTTCAGTTAATTGGTTTTGGACCTAATATGTAATAAGATTATTTATGAACCTAAAAGTTAGTTTTATGTTTTCCGCTGCAAAATTCTGAATAAGCCGTTACGTTTTCACACGGGCGATAATACTTTGATAATTCCCTACAGTTATATTTAAAAAGGGTTATTTTAGAAAATGGGAATTGTCGGGGTGTTACAAAGTGGTATCAGAGCTAAAGGTTTTACTGACATTTCATGTCTACCTTTTTAAATTTTAGGCACCTAACTAACTAATTAGTTACATAAAAAGAATTTCGTTGAAGTAAACTACAACTAGTGAATAAATTGAAATTTATTAATTAGAAATGTTTGAATTTATTTTAAAATTAACTCTGGAATTACACGCTTTGAAATACGTTCCTATTTGTGTGACTTCATGTATTTCGGTTGTTTTAAATTAATATTTTCGTAATTATATATATAAAAAAAAAAAAATTTACTGCTGCTACAGTACCGTGAAAAAAAAACAAAAAAAATATTGTATTTATTTATTAATTATTTGTCGTTTAAATAATTATTCGTTTAAACAAATTAATTCTTATAAATCATTCTCGTTTTATTCTTTTATGCTTCAATGTTTGATATACTATGTTTATTTTGAGAGATGGGTAGCATAGGAAAGGGCATATAGAATAGAAACATTGTGTCAGCATTATGTCAACATGATTGTACTTTTGTGCCTGCTAACTGTCGTGTCTTTCCTATGCTTTGCCATTAATACATATTCTTACTTGTTGTGTATTGTGGGATCATACGGTAAGCGAGAGTACTAATTACTAACATAGAAACTATGTTTAATTGTTATAGATCACTAATCATGTCTGGCATACAAGGAAATAGAATAGGGAGCAATTCTAACCCTATTGTTCTAAGCGATGATGAAAATGAAATGGATTACGAGTCTGACATTAACAGTTACACCAACCATGAACTTGTTCTGCGTCAAGTTTTAAGACCAGGAGAACCTGATAGTGATGGTGAAGCCCTTCGTGAATTTGATCGTGCTAGAGGGCAAACTAGGGTCGATATTTATCAAGCTGTTTTGAGACCTGAAAGCGATTCGGAGCCTGAGTTTGAGCATGAATTTGGGTTTGAGTTCGAACATGAATTTGAGTTTGAGTTCGAGCATAAATTGGAGGTTGAGCCTGAGTTTGAGTTTGAGCCTGAACTCGAGCCTGAACATGAACCTGAACCTGAGCCCGAGCCAGAGGAAGCTAATCATCAACTTCAGGGTCTACGAAGATCCTCTAGGCCAAGAAAGGAAGCTTATTATTTTGATATGGATGATGATGATGAACTTAAATATGAGTTATTCACCCTAGAAGGTTATAGCGAATCAAAGGACAAGTCTGATGATGTTTCCCTTTAGCTTTGCTTACATATTTAGTTGTGTGTGAGAAAAATGTTGGACAATCCGCCAAACCATAGTTTATGTTTATATCGTAGAACCTTTTTACTTTATTTTGAGAACAGGTGTGTGTTAATATTTAGGATTGTTATTGACATTCTTCTGAGGAATAAAAGTTAGATTATTGACTATCTAAAGGATCAAAGTTTTACGGGCACGCAAGGGGAATGTTTTCTTCTTTTACTCTAACTTATTATTCGTGATGATTGAAGTTATTCCTTGTCTCTCAGTTGAATGTTTTGCATGATTGTTCATTTCGTGTGCATTTTGAATGTTGATGTGATATTGCATTGCTAGAGGATAATGTAAGTAAAGTTTTGAACCTGAATTAGAGTATATTAATTTCAGGTCGCGCTCTAGGATGGCCAATAATAGTGACCTAGCTGCTGCTATTCGCCTCTTGGCGGAAAAACTAACCCAGGAAAGAACTGAGCACCCCGATTATGCAGGGGACATGTTTGAAAGGCTTGCGAAAGTTAAGCCACCATACTTTAAGGGGCAGGCAGACCCCACCTTCCTTGAAAACTGGGTCAGGGAGTTTGAGAAACTATTTGGGGCGGTAAACTGTCCTGAGCATATGAAAGTAGGCCAAGCTGTCCTCTACCTGAAAGATGAGGCCGACCTTTGGTGGAGGGAAAATGGGACTAGACTAAGTGCTGCTGAGGGATTCAATTGGGATTCTTTTATTGTTGCTTTGAGGGGGAAGTTTTATCCTCCTTTTATGAGGAAGCAGAAAGCCCAGGAGTTTATCAACCTTAGGATGGGGAATATGACCATTGCTGAATACTACAGTAAGTTTATAGCTTTGTCGAGGTTTGCACCTGAGGTGGTAGCTACTGAGGAACTAAAGGCTCAGAGGTTTGAGCAGGGGTTAACCGATGAGATCCAACTGGGATTAGGCGGGGAAACCTTTACGTCCTTAGACATTGTGTATGGAAGAGCTGCTCATATTTATGGCCTGCAGACCAGGAGAGACAAAAAGAATATTGTTGTTGGGGATAAAAGGAAAGAGTTTAATGCTGGGGGAAGTCAGGGGAACTTCAAAAGGAATAGAAATGGGAATGGCAATGGTAATGGTAATGGTAATGGTAACGGTAATTTCCAGGGAAGAAATAACCAGGGGAATAACTACACCAACAAAAACCAGCCTAACAGAGTGCATCACTGTAAGATGTGCAACAACAATCACCCTAGGAAGGACTGTAAGGGGGAATTGGTAACTTGCAACTATTGTCGTAAGAAGGGGCATAGAGAGTATGAGTGCTTTACAAAGCAGAAGAGAGAGCAGAATGGTAGTGGGAGTAGTAGCCAAGGGAAACCAGGATTTAACCTTTCGGGGAACCAAGGTTCGAAGCCTGCTGGGGCACCAAATAACCAGGGAAACCAAAACAAACCTGCCAATGGAAACAACAATAACAACAAGGCTCCTGGAAAGCTGTTCGTAATGAGTAGAAATGAAGCTGATCGTTCTGCAGATGTAGTTTCGGGTACTTTCTCTGTTCACTCCTTACCTGTTAAAACGTTGTTTGATTCAGGGGCAACTTATTCTTTTATTTCGTCCTCTATTGTTAAAAGTTTGAAGTTAGTAGATTTTGAGGCAATTGATTTACCTGTTAGTATGCCTACTGGTGCAACCATAAGGTGTACGAAATTATTTAAGAACTTGCCCTTGAAGATAAAAGATTGCACTTTTCCATCTAATTTGATAGAATTTAGTTTGGGGGACCTAGATGTGATTCTGGGGATGGATTGGCTAAGCTTATACAAGGCCAGGATAGATTGCGAGATTCAGAAAGTAAGCCTAAAGAACCCTACTGGGAAATCAATATCATATAGACGTTTTGGGAAGTCTAGGAACTTTGGGGTGATCTCCGCATTACAAGTGAGGAAATTGGTCAATAAAGGGTGTGAACTATTTTTCTGTAGTGTTCAAGATGTGAGTAAGAAAGTTGGGGTAAAGATAGAGGATGTCCCAATCGTAAGAGAATTTGTAGATGTATTTCCGGATGAGATTCCGGGTATGCCACCGGCTAGAGCCCTTGAATTTACCATAGAGTTAAATCCCGAAACCGCACCTATATCCAAAGCACCTTATAGGATGGCACCCCTAGAAATGAGTGAGTTAAAGACACAATTGCAGGACTTGTTCGACAAGGGGTACATTAGGCCTAGTGCATCCCCGTGGGGAGCTCCAATATTGTTTGTCAAAAAGAAAGATGGGAGTATGCGGCTATGTATTGATTATAGGGAGTTGAACAACGTAACAATCAAAAACAAATATCCTTTGCCTAGGATAGATGACCTGTTTGACCAGTTGAACGGGGCAAGTGTATTCTCAAAGATTGATTTGCGTTCGGGATATCACCAATTGAGGGTAGCTGAAAAAGACATTCCTAAGACTGCATTTAGGACTCGTTATGGCCATTATGAGTTTACAGTAATGCCTTTTGGGTTAACCAATGCACCCGCCATATTTATGGATCTGATGAATAGGATTTTCCATGAGTTCCTAGATAAGTTTGTGGTGGTATCCATTGATGATATTCTGATCTATTCGAGGAATGAAAAGGAACATGATGAACATTTGAGGGTTATCTTGGAGACGCTTAGGAAGAACCAGTTGCATGCAAAGTTCTCTAAGTGCGAGTTCCGTCTGGAAAAGGTAGCATTTTTGGGGCATTATGTGTCAAAGGAAGGAGTCTCTGTGGATCCTGCCAAGATTCAAGCTGTGAGTGAGTGGCCTACTCCGAAGAATGTGTCTGATATTCGGAGTTTCTTAGGTCTAGCTGGGTATTATAGGAGATTTGTGAGAGATTTCTCAAAGATAGCAAGACCCATGACCAACTTGATGAAGAAAGAATCAAAATTTGAGTGGAGCGAAAAATGTGAGGAAGCCTTCCAAATTCTCAAAGAGCGTTTAACCTCAGCACCTGTTTTAACCTTGCCTGATGGGAATGAAGGGTTTGAGGTATATAGTGATGCGTCGAAAAATGGGTTGGGGTGTGTATTACAGCAAAATGGGAAGGTGATTGTGTATGCGTCGCGTCAATTAAAACCATATGAGGCTAATTACCCTACCCACGATCTAGAGCTAGCTGCGATTGTTTTCGCTTTGAAAATTTGGAGACATTACCTCTACGGGGCAACATGTAAGATCTTCACAGACCACAAAAGCCTAAAATACATTTTCACCCAGAAAGATCTCAACATGAGACAAAGAAGATGGTTAGAGTTGATCAAGGACTATGATTTGAACATCCAGTACCATGAGGGGAAAGCAAACGTAGTTGCCGATGCATTGAGTAGGAAATCTAGCCATAGTATGAATGTCTTGGTAGTGCCTGAAGAGTTGTGTCGAGACATGCAGAGACTTAGCCTGGAAATAGTAAATCCTGGGGAAACCAAAGCAAAACTGAGTGCATTATCGTTGGGGTTGTCTATATTCGAGGAGATTAGAGAAAGTCAAGCTGGGGATGAGTACTTAGGGAAGATCAAAGAAAAGATGGGTCAAGGGAAGGAAGTGGATTTCAAGATTCATGAGGATGGTAGTTTGAGGTTCAAAGGGAGATGGTGTGTACCACAAAAGTGTGAAGAACTCAAGAGACGTCTTATGGATGAGGGGCATAATACTCCATATTCTGTGCACCCTGGGGGTGACAAGTTGTACAAAGACCTGAAGCAAATCTATTGGTGGCCTAATATGAAACGGGAAGTTGCCGAGTTTGTGTCTAGATGCCTAACCTGTCAGAAAGTCAAAATAGACCACAAAAGACCCATGGGGAAAGTTCAACCTTTAGAAGTGCCTGGATGGAAGTGGGATTCCATTTCTATGGATTTTGTTACTGCCTTGCCTAGATCAAAGAACGGAAATGATACCATTTGGGTTATTGTGGACCGTCTAACAAAATCAGCCGTGTTTATTCCGATTAAAGAGACATGGAAAAAGAAACAGCTCGCAAAGACTTACATTAAGCATGTAGTGAGGTTGCATGGGGTCCCAACCGATATTATCTCAGACCGTGATTCAAGATTCCTCTCGAAATTTTGGCAAAAGGTCCAGTTGAACCTTGGGACAACTTTGAAAATGAGCACTGCTTTCCACCCTGCAACCGATGGTCAGACTGAGAGAACTAACCAGACTATGGAAGATATGTTGAGGGCTTGTGCGATTGACTTTAAGGGTAGTTGGGAAGACCATCTAGACTTGATCGAATTTTCATACAACAATAGCTACCATGCAAGCATTAAGATGGCACCTTTTGAGGCACTATATGGGAGAAAGTGTAGAAGTCCCACCTGCTGGAATGATTTCAGTGAGAATATAGTCTTGGGAACGGAATTCATTGAGGAGACTGTCAGGAATGTAAAAATGATTCAGGCTAGAATTCAAGCTGCCCAGGATAGGCAAAAGAGTTATGCTGATTTGAAAAGAAGAGATGATGAATTTGCAGTAGGTGATAAAGTGTTCCTGAAAGTATCACCAACCAAGGGTGTGATGAGATTTGGGAAAAAGGGCAAGCTAAGTGCCAAGTATGTAGGCCCATATGAGAATCTGCAACGAATAGGGAAAGTAGCATACAAGTTAGCCTTGCCAATGGAGTTCGAAAAAATGCACGACGTGTTTCACATTTCCCAACTAAACCGCTATATCCCTGATGAGCGTCATATCTTAGAGCCTGAGAGAATCCAGATTGATAGTAGCCTCACATACGAAGAAAGGCCTGTGAAAATCCTTGATAGAAAAGTGCGTAGTACACGCAATAAGGACGTCAGCATAGTGAAAGTGCTTTGGTCGAACCACGAGTACGAAGAGGCAACGTGGGAAGCCGAAGCTGAAATGAAGATCAAGTATCCAGAGTTATTTTCTGAGGTGAGTTACGAGGGCGTAACTCGTTTTCTTTAAGGGGGTAGAATGCGATAGAAATTCACGCTTTTTACCTATTTTTATGATATTTTATGCATTTTATGCTTATTTCTAGCAACCTTTACATGTTGATGCAAGTAAATAGATCCTCCGCATAAGAAAATGTGTTCTTGAGTATTGCAAGTAACGCTTAGTTGGCAAAAGAGTGCACAAGAGTGGCACAAAGTACTTCTACAATAAGAATAAGTTGAAAAGTTTGGAAAGATATGTGAATTTCCGTGTCAAGTTTCGGGACGAAACTTCTTTTAAGAGGGGTAGATTGTAATCCCCCGTAATTTTATTATATTTTATTTATATACTTTAACGTATATTTAATATATTTAAATGTAATTTACGAATTTTAGAAATGAATATGTAATTAAAATATAATTATGTTATTACATTTTGAATATTTTAAATGATTTATGAAATCAAAATTGATTTTTGAATTTTACGTTGAAACGAATTCGGATTTTGAAATCACGTTCTATTGAAATTAGAAAGCAAATCCTAAATTCTAAATTCTACTCCTAGCCCAATTGGGCAAAGCCCAAACCAACAAAACCCCAAAACCATACTCCCTTCTCTTTTCTAATTCACGTAAAACAAATCAAGCCCTTCTCTCTCTCCCCTCCATACTCACGTGAAACCAAAGAAAGAGAAAACCTCCACCCTTCCTCCAATCTCACGCACCAACTCACAGTCGTCCTCTCTCCCTCCACGCCGTCGCCGAGCCGCCGCCGCAGCACGCCTCAGCCGCCGCCCAGCACGGTAACACCCTCCTCTTCATCCTTCTTTTTCGTCTTCTCTCTTTCTTTCCCTCTGTTTTTCGAGCCACCCTAACCCTTCGTGTGTCGCAGCAGCCCGAGTCGCACAGCCGCCGCCAGGTCGCGCAGCCGTGCCCAGCCCTGCCGCGAGCCACCTCCGTCCGCCAGCTCTCTCTCTTTCCTCCTTATTGAATTGGTTACTTTCTTAAACCCTAAGTAACTAATTATTTTAAATTAAAGCTTGTTAATTTAGATTATGTTCTTAAATTAAATTTATAATTTTTATGGTGAATATGATTTTCAGATTTGATGTTGAGATTAAAAACGAATTAATTTTCAGTTTTGATTAATTAAAATTAAATTAGGGCTTAATCATGATTTATTAGTTTGAATTATGTTTTCTTGAATTAAAGCTATGGGTTTTGTGATGTAAATTATAAATTTAAGATTATATGAATTTTATAATAAAGTTATTGATTTTCAGATTATCTAATGACATTGAAATATTGGTTTTGATGGTTTAAAGTATGAAATTCAAGGTTTTTATGATTTTTAATCATGATAGGTTGAGTATGAATTATTGAATTGGTTGTTTTGAGATACTAGGAACGTAGATTGACCTTGGTGAAGCTTTTAAATGAATTAATATTGCTGAAAATTTAAAGTACGATGTTTGCAAAAGTTTTCAACGAATTTCAATCACTGGTTCAATAATTATGATGCTAGGAAAGCAAATGTTCAAGTTTTGATATTGGGGAAAGTTCTAAATCTATTTAGGATGCATTTAGAATGCTTTATTATGGTTGTCAATGATTAGAAATTGATTGAGATTACTTGTTGGATTGTTTAGGCGGAGAATTCTCTTTAGGCGACTTTTGAAAGTGTTAAGGTGGCCTATCAGTTTGTTTACACAAGGTACGTACATACCTGTGTGCTTGGAATGTGTGCTAATTGTTGAAACCATGTTGAATTGTTGATGAACTTGGTTATGTTGATATCGTTGCTGAATTTAGTCAGGTTGAATATTGCATGTTTAATACTGTTGGTTGGACATATTGAACCTATATTGCATTTTGAGGATTATAGCATGTTAGTATGGATGGTTGATACAAACATGTTTGATTGGGAACACTAGATTACTTTGTATATAATTCAGATCAGTGGATTGTTGTTCCCTTTTAGCTTTTTCACTACTTTATGAGGGCCGAGGACCTCATTTAGTAAGTTGAAACCTTATACCCATATACAGGGTTGATCAGTATTAAAGGAAGGATTGGAGTTAATTGGAATGAGTCTTGTTTGATGCCTTTGTGATCACTTACTTAATTCCAAGATAAAAACAGTTGTAAATAAATTTGGATTGTATGCCTTATGTGATTGTTGAGTCATAACAGGGTGTCAATTTGTAAATCATGTAAAGTGAAACTGAGTAGCAATAGCTTTAGACTGTGCACGTCTAAAGTGACGGACAAACATGAGTTGGGGTTCATGGTGGTAGCCCATGGCCTTTAATTCGGACCGGATTGATCACCGTGTCCTATTTTTATTCAAACGTTCCTCGATATCGCAAGTCATTGAGGTTACGGAGTCGCGCCCGTTCCTCGTCTTCCTTAGTGAAGCATGTAGCTAGAAAACTCGGTCCATTGTCTATTTCGATTAAAATAATATTATTGTTATAAAAGTCCAATCCAGTCTAGCCTAGTCTAGTTAAGTATGGTCGTTAAATTATCATATTTTGTCTGCCCTTGTTTATGTTCATTAGTAAAGCATCGAGCGACAAAGGAATTAGGAAATGCACACTTGTCCCTAAGGACAAGTGGGAGACTGAAGGAAATAATGCCCTTGGTCCAAGTATGCATTCAATGTTAAGTCTAATAAATGCGGTTCAGTATTAATTAACAAGTTAATAATTCAGTGAGATCAAGTGAGCTGAATGCCTAGCTAGAGGCCGCTTCAGTTCAAGTGGAATTAATGATATTAATCCACAGCTTACTCTTGACTGAACCCGTAGGGTCACACAAATAGTACGTAAACGGATCAAGTATTTAATGGCATTAAATACTCCATCTATGGATATTCGGAATCGACGGATCTTGGTTTCAGTGGGAGCTGAGATCGTCACAGGCAAGAAATGAATACTCCGGAAACGATGATATTGCCGGAAACGGAAATATGGATCGTATCGGAAATATAAATATTATCCAAGTCGTAGATGTTGACGGAAACGGAAACATGGTACGTATCGGAAAATATTATCGGAAATGGAAATATTGCCGGAATCGGAAATATTGCCGGAAACGGAAATATTGTCAGAATCGGAAATATTATCGGAATCGGAAAATAATTCCGGAAACGGAAATATTAAATATTTGTTCGAAACGGAAATTGATTCCGGAATCGGAAATATTGAATATTGTTCGTATCGGAAATGAATTCCGGAATCGGGAAATTAATCAGAAGCGTATCGTACGAATTAGCATCGGACGAGGCCTGCCAGACGAAGGCCCAGCACGAAGCCGGGCCATCGCCCAGCAAGCCAGCGCGCCACAAACGCACCAGCCAAGGCTGCGCCTGGCCTACCGCAAGGCAGGCCCAGCGCGCGCCAAGGCTACGGCAGCGTGTGGGCTTGCGGCAGTGGGCTGCGCGCGCGCGCATGGCGCCCCTCGTGGGCTGCTGTGCGTGCGTGTGTGTTTGTGTGCTACTCGAATCCTAAAGCTACCGGGATTTGTCATATGATTAAATCTAATCCTAAAAGATTTAGTTTATTTAATTAGAGTCCTAGTAGGATTATAATTAAATAAATTAGTATCCTAATAGGATTCCAAATCCTTTTCCATAACTCTATAAATAGGTGCCTAGGGTCACATATTTATATGGAGCATTCAAGTATTCAAAGTGAGTTTTTGAGAGCAAAATTCAGTCATACAATTGCCTATAAAGTGCCGAAAATTCTAAGTACCTTAAGGGCGATTCTAGTTGGTCAATCTTAAGGCGGATCCGGACGTGCTGTGGACTATCTACGGAGGGACGACACTTGGAGTCCTAAAGACTTGTTCTTGTTCGGTTCGGGCGCAGCTAGGGAAGGCACGCAACAAAGAGTATGCATCTAAACTATGCTAAATGATTATGTGTAAATAATATGTTTTCCTGGCTTTATGGTTTTTCCGCATGATTTATGAATTGTCATATGTATCATAACCTAACAGTGGTATCACGAGCCTCTTATTATTTTCATAATCTAAAATTGCATGAACATGGTTAAATATTACAAATTTGCAAGAATTAAAAGGGGTGATTAATTTTCGTAATTGTTAATTAATTGCAAATTGCGTTTATTTAATTATACGTACGCAATTTTTCGGCAGTTTCTTCGTTACTCATCCAAATCGAGTGATTTTTGTGTCAATTCCGCATGTAAAAGGCATTCTAAAATTTTGACAAAAATATTGTTTTTCTGCCGAACCCAGAATTCTCAAATTCGAAGCCTAACTATGACTTTTCGGAGGTTTTAGTTTTTCGAATGCAAAATTTCGTATATTTAAGATGTTAAATTAAATATTTGCGATTCTTGTTGATAAATCTTGAATTTTTGATTGACCTACTGTATATGTTTAACAAGTTTGAATGCCTAGCCTTGTTAATTATGCAATCTAATTTGTAATTATGATTAATTTGTTGAAAATTAGAATAATTTAGAATTAATTTGATTTTCATAATTAATTATAATTTAATTAGATACCTATGATTAAAAACCACCACAAAAATTGTAAATTTATGTTAAATTTTAAATTTTTATGACCTAGACTTGAATCCATGTTAATCGGAAACCAATTGAATAATAAATTTTCGATTTTTCGCCCTAAAATTATGAAATTAATATTATTTATTAATTTGTCATTAATTTTAAATATAAATTTTTTAAATTTTATGCGATTCGCTCATATAACTTGCACGCACAAAGCAATGGACGCTACGTGTTACCCTTAAGGGGTGTTGTATAGTGCGGGCATGTGACGACGAGCAAGGGAGCTCGTCGCCCATGCGGCACGAATGTAATGAGCAAGGCCATGGTGCACGAGCACAAGGCAGCAGCCCTGCCTTGTGTCGTGGGCTGTGAGCAATGGAGGAATGGGCGAGGGCGAAAGCAAGGCACAACAGTCGCGTGTGGGCAGCAAGCGAGCTACGCCACAGCGCGCACTGCCTCGCGCGCAGCGAGCGCAAGCTCGCGTGCCACGAGTGCTACGCCCAGCGTCGATGCCTCGCGCAGCGAGCGAGGCTCGCAGGATCGAGCGCTGGCAAGCGCGCGCAGCGAGCAATGGCCCGCATAAAGCGAGCGCTGGCTCGCATGAAGCGAGCATTGGCGAGCGAGCGCAGCGAGCGATGGCTCGCGTGTATCGAGTGCTGGCGCGCGCAGCGAGCACCAGCTCGCGTGATGCCTTGCGAAGGAGAGCAGCAGCAGCGATGCGACGCAGCGCATGGGCTGCGCGCACATGGCCAGCAATGGCTGTGTGCGTGTGGCCCATGGGCGTGCGTTGCGTGGGGTTGTTGCGTTGCGATTGGATCGTTTTGAAATTTTAATTTTAAATTTTCAGTTTACGTAATTTTAATTAATTTTAAAATTAATAATTTAAATTATTTTCTTGGATTTTAATTTTGAATATTGTAATTATAATAAATTTTATTTATTCTAATTATTTTACTAAAATTAAAATCATGAATTAATTTAAATACGACTGAAATTAAATTAAACTTTTTGGATTCAATTATAAATTTATATGAGCTTTAAATTTTAATTAAATTTGTATGTTTCCGGTTAGACTAGAAATACATTTTTATGTTTAAAATTAGTAAAGCATATGAATTTATTGGTTTAAGTGGGAGCACTTTTAGTCATAAACTCTTGATTAGGTCTACAAATCCTTAAGGTTAAAACAACTTGATTAGAATTAATAAGGGCTGAATAATTGGTAGATTATTGGCGCCCTTGATTAATTGCTGCAAATATTTATGTGATGCATAATGTGTTTTACTAACCAGCTATGTGGGCCATTCATGATAATGAATGGGTGAATGGTATATATTGTATATGAACTGTTTTGCAGGTTATGAAGTGACTAGTATGGCCCAAATAGGATAGAAAATATGGTATGCGTACCATTAATTTGAATGTAATTGGTCTAAAGTACCAAAGTTGTTTTTCAATTCAAATATGGTCTGCGTACCATCAAATAGTTGTAATTAGTTTTAATTATAGCTTATCCTATTTGAAGAAAATGGTGCCTCCCACGGAGATTTTCAAGACGGACTTTGAAGTTAAAGCTTCAAGATGAAGTCGGGCCATACTAGATCACATTTATCTTATGCATGTTTTAAGTTATTTATTGCTTTTAAATATGTCTTAAAATGCATGAGATCAAAAGCTTGATTATGTTGCATGATTAAGGATTTTAGTTCACTTAAAATCTAACCAACATAGTAAGAGCCTTAAGTTCCAAACTTAAAAATTGAGTTAAAAGGTGCCATGCCAAAATATACACTTGCTTGGATATCCTTTACATCAATCTAGTAATAGTTTTCGCTCAGCGAGGTGTTACTTATTGGTCCTAAAGGGGCAAGGTACATAAATAATTGTGAGTACATGTTAGTTTTGGTGAAACTCAACGATATAAGTAAGGAGTCCTTTTATGTCGTGGCAAAATCGATAGGTTTACCTAATAAGTTCTTAGACGTACCTATCAACCAAGAATAGTTTCTAGACTATTAGCAAAAGGCTTTTGCTTACCTAAGATGTTTTAGGATTAAGTCGACAAACTGTGCTTAGTTCTTCAATGATTTTAGGATCTTGGAATCATTTTATTCACACCTGCCGGAACACATAACTTGAATAAAATGCTTAATAAACATTGAATTATGCATGTATGCTAGAATTTAAGTTTATTAAGAGAAACTGTGAATGGTTATTTATTTGTTTATTCTTTTCGATTGTAGTTTTTAAATATGGCAAACAACAATCAAAACATCATCATAGGTTCTGAGCTTATGGTCAAGCTGAACCTGGCAAATTTTCTTGAATGGGAAGCTAAGCTAGTTGAAATAGTCAAACTCAATGGACTTGAGTATGTACTGTCACATCCCATGCCAAGCTACTATGCCAGAGACATGACCCCTGAGAGATTTTACGCCTGGGATGCGGATCTCAAAAAGGTTATGAGTCTCATGCTGAACAATATCCCTGATGATTGGGCTAGAAGGTTTGTAGCCTATGAACCTTTTACGCTCATCAAGAATCTGAGGGATATCTGTCGTGGAAGCACGGAGGACAGGGACCTGAACGTCCATGAGTTGATTGAATCAATGTCTGGTCTAAAGGTTAGTTCTCCCAACAGGTGTTATAGGATGGAGGTCCAAGAAACACATGTTCAGCTCCTTCGCACTAAACAGAGGGTAGGCGTCCCACTGAGGTTCCATGTGGATCTTATGCGTTCATACTTTGATCGCCTAAGTCTACTAGGAACACCAATAAGCGAAAGGATGGCAGTCTCTATCTTGCTCAATTCACTACACAGTGGGTTTGGTCGCTTCAAGCAACTATACCTAAGTGAACCAAGAGAAGAAACAGTCGCAGAATTTGTTCACCTTGTCAGAAAGGCTGAAATAATACTGGACTGTGAAGCCAAAGATTTACTCAAGGCTAGAAGGAGACCGTTCAAGAAAGGTGGAAAGTCCAAGGGCAATGCTAAATCAAAGCAGGACAAGTCCACATCAAGCTGTCTTTATTGTGATGGAATAGGCCATTACAAAAGAGAATGTCCAAAGCTAAAGGAAGATCAGAAGAACGGAACAGTCGTTCCATCTTCAGGTATTTTCGTTATAGACTGTATACTTGCTAATTCAACTTCTTGGGTATTAGATACAGGTTGTGGCTCACACTTATGTTCCAATCCACAGGGACTAAGAAGAAGTAGAAAGTTAAGCAAGGGTGAAGTCGACCTACGAGTGGGAAATGGAGCGTGGATTGCTGCATTAGCTGTAGGAACTTACTATTTGTCATTGCCCTCCGGGCTAATTTTGGAACTGGAAGAATGTTTCCATGTTCCAAGTCTTACTAAAAACATCATTTAAGTTTCTTGCTTAGATGCTAAGGGATTTTCCTTTTTTATAAAAGACAATAGTTGTTCGTTTTATTTTAAAGAGATGTTTTATGGATCTGCTAGATTAGTCAATGGACTTTATTTATTAGATCACGACAAACAAGTATATAACATAAATACCAAAAGGGCCAAAAAGGATGATTCAGATCTCACCTATCTGTGGCATTGTCGATTAGGCCATATAAACTTGAAACGCTTAGAAAGACTTCAAAAGGAAGGAATTCTAGAACCATTTGACTTAGAGGATTATGGTAAATGCGAATCATGTTTACTTGGCAAAATGACAAAGCAACCTTTCTCTAAAGTTGGAGAAAGAGCAAATGAACTATTGGGTTTAATCCATACAGATGTATGTGGACCAATGAGTACAAATGCTAGAGGTGGTTTCAGCTACTTTATCACTTTCACTGATGACTTCAGTAGATATGGTTATGTTTACCTAATGAAGCATAAGTCTGAATCTTTTGACAAATTCAAGGAATTTCAGAGTGAAGCAGAGAATCAATTAGGCAAGAAGATTAAGGCACTGCGGTCTGATAGAGGCGGTGAATATCTGAGCTATGAATTTTATGACCATCTGAAAGAATGTGGAATTCTATCAGAATTGACTCCTCCTGGAACACCACAATGGAACGGTGTGTCGGAACGGAGGAACAGAACCTTGCTAGACATGGTCAGGTCAATGATGGGTCAGGACAAACTTCCATTAGAATTTTGGGGACATGCACTAAATACAGCTGCACTCACTATAAATAGAGCTCCGTCTAAAGCTGTCGAAAAGACTCCATATGAATTATGGTTTGGAAAGCCTCCAAATGTGTCTTTTCTGAAGATTTGGGGATGTGAAGTATACGTCAAACGATTGATTTCAGACAAACTTCATCCAAAATCTGACAAATGTATCCTTGTGGGCTATCCAAAGGAAACAAAGGGGTATTACTTCTACAATACATCTGAGAACAAGGTGTTTGTTGCTCGAGATGGTGTCTTTTTGGAGAAAGATCACATTTCCAAAATGACAAGTGGGAGAAAAGTAGACCTCGAAGAAATTCGAGTCGAACAACAAACTCTAGAGAATGCTCAAGATGACATTCAGGATGAAACTCAGAGATCTTTAGAAGAATCTGGTGAGAATCATGGTCAAACTAGAAATGTTACCCAGCGTAGATCGCAAAGATATAGATCTCAACCGGAAAGGTACTTAGGTATTTTGACGAACGAGAGCTATGACGTTCTATTACTTGAAAGTGATGAACCTGCGACTTACAAACAAGCTATGACGAGCCCTAGCTCCAAGCAATGGCAAGAAGCTATGACGAGCCCTAGCTCCATGCAATCTGAATTAGACTCCATGTCTGAAAACCAAGTATGGGATTTGGTCGATTTGCCAGATGGCTACCAAGCCATTGGAAGCAAATGGGTTTTCAAACTGAAAAAGGACAAGGATGGGAAACTTGAAGTTTTCAAAGCTAGATTGGTTGCAAAAGGTTACAGGCAAGTCCACGGTGTGGATTACGATGAAACCTTTTCACCAGTTGCAATGCTTAAGTCTATTCGGATAATGTTAGCAATCGCTGCATATTACGATTACGAAATATGGCAGATGGATGTCAAAACTGCTTTCTTAAACGGCGTTTTAACAGAAACTGTGTTTATGACACAGCCTGAAGGTTTTGAGGATCCAAAGAATGCTAAAAAGGTATGCAAGCTAAAGAAGTTAATCTACGGATTGAAGCAGGCATCCAGGAGCTGGAATATACGTTTTGATGAAGCAGTCAGTGACTTTGGTTTCATCAAGAACGCAGACGAATCTTGTGTATACAAGAAGGTCAGTGGGAGCAAAATTGCTTTCCTAGTAATATATGTCGACGACATATTACTTATCGGAAATGACATTCCTATGTTGAACTCTGTCAAGATTTGGCTTGGGAAATGTTTTTTGATGAAAGATCTAGGAGAAGCACAGTACATATTGGGCATCAAGATTTACAGAGATAGATCTAAAAGGATGATTGGACTTAGTCAAAGCACTTATATCAATAAGGTGCTTGATAGGTTCAAGATGGCGGACTCCAAGCGAGGCTACCTACCCATGTCTCATGGAATGACTCTAAGCAAGAATCAGTGCCCAAAAACACTTGATGAGCGTAGACGAATGAATGGGATTCCATATGCATCATTGATTGGTTCAATAATGTATGCTATGATATGTACACGCCCGGATGTTGCGTACGCACTCAGTGCTACGAGCAGATACCAGTCAGACCCAGGAGAGGCGCATTGGACTGCTGCCAAGAATATTCTGAAGTACCTGAAAAGGCACAAAGATGACTTCCTGGTCTATGGTGGAGATGATGAATTAATTGTTAAAGGCTATACGGACGCAAGTTTCCAAACCGACAAAGATGATTTTAGATTACAGTCTGGGTTTGTCTTCTGCCTCAACGGGGGTGCAGTAAGCTGGAAAAGTGCTAAGCAAAGCACCATTGCGGATTCTACAACTGAAGCGGAGTACATTGCTGCACATGAAGCAGCAAAGGAAGCTATATGGCTAAGGAAGTTCATAGGTGAACTTGGTGTAGTCCCCTCCATTAAAGGACCAATAGCCCTGTATTGTGATAATAACGGAGCTATTGCACAGGCAAAGGAGCCTAGACACCACCAGAGAGTCAAGCATGTACTTCGTAGATTTCACCTTCTACGAGAGTTCGTTGAAAGAAAAGAAGTCGAGATAAACAAGATCGGAACTGATGACAACATATCAGATCCATTGACTAAACCTCTGCCGCAGGCGAAGCACAACTCGCACACTGCAACTATGGGAATCAAGCATATTGGAGAATGGCTTTGATGACCCTGTTTAATGTTTTAAAGTTTTAGAGTTTAAATCTTTGTAAAACATTATTGGTTAATCATTCACAATAAATGAAAAGAATTCATTTTTCCATTTAATTTGTGGTTTATTAAATGATGAGTCCCTTCAATTTGACGATATATTCAAGATAGACTGTCAGGACCAGTCCTGTGACTAAGAAATGTCTATCAAGTGAACTTGAATGTAAAAGGTTGAAAATGGTCCCTAGTCGGAGTTTTCTATAAAATTGGACGCATAAAAAACGTTAGACGACTAGAGTGCAAGATGACTAGTAGTTCTGTTTCTTGAACTATGTGGACATGGCAATGTCATAATCATTTGCATAGATACTTACTTTGGGAAGACTAGTATCGGACAAGACCTATGAAACTTTACTGTAAGAGATGAAAATCTGTCATAAGTAAATTTCATTAAAATTATTAGGCACTAAATCCTCAATACCTGAGTGATTTGAGATTACTTGTTTGAGAACTGGTTGCTTTGACGTTGACCAACCGTCGCACCGTTAAAGGAGGCTATAAAGGCAACGCTCAGGTAATCACCTATCAAACGAAGTCTAATCTCAAGATCGCAAGATTGGGATTGTCCTCCCATAAATCGGGATGAGATGCTTAAAAGTTGTACAAGGCCACTCGGAGAGCTAGAAACTGTGAAATGCATGGCCGTGCTCGGATGAATCATAGGCTATGATTATCTGTTTATTTGATCAGTTGAACTCTGAAACCGAGAAACACCTCTGGACATAATAAGGATGACAACTCTTACCTTATGTTCAAGAGCAAGCATCGAGCGACAAAGGAATTAGGAAATGCACACTTGTCCCTAAGGACAAGTGGGAGACTGAAGGAAATAATGCCCTTGGTCCAAGTATGCATTCAATGTTAAGTCTAATAAATGCGGTTCAGTATTAATTAACAAGTTAATAATTCAGTGAGATCAAGTGAGCTGAATGCCTAGCTAGAGGCCGCTTCAGTTCAAGTGGAATTAATGATATTAATCCACAGCTTACTCTTGACTGAACCCGTAGGGTCACACAAATAGTACGTAAACGGATCAAGTATTTAATGGCATTAAATACTCCATCTATGGATATTCGGAATCGACGGATCTTGGTTTCAGTGGGAGCTGAGATCGTCACAGGCAAGAAATGAATACTCCGGAAACGATGATATTGCCGAAAACGGAAATATGGATCGTATCGGAAATATAAATATTATCCAAGTCGTAGATGTTGCCGGAAACGGAAACATGGTACGTATCGGAAAATATTATCGGAAATGGAAATATTGCCGAAATCGGAAATATTGCCGGAAACGGAAATATTGTCAGAATCGGTAATATTATCGGAATCGGAAAATAATTCCGGAAACGGAAATATTAAATATTTGTTCGAAACGGAAATTGATTCCGGAATCGGAAATATTGAATATTGTTCGTATCGGAAATGAATTCCGGAATCGGGAAATTAATCGAAAGCGTATCGTACGAATTAGCATCGGACGAGGCCTGCCAGACGAAGGCCCAGCACGAAGCCGGGCCATCGCCCAGCAAGCCAGCGCGCCACAAACGCACCAGCCAAGGCTGCGCCAGGCCCACCACAAGGCAGGCCCAGCGCGCGCCAAGGCTACGGCAGCGTGTGGGCTTGCGGCAGTGGGCTGCGAGCTCGCGGGCTGCGCGCATGGCGCCCCTCGTGGGCTGCTGTGCGTGCGTGTGTGTTTGTGTGCTACTCGAATCCTAAAGCTACAGGGATTTGTCATATGATTAAATCTAATCCTAAAAGATTTAGTTTATTTAATTAGAGTCCTAGTAGGATTATAATTAAATAAATTAGTATCCTAATAGGATTCCAAATCCTTTTCCATAACTCTATAAATAGGTGCCTAGGGTCACATATTTATATGGAGCATTCAAGTATTCAAAGTGAGTTTTTGAGAGCAAAATTCAGTCATACAATTGCCTATAAAGTGCCGAAAATTCTAAGTACCTTAAGGGCGATTCTAGTTGGTCAATCTTAAGGCGGATCCGGACGTGCTGTGGACTATCTACGGAGGGACGACACTTGGAGTCCTAAAGACTTGTTCTTGTTCGGTTCGGGCGCAGCTAGGGAGGGCACGCAACAAAGAGTATGCATCTAAACTATGCTAAATGATTATGTGTAAATAATATGTTTTCCTGGCTTTATGGTTTTTCCGCATGATTTATGAATTGTCATATGTATCATAACCTAACAGAAATCTTTGTAAAACATTATTGGTTAATCATTCACAATAAATGAAAAGAATTCATTTTTCCATTTAATTTGTGGTTTATTAAATGATGAGTCCTTTCAATTTGACGATATATTCAAGATAGACTGTCAGGACCAGTCCCGTGACTAAGAAATGTCTATCAAGTGAACTTGAATGTCAAAGGTTGAAATTGGTCCCTAGTCGGAGTTTTCTATAAAATTGGACGCATAGAAAACGTTAGACGACTAGAATGCAAGATGACTAGTAGTTCTGTTTCTTGAACTATGTGGACATGGCAATGTCATAATCATTTGCATAGATACTTACTTTGGGAAGACTAGTATCGGACAAGACCTATGAAACTTTACTGTAAGATATGAAAATCTGTCATAAGTAAATTTCATTAAAATTATTAGACACTAAATCCTCAATACCTGAGTGATTTGAGATTACTTGTTTGAGAACTGGTTGCTTTGACGTTGACCAACCGTCGCACCGTAAAAGGAGGCTATAAAGGCAACGCTCAGGTAATCACCTATCAAACGAAGTCTAATCTCAAGATCGCAAGATTGGGATTGTCCTCCCATAAATCGGGATGAGATGCTTAAAAGTTGTACAAGGCCACTCGGAGAGCTAGAAACTGTGAAATGCATGGCCGTGCTCGGATGAATCATAGGCTATGATTATCTGTTTATTTGATCAGTTGAACTCTGAAACCGAGAAACACCTCTGGACATAATAAGGATGACAACTCTTACCTTATGTTCAAGAGCAAGCATCGAGCGACAAAGGAATTAGGAAATGCACACTTGTCCCTAAGGACAAGTGGGAGACTGAAGGAAATAATGCCCTTGGTCCAAGTATGCATTCAATGTTAAGTCTAATAAATGCGGTTCAGTATTAATTAACAATTTAATAATTCAGTGAGATCAAGTGAGCTGAATGCCTAGCTAGAGGCCGCTTCAGTTCAAGTGGAATTAATGATATTAATCCACATCTTACTCTTGACTGAACCCGTAGGGTCACACAAATAGTACGTAAACGGATCAAGTATTTAATGGCATTAAATACTCCATCTATGGATATTCGGAATCGACGGATCTTGGTTTCAGTGGGAGCTGAGATCGTCACAGGCAAGAAATGAATACTCCGGAAACGATGATATTGCCGGAAACGGAAATATGGATCGTATCGGAAATATAAATATTATCCAAGTCGTAGATGTTGCCGGAAACGGAAACATGGTACGTATCGGAAAATATTATCGGAAATGGAAATATTGCCGGAATCGGAAATATTGTCAGAATCGGAAATATTATCGGAATCGGAAAATAATTTCGGAAACGGAAATATTAAATATTTGTTCGAAACGGAAATTGATTCCGGAATCGGAAATATTGAATATTGTTCGTATCGGAAATGAATTCCGGAATCGGGAAATTAATCGGAAGCGTATCGTACGAATTAGCATCGGACGAGGCCTGCCAGACGAAGGCCCAGCACGAAGCCGGGCCATCGCCCATCAAGCCAGCGCGCCACAAACGCACCAGCCAAGGCTGCGCCAGGCCTACCGCAAGGCAGGCCCAGCGCGCGCCAAGGCTACGGCAGCGTGTGGGCTTGCGGCAGTGGCCTGCGAGCACGCGGGCTGCGCGCGCGCGCATGGCGCCCCTCGTGGGCTGCTGTGCGTGCGTGTGTGTTTGTGTGCTACTCGAATCCTAAAGCTACCGGGATTTGTCATATGATTAAATCTAATCCTAAAAGATTTAGTTTATTTAATTAGAGTCCTAGTAGGATTATAATTAAATAAATTAGTATCCTAATAGGATTCCAAATCCTTTTCCATAACTCTATAAATAGGTGCCTAGGGTCACATATTTACATCGAGCATTCAAGTATTCAAAGTGAGTTTTTGAGAGCAAAATTCAGTCATACAATTGCCTATAAAGTGCCGAAAATTCTAAGTACCTTAAGGGCGATTCTAGTTGGTCAATCTTAAGGCGGATCCGGACGTGCTATGGACTATCTACGGAGGGACGACACTTGGAGTCCTAAAGACTTGTTCTTGTTCGGTTCGGGCGCAGCTAGGGAAGGCACGCAACAAAGAGTATGCATCTAAACTATTCTAAATGATTATGTGTAAATAATATGTTTTCCTGGCTTTATGGTTTTTCCGCATGATTTATGAATTGTCATATGTATCATAACCTAACAGTGGTATCACGAGCCTCTTATTATTTTCATAATCTAAAATTGCATGAACATGGTTAAATATTACAAATTTGCAAGAATTAAAAGGGGTGATTAATTTTCGTAATTGTTAATTAATTACAAATTGCGTTTATTTAATTATACGTACGCAATTTTTCGGCAGTTTCTTCGTTACTCATCCAAATCGAGTGATTTTTGTGTCAATTCCGCATGTAAAAGGCATTCTAAAATTTTGACAAAAACAGTATTTTTCTGCCGAACCCAGAATTCTCAAATTCGAAGCCTAACTATGACTTTTCGGAGGTTTTAGTTTTTCGAATGCAAAATTTCGTAAATTTAAGATGTTAAATTAAATATTTGCGATTCTTGTTCATAAATCTTGAATTTTTGATTGACCTACTGTATATGTTTAACAAGTTTGAATGCCTAGCCTTGTTAATTATGCAATCTAATTTGTATTTATGATTAATTTGTATAAAATTAGAATAATTTAGAATTAATTTGATTTTCACAATTAATTATAATTTAATTAGATACCTATGATTAAAAACCACCATAAAAATTGTAAATTTATGTTAAATTTTAAATTTTTATGACCTAGACTTGAATCCATGTTAATCGGAAATCAATTGAATAATAAATTTTCGATTATTCGCCCTAAAATTATGAAATTAATATTATTTATTAATTTGTCATTAATTTTAAATATAAATTTTTTAAATTTTATGCGATTCGCTCATATAACTTGCACGCACGGCACGAATGCAATGAGCAAGGCCATGGTGCACGAGCACAAGGCAGCAGCCCTGCCTTGTGTCGTGGGCTGTGAGCAATGGACGAATGGGCGAGGGCGAAAGCAAGGCACAGCAGTCGCGTGTGGGCAGCAAGCGAGCTGCGCCACAGCGCGCACTGTCTCGCGCAAGCGTGCGGAGCCTCGCGCGCAGCGAGCGCAAGCTCGCGTGCCACGAGTGCTACGCCCAGCGTCGATGCCTCGCGCAGCGAGCGAGGCTCGTAGGATCGAGCGCTGGCAAGCGCGCGAAGCGAGCAATGGCCCGCATAAAGCGAGCACTGGCGAGCGCGCGCAGCGAGCGCTGGCTCGCATGAAGCGAGCACTGGCGAGCGAGCGCAGCGAGCGATGGCTCGCGTGCATCGTGTGCTGGCGCGCGCAGCGAGCACCAGCTCGCGTGATGCCTTGCGATGGCTGTGTGCGTTTGGCCCATGGGCGTGCGTTGCGTGGGGTTGTTGTGTTGCGATTGGATCGTTTTGAAATTTTAATTTGAAATTTTCAGTTTACGTAATTTTAATTAATTTTAAATTTAATAATTAAAATTATTTTCTTGGATTTTAATTTTGAATATTGTAATTATAATAAATTTTATTTATTCTAATTATTTTACTAAAATTAAAATCATGAATTAATTTAAATACGACTAAAATTAAATTAAACTTTTTGGATTCAATTATAAATTTATATGAACTTTAAATTTTAATTAAATTTGTATGTTTCCGGTTAGACTAGAAATACATTTTTATGTTTAAAATTAGTAAAGCATATAGATTTATTGGTTTATGTGGGAGCCCTTTTAGTCATAACCTCTTGATTAGGTCTACAAATCCTTAAGGTTAAAACAACTTGATTAGAATTAATAAGGACTGAATAATTGGTAGATTATTGGTGCCCTTGATTAATTGCTGCAAATGTTTATGTGATGCATAATGTGTTTTACTAACCAGCTATGTGGGCCATTCATGATAATGAATGGGTGAATGGTATATATTGTATATGTACTGTTTTGCAGGTTATGAAGTGACTAGTATGGCCCATATAGGATAGAAAATATGGTATGCGTACCATTAATTTGAATGTA
Organism: Spinacia oleracea; assembly: GCF_020520425.1. Taxonomy (NCBI): domain Eukaryota; kingdom Viridiplantae; phylum Streptophyta; class Magnoliopsida; order Caryophyllales; family Amaranthaceae; genus Spinacia; species Spinacia oleracea. The sequence goes on along the minus strand of NC_079492.1, from coordinate 6,127,103 downwards.
ATTGGTCTAAAGTACCAAAGTTGTTTTTCAATTCAAATATGGTCTGCGTACCATCAAATAGTTGTAATTAGTTTTAATTATAGCTTATCCTATTTGAAGAAAATGGTGCCTCCCACGGAGATTTTCAAGACGGACTTTGAAGTTAAAGCTTCAAGATGAAGTCGGGCCATACTAGATCACATTTATCTTATGCATGTTTTAAGTTATTTATTACTTTTAAATATGTCTTAAAATGCATGAGATCAAAAGCTTGATTATGTTGCATGATTAAGGATTTTAGTTCACTTAAAATCTAACCAACATAGTAAGAGCCTTAAGTTCCAAACTTAAAAATTGAGTTAAAAGGTGCCATGCCAAAATATACACTTGCTTTGATATCCTTTACATCAATCTAGTAATAGTTTTCGCTCAGCGAGGTGGTACTTATTGGTCCTAAAGGGGCAAGGTACACAAATAATTGTGAGTACATGTTAGTTTTGGTGAAACTCAACGATATAAGTAAGGAGTCCTTTTATGTCGTGGCAAAATCGATAGGTTTACCTAATAAGTTCTTAGACGTACCTATCAACCAAGAATAGTTTCTAGACTATTAGCAAAAGGCTTTTGCTTACCTAAGATGTTTTAGGATTAAGTCGACAAACTGTGCTTAGTTCTTCAATGATTTTAGGATCTTGGAATCATTTTATTCACACCTGCCGGAACACATAACTTGAATAAAATGCTTAATAAACATTGAATTATGCATGTATGCTAGAATTTAAGTTTATTAAGAGAAACTGTGAATGGTTATTTATTTGTTTATTCTTTTCGATTGTAGTTTTTAAATATGGCAAACAACAATCAAAACATCATCATAGGTTCTGAGCTTATGGTCAAGCTGAACCTGGCAAATTTTCTTGAATGGGAAGCTAAGCTAGTTGAAATAGTCAAACTCAATGGACTTGAGTATGTACTGTCACATCCCATGCCAAGCTACTATGCCAGAGACATGACCCCTGAGAGATTTTACGCCTGGGATGCGGATCTCAAAAAGGTTATGAGTCTCATGCTGAACAATATCCCTGATGATTGGGCTAGAAGGTTTGTAGCCTATGAACCTTTTACGCTCATCAAGAATCTGAGGGATATCTGTCGTGGAAGCACGGAGGACAGGGACCTGAACATCCATGAGTTGATTGAATCAATGTCTGGTCTAAAGGTTAGTTCTCCCAACAGGTGTTATAGGATGGAGGTCCAAGAAACACATGTTCAGCTCCTTCGCACTAAACAGAGGGTAGGCGTCCCACTGAGGTTCCATGTGGATCTTATGCGTTCATACTTTGATCGCCTAAGTCTACTAGGAACACCAATAAGCGAAAGGATGGCAGTCTCTATCTTGCTCAATTCACTACACAGTGGGTTTGGTCGCTTCAAGCAACTATACCTAAGTGAACCAAGAGAAGAAACAGTTGCAGAATTTGTTCACCTTGTCAGAAAGGCTGAAATAATACTGGACTGTGAAGCCAAAGATTTACTCAAGGCTAGAAGGAGACCGTTCAAGAAAGGTGGAAAGTCCAAGGGCAATGCTAAATCAAAGCAGGACAAGTCCACATCAAGCTGTCTTTATTGTGATGGAATAGGCCATTACAAAAGAGAATGTCCAAAGCTAAAGGAAGATCAGAAGAACGGAACAGTCGTTCCATCTTCAGGTATTTTCGTTATAGACTGTATACTTGCTAATTCAACTTCTTGGGTATTAGATACAGGTTGTGGCTCACACTTATGTTCCAATCCACAGGGACTAAGAAGAAGTAGAAAGTTAAGCAAGGGTGAAGTCGACCTACGAGTGGGAAATGGAGCGTGGATTGCTGCATTAGCTGTAGGAACTTACTATTTGTCATTGCCCTCCGGGCTAATTTTGGAACTGGAAGAATGTTTCCATGTTCCAAGTCTTACTAAAAACATCATTTAAGTTTCTTGCTTAGATGCTAAGGGATTTTCCTTTTTAATAAAAGACAATAGTTGTTCGTTTTATTTTAAAGAGATGTTTTATGGATCTCCTAGATTAGTCAATGGACTTTATTTATTAGATCACGACAAACAAGTATATAACATAAATACCAAAAGGGCCAAAAAGGATGATTCAGATCTCACCTATCTGTCGAATTGTCGATTAGGCCATATAAACTTGAAACGCTTAGAAAGACTTCAAAAGGAAGGAATTCTAGAACCATTTGACTTAGAGGATTATGGTAAATGCGAATCATGTTTACTTGGCAAAATGACAAAGCAACCTTTCTCTAAAGTTGGAGAAAGAGCAAATGAACTATTGGGTTTAATCCATACAGATGTATGTGGACCAATGAATACAAATGCTAGAGGTGGTTTCAGCTACTTTATCACTTTCACTGATGACTTCAGTAGATATGGTTATGTCTACCTAATGAAGCATAAGTCTGAATCCTTTGAAAAATTCAAGGAATTTCAGAGTGAAGTAGAGAATCAATTAGGCAAGAAGATTAAGGCACTGCGGTCTGATAGAGGCGGTGAATATCTGAGCTATGAATTTGATGACCATCTGAAAGAATGTGGAATTCTATCAGAATTGACTCCTCCTGGAACACCACAATGGAACGGTGTGTCGGAACGGAGGAACAGAACCTTGCTAGACATGGTCAGGTCAATGATGGGTCAGGACAAACTTCCATTAGAATTTTGGGGACATGCACTAAATACAGCTACACTCACTATAAATAGAGCTCCGTCTAAAGCTGTCGAAAAGATTCCATATGAATTATGGTTTGGAAAGCCTCCAAATGTGTCTTTTCTGAAGATTTGGGGATGTGAAGTATACGTCAAACGATTGATTTCAGACAAACTTCATCCAAAATTTGACAAATGTATCCTTGTGGGCTATCCAAAGGAAACAAAGGGGTATTACTTCTACAATACATCTGAGAACAAGGTGTTTGTTGCTCGAGATGGTGTCTTTTTGGAGAAAGATCACATTTCCAAAATGACAAGTGGGAGAAAAGTAGACCTCGAAGAAATTCGAGTCGAACAACAAACTCTAGAGAATGCTCAAGATGACATTCAGGATGAAACTCAGAGATCTTTAGAAGAATCTGGTGAGAATCATGGTCAAACTAGAAATGTTACCCCGCGTAGATCGCAAAGATATAGATCTCAACCGGAAAGGTACTTAGGTATTTTGACGAACGAGAGCTATGACGTTCTATTACTTGAAAGTGATGAACCTGCGACTTACAAACAAGCTATGACGAGCCCTAGCTCCAAGCAATGGCAAGAAGCCATGCAATCTGAATTAGACTCCATGTCTGAAAACCAAGTATGGGATTTGGTCGATTTGCCAGATGGCTACCAAGCCATTGGAAGCAAATGGGTTTTCAAACTGAAAAAGGACAAAGATGGGAAACTTGAAGTTTTCAAAGCTAGATTGGTTGCAAAAGGTTACAGGCAAGTCCACGGTGTGGATTACGATGAAACCTTTTCACCAGTTGCAATGCTAAAGTCTATTCGGATAATGTTAGCAATCGCTGCATATTACGATTACGAAATATGGCAGATGGATGTCAAAACTGCTTTCTTAAACGGGGTTTTAACAGAAACTATGTTTATGACACAGCCTGAAGGTTTTGAGGATTCAAAGAATGCTAAAAAGGTATGCAAGCTAAAGAAGTCAATCTACGGATTGAAGCAGGCATCCAGGAGCTGGAATATACGTTTTGATGAAGCAGTCAGTGACTTTGGTTTCATCAAGAACGCAGACGAATCTTGTGTATACAAGAAGGTCAGTGGGAGCAAAATTGCTTTCCTAGTATTATATGTCGATGACATATTACTTATCGGAAATGACATTCCTATGTTGAACTCTGTCAAGATTTGGCTTGGGAAATGTTTTTCGATGAAAGATCTAGGAGAAGCACAGTACATATTGGGCATCAAGATTTACAGAGATAGATCTAAAAGGATGATTGGACTTAGTCAAAGCACTTATATCAATAAGGTGCTTGATAGGTTCAAGATGGCGGACTCCAAGCGAGGCTACCTACCCATGTCTCATGGAATGACTCTAAGCAAGAATCAGTGCCCAAAAACACTTGATGAGCGTAGACGAATGAATGGGATTCCATATGCATCATTGATGTATGCTATGATATGTACACGCCCGGATGTTGCGTACACACTCACTGCTACGAGCAGATACCAGTCAGACCCAGGAGAGGCGCATTGGACTGCTGCCAAGAATATTCTGAAGTACCTGAAAAGGCACAAAGATGACTTCCTGGTCTATGGTGGAGATGATGAAGTAATCGTTAAAGGCTATACGGACGCAAGTTTCCAAACCGACAAAGATGATTTCAGATCACAGTCTGGGTTTGTCTTCTGCCTCAACGGGGGTGCAGTAAGCTGAAAAAGTGCTAAGCAAAGCACCATTGCGGATTCTACAACTGAAGCAGAGTACATTGCTGCACATGAAGCAGCAAAGGAAGCTATATGGCTAAGGAAGTTCATAGGTGAACTTGGTGTAGTCCCCTCCATTAAAGGACCAATAGCCCTGTATTGTGATAATAACGGAGCTATTGCACAGGCAAAGGAGCCTAGACACCACCAGAGAGTCAAGCATGTACTTCGTAGATTTCACCTTCTACGAGAGTTCGTTGAAAGAAAAGAAGTCGAGATAAACAAAATCGGAACTGATGACAACATATCAGATCCATTAACTAAACCTCTGCCGCAGGCGAAGCACAACTCGCACACTGCAGCTATGGGAATCAAGCATATTGGAGAATGGCTTTGATGACCCTGTTTAATGTTTTAAAGTTTTAGAGTTTAAATCTTTGTAAAACATTATTGGTTAATCATTCATAATAAATGAAAAGAATTCATTTTTCCATTTAATTTGTGGTTTATTAAATGATGAGTCCCTTCAATTTGACGATATATTCAAGATAGACTGTCAGGACCAGTCCTGTGACTAAGAAATGTCTATCAAGTGAACTTGAATGTCAAAGGTTGAAAATGGTCCCTAGTCGGAGTTTTCTATAAAATTGGACGCATAGAAAACGTTAGACGACTAGAATGCAAGATGACTAGTAGTTCTGTTTCTTGAACTATGTGGACATGGCAATGTCATAATCATTTGCATAGATACTTACTTTGGGAAGACTAGTATCGGACAAGACCTATGAAACTTTACTGTAAGAGATGAAAATCTGTCATAAGTAAATTTCATTAAAATTATTAGACACTAAATCCTCAATACCTGAGTGATTTGAGATTACTTGTTTGAGAACTGGTTGCTTTGACGTTGACCAACTGTCGCACCGTAAAAGGAGGCTATAAAGGCAACGCTCAGGTAATCACCTATCAAATCAAGTCTAATCCCAAGATCGCAAGATTGGGATTGTCCTCCCATAAATCGGGATGAGATGCTTAAAAGTTGTACAAGGCCACTCGGAGAGCTAGAAACTGTGAAATGCATGGCCGTGCTCGGATGAATCATAGGCTATGATTATCTGTTTATTTGATCAGTTGAACTCTGAAACCGAGAAACACCTCTGGACATAATAAGGATGACAAATCTTACCTTATGTTCAAGAGCAAGCATCGAGCGACAAAGGAATTAGGAAATGCACACTTGTCCCTAAGGACAAGTGGGAGACTGAAGGAAATAATGCCCTTGGTCCAAGTATGCATTCAATGTTAAGTCTAATAAATGCGGTTCAGTATTAATTAACAAGTTAATAATTCAGTGAGATCAAGTGAGCTGAATGCCTAGCTAGAGGCCGCTTCAGTTCAAGTGGAATTAATGATATTAATCCACAGCTTACTCTTGACTGAACCCGTAGGGTCACACAAATAGTACGTAAACGGATCAAGTATTTAATGGCATTAAATACTCCATCTATGGATATTCGGAATCGACGGATCTTGGTTTCAGTGGGAGCTGAGATCATCACAGGCAAGAAATGAATACTCCGAAAACGATGATATTGCCGGAAACGGAAATATGGATCGTATCGGAAATATAAATATTATCCAAGTCGTAGATGTTGCCGGAAACGGAAACATGGTACGTATCGGAAAATATTATCGGAAATGGAAATATTGCCGGAATCGGAAATATTGCCGGAAACGGAAATATTGTCAGAATCGGAAATATTATCGGAATCGGAAAATAATTCCGGAAACGGAAATATTAAATATTTGTTCGAAACGGAAATTGATTCCGGAATCGGAAATATTGAATATTGTTCGTATCGGAAATGAATTCCGGAATCGGGAAATTAATCAGAAGCGTATCGTACTAATTAGCATCGGACGAGGCCTGCCAGACGAAGGCCCAGCACGAAGCCGGGCCATCGCCCAGCAAGCCAGCGCGCCACAAACGCACTAGCCAAGGCTGCGCCAGGCCCACCGCAAGGCAGGCCCAGCGCGCGCCAAGGCTACGGCAGCGTGTGGGCTTGCGGCAGTGGGCTGCGAGCTCGCGGGCTGCGCGCGCGCGCATGACGCCCCTCGTGGGCTGCTGTGCGTGCGTGTGTGTTTGTGTGCTACTCGAATCCTAAAGCTACCGGGATTTGTCATATGATTAAATCTAATCCTAAAAGATTTAGTTTATTTAATTAGAGTCCTAGTAGGATTATAATTAAATAAATTAGTATCCTAATAGGATTCCAAATCCTTTTCCATAACTCTATAAATAGGTGCCTAGGGTCACATATTTACATCGAGCATTCAAGTATTCAAAGTGAGTTTTTGAGAGCAAAATTCAGTCATACAATTGCCTATAAAGTGCCGAAAATTCTAAGTACCTTAAGGGCGATTCTAGTTGGTCAATCTTAAGGCGGATCCGGACGTGCTGTGGACTATCTACGGAGGGACGACACTTGGAGTCCTAAAGACTTGTTCTTGTTCGGTTCGGGCGCAGCTAGGGAGGGCACGCAACAAAGAGTATGCATCTAAACTATGCTAAATGATTATGTGTAAATAATATGTTTTCCTGGCTTTATGGTTTTTCCGCATGATTTATGAATTGTCATATGTATCATAACCTAACAGCAGGCACCGTACGAGACCGGAACTCAAGATATCAAGGACGTTCCTACCATCGTTTCAACCCCGAAACAATTTGGCGCCGTCTGTGGGGATCGAGAGCAATAACCCATGAAAATCCACATTTTCATACTAACGTGTTCTACCACAAGAAATGGCCAAAAATTCAAAATAGCTGGCCAACAAACTCACGTTATCAAAATGGGTAGTGATGGTAAACTTATCTGGTGTTTACATAAACGGGTTGAAAAACTCAATATGTTTGGCCAAGATCTACCATTTCGGGTACTGCATCTCAAAAGGAACTGAAGTTTTAAGATCGGCCAAAGCCGCAAATTAATGCTCATGCCTGTAATAGTTAACTCACAAATAGTATTTTGTGGCTTAATGGGCGAGTAGTACGCACAACAAGCATCATTTGCTTGATCAACTCAAAGGCTAATAAATGATTGGAGGTGGCATCTTGCCGAGCAAAATATCCAATATCCTCAAAATTGGATTAAATTGGTAGCAGCAAAGCTAAATTATGCTTCTTGTTTTTATTTGCCAAGGAAAATCAGAAGCTCAGAGCAATCTACATCTCCGCCTTCGGAGCCGAAAACGAACTCCCGAAGCAGAGCATATTGCAAGAGAGTATGCCGAGCAAAGTAGCAAAGCAGCTACTATTATCTTGCAAAGGAAACTCCATTATTGCAACTCTAGTTGATGCCCACAAGGTGTTTGTTAAAATGCCCAAATGAAGTTCAGCAGTTGAGGATCATTGATAAGAGTTGTTTGCAACCCCAAGCTCAGTGCAAAAAGAAATGAAAAGGGAAGCTGCATTGCTCATTCAGTCACTTGCGATCTCCAAGCTAAATCTCCTAACTTTATATTTTGATGTTGTGCTTCATCCTACCATAATAAATTTGGTCTGTTAGTTTGGTAGAAAACAGGTGAATCTTACTTATCAACTTCTCGACTGACTTTCTGGACCTTGTAAAGGATCTTCCTCAAGCCATATGCCAGACTAAAGTCATTTGAAAAACCGCCTATCAGGTTACCGAGCAATGCCAAAGCTCCCGGGCTCAGTGCCGAAGACAATGTCGAGGCTCATAGCCGAAGCTCAATGTCGAGGCTAGTTTCCCGAGGTGACAAAGGCTCACTGCCGTGCATAACAGCTCTCTAGCTCAGAGCCGAGCTCAATGCCGAGGTCATGACAATCTCCCGAAGATGGCCTCCAAGGTTCACCATAGCTTCCCGAAGGCCGAGGCAGGACTTCACGAGGTGAACCGAGCCTTGATATTGCTGTGAGCACGAGCTGATAGCACGAGCTCAATCTAGTCCATATTTCTCACTTCGTACTCAAATGAGTACCGAAGGTCAGTGCTCAGGGCCGAACACAGCCGCCTAGTCTTGGTGGATAGTGATGATAATATAAAACCAACATAAATAAAGCAAAATCAATAGCTACCAAGCATGGTGTCAAGCTGACCTCCCAAGGTCTGAATCGAAGCTCCCGAAGCTCATTACTGAAGCTCACTGCGAAGAGAACATCGCCCGAGCATAGCAGCTACCGAACACAGCAATCTCGAAGCTCATCTCCCGAGCTTTGAAAAGTTGTCAGTGCTTTACTTGTCAGTGCCAAGGTGTGGACCAAGGTCCGAACCACAATGCTGAGGATAACCAGAGAGTATGTTAATCCACAACTGCGAATTACAAACCTCATTTCCATGGCCCGGTTGCAAGCTCAAAGCTAAGTTTCTTTATACATTAATGTGATATTTTATGAAATCATCATGCTTTCTTATAACATAACTAATTTGGTTTGGTAGAGAACTAGTACATCTATGTTGTTTGTCATTGATACACTGTTGTTTGGCAGACCTTTTAGTTGAGTTCATAATGATCAACTTGGTCGTGAAAGCTACTGCAAAGGAAACTTCATGCCTACAACTTCAGTTAACACTCACAAGGTGTTTGAAAAAATACCTCAAAAACTAGCCAAAGGTGAAGATCAGTCTCCCGAAGAGCTTCCCGAGGTCCAAACAACACGCCGAGGTAAATACTCAGCGGTCTGAAGGTGGAGCCACGGTTCGAGCCCGCGCTCCCAAGGCCAAACTCAGTACCGAGGTCAATGCCAAAGCTCCCGAGCCGAAGCTCAATGCCAAAGCTCCCGAGCAGTACCGAAGCTCCTAAGCAATACCAAAACTCAGTTCAGAGGCTCAAATTCCTGAGGTCAGTGCCGAAATTGAGCAACTGCTCCCGAAGCCCAGCCACGACTGACGAGGTTCACCACCTAGCCAAACAAAGTCCACCTATTTACTGTCGTTGTTATTTGATTATTCTACTCTTTATTTGAGTGATAATAAATGGTGCAAACTGTCGGCAAAATACAACAAGCAAGAAAAATGGAGTTATTTTACTTGATAAAATTACAAAGCTCATCATCATCTTGATGAAACTACAAAGCCCTGGCATCTCACCTCATCATCTTGAGTGGTCGATATGGAGCTGAAGTCAGCCCGTCCGAGGTTAGCCAATCCGAAGTTGACCACCGAAGTGGGTACCGAAGAGCATGGCTGATGGCTCTTAAAGTAGAAATGCTTCCCAAGGCAATTCCATGGCTCCTGAAGTTTGTGCCGAGGTCCGAACTCAAAGCTCCCGAAGCTCAAAATCATCAATTTGTCTACTGTTGTGATTCCGTATCAAAAAGACAAGAGCCTTGTAAGCAATGCCGAGGCTCATAGGCGAAGTTCAGAGCTATGCCTTAATGCCGAAGCTCAGAACCGAGGTCAGCAAATTCCCGAGCTCCGAGCTCACTAGCAAAGCAGCTACTAACTTACAAAGGAGCAACATGATTACAAAGTTCAAAATGCTCGAACGAGGCTCAACAGTCGAAACGGCTGAGCATGGAATGAGTGTCATCACCGAGCAGGGTCCCGAGGACCATCAAGGTAGATAAAAGCTAGATTCGCGAAGCCGGCGAGAGTTCCCGAACCAAACAATGGCTCCTGCAACCCAAAGCCAACTTCACAAGGGTAATTCCCGAAGCCCAGTGCATCAGATTGAAGGAAATTCTTCAAAGTAGCCAAAACTCTAAGTAGCTGCTCTCCGAAGACCTTCAAAACAGCTAAAAGCTACTTCCCGAAGTAGAAAAGCTTACCAAGTTCAGTCGGCAGAGCTCAAAGGTTGCATCAACCATGTCAGTAGAATGCACAAAGAGGATAATACGGTCTCTATCAATACGAACCAGAGATGTACTAGACCACCGGGAAGATCCGACGAGCTCAGTGCTGAAGCTCCCGATCAGCTATCGAGGCCAGCTTGCAAAGGTGAAACTACCAGAGCCTTCCTGAGGTCCGAACCAAGGTATACCGAGGTCAGGCAATTTGAAAAGCTCAAGTTGGTACCCACAAGGTGTTTGAAAATATCATGCCAAGTTGAGTAGCAAATCTGCTCCTACAACTCACGAAGGCAACTCCATCATCATCAATTCAGTTGTGCCCACAAGGTGTTTGATAAAATTGAAGGAAATAATGCCCTTGGTCCAAGTATGCATTCTATGTTAAGTCTAATAAATGCGGTTCAGTATTAATTAACAAGTTAATAATTCAGTGAGATCAAGTGAGCTGAATGCCTAGCTAGAGGCCGCTTCGGTTCAAGTGGAATTAATGATATTAATCCACAGCTTACTCTTGACTGAACCCGTAGGGTCACACAAATAGTACGTAAACGGATCAAGTATTTAATGGCATTAAATACTCTATCTATGGATATTCGGAATCGACGGATCTTGGTTTCAGTGGGAGCTGAGATCGTCACAAGCAAGAAATGAATACTCCGGAAACGATGATATTGCCCGAAACGGAAATATGGATCGTATCGGAAATATAATAATTATCCAAATCGTAGATGTTGCCGGAAACGGAAACATGGTACGTATCGGAAAATATTATCGGAAATGGAAATATTGCCGGAATCGGAAATATTGCCGGAAACGGAAATATTGTCAGAATCGGAAATATTATCGGAATAGGAAAATAATTCCGGAAACGGAAATATTAAATATTTGTTCGAAACGGAAATTAATTTCGGAATCGGAAATATTAAATATTGTTCGTATCGGAAATGAATTCCGGAACCGGGAATTTAATCGGAAGCGTATCGTACGAATAAGCATCGGACGAGGCCTGCCGGACGAGGGCCCAGCACGAAGCCAGGCCATCGCCCAGCAAGCCAAGCGCGCCACACGAACAGCCAAGGCCATGCCAGGCCCAGCGCAAGGCCAGGCCCAGCAGGCCAGGCCCAGCAGGCCATGGCAGCGCGCGCAGCAATGGGCTGCGAGCTGTGCTGCTGCTCGCGTGGGCTTGCGGCTCGCGTGGGCCGAGCGGCCGTGTGGGCTGTGCGCGGGCATGGCCTGCACGCTCGTGGGTCATGCTCGTGTAGAATTTGTGTTCACATACGAAACCTAAATTGTATAGGATTTGTTTGATGATTAAATTCCTAATCCTAAAAGGATAAAATTAATTAGTTAGAGTCCTACTAGGATTCTAGTTTAACTAATTAGTATCCTAATAGGATTCCAGTTCCTTTTCCATACCTCTATAAATAAGGGCCTAGGGTCATTATTTGCAGGTACGATTGAAGTATTCAAAGGGTAAGTTTTTGAAAGAAAAATCAACCATACACTTGCAAACACATAACCGAAATTCCTAGTAACCTTAAGGGCGATTCTAGTTGGTCTAACTTGAGGCGGATCCGGACGTACTGTGGACTATCTACGGAGGGACGACATTTGCAGTCCTAAATACTTGTTCTTGTTCGGTTCGGGCGCAGCTAGGGAAGGCACGCTACAACATGTATGCATCTATTCTATGCTAAATGATTATGTGTAAATAATATGCTTTCCTGGCTTTATGGTTTTTCCGCATGATTTGTGAATTGTCATATGTATCATAACCTAACAAAAATGCTTCAATGAAGTCAGATTCGCATTCATGCTACCATTCTTCAGTGAGTGGTTATAATTGATCTCCCGGAGTAGAACAAAGTAGTTCCGAGCAGCCTCCATAGCCAAAGCTCATCACGAAAGCTAAGATACGAATCTAAGATCCAAAGCAGCCTCCATAGCCAGATTTTCCCAGTTCATCTCCCGAGCTTACCAGCTCCCGAGCCGAGCTTAGTGCCGAAGCTTCCGAGCAGCACCGAGGTCAGCATGGGCAATGTTTCAAATGATCCATAAAGCTCTCCAAGTTGGAGCTCTGCAACTTACTAGGTGGTGATCAAGCATTCAAGCTTGTTGCCAACTGCCAAGTTACCAAATCACTAATATCAACATCCTAGTCTTATTTGATAATGATGCCAATACAAATCAAGCATCAAATAAAGCAAAACAAATTGCTGACAAACAGAGTGACTTACACCTCCAACATCGGAGTCGAGCACTTCGCTCCCGAAAACCTTCGGAGCAGCTAAAAGCTTCTTCCCGAAAGTCTGCATCGCTCCCGAAGACCTAACCAAGCATCTCCCGAAGCCCATTGGTGGAGCTTAAGGCTGAGCATAGCCACCTCCCAAGGTTCTTGCTGAAGCTCATAGCTGAAACAACAACATCAATCATCTTTACCAAGCTTAGTAATATGAAGTTGGAGATAAATTGGGTAAAAAAAATGGATCGAGCAGAGCACAAGTTCAACTAATTCCAGGACCCCGGATGCTTTGTCCTAGTCCTCGGAGCTCAAACATCCAGTTAATATAACCCACCTTGCAGTCACCCCAAAGCTAAGTCATTTATTTATTTATTTAAGCTTTGTACTTTATATTTTGTCAGCATACAATTTACTTGACTTGATTAATTTGATAAAAATGCAAAATATTCTTAGAGACTTAATTTGACAGACATTGTCTAACAATAAGTCATTTTGCAAGAGCATATACCTCAAATGGTTCATCATGTTCAAAACGAATTATAAATTCATGTTTTACAACACACAAGTACGCTAAATGTAGAATCAAAATTGTGTAGCCTCGTCTCACACCTTTTTGCATAATGGTAAAGTATAGTAGTCAAACATACATACATTATAATATTCACTTGAGTTACCAACAAGACGAGTAAAGCTCATAGTTGGTTAAACAATCGAGTAATGACAAACTTTGTGCATTTTTAAGATAGTATTCCATCAAATGGTCATCTTAGCACAACTACATTATACTTACCTTATCCAATACTACTCATAAGTCAACCAAAACTCAACTCATGAGTGGGGGGCATGATGAGAATATGTATTTCTTTTAAAAACGAAATCAAGTTTCATGAACATATGTCAAACAGTGCAAACTACATATACTCATATTACTTATCTGTTGATGTATCACACTATCGAAATTGCAAGTCAACTTCATAACAGCAAAATGAACAAAGACTAATGTTAAAATTCCCTTTTTGTGATAGAGCATCTCACCTAACCAAGTTTCATCCGCTCGGATATTCAGCAAACTCTTGCCCAGATCCTCGGATTTGAAGAACTTGGAGGGAGCAAGTTATGGAGCGATCTCCGGGTCACCACAACTTGGAGCAAGTCTTGGAAAATTCTGTTCGCAATAAAAGTCGCTCAAATCAAGTTATAAAACTTCGGCTCAGATCCATGGATCGCCAAAGTCATAACTAAGAGTCAGACTAGCGATTTCTTGCCCAGGTTTTCGAACCACAAGAAATCGGAAGAACAGAAACCAAGCAAGTCCCTTAGCAGATCTACGGATCACAAGAAACTTGGATAAACAAGCAAGTTATGGAGCGATCTCCGGGTCACCATAACTTGGAGCAAGTTTTGGAAAATTCTGTTCGCAACAAAAGTCGCTCAAATCAAGTTATAAAACTTCGGCTCAGATCCATGGATCGCCAAAGTCATAACTAAGAGTCAGACTAGCGATTTCTTGCCCAGATTTCCGAACCACAAGAAATCGGAAGAACAGAAACCAAGCAAGTCCCTCGGATAAACAAGCAAGTTATGGAGCGATCTCCGGGTCACCATAACTTGGAGTAAGTCTTGGAAAATTTCGTTCGCAACAAAGTCTCTCGAAGACAGTTATAAAGAGTTCGGCTCAGATCCACGGATCCCCAAAACTCATAACTAAGAGAGACTTGCGATTTCTTGCCCAGGTTTCCGAACCACAAGAACTCGGAAGAACGGAAGTAGACGTTAAAGAGCTCAAAAGTAGACTCTTAACAGATCCACGGATCTGAAGAGCTCAGAAGCAGACTCTAAACATGTCCAACACTTTAAAGAGCTCAAAAGCAGCCTCTTAACAGATCCACGGATCTGAAGAGCTCAAAAGCAGACTCTAAACAAATCTACAGACCTTAAAGGTCCAAAAGCTACCGAGTCTCTTAGCAAAATCTACGGATTTGAAGAACTCAAAGCAAGACGAGTCTCTTAGCAAAATCTACGGATTTGAAGAAACATGGACAAAACCGATCCGAAGGTAAATTCCGAAGGTAAAATCCGAGCCGAGATTACAACTCGAACCGATGTTACAATCCGAGCCGAGGTTAAAAACCGAGCCAAGATTACAACTCGAACCGATGTTACAATCCGAGCCGAGGTTAAAATTCCGAGCTGAAATTAACTTTCACTGCCAAATGATCAAAATCAAAACCCAACCCATTTTTCAAATAGAATTGGGTCTGGGGGGCATTTGTTGGGGTGTTAAAATGGGCCCACCATTTTAACCCAAAAGCCAACAAAACCCACTCAAGCCCAATATCACTTACAAGGCCTCAAAGGCCCAACAAGGCACTATATATACCCCTCAAAGGGCAAGGTAAAAGAGGTCATATTCTCTAACCCTAGAGAAGCCATCCTACTCTCTCTCTCCCCTAAACACCTCATTTTATACATCAATTGTACTGACTTGAGCGTCGGAGGCTCCGCCTCGGGAACCCTCCCTGGCCCGGAGTTCATCTTGCAGGCACCGTACGAGACCGGAACTCAAGATATCAAGGACGTTCCTACCATCGTTTCAACCCCGAAACAATCTGTATTAGGGTTATTATAACGTATTATTGTTTTTATAATGTACTACCATGGTATGTATGTTGTATGCATTGTATAATTGTGATGTAATTGGTGATTCATTATATGTAATTTGTGTCAGGTGTAGTAAACTATGAGGAAGAAGGTAGATGATCGCATCAGGACTTTGATTGAACATGGAGTTAAAGCTGGGCATCGCTCCATGTTTGTTATTATTGGCGACAAGTCCCGGGATCAGGTGAATTCTCAAGCCTGTGTAGCGTGTTTGTTCAATTTAACTAGACCAGTGTACTTAAGTGGTGGTAGGATTTGTGTGTGTTCAGTTTAACTAGACCAGTCTACTTAAGTGGTGGTACACAAAATGGATTCCAACCATGGGTCTTGGACTCGTGGTTCATGTGGGATTAGCGAATTAGGCAACATTGAACTAGATTGTTTCAATATTCTGAGTTTGTTCTCATCCTCGTCGTTGGTATTTCTTGTAGATTGTAAATCTTCATTACATGCTAAGCAAGTCTGTTGTTAAAGCTCGACCAAGTGTTTTATGGTGTTACAAGGAAAAATTAGAGCTCAGCAGGTTATTCCTTATTTATTTTCCTATAGTTTACATGTTGTATTTATCAAGTATAATTTCTTGTCTTTGCTTTGTTTATTCTATATACATATATTGCAGTTGTTCCGAGTATGGAACTGGGAGGATGTTCCGAAGCACCTTGGCCCTGTCAAGCAGAGCAAACGTGAGCTAACCTCGGGGGTTTAACCGAGGAAACCCCCTCCGATGCCTAAGTCAGCAAATAGATAAGAAGTCTTTAGAGAGGGAATATAGAGAGAAGGTGGAGCAAGTACCGTGTGTAAGAATGTGTCCCATCACGAGTGATGTGGGTGCTATTTATAGGCGTACTATTCTGTACTTTGGCCTACTCGGATGCTGCCACGTGTATGACGGTGATGTACTTTATTCCTTGTCGTTGTCGTTTAGCCTGCAGGTCCTTTCTTGGACTGATGCAGCTTTGTCGAGCTATGCTCTGTGTCCTATACGTGATCTGGGAGGTTTGATCTGCCTGGGTCGTATATGCTTGGTTTAGAGCTCGGAGTCTTTCTTTGACTTAGGTGTGTCCTGGGTGTCAGAGTTTGCTCTGCCACTAGTGTTCTGTCCTTGCTGGATATGACCCCGTACAACTAGTCCCTCAAGAGTAGATCTTAATTCTTCGAATTAGGTCTGCTCTTCTATTCTTGGCCTGGCCTCCTCAGGGCTGTGATGCTTGTTTTATCCATTTTTCGTTCTTGCTCTGGTTATATACCTTCTTATCACCAGTCCCTCAAGAGTAGATCCTAATTCTTCGAATTAGGTCTGCTTCTTTTTTTTTTTTTTTTTTTTTTTCAGGTGCGGGATTTGGGCGGGCTTTTCTTGAGGGTGAAATGGTAAGAAATCCTTGGGGATTTTAACCGTCATCTCTTTGTGCCACGCGTTGTCTATCTGAAGGGTCAATTGGAATCGTCGTTGAATCTGGGCCGTCTTTCCTTGTGTTTGAATTTGGTCGAATTGGGGTTTACACGTGTCCTTCATCCTGCGTGTGTAACTGTATCGTTGCTTAAATCTCAGCCGTTCCCCTTTGGCTTTAAAAAGGTAATTTCTTTCTCCGTTCTTCATCTTCGTTTCTTACCTTCTCTCTCCTTGGCGTTTCTGAAGAAAGTATTTGAGTACTCTCACCTTTTGTTGCCTACTAATCTGCAAAAATCTTTCCCAAAATTCGATCTTTTGTTCATTTTCGTGTTTCTCATCGCTTTTTCGGTTGATTACTAGTGCTTTTGGTGCTTGTTCGTTCTTCCAGTTTCTGTTTGCTGTTTCGCGAAGGGAGGGTTTCAGTTGCTGTGTTCTTTTTGATTCTATCCCCATCTTCTTTTTCCGGTAAGTTGCTATCTTTCGGTGTTTTTTCGAGTTTTTTTTGCCATTTTCGTTTGTTACTTGCTTGAATTTTGCGTTTCTGAAGGTTTTTGGTTTCAATTTCTGGTTTTTCGCTATTGTTGAGTAGTTGAGTTTCCGCCATTGTTTTTTTTTTTTTCTGTTTTTTTTTTTTTTTAAGTGTTATTTACCTTGGTACTCTTTTTCCTTTTTCTTATGGCTTTCAGTTCACTATGTCTGATGCGTCTGATAGTCAAAATCCTAGTAGTTCGGAAGCAAAAAGCGTTTCCTCTGCCTCTTATGTTACTTCCTCTCCCTCTTCTGTCTCTTTATCTTCTGATGAGGAGACCCAAGCCTTTGCTGAGCACAGAACTAAGTCTATGCATGACGTTTTGTCTCGTTCTGTGCCTGCTGTAATTCCTATTTCCTCCGATGATGAGTCTCCTGGGGAAAAATCTCCTTCCCCAGATACAGGTGGCCCTGGGTGTACCACCTCCACAGCTGACCTATCACCCTCTTTTTTCGCCAGACCCTTAGGGAAATGCGCCATGACTATCTTTCTCGGATAATTAGGATAAATCCGCCGTCTAATGCCCCTCCAGGGCTTGATGTTCAGCCTCTGTCTGAAAAGGCCTGGCTAGACGTCGATTTTGAGCAACTTGCTGGGGCTAATGAGTCTGAACTGTCTTTGTGTGTTTACAGACGCCGAGAATCCATTTTTCGCTCTATGATGGCAGAGCATGTTACCATTTCTGTGGATGAGCAAGATGATGGTGGGGAGATTCTGGCCCAGATCAATGAGTTAAGGCCTTTTCCTAATTATGTGGAAGAGGACGTCGTTGCTGGAGACCTTTCGCCGTTTTTATCTGAGGCGGTTGCCTTCGGTCCGTTAAACGCTAAGCTGAATGTTAAATGGACCGACGATGCTCGGAAAGAAAACCACGCTGCTGTTGGGAAAGATTTTTATGGCCTGCCTGATGGTTACCAGCTCATAGTGCCTGCTGATGATGCTCGGATTACCCATCCCCCTGAAGGATGTATAGGCGTCTATGCCTATAGTCTGGATTTCGGCTTGCGTTTTCCTCTGGATCCTACTTTAGTGAAGATTCTTCGGGCTTTTAATGTCTGTCTGGCCCAACTTCATCCTTTTGCTATAAGGACTCTGATCAGCTACATCTGGGTCTGTCGATTTTTGGGCTTTCCTGAGACCATTTCCCTGTGTAAGCGTGTACACCATCTGCGTAATAGCGGTACTGGCAGCAAGATAGGTTGGTTTTCCATTTACTGCAATCGTGGGAGGCTGACCTGTCATGGCATGCCCACTGGGCAAAAAGAGTGGAAGGATAGGTTCTACTGGCTTTCTGTCCCTGCTGATTTTCCTGTTGCCCGAGGATTTGTCCGGCCACGGACCCGGTTAGAGGGAGTGGAAATTTTAGAAGGTGCTGCTCTGGAAGAGAGGACATTTGAACATTTTTCTTCTGAGCCTAAGTTTAATGCCTCTGGGAAAGAGGTTGGTCGGTTGCCCAAGGTGTGGCTTCCCCATTCGAGTTATATTTTGCGGAACGATGTGCTTTCCGCAATGTTCCTCTGTTCTACCCATCCTCAAGGTCTGGCTCTGCTATCTTTTTTCTCTTTTCTCTTCTTTTCTTCTTTTTCTTTTTTGTTTTACACTCTATTGTTTTGTGTTGCTTATGTCTTTAGGTCGTCGATTTTTGGACCTTGAATAACTGGGTGTTAAGGCTGACGGTTCTTTTATCTGCGCTGCTCCCCCCGATCCTGCCGCGGATGGATATCAAATTCTGGCTGACCAAATAGAAGGTAGCCGGAGAAGCTCGACCCGTCGTTCTGGTCGGGGTGGGGCTTCGGGCTCTGTACCCAGGGTATCTAGGGTTGCTTCTTCTGCCCCTACTGGTCTGGCTGGTACCCCTGTTCGCCGAGTACAGACTTCCCGCGGAGCTTCTGCTCGAGGTGCTTTGTCTGGTTCTCGCCGTAGCCGAGCTGATTTCGATGCAGAGCTCGAGGTTCCGACGGGAGATGTTGAGCAGGATTTTGGGGAGGTAGCTAATGAGGTATGTGATCAGCCTGGTCGCTCTGGCTCTACGTCTGAACCAGTGGATATCGAAGCTGAAGATACCTTTGTCCAGCGCCCTGGGAAGCAGCCCAGGATTGAGGAAGAAGAAGGCGAGTTGCCTCGGCCTCCTCCTTCTGTGGTAGATCCTAATCGCAGCAATACCTCTAGGAGTTCGCTCAGGCAGTTTATAGAGCAAGAGCTTCGTGATACTGATCCCTTGGCGGATGATCTTGATCTGCATATCAGTGGTCGGCATGGGGAGTTCCTTGAGAATGAGTATCTTGATATCCGCCCTCATGTTGACTCTGAGCTGGCTTCGATCTTTGCTAGTCCCTCTGCCTCTGACCGTACCTTTGCTCCGCGCTGGGATGTTTCGGAATCAGAAACTCTGTATGGGAACTACCCCGAGAAAGGAGGTATGCTTGCCCTGCGGATGTTGCGAGGCTTGCAACTGCCTCGTGATTTGCCCAGGGAGCGCTTGTATGCTCCTGGGGCAAATGCATGCCAGAAGGTTATGGAGGTATACTTAGCTTTTTCTTCATTATGCCTGGTGATTTCTCCTTCCCTTGATATGTTTGTTTATCTCTCTTTTTTTTTTTTTTTTTTTTTTATACAGTGTGGCAATGCTGTGCGTGAGCTGGCAGAGGTGTTCATTGTCTATCAGAGGCGATTGGCGGCTAATGCGGCTCACACGGAGGCTCAAAAGAAAAGGATCGAAGACTTAACTGCTGAGTTGGAAGTGTCCTCCACCTGTCTGACCTCTTCCAATGATCAGCTAAAGATTGTGACTGACGAGCGTGAGCGGCTCCAAAATGACCTTACACAGTGCCAAATTGATCTGGTCTCAGAACGGCAAAAGGCTGAATCTCTTCAACAAGATTTTCTTGCTACTGAGCAGGCGCACGATAATGAAACAGCCCTTTTGCAAAATTCGATCGAAGATCAAGTTGCTGCTGCTGTTCGTGACTTTCGTCGTTCTGACGAGCAGTATGCTCTGCGTACCCAGAGTTATGATGGTGGCTGGAAGGCAGCTTCGTTAATAGTGCAGGAGAGACATCCTGATCTGGATTGGTCGTTGATTGAAACTGACTGGCTGTCCGGTCTCCATGTTGAGCTGCTGAAGAAGAAGAGGGAAGCTGAGCAGGCATCTCTGGCTGCAGGCAACCCAGTGCCAGAAGATGACGGGGTGCCTGACCATTGTGTTGAGAATGTTCATCCTGGGGATATGCCCTTGTCAGACACCGAAGGTAACGTAGAACAATAATGGCACAGGCGGCTGTCCCCATGTTCTTCTTGTACTACCTCAGCTAATGCGTAGTTAATTGCAACTTTGATTATTTTGTCCTCCCTGTGTGGAGAGTAAACTTGTGTTTTGAAGAATATATTTTTTTTTTGTTATGTTTTGATTTGGTCAACCATGGCCATTTTACCAGGCTGTACTTTGTATAAGTTTTTGAGGTATAGCCGCCAGTTTTGTTGCCCGCTAATTTGATGTTTTTGTTTTGGTTATACCGTTGCTTTATTATGGTCCTATTTACCTCGTGCTCTTTTTTTTTTTTTTAATTTGTTGCCTAAGTGATTGCTATGCTCTTTTCCCTCTTCCAAGGGTTGTAGTGCTTTCATACTTTGATTATTCTGATGCTGCGTTCAAAGAGTAACTTCATACTTTGTTTATTCTTACCCTTTTTGGGCTGCGCATCATTGAATTGCTCTGGCTTTGGCCAGAGCAAAACTCGAGGAGTGACTTCACACCCTGTTTATTCTTACCCTTTTTTGGGCTGCGTATCATTGAATTGCTCTAGCTTTGGCCAGAGCAATACTAAAGGAGTGACTTCACACTTTGTCTATTCTTACCCTTTTTGGGCTGCGCATCATTGAATTGCTCTGGCTTTGGCCAGAGCAAAACTCGAGGGGTGATTTCACACTTTGTTTACTCTTACCCTTTTTTAGGCTGCGCATCATTGAATTGCTCTAGCTTTGGCCAGAGCAAAACTCGAGGAGTGATTTCACCTAATTCTCGTTGAGAAAAACTCACCCAATAGCTTGGCTGATCAGACCAAGTTATTTGTGGATAGCGTTTTTCTCTGTACGAGTTTTGGCTACTTACCTTTTACCTTTCTAAGAGACTTGACGCGTTTTCTTTTTATCGAAGGTAGCTGGGCCAATTTTTACTATGCTTGCAAATGTGGAAAATTACAAAACTAAAGAACTACTCTGGCTTCTATTGCCTTGTTATAGTATTAATCTTTTGTGTCTATACATAGTATTTCTTTAGCATGTTGGCATTCCAGCTGTTCTTCAATTCTCTTCCTTCCATCGTCATTAAATGGTACGAGCCTGGGGCTACTTCTTTTGTGATCTGGTAGGGTCCTTCCCAGTTGGCAGTGAATTTTCCTTCTGCCTTTCCCTTTCCAGTGGCAGCTGTTCTTCTGAGGACCAGGTCCCCCACTTGCATAGGTCTGTGCTTTACCCTCTTGTTATATGCCCTGCTCATTTTCTCTTTGTTCGCTGCCAACCTGAGCTTTGCTTGCAGCCTGACCTCTGGTAAGAGATCTAATGCTTCCCTCATACGCTGCTCATTAGTGCCTTCCTCGTAGTACTGCACTCTAAAGCTAGGTAGACCCACTTCGACAGACAGGACCGCCTCGGCCCCAAAAGCTAGTTTTTAAGGACTTTCCCCTGTTGCTTCTTTTTCAGTGGTCCTGTTAGACCACAAGATCTCTGGGATGAGGTCGGCCCACGCACCCTTAAAGTCTTCTACCTTCTTTCGCAGCGCTCCCAGGATTTGTTTATTTGTTGCCTCCGCCTGACCATTGCTCTGGGGATGGCATACAGATGCGTATGCGAATTTTACTCTTAGTTCATCACAGTAATCCTTTATAGGAGTGCAGTCGAACTGTGTTCCATGATCGAAGACTAAACTTTCTGGGATGCCGAACCTTTTCACAATGTTCTTCCAGATGAAGTCCTTCATCCGCTTGGCTGTTATGCTTTTAGTGGGCTCTGCCTCAATCCATTTAGTAAAATAGTCAACTGCCACTATCAGAAATTTTCTTCCTCCACTTGCTGCTGTGAATGGTCCCAGAATATCCATTCCCCACTGGGCTAATGGTATAGGGTTGATGATTGGCTGTAAGTCATTAGAAGGCTGGTTGATCACTGGGGCGAATTTCTGGCACTTGTCGCACTTTTTAACATATGCTTGAGAATCACTTACCATGGTTGGCCAATAGTATCCTGCTCTGAGAGCTTTCAAGGCTAACGTCCTGCCACCTATGTGATTTCCACATATTCCCTCATGTATTTCCTCAATGACTCGTTGCGACTCCTCTGTTGATACACATCTCAGCAGAGGCAAGGAAAAGGATTTCTTGTACAGTTTACCCTGGTAATGACGAACCAATGCTCGTTTCGTTTTACTTTTTTCTGCTCTTGCTCTGCTGTGGGAAGGCCCCTTCCCAGCTTGTATGAAACTATACTGTCATACCACTGTGGCTCAGTGTCTATGAAGTTAACTGCAGGCTTTTTGTCAATGCTCTTTTCTTCCTGGACCTCCGCCATCACTGTTCTTTCCAAGTCCTGTAACGTCGAACTTGCTAATTTTGATAAGGCATCTGCTTGATTGTTCTCTGCCCTGGGGACCAGTTGAATCTCAAAGCTTTCTAGCTGGGCTACTGCTTCTTTCATCAAGGCCAAATATCTCTGCATAGATGGTTCTCTGGCTTCATATTCACCTCTATATTGACTGGCTACCAGCTGTGAATCGGTTTTGAGCACTATTTTCTTAGCATCTGCTGCTTTGCACATATGGATTCCTGCGATTGCTGCCTCATACTCTGCTTCATTATTTGAAGCTTTGAATTTAAATTTTATGGCATATTCGAAAATGTTGCCTTCTGCTGAGACCATTATGATACCTGCACCCGACCCTGTGACCGCAGCGGAGCCGTCTACCGAGATCTGCCAGGTCCCCAATGGCTCTTCCTCCTCTTCGTACGAGGCCTCTGCTATAAAATCTGCCAGTGCCTGTGCTTTTATGGCGGTTCTGGGTTTGTACTCGATGTCATATTCTGAGAGTTCCACTGCCCATTTCAGGAGTCTACCAGAAATATCTAACCTTTGCAATGACTTCTCTAAAGGTTGATTGGTTAACACTTGCACTTTATGTGCATCAAAGTACGGTTTCAATTTCCTGGTAGCTATCATGATGGCAAAAGCCATTTTTTCAATCATGGGGTACCTCTGTTCTGCAGGGTTAAGGATGTGGCTGACAAAGTAGACTGGCTGCTGGATCTTATCTTTTTCAACTACCAGAGCTGCTGCTACAGTTTTCTTGGAAGCAGAGATGTATAGCTGCAATATGTCCCCCACTTCTGGTCTGGCTATAGTTGGGAGGCTTTTCAAATGGTTCTTTACCTCCTTGAATGCTTTCTCTTGTTCTTCTCCCCATTTAAACGTTTTATTTCCCTTTAACACCTGGAAAAAGGGAAGGGACTTGTCCGCGGATTTGCTGATGAACCTGGTGAGTGCTGCCATTTTTCCAGTCAACCTCTGGATGTCTCGTATGCTTTTAGGCTCTGGTAGGTTGAGTATGGCTTCTACTTTCTCTGGGTTGGCATCAATTCCTCTTTCACTGACCAGGAAACCCAAAAAATTTCCGGACTTCACGCCAAATACGCACTTTTTTGGGTTTAACTTCATACCAAATTGCCTCAGTGTTGCAAAGGTTTCTCTCAGATCTTCAACGTGATCAGCTTCCTTTTTGCTCTTGACTATAGAGTCATCTACATACACCTCCACGTTTCGACCTTTTTGCCCTGCAAATATTTTGTCTACCAGCTTCTGGTATGTGGCCCCTGCATTTTTCAGACCAAACGGCATAGCCTTGTAGTTGTAAACTCCCGCGTCTGTAATGAAGGCGGCTTTTTTCCGGTCCGACTCTAGCAAACTGATGTGGTGGTAACCTGAAAAGGCGTCCATGAAACTCAGTCGGGCATGTCCACTGGTGGAATCTACCAGCTGATCTATCCTGGGCAGTGGGTAACAATCCTTCGGGCAGGCCCTATTTAGGTCTGTAAAGTCTACACACATCCTCCACTGACCATTTGCTTTCTTTACCATCACAACGTTAGCCAACCATTCTGGGTAATCACTCCTCTATGAACTTGGCTGGTAGCAATTTGTTGATCTCTTCCTGAATAGCTACATTTTTCTCTGCCGAAAAAGTTCTTTTCTTTTGCTTTACTGGTCTGATTTCCCTGTTAACATTCAATCTATGGACCATGACGCTGGGGTCAATCCCTGGCATTTCGTCAGTAGAGAAAGCAAATATTGTTAGGTTATGATACATATGACAATTCATAAATCATGCGGAAAAACCATATAGCCAGGAAAACATATTATTTACACATAATCATTTAGCATAGTTTAGATGCATACTCTTTGTTGCGTGCCTTCCCTAGCTGCGCCCGAACCGAACAAGAACAAGTCTTTAGGACTCCAAGTGTCGTCCCTCCGTAGATAGTCCACAGCACGTCCGGATCCGCCTTAAGATTGACCAACTAGAATCGCCCTTAAGGTACTATTATTTTCGGCACTTTTATAGGCAATTGTGTAATTGAATTTTGCTCTCAAAAACTCACTTTGAATACTTGAATTCTCTCTATAAATATGTGACCCTAGGCACCTATTTATAGAGTTATGGAAAAGGATTTGGAATCCTATTAGGATACTAATTTATTTAATTATAATCCTACTAGGACTCTAATTAAATAATCATTATCTAATAGTTTTAGGATTTAATCATATTTCGAATCCCGATTGCTTTAGGATTCCCGCACAAGCATTGCACGAGCACCGTACACCCGCGCAAGCCTTGCGGCCCACGCTAGGCGCACAGCGCTCGGCCCACTGCTGTTGTGCTCTCGCGCGCGCGCCCCAAGCCTTGGCTGGGCCTGGCCTTGCGCTGGGCCTGGTCGAGGCTAGGCACGCGATGGTGCGTGTTGGCTCGCTGGGCGATGGCCTGGCTTCGTGCTGGGCCTTCGTCTAGCGGGCCTCGTCCGATGCTAATTCGTACGATACGCTTCCGATTAAATTCCCGAATCCGGAATTCATTTCCGATACGAACAATGTTTAATATTTCCGATTCCGGAATTAATTTCCATTTCGAACAAATATTTAATATTTCCGTTTCCGGAATTATTTTCCGATTCCGATAATATTTCCGATTCTGACAATATTTCCGTTTCCGGCAATATTTCCGATTCCGACAATATTTCCATTTCCGATAATATTTTCCGATACGTACCATGTTTCCGTTTCCGGCAACATCTACGACTTGGATAATATTTATATTTCCGATACGATCCATATTTCCGTTTCCGGCAATATCATCGTTTCCGGAGTATTCATTTCTTGCCTGTGACAATCTCAGCTCCCACTGAAACCAAGATCCGTCGATTCCGAATATCCATAGATGGAGTATTTAATGCCATTAAATACTTGATCCGTTTACGTACTATTTGTGTGACCCTACGGGTTCAGTCAAGAGTAAGCTGTGGATTAATATCATTAATTCCACTTGAACTGAAGCGGCCTCTAGCTAGGCATTCAGCTCACTTGATCTCACTGAATTATTAACTTGTTAATTAATACTGAACCGCATTTATTAGACTTAACATTGAATGCATACTTGGACCAAGGGCATTATTTCCTTAAGTCTCCCACTTGTCCTTAGGGACAAGTGTGCATTTCCTAATTCCTTTGTCGCTCGATGCTTGCTCTTGAACATAAGGTAAGAGTTGTCATCCTTATTATGTCCAGAGGTGTTCCTCGGTTTCAGAGTTCAACTGATCAAATAAACAGATAATCATAGCCTATGATTCATCCGAGCACGGCCATGCATTTCACAGTTTCTAGCTCTCCGAGTGGCCTTGTACAACTTTTTAAGCATCTCATCCCGATTTATGGGAGGATAATCCCAATCTTGTGATCTTGAGATTAGACTTCGTTTGATAGGTGATTACCTGAGCGTTGCCTTTATAGCCTCCTTTTACGGTGCGACGGTTGGTCAACGTCAAAGCAACCAGTTCTCAAACAAGTAATCTCAAATCACTCAGGTATTGAGGATTTAGTGTCTAATAATTTTAATGAAATTTACTTATGACAGATTTTCATCTCTTACAGTAAAGTTTCATAGGTCTTGTCCGATACTAGTCTTCCCAAAGTAAGTATCTATGCAAATGATTATGACATTGCCATGTCCACATAGTTCAAGAAACAGAACTACTAGTCATCTTGCATTCTAATCGTCTAACGTTTTCTATGCGTCCAATTTTATAGAAAACTCCGACTAGGGACCATTTTCAACCTTTGACATTCAAGTTCACTTGATAGACATTTCTTAGTCACAGGACTGGTCCTGACAGTCTATTTTGAATATATCGTCAAATTGAAGGGACTCATCATTTAATAAACCACAAATTAAATGGAAAAATGAATTCTTTTCATTTATTGTGAATGATTAACCAATAATGTTTTACAAAGATTTAAACTCTAAAACTTTAAAACATTAAACAGAGACATCAAAGCCATTCTCCAATATGCTTGATTCCCATAGCTGCAGTGTGCGAGTTGTGCTTCGCCTGCGGCAGAGGTTTAGTTAATGGATCTGATATGTTGTCATCAGTACCAATTTTGCTTACCTCGACTTCTTTTCTTTCAACGAACTCTCGTAGAAGGTGAAATCTACGAAGTACATGCTTGACTCTCTGGTGGTGTCTAGGCTCCTTTGCCTGTGCAATAGCTCCGTTATTATCACAATACAGGGCTATTGGTCCTTTAATGGAGGGGACTACACCGAGTTCACCTATGAACTTCCTTAGCCATATAGATTCCTTTGCTGCTTCATGTGCAGCAATGTACTGCGCTTCAGTTGTAGAATCCGCAATGGTGCTTTGCTTAGCACTTTTCCAGCTTACTGCTCCTCCGTTGAGGCAGAAGACAAAACCAGACTGTGATCTGAAATCATCTTTGTCGGTTTGGAAACTTGCGTCCGTATAGCCTTTAACAATTAATTCATCATCTCCACCATAGACCAGGAAGTCATCTTTGTGCCTTTTCAGGTACTTCAGAATATTCTTAGCAGCAGTCCAATGCGCCTCTCCTGGGTCTGACTGGTATCTGCTCGTAGCACTGAGTGCGTACGCAACATCCGGGCGTGTACATATCATAGCATACATTATTGAACCAATCAATGATGCATATGGAATCCCATTCATTCGTCTACGCTCATCAAGTGTTTTTAGGCACTGAGTCTTGCTTAGAGTCATTCCATGAGACATGGGTAGGTAGCCTCGCTTGGAGTCCGCCATCTTGAACCTATCAAGCACCTTATTGATATAAGTGCTTTGACTAAGTCCAATCATCTTTTTAGATCTATCTCTGTAAATCTTGATGCCCAATATGTACTGTGCTTCTCCTAGATCTTTCATCGAAAAACATTTCCCAAACCAAGTCTTGACAGAGTTCAACATAGGAATGTCATTTCCGATAAGTAATATGTCGTCGACATATAATACTAGGAAAGCAATTTTGCTCCCACTTACCTTCTTGTATACACAAGATTCGTCTGCGTTCTTGATGAAACCAAAGTCACTGACTGCTTCATCAAAACGTATATTCCAGCTCCTGGATGCCTGCTTCAATCCGTAGATTGACTTCTTTAGCTTGCATACCTTTTTAGCATTCTTTGGATCCTCAAAACCTTCAGGCTGTGTCATAAACACAGTTTCTGTTAAAACGCCGTTTAAGAAAGCAGTTTTGACATCCATCTGCCATATTTCGTAATCGTAATATGCAGCGATTGCTAACATTATCCGAATAGACTTTAGCATTGCAACTGGTGAAAAGGTTTCATCGTAATCCACACCGTGGACTTGCCTGTAACCTTTTGCAACCAATCTAGCTTTGAAAACTTCAAGTTTCCCATCCTTGTCCTTTTTCAGTTTGAAAACCCATTTGCTTCCAATGGCTTGGTAGCCATCTGGCAAATCGACCAAATCCCATACTTGGTTTTCAGACATGGAGTCTAATTCAGATTGCATGGCTTCTTGCCATTGCTTGGAGCTAGGGCTCGTCATAGCTTGTTTGTAAGTCGCAGGTTCATCACTTTCAAGTAATAGAACGTCATAGCTCTCGTTCGTCAAAATACCTAAGTACCTTTCCGGTTGAGATCTATATCTTTGCGATCTACGCGGGGTAACATTTCTAGATTGACCATGATTTTCACCAGATTCTTCTAAAGATCTCTGAGTTTCATCCTGAATGTCATCTTGAGCATTCTCTAGAGTTTGTTGTTCGGCTCGAATTTCTTCGAGGTCTACTTTTCTCCCACTTGTCATTTTGGAAATGTGATCTTTCTCCAAAAAGACACCATCTCGAGCAACAAACACCTTGTTCTCAGATGTATTGTAGAAGTAATACCCCTTTGTTTCCTTTGGATAGCCCACAAGGATACATTTGTCAGATTTTGGATGAAGTTTGTCTGAAATTAATCGTTTGACGTATACTTCACATCCCCAAATCTTAAGAAAAGACACATTTGGAGGCTTTCCAAACCATAATTCGTATGGAGTATTTTCGACAGCTTTAGACGGAGCTCTATTTATAGTGAGTGCAGCTGTATTTAGTGCATGTCCCCAAAATTCTAATGGAAGTTCGGCCTGACCCATCATTGACCTGACCATGTCTAGCAAGGTTCTGTTCCTCCGTTCCGACACACCGTTCCATTGTGGTGTTCCAGGAGGAGTCAATTCTGATAGAATTCCACATTCTTTCAGATGGTCATCAAATTCATAGCTCAGATATTCACCGCCTCTATCAGACCGCAGTGCCTTAATCTTCTTGCCTAATTGATTCTCTACTTCACTCTGAAATTCCTTGAATTTGTCAAAGGATTCAGACTTATGCTTCATTAGGTAGACATAACCATATCTACTGAAGTCATCAGTAAAAGTGATAAAGTAGCTGAAACCACCTCTAGCATTCGTACTCATTGGTCCACATACATCTGTATGGATTAAACCCAATAGTTCATTTGCTTTTTCTCCAACTTTAGAGAAAGGTTGCTTTGTCATTTCGCCAAGTAAACATGATTCGCATTTACCATAATCCTCTAAGTCAAATGGTTCTAGAATTCCTTCCTTTTGAAGTCTTTCTAAGCGTTTCAAGTTTATATGGCCTAATCGACAATGCCACAGATAGGTGAGATCTGAATCATCCTTTTTGGCCTTTTTGGTATTTATGTTATATACTTGTTTGTCGTGATCTAATAAATAAAGTCCATTGACTAATCTAGAAGATCCATAAAACATCTCTTTAAAATAAAACGAACAACTATTGTCTTTTATTAAAAAGGAAAATCCCTTAGCATCTAAGCAAGAAACTGAAATGATGTTTTTAGTAAGACTTGGAACATGGAAACATTCTTCCAGTTCCAAAACTAGCCCGGAGGGCAACGACAAATAGTAAGTTCCTACAGCTAATGCAGCAATCCGTGCTCTATTTCCCACTCGTAGGTCGACTTCACCCTTGCTTAACTTTCTACTTCTTCTTAGTCCCTGTGGATTGGAACATAAGTGTGAGCCACAACCTGTATCAAATACCCAAGAAGTTTAATTAGCAAGTATACAGTCTATAACGAAAATACCTGAAGATGGAACGACTGTTCCGTTCTTCTGATCTTCCTTTAGCTTCAACCAATCTCTCTTCCAATGCCCCTTCTTCTTGCAGTAGAAGCATTCGGATTCATAAGTGGGTTGACTGACCTTCCTCTTTACAGATTTGGCGCCAGTTTGCTTAGTTGGGCTGGCCTTGTTGCCACCTTTCTTAGCATTCCTCTTCTTTCCAGATTTCTTGAACTTGCCCCCACGCACCATAAGCACATCCTGCTTATCACTTTTGAGCGTCTTTTCAGCGGTCTTCAGCATACCGTGAAGCTCAGTGAGCGTTTTGTCCAGACTATTCATACTGTAGTTCAGTTTGAACTGATCATACCCGCTATGAAGAGAATGGAGGATGGTGTCTATAGCCATTTCCTGAGAAAATTGCTGATCCAGCCGACTCATATTCTCAATGAGTCCAATCATTTTGAGAACATGTGGACTTACGGGCTCGCCTTTCTTAAGCTTGGTCTCAAGAATTTGCCTATGAGTCTCGAATCTTTCGACTCGAGCCAGATCTTGGAACATGTTCTTCAACTCACTGATGATTGTGAAAGCATCTGAGTTGATGAACGTTTTCTGCAGATCCGCACTCATGGTGGCGAGCATTAGACATTTCACATCCTTGTTGGCATCAATCCAACGATTGAGGGCTGCCTGAGTGACCCCGTCGCCTGCGGCTTCGGGCATCGCCTCATCTAGGACATACTCCTTTTCTTCCTGCATAAGAACTATTTGCAAGTTCCTTTGCCAGTCAAGGAAGTTTTTCCTGTTCAACTTCTCCTTTTCGAGAATTGATCGAATGTTGAATGAATTGTTGTTTGCCATATTAAAAACTACAATTGAAAAGAATAAACAAATAAATAACCATTCACAGTTTCTCTTAATAAACTTAAATTCTAGCATACATGCATAATTCAATGTTTATTAAGCATTTTATTCAAGTTATGTGTTCCGGCAGGTGTGAATAAAATGATTCCAAGATACTAAAATCATTGAAGAACTAAGCACAGTTTGTCGACTTAATCCTAAAACATCTTAGGTAAGCAAAAGCCTTTTGCTAATAGTCTAGAAACTATTCTTGGTTGATAGGTACGTCTAAGAACTTATTAGGTAAACCTATCGATTTTGCCACGACATAAAAGGACTCCTTACTTATATCGTTGAGTTTCACCAAAACTAACATGTACTCACATTTTTTTGTGTACCTTGCCCCTTTAGGACCAATAAGTAACACCTCGCTGAGCGAAAACTATTACTAGATTGATGTAAAGGATATCCAAGCAAGTGTATATTTTGGCATGGCACCTTTTAACTCAATTTTTAAGTTTGGAACTTAAGGCTCTTACTATGTTGGTTAGATTTTAAGTGAACTAAAATCCTTAATCATGCAACATAATCAAGCTTTTGATCTCATGCATTTTAAGACATATTTAAAGCAATAAATAACTTAAAGCATGCATAAGATAAATGTGATCTAGTATGGCCCGACTTCATCTTGAAGCTTTAACTTCAAAGTCCGTCTTGAAAATCTCTGTGGGAGGCACCATTTTCTTCAAATAGGATAAGCTATAATTAAAACTAATTACAACTATTTGATGGTACGCAGACCATATTTGAATTGAAAAACTACTTTGGTACTTTAGACCAATTACATTCAAAATTAATGGTACGCAGACCATATTTTCTATCCTATTTGGGCCATACTAAAATCACTTCATAACCTGCAAAACAGTACATATACAATATATACCATTCACCCATTCATTATCATGAATGGCCCACATAGCTGGTTAGTAAAACACATTATGCATCACGTAAACATTTGCAGCAATTAATCAAGGGCACCAATAATCTACCAATTATTCAGTCCTTATTAATTCTAATCAAGTTGTTTTAACCTTAAGGATTTGTAGACCTAATCAAGAGTTTATGACTAAAAAGGGCTCCCACTTAAACCAATAAATTCATATGTTTTACTAATTTTAAACATAAAAATGTATTTCTAGTCTAACCGGAAGCATACAAATTTAATTAAAATTTACGGATTTTTCATGAAATACCCCCGAATTTTGGCGTAATTCACCAAATGCCCCTCGACTTTCAGAAATTCACCAAATGCCCCTCACAAATGACTTAATACCCAAAATACCCTTACTAATGATGCGCCGTTAGTCCTCCGTTAACCTAATTTTCAAATTCACCAAATACCCCTATTTTAATACTTATTTCACCAAATACCCTTATTCAGAAACTTAATTCACCAAATACCAATAACTTAAAATTACTCATTTTGATGCTCAACGGCTAGTTTTTGTGTTTGAAAATTAGCCGTTGCTTATTGTTTGCTTATAAATACTCTTTTTCTGACGGTTTATTGTAGTTTTCCTATTATTTTGTTAATTTCATATCATTTTTGTCATGAGTTTTCTTTCAAAATCATCATCCACACCCAATGAGTCCACATATGTAAGAGTCCCAAATAAATTTTGTTATCATGGGAGAAAATTTGACATCCGAATATCTTATACAACACTCAATCTGAAGCTCCGGTACAACACTAAAACATAAAACACTCCTAAAAACACCTCAAAACGTCGCAACTCTTCAAGAAAATAGCTACTTCTTTTGTACCTTATTCTTTATGTGACCAATTAATTATATTTACCATGCAATCGGAAGGTATTCCTTTTTCAATATGGGAAATATCTTTAACATATGCAAACAGATTAAAAATAAAGCTCTTATTAATTTTATTCTAACGCATATGTTCCAGCTACCTCGGCTTCTATTGCTTCCATGCCACATATTTAACGTTAACTCCCTTTTGTCTCCTGTCTCTACTGCCTCCAAACATCTTTCTTCAATCTCCTAACTTTCTCTCAACCTTACAGTCGAGGCATAAAGGTTTTCCCACTTTTCTTTTGAGCTAGGTCCTATTGACATGGTCAGATTTATGGACAAATGTCTATTTTTGGATTTGAGGGAACAAGAAAAAAAAAATGAAACTAAGGTATGTTCCAAAGCTCATGAACCAGTGAAAAAACATGAATCTTGGCACAAAGATTTGCCTCCAAACTCAAGATTTTCACATCATGAATCCAAGTTGAAATCGAGGTTGTGATAAAAATATATGTGTTATTGAACTTGATTTCTTAGTTTCTTTACCATTCGGACAATAAGAAAATTAAGGTGTTAGCTTTAGATTGAATTACTTCAGCTTCACTTACATAAGATCCCTTTGAAAATGGGGTTTTTTGGCCTTTTGCTCAGCTAAAGTGCATTGTCTTTACTGGATGAGGCCTGAACTTATTGGATCATAATTGAAACTTACTGAGTGTTGTATCGGAGCCTCAGATGGAAATTTCCTCCCATAATATTAGAAATTGTTTGGGACTCTTACATATGTGGATTCATGGGTGTGGATGATGATTTTGAAAGAAAACTCATGACAAAAATGATATGAAATTAACAAAACAATAGAAAAACTACAATAAATAGTCAGAAAAGGGGTTTTTATAAGCAAACAATAAGCAACGGCTAATTTTCAAACATAAAAACTAGCCGCTGAGCATCAAAATGGGTAATTTTAAGTTATGTGTATTTGGTGAATTAAGTTTCAGAATAGGGGTATTATATGAAATAAGTTATAAAATAGGGGTATTTGGTGAATTTAAAAATTAGGCTAACGGAGGACTAACGGCGCGTCATTAGTAAGGGTATTTTGGGTATTAAGTCATTTGTGAGGGGCATTTGGTGAATTTCTGAAAGTCGAGGGGCATTTGGTGAATTACGCCATAATTCGGGGGTATTTCATGAAAAATCCGTAAAATTTAAAGCTCATATAAATTTATAATTGAATCCAAAAGTTTAATTTAATTTCAGTCGTATTTAAATTAATTCATGATTTTAATTTTAGTAAAATAATTAGAATAAATAAAATTTATTATAATTACAATATTCAAAATTAAAATCCAAGAAAATAATTTAAATTATTAATTTTAAAATTAATTAAAATTACGTAAACTGAAAATTTCAAATTAAAATTTCAAAACGATCCAATCGCAACGCAACAACCCCACGCAACGTACGCCCATGGGCCACACGCACACAGCCATCGCTGGCCATGTGCGCGCAGCCCATGCGCTGCGTCGCATTATTGTTGCTGCTTTCCTTCGCAAGCCATCACGCGAGCTGGTGCTCGCTGCGCGCGCGCCAGCGCTCGATGCACGCGAGCCATCGCTCGCTGCGCTCGCTGCATGCGAGCCAGCGCTCGCTGTGTGCGCTCGCCAGCGCTCGCTTTATGCGAGCCAGCGCTCGCTGCGCGCGCTTGCCAACGCTCGATCCTGCGAGCCATCGCTCGCTGCGCGAGGCATCGACGCTGGGCGTAGCACTCGTGGCACGCGAGCTTGCGCTCGCTGCGCGCGAGGCTCCGCACGTTTGCGCGAGGCAGTGCGCGTTGTGGCGCAGCTCGCTTGCTGCCCACACGCGACTGCTGTGCCTGCCTTCGCCCTCGCCCATTCGTCCATTGCTCACAGCCCACGGCACAAGGCAGGGCTGCTACCTTGTGCTCGTGCACCATGGCCTTGCTCATTGCATTCGTGCCGCATGGGCGACGAGCTCCCTTGCTCGTCGTCACATGCCCGCATTATACAACACCCCTTAAGGGTAACACGTAGCGTCCATTGCTTTGTGCGTGCAAGTTATATGAACGAATCGCATAAAATTTAAAAAATTTATATTTAAAATTAATGACAAATTAATAAATAATATTAATTTCATAATTTTAGGGCGAAAAATCGAAAATTTATTATTCAATTGATTTCCGATTAACATGGATTCAAGTCTAGGTCATAAAAATTTAAAATTTATCATAAATTTACAATTTTTATGGTGGTTTTTAATCATAGGTATCTAATTAAATTATAATTAATTATGAAAATCAAATTAATTCTAAATTATTCTAATTTTCAACAAATTAATCATAATTACAAATTAGATTGCATAATTAACAAGGCTAGGCATTCAAATTTGTTAAACATATACAGTAGGTCAATCAAAAATTCAAGATTTATCAACAAGAATCGCAAATATTTAATTTAACATCTTAAATTTACGAAATTTTGCATTCGAAAAACTAAAACCTCCGAAAAGTCATAGTTAGGCTTCGAATTTGAGAATTCTGGGTTCGGCAGAAAAATACTGTTTTTGTCAAAATTTTAGAATGACTTTTACATGCGAAATTGATACAAAAATCACTCGATTTGGATGAGTAACGAAGAAACTGCCGAAAAACTGCGTACGTATAATTAAATAAACGCAATTTGCAATTAATTAACAATTACGAAAATTAATCACCCCTTTTAATTCTTTCAAATTTGTAATATTTAACCATGTTCATGCAATTTAGATTATGAAAATAATAAGAGGCTCGTGATACCACTGTTAGGTTATGATACATATGACAATTCATAAATCATGCGGAAAAACCATATAGCCAGGAAAATATATTATTTACACATAATAATTTAGCATAGTTTAGATGCATACTCTTTGTTGCGTGCCTTCCCTAGCTGCGCCCGAACCGAACAAGAACAAGTCTTTAGGACTCCAAGTGTCGTCCCTCCGTAGATAGTCCACAGCACGTCCGGATCCGCCTTAAGATTGACCAACTAGAATCGCCCTTAAGGTACTATTATTTTCGGCACTTTTATAGGCAATTGTGTAATTGAATTTTGCTCTCAAAAACTCACTTTGAATACTTGAATTCTCTCTATAAATATGTGACCCTAGGCACCTATTTATAGAGTTATGGAAAAGGATTTGGAATCCTATTAGGATACTAATTTATTTAATTATAATCCTACTAGGACTCTAATTAAATAATCATTATCTAATAGTTTTAGGATTTAATCATATTTCGAATCCAGATTTCTTTAGGATTCCCGCACAAGCATTGCACGAGCACCGTACACCCGCGCAAGCCTTGCGGCCCACGCTAGGCGCACAGCGCTCGGCCCACTGCTGTTGTGCTCTCGCGCGCGCGCCCCAAGCCTTGGCTGGGCCTGGCCTTGCGCTGGGCCTGGTCGAGGCTAGGCACGCGATGGTGCGTGTTGGCTCGCTGGGCGATGGCCTGGCTTCGTGCTGGGCCTTCGTCTAGCGGGCCTCGTCCGATGCTAATTCGTACGATACGCTTCCGATTAAATTCCCGAATCCGGAATTCATTTCCGATACGAACAATATTTAATATTTCCGATTCCGAAATTAATTTCCATTTCGAACAAATATTTAATATTTCCGTTTCCGGAATTATTTTCCGATTCCGATAATATTTCCGATTCTGACAATATTTCCGTTTCCGGCAATATTTCCGATTCCGGCAATATTTCCATTTCCGATAATATTTTCCGATACGTACCATGTTTCCGTTTCCGGCAACATCTACGACTTGGATAATATTTATATTTCCGATACGATCCATATTTCCGTTTCCGGCAATATCATCGTTTCCGGAGGATTCATTTCTTGCCTGTGACGATCTCAGCTCCCACTGAAACCAAGATCCGTCGATTCCGAATATCCATAGATGGAGTATTTAATGCCATTAAATACTTGATCCGTTTACGTACTATTTGTGTGACCCTACGGGTTCAGTCAAGAGTAAGCTGTGGATTAATATCATTAATTCCACTTGAACTGAAGCGGCCTCTAGCTAGGCATTCAGCTCACTTGATCTCACTGAATTATTAACTTGTTAATTAATACTGAACCGCATTTATTAGACTTAACATTGAATGCATACTTGGACCAAGGGCATTATTTCCTTCAAATATGTCTGCATGTTCTCGCAGTAGATCGATGATATTTACCCTCAGTGAAAGATCTATATCTGTGCCAACTCGGACTGTCCTGTCCTCTACCCCTTCCTCCATTTCTATCTCTTCTGTCTCCTCTGTCAGTGCTGGTTTAATCAGTTCTTCCTCCCGATGCTCAAATTTCTCCATGTTCAGGATAGAGTCTTTTTTTCGTTCTGCTCTCTTTCTTTTTCTGGACAGGGGAATGCCTGCCTCTGCCAGGGGCGGGGGTCTGGGTGGCTGCTTTAGGGCTGTGTGGTAGCATTTTTTGGCCTGTTCCTGATTTCCCCTAACCTTGGCCGATCTATGATCATTTGTGGTGTACATCATGGTAAGGTGATAAGTGGATACTACTGCCCCTGCGTCGTGGATGAAAGGTCTGCCCAGGATGGCATTGTAGGCTGCGGGTACCTTTACTATCATGAAGTACACCATGACATCTTTGATGTCTTTACCCTGCCCAATCTGCACTGGCAGGCTGACTATGCCTTCTGGTATCACTGTTGCCCCTGTGAAGCCAATTACCGGGTAATTGACTGGTTTTATACGCTTTTCATCAATCTGCAATTCTTGGAAGGCTGGCCAAAATAAGATGTTTGCAGAGCTGCCTCCATCTATCAGGATACGGTGGATTCTCCTGTTAGCTACATTCAACGCCAGCACCATGGGGTCATCATGGGGGTAAATTATGCCTTTGCAGTCGTCCTCTGTGAAAGTGCACTGTGGGATCTTCGGGGGGGGGGGGGCAGGCCATCTGCCAGAGTTGTGATAATTGACCTGGTGCTTAAATTCACTTATACTGGCCTTGGCACCGCTAGTTGTGGTTCCAGCATAAACCGGTCCTCCTGTTATGACTAGAATGTCGCCTGACCGTTTTTGATCTGCTGGGTAACTCTGCTTGGAGTCTACCTTCTTGCTGTCGAATCTGTTATCATTGTCTCTGTTTTCATAGGTTCTGCTATAAGAACTCTTTGCTTTGAACTGTGTCAAGTATCCCCTCCGGATCAAGTCCTCAATATTATCCTTCAAGTGAGTACATTCCTCCGTGAGATGACCATGATCTCTATGAAAATCACAATATTTCTTTGGGTCTCTGTATTTGTTATACACTTTAGGTGGTCTCTGCCACTTTTCATCCTCCTTACTGATAGCAAAAATTTGAGTTCTGGATGCGACTAAGGGAGTATATTCACTGAACTTACCCCTCTTTTCAGTTCTGAATTCATTACCTCTTCCTCTGGCCTGCCTGTGCCAATCTTTTCTGGGCTGCTGATTTTCTTTTCTGTCTGGGTATTCTTTTTTGTATGGCTCTTTCTTGCTCTGACTGCCGTAATTATTCTCACTTGCCACATATCGACGTGAGGTTGCTCTGCCAATCTCTTCACTCTTTATAAATTCATTTGCCTGTCCCAGCACCTCTGCCAGGGTTGTGAATGATTTTCTGCCCAGATAGCTTTTGAACTCTCCATCACGCAGACCAGTCATCATAGCCAGGACTGCTACCTCTTGCTGCAACTTGGGTATATTCGACGCCTCCATATTAAATCTGGATATGTATTCCCTCAGAGATTCCTGAGGCCCCTGGATGACTGACATTAGCTCCCCTGTCATCCTTTCTCTGGCAATGTTTGCCACATATTGGGTGCGAAACAAGATAGCTAACTGTCGGAAAGAGGTTATGGTGCCTTTGGGTATTTTACCAAACCAGCTCTGTGCTATCCCCTCCAGTGTGGAAGGGAAGACTTTACACCACATAGAGTCTGTGTTGGTGTATAGCATCATGTGTCCCCCAAAGGCAGAGAGGTGATTCGTTGGGTCTGTCTTTCCGGAGTATTTGCAAGTGGGCATTTTTATCTTTTCCATTTTTTCGGAGAGTATTTCATCGCAGAAGGGAGAATTATCAGGCTTAACTACTGCTTGAGTGGGATTTGGCGTACCTGACACGGAGTGGTGCCTCTGACTGGGTGCTTGTTCGGTCCTTGCTCGGGGTTGAGCTCTGCTTGGCGTGATACTTTCTGCCTCATACTCTTGACTGTCAGCCCCTTCCATTTCCTGCTGCAGATTCCTCCTCCAAACATTCGGACTGTTTTGGGGTCTGGGACGTTTTCTCCTCTGCTCAACCTCAACCTCTGGGGCTGTCCTCATGACCTGGGCTCGTGGTGTTGTTTGAGTAAGGAATGTCAGGACTTCTATGGCTGTGCGCATCTGGTCGGGTGAGAACTGTACCCCCAGTCGTGCTAGCGAGGCACTGGTTGGAATTGGGATACCCTGGCCCTGGCTAGGGGTTGCCATAGCTCTGGGTTGTGGTGTTTCTCTTGGCGGACCAAGACTTTGAGGCATTCCGAACAAGGGTATGTTTGTGGTTTTCTGGTTGTTTTTTGAGGTGGGTGGTTCTATCTGTTGGATTACCGGTTCGCTTGACTCGGTCATTATGTGGGACGGTAGATCTTTGAGAAGCAAGGTCTGGGAAGTCCCCTCCTTCTAGAGCCACTTGTTCCGAGTATGGAAGTGGGAGGATGTTCCGAAGCACCTTGGCCCTGTCAAGCAGAGCAAACGTGAGCTAACCTCGGGGGTTTAACCGAGGAAACCCCCTCCGATGCCTAAGTCAGCAAATAGATAAGAAGTCTTTAGAGAGGGAATATAGAGAGAAGGTGGAGCAAGTATCGTGTGTAAGAATGTGTCCCATCACGAGTGATGTGGGTGCTATTTATAGGCGTACTATTCTGTACTTTGGCCTACTCGGATGCTGCCACGTGTATGACGGCGATGTACTTTATTCCTTGTCGTTGTCGTTTAGCCTACAGGTCCTTTCTTGGACTGATGCAGCTTTGTCGAGCTATGCTCTGTGTCCTATACGTGATCTGGGAGGTTTGATCTGCCTGGGTCGTATATGCTTGGTTTAGAGCTCGGAGTCTTTCTTTGACTTAGGTGTGTCCTGGGTGTCAGAGTTTGCTCTGCCACTAGTGTTCTGTCCTTGCTGGATATGACCCCGTACAGCAGTCATAAGAAAAAACGTGTTAAGCAAGTGAAGAAGATGATGCAAAGGGGACTACTTGATCCCGAAAAGGTTGATCCTTTTTCTTTATTTATTGAGAGCGGAGTGGTCTCTCATTGCTTGTATCGCGATTCAGAGAGGATACTTGGAAATACTTATGGCATGTGTATTCTGCAGGTGGATGCTTCTTTCTTTCAACTAATTTTTTTATATAGAAATCTAATCTTTGTGTTCAGCCTGCTAATGCTCATACGAGTTCTTTATCCTTGTCTAGGATTTTGAAGCTTTGACGCCAAATATCCTTGCAAGAACTATCGAAACTGTGGAAGGTGGTGGTTTAGTGGTTTTGCTTCTTCGTTCTCTTTCTTCACTTACCAGCCTATGTACTGTGGTCATGGTATGTTCAAATATCTTTATTGTATTATCTGCAACTAAATGGCTAATTATACAACAACATGCTTTGTATCCTGTCGGCGTTGCAATATGATTTTATCTCCACTATGCACTTCCATATTATTCTTTGTAAATAATATGTATTCCTGGCTAAATGGTTTTTTCGCATGATTTATGAATTGTCATATGTATCATAACCTAACAGTTCTATCCTCTATTGAACCCTGGAAGGTAAACTAACTTTTTTTCGATATTTTTGGGGAGTAAATTTTCTCTCTTTTTTGATATAGGCCTTAAGTGGAGCTTAATCTTGAATTGGATATAAGTTTTTTGACATTTTCCCATGGAGACTCTCTTGGAGTCTTGGTAGTTTCATGTATTGTAAAAATTTGAATGTGGCATCAGTTCGAGTCAAAGTTTTTCTTTGTGATTAGGATAATAAGTCTTTCTCGGAAGCACAAGAAGAGTTGAAGAAGTTGAAGGGACAGCTTCATGATGTCTTACCTGTTGGCCCATTGGTTAGTGCTTGCACGACATTAGACCAGGTTAGTGGGATGTCCATGTAGCTACGTAGAATATGTTTTGCTTCCCCATCCCTTCTCGCTCCAAAACCTATAGTGATGAAACTGTATATGTTATTTTCCTGTTGTTTCTTTCTCTTATTTCTTTAATTCCTTTTTTATAAAAAATAATTTTCCTTTTGGGGTTGTTGGTGGGGGTGTTTGGCAGGGCAAGTCTGTTTCAACACTCCTCGATGCCATCTTGGACAAAACACTTCAAGCC
This sequence comes from Spinacia oleracea, assembly GCF_020520425.1. Lineage (NCBI taxonomy): Eukaryota > Viridiplantae > Streptophyta > Magnoliopsida > Caryophyllales > Amaranthaceae > Spinacia > Spinacia oleracea. Next base: position 6,086,315 of record NC_079492.1, on the reverse strand, counting down.
ACATTTGCACTCATTGTATCTATGTTGTGTTGTTTTAATTGTTTATAGTTAGGATTCTCTGTATCGTAAGGATTCTTAAGTATACACAAGTAAGGAATCATAGCATAAATAAAATTTACATATTTATTCTCCCTGCGTAGTTTAAAAAGAGATACACTTTCCTTAAAATGTCGTATTTTAAAAAGAGATATATACTTTCCTTTCTTGACATGTTTTGGTCCCCACTTCCTAGGGCTGTCAATTTTCAACCCGAACCGTTGAACCCGCTGGGTTAACCCGAACCGTTAATAACCCGAACCGTTAATAACCCGTTAGTTGAAACCGAAAACAAACCGAACCGATAACATTCAACTCGAACCCGAACCGTTTCGAGAATATTAACCCGATTAAGACCCGATACCCGATAACAAACCGTCATGCGTCAACCCGAACCGTTTGAACCCGAACCGAATGGACCCGAAAACCGTTAATGACCCGAAAACCGTTAATGACCCGATTTATTTCTACCCGAACCGTTTCAACCCGGAAAACCCGTTCACAACCCGAACCGTTTCAACCCGGAAAAACCCGTTCACAACCCGAACTGTTTCAACCCGAACTGTTTATAACCCGAACCGTTTACAGCCCGGAGCGTTTACAACCCGGATCGTTTTAATTCCATTTTAATATAGATGATTTTGATTCCATTTTAATAATATGATTAATAAATATTACAGGACATAATAAAAGACATTGACTGACTTTTCTTAATTAAGTTTATGAAATTAATTAGATAGTGAACATACTACATTAGTTGTTCGTCAAAAAAGAAAATAACATTAGTTATAAATCACGTAATCAAATTTTATTGCCTCTTTTACCTTTTTTGCTTTAATAATGTTGATATTACAATATAAACGCATTGAAAATTGTGATTTTAGTAATAACCCGACATTGTTTAAAAATTTGTATCCGAATTGATCTGATTAGACATGAACCAGACACGATATAAACCCGATTCGGTTACAAGCAGGCTAAACCCGTTAACAAACCGAACCGAATGGACCCGACCCGATTATAATCCGACCCGATTATAACCCGACCGATATGAACCCGAACCGATATGAACCCGACTTAACCCGTTTATGACCCGACCAAATATGACCCCACCCGATATGAACCTGACCGATATGAACCCGTACCACATAACCTGAACCCGAACCGAATCGTTAATTTTTCAACCTGAATCGAATCGAACTGATAGCAAAATGAACCGGTTTCAACCCGAACCGATGAACCCGAACCGAAACCGAACCGATGACCCGATTTGACACCCCTACCACTTCCCATTATATTAATATTTCTCTCTTTCTTGTGGTTCCTGCATTTATTCATATTATCTTTTTACTATGATAAATAATTCACCCACTACCCCACTTTTATCCTATTTTTATTAATTCAAATCACTCTCCTAAAACTACGTGCCGGTCAGAGTGTATCTCTTTTTAAAATACGAAGGGAGTAATATTTACCATCATTTACCTTCGTTATCAAGGTTCTTTCATAGCTGGAAATGTGAACTGGGTGTTCTATCCGAGAACGTGACAATGTAATCATCAATTGAGTAGCTGAAATGAAATTCATCGACTGCAACTTTTGTGATGTATAAAATCACTGAGGCTCTAATAAATTATAGATTCTCTGCTGGTCTTCCTGCGGTTGAATATCCTTAATTCTCGACCTTGTAGTTTCATTCTTTTTCCTGTCATCTTCATTATGACATCACTTTTTACTATTATGTGATGGACTAGCGGTGCTTAAAGAGAGAGTTAAGGGAGTCCATACAATAAAATGGTTTTAAGTTGACTGTACTTAAAATGTAATGGGTAAACGACATGTCAGATTGTAAATTTTAGTTTTAGGTGGGAAATGGTATATTTTAGGAGGGAAAGGTTTTCATTTTTTCCGCCAGTTTGCTCTTCACAACGGGTATTCTAGCGCCCAAAACTCCTCTGAAAAGTTCCCCGCCTAAATACCCCCCAAAAAAAAAAAAAAAAAAAAGAAAAAAAGTGAAGGTGAACATTAAGTATCCACAGAAGGTTATCACTTACCAGGCTTGTTGTAAGAGGTGAATATTCATGAACTCCATTTCTACTTCTCATGTAATACAAAGCAATTACTAAGTAATCTTTTAACTTTGTTATCTACAAATTTGTTCTCGTTTTATGTTTTTTCTTAGTAAATTTTTTTCCTGAATATAATCCTTATTAATGTATTGTGATTTTATCATTGTCGTATAATCTATGAACCATTAATTAATCAAGCGGAGTAACCAATGTTGTTGATTGAAGTTGACGGAGAAACCTATGTACCGTGTGTGTATAAACATTTATTTTCGTGGATAACTTATGTATGTTAACCATTTTAATTTAATTAATTGTATATGTATAATTAAAAACAAAATGATATTTTATTATATCAATTAATTATTTGTTTATTTGAATTAAATTTGATTTGTATAAAAGCATCCAATGCATCGGAGACTATAAAAGCATCCAATGTATCGGAGACTCCCGCCTCAATTAATCTTCCCCTATATGTACAGTATGGAGACTGCATCCATTGATGTGGATATTAAGATTCGGGAAATACAGATGATGGCAAGACATGCGCGTGAGATTGAGAAAGGAGAAAGCTCTCCAAGTGAAGGGAGTGAATTGGATGAACAAATTCCAAACGAGATGCACTTGGTAGAGAGAGATACTGTTGAAGGACTTAAGGACTCGATTTGGAGTGATGTATTGGAGAAACAAGCATCCAATGTACTGTCATTCATAGGGGAAGATGTTTCAGAGGAACATGTTGAAGGTGACATGAATCTCACGAATAACGTTTTAAGTGAAGAATCTGCCGAGGTTTCTGGGGGGGGAATGGATGTGGGGCCTCATAGCATTTCGAATGGTAGGATAAGTGGTCATTCAAAAACCCAAGTTAATAGTTCTATTCAAAGCCATGATATACCTATTTATATGTATAAAAGCATTGTATGATTTATTTAAATTTGTATTAATAATTAACTTGTTTAATTTCATTTGTTATTCCAGAGTACAATGGTTACTATAGACCTTAATGTTGAACCTGTCGTTGGAGAAGGAACTATTGTGAATTCAACTACGCCTACCACCTCTTGTCCAGGAATGTGTTTTGAGTCCGGTCTTGAGTTTAGTGAATTTTACCATCGTTATGCTTACATGACGGGTTTTGAGTTGTTTGTAATTGGTAATAGGATAAAGAAGGAGTACAAGGATAAGGGTGTTAGTAAAATTAACTTTTGATGAAAATAAAAGGAAAATATAAATAACATCCTACTTGTGCACCCTCCTTACAAATTAATAATAATTAAATTGTTATTTATGTTACATTCTTTTCAAATATTTCTATCACTAACGACCAAGCTCGTTATTAATGTATTTATTAATTAGATGGTTATTTCGATCTAATTGTTTTAATTTTTTCGAGTATGTTAGGTGTCTCGTGTGTTTTTATGGACAAATAAAGTACGTGTAAGCTCCCTCTCAAAGCCAACCCTTCCATGTGTCCAAAGCAATTCTCATTCCCGGATAACCTAGTACACTGACACCTAAGTAAACTCGATCGTCTAAGCCAACCCTTTCATGTGTCCCAATCGATTCTCATTCCCGGATAACCTAGTACCATGACACTTAAGTGAACTAGTTACGAGGATTAGCCAACCTTTCGTCCGACATGTAGGTGAGTAGGTGTAAGCTTTTCCAATTTTCAAATTAACTTTTGATGAAAATAAAAGGAAAATATAAATAACATCCTACATATGCACCCTCCTTACAAATTAATAATAATTAAATTGTTATTTATGTTACATTCTTTTCAAATATTTCTATCACTAATGAACAAGCTCGGTATTAATGTATTTATTAATTACATGGTGATTTCGATGTAATTGTTTTAATTTTTTCGAGTATGTTAGTGTCTCGTGTGTTTTTATGGACAACTAAAGTATGTGTAAGCTCCCTCTATCAAAGCCAACATTTCATGTGTCCCGGTCGATTCTCATTCCCGGATAACCTAGTACCATGACACCTAAATAAACTCATCGTCTAAGCCAACCCTTTCATGTGTCCCGATCGATTCTCATTCCCGGATAACCTAGTACCATGACACCTAAGTGAACTTGATCGTCTAAGCCAACACTTCATGTGACCCGAACAATTCTTATTCCCGTATAACCTAGTACCATGACACTTAAGGAAACTAGTTACGAGGATTAGCCAACCCTTTCATGTGTCCAAAACAATTCTCATATTCCCGGATAACCTAGTACACTGACACCTAAACTCGGTCGTCTAAGCCAACCCTTTCATGTGTCCAAAACAATTCTCATTCCCGGATAACCTAGTACACTGACACCTAAGTAAACTCGATCGTCTAAGCCAACCCTTTCATGTGTCCCGATCGATTCTTATTCCCGGATAACCTAGTACCATGACACCTAAGTAAACTCATCGTCTAAGCCAACCCTTTCATGTGTCCCGAGCGATTCTCATTCCCGGATAACCTAGTACCATGACACTTAAATGAACTAGTTACGAGGATTAGCCAACCTTATTAGCAAGACACTTATGTAAACTATGTATAACAATAATATGGACACATACGTACCCCAAAACCAATAATAAGAAAATCATTTAATTAATATGTATACATGATAAACCAAATAACATCGAGGAAATTAAAAACGCATACACACTTCATATGTAAATTAATGTTAAATCTATGGTGGATCCGGCTACTAATTGCTCATGCTGGTATTGGTTCGTTAGTTGATTGGATGCAGCAATAGCCCTTAGTATAGGCGGGAAACAATACAGTAGTGTGTAATAAAAAAACAAAAACACATAAACTTGCATTCATCCCAATCTGTACTACGATTTCATCAATAAAATTAAATAGCACAACATGTTAAATAATTTCTTAAGGCTATAATAAAACATTTGCAACCCATATTAAGTCTAGTATTCCCGCAATTTCTCCAACATTTAAATTTTGTAGCAGGCCCTGCCCAAGATGTTGTGAATGAGATGCATTACAATCAGGCCTACATCGATATGGAAGATCAAGATTTTGTAAACAATGTGGTGGCCTAGTTCTGGAACTAAGGATGCGTGTAACGGTACAAAAATTCTGATCGACTTCGTAATAACCTAGTTTTTGTTGTACGTATTTGAACTAATTCTATGGAAACCTTTTGATGTTGCATACATTAAAGTAACGTATTAAGGAAGTTGGGTGAATGTTTGACAATCTTAAACTTGGATTAATACCGACTCAATCCCGAATTTTACTCCAAACATGTTTGCGATAACCAAACTCCAAAACATATATTGTACAAAACAACGGATTGAGTGGTAATGGATTAAATAGGTTCATTAGAAATTCATAAAAAAAATACATGTTCTAATTTATATTACAACTTAATCTTTACACTAACTAAAGTTTATACACAATACAATTTCAGAATTTTAATTGTATAAAAAATAATAAATCAGCGATTTCCTTTTTTACAATATAATTTACATTGTATTTTACAGATACTGAAACCAAACAAATACAATTTCTACGCAAAACCAACAATGGCTTCGGCCTCACGTCACAATGGTCACAACTACAACATTAACATAGAGCATTGCTTGCACGCTGGTCACGAGTTCGAGTACTGGCTTGAGCATATAGAAACGCGCATTAATATTCTTCCCTAGAAAATCCACCCCCATCCCCAACCCTTTTCTTTTGTTTTACAATTTTTTTTTTCATTCCCTGCAATACTCCATTTCTATAGATTTGTCAACACAAATCATGTTTGAAATTGACAAAATTAAACAAAAAATTGATCAAATTACAAAATATGAAGAGCAAACTACGGTGAACTAATTAAAAACAAACCAATTTCAACATTGGAAACATCGACAAAATGAAAAATTACTACACTCCATTAACAAAAAAGCTCCGAAGAAAAAGAAGACTTAACCAAAACAATGATTCTATTTTCGATAATTATAAGATAATAATCAGATCAAAAACTATTGAGGAGATGAAACTCTTTGGTTTCATCGACAAAAAAAAAAAAAAATATTCATCTCTTTTATTTGAAATTCAAATTCAAAATGGCAATGAAAATATTTGAGATGACTAGGCAGTGACAAGGACATTAGCTGGCAATGGTACCCAATTGGTGAACATTTTATGATGACTCATCTTAGAATGGTTTTATGTGTGGGTTTTGCGGAGGGGAGTTCATACACATAAAATGGTTTTAAGCTGACTGGACTTAAAATGCAATGGGTGAAGGACATGTCAGATTACTATTTTTTGATTTAGGTGGAAAATGTTATACTTTAGGAGGGAAATGTTTTCAGTTTTTCCGCCACTTTCCTCTTCACAGCGGGTATTTCACCGCCCAAAACTCTCCTGAAAAATTGCCCGCCCAAATTTCACTTGACTAAATAAAAAAAAAAAAAAAAACTGCCCTGTCTTTTGCAACGGAAAATAGTCATTCCCTCAGATCTCTTATCTTTGCCGCAGATTTTTTTGACCGAATTGAAAATATATTAGCACAATTGACTTGGGTAACGTGGATATCTCTGATGATCTTCTCTATGGGATGGAAAAATCAGATCTTTCATTGGTGCACTTTCTGTGAGGTTATGATACATATGACAATTCATAAATCATGCGGAAAAAACCATAAACCCAGGAAAACATATTATTTACACATAATCATTTAGCATAGATTAGATGCATACTCTTTGTTGCGTGCCTTCCCTAGCTGCGCCCGAACCGAACAAGAACAAGTCTTTAGGACTCCAAGTGTCGTCCCTCCGTAGATAGTCCACAGCACGTCCGGATCCGCCTTAAGATTGACCAACTAGAATCGCCCTTAAGGTACTAGAAAATTTCGGCAATTTGAGCAAGATGTGTGTTTGAATTTTCTCTCAAAAACTCACTTTGAATACTTTGAAACTTGTGTTATAAATTGTGAGCCCTAGCCTCATATTTATAGCGGTATGGAAAGGGAATCGTAATCCTATTCAAATACAAATTAATCAAACCTAGAATCCTACAAGAACTCTAATTTAATTAATTTATCAAATAGAATTAGGAATTTAATCATTAACCGAACTCTGCATGTTTTGGGAAACGTGCACGAACACAAACACTTGCACACACACGCACGGCAGCCACGATGGGCCTCATGCGTGCGCGCGAGCAGCAGCCTACTCAGCGCCCGCGCGCGCTGCGCGTGCTGTGCGCGCTGTGCGCGCGCTGTGCGCGCTGCGCGTGCTGTGCGCGCTGTGCGCGCTGCGCGCTGCGCGTGCTGTGCGCGCTGTGCGCGCTGCGCGTTGCGCGCAGCCTGCTGGGCCTGGCCTTGCTGTTTGTGCGGCGCGCTTGGCTTGCTGGGCGATGGCCTGGCTTCGTGCTGGGCCTCGTCCGGCAGGCCTCGTCCGATGCTTATTCGTACGATGCGCTTCCGATTAAATTTTCCGATTCCGGAATTCATTTCCGATACGAACAATATTTAATATTTCCGATTCCGGAATTAATTTCCGTTTCGAACAAATATTTAATATTTCCGTTTCCGGAATTATTTTCCGATTCCGGTAATATTTCCGATTCTGACAATATTTCCGTTTCCGGCAATATTTCCGATTCTGGCAATATTTCCATTTCCGATAATATTTTCCGATACGTACCATGTTTCCGTTTCCGGCAACATCTACGACTTTGGATAATATTTATATTTCCGATACGATCCATATTTCCGTTTCCGGTAATATCATCGTTTCCGGAGTATTCATTTCTTGCCTGTGACGATCTTAGCTCCCACTGAAACCAAGATCCGTCGGTTCCGAATATTCATAGATAGAGTATCTAATGCCATTAGATACTTGATCCGTTTACGTACTATTTGTGTGACCCTACGGGTTCAGTCAAGAGTAAGCTGTGGATTAATATCATTAATTCCACTTGAACTGAAGCGGCCTCTAGCTAGGCATTCAGCTCACTTGATCTCACTGAATTATTAACTTGTTAATTAATACTGAACCGCATTTATTAGACTTATCATAGAATGCATACTTGGACCAAGGGCATTATTTCCTTCAGTCTCCCACTTGTCCTTAGGGACAAGTGTGCATTTCCTAATTCCTTTGTCGCTCGATGCTTGCTCTTGAACATAAGGTAAGAGTTGTCATCCTTATTATGTCCAGAGGTGTTCCTCGGTTTCAGAGTTCAACTGATCAAATAAACAGATAATCATAGCCTATGATTCATCCGAGCACGGCCATGCATTTCACAGTTTCTAGCTCTCCGAGTGGCCTTGTACAACTTTTAAGCATCTCATCCCGATTTATGGGAGGACAATCCCAATCTTGCGATCTTGAGATTAGACTTCGTTTGATAGGTGATTACCTGAGCGTTGCCTTTATAGCCTCCTTTTACGGTGCGACGGTTGGTCAACGTCAAAGCAACCAGTTCTCAAACAAGTAATCTCAAATCACTCAGGTATTGAGGATTTAGTGTCTAATAATTTAATGAAATTTACTTATGACAGATTTTCATCTCTTACAGTAAAGTTTCATAGGTCTTGTCCGATACTAGTCTTCCCAAAGTAAGTATCTATGCAAATGATTATGACATTGCCATGTCCACATAGTTCAAGAAACAGAACTACTAGTCATCTTGCATTCTAATCGTCTAACGTTTTCTATGCGTCCAATTTTATAGAAAACTCCGAATAGGGACCATTTTCAACCTTTGACTTTCAAGTTCACTTGATAGACATTTCTTAGTCACAGGACTGGTCCTGACAGTCTATCTTGAATATATCGTCAAATTTGAAGGGACTCATCATTTAATACTAAACCAAGATTAAATGGAATATGAAAATACATTTCATATATGATAAATGTTCAACCCCAATGTTTTATAACCATGGGCCTCAAACCCATCTTCTAAAACAATTCATGGAATTCAAAGCTATGCTTGATTTCCAGTGCGACAATGTGAGTGTTGCTTCTCACTTGTTGCATAGGTTTAGTTATCATTCTTTGCCAATCTTAATATCCTTTTTCATCGAATGTTCTTCGAGATATGATGAATAAGATCTTTTGAGTTTGTTTATTATGCGATCTAGTCTTTCTTACTTCGATGGTGGTTTTACTCATTTTGCAATGAAGAACCATCAAGTTAGCAGACGTTTTTCTTGCTTCAAGAGTGGTTCTACGCATTTTTCAATGAAGAACCATCAAGCCAGCAGATAGGTGATCTACCCAAGTTCAGTGAAGAACTTTAAACAACCCTGTTTTATTGCTTCTTAGGCAACAATCACTTTTACTTCAACTGTATAGGTTGCTAGTGATGCTTTGTTTGGATTTACCTATCCAAGCAGTTCATAGATATGTGGAAGACTCTCCAACTATATCTTAGAACATAGAAATTAATATTTTAATTTCCCACGCAACAACTCATGGTCTCCAATCCATGTTGCCATTTCAAAACACGATACTCTATAGCTCGTCCTTATCAATGGTTAACTCAAAAGGGTCTTGCTTGATCCTTTGCAGTGTTTATGCGTGTAGCATCAATATTTAGCATATCTTTATTTCCTTGAATCAAGAACTATTCCTATGTACTTTTTCAAGTACCATAAGTATTCTTGATCTCAACCTAGTTGATCTTCACTTAGATCAATAGAGATTGGTATATGTTCGTCATGCCTAAAGTCATACGATACGTTTTTGGCGATCCTCATATTATATCATACATGATAAATTCTTTTTCAGAATAATTCCCAATTGAATTCTATTCATGTAATTTTAGCTCATTCAATTTCAGCAGATACTGAATCCAGCTAAATTCTTTGACATATAATATAGGTTTAAGAATCTCATTTAGACTCTTTGATGTTTAACTTAGTAAATGCTTATACATAGTTCAAACATCCTTTACTTAGATTTATTCACATGGGTCGAATATCTCCAATGGAGACTTTCGTGTTTGATTTAGTAAATGCCATTACTTAATCCAAAACAATATCATAAGATCTTTGTAAATAGATCTTAATACCCAGTATGTACTAAGTTTCGCCATGGTCCATCATTGATGAATAATTTCAAATCTAAGTCATTAGCATTTGAATGTTATTTTACAATAGAGATATATGTGTGTGATACACATAGGACCAATTAAGTTTTATGTACTCCCACTAAACTTCTTATATATCTATAAGAATCATGTACATTTTATGAAACTAAAATACTTATTAGCTTCACTAAAATACATTTCTAATTCCCAATTGCTTGCTTAAATCTGTACTTAGATTTCATAAGCTAGCTTTCTTTTTCAAGCATTTATTTGGATCCACAAATCCTATGACATACCATGTACATAGTTTATTCCAACATTTTATTGAGGAATTGTTTTGTCATCCAATTGCTATATGTACTGATATGCAATCATTGCTTGAATTATAGACTTGAGCATTACGATTATGCATGAGGTTTCAACACAATCCATGCCATGAATTTGCTTGTAACCTTTTAGCAACTAATCTAGCTTTGTGCGTGAACACAATTCCATGTTTGATGGTTTTTATCCTTAAAACAAACTTGCAACCAATAGGTGTGAAACTATTCTTGCAAATCAAGAAAATTTCAATTTTTGTCATCAAAACATTGAGTATGTTTTATGGCCTTTAACCAATTAAACATATAGTCTATATATGGCCTCTAACCATTTTAGGGAATCTGGGTTTCGTCATAGCTTTCTTACAAGTCACAAACTCATTAATCTACATGATAATAGTTTGACTGTAAGTTGTAGGTTTCTTCACTATCTAATAGAAGAATTGCATAGTTTCAGTGAGTTGAACTCTATGCCTACTTGGGTATAGAACATCAAACAATAGAATATCAATAGTCACTTGAAAGTCCTTTGAATATTCTGTTCTCCTTGAAGCACTTGTAAAGTCTTCTAAGAGATGTTTATTCTTTAAAGCCACTTGTAAAGTCCTTACAGAATAAGTTCGGATTTTCTGAAGCACTTCGAAAAGCCTCCGGAATGTCCGTTTATGTTTGTTGTTCGCCTCGAAGATTTTCGAGGTCTATTTTCTCCCACTTGTCATTTTGGAAACGAATCTCCAAAAGGACATTATTTCGAGCAAACAAACATTATGTTCTCAAAAATTCGTGGTAGAAACAATACCCTTGTGTCTCATTTGAATAAATCACAATGAAACATATATCTAGACTTGGGCCTTAGTTTGTTGAATAACAAACACTAAGCTCCCACTGAGTTTAGCAACTCTTTAGATATATATAATTGAAAAGATATCCTGAAATTACTTTTCAATAGCTTTGACGAATTTGGTTTAGTTTGGTGGTAGTTGAGCATTTTGTTTTAGAAATTATAGGAAAAGTCTTTATGATTCATCATTGATCGAATCAAGTACTAATTGACTTCGATCATTCCAACGTAGATATGCCATATCTTATGGAGCTAGATTGTGAAATTACAACACACAATCATTGATGATCATATTTGGTCTCAAGTAATCATCAACATGATCTAACCTAGATCTTTATGATTTCTTGCCGAGTGGATTTTATACTTCTGAATCTTTGAACTAGCCAAACAGATTCATCTTATATCACATTGAGTAAATAAACCTATATTCACTCAAATCCATGTGAAATAATAAAGTCATAAAACCTTTCTTTAGCTTTGAACTCTATCGTCTAGGCGTTCTAACAATAGTTCATATTCTTTGTTACTTTCAACAAGTAAGACTAGCTTGTCTTAAGTTGATCTAGAAATCAACCAACTTTCAAAAGTCCATCAAAATAGAGCTTATGAATGTTAACTTGTTGATATGGTCTAAGCAACAATGCCAAAGATTTAATGGAACTCAAATCAAGGGTTTGATTTGAACCTAGTAAAGTTCTTTAAAGAGTTGTTTGTTTTAATCAAGCATATTGACTCAACCAGTAATTGACCATTTCATTCAAATAAACAAACAAACAAGCATTGTTTTTGTTCTTCTGAATGTGAGTCTTTCTGTGTTTGAAGCAGAAATTTAGGTATGCTGATTATGGAACAAAATAGCCATTAAGTTCCAGCCTTTGAAAGGACTTAAACAAACTAGATGACCCTACAACTAATGTAGCATTGCCATGCTTCATTTCCCACTTGTAGGTCATTAGTGTATCCTAGCTTCCATTATTTGAGTTATTACCGAAGTAAGAACCACAAGCGGTATATGATACCAAGGAAGTTTGATTGCTAGGTCACTTCTCTTTAAACATAAATTTATAGGTAGAAACGGAATCGTAAATTCCTTTCATTTGTTCCTCGTTTTCCTATTTCTTGTACCCTTTCTTATAGTCTTAAGAATTGAATTCTTTAGTGTTGACTTTTATACTTTGTTAGACATGTCCAATGTCACCAACAAGGTTCTTTACCATTTTAATTTATGTTGAATATTCTGTTTCAACTAGATGATCTTACCAGAAGCTTCTAAAGTTCTCTAAGCATCGATCTATTCGAATGTCTAGGAACTAGACTCATTCGAGAATTAAATGGAAAAAGGATTTTAGGTTGTTAACCATTGGTAAAGCTGAGCGTTTAAACTCAATGCTTTATGATCTCAAAACCACATTGTATTTTGAATTCACAAGCACCAATCGGTTTGCCATTCGACTTTGATACTCGAAAACAACCATAAAAGTCGATATAAGAAACGTACATTTTAAATTGCTCACTTTCTCTCATTTCCGTGAATCGTTCTTGGATTCACTACCAATCGAGGAAATTTACTGTTACCTTTCTAAAAGGATTTATTGCAGTGCAAGATATTTAATTATAAACAATAATTAAAACATACATTGAAGCATGCAAAGTCTAAACATTTATCATGAATAATAACTTGAAATTAAAGCAACCATGCAATTCAAACAAGTTATTAGCATTTTATTCGATTTTATTGTTCCGGCAGGTGTGAATAAAATGATTCCAAGACCCTAAAATCATTGAAGAACTAAGCACAGTTTGTCGACTTAATCCTAAAACATCTTAGGTAAGCAAAAGCCTTTTGCTAATAGTCTAGAAGCTATTCTTGGTTGATAGGTACGTCTAAGAACTTATTAGGTAAACCTATCGATTTTGCCACGACATAAAAGGACTCCTTACTTATATCGTTGAGTTTCACCAAAACTAACATGTACTCACAATTATTTGTGTACCTTGCCCCTTTAGGACCAATAAGTAACACCTCGCTGAGCGAAAACTATTACTAGATTGATGTAAAGGATATCCAAGCAAGTGTATATTTTGGCATGGCACCTTTTAACTCAATTTTTAAGTTTGGAACTTAAGGCTCTTACTATGTTGGTTAGATTTTAAGTGAACTAAAATCCTTAATCATGCAACATAATCAAGCTTTTGATCTCATGCATTTTAAGACATATTTAAAACAATAAATAACTTAAAGCATGCATAAGATAAATGTGATCTAGTATGGCCCGACTTCATCTTGAAGCTTTGACTTCAAAGTCCGTCTTGAAAATCTCCGTGGGAGGCACCATTTTCTTCAAATAGGATAAGCTATAACTAATTACAACTATTTGATGGTTCGCAGACCATATTTGAATTGAAAAACAACTTTGGTACTTTAGACCAATTACATTCAAATTAATGGTACGCAGACCATATTTTCTATCCTATTTGGGCCATACTAGTCACTTCATAACCTGCAAAACAGTACATATACAATATATACCATTCACCCATTCATTATCATGAATGGCCCACATAGCTGGTTAGTAAAACACATTATGCATCACGTAAACATTTGCAGCAATTAATCAAGGGCACCAATAATCTACCAATTATTCAGTCCTTATTAATTCTAATCAAGTTGTTTTAACCTTAAGGATTTGTAGACCTAATCAAGAGTTTATGACTAAAAAGCGCTCCCACTTAAACCAATAAATTCATATGCTTTACCAATTTTAAACATAAAAATGTATTTCTAGTCTAACCGGAAACATACAAATTTAATTAAAATTTAAAGCTCATATAAATTTATAATTGAATCCAAAAAGTTTAATTTAATTTCAGTCGCATTTAAATTAATTCATGATATTAATTTTAGTAAAATAATTAGAATAAATAACATTTATTATAATTATAATATTCAAAATTAAAATCCAAGAAAATAATTCAAATTTATTAATTTTAAAATTAATTAAAATTACGTGAACTGAAATTTTCAAATTAAACATTCAAAACGATCTAATCGTAACGCAAACACCCTACGCGTTGCACGCCCATGGGCCGTACGCACACAGCCATTGCTGGCCATGTGCGCGCAGCCCATGCGCTCGTCGCATAGCTGCTGCTTCCCTATCGCAAGCCTTCGCACGCATTGATGCTCGCTGCGCGCGCCAGCGCTCATCGCACGCGAGCTATCGCTCGCAGTGCGCGCGCGCGACATCACTCGCTGGGCGCGCGACATCGCTCGCTGTGCGCGCGAGCCATCGCTCGCTGGGCGCGCGACATCGCTCGCTGGGCGCGCGACATCGCTCGCTGTGCGCGCGAGCCATCGCTCGCTGGGCGCGCGACATCGCTCGCTGGGCGCGCGACATCGCTCGCTGTGCGCGCGAGCCATCGCTCGCTGGGGCGCGACATCGCTCGCTGGGCGGACGACATCGCGCGCTGTGCGCGCGAGTAATGCTGGGCGCAGCGCTCGTGGCACGCGAGCTTGCGCTCGCTGCGCGCGAGGCAGCGCGCGTTGTGGCGCAGCTCGCTTGCTGCCCACACGCGACTGCCTTGGCTCGCCCTTCGCCCATGCCCATTCGTTCATTGCTCGTGGCACACGACACAAGGCAGGGCTGTTGCCTTGTGCTCGTGCACTACGCCCTTGCTCATTGCATTCGTGCCGCACGGGCGACGAGCTCCCTTGCTCGTCGTCGCATGCCCGCATTATACAACACCCCTTAAGGGTAACACGAAGCGTCCATTGCTTCGTGCGTGCAAGTTATATGAACGAATCGCATAAAATTTAAAATTTATATTTAAAATTAATGACAAATTAATAAATAATATTAATTTCATAATTTTAGGGCGAAAAAATCGAAAATTTATTATCCGATTGATTTCCGATTGATATGGATTCAAGTCTAGGTCATAAAAATTTAAAATTTATCATAAATTTACAATTTTTATGGTGGTTTTTAATCATAGGTTTCTAATTAAATTACAATTAATTATGAAAATCAAATTAATTCTAAATTATTCTAATTTTCAACAAATTAATCACAATTACAAATTAGATTGCATAATTAACAAGACTAGGCATTCAAACTTGTTAAACATATGCAGTAGGTCAATCAAAAATTCAAGATTTATCAACAAGAATCGCAAATATTTAATTTAACATCTTAAATTTACGAAATTTTGCATTCAAAAAACTAAAACCTTCGAAAAGTCATAGTTAGGCTTCGAATTTGAGAATTCTGGGTTCGGCAGAAAAATACAATTTTTGTCAAAATTTTAGAATGCCTTTTACATGCGGAATTGACACAAAAATCACTCAATTCGGATGAGTAACGAAGAAACTGCCGAAAAACTGCGTACGTATAATTAAATAAACGCAATTTGCAATTAATTAACAATTACGAAAATTAATCACCCCTTTTAATTCTTGCAAATTTGTAATATTTAACCATGTTCATGCAATTTAGATTATGAAAATAATAAGAGGCTCGTGATACCACTGTTAGGTTATGATACATATGACAATTCATAAATCATGCGGAAAAACCATATAGCCAGGAAAATATATTATTTACACATAATAATTTAGCATAGTTTAGATGCATACTCTTTGTTGCGTGCCTTCCCTAGCTGCGCCCGAACCGAACAAGAACAAGTCTTTAGGACTCCAAGTGTCGTCCCTCCGTAGATAGTCCACAGCACGTCCGGATCCGCCTTAAGATTGACCAACTAGAATCGCCCTTAAGGTACTATTATTTTCGGCACTTTTATAGGCAATTGTGTAATTGAATTTTGCTCTCAAAAACTCACTTTGAATACTTGAATTCTCTCTATAAATATGTGACCCTAGGCACCTATTTATAGAGTTATGGAAAAGGATTTGGAATCCTATTAGGATACTAATTTATTTAATTATAATCCTACTAGGACTCTAATTAAATAATCATTATCTAATAGTTTTAGGATTTAATCATATTTCGAATCCCGATTGCTTTAGGATTCCCTCACAAGCATTGCACGAGCACCGTACACCCGCGCAAGCCTTGCGGCCCACGCTAGGCGCACAGCGCTCGGCCCACTGCTGTTGTGCTCTCGCGCGCGCGCCCCAAGCCTTGGCTGGGCCTGGCCTTGCGCTGGGCCTGGTCGAGGCTAGGCACGCGATGGTGCGTGTTATGATACATATGACAATTCATAAATCATGCGGAAAAAACCATAAACCCAGGAAAACATATTATTTACACATAATCATTTAGCATAGATTAGATGCATACTCTTTGTTGCGTGCCTTCCCTAGCTGCGCCCGAACCGAACAAGAACAAGTCTTTAGGACTCCAAGTGTCGTCCCTCCGTAGATAGTCCACAGCACGTCCGGATCCGCCTTAAGATTGACCAACTAGAATCGCCCTTAAGGTACTAGAAAATTTCGGCAATTTGAGCAAGATGTGTGTTTGAATTTTCTCTCAAAAACTCACTTTGAATACTTTGAAACTTGTGTTATAAATTGTGAGCCCTAGCCTCATATTTATAGCGGTATGGAAAGGGAATCGTAATCCTATTCAGATACAAATTAATCAAACCTAGAATCCTACAAGAACTCTAATTTAATTAATTTATCAAATAGAATTAGGAATTTAATCATTAACCGAACTCTGCATGTTTTAGGAAACGTGCACGAACACAAACACTTGCACACACACGCACGGCAGCCACGATGGGCCTCATGCGTGCGCGCGAGCAGCAGCCTACTCAGCGCCCGCGCGCGCTGCGCGTGCTGTGCGCGCTGTGCGCGCTGCGCGCTGCGCGCAGCCTGCTGGGCCTGGCCTTGCTGTTTGTGCGGCGCGCTTGGCTTGCTGGGCGATGGCCTGGCTTCGTGCTGGGCCTCGTCCGGCAGGCCTCGTCCGATGCTTATTCGTACGATGCGCTTCCGATTAAATTTTCCGATTCCGGAATTCATTTCCGATACGAACAATATTTAATATTTCCGATTCCGGAATTAATTTCCGTTTCGAACAAATATTTAATATTTCCGTTTCCGGAATTATTTTCCGATTCCGGTAATATTTCCGATTCTGACAATATTTCCGTTTCCGGCAATATTTCCGATTCTGGCAATATTTCCATTTCCGATAATATTTTCCGATACGTACCATGTTTCCGTTTCCGGCAACATCTACGACTTTGGATAATATTTATATTTCCGATACGATCCATATTTCCGTTTCCGGTAATATCATCGTTTCCGGAGTATTCATTTCTTGCCTGTGACGATCTTAGCTCCCACTGAAACCAAGATCCGTCGGTTCCGAATATTCATAGATAGAGTATCTAATGCCATTAGATACTTGATCCGTTTACGTACTATTTGTGTGACCCTACGGGTTCAGTCAAGAGTAAGCTGTGGATTAATATCATTAATTCCACTTGAACTGAAGCGGCCTCTAGCTAGGCATTCAGCTCACTTGATCTCACTGAATTATTAACTTGTTAATTAATACTGAACCGCATTTATTAGACTTATCATAGAATGCATACTTGGACCAAGGGCATTATTTCCTTCACTTTCATCTCAGAAGGTGTAGAAATTTCACTCTCAGTGGTATATATGTTCTTTTGAACGCGTATCAGTCCTTACAGACTTTCACTCTCAGTGACAAATTTATTTGTTTATTTGAATCAATTAATGATATTTTTCTTAGTGAATCCGAATTAACTTATTGTGATTTTATCATTGTCGTATAATCTATAAACCATCAATTTATCAAGCGGAGTAACCAATGTTGTTAGTTTATGATGACGGAGAAACCTATGTACCTTATATGTGTAATGATTTATTTTCGTGAGTAATTTATGTATGTTAACTTTTCTTATTAAATTAATTGTATATGTGAAATTAAAAATGAAATTATATGCTAGTATATGAATTAATTATTTGATTATATGAATAAATATGGTAAAATGGACATACTTATTTATATGTATAAAAGCATTGTATGATTTATTTAAATTTGTATTAATAATTAACTTGTTTAATTTCATTTGTTATTCCAGAGTACAATGGTTAGTATAGACCTTAATGTTGAACCCGTCGTCGGAGAAGGAACTATTGTGAATTCAACTACACCTACCACCCCTTGTCCAGGAATGTGTTTAAATTTGAGTCCGGTCTTGAGTTTAGTGAATTTTACCATCGTTATGCTTACATGACGGGTTTTGAGTTGTTTGTAATTGGTAATAGGATAAAGAAGGAGTACAAGGATAAGGGTGTTAGTAAAATTAACTTTTGATGAAAATAAAAGGAAAATATAAATAACATCCTACTTGTGCACCCTCCTTACAAATTAATAATAATTAAATTGTTATTTATGTTACATTCTTTTCAAATATTTCTATCACTAACGACCAAGCTCGTTATTAATGTATTTATTAATTAGATGGTTATTTCGATCTAATTGTTTTAATTTTTTCGAGTATGTTAGGTGTCTCGTGTGTTTTTATGGACAAATAAAGTACGTGTAAGCTCCCTCTCAAAGCCATCCCTTTCATGTGTCCAAAACAATTCTCATTCCCGGATAACCTAGTACACTGACACCTAAGTAAACTCGATCGTCTAAGCCAACCCTTTCATGTGTCCCGAACAATTCTCATTCCCGGATAACCTACTACCATGACACCTAAGTAAACTCATCCTCTAAGCCAACCCTTTCATGTGTCCCGATCGATTCTTATTCCCGGATAACCTAGTACACTGACACCTAAGTAAACTCGATCGTCTAAGCCAACCCTTTCATGTTCCCCGAACAATTCTCATTCCCGGATAACCTACTATCATGACACCTAAGTAAACTCATCCTCTAAGCCAACCCTTTCATGTGACCAAAAACAATTCTCATTCCCGGATAACCTAGTACCATGACACCTAAGTGAACTTGATCGTCTAAGCCAACCCTTTCATGTGTCCGAAACAATTCTCATTCCCGGATAACCTAGTACACTGACACCTAAGTAAACTCGATCGTCTAAGCCAACTCTTTCATGTGTCCCGAACAATTCTTATTCCCGTATAACCTAGTACCATGACACTTAAGTGAACTAGTTACGAGGATTAGCCAACCTTTCGTCCGACATGTAGGTGAGTAGGTGTAAGATTTTCCAATTTTCAAATTAACTTTTGATGAAAATAAAAGGAAAATATAAATAACATCGTACTTGTGCACCCTCCTTACAAATTAATAATAATTAAATTGTTATTTATGTTACATTCTTTTCAAATATTTCTATCACTAATGAACAAGCTCGGTATTAATGTGTTTATTAATTACATGGTTATTTCGATGTAATTGTTTTAATTTTTTCGAGTATGTTAGTGTCTCGTGTGTTTTTATGGACAACTAAAGTATGTGTAAGCTCCCTCTATCAAAGCCAACATTTCATGTGTCCCGATCGATTCTCATTCCCGGATAACCTAGTACCATGACACCTAAATAAACTCATCGTCTAAGCCAACCCTTTCATGTGTCCCGATCGATTCTCATTCCCGGATAACCTAGTACCATGACACCTAAGTGATCTCGATCGTCTAAGCCAACACTTCATGTGACCTGAACAATTCTTATTCCCGTATAACCTAGTACCATGACACTTAAGGAAACTAGTTACGAGGATTAGCCAACCCTTTCATGTGTCCAAAACAATTCTCATGTTCCCGGATAACCTAGTACACTGACACCTAAGTAAACTCGGTCGTCTAAGCCAACCCTTTCATGTGTCCAAAACAATTCTCATTCCCGGATAACCTAGTACACTGACACCTAAGTAAACTCGATCGTCTAAGCCAACCCTTTCATGTGTCCCGATCGATTCTTATTCCCGGATAACCTAGTACCATGACACCTAAGTAAACTCATCGTCTAAGACAACCCTTTCATGTGTCCCGAGCGATTCTCATTCCCGGATAACCTAGTACCATGACACTTAAGTGAACTAGTTACGAGGATTAGCCAACCTTATTAGCAAGACACTTATGTAAACTATGTATAACAATAATATGGACACATACGTATCCCAAAACCAATAATAAGAAAATCGCTTAATTAATATGTATACATGATAAACCAATTAACATCGAGTAAATTAAAAACGCATACACACTTCATTAGCAAATTAATGTTAAATCTATGGTCGACCTGGCTACTAATTGCTCATGCTGGTATTGGTTCGTTAGTTGATTGGCTGCAGCAACAGCCCTTAGTATAGGCGGGAAACAATACAGTAGTGTGTAATTTATAAAAAAAATACATGTTCTAATTTATACTACAACTTAATCTTTACACTAACTACAGTTATACACAATACAATTTCAGAATTTTAATTGTATAAAAAATAATAAATCAGCGATTTCCTTTTTTACAATATAATTTACATTGTATTTTACAGATACTGAAACCAAACAAATACAATTTCTACGCAAAACCAACAATGGCTTCGGCCTCACGTCACAATGGTCACAACTACAACATTAACATAGAGCATTGCTTGCACGCTGGTCACGGGTTCGAGTACTGGCTTGAGCATAATAAAACGCGCATTCAACTTCTTCCCTACCAACCCCCCACCCTTTTTTTTCTTTTTTTTTCCAATTCTCTGCAATTGTCCATTTCTATAGATTTGTCAACAACAAACCATGTTTTTTATTTCCAAACTTAAACAAAACATTCATAAAATTAGGGAAAATGGATATCAAACTACGATAAAATAGGCAACAACAAACCAAATCCAACATTGGAAATATCGAAATATAAAATTAAAAAATCAAAGAAAATACTCCATTAACATAGATGCTCCGACGATGAAGAAGTGTTCGGCAAAACATATAATCTTTTTCTACCAGTATTCAATAGCTGCATTCTTAAGACTGTTAAGACACTTAGACCTAAGCGGCAGTTTTGCAATCCACATTTATCTCGGATCATCAACGATTAAAGATGCTCAAGGTAAATCATAACCATTGACAATTCAAAGGAAATATGAAGTTCCATCAATACTTCAATCTCCAAGGTTTAAATTTTCCCCTCCTGATTCAAGTATCAAATAATTATAAACTCCCGGTAGCTTAATTTACTCTATTACTAACTTCCCCAATACTGCATTGAGCACCATAGTGCATAAAATTCAAGTGTGAAACTATACAATTTCTTTCATTAAAGCCATAAATGAACCCATATTCATTGATAGAACACAAGGGAAATAAAGATAATTGCTTTTCACTAATGCTTCAGTTGGATCTCTAAGGATTCTAATTACTTATACCATCTTATTTCAAATTGATCACCTACATTAACTTATTACAAATACATTCTCCCATTTCAAGAGAACAAATTGCTGCAAATACAAGGGAGATAAAGATAATTGCGTTCCACAAATCCTTCACTTCAATATCAAAAGATTCTAATAACCTATTTATTTCAAATTCATCCCCTATACCTTATTTCATATTCAAACACTACCCCTTATTAAAGGCACAAACTTAGCAGAACCTAAAGCTTCTTCCAAACCAATAAAAGAAAGCAATTTAAAACAGCACAAACACCTGAATGAGCATTAGAGACGGTTATCAAATGGAGATAAGAACACATTTCATATCACACAAATCAACATCCATATATAAACCAAACCTGCTGAAAACTAGTTCATTTCATTTAATCCAAAATGAATCAAGAACAGCAAAAGCGTTCTCAAATCCCAGATCAAGCGTTCTCAAATCCAAAATGAATCAAGAACAGCAAAAGCGTTCTCAAAAGCGTTCTCAAATCCCAGAAAAGAGAGGAGTTTGAGAGAGAGATTGATTGTAAGTTTCTGTATCTTTTGTGGAAATAAACGATGAATTTATAATGAGGCTTTGGGAAACTGCAACAGCAAAAAACGGCTAGTGGAGAAGTTACGGGAGTAATGGGGAACTGCAACAGTCATAAAACGGCTAGTGGGGAGTAATGACGTGATTAATTGAGCAGTTTCCAAAGTTAGTGGGTTGATTAAGTCTTCTGACTTGATCAAACCGCCCTTGACCAAAAAGAATAACCCGGCCCACAAAACCCACCCCACGCCCGCGAACCGCAAGTACCAAGTACCACGGCCCACGGCCCACGGCCGAGCCCATGCCACTCACATGCTTTCTTAAACAAATGTTTCCCTCAAACCCCCAAATATAAACATTGAATATGGTTTGTGTTTTTCCCATGTGGGACTTTTCATATTCTCACATTTTCCCACTCATTTTCTTTTGTTTTCTCACTAGGATTTCCAACAAAAAGTTCCTCCTAAAATCAAAACATATAAACCAAAATTGCAATAAACTAAAAATGAAAAATACTTAGGCAGTGAGAAGCACAGCGCCACCATTCTCCTTGATCTTCTTTTCAGCGACCTTAGAAATCAACTTAGCCTTAACAACAACAGGCTGAGAATTAGGCAAAACACCCTTACCAAGAACCTTAAAGAACCCAAACTGAGTGACATCAATGACTGGAGCCTTGCCTTCTTTTTTGGCCTTCTCCTTGACATCTTCAGGAACCATAGACCAGAGTTTGTCGATGTTGACGATGGGGCAATGGAAACTGTTCCTCAGCTTGTGAAAGTAACGCATACCAGAAAATCAAAACATACGAAACATAGCAGATCAAATGAATTTGGGGAGATGAATACACATTGGTTTCATCGACATTTCAACAAAAAAAAAAAAAAATTTGTTTTATTATTTGAAATTCAAATTCAAATCTGCCTTGAAATTTTTTCAGCTGACTAGGCAGTGACAAGGCAATGAGCTGACAATGATACCCAATTGGTAAACATTTTAAGCTGAGTCATCTTAAAATGATTTTATGTGTGGGTTTTGCGTACTAGCAATCATATAAGAAAAACAGCATGCCCTTGTTTGAGTATTGCTCTGCCATAGCATAAGCTAGCTATTTGCCAATTGTAGCCAAGTCTTTGTATCCGGAATGTTTCATTCTGGTGCTTGGTAAGGACATTGGAACATAGCTGGACACTCAGCTGGTTATTTTGCGTTCCATCTTATTAGCTCCTTTTTTTTCTTCTTCTAATATCTTCATTATATCTCTTTTATTGGTCGATTCTTAGGAGCACACACATTTTGACGTGGTAAGAAGCACAGATCCTACTCTTCGAAAGGCAATAACACAGATAAATATCTTTAAAGAGCACAGGCAGATAGTCCAAGTTTTTTATCTCTCTCCCCCTGCGTTTGAAATTTCGGTGGATTTATGCATGTGTTGGCAGTGGCGGAGCCAGGAATTTTTTTTTGGGGTGTCGGCAGTGGCGTTCCCAGGAATTTTAGAGTGTTGTGTCCGGTGATCTTCCAGAACACACAATATATTACGAAAAAAATATATCGTCCTAAAATTAATCAATATTCATATTATATTCGTGCAAAATTATTACAATTATAGATGTGTGGTAAAAACTGAAAAGAATTACTTAATTTAAGAAAGCGGGTGTTTAAAATCAAAACCCTAAGTGACCAGTTATTTAAAAAGACTGGTCTCGGATTATCCCCCTATATTTTTTCAGAACTCTAAGAGATCAGTTCTTTGGAAAGGATGGTCTCTTATGATTATCTCTATAATATACCTGATGTCTTACCTGCGGAGCGGGTGTTTTTAAGTAAAAACTAAGATATCAGTGTTATATAATAACAGGTCTCTTAGCTTTCAGCTATAAGTACTTTTTTTCCTACCTGGCTCCGCCACTGTGTGTTGGTTTCTTTGTCATTCTTCCTTTTACAAGTCTTTGTTTTATGGCTCGTCTGGCATGCATGTGTTAGCCTGAATTTGTTCAATTAATTTGTTTAACATAGGAAGCATTAGAACATGTAATTATTTTGTGAGTGTGATGTTGTATTTTACTGATAGCTAGTAATTATTTCTCTTTAATGTGAGAGAGGTTAGTTATCTTATTTTCTTTAATGTTATATAATTTTTTTTCCTTATTTTCTTTCTATGTGCTTCATCATCTATATCAGTGGGTACATAATTATACTCCTTTATTTATTTTATTTTAATTTTTTTAATGATATAAGGACCCACTTTCCATTAAGGTTTTTTTTTTTGTTTTTAACTTTTTACCCACTTCCACTTTTTTTGTGTCAACACATTTTACCATCTTTCCCATTTTTCCCATAATATTTACACCTTTTCACTCACTACCTCCTACTTTATGGACGTTTTTCTTATGCGCACCCACCATTTACTTCCTCTCTCTTACTTTATCTACTTTTTTCTGACACCCACTTATTTCTCCTAGAAACAAAGAGTCTACAGTAAGTTGGTACATCATAAAAAACACGGAGTATTTTTTCCTGGATCTAGCAAGATAATACTAAAATGAAAAATACTTGGGGTATTTTTAGTATAATTGTTTGTTGGACTTCCTCTGCTGTATTATTAATATTTTTTTTAAAGAGTGTGCCACAGACTGAAATGATTTAATATATAGCTCCAGCAAGTAGCAGATAAACCCTACTAGTTTATCAGTGTTAGATTTTATATGTATTACACTAGGCTGCATGCAATCACACAAGAAGAAGGTATTGTTAAAAGAAATAGAAAAGATTGGGATGTTTGAGTTGTAAACTGTCATGCCTGATTCTTGAGCTTTATGGTCTGTATTCAAATGTTCTGCTGATCAACTTTATGCCTAACTGTCGTAAGCTATAAAAATATATAAGATGTATTGAAAATGGGCTAATTCTGTCATAAACTTGCTGTACTAAATCAGCAACGCGCGGATGGTACAGGCGCGTGCACCTAGATCTAGGTGCACCTGCACCAAAACGCAGAAAAATAAGAACAAAGCGCAAAAACATAAAAAAGCAACAAAAAACATAAAAGAACACAAAAACATAAAAGAAAGAACATCAAGAATTAAACCAAAAGAACAATAAGTAAAACAGGAAAGAACAATAACATTGAAAACCAAAAAAGGTTAAAACAACAAAAGAATGATTTCTCTGTCCTAATAAACTATAAAAAAATATGAAAAAACACGTAAAAGAACATAAAACACTAAAAAGAAAGATCATCAGCAATTAAACGAAAGAACAAATAGAAAAGAACAATCATATTAGAAACCAAAAAGATTAAAACACGTAAAAGAACATAATACACTAAAATGAGAGAAGATCAGAAAGTAAAGGAAAAGAACAAAAAGAAAAAAAGAAAAACACAAACATATTAAAAACCAAAAAGGTTAAAACAAGGAAAGAACGATTTCTCTGCACTTTTAAAAAGAACATGGCAAATGCAACACCAGACGCACAAAAAAAGAAAAGAACCAACGAAAAGAACAACAAAAACGTTAAAAAGTGAAAAAACCGCCAAACAGAAGTTTTTTATTGAAATAATGAACGTGGCAAGAAAAAAACCGCAAAACAGAAGTTTTCCTATGAAAACATAAAACGTGGCAGGTAATTTCTCTCTCCTCAAAATCTTTTAATAAAAAAAAATTAAATAAGTTACTTGTCTTTCATTTTGTATTTTAAAAAATAAAAAAATAGATTACTGTTTAAAATAAAAAAATATAATTTAAGTAAAAAACAGTAATAAAAAACAAATTTAAAAATACTAACAACAGATAATAAAAAGAACACAAAGGAGACTCAAACGAACATCATTTTCTTTACTTATAGGCCAAAAGAACAAAAAAGCGGACGAAAAGAACAAAAAAAAAAAAAGGAAGTTTAAATTTGAAAATACTGTAGCAGTTATTTTCTCTCTCTTCAATTTATCATATATAAATACATCATTGAATGCGACATTTATTTTCACTTTCACACTCAACCTACATGCAAAACCTCCACTCACCAACAATCAAAAAAACAGTGCAAAACCTTTCAAATTCTTGCAAATCCGAACTTCCCCAATTTGCAATTCTACTATTTTCACTCTAAAAACTTCCCCAATTTGTTTTTTGGAAGTGATAATCTGGTTACAAAAACTTGAACCCTAACAATTGAAAATGGGGAAATCGAAAAAAGGAGAAGAAGTTGATGCGAAATGTTCTATTGAGTAAGAATTCAACTTCATTTTTCTTTTTTTTCTTGAATTTCAGTTTAATTTTAATTTTTAGAGAATTTCCCATGAATTTTAATTTTCTATAAAATTTCATTTGAAGGGATGATGTTCCTTTGACAACGACTTTATTGAACTTAAGAAACAAAAAGAAGAAAGAGAAAGAAATTACACCAACAATTGATGCGGATTTGTTGGAAGATATCAACAAAGAAGTTTCAGAAACGGAAGAAGAAGAAGAGAGCGAGTAAGTGGATTTTTTAAACAAAAACCTAGGTTCATTTACACCTTCTCTTTGTTCTTTTTGTTTTCCTTAATGTTCTAATTACAATAACGAAACCAAATACATTTTTTAACGAATTTAAAAGTAGATCTACATTTATGTTTTTTTTAAATGTATTTTAAGTCACTGATCATACACTTAGAAGAACAATGGTATAGATTTAAAAGAACAACGAATGTTAACTCAAAAGAACAGTGGAAATTTAAATTAAATAAATAGATCTATGTTCTTTTATTTATTTAGTGTCTGTTCTTTATTAGCCTTACTTTTTGACGAACATATAAGCGTACCTTGATTTTGTGATGTTAAGCGTACACAGATCTATGTTCTTTTATTTATTTACTGTCTGTTCTTTTTATTAGCCCTACTGTTTGACGAACAATTCGCCCAGGTTAAAAGAACAACAAATAGACTAAAAAGAACAGTACAATTTTGACGAACTTAAACCTAGATCTATAATTTTGTTCTTATCTATTGAATTTGATCTATGTTCTTTTTTATCTTGTTCTTATCTATAAAAACTTAAAAGAACCAACTGTGCAGGTTTAAAGAACAATCAATTTAGACTCAAAAGAACAACCAATGTACACTCAAAAGAACAGTACAATATTAATGTAGGCTTAAAAAGAACTATGCATGGAAAAGAACAGTCCATGTCTACTTAAAAGATCACTAGGCATTAAAAGAACAATCAATGAAAATTTAAAAGAACAATGTGCTTAGATTTGATGAGATGGTGTTCTTTTTACTTGTTCTTAAATGTATTTTAAAAAATAAAGAACAATCAATCATGGATAAAAGAACAAACCATCTACATTTAAAAGACAAACCTAAAACTGTTGGCACACAGTAAAAGAACACTTAATAAAAAAAACATAAGAAAAGGAACATATAAGCATACCTTGATCAACAGTTGAACAACATTTATCAACAACATCAACATAAATCCTCAGCAAATGATCACAATCCTCTTGAATTTCATTATCTCCTTCAATTTTCTTTCTACGAAAATTAGCAAATTGTATTTTTTCATCTCCTGAGAATTAGTATTCTGATTAATTCACTAATTCTCCAAAAAACAAGAACAATAATGCGAAAAGTTGGAGAGAGAAGAAAGTAGAAATCGCATTTCACTCTTTCTCTCTCTTAAATTCTCTCTTCTGTTGAGAGAAAATAAAACCTCTCATTTTTCTCTCTCTAAAATGTGTTGCTAAAATTATGAAATGATGAATGAATGAGAATATGGAGGACAAACATTATTTATATAGTATATGAAAAAATAAAAAAAATCAGATGAATAAGATATTGTATAAGGGTGCAGGATGAGAACTGTGCACTTGTTTTTTGTGTTGTTCCTTTTTTCATAATATGTGTTCTTTCCAAAAGCATAGCTGTGTTCTTTTGTACACGACATGTTGTTCTTTTTCCATTACATGTGTTATTTCAAACATTTTTCTGTTGTTCTTTTTTCATAACATGTGTTTTTGGTGTTGTTCTTTTTTTCATGACATATGTTTTTTCATTATAGACTTTCCAAACAAAGGAAAGCATTGCAAGAACAACAGAAGATGGTGCAAGCACTTCAGGAAAAGCTGCTACAACAGGAAAAGCAGCTGGATCTGATTGAACAAAAAAAGAAGGGTGGAGAAGGACAAAAAAATTCCAGCAAAGATCCTGAAAAGCAGGAAGAAGCTGAAAAGAAAGAGCATGAAGTAAAAGTGCATGAAGAGGTGAAAGAACCTGAAAAAGAGGAGGCTGAGGTAAAAGTTCCAGAAGAGATGGATGAACCAGAGAGAAAAGAAAAGAAAACGAACTTAAAAATTACTTTGAGGTATCATCTGTGTTTGTTAATACTATTTCATATTTACATTGTAGTTGTTATTTTCGTTTCTTAAACATACTTTTGCATTTATGTTTTTATTAGAAAGAAAAAAGACGGAGAAGAAGCTGGTGAGGAACCTGAAAAAGCAAAGGGGAAGTCTTGGAAATCAATACCAAACAGGAAAAGGACAAGGTACCTTACATAAATGGTGTTCTTTTTTATTTTCTGTGTTTTTCTTTTTTTTACTACTTATGTTCTATTGTTTTGGTCAACAGAAGTCAATTGCTGAAAGAAGAATTTCCCGATCTTATCAAAGAGGTAAAGCAGGAATTGGAAGAGGCACATAGGAAGAAGAGCTTGTTGCCTGCTGAGAAAATTTCAACAAAAAAAGTTGCACCAAATGCTAAGAAGGGGAATGGAGTTACTTTGAAAAAGACTGCAGCACCTAAGGTAAACTTCACATTACCCTTTTTGTATATCTTTTTATTTACCTTAATGTTATATTATAATAGAGATAAATGTTGTGTTTTAAATAAAGAATGTTCTTTTTTTCCTGTCTTGTGTTCTTTACATCATCATTTATGTTCTTTTTTCATTCAGAGGGGTAGCAAAGTTAATCAGATAGTTGTGAGGGAGGTTTATGAAGACGTGGAAGATGAAGAAGGAGGTGAAGAAGAAGGTGAAGAAGTAGAAGAGGAAAGTGAACCCTTAATGAAGAAGGGGAAAAAAGTAGTTGAGAAGGTCAAAATTTTTCTTTAGTTATTTGTTCTTTTTCTTCCTTATAATGTTCTTTTACTCCCTGACTAATGTTCTTTATATTTTTTCTTTTTTCCAGAGAGCAACAAGAAGTAAACAAATTGTTGTTTATGATGAGGTCATGGAGGTGGTGGATGATGAGAAACCAAAATCTTTGGTTGTTGCCAAGCCAAAACCTGAAGAAAGGAAACTAAATCTAAGGCAAACTCCGCAATTGATGATGCGATTCTTGAGGGGAATTGCATCTAATGAACCAGATGATATAAGAAAACAACAAGCCATCGTGGAGTTAGGCTTTGGATCTCTTCTGCATCTTGACATCCCACAAAACGAAAATTCATTCCCGTACGAGTTGGTTAGGAATTTCAACTCGTCCGACCGGTCCTTGCATCTACCAAAGTCTTCCCTTGATATTACTGTAGAGGATGTATACCTGGTGTACGGTATACCTATTGGAGGAGCTCCGGTCGTGGAATGGACTGATGAACAAGATCCTGAAGTGTTGAGGGTTTTTGCTGAATTTTGGGCATACTGGAAAGTGAGGTCTGGATGCCCAAAATTGAAAGAAATGGTTGAAAAACTGATCAAAGATGAGACTCCAGTTGATGATAACTGGAAAAGATCTTTCCTAGTGGTTGCAGTTAACACCTGCATTAAATCCACTACTAATTTATCGGTATACATCAAAATTCCTTTGTTTCTCATTAATGTTCTTTTGTTTCTCATTAATGTTCTTTTGTTTGCGTATTATGTTCTTTTAAATGTTTATTAATATTTTTATTGTTCTTTTATTTGTTTGTCGAATTCCATGTTCTTTCTTTCTCTTTCACTGTTCTTTTATTCTGTATGATGTTCCTTTCTTTTCCATTGAATGTCCTATTGTTGTACTTTCCTTTATATGAATGTTAGTTGTATTCTTTTCAGTTGTATTCAATATTCTTTTTCTCTTCTTTCATTGTTCTTTTCATTCTCTCTAATGTTCCTTTATTTTCTATTGAATGTTCTATTTTCTTATTCTATTTAAAAACATAATTAATGTTCTTTTCTTTTATATTTTTCTGTTTCAAAAGCCAAACTTCAGATTCCTAGCAAGCACTGTTGACTTGGAGCAAGTGAGGAATCTAAATTGGTGCCAGTATGCATACACCAGCCTTCTTGGGGCAGCTATGTACTGGTATGTGGACCGTAGCAGATGGTTTGCTGGTCCACTACCATTTCTAATGGTAAATTGCAATCATTAAGCTAGCATTTCCCTTTGTTATATATATTACTTTCATCTTCTTCTTTCACCTAACTAACAATAAATTATGTTGTTATTGTTAAATTAGGTATGTTATTTCGATCGGGTGCAGATCATGGAAGAGTACCCTCCAAGGAACTTCCCCCTAATTTCTTGCTGGACAAGAGATATGATAAGCAGCAGGGTCGCAATGACAATGCTACAGGCTTCGGACATGGCTTGATTCTGGACAGAATTCAAGGTCCACCTGAGCTACAACTGTACAGGGAGGAGATGGAGCTGCTCAAACAGCAAAAAGCACTCAGTGAACAACCACCACCACTTCTTCTTCAACACCCACAACAACAACAGCAGCAACATGATGAACAACCACCGCAGCTACCACTGCAGCAACCACAACAGCAACATCAACACCAAGAGCCTAACTGGTCCACAAATGATGTGCCCAGAGAACATCAAGGTGCACCAGTGACTCAACTCGGGGATGACAAAGATTTGCCAGAGCAACAGGCAGACCCCAGTGAGAAAGCAAAAGTCCCTTCTACAATTGAGGTAAAAATTAAATTCACTCAACAAAACCATTGCATTTATTTTTTCAACGTTTTTGTTGTAATGTTCTTTTTCCTACAACAAATGTTCTTTTACGTCTTCAATATAATTTTTTTTCCTACCATGTTTTTTGCTTTCTGTGTTTATGTTCTTTTTATCAAAAACTAGTTCTTTACGTTCTTTTACATGTTCTTTTAAATGTTTATTCATGTTATTTAAGCATGTTCTTTTTTCTTAAAAGATGTTCTTTACATTTGAATATGTTCTTTTATATGTTTAAGCATGTTATTTACATGTTCATTTATCTCTTTAACATGTTCTTTCGATCTTTAACAATGTTTCTTAGCTCTTCATGAATGTTCTTTTAGGAATCTCTCTTGTTCTTTTTTCCATTCGAATGTTCTTTTTATTTATCCAGTCCTTATTGTTGTTATTGTTAAACAGGAATTCCATGCTGAATTCACTAAAACCACTACTGAGCTCAGTAGTGTCATGAACAAGTTTAACGACTTATTGTCGTTGTCCAGAAAGTTCTTTGACACTACTATTGATGTCAAAAAAAGTCTGCCATTCAATATGGCAAAAATGTGGTCAACATGCTCTGGAACTGAAATTCCAGTTACTTTTGAGAAGGGAAACTCTACAGAAGAGCGGCAAGAAGGAAGGAATACTGAGGAGATTGGTTCAATCCTCAGTCAAGATAAAGAATTTTTCAGCTCAGACTACTTCACAATACTATTTGAGGAAGCAATACGAAAGGCAACAAAAGGAAATGAAAGAAAGGAAATCGAGGAATCTGAGGATGTTCCATTTGATTTGCCACCATTTTTAACACCTCCGATCATGCCTTCCCAGCCTAATGTATTTGCTGATTTGACATTGAAGCTTGGAATGGTTTCCGATTCAAATCCTCCTCCTCAGGCACACGACTATGAAGAGGAAATGAGATTAGAAGCAATCTTGGCAAACAAAACTTTGACTGAACGTGATTTGGAGACAATTTCAGGGGACAACAAAGATGAAGCTGAAAAACAACAGCCACCTACAGAAAAAACTGAGTATGCGTTCTTTTAAAACAGTTCACATACACATGTATAATAAATATGTGACTGTTTCTTTCATTATTCACAATGTTCTTTTATAAACAATTATTTGTTTTTTTATTCGTTTGATTTGTTCTTTTTATTAATTCTCTGTCTTTATACAATTACTTAATGGATCTTTTGTTTCTTTTATTCGGAATGTTCCTTTCATATATTTCTTTATGTTCTTTCTATATTTACTTTAATATCTTCCTACTTTTAATATTAACTTATATGTTCTTTTTCATTGCACTTTTGTTCTTTAATTCTTCTCATTGTGTTCTTTGTTCCTCCTCACATGTTCTTTTTTTTTTTTTTTGTAATACACAGAGAACCTGAAAATGTGAGATCAGATATGGAAGGTTTAATCCAAGGAGCTGAAGATGGAAAACCAATGTCTCCAACCGTTAGAACTGAAGACTCTGAGTTTCAGACTATGGAAGGTTTAATCAAAGGAGCTGAAGATGGAAACCCCATGTCTCCAACTGTTAGAACTGAAGAATCCGAGTTTAAGACTCCGACTGCCGCTGAGTCGCAGACTGAAATGGAAACTCCATTAATGTTCCCGAAGTAAGACTACTATATTTTATTAAAATATAATTTTCATAATCTTCAATTTAATGTTCTTTTCTTTCTCGCTTTTGTTCTTTTTATTTATAGTAATATATTCTTTTCTTTCCACTCTTTTAGCACTCCAAGTGCGGTTTACTCGCAACCAGAAAATGCACCTACATCTATGAACATAGAGTATGACTACTGCATTTTATTTTATAAGTTATTTTTCGTTTATTATTACAAGTTATTTTTCATAATCATTTATAAAATGTTCTTTTCTTTTCACTTTGTTGTTCTTTTTATTGTTAGTCTGAATTCGTTTTCCCCTCTAATATGTTCTTTTTACTTTATAATGTCTTTGTTTTCATAAGTGAGGAAGAGGATCCAGATAACGTACAAGTACCTAAACTTGTTAAGAGAAAGAAAAATGTTCCCCTCAAGTTACTGTCACCCTTCTTAACTCAGTATTCACACCTACTGGTTTGGGAAGAACAGTTGAATCAAAAGGAAAAGGACATGCGATGCGTACTGGATTATGCCTTTGGAAAGGGAAGACCAACGTAAGAATTTTATACTATTACAAGTATTTGAATGTAGATGTTCTTTTTGTACATGTTCTTATGGAAATTTTATTTTCATTCTTATAACAGTCAGGTGTTGTACACTGATGATTGGAATATAGTTACCAGAGAAGAGTTTCAAACCCTAGGTATATATTTAATCATTGGAATTTAAAATGTTCTTTTAAATGCTGTTGATGTTCCTTTTACTCATATTTTTGTTCTTTTCCTTTAAAACAGCTCCCAATGTGTGGGTGATGAATAATGTTATTGACACTTTTGCAAGAATACAGAATGATGATCCAGATCAAAGTGTCAAGAGTAACTTGAAGTTCTATTTCTCTACAATCCCTTTCGTAAGTTTTAATATCACTAAAAAATCATTTTTTCGTACTTCTTCAGTTATTTTTATTATATAAGATATATTTAAAATTATATTTTTTTGGTGCAGAATATGCTCTGCCAGAATGAACCGTATGGTGGATCACAGGATAGTCAAGCAACCGAGGGCAAACGCTTAGAAAATTTTATTTTAAGTGTACGCCATGAGTATGTAACTGCTGGTGTGAAGTCTTTGAAGGGATTCCATCTGGTAAAATTATAAAATTGTTCTTTTCTTTTTTACATATGTTCGTTTTCCTTTGTTTAATGTTCTTTTCTATGCTTGTAGTTGTTCTTTCCAGTCTGGTCTGGTGATCATTTTTATCTCATTGTAATCAACCAAAAGGCGAAGAAGGTGGAGATCATTGACAATCTCTCCTTACCTGAAGGAATTACATATGATTTAAAATATAAAACATTTGCAGAAAGAACTGTAAGTCTATTTGCAGAATTTCCTCTTATATATTTTATTTGTTCTTTCCTTTGTTGTTCTTTATTCTTTTACTAAATTAAATGTTCTTTTTTTCTTCCTTTGTTGTTCTTTGTTTCTTTGTTGTTCTTTGTTCTTTGTTCTTTTACTAAGTTAAATGTTCTTTTTATTTCAGTTTGAAGCATGGACAATATTTTGTGAACAAGAAGGACATCCTTTGCGGAAGGCACAGATTTCAGCATATGAAATTGTGTTGCTTGAAATGCCATGGAAAAACAGAACAAACAAGACTGATTGTGGGATATATGCAATGAGGCATATGGAGACCTACAAAGGCAACCAGACTTGGAATTGTGGCTTCAAAAACACAGATGAAGATGTAAGTAAATTCTGAATATATGTACGTATATTATTTTAATATATAATCTTTTATTAATGTACTATTTTATGTTTTCAGAAGGACTTTATTTGCAAGCTGAGAATGCGGTACGGTACTGAAATCTTATTATCCGTTCTGAACAAAAGGCATGAGCTAACGTATCTGGCATTGAAGAGAGCTAATCAAGTTGAATAGTTGGTTGTTTTCATGAAGGCAGAATAATAGTTACTTTTTATTAGAAGTATGCTTTAAAAAACAATGGTATATTTTGTAGATATCAATGTGGTTATTGCTGGAGTTATGGGTTGTTCTTTTAAACATGTGTGATGTTCTTTTGGAAACAATTAGATGTTCTATTAGTTGCAGATAAGTAGTTTGGATATTTTAAGCAAGTATTTCAATTAAAGGTTCAAGTTCCTTTCAATCCCAGACCATGTTCTTCTATATCATGGGATATGTTCTTTCCTTTCCAAAATTCTTTTTATTCTCTTTTAGTAAGTTCTTTTCACATTTAAGCATATACTCTTTTATGCAATAATTTTACAATCCTAATTTCACAAAAATCAAAATAAAAATAAGAATATATACAACTAAAAATTCTCATTTCAAAATATTGATTGAGCGAAACATCAGTAGCCCGTAAAAATATACATCAAAAGAGTAAAAGAACATTAATGAGAATACAAAAAAAATGATAAAAAACACAACAAACTAAAACTCAAAATATTACCAATCGTAAATGAATCTACAAAGGATGTATGTGTACTCCAAAATAATCATCTGGAACATATGCTTCCAATTGTGAATTTGAAGATGTTGGATGAACCAAAACCCCACCAACAGGTAAATTTATGATACACTAAAAAAGAACAAAGAAACAATAAGGAAAAAAATAACATGATTAGGAAGAAAAAAGAACAAAATAGATAATAAAAAAGAACAGTTCAAAAAAAGAACATAATAAACATTAAAAGAACAAATAGATGTTCTTTTAAAAAATGAACTGTTTAGCAAAAGAACATAAACAAAAAGAAAAAAAGAACATATAGGAAGAAAAACGAACAATGATAAACAAAAGGAACAAACTAAAGGAATAAAAGAACAAATAGATTATTAAAAAGAACAATTTGCCAACAGAACATAATAAAGTAAACTAAAAGATCATTAACAAAAAGGATAAATAGAACATAAAAATGGAAAAAAGAACAATGATAAACAAAAAGAACATTCTAAAGTAATAAAAGAACAAATAAATGTTTAAAAAGAACAGTGTACCTGATCAGTAGACTGAGTTTCCTCCCTCAAATTATCAACATGTCTTTCTCTTCTCTTGTTCCAACCTTTCAGTTTATTGCGTTTCTTCTCAACAATTCCTTTAGGTCTCACATTCCTCTCATTAGCCTTTTCAGTCCCGTTCTTAATCTTCCTCTTTCGCTTTGGTGGATTTTGAATCATTGTTGGAATGACTTTTTCAGCAATCGGTTCCACAACATCCGGCAAAACTGTGTCTGTTGAAGGCTCAACGACATCAAGTAGAGTTTCATCTCGCACATACTTGTTTGATACATTACCATCCCCTTCAACACCAACAATATACTCCTTTACTTTGCATGACATATCCAACACACCCAAATCAATAAGCTTCCTTGCAGCCGGACAATGTTGAGCTTCATTTATAACTTTAATGCAATTTCTTATGCTTTGCATCCTCCAAACTGAAGCAGAAACAACACTTACTTCATTATCTCTATCTTCTCCTTCTTCAACAATCGTGTTCATAGCCTTTTTGGTCCATCTCTTCATAATGTATTGTTTGGGAATCTCTTCAACATTATGGACAATGAAAACTCGAAGAATATGAGAACAAAGAACTCCTATCTCTCCATATGACTTGCAAGTACAATCAACAACCATCTCTTGCTCATTAAACATCACAACATGTCTAATAAAATCCTTTGTAGGATGCCCAACAATGTACTTAGAAACTGGAAACTCATAGGAAATGCGTTGACACCTCAAACCAATTGCTTTGATGAATCGTTGCTCAAATATCAAATATATTGCAATGGTATACACATCCCGCGCATGCAAACATAACATGTTATCCGCACATGCGTAATATCTATTTCCAGTAGAAGAATTATAATCTCCCTTGTTCTCCTTACTTTTCCATTCATCAATTACATCTAAAAAACACTTATAAAAATCACATAAACCATTCGTTTTATGCAACCTCCTAGAAATAGAATGATTTGTAGTCTCACTCCTTTGAGAAGACAAAACACCCCCAGAAAACCAATCTTTGTTATATGCAGGACACCATTTCTCCTTCAAACTATATAATCTTATTATCCATGAATGTTTAGCGCAATTGTAATCAGACAAAAGACTACAAAAGAACAAACAAGGAGAACAAAAGAACAATCAGGGACACAAAACGAACACCCTGAGTAAAACAAAGAACAAATGAAGACAAAAAAAAGAACAATATACAGTACAATAAAACTTGAAAAGAAAGTACACACAATCATAGTTCAAGAAGTATGGACTCTATTAAACAAAGAAAAGAACATTAAAATACCAGATTAAAAGAACAAGTTTCATCAACCATGAAAAGAACACTACTTAACATTACAAAAAACATGTTGTCGAATGAAAAGAACAAAACAAAAATTTAAATACTAATCAGTCTATTAGCAAAATAATTTTTACCTATTCCAATAATGCTCGAACTCAGCAACTGTGTCAGTATATTTCAAAACATAATCAAACCGACGTTTGAAACCTTCTTTGGCCATAACACCTTTGATGTTTACAACAGCATTTTCCCCAATGTGCCATGTACACAACCGATGCCTCGATTTTGGAAACACTTCCCTAAAAAAACATAAACCAAAAAAATAGATAAAAATATAAACTAAACAGAAAGACAAAAGAAAAAGAACATAAAAAATAGTACAAAAATACAAAAGAACAAAAATGTTTGATGAACGAACATACAAACAACCTAAAAGAACTTTACCTTATAGCCTTGTCCATGGCAGAAGATTGATCAGTCATGATAGTCACAGGCTGCTTCCCTCCCATTGAAGTCAAAAAAGAATTAAAAAGCCAGTCAAAAGTACCTGCCTTCTCATTCAATATAAAACCCACTCCAAACATGATATTTTGAGTGTGAAGATTCATTCCAACAAAAGGCCCACAAATCATATCGTATTTATTAGTACGATAAGTTGTATCATGAATCAATAAATCACCAAAAGCTTCATAATCAGACCGCATTCTTCCATCTCTCCAAAAAAAATTGATCAACTGATTCTCTTCATTCAATTGAAAATCATAATAAAAATCATGTTCTTTAGCTTGCCTCATAGCGAACCATCTGATCAACTGATTTGAATCACAACCATCCAACTTTTTCTTCTTCTCTGCCAAAACAGCATCATACGCGTCAGGAACAGTGAAGCCTAAATTCGCCTCACCACCAACTTCTTTCCTCATAGCTCTAAGAACATCAGCAAGCTTCGTGCCACTACAAGTAAAAGTAGTAAGAAAAGCCAATTGTTCTTTTGAAATGCGCCTATGTGACCTAATAAGGTGTCTCTTATTAGCAGGAACCATTGAATGGTTATGCAGACGTGAATGTTTAGAAAGAACATACACTCCAGTTTTCTTATCAACATCAAACTGAACTGAAGCCTTGCATCCAGTTCTCCTATCAATTTTTTTAAAGGATTTAGGCACAACACCATCTGGATTTTTAAACCCCTCGTATGCATAAACAAAAAACCGTTGTCGAACTATTCTAGTACCACTTCTATACTCCTTTTTACCCTTCCTAGTACCAAAACCATTCCTAAATGCATGACTGTTGTATAACTCATACGCCTCATCATCATCCTTAACTACACTTCCCTCTAATGAAACTGGTTCTTCAAAATCTGCATGACGATAAAAAAGAACACAAAGAACATCATAAGTATGATAAAGGAACAAACACAAGACGTAAACGAACATTGTGATAAACAAGTAAAAGTACAATTCATGTACCTTGGCCAACAACCACATAGGATTCAAGATCCTCATTAGCATCATTTTGTTCTGAATTATTAAGTGCATTATTTAATATATCTGGAAATTTATAAAATAAAAAAAATCAGAAAAAGAACCCAAACAAAAGAACTTAAAAGAACAGTAGCTATTAAAAAGAACAATGCACCAAGAGTAAACGAACAATCCATGTAGACTGAAAAGAACACTAGGCATGAAAAGAACAATCAATGAAGAGTTAAAAGAACAATCAATTAGTCAATCAAAAGAACACATTAAAACTTAAAAGAACAATTTGGGCAGATATA
Organism: Spinacia oleracea; assembly: GCF_020520425.1. Lineage (NCBI taxonomy): Eukaryota > Viridiplantae > Streptophyta > Magnoliopsida > Caryophyllales > Amaranthaceae > Spinacia > Spinacia oleracea. The sequence goes on along the minus strand of NC_079492.1, from coordinate 6,047,491 downwards.
AAAGAACAACCAATAAAGAAACAAAAAGAACAGTACCTATTAGAAAAGAACAATGCATCAAGAGTAAATTACACACTCCAACTAGACTGAAAAGAACACTACGCATTAAAAGAACAATCAATAAACAGTTAAAAGAACAATCAGTTTTGTCAATCAAAAGAACACATTAAAACCTAAAAGAACAATATCGGCATAATTATCAACAATCAGTTTTGTCAATCAAAAGAACAATGTAAACTCATAAAAACATAAAAGAACAATCCGTGCAGATATAATAAAAAAACCAATAAAGAATCAAAGGAACAGTAACTATTAAAATGAATAATGGAAATAGAGTAAAGTAAACGAACACAAAAGGTGACCGAAAAGAACACTATGACTTAAAGAACAATCAATGAAGAGTTAAAAGAACAATCAATAAAGAACAATCAGTGTACATTTGAAAAGCTAAATATAATAAAAAGGAACGTCTCAATACGTATTCTAAACATGTTCATTTGATACTGTAAAATGTTCTTCTGAAATGATACAATGTTCTTTTCTGCAAACAAACAAAATCAACGTATATTCCTTAAATATAATAGTTATTACACAATCAGTTTCACCACATAAATGAAATAAATGCGAAATCAACGAAAAACCCAATTCGTAACCTTCATTATCAACAATCACCAAAATCAACGAAGAATGAGATTCAAAATTAAATTAATCAAACTAATTACATTCACAAAAAACATAAAAAGTACGATTATTATGAAATCGAAATCATAAAATCAAAGAAAAATGCAAATCGTTATTACAAATTGAAAGAATACCTTCGTAAGTCTGATTTTCAGCTGAAGAATTCAGATGAGAAGAAGAAGAATCATTCGAAATTGATGTTGAAACAGAGAAATCATGGAATATTTGAGAATTTTCCATCAGTTTCTCTCTCTAAAAAAAATTTATGCACAAATGTAAGCTTTCTCTCTCTCCTATTCACACTTTTTGAATTCAAAATTATGAAGCCCAAACATATAAATACCCGCAAAAAGGAGCGAACAACAAAAAAAATCGCGAAAACTAAACAGGGAAGAACAGAGCACATGATGTTCTTTTGTATTGTGAGACTTGTTCTTTTTAACTGCAGAATTAATGAAAATACGCGTTTTGTTTTAAAATGTTTGCGTTTTAATCCCGGTGCACCTAGATCTAGGTGCACACGCCTGCACCATCGAAATTGCGCTAAATCAGTGGTCTGAAGTGTGAACGTTGGTTTATGAAGTTATATATATAGATATATATATATATATATATATATATATATATATATATATATATATATATATATATACATATATTTTCCTTTCAAGTCTAAACTTGTCTTGAGTGTTAGGTTGTATATATTCTTGTTTTCCTGAGCATTTGAATTTTGAAAAAAGTGATTTTTGTGATCTTTATTTGTCTTGTTAAATCCATATGAGATGAATTCTAGTTTAACTGAGCACCAATAACTCTGTGAAGCTTTGTAGAGCAATTGCTTTTAGTTTTCTGCATGGTGTGAGGTACTCTCATGGATGTTTCATTACTTGTAATTGTAATTCTAACTGAACACTTGTGACAGTACGTTGAACCACAATACCATGTGAGGGTTTCGCAAGCAGATCTCTTGATCATTGACGAGGCAGCTGCTATACCGTTGCCTGTTGTCAAGTCATTGCTGGGTCCCTACCTAGTTTTCTTATCATCTACAGTGAATGGGTACGACGTGCAAGCTCACCTCGTCTTTTCTAGTTCATGGTCATTATGAAATAGACTTGCTTACTTATTGATAGTTCTTGGGAGTTTTCTATCCTCTTTTAGATGAAGTATACACACATGTTTTTAGTTTTTCTGATCACTGAGAATCTGAGATGTATTTGTTATAGATATGAAGGCACTGGACGCTCTTTGTCCCTGAAGCTTCTCAGTCATTTGGAAAAGCAGAGTCATAGCCCTGCGACCGGTGTTATTTCAGGCCATTCTGGTAGTAGTTTATTTACTTTCTGCCGTGGAATCCTTAAGAAGGATGTTTTTGTTTTGTATCTCTTCCCACTTGAAAAACTGTTACTGGGATGGATTAATGTGATATGTGATTCTGCTCTTTTAATTCTGAAAAAATATCTAGGCGTTACTCTTAAGAATTTACCGTTTTATTTGAATGTCACCAGTAATTTAGACTTGAGTTTTGCATGCCTTCTTACTTCTTAGTGAGGTTGTCAATCCTAGTGCTGAAATGGTAAAGTATGTCTGGAATTTGGACCGGAAGAAATTAAAATTTTAATTTTGTGATTTCTGTTACTGTTGAGTTGTTAGGTTTCCGCATCCCAGGGAATGCAATTTGTATTATGTAAATCGAGACACCCTGTTCTCTTTCCACAAAGAGACTGAAATATTTCTAAAGGTATTCCAGATGCTCAGAGCTACGTTGTACTGTTGGTATTCCAAATGTTACCTTTCTTATTATCGCCAAAAGTCACAGTTCCACCTTCGTAGGTCGTGAGTGAGAGAAATCTATTTCTGTCTCCCGTCATGTGCTTGGAACAACCACTGTCTAGGTACCATGTGTTGTTCCCCCTCACTTCGACCTGCATGAAGTTTTTAGTTAGAGTTTTTAGGAACCCAGCATAGCTTGGGTTCCTTACTTGGAATCAAATCACTTTTCTTTACCCATTTAGTTTTGGTGAATTCGATGTTCTTTTCCAAGTACCTTTGGTTTTTAGGGCAAGATACTCTATAGTGACCGATTTGACCACAGAAGGTGCATACTATGTCACTGTATAAATCTACTCTGGTTTTTCTAGGATGATGCTTTTTGTGGTTAAAACCTAAACCTTCTGTGCGTTTGGTTCTAGCTTCTTCTATCCATTTTGGTGTTACCTCTATTTTGTGTCTGGTCCTTTTAGCCAATTCACTTTCTAGATGGGTCTTTTCTTGGTGAATTTTTACTAGTTCTAACTGAGCTTTTTCTAGTTCTGCTTTATAGAGGTTCTTGGTTTTGGCTATTTCTAGGTCAATCAGATCTTGTTTTAGCCAGGAGTTTTCATTGCGTAAGGCTTCACACATTTCTTTTATATGAAGGTTCTGATCGAAGAGTTTAAAGAAACGATTGTCAATATCCAAGTTTGAGTTTCTGGTCCATTCTAACTCCTGTGTGAGTTTATTGACAATGTCTTGGTGTTTTCTGTCTGAGTCTAGTTTTTCTTTTAGGAGATCCTCATAATCACTAGTGAGACAAGAAAGTAACTCAAACAATTCTACTTTAGACATGGATTCAAGCCTACTTTTAATATGAACAAGACTTGCCTGGAATTTATCAGATTCTGAGTTTGATTCGTCTTCTTCATGTTCAGCTACAAGACACAGGTGAGCAATTTCTTCGTTGGGCTGTTCCTGTTCCTCATCAGAAGAAGTATCTCCCCATGCAGCAATCATGGCTTTTCTTACCTCAGTTTTGGAAAAGGAGTTTCTGTTGTCTTTGAATCTATCTTTTGTTGTTTCCTTTCCTTTTCCTCGTTCTTGATCCCATAGAGGACATTCCCTAATGCGATGTTCCAAGTTTCCACACTTATGGCATCCAGTGTCAGTTTTAGGGAACTTTCGATTTGGTTTGCTTCTGTGTTCCACATCTTTGTAGTTCCTAAACATTCTTCTGAACCTCCTCGCAAACAGAGCTGTCTCTTCATCTTCTTCAGAGTTTTCATCATTTTCGGTTTTTAGAGCAAGAGCTCTATTTTTGGTATTCTCTGAAGGTCGTGCGTTCAATTGCAGTTCATGAGTTAGGAGAGATCCAGCCAGTTGTTCCAGGTTAAATTTGGTGAAGTCTTTAGTTTCCTGGAGGGCTGTGACTTTAGCCATCCAGGGATCTTGTGGTAGACTTCTTAGGACCTTCCTGACTTGTTCCTCGGGAGTTATGATTTTGCCAAGAGAATTTAGTTCATTGATAATGTTTGTGAAACGAGTGATCATGTCTTGAATCGTTTCAGATGTCTTCATGGTGAACAGCTCGTATTGGTGCATCAAGAGATCAATCTTCGATCTCTTAACTTCGTTTGTTCCTTCATGAGTAACCTGGAGCAGATCCCAAATCTGCTTCGCGTTCTTGCAGCCTATTACTCTGTTGTGTTCATTTGGACCTAGTCCACAATGAAGGATTTTGACAGCCATGGCATTGAGTTCAAGCTTTTCATAGTCGGCTTTGTCAAATTCATCAACAGGTTTGGGAATAGTTTCTCCAGAGGTATTCAGCTTAGTGACTTGGAAGTCTCCAACTTCAATCACTCTCCATACTTGATAGTTTTCAGCCTTAATGAAAATCTCCATCCTGTTTCTCCAGTAGGAATAGTATTTGCCACTAAACATTGGAGGTCGTTGTGTTGAGTATCCCTCTTCTAGTTTCTCCGTAGTGTTCATAGCTTCAGAATCGTTTTTCCCGTCAGCGTTACCTGCAGTTTAAAGGGTTCTGGCTCTGATACCAATTGTTAGTTTTACAGAGTTCCTCAAGAGGGGGGGTGAATTGATATTTTACGTATTTATAAAAATTAAACTACTAGGAACAGAAATAGTAAAATATGCAAGCAAGATTTAGCGTGGAAAACTCTCTAGGCCCAATAGAGAGGAAAAAACCACGGCCCCTTTGGGGACTTAAACACTTGTACTAATTAGGAAAAACAACTCAGTTTCTTTACAAACCTAATCTACTCGGGCCACAATCTGCCAATCGCCTCTGATTGCAGATGACTAGGAACAACCCTCTTTGTTCCTTCCCTTATGGAAACAGTCCCTCAACTGTTCCTACTCACTGATCTCTCGTGAGATCTTCACTCTTGCTCAAGTAAGCCTGACTCAGGCTTATCATACAATAACTCAACACTTTAATCAAACGTATAAGAATTAATTAACTACTAACAGACGATATAAGACCAAGTAACAAATACTGCTCTATATGGGAACAGGAACAGACTTCTTTAAAGATTAAGACTTTAAGGGTGATACCTGAAAGCTTCCGGTTGATGTAAATAAGTCTGATAAAAAAATTTCGCAAAGAACATAGGTTGTATTTATAAGAATCTAAGTGTTTACCCTAGATTCAAATCCAACACAGTTTAGGACTCTTTTTAATAGATAGATTTTCGCAAATCCTACTTCAAACGCGTTTAGGTAAAATCAATCTTTTCGTATTTTGAGAGTTATATGTTAACTCAAATTCAAGAGTATAACTTCAAACAGTTTTGTAAAATCAGTTTAAAAACTTTGACGTTTATCTTTTTGTAAAATTAAAACTGATTTATTTCGTTTCACGATATAACTAGGACTCTTCAAAATACTCTGTTCCCATACTAAGCTTGTACTAAATTACGCTGGTCTTATACCTTTCGACACTTATAGAATTTGCTTGTTTTGATCCTTGATTTAATCTTGCCACGTACTTTGAACTTGATTACTTCAAAGCTCCCTAGCTTGCTTCGGTTTTGCATTTGTTCTTCTTAGATATTAACCTGTTCCTAACATTCTCCAAAACGAACTATTAGTAGAAGGTAAGCTTGTCATCATCAAAACCAGGAATCAACAATTTCCCCCTTTTTGATGATGACAACCTTACAACTTGATAGGAGTAAATAACTTAAGGAATGAGATATGTAACCTGACAATCCAGAGTCAAAAACTTAACCAGGAACAGATGTGTCGCGTAGGTGGTAAACCCAGTATAAAAACAAATATAATTGAACACAAGTTGTCCTCTCAATATCTTCCCCCTTTGGAATTATCAAAAAGGGAGTAGGGAAAAACGCCGAACCAAAGGAGAAGAAGAAGAAGGAGGATATGGGAATCATATTACCCTAGCAAGCAGATAGTCATCATGCAGCTCAAGTCGGTCAACGAGTTTGAGCGCACCCCTGCAAGCAGAACAAGGTAAACGCAACATATAGCACAACACAAGCAAAAATTCTACAAGTCAGAGTGGGGCAACTATCAGAACATAGGAAAAGCGCACTAATGAGAATTAGTCATAAACTTGGCGCATCCAAAAACCAACAACAAAAATAAAATTGTTCAAAGAGCCAGCAAAACAAAATAAAATGTTTGATGGACAGCAGATTATATGGGGTAGGGTAAGCAAAGTTTGTGTAGCAGGGTCAGGTTTGGGGAGATCCAGGAGCAGCATCCTCAGCATGTGTCACCTCCTCGACGATCATGTCATTCAGGCGTTCTGTCATATCATTGAAGAACTCAGCCTGATCTTGGCTCACCTTGTTGATCAACTCCTGCAAAGATGAAACAGCAGACAACAGAACTGCATTGTCCAGCTGCAATTGATCCACTTTGGCTATCAGGAGCTTGACAGAATTATCTGGTGAGGGTGCAGCAGACTGGGTTTCTCCATCCTTGTCTGATTCAGAGTCTTCAACCCTGTATACTGGAGGCATTTCCTTAGATGAACTGGCAAGACGGCTGCTGCGACGAATGGGCTGAGTAGACACAGGAGGGGGATGTGGCTTGTTGATAGGTGAGGTGGCTGGCATTGAGCATTTCTCCTTTGGGCATGCAGAGTGTGACATCTCCTCTGACTGGCCCTCCTCTTCCTGACAGGGAAAGGCCGCCTCACCTACGTCCTCCAAAAACTCCTCCTCATCATCTACATCCTCCTCTCCCTCATCTTCCTGTGGGGTGGCTTCTTCAGCACTCGACTTCCCAACACAGACCACCCCATCCACCACACTTAGACTGATCCCATTTAGGCAGGATTTGTTAAGAATGTGGGCTGGTGTATGTGGCTCAGCAGTGTAACGGGTAAGGTCCACTCCTACCTTTCGCATAATGAAAGTAAGAAGAGAACCATACCCGATCATGTTGTTTTGGGAGATGGAGTGAGAGAGATGGGAGATAAAAACAACAGGAAAGTTAATTTTGAAGGAAATAATGCCCTTGGTCCAAGTATGCATTCTATGTTAAGTCTAATAAATGCGGTTCAGTATTAATTAACAAGTTAATAATTCAGTGAGATCAAGTGAGCTGAATGCCTAGCTAGAGGCCGCTTCAGTTCAAGTGGAATTAATGATATTAATCCACAGCTTACTCTTGACTGAACCCGTAGGGTCACACAAATAGTACGTAAACGGATCAAGTATTTAATGGCATTAAATACTCCAACTATGGATATTCGGAATCGACGGATCTTGGTTTCAGTGGGAGCTGAGATCGTCACAGGCAAGAAATGAATACTCCGGAAACGATGATATTGCCGGAAACGGAAATATGGATCGTATCGGAAATATAAATATTATCCAAGTCGTAGATGTTGCCGGAAACGGAAACATGGTACGTATCGGAAAATATTATCGGAAATAGAAATATTGCCGGAATCGGAAATATTGCCGGAAACGGAAATATTTTCTGAATCGGAAATATTATCGGAATCGGAAAATAATTCCGGAAACGGAAATATTAAATATTTGTTCGAAACGGAAATTAATTCCGGAATAGAAAATATTAAATATTGTTCGTATCGGAAATAAATTCCGGAATCGGGAATTTAATCGGAAGCGTATCGTACGAATAAGCATCGGACAAGGCCTGCCAGACGAGGGCCCAGCACGAAGCCAGGCCATCGCCCAGCAAGCCAAGCGCGCCACACGAACAGCCAAGGCCACGCCAGGCCCAGTGCAAGGCCAGGCCCAGCAGGCCGTGGCAGCGCCCACAGCGCGCGCAGCGCGCGCAGCTGCGAGCAGTGGGCTGCGAGCATTGCTGCAGCTCGCGTGGGCTTGTAGCTCGCGTGGGCCGTGCGGCCGTGTGGGCTGTGCGCGGGCATGGCCTGCACGCTTGCGGGTCATGCTCGCGTAAGTGTTTGTGTTCGCATACGAAACCTAAAACGTGCAGAATTCGTTTAATGATTAAATTCCTAATTCTATTTGATAAATTAATTAAATAAGAGTTTTATTATAATTCTAATTTAATTAATTCGTATCCTAATAGGATTCCAATTCTCTTTCCATACCCCTATAAATATGTGGCCTGGGTTCACAATTTATAACGAGTTATTCAAGTATTCAAAGTGAGTTTTTGAGAGAAAAATTCAGTCACACATCTTGCTCAAAAGTGCCGAAAATTTATAGTACCTTAGGGGCGATTCTAGTTGGTCAATCTTAAGGCGGATCCGGACGTGCTGTGGACTATCTACGGAGGGACGACACTTGGAGTCCTAAAGACTTGTTCTTGTTCGGTTCGGGCGCAGCTAGGGAAGGCACGCAACAAAGAGTATGCATCTAAATTATGCTATATGATTATGTGTAAATAATATGTATTCCTGGCTTAATGGTTGTTTCCGCATGATTTATGAATTGTCATATGCATCATAACCTAACAGTGGTATCACGAGCCTCTTATTATTTTCATAATCTAAATTGCATGAACATGGTTAAATATTACAAATTTACAAAAAGGGGTGATTAATTTTCGTAATTGTTAATTAATTGCAAATTGCGTTTATTTAATTATACGTACGCAGTTTTTCGGCAGTTTCTTCGTTACTCATCCAAATCGAGTGATTTTTGTGTCAATTCCGCATGTAAAAGGCATTCTAAAATTTTGACAAAAAAAAAATATTTTTCTGCCGAACCCAGAATTCTCAAATTCGAAGCCTAACTATGACTTTTCGAAGGTTTTAGTTTTTCGAATGCAAAAATTTCGTAAATTTAAGATGTTAAATTAAATATTTGCGATTCTTGTTGATAAATCTTGAATTTTTGATTGACCTACTGTATATGTTTAACAAGTTTGAATGCCTAGCCTTGTTAATTATGCAATCTAATTTGTAATTATGATTAATTAGTTGAAAATTAGAATAATTTAGAATTAATTTGATTTTCATAATTAATTATAATTTAATTAGAAACCTATGATTAAAAACCACCATAAAAATTGTAAATTTATGATAAATTTTAAATTTTTATGACCTAGGCTTGAATCCATGATAATCGGAAATCAATTGAATAATAAATTTTCGATTTTTTCGCCCTAAAATTATGAAATTAATATTAATTTATTAATTTGTCATTAATTTTAAATATAAATTTTAAATTTTTATGCGATTCGTTCATATAACTTGCACGCACAAAGCAATGGACGCTACGTGTTACCCTTAAGGGGTGTTGTATAGTGCGGGCATGCGACGACGAGCAAGGGAGCTCGTCGCCCGTGCGGCACGAATGCAATGAGCAAGGGCATGGTGCACGAGCACAAGGCAGCAGCCCTGCCTTGTGTCGTGGGCCACGAGCTATGGACGAATGAGGCATGGGCGAAGGCAAGGCACGGCAGTCGCGTGTGGGCAGCAAGCGAGCTGCGCCACAACGCGCACTGCCTCGCGCAAGCGCGCGCAGCCTCGCGCGCAGCGAGCGCAAGCTCGCGTGCCTCGAGCGCTGCGCCCAGCGTCGATCGCGCGCAGCTAGCAATTGCTCGCGCACAGCGAGCGATGGCTCGCGCACAGCGAGCGATGGCTCGCGCACAGCGAGCGATGGCTCGCGTGCATCGAGCGCTGGCGCGCGCGCAGCAAGCACCAACTTGTGCGATGGCTTGCGATGGGTAGATGCAGCAGCTATGCGACGAGCGCATGGGCTGCGCGCATATGGCCAGCGATGGCTGTGTGCGTGTGGCCCATGGGCGTGCGATGCGTAGGGTGTTTGCGTTACGATTAGATCGTTTTGAATGTTTAATTTGAAATTTTCAGTTCACGTAATTTTAATTAATTTTAAAATTAATAATTTAAATTATTTTCTTGGATTTTAATTTTGAATATTGTAATTATAATAAATTTTATTTATTCTAATTATTTTACTAAAATTAAAATCATGAATTAATTTAAATACGACTGAAATCAAATTAAAATTTTTGGATTCAATTATAAATTTATATGAGCTTTAAATTTTAATTAAATTTGTATGTTTCCGGTTAGACTAGAAATACATTTTTATGTTTAAAATTAGTAAAGCATATGAATTTATTGGTTTAAGTGGGAGCGCTTTTTAGTCATAAACTCTTGATTAGGTCTACGAATCCTTAAGGTTAAAACAACTTGATTAGAATTAATAAGGACTGAATAATTGGTAGATTATTGGTGCCCTTGATTAATTGCTGCAAATGTTTACGTGATGCATAATGTGTTTTACTAACCAGCTATGTGGGCCATTCATGATAATGAATGGGTGAATGGTATATATTGTATATGTACTGTTTTGCAGGTTATGAAGTGACTAGTATGGCCCAAATAGGATAGAAAATATGGTCTGCGTACCATTAATTTGAATGTAATTGGTCTAAAGTACCAAAGTTGTTTTTCAATTCAAATATGGTCTGCGTACCATCAAATAGTTGTAATTAGTTTTAATTATAGCTTATCCTATTTGAAGAAAATGGTGCCTCCCACGGAGATTTTCAAGACGGACTTTGAAGTCAAAGCTTCAAGATGAAGTCGGGCCATACTAGATCACATTTATCTTATGCATGCTTTAAGTTATTTATTGCTTTAAATATGTCTTAATTATGCATAAGATTGTGGCTTGATTATGTTGCATGATTAAGGATTTTAGTTCACTTAAAATCTAACCAACATAGTAAGAGCCTTAAGTTCCAAACTTAAAAATTGAGTTAAAAGGTGCCATGCCAAAATATACACTTGCTTGGATATCCTTTACATCAATCTAGTAATAGTTTTCGCTCAGCGAGGAGTTACTTATTGGTCCTAAAGGGGCAAGGTACACAAATAATTGTGAGTACATGTTAGTTTTGGTGAAACTCAACGATATAAGTAAGTAGTCCTTTTATGTCGTGGCAAAATCGATAGGTTTACCTAATAAGTTCTTAGACGTACCTATCAACCAAGAATAGTTTCTAGACTATTAGCAAAAGGCTTTTGCTTACCTAAGATGTTTTAGGATTAAGTCGACAAACTGTGCTTAGTTCTTCAATGATTTTAGGATCTTGGAATCATTTTATTCACACCTGCCGGAACACATAACTTGAATAAAATGCTTAATAAACATTGAATTATGCATGTATGCTAGAATTTAAGTTTATTAAGAGAAACTGTGAATGGTTATTTATTTGTTTATTCTTTTCAATTGTAGTTTTTAATATGGCAAACAACAATTCATTCAACATTCGATCAATTCTCGAAAAGGAGAAGTTGAACGGGAAAAACTTCCTTGACTGGCAAAGGAACTTGCAAATAGTTCTTATGTAGGAAGAAAAGGAGTATGTCCTAGATGAGGCGATGCCCGAAGCCGCAGGCGACGGGGTCACTCAGGCAGCCCTCAATCGTTGGATTGATGCCAACAAGGATGTGAAATGTCTAATGCTCGCCACCATGAGTGCGGATCTGCAGAAAACGTTCATCAACTCAGATGCTTTCACAATCATCAGTGAGTTGAAGAACATGTTCCAAGATCTGGCTCGAGTCGAAAGATTCGAGACTCATAGGCAAATTCTTGAGACCAAGCTTAAGAAAGGCGAGCCCGTAAGTCCACATGTTCTCAAAATGATTGGACTCATTGAGAATATGAGTCGGCTGGATCAGCAATTTTCTCAGGAAATGGCTATAGACACCATCCTCCATTCTCTTCATAGCGGGTATGATCAGTTCAAACTGAACTACAGTATGAATAGTCTGGACAAAACGCTCACTGAGCTTCACCGTATGCTGAAGACCGCTGAAAAGACGCTCAAAAGTGATAAGCAGGATGTGCTTATGGTGCGTGGGGGCAAGTTCAAGAAATCTAGAAAGAAGAGGAATGCTAAGAAAGGTGGCAACAAGGCCAGCCCAACTAAGCAAACTGGCGCCAAATCTGTAAAGAGGAAGGTCAGTCAACCCACTTCTGAATCCGAATGCTTCTACTGCAAGAAGAAGGGGCATTGGAAGAGAGATTGCTTGAAGCTAAAGGAAGATCAGAAGAACGGAACAGTCGTTCCATCTTCAGGTATTTTCGTTATAGACTGTATACTTGCTAATTCAACTTCTTGGGTATTAGATACAGGTTGTGGCTCACACTTATGTTCCAATCCACAGGGACTAAGAAGAAGTAGAAAGTTAAGCAAGGGTGAAGTCGACCTACGAGTGGGAAATGGAGCACGGAGTGCTGCATTAGCTGTAGGAACTTACTTTTTGTCATTGCCCTCCGGGCTAGTTTTGGAACTGGAAGAATGTTTCCATGTTCCAAGTCTTACTAAAAACATCATTTCAGTTTCTTGCTTAGATGCTAAGGGATTTTCCTTTTTAATAAAAGACAATAGTTGTTCGTTTTATTTTAAAGAGATGTTTTATGGATCTGCTAGATTAGTCAATGGACTTTATTTATTAGATCACGACAAACAAGTATATAACATAAATACCAAAAAGGCCAAAAGGGATGATTCAGATCTCACCTATCTGTGGCATTGTCGATTAGGCCATATAAACTTGAAACGCTTAGAAAGACTTCAAAAGGAAGGAATTCTAGAACCATTTGACTTAGAGGATTATGGTAAATGCGAATCATGTTTACTTGGCAAAATGACAAAGCAACCTTTCTCTAAAGTTGGAGAAAGAGCAAATGAACTATTGGGTTTAATCCATACAGATGTATGTGGACCAATGAGTACAAATGCTAGAGGTGGTTTCAGCTACTTTATCACTTTCACTGATGACTTCAGTAGATATGGTTATGTCTACCTAATGAAGCATAAGTCTGAATCCTTTGACAAATTCAAGGAATTTCAGAGTGAAGTAGAGAATCAATTAGGCAAGAAGATTAAGGCACTGCGGTCTGATAGAGGCGGTGAATATCTGAGCTATGAATTTGATGACCATCTGAAAGAATGTGGAATTCTATCAGAATTGACTCCTCCTGGAACACCACAATGGAACGGTGTGTCGGAACGGAGGAACAGAACCTTGCTAGACATGGTCAGGTCAATGATGGGTCAGGCCGAACTTCCATTAGAATTTTGGGGACATGCACTAAATACAGCTGCACTCACTATAAATAGAGCTCCGTCTAAAGCTGTCGAAAATACTCCATACGAATTATGGTTTGGAAAGCCTCCAAATGTGTCTTTTCTTAAGATTTGGGGATGTGAAGTATACGTCAAACGATTAATTTCAGACAAACTTCATCCAAAATCTGATAAATGTATCCTTGTGGGCTATCCAAAGGAAACAAAGGGGTATTACTTCTACAATACATCTGAGAACAAGGTGTTTGTTGCTCGAGATGGTGTCTTTTTGGAGAAAGATCACATTTCCAAAATGACAAGTGGGAGAAAAGTAGACCTCGAAGAAATTCGAGTCGAACAACAAACTCTAGAGAATGCTCAAGATGACATTCAGGATGAAACTCAGAGATCTTTAGAAGAATCTGGTGAGAATCATGGTCAATCTAGAAATGTTACCCCGCGTAGATCGCAAAGATATAGATCTCAACCGGAAAGGTACTTAGGTATTTTGACGAACGAAAGCTATGACGTTCTATTACTTGAAAGTGATGAACCTGCGACTTACAAACAAGCTATGACGAGCCCTAGCTCCAAGCAATGGCAAGAAGCCATGCAATCTGAATTATACTCCATGTCTGAAAACCAAGTATGGGATTTGGTCGATTTGCCAGATGGCTACCAAGCCATTGGAAGCAAATGGGTTTTCAAACTGAAAAAGGACAAGGATGGGAAACTTGAAGTTTTCAAAGCTAGATTGGTTGCAAAAGGTTACAGGCAAGTCCACGGTGTGGATTACGATGAAACCTTTTCACCAGTTGCAATGCTAAAGTCTATTCGGATAATGTTAGCAATCGCGGCATATTACGATACAAAATATGGCAGATGGATGTCATAACTGCTTTCTTAAACGGCGTTTTAACAGAAACTGTGTTTATGACACAGCCTGAAGGTTTTGAGGATCCAAAGAATGTTAAAAAGGTATGCAAGCTAAAGAAGTCAATCTACGGATTGAAGCAGGCATCCAGGAGCTGGAATATACGTTTTGATGAAGCAGTCAGTGACTTTGGTTTCATCAAGAACGCGGACGAATCTTGTGTATACAAGAAGGTCAGTGGGAGCAAAATTGCTTTCCTAGTATTATATGTCGACGACATATTACTTATCGGATATGACATTCCTATGTTGAACTCTGTCAAGATTTGGCTTGGGAAATGTTTTTCGATGAAAGATCTAGGAGAAGCACAGTACATATTGGGCATCAAGATTTACAGAGATAGATCTAAAAAGATGATTGGACTTAGTCAAAGCACTTATATCAATAAGGTGCTTGATAGGTTCAAGATGGCGGACTCCAAGCGAGGCTACCTACCCATGTCTCATGGAATGACTCTAAGCAAGACTCAGTGCCCAAAAACACTTGATGAGCGTAGACGAATGAATGGGATTCCATATGCATCATTGATTGGTTCAATAATGTATGCTATGATATGTACACGCGCCGGATGTTGCGTACGCACTCAGTGCTACGAGCAGATACCAGTCAGACCCAGGAGAGGCGCATTGGACTGCTGCCAAGAACATTCTGAAGTACCTGAAAAGGCACAAAGATGACTTCCTGGTCTATGGTGGAGATGATGAATTAATTGTTAAAGTCTATACGGACGCAAGTTTCCAAACCGACAAAGATGATTTCAGATCACAGTCTGGGTTTGTCTTCTGCCTCAACGGAGGAGCAGTAAGCTGGAAAAGTGCTAAGCAAAGCACCATTGCGGATTCTACAACTGAAGCGGAGTACATTGCTGCACATGAAGCAGCAAAGGAAGCTATATGGCTAAGGTAGTTCATAGGTGAACTCGGTGTAGTCCCCTCCATTAAAGGACCAATAGCCCTGTATTGTGATAATAACGGAGCTATTGCACAGGCAAAGGAGCCTAGACACCACCAGAGAGTCAAGCATGTACTTCGTAGATTTCACCTTCTACGAGAGTTCGTTGAAAGAAAAGAAGTCGAGATAAGCAAAATTGGTACTGATGACAACATATCAGATCCATTAACTAAACCTCTGCCGCAGGCGAAGCACAACTCGCACACTGCAGCTATGGGAATCAAGCATATTGGAGAATGGCTTTGATGTCTCTGTTTAATGTTTTAAAGTTTTAGAGTTTAAATCTTTGTAAAACATTATTGGTTAATCATTCACAATAAATGAAAAGAATTCATTTTTCCATTTAATTTGTGGTTTATTAAATGATGAGTCCCTTCAATTTGACGATATATTCAAGATAGACTGTCAGGACCAGTCCTGTGACTAAGAAATGTCTATCAAGTGAACTTGAATGTCAAAGGTTGAAAATGGTCCCTAGTCGGAGTTTTCTATAAAATTGGACGCATAGAAAACGTTAGACGATTAGAATGCAAGATGACTAGTAGTTCTGTTTCTTGAACTATGTGGACATGGCAATGTCATAATCATTTGCATAGATACTTACTTTGGGAAGACTAGTATCGGACAAGACCTATGAAACTTTACTGTAAGAGATGAAAATCTGTCATAAGTAAATTTCATTAAAATTATTAGACACTAAATCCTCAATACCTGAGTGATTTGAGATTACTTGTTTGAGAACTGGTTGCTTTGACGTTGACCAACCGTCGCACCGTAAAAGGAGGCTATAAAGGCAACGCTCAGGTAATCACCTATCAAACGAAGTCTAATCTCAAGATCACAAGATTGGGATTGTCCTCCCATAAATCGGGATGAGATGCTTAAAAGTTGTACAAGGCCACTCGGAGAGCTAGAAACTGTGAAATGCATGGCCGTGCTCGGATGAATCATACGCTATGATTATCTGTTTATTTGATCAGTTGAACTCTGAAACCGAGGAACACCTCTGGACATAATAAGGATGACAACTCTTACCTTATGTTCAAGAGCAAGCATCGAGCGACAAAGGAATTAGGAAATGCACACTTGTCCCTAAGGACAAGTGGGAGACTGAAGGAAATAATGCCCTTGGTCCAAGTATGCATTCTATGTTAAGTCTAATAAATGCGGTTCAGTATTAATTAACAAGTTAATAATTCAGTGAGATCAAGTGAGCTGAATGCCTAGCTAGAGGCCGCTTCAGTTCAAGTGGAATTAATGATATTAATCCACAGCTTACTCTTGACTGAACCCGTAGGGTCACACAAATAGTACGTAAACGGATCAAATATTTAATGGCGTTAAATACTCCAACCCATGGATATTCAGAATCGACGGATCTTGGTTTCAGTGGGAGCTGAGATCGTCACAGGCAAGAAATGAATACTCCGGAAACGATGATATTGCCGGAAACGGAAATATGGATCGTATCGGAAATATAAATATTATCCAAGTGGTAGATGTTGCCGGAAACGGAAACATGGTACGTATCGGAAAATATTATCGGAAATAGAAATATTGCCGGAATCGGAAATATTGCCGGAAACGGAAATATTGTCTGAATCGGAAATATTATCGGAATCGGAAAATAATTCCGGAAACGGAAATATTAAATATTTGTTCGAAACGGAAATTAATTCCGGAATCGAAAATATTAAATATTGTTCGTATCGGAAATAAATTCCGGAATCGGGAATTTAATCGGAAGCGTATCGTACGAATAAGCATCGGACGAGGCCTGCCGGACGAGGGCCCAGCACGAAGCCAGGCCATCGCCCAGCAAGCCAAGCGCGCCACACGAACAGCCAAGGCCACGCCAGGCCCAGCAGGCCGTGGCAGCGCGCACAGCGCGCGCAGCTGCGAGCAGTGGGCTGCGAGCATTGCTGCAGCTCGCGTGGGCTTGTAGCTCGCGTGGGCCGTGTGGGCTGTGCGCGGGCATGGCCTGCACGCTTGCGGGTCATGCTCGCGTAAGTGTTTGTGTTCGCATACGAAACCTATAACGTGCAGAATTCGTTTAATGATTAAATTCCTAATTCTATTTGATAAATTAATTAAATAAGAGTTTTATTATAATTCTAATTTAATTAATTCGTATCCTAATAGGATTCCAATTCTCTTTCCATACCCCTATAAATATGTGTCCTGGGTTCACAATTTATAACGAGTTATTCAAGTATTCAAAGTGAGTTTTTGAGAGAAAAATTCAGTCACACATCTTGCTCAAAAGTGCCGAAAATTTATAGTACCTTAGGGGCGATTCTAGTTGGTCAATCTTAAGGCGGATCCGGACGTGCTGTGGACTATCTACGGAGGGACGATACTTGGAGTCCTAAAGACTTGTTCTTGTTCGGTTCGGGCGCAGCTAGGGAAGGCACGCAACAAAGAGTATGCATCTAAATTATGCTATATGATTATGTGTAAATAATATGTATTCCTGGCTTAATGGTTGATTCCGCATGATTTATGAATTGTCATATGCATCATAACCTAACAAATTTGGCGTTGGGATTCTAGGAGAAAGATGTAGATGAGATCTAACCTGCTAGCCAAAGCGCGCTTGTCATGACGCGGAACCAGACCCCGTCGAACAACATTGAAAAGGACCTTTTGAAACGGAGTCAGGACAGACTGATTGAGAGCTTTTGGGTGTTTCCCTTGTCCCCCAAAATAGGAATAAACCTCCTTCATAGTCGCACCCCCAAGCTCAATTTGGCCCTTACCCTTGTGATAGACCTCCTCACCCAAGACGGGGACCTTGAACCAGGAGCCTAACTTTTCAGCATCAAAACTAAATTGTTTCCCATTAACTTCAGAATGACAAACCCCCTTTGTATTTACGAAATTAGAGCAAAATTCCCCCATTGCTTCTGGATACATACTAGCTTTTGAACAGACCTCAAAAAGATGAGTCCATCCCTGAGATTCTATGGTCTCCATCAACTCGACGAACCCGACTTCTCGACACCACACAAAATCAATACTGAGACCAGGGAGCATACGATCGGGGGGAAAATAGAAGAATTTTGTAGGTTCAAGTTTGACCTTCTTCTCCATCGGAAGGTGAGGTTCCCCCTGAGTTAGTGCGGCAACTTCCTTTTTCATGACCAGCTTCCTTTTGGTGGTGACCTTTGCGGTGGATTTCACAGCGGATGGTTTGGGAGTTGGTTGTTTGGGAGGCTTTGTTTGAAGCGGTATGACGGTGATAATTGGTGTGGAAGGAGAAGAGGGATCGGTAGGGTTTGGGAATTGGAGTTTGAAGAGAGTCATGATTTTATAGGGGTGAGTGTTGCGATTTACTAGGAGAGTTAAGATGGGATTTCAAAATTTAAATTTTGGGGATTTGACGAGAAGTAAGGGATGTTCCGTGAGTTTTTATAGACGGAATGATTTGGAAGTTGAAGGGTTTGTATTGGGAATCAGAGTGTGGGAAGCGTGTTTGAGTGTAGAAAATGGAATAGTAATGCATGTACCGAGTTTTGTAAGATTCGATGAATCAAATTAAATGCTTTCCATTCATTTTTAGTATTCCCACTTAGACCTCGAATTGAATGCAAGTATTGGGAAAAAGTGCGATTACCTTAATAATGTGCAGACGTGGCTGTGGTAATGCACAGCTGGTTTTTGCAATCCGAACCTGGTTGTTAGTCCATTCAGAAAATATGGTGCATACGAAAAAAGATAATTAAAAACATTTTTTTTTTTTTTTTTTTTTTTATTTTCCAGTGAGGTTAGAAAATTGTTAAGGACAACAGGTATTATTGTATTCGTATCATACCAAGTTCTAACCTGAGCTTGTCGTGTCTGTCCCTGTTAAGTGGTTTGGTCAAGATGTCAGCTACTTGATCTTCTGTGGGACAGAATTCAAGTTTGAATAGTTCCTTTTCCACATAATCTTTTAAAAAGTGATGTCGAATTTGAATATGTTTGACCCTTGAGTGGTGCACTGGGTCTTTTGATATGCAGATTGCACTTGTGTTGTCGCATAGGATAGGAACATACTTTAATTTCATACCAAAATCTCTAAGTTGTTGTTTGATCCATAGCATTTGGGAACAGCATGAAGCAGCAGCTACATATTCAGCTTCTGTTGTGGATAATGCCACTGTGTTTTGTTTCTTTGAAGCCCAGGAGACTGCACATGCTCCTAGGAATTGAACCATTCCTGATGTGCTCTTTCTGTTTACTAGGTCACCTGCATAGTCAGCATCTGTATATCCTTTGAGATCAAAGTGATCATAGTTAGGGTACCATAGGCACAAATCGTCTGTTCCTTTTAGATATCTTAGAATTCTTTTGACAGCTGTAAGGTGAGATTCTTTTGGATTTGATTGGAAGCGGGCACAGACACCTACACTGAATGCGATGTCTGGTCTGCTTGCTGTAAGATAAAGTAGGGAGCCTATCATACCTCTGTACCTTGTTTGATCTACACTTTTACCTTCTTGATCCTCATCCAGTCTCGTGGTTGTTCCCATTGGAGTGTGGTTGCTCTTAGCAGACTCCATTCCATATTTCTTGATGAGGTCTTTTATGTATTTCTGTTAATGTATCATGATCCCTTGTTCCGTTTGCTTGATTTGGAGACCTAGGAAGAAGTTGAGTTCTCCCATCATGCTCATTTGAAATTCTTGCTGCATTAGGTCAGAGAATTCCTTGCAAAGATCTTCGTTAGTTGCTCCAAATATAATATCATCAACATAGATTTGAACAATTAATATGTCTGTATTTCTTGACTTAAGGAACAGAGTTCTATCAACCTTACCTCGATTGAACTTATTGTCTAGTAAAAAGTGTGAGAGACGTTCATACCAGGCTCTTGGTGCTTGTTTCAGTCCATACAGTGCCTTATCTAGTTTGTAGACATGTGCGGGATATTCTGGATCCTCAAAGCCTGGAGGTTGTTCCACATAGACATCTTCCTTGAGAATACCGTTTAGGAAGGCACATTTTACATCCATTTGATAGAGTTTGAATCCCATATATGATGCAAATGCTATTAGTATGCGTATTGCCTCCATTCTGGCAACTGGAGCAAATGTTTCTTCAAAGTCTATTCCTTCTTGTTGGTTGTATCCCTTGACAACTAGTCTGGCCTTGTTCCTGGTAATCGTAGCATGTTCATCTTGTTTATTTCGAAATACCCACTTGAGAACTATTACTCGATTGTTCAATGGTATAGGCTCAAGATGCCATACTTTATTTCTTTCGAATTAATTAAGCTCCTCCTGCATGGCAATGATCCAATCAGAATCAGTTAGTGCTTCTTTGTAATTTTTAGGTTCAATCATGGATAAATAAGCATAGAAAGCACAAAAGTTTTTGAGTTGGGATCTGGTCGTAGTTCCACGTCCAAGATCACTGATTATTTGGTCAAGGGGATGTGAGCTTTGATGTTTCCAAGGTCTGGGTTGGAAAGGTGTGGTTGTTTCCACAACAGACTGTTCAACTTGCTCATTTGTTTCTGCATGATCTTCGGCCTGTACTGGTTCCTCTTCAACTATGTTATCTTCAGATGTTTCTTCGACTTGAGTTTGTTCTTCTGATTGGGAACTTTTCCTTATCTCTTCGTCTTCTGTTTCTCTAGTGAGTCCTAGTTCGAAGTTTCCATCAGAAGTTGTACCTGCAACATAGTTTTGGGAGTCAGTTTCATCAAATATAATATGTATGCTTTCTTCCATGCACATGGTCCTTTTGTTGAATACTCTATAAGCTTTGCTGTTTGAGGCATATCCTAGGAATATTGCTTCATCACTTCGTGCATCAAATTTTCCCAGTTGATCCTTTCCATTGTTGTGAACGAAACACTTGCAACCAAAGATTCTAAGATGAGTTATAGAGGGTTTTCTTCCTTTGTACAGTTCATATGGAGTTTTGTTTTTGATTGCTCTAATTAGCACTCGATTGAGCACATAGCATGCCGTATTTAGAGCTTCGGCCCAGAAAACTTTTTGGAAGTCCACTAGCAATCAACATAGTCCTTGTCATGTCTTCAAGAGTTCGGTTCTTTCTTTCTACAACACCGTTTTGTTGAGGTGTTCTGGGAGCAGAGAAGTTGTGATCTATTCCTGAACCTTTACATAGATCATCAAATCTTTTATTTTGAAATTCTGTACCATGATCTGATCTGATGTGGACCAGCTTATGACTGCTTTGTCGTTGAACCTTTGTGGCGAAAGCCAGGAATTCTTCAAACGTCTCTTCCTTGTTGGATAGGAAGATCACCCATGTGTATCTTGAGAAATCGTCTACAATTACGAGTACGTACTTCTTTCCACTTCTGCTCTGTGTCCTCATTGGTCCACACAGATCCATGTGGATCAGCTCCAGTGGTCTTGTTGTACTGATTACCCCCTTTGATTTAAAGGACGTTCTTACTTGCTTTCCTTTGATACAGGCATCACAGACTGATTGTTTTGCAAACTTTGTATTTGGGAGACCTGTGACTAAATTTTTCAATTTTAATTTGTTCATTAGAGAAAAGCTAGCATGACCAAATCTTTTGTGCCATAACAAAGGATCATCTTCAATAACACTGAGACAGGTTAGATTGGAGTGAGGAACCGTGTTGAGGTTAACCACATATGTGTTCCCTTTCCTCTGTCCCTCTAAGATCACTGTCTCTGTGTTACTATTGATGATTAGACATTTATTTGAGAAGAATTTAGCATAATTACCTTTGTCACAGAATTGAGAAATGCTTAATAAACTATGACCTAGTCCCTCAACTAAAAACACATTATCGATGGAGTGAGACTTTGACTTACCGACCTTACCAATGCCAATGATGTTACCTTTCTTATTATCGCCAAAAGTCACAGTTCCACCTTCGTAGGTCGTGAGTGAGAGAAATCTATTTCTGTCTCCCGTCATGTGCTTGGAACAACCACTGTCTAGGTACCATGTGTTGTTCCCCCTCACTTCGACCTGCATGAAGTTTTTAGTTAGAGTTTTTAGGAACCCAGCATAGCTTGGGTTCCTTACTTGGAATCAAATCACTTTTCTTTACCCATTTAGTTTTGGTGAATTCGATGTTCTTTTCCAAGTACCTTTGGTTTTTAGGGCAAGATACTCTATAGTGACCGATTTGACCACAGAAGGTGCATACTATGTCACTGTATAAATCTACTCTGGTTTTTCTAGGATGATGCTTTTTGTGGTTAAAACCTAAACCTTCTGTGCGTTTGGTTCTAGCTTCTTCTATCCATTTTGGTGTTACCTCTATTTTGTGTCTGGTCCTTTTAGCCAATTCACTTTCTAGATGGGTCTTTTCTTGGTGAATTTTTACTAGTTCTAACTGAGCTTTTTCTAGTTCTGCTTTATAGAGGTTCTTGGTTTTGGCTATTTCTAGGTCAATCAGATCTTGTTTTAGCCAGGAGTTTTCATTGCGTAAGGCTTCACACATTTCTTTTATATGAAGGTTCTGATCGAAGAGTTTAAAGAAACGATTGTCAATATCTAAGTTTGAGTTTCTGGTCCATTCTAACTCCTGTGTGAGTTTATTGACAATGTCTTGGTGTTTTCTGTCTGAGTCTAGTTTTTCTTTTAGGAGATCCTCATAATCACTAGTGAGACAAGAAAGTAAGTCAAACAATTCTACTTTAGACATGGATTCAAGCCTACTTTTAATATGAACAAGACTTGCCTGGAATTTATCAGATTCTGAGTCTGATTCGTCTTCTTCATGTTCAGCTACAAGACACAGGTGAGCAATTTCTTCGTTGGGTTGTTCCTATTCCTCATCAGAAGAAGTATCTCCCCATGCAGCAATCATGGCTTTTCTTACCTCAGTTTTGGAAAAGGAGTTTCTGTTGTCTTTGAATCTATCTTTTGTTGTTTCCTTTCCTTTTCCTCGTTCTTGATCCCATAGAGGACATTCCCTAATGCGATGTTCCAAGTTTCCACACTTATGGCATCCAGTGTCAGTTTTAGGGAACTTTCGATTTGGTTTGCTTCTGTGTTCCACATCTTTGTAGTTCCTAAACATTCTTCTGAACCTCCTAGCAAACAGAGCTGTCTCTTCATCTTCTTCAGAGTTTTCATCATTTTCGGTTTTTAGAGCAAGAGCTCTATTTTTGGTATTCTCTGAAGGTCGTGCGTTCAATTGCAGTTAATGAGTTAGGAGAGATCCAGCCAGTTGTTCCAGGTTAAATTTGGTGAAGTCTTTAGTTTCCTGGAGGGCTGTGACTTTAGCCATCCAGGGATCTTGTGGTAGACTTCTTAGGACCTTCCTGACTTGTTCCTCAGGAGTTATGATTTTGCCAAGAGAATTTAGTTCATTGATAATGTTTGTGAAACGAGTGATCATGTCTTGAATCGTTTCCGATGTCTTCATGGTGAACAGCTCGTATTGGTGCATCAAGAGATCAATCTTCGATCTCTTAACTTCGTTTGTTCCTTCATGAGTAACCTGGAGCAGATCCCAAATCTGCTTCGCGTTCTTGCAGCCCATTACTCTGTTGTGTTCATTTGGACCTAGTCCATAATGAAGGATTTTGACAGCCATGGCATTGAGTTCAAGCTTTTCATAGTCGGCTTTGTCAAATTCATCAACAGGTTTGGGAATAGTTTCTCCAGAGGTATTCAGCTTAGTGACTTGGAAGTCTCCAACTTCAATCACTCTCCATACTTGATAGTTTTCAGCCTTAATGAAAATCTCCATCCTGTTTCTCCAGTAGGAATAGTATTTGCCACTAAACATTGGAGGTCGTTGTGTTGAGTATCCCTCTTCTAGTTTCTCCGTAGTGTTCATACCTTCAGAATCGTTTTTCCCGTCAGCGTTACCTGCAGTTTAAAGGGTTCTGGCTCTGATACCAATTGTTAGTTTTACAGAGTTCCTCAAGAGGGGGGGTGAATTAATATTTTACGTATTTATAAAAATTAAACTACTAGGAACAGAAATAGTAAAATATGCAAGCAAGATTTAGCGTGGAAAACTCTCTAGGCCCAATAGAGAGGAAAAAACCACGGCCCCTTTGGGGACTTAAACACTTGTACTAATTAGGCAAAACAACTCAGTTTCTTTACAAACCTAATCTACTCGGGCCACAATCTGCCAATCGCCTCTGATTGCAGATGACTAGGAACAACCCTCTTTGTTCCTTCCCTTATGGAAACAGTCCCTCAACTGTTCCTACTCACTGATCTCTCGTGAGATCTTCACTCTTGCTCAAGTAAGCCTGACTCAGGCTTATCATACAATAACTCAACACTTTAATCAAACGTATAAGAATTAATTAACTACTAACAGACGATATAAGACCAAGTAACAAATACTGCTCTATATGGGAACAGGAACAGACTTCTTTAAAGATTAAGACTTTAAGGGTGATACCTGAAAGCTTCCGGTTGATGTAAATAAGTCTGATAAAAAAATTTCGCAAAGAACATAGGTTGTATTTATAAGAATCTAAGTGTTTACCCTAGATTCAAATCCAACACAGTTTAGGACTCTTTTTAATAGATAGATTTTCGCAAATCCTACTTCAAACGCGTTTAGGTAAAATCAATCTTTTCGTATTTTGAGAGTTATATGTTAACTCAAATTCAAGAGTATAACTTCAAACAGTTTTGTAAAATCAGTTTAAAAACTTTGACGTTTATCTTTTTGTAAAATTAAAACTGATTTATTTCGTTTCACGATATAACTAGGACTCTTCAAAATACTCTGTTCCCATACTAAGCTTGTACTAAATTACGCTGGTCTTATACCTTTCGACACTTATAGAATTTGCTTGTTTTGATCCTTGATTTAATCTTGCCACGTACTTTGAACTTGATTACTTCAAAGCTCCCTAGCTTGCTTCGGTTTTGCATTTGTTCTTCTTAGATATTAACCTGTTCCTGACATTCTCCAAAACGAACTATTAGTAGAAGGTAAGCTTGTCATCATCAAAACCAGGAATCAACAATTTCCCCCTTTTTGATGATGACAACCTTACAACTTGATAGGAGTAAATAACTTAAGGAATGAGATATGTAACCTGACAATCCAGAGTCAAAAACTTAACCAGGAACAGATGTGTCGCGTAGGTGGTAAACCCAGTATAAAAACAAATATAATTGAACACAAGTTGTCCTCTCAATATCTTCCCCCTTTGGAATTATCAAAAAGGGAGTAGGGAAAAACGCCGAACCAAAGGAGAAGAAGAAGAAGGAGGATATGGGAATCATATTACCCTAGCAAGCAGATAGTCATCATGCAGCTCAAGTCGGTCAACGAGTTTGAGCGCACCCCTGCAAGCAGAACAAGGTAAACGCAACATATAGCACAACACAAGCAAAAATTCTACAAGTCAGAGTGGGGCAACTATCAGAACATAGGAAAAGCGCACTAATGAGAATTAGTCATAAACTTGGCGCATCCAAAAACCAACAACAAAAATAAAATTGTTCAAAGAGCCAGCAAAACAAAATAAAATGTTTGATGGACAGCAGATTATATGGGGTAGGGTAAGCAAAGTTTGTGTAGCAGGGTCAGGTTTGGGGAGATCCAGGAGCAGCATCCTCAGCATGTGTCACCTCCTCGACGATCATGTCATTCAGGCGTTCTGTCATATCATTGAAGAACTCAGCCTGATCTTGGCTCACCTTGTTGATCAACTCCTGCAAAGATGAAACAGCAGACAACAGAACTGCATTGTCCAGCTGCAATTGATCCACTTTGGCTATCAGGAGCTTGACAGAATTATCTGGTGAGGGTGCAGCAGACTGGGTTTCTCCATCCTTGTCTGATTCAGAGTCTTCAACCCTGTATACTGGAGGCATTTCCTTAGATGAACTGGCAAGACGGCTGCTGCGACGAATGGGCTGAGTAGACACAGGAGAGGGATGTGGCTTGTTGATAGGTGAGGTGGCTGGCATTGAGCATTTCTCCTTTGGGCATGCAGAGTGTGACATCTCCTCTGACTGGCCCTCCTCTTCCTGACAGGGAAAGGCCGCCTCACCTACGTCCTCCAAAAACTCCTCCTCATCATCTACATCCTCCTCTCCCTCATCTTCCTGTGGGGTGGCTTCTTCAGCACTCGACTTCCCAACACAGACCACCCCATCCACCACACTTAGACTGATCCCATTTAGGCAGGCTTTGTTAAGAATGTGGGCTGGTGTATGTGGCTCAGCAGTGTAACGGGTAAGGTCCACTTCTACCTTTCGCATAATGAAAGTAAGAAGAGAACCATACCCGATCATGTTGTTTTGGGAGATGGAGTGAGAGAGATGGGAGATAAAAACAACAGGAAAGTTAATTTGGCGTTGGGATTCTAGGAGAAAGATGTAGATGAGATCTAACCTGCTAGCCAAAGCGCGCTTGTTATGACGCGGAACCAGACCCCGTCGAACAACATTGAAAAGGACCTTTTGAAACGGAGTCAGGACAGACTGATTGAGAGCTTTTGGGTGTTTCCCTTGTCCCCCAAAATAGGAATAAACCTCCTTCATAGTCGCACCCCCAAGCTCAATTTGGCCCTTACCCTTGTGATAGACCTCCTCACCCAAGACGGGGACCTTGAACCAGGAGCCCAACTTTTCAGCATCAAAACTAAATTGTTTCCCATTAACTTCAGAATGACAAACCCCCTTTGTATTTACGAAATTAGAGCAAAATTCCCCCATTGCTTCTGGATACATACTAGCTTTTGAACAGACCTCAAAAAGATGAGTCCATCCCTGAGATTCTATGGTCTCCATCAACTCGACGAACCCGACTTCTCGACACCACACAAAATCAATACTGAGACCAGGGAGCATACGATCGGGGGGAAAATAGAAGAATTTTGTAGGTTCAAGTTTGACCTTCTTCTCCATCGGAAGGTGAGGTTCCCCCTGAGTTAGTGCGGCAACTTCCTTTTTCATGACCAGCTTCCTTTTGGTGGTGACCTTTGCGGTGGATTTCACAGCGGATGGTTTGGGAGTTGGTTGTTTGGGAGGCTTTGTTTGAAGCGGTATGACGGTGATAATTGGTGTGGAAGGAGAAGAGGGATCGGTAGGGTTTGGGAATTGGAGTTTGAAGAGAGTCATGATTTTATAGGGGTGAGTGTTGCGATTTACTAGGAGAGTTAAGATGGGATTTCAAAATTTAAATTTTGGGGATTTGACGAGAAGTAAGGGATGTTCCGTGAGTTTTTATAGACGGAATGATTTGGAAGTTGAAGGGTTTGTATTGGGAATCAGAGTGTGGGAAGCGTGTTTGAGTGTAGAAAATGGAATAGTAATGCATGTACCGAGTTTTGTAAGATTCGATGAATCAAATTAAATGCTTTCCATTCATTTTTAGTATTCCCACTTAGACCTCGAATTGAATGCAAGTATTGGGAAAAAGTGCGATTACCTTAATAATGTGCAGACGTGGCTGTGGTAATGCACAGCTGGTTTTTGCAATCCGAACCTGGTTGTTAGTCCATTCAGAAAATATGGTGCATACGAAAAAAGATAATTAAAAACATTTTTTTTTTATTTTTTTTTTTTTTTATTTTCCAGTGAGGTTAGAAAATTGTTAAGGACAACAGGTATTATTGTATTCGTATCATACCAAGTTCTAACCTGAGCTTGTCGTGTCTGTCCCTGTTAAGTGGTTTGGTCAAGATGTCAGCTACTTGATCTTCTGTGGGACAGAATTCAAGTTTGACTAGTTCCTTTTCCACATAATCTTTTAAAAAGTGATGTCGAATGTGAATGTGTTTGACCCTTGAGTGGTGCACTGGGTCTTTTGATATGCAGATTGCACTTGTGTTGTCGCATAGGATAGGAACACACTTTAATTTCATACCAAAATCTCTAAGTTGTTGTTTGATCCATAGCATTTGGGAACAGCATGA
This sequence comes from Spinacia oleracea, assembly GCF_020520425.1. NCBI lineage: Eukaryota > Viridiplantae > Streptophyta > Magnoliopsida > Caryophyllales > Amaranthaceae > Spinacia > Spinacia oleracea. Next base: position 6,019,774 of record NC_079492.1, on the reverse strand, counting down.
AGCAGCAGCTACATATTCAGCTTCTGTTGTGGATAATGCCACTGTGTTTTGTTTCTTTGAAGCCCAGGAGACTGCACATACTCCTAGGAATTGAACCATTCCTTATGTGCTCTTTCTGTTTACTAGGTCACCTGCATAGTCAGCATCTGTATATCCTTTGAGATCAAAGTGATCATAGTTAGGGTACCATAGGCACAAATCGTCTGTTCCTTTTAGATATCTTAGAATTCTTTTGACAGCTGTAAGGTGAGATTCTTTTGGATTTGATTGGAAGCGGGCACAGACACCTACACTGAATGCGATGTCTGGTCTGCTTGCTGTAAGATAAAGTAGGGAGCCTATCATACCTCTGTACCTTGTTTGATCTACACTTTTCCCTTCTTGATCCTCATCCAGTCTCGTGGTTGTTCCCATTGGAGTGTGGTTGCTCTTAGCAGACTCCATTCCATATTTCTTGATGAGGTCTTTTATGTATTTCTGTTGATGTATCATGATCCCTTGTTCCGTTTGCTTGATTTGGAGACCTAGGAAGAAGTTGAGTTCTCCCATCATGCTCATTTGAAATTCTTGCTGCATTAGGTCAGAGAATTCCTTGCAAAGATCTTCTTTAGTTGCTCCAAATATAATATCATCAACATAGATTTGAACAATTAATATGTCTGTATTTCTTGACTTAAGGAACAGAGTTCTATCAACCTTACCTCGATTGAACTTATTGTCTAGTAAAAAGTGTGAGAGACGTTCATACCAGGCTCTTGGTGCTTGTTTCAGTCCATACAGTGCCTTATCTAGTTTGTAGACATGTGCGGGATATTCTGGATCCTCAAAGCCTGGAGGTTGTTCCACATAGACTTCTTCCTTCATAATACCGTTTAGGAAGGCACATTTTACATCCATTTGATAGAGTTTGAATCCCATATATGATGCAAATGCTATTAGTATGCGTATTGCCTCCATTCTGGCAACTGGAGCAAATGTTTCTTCAAAGTCTATTCCTTCTTGTTGGTTGTATCCCTTGACAACTAGTCTGGCCTTGTTCCTGGTAATCGTAGCATGTTCATCTTGTTTATTTTGAAATACCCACTTGAGACCTATTACTCGATTGTTCAATGGTATAGGCTCAAGATGCCATACTTTATTTCTTTCGAATTCATTAAGCTCCTCCTGCATGGCAATGATCCAATCAGAATCAGTTAGTGCTTCTTTGTAATTTTTAGGTTCAATCATGGATAAATAAGCATAGAAAGCACAAAAGTTTTTGAGTTGAGATCTAGTCGTAGTTCCACGTCCAAGATCACTGATTATTTGGTCAAGGGGATGTGAGCTTTGATGTTTCCAAGGTCTGGGTTGGAAAGGTGTGGTTGTTTCCACAATAGACTGTTCAACTTGCTCATTTGTTTCTGCATGATCTTCGGCCTGTACTGGTTCCTCTTCAACTATGTTATCTTCAGATGTTTCTTCGACTTGAGTTTGTTCTTCTGATTGGGAACTTTTCCTTATCTCTTCGTCTTCTGTTTCTCTAGTGAGTCCTAGTTCGAAGTTTCCATCAGAAGTTGTACCTGCAACATAGTTTTGGGAGTCAGTTTCATCAAATATAATATGTATGCTTTCTTCCATGCACATGGTCCTTTTGTTGAATACTCTATAAGCTTTGCTGTTTGAGGCATATCCTAGGAATATTGCTTCATCACTTCGTGCATCAAATTTTCCCAGTTGATCCTTTCCATTGTTGTGAACGAAACACTTGCAACCAAAGATTCTAAGATGAGTTATAGAGGGTTTTCTTCCTTTGTACAATTCATATGGAGTTTTGTTTTTGATTGCTCTAATTAGCACTCGATTGAGCACATAGCATGCCGTATTTAGAGCTTCGGCCCAGAAAACTTTTTGGAAGTCCACTAGCAATCAACATAGTCCTTGTCATGTCTTCAAGAGTTCGGTTCTTTCTTTCTACAACACCGTTTTGTTGAGGTGTTCTGGGAGCAGAGAAGTTGTGATCTATTCCTGAACCTTTACATAGATCATCAAATCTTTTATTTTGAAATTCTGTACCATGATCTGATCTGATGTGGACCAGCTTATGACTGCTTTGTCGTTGAACCTTTGTGGCGAAAGCCAGGAATTCTTCAAACGTCTCTTCCTTGTTGGATAGGAAGATCACCCATGTGTATCTTGAGAAATCGTCTACAATTACGAGTACGTACTTCTTTCCACTTCTGCTCTGTGTCCTCATTGGTCCACACAGATCCATGTGGATCAGCTCCAGTGGTCTTGTTGTACTGATTACCCCCTTTGATTTAAAGGACGTTCTTACTTGCTTTCCTTTGATACAGGCATCACAGACTGATTGTTTTGCAAACTTTGTATTTGGGAGACCTGTGACTAAATTTTTCAATTTTAATTTGTTCATTAGAGAAAAGCTAGCATGACCAAATCTTTTGTGCCATAAAAAAGGATCATCTTCAATAACACTAAGACAGGTTAGATTGGAGTGAGGAACCGTGTTGAGGTTAACCACATATGTGTTCCCTTTCCTCTGTCCCTCTAAGATCACTGTCTCTGTGTTACTATTGATGATTAGACATTTATTTGAGAAGAATTTAGCATAATTACCTTTGTCACAGAATTGAGAAATGCTTAATAAACTATGACCTAGTCCCTCAACTAAAAACACATTATCGATGGAGTGAGACTTTGACTTACCGACCTTACCAATGCCAATGATGTTACCTTTCTTATTATCGCCAAAAGTCACAGTTCCACCTTCGTAGGTCGTGAGTGAGAGAAATCTATTTCTGTCTCCCGTCATGTGCTTGGAACAACCACTGTCTAGGTACCATGTGTTGTTCCCCCTCACTTCGACCTGCATGAAGTTTTTAGTTAGAGTTTTTAGGAACCCAGCATAGCTTGGGTTCCTTACTTGGAATCAAATCACTTTTCTTTACCCATTTAGTTTTGGTGAATTCGATGTTCTTTTCCAAGTACCTTTGGTTTTTAGGGCAAGATACTCTATAGTGACCGATTTGACCACAGAAGGTGCATACTATGTCACTGTATAAATCTACTCTGGTTTTTCTAGGATGATGCTTTTTGTGGTTAAAACCTAAACCTTCTGTGCGTTTGGTTCTAGCTTCTTCTATCCATTTTGGTGTTACCTCTATTTTGTGTCTGGTCCTTTTAGCCAATTCACTTTCTAGATGGGTCTTTTCTTGGTGAATTTTTACTAGTTCTAACTGAGCTTTTTCTAGTTCTGCTTTATAGAGGTTCTTGGTTTTGGCTATTTCTAGGTCAATCAGATCTTGTTTTAGCCAGGAGTTTTCATTGCGTAAGGCTTCACACATTTCTTTTATATGAAGGTTCTGATCGAAGAGTTTAAAGAAACGATTGTCAATATCTAAGTTTGAGTTTCTGGTCCATTCTAACTCCTCTGTGAGTTTATTGACAATGTCTTGGTGTTTTCTGTCTAAGTCTAGTTTTTCTTTTAGGAGATCCTCATAATCACTAGTGAGACAAGAAAGTAAGTCAAACAATTCTACTTTAGACATGGATTCAAGCCTACTTTTAATATGAACAAGACTTGCCTGGAATTTATCAGATTCTGAGTCTGATTCGTCTTCTTCATGTTCAGCTACAAGACACAGGTGAGCAATTTCTTCGTTGGGTTGTTCCTGTTCCTCATCAGAAGAAGTATCTCCCCATGCAGCAATCATGGCTTTTCTTACCTCAGTTTTGGAAAAGGAGTTTCTGTTGTCTTTGAATCTATCTTTTGTTGTTTCCTTTCCTTTTCCTCGTTCTTGATCCCATAGAGGACATTCCCTAATGCGATGTTCCAAGTTTCCACACTTATGGCATCCAGTGTCAGTTTTAGGGAACTTTCGATTTGGTTTGCTTCTGTGTTCCACATCTTTGTAGTTCCTAAACATTCTTCTGAACCTCCTAGCAAACAGAGCTGTCTCTTCATCTTCTTCAGAGTTTTCATCATTTTCGGTTTTTAGAGCAAGAGCTCTATTTTTGGTATTCTCTGAAGGTCGTGCGTTAAATTTAAGTTTTTCAGTATTTAGTAATAAATAATTAAAATAGATTTATCGTTGAAGTTAATATTTGGTCGTGTCAATGACAAGACGGGTTATCAACATGTCGGGTAAATCGGGTTATCATAGGTCGGGTCAATAGCAGGTTTCATCGAGTTACAATCGGTTTCAGGTTGACATCTGGTCGGGTACCGAATCGGGTTCGGGTCTTGTTCGGTCGGGTCAGTTCGGTTACCGATCATCTTCGGGTCGGGTGCCGGGTTCGGGTGTTACAACATCGGGTTAAAATCGGTTATCGGTTCATTCGGATCGGGTACAGGTCAGGTTTCGGGTTACCTGTTTTACCATAATTTCGGGTCATGGTCGGTCACGGATTCGGTCGGTTCAGGTCGGGTTTTCAGGTCGGGTCAGTTTTTGACAGCTCTACTCCATCTGTCTCGAAATACTCGAACCACTTTGACCGGCACAGAGTTTAATGCAATATATTTGACTTATTATTTAATCAGATGATAGTTGGTAGTGAAATATTTTTTTTAATATAGATTGTGGGAAATGTGTAACTTTTAAAAGGGGTAGAGGGAGGAGGGTACATGGGACCACAAATTCACACCCAAAATAGTGGGGTGATCGTTTGTGGGCTTGGACGGGTAGCTGGTCGGGTCTAAGGTTAAAAACCAAGCCCTTTTTGCGGGCTTGACTTCTTGTCCTTATCCGTTTATTAAACGGGCCGGACGACGGTAGAACGCGAGAGGATGCCTCATTCTAGCACACACCACAAGGGATAGCACATACATTGATGTTAACATCGTCTTTTAAGAGGTTTTATACGTTTAATAGCACAAGGGATAATCAAATGCAAAAAACTTATATTATCTCAACGGTAATATTACCAAATTAAACGATAACTCTCAAAATATAATGAAATAAAAAATAAAAAAATACCAACGGTCATATTTTTTATCCTATATAAATAAAGACTAATCTTGATATATTTTCAACACTCCAAAAAATCCATTATTTCTCATTTATATCTCTTATTACTAAAGTATTTCGTAAAAAATCTTAGTTTTTAATTATGGATCTCAATCCTCCTAATTATGAAAATAGATATCAAAGAAACTCAAATTACAACAAAATCCAAATTACTAACCAAATCCAAGTTTCCAACAAAATCCAAATTACCAACCAAATCCAGATTACCAACTAAATCCAATTCTCAACAAAATCAAATACTCATTTTGATCCAAACATGCTAAACAATCCTGAATTCCTTGCTTTGTACCAAGCCTTGTTAGGTTATGAACAATATAAAGAATATAATTCATGCGGAAAAACCATAAATCCAGGAATCCAAATTAATTGCCACATATTCAATTTGCATAATTTAGTGTTCATACTATGTGATGCGTGCCTTCCCTAGCTGCTCCCGAACCGAACAAGAACAAGTATAGGACTCCAAACGTCGTCCCTCCGAAGATAGTCCACAACACGTTCGGATCCGCCTTAAATTCAACCAACTAGGATATTCTCTAAGGTATTATGTTCTAGGAAAATCTCACTCTAGGTGATGGCAATTTGATTACAAACCCACACACTTAACATAATGGTCCATGACAATGTATATTTATAGGAGAATAGAAATAAGAATCCTAGCTAGATTAGAATTACTAGATTAATTAGGATTAATCTAAAACTCTAATTAGATAGATTTCAGGAAAGCATTTACTTATGGTCCAAGTTACTTGACAAGCAAGTAACTTGGCACCTAAGTAACCAAGCAATCGAATTGGACCAAGCTAACCGTGGGCATCGGCTGCCTTGTGCTCGCGTGCCACTCGCCTTGCTCGCTGCATTCGTACCGCATGGGCGACGAGCTCCCTTGCTCGTCGTCGCATGCCCGCACTATACAACACCCCTTACGGGTAACACGTAGCGTCCATTGCTTTGTGCGTGCAAGTTTTATGAGCGAATTGCATAAAAATTAAAACTTTTATTTCCAAAATTAATGACAAATTAATAAATCATATTAATTTCATAATTTTAGGGCGAAAAATCAAAAATTTATTAATTAATTAATTTCCGATTAACATGGATTCAAATCTAGGTCATAAAAATTTACAATTTAACACAAATTAACAATTTTTATGGTGGTTTTTAATCATTGGTACCTAATTAAATTATTAATTAATTATGAAAATCAAATTAATTCTAAATTATTCGAATTTCAACAAATTAATCATAATTACAAATTAGGTTGTATAATTAACAAGGCTAGGCATTCAAACTTGTTAAACATATACTGTAGGTCAATCAAAAATTCAAGATTTATCAACAAGAATCGCAAATATTTAATTAACATCTTAAATTTACAAACTTTTGCGTTCGAAAAACTAAAACCTCCGAAAAGTCATAGTTAGGCTTCGAATTTGGGAATTCTGGGTTTCGGCGAAAAATAATCTTTTTGTCAAAATTTTAGAATGCCTTTTACATGCCGAATTGACACAAAAATCACTCGATTTGGTTGAGTAACGAACATTCTGCCGAAAAAACTGCGTACATATAATTAAATAAACGCAATTTACAATTAATTAACAATTACGAAAATTAATCACTCCTTTTAATTCTTTGCAAATTTGTAAAATTTAACCATGTTTATGCAATTTAGATTATGAAAATAATAAGAGGCTCGTGATACCACTGTTAGGTTATGATTCATATGACAAAACATAAATCATGCGGAAAAACCTTAAAGCCAGGAAAGCATATTATTTACACATAATCATTTAGCATAGTTTAGATGCATACACTTTGTTGCGTGCCCTCCCTAGCTGCGCCCGAACCGAACAAGAACAAGTATTTAGGACTCCAAGTGTCGTCCCTCCGTAGATAGTCCACAGCACGTCCGGATCCGCCTTAAGCTTGACCAACTAGAATCGCCCTTAAGGTTGCTTAGGAATTTCGGCTATTTAGGTGCAAGTGTATGGCTGATTTTTCTTCAAAATCTTACCTTTAGAATACTTCAATTGTATCTATAAATTATGACCCTAGGCTCCTATTTATAGAGGTATGGAAAAGGAATTAAAATCCTACTAGGATTTGGATTTATTAATTAGAATCCAACTTGAACTCTAAATAATAAACTTAATCTATTAGGATTAGGATTTAATCAATACACGAATTCCGATAGGATTAGGATTCGTTACGAACATGAGCATCGTATGGCCACGAGCATCGCACCACCCGCGCAGGCCTTGCGGCCCACACGAGCAGCCGCTGCTCGCAATCCAACAGCACGCCTAGCGTGCGCGCGCCAAGGCCTTGCGCTGGGCCTGGCGAGGCTGTGGCAGCTCCATGTTGGGCGCTCGGCTTGCTGGGCGCGGGCCTGGCTTCGTGCTGGGCCTTCGTCTAGCAAGCCTCGTCCTATGCTAATTCGTACGATGCGCTTCCGATTAAATTCCCGGTTCCGGAATTCATTTCCGATACGAACAATATTTAATATTTCCGATTCCGGAATTAATTTCCGTTTCGAACAAATATTTAATATTTCCGTTTCCGGAATTATTTTCCGATTCCGATAATATTTCTGATTCTGACAATATTTCCGTTTCCGGCAATATTTCCGATTCCGGCAATATTTCCATTTCCGATAATATTTTCCGATACGTACCATGTTTCCGTTTCCGGCAACATCTACGACTTGGATAATATTTATATTTCCGATACGATCCATATTTTCGTTTCCGGCAATATCATCGTTTCCGGAGTATTCATTTCTTGCTTGTGACGATCTCAGCTCCCACCGAAACCAAGATCCGTCTATTCCGAATATCCATAGATGGAGTATTTAATGCCATTAAATACTTGATCCGTTTACGTACTATTTGTGTGACCCTATGGGTTCAGTCAAGAGTAATGTAATACCTCGTATTTTTATAATATTTATAAATATATTTTATTATTATTATATTTATAAATCATTTTACGATTTATTAGCATTTAAATAATATTTAAATGTATTTAATGTATTTTAATTAATTAGAATATTTATTATTTTAATTAATTACGAAACGAATTTAATTCTTGAGTCGGGAAATTAAATGAGTTGCAAATGATTTTTTAAAGCTTCGGGTTTTAAATAAAAAGTCCAATTCGTTTTATTAAACGAGCCCAATCCAAACAGTTCAATTTAAATCCTAAACTAGCCCAATTCATTTAATTCCTAAGCCCAACTCAAATATCCTAAGCCTAGCCCATCAAGGGATTAGAGAGCCTATAAATAGGACTCCCCATCATTAAATAAACCCCTAAAATTTCATAAAGCCCCTTTTTGATTTCTTGCCCAACACTCCTCTCTCTCTCTCTCTCTCTCTCTCTCTCTCTCTCCTCTTTGGTTCGGTCCGCCCACACGCACAGCACGAGCACGGTCGTGCCTCGTGTGCTGCTCGTGTGTTGCTCGCCCCTTGTTGCTCTCCCTTGTTGCTCGCCCCTTGTTGCTCGCCCCTTGTCGCTCGCCCCTCCCTCTTGCTCGAGCCCAGCCAGCGCGCCCTCGCGTGCTGCTGTGCTGTTGTTGTTGCTGCTGTGTGCGTTGCTCGCGCCAACCACACCACACTCCCTCTCTCTCGCCTCGCGCGCCAGCGCCCACACTCGCACTCTCTCGCTCTCTCCTCGCGCACAGCGCGCGCCTGCAGCCCTCGCGCCCAGCCCCTGCTTGTCGCCACTCTCGCCCGCGCGCGCACACACGACGTGTGTGTGTGTGTGTGTTGTTCGTGTTCGTAATTCAATTCTTTTTTTCGCCCAATCACCCTAATTCGTGATTGTTCCGTGCTATAGGCCGGATTGGTATAATTCTCTTCTTCCTTACCTATTCTATTTAAATTCCGTATTTTAAATTATTATATTAATATTGCTTTGAGTAATTAAAATGCTGGGAACCGGTTATGAATACCGTGGTTTGAGGATTTGTGTGTTGTGATTCATTAGGTTTGTTTTAATTATTAAAGGATTAATTTTCAGATTTGTTTATTTAATAAAGCATGGATTTTTATGATATTAAACTAGTGTTATTGGGATTTTCAAGTTAGGGTTTTAACCTAGACCTAATGAGTCAATTGATTAGCATAATTAAATGATGATTTTAATTATGATAATCAATTATATTTTCAGATTTGAATAAAGGTTTAAAGTGTGATTTTTATTGATTTTAAATGCGGAAAAAGTATGTTTTTGTACTAGGGATTGATTTTGCAAATCGAGACGACTTTATTATTGAAAAACGATTGAATTCTAAAGTCTAAAGGAAGTTTTAATTTTTATAAAGTTGCTGGAAATTTAATGAACATGGAAATAATTTAAGTTTCATTATTTTGATGATAGGAGGTGATTTCTAGTTGAGTGCTCGTTATTGCAAAGTGGCCCCTACGCTTAGGTATTCAAGGTACGTACAAGTCTAGGGCGACCACACCTTTTTGTCAATGACATTACATGATTGTTGATGATGTGAATTACATTATGTGAAATCATGTTTATTTTGGTGAACGAGCATGTGTTTGTGATGTTGGATTTATTGAATTAATCGTTGAACAAGCATGTTGAAATTATCATGAGTATGGATTTGATTGTCAATCGTGTTGTTCAATATTTATGCATGTATGGTTCAATTAACATGCAAGGGATGGATTAATTATTTGTATGCTATTGTACGGGATGTCTAGCATACTTTGAGCCATTTATTTGTACCTCGATGTACTATTTATTTTACCACATGTGAAGGGTTAGCTCACGTAAGCCACCGCACATGTAGGGTTCAGTTGGGAATATTATGTACGAAATGAATTAGGATTTGTCGTGCAAGGGCACAACCCTCATGTTAATATGCCTGATGTGGAGTCTCACTTTGGTGAGGAGGAACATGGTAGTAATATCATAAGTGTCTTGCTTAATTGGTTGATCACAAGTCTTAAAGCATTAAAATAAGATTGTTTTGGTTGTCGTTTATTAATTGTATGTATGCATGTTGTCGAGTCTTGAGTTCGCCTTTATTAAAATATTAATAAACGTAAAGTGCAACCGGAACAAGCTTCAAAACTCTTGGAACGTATATACCTTGAGTATGAACAATGGGGGGAGTCTTGCCGGAAAGCTCGTACTCCTACTAATGATACAAGACGTTGTTTCATTTATATTATGCGTAGGAATTCCGTCGGTATGGCCCGACACTCGGTATGGCCCGATTTTATTATTATTATATTTGGTGTTTGGTTGGCTCCCATCACCTTTTTCCCTTTGTGGATTATTCTTTTGGCCCGTTCGAAGCTTATTCTAATTAAATTGTGAGTCAAGAGTCGAGTCAAGAGTCGAGTCTTGTATCTCATGATTGTTTGATTTGCTATTATATGGCTTTTGCATGTTGACTAGTATTTAGTGAGTGATGCATGCTTTAGTTTCATTACTCTATTCTTGTAAGTACTCAGATTTTGCTGACTACGTGCTTTGTGTGTTTCCGGTCATGGCCTTTGCCTTAATGACCCTATGATGATCCATCATTTGCACTTAGATTGTTGGGGAGTAGATTAATATAGCAGGTTGGTAGATCAAGTACGATCGAAATCATGTGGCTTGGGATGATTGAGAGAGTTGCATGCTTTCGTTCTTTGAAACTATTTTATTTAACTTTATTTTAATTATGTTTGAAATATTTGAATTATTTATACTTTGGGTTTTGGGCCATTATGGTTCCAAATTGTAGGAGGCCTCAATATTTCATTAATTATTGTTTTTAAAAGTTAGTTGGCATTTAATTCCGCTGCGTAATTCTGGTAATAGCCTTAACCGTTATCACGGTGGCGGTAATGCTTTAGTAATTCCTTTATTTTAAGTTGGAAAATGGTTTTATAAAAGCAAGGAATTATTAGGGTGTTACAAAGTGGTATTTGCAGAGCTCTAGTTTGAGAGCTGCTTTGCATTAATTAATAGTGCAAAGTGGTAAATCCTTAAACTACGATTGCGGAACTTTAGGATTTTCGAAAATTATTTTCCTAAAGTCAAAACGTATTATTTTGAGTACTCAATATTTTAAAGGTCAAATATCAATTATTTTGGGTCGTTTGAAATTAGTGGAAAAGTCGGATTATTATTTAATATTAATTAAATTTTTCGAATTTTTTTTATTTTTCCGATTTTTTTTCGAATTCTTCGAATTAATTTCGAATTAATTTTCTTAATTTCGGAAATTATCTTATTTAATTATCCGAATTATTTTAATCATTTATTTATTTATTTATTTTATTCGAATATTATTTCGAATTTATGTTTAAAATTTTCGGAATTTTTTTTTATATTATTTATCCGAAATTTATTTATTTATTTAATTAATCAATAATTCTTATTAATTTTCGATTTTAATTTAAATAATTTCAACTAAGTTAGGAGTTATTTCTTAATTAATTTCGAAAATTAATCTTATTTTCAAGTGAGAAATGGGTAGACTGAGAAAGGGCATATTAGTTTAAGTATGCATTTTATGTGATTATGTGGATTATTAATTGTCATGTATATGTTCTAATCATGTTTTATCTTGCTTTATGTGATTAATTGCATCATATTTCATGTTGAGCATATATTTGTGCATTGAAATTGTATGGCTCCACGAACTATTTATTGTATCCTTTTGGGGTTGGAATTTCTATGGAAACGCGTTAGTAAGACTTTTGAGTTGTGAATTTTCAGGAATTAAGGATGCTACCTTCTAAGTTCACCAGTTTAGGATACTTAGAGAAGATGGATAATGAGACTCCTCGCACGTATGTTCAAAAGATCGTGTTTGCTTGTGACTATTTGGCTTCGACCAAGAATATGCCCCACCTTAGGCACAAAGATATGATGGCTAGTATGATTATACATTGCTTACCCCATAAGAACCCTTACATAGACCTCAAGAATAGGTTCAGTGACATGCATTATGGTGATGGTACCCCTAATTAGTACAAATATGGGACTAGTGATGGTAGGTGGAAGTATGATTCTGAGGTTCTTGCTACTATCCTAGAGGTTGCGGAAATTAGCTATGAGGATGGAAAGTATTCTGCGGGTCTAGGTATGGGCTATGGAGGAATAGAAAGTGATGGTGAGGATGATATGATCCATGATGAGCAAGCTAGTGATGTTGAGGAGGATAGTGATGATGATGTGGTAGAGATTGAGAATCCTAACCCTATAGTTTCTGAACCAACCATTGAGATATCCAGTGGATCTGAAGATGAGCTTGAAGAGAATAATGTGGTTGATAGTGAGCCACAGCAAAATGATGAGGCTATGGATGAAGACTCGGATCCGGAAGAAGACTTGGATGATCCTAATGATCAAGACTTTACTCCAGAGCAATACAAGGAAAGAAATGATCGTCGTGATGACGTTAGTCTCTAGAGAAATGTAATCCTTAGTTTTATTTTACATTGATTAATAAAGTGGCAAAGCTACTATTTATGGTTTTAGTTTATTATAGTTGGAGAATAAATGTTATGGCATTAGTGGATGTAAGACTTATTCATTGGAGTTTTAATAAAAGAATAGAATTTCCTTTTTCGTTATCCTTTAAGTTTAATTCTCAATTCTAAGTCTTGTGGGTATCGCAAAGGGATTATTTGTTATTTCTTCAATGAAATTTTATGTGCAAGGTGGTTTAGTAGCAACCATCTAAATTTACTTGCATCGAATAGTGGGGTGAGAAGGCCCGAAAGTGGCGCCAACTCTTCCCCCTAGGTGGCGCCTAAGTGTGTTATTGTTGTGAGTAGGTTCGTTGTAGAACCAGTACCTTAGTAATGTCGTGTCCAACCAATATTGAAGTTAGCCTTTCTATTTATTCAGGAGAAGGGATATGGCTAGCCAAGAGATTTCTGAAGTGGTTAGACAACTAGCTGAGGTAGTTCTTGACCTAGCTCAAACCAGAGCAAACCCAATGCATGACCCGGCTGGGGAAATGTTTAAGAAAATAGCTCAAAGCAAGCCTCCACTCTATAGAGGAGAGATTGAACCAAGTGTGTTGGAGAACTGGTTGAGAGAGTTTGATAAACTCATTGTAGCTATGAATTGCCCCGAAAACCTTAGGGTGAATAGTGCAGTGTACTACCTGAGAGATGAAGCTGATTTGTGGTGGCAACGATGTGAAAATACCCTTAAGAGCCACACCTAACTTTGGATGGGAAGCATTCAAAACCTCACTAAGGAACAAGTTTTACCCACCTTACCTGAAGAAGCAAAAGGCGCAGGAGTTCATTGAACTCAAAATGGGAAGTCTGTCTGTGACGGAATACTATTCTAAGTTTATAGAGCTGTCTAGGTTTGCACCTGAAGTGGTGGCAACAGAAGAGCTCAGGGCTCAAAGATTCGAGAATGGTTTGACCATGGACTTACATCTGTTGTTGTCTGGAGAGACCTTTACCTCATTAGACACCCTGTACGGAAAAGATGCTCACCTGTATGGGTTACAGCAAAGGAAGAATGGTAGTGCTGAAAAGAGAAAGATGGTGGAAACTCGAATCAAGGAAATAACCATCAGAATCAGGGGAATTTTAAGAAGCACAAAGGAAATGGGAATTTCCAGTTTAGGGCTAACAATGGTGGTAATCTCAACAACCAAGGTGGTGGAAATCAGTCTCGAAGGAATGGAGTACGGACCTACGAATGTAGGCGCTGTAACATGAATCACCCTGGAAAGGATTGTGATGGGAACTTGGTGACTTGTAGATTCTGTCAGAAGTTAGGCCATAGGGAGTATGAATGCTATTCTAAGAATGGAAAGCCTAACCAAGGTAACCACCAAGGCAATAACCGGAATAATCAGAACCGGAACGGGGGGAAATGGAGGTGGAAATCAAAGGAACTACCAAAGTGGTAACAATGGCAATAGCAATGGCAATCACCAGAACCATGGAAAGCCTGGAGGGAACCAACAGCAGAATGGGAATCGAAACAACAATGGGAACACCAATGGAGGTAGCTATAACAAAGGAGTTGCCCAAGGAAAGTTGAATGTGATATCTAGGCAAGAAGCGGAGACTTCCTCTGACGTCATAGCGGGTACTTTTTCTATTAATTCCGTTTCAGTTAAAGTTCTATTTGATTCTGGTGCGACTTATTCTTTTATATTAGTAGATGCTTTGGGGAAATTAGGGTTGGAAGAGCCTGAATCGATTGAAGTACCTATAGTCATACCTACTGGTAGTATAGTGAAGTGTACCAAAATCCATAGAGATGTGCCTATGACCATAGCCAAGACCGTATTCTTATCTAACCTAATCGAATTCGAGTTAGGAGAGCTAGATGTAATTCTAGGAATGGATTGGTTGGCCAAGTTCAAAGCCAAAATAGACTGTGAGAAGCAGAAGGTTCACTTGAGGTCTAGCCTAGGCAAAGTAGTGTCATATCGTCGTTTTGGTAAACCTAAGAACATAGGAATCATCACAGCAATGGAACTCGTGAAGCTAGTCAGTAAAGGGAACCCAGCTTTCTTATGTAATGTAAGGAACTTAGAGCATGTGATCAAGGATCAGCCTGAGGATATTGCAGTAGTCAATGATTCCTTGATGTATTTCCAGAAGAGATCCCGGGAATGCCTCCCAATCGACCTATTGACTTCACCATAGATTTAGTGCCAGGAACCGCCCCTATTTCAAAAGCACCTTATAGAATGGCTCCAGCAGAAATGAATGAATTAAAAGGCCAACTAGAGGATCTATTGGAGAAAGGTTATATTAGGCCAAGTGCATCGCCTTGGGGAGCACCAGTGTTGTTTGTGAAGAAAAAGGATGGGAGTATGAGGCTCTGTATAGACTACAGGGAGCTCAATAAGGTCACAATCAAGAACAAATATCCATTACCTAGGATAGAAGACCTATTTGACCAACTAAAAGGAGCAGGAATCTTTTCAAAGATCGATTTGCGTTCAGGTTATCATCAATTGAGAATCACTGACCATGACATACCAAAGACCGCATTCAGAACTAGATACGGACATTATGAGTTCAATGTTATGCCTTTTGGGTTAACCAATGCCCCTGCAATATTTATGGACTTAATGAACCGTGTATTCCATGCCTATTTGGACAAGTTTGTAGTGGTTTTCATAGATGACATCCTAGTGTATTCAAAGAGTGAAGAAGATCACGCGGAACACTTGAGATCGGTGTTGAGTACCTTGAGGGATAACCAGTTATATGCCAAGTTCTCAAAGTGTGAGTTTTGGTTAGAAAGAGTTGCATTCTTGGGACATTTTGTGTCAAAAGAAGGAGTGGCAGTCGACCCTGCTAAGATCAAAGCTGTCAGTGAATGGCCTACACCCAAGAGTGTGACTGACATTCGTAGTTTTCTGGGATTAGCTGGCTACTATAGACGATTTGTTCAAGACTTCTCTAGGATAGCCAAGCCCATGACTACCTTGATGAAGAAGGAAACCAAGTTTGAATGGAGTGACCAGTGTGAGGAAGCATTCCAAGCCTTAAAGACGCGATTGACAACCGCGCCAGTGTTAACCTTACCAGATGAGAGTGGTGCATACGATGTGTATAGTGATGCCTCTAAGAATGGTTTAGGGTGTGTATTGATGCAAAACGGGAAAGTTATTGCGTATGCGTCAAGGCAATTGAAGCCATATGAATCCAATTACCCTACCCATGATTTAGAGCTAGCAGCTATAGTATTTGCATTGAAGATATGGAGACACTATCTGTATGGTGTGAAGTGTAGGATATTTACGGATCACAAGAGTTTGAAGTACATCTTCACACAGAAGGATTTGAATATGCGCCAACGAAGGTGGTTGGAGTTAATTAAGGACTATGATTTGGATATCCAATACCGTGAGGGAAAAGCCAATGTAGTTGCGGATGCCTTGAGTAGGAAATCAAGTCATAGTGTTAATGCGTTAGTAGTTGCTAACGAGCTGTGTAAGGACATGCAGCGTTTGAACCTTGAAATAGAAGGTGGTGAGAGCCTTGTGGGAATAATGAATGCCTTAACCATCCAACCGTCAATATTTGATGAGATTAGAGAGAATCAAGCTGGTGATGTAAAGTTGGAGCGAATCAGGGAAAAGATTTCGCAAGGTAAGGAGGTAGATTTCCGAATCCATGATGATGGAAGCTTGAGGTACAAAGGCAGGTGGTGCGTGCCTCAAAAGTGTGGAGAACTGAAAGAGAGATTGATGAAAGAAGGGCATAATACGCCATATTCTGTGCACCCTGGGGGTGACAAGTTGTATAAGGACTTGAAAAAGGTCTATTGGTGGCCAAGGATAAAGAACGAAGTGGCTGAATTTGTGGCTAGATGTCTGACTTGTCAGAAGGTTAAAATTGAGCATAGGAGACCTCAAGGGAATGTCCAACCTTTAGAGATTCCAAGCTGGAAATGGGACTGTATTTCTATGGACTTTGTCACTTGTTTACCTAAGTCAAAGACTGGGAATGATACAATTTGGGTTGTGGTAGATAGGTTGACCAAGTCAGCAGTGTTTATAAATGGAACAACTTGCTAAAGCCTACATTAAGAATGTTGGGAGGTTACATGGAGTTCCTAAGGATAACGTATCAGATAGAGATTCAAGGTTTCTTTCGAATTTCTGGAAAAGTGTGCAGAAGAGTTTTGGTACAACATTGAAAATGAGTACAATCTTCCACCCAACCACGGATGGACAAACTGAAAGGACTATCCAAACCCTGGAGGACATGCTTCGGGCATGCGTTATTGATTTCCAAGGAAGTTGGAAAGATAGCCTAGATTTGATTGAGTTTTCCTATAACAATAGCTATCATGCTAGCAGTGGAATGGCACCATTTGAGGCTTTGTATGGACGAAAGTGTAGAAGTCCACTTTGTTGGAACGATATTAGTGAAACCATAGTGTTGGGACCTCAAATGATAGAGGACACCATGAACCAAATCCGAACCATCCAATCAAAGATTCAAGCGGCGCAGGATCGCCAAAAGAGTTATGCAGACTTGAAACGTAGGGATGAAGAGTTCAACATAGGTGATAAAGTGTTGCTCAAAGTGTCACCAATGAAAGGTGTCATGAGATTTGGGGAGAAAGGGAAGTTAAGCCCTAAGTACATAGGCCCATATGAGATCTTAGAAAGAATCGGAAAGGTAGCTTATAGACTAGCCTTGCCTATGGACTTGCATAGAGTGCATAATGTGTGCCACATATCTCAGTTAAGGAAATATATCCCGGATAAATCGCATGTGTTGCAATCGGAGACCATAAAATTAGACCAAAGTCTAACCTTTGAGGAAAGACCTGTCAAATTCCTTGATAGCAAAGTGCGTAGTACGCGTACTAAAGATGTGAAAATTGTCAAAGTGTTGTGGTCTAATCAAGAATCTGAGGAAGCCACTTGGGAAGCGGAGGACGAAATGAGAAAGAAATATCCCGAGCTTTTTCCCGAGGTTAGTTGAGTTACGGGGTCGTAACTCGTGTCTTTTAAGGGGGGTAGAGTGCGGTAGAATTTCGCGCTTTTTACCCTGTTTTCCCCTATTTTATGCTTAAATTAGTGCTTTCTATTGAATTTGCACTTATTATTGTCCTGTTTAATCATGTAAAGAGTACAGCAACTTAAAAATTTTGTAAACGAACGTATTGAAAAGTCTCAGAAAGTCTCAAGTTGAGTTGAATTTTTGATTTCCGAACCCAAGTTTCGGGACGAAACTTTTTTTAAAGAGGGTAGACTGTAATACCTCGTATTTTTATAATATTTATAAATATATTTTATTATATTTATAAAGCATTTTACGATTTATTAGCATTTAAATAATATTTAAATGTATTTAATGTATTTTAATTAATTAGAATATTTATTATTTTAATTAATTACGAAACGAATTTAATTCTTGAGTCGGGAAATTAAATGAGTTGCAAATGATTTTTTAAAGCTTCGGGTTTTAAATAAAAAGTCCAATTCGTTTTATTAAACGAGCCCAATCCAAACAGTTCAATTTAAATCCTAAATTAGCCCAATTCATTTAATTCCTAAGCCCAACTCAAATATCCGAAGCCTAGCCCATCAAGGGATTAGGGAGCCTATAAATAGGACTCCCCATCATTAAATAAACCCCTAAAATTTCATGAAGCCCCTTTTTGATTTCTTGCCCAACACTCCTCTCTCTCTCTCTCCTCTTTGGTTCGGTCCGCCCGCACGCACAGCACGAGCACGGTCGTGCCTCGTGTGCTGCTCGTGTGTTGCTCGCCCCTTGTTGCTCGCCCTTGTTGCTCGCCCCTTGTTGCTCGCCCCTTGTCGCTCGCCCCTCCCTCTTGCTCGAGCCCAGCCAGCGCGCCCTCGCGTGCTGTTGTGCTGTTGTTGTTGCTGCTGTGTGCGTTGCTCGCGCCAGCCACACCACACTCCCTCTCTCTCGCCTCGCGCTCCAGCGCCCACACTCGCACTCTCTCGCTCTCTCCTCGCGCACAGCGCCCGCCTGCAGCCCTCGCGCCCAGCCCCTGCGCGCAGCCCCTGCTCGTCGCCCCTCTTGCCTGCGCGCGCACACACGACGTGTGTGTGTGTGTTGTTCGTGTTCGTAATTCGATTCTTTTTTTCGCCCAATCACCCTAATTCGTGATTGTTCCGTGCTATAGGCCGGATTGGTATAATTCTCTTCTTCCTTACCTATTCTATTTAAATTCCGTATTTTAAATTATTATATTAATATTGTTTTGAGTAATTAAAATGCTGGGAACCGGTTATGAATACCGTGGTTTGAGGATTTGTGTGTTGTGATTCATTAGGTTTGTTTTAATTATTAAAGGATGAATTTTCAGATTTGTTTATTTAATAAAGCATGGATTTTTATGATATTAAACTAGTGTTATTGGGATTTTCAAGTTAGGGTTTTAACCTAGACCTAATGAGTCAATTGATTAGCATAATTAAATGATGATTTTAATTATGATAATCAATTATATTTTCAGATTTGAATAAAGGTTTAAAGTGTGATTTTCATTGATTTTAAATGCGGAAAAAGTATGTTTTTGTACTAGGGATTGATTTTGCAAATCGAGAAGACTTTATTATTGAAAAACGATTGAATTATAAAGTCTAAAGGAAGTTTTAATTTTTATAAAGTTGCTGGAAATTTAATGAACATGGAAATAATTTAAGTTTCATTATTTTGATGATAGGAGGTGATTTCTAGTTGAGTGCTCGTTATTGCAAAGTGGCCCCTACGCTTAGGTATTCAAGGTACGTACAAGTCTAGGGCGACCACACCTTTTTGTCAATGACATTACATGATTGTTGATGATGTGAATTACATTATGTGAAATCATGTTTATTTTGGTGAACGAGCATGTGTTTGTGATGTTGGATTTATTGAATTAATCGTTGAACAAGCATGTTGAAATTATCATGAGTATGGATTTGATTGTCAATCGTGTTGTTCAATATTTATGCATGTATGGTTCAATTAACATGCAAGGGATGGATTAATTATTTGTATGCTATTGTACGGGATGTCTAGCATACTTTGAGCCATTTATTTGTACCTCGATGTACTATTTATTTTACCACATGTGAAGGGTTAGCTCACGTAAGCCACCGCACATGTAGGGTTCAGTTGGGAATATTATGTACGAAATGAATTAGGATTTGTCGTGCAAGGGCACAACCCTCATGTTAATATGCCTGATGTGGAGTCTCACTTTGGTGAGGAGGAACATGGTAGTAATATCATAAGTGTCTTGCTTAATTGGTTGATCACAAGTCTTAAAGCATTAAAATAAGATTGTTTTGGTTGTCGTTTATTAATTGTATGTATGCATGTTGTCGAGTCTTGAGTTCGCCTTTATTAAAATATTAATAAACGTAAAGTGCAACCGGAACAAGCTTCAAAACTCTTGGAACGTATATACCTTGAGTATGAACAATGGGGGGAGTCTTGCCGGAAAGCTCGTACTCCTACTAATGATACAAGACGTTGTTTCATTTATATTATGCGTAGGAATTCCGTCGGTATGGCCCGACACTCGGTATGGCCCGATTTTATTATTATTATATTTGGTGTTTGGTTGGCTCCCATCACCTTTTTCCCTTTGTGGATTATTCTTTTGGCCCGTTCGAAGCTTATTCTAATTAAATTGTGAGTCAAGAGTCGAGTCAAGAGTCGAGTCTTGTATCTCATGATTGTTTGATTTGTTATTATATGGCTTTTGCATGTTGACTAGTATTTAGTGAGTGATGCATGCTTTAGTTTCATTACTCTATTCTTGTAAGTACTCAGCTTTTGCTGACTACGTGCTTTGTGTGTTTCCGGTCATGGCCTTTGCCTTAATGACCCTATGATGATCCATCATTTGCACTTGCATTGTTGGGGAGTAGATTAATATAGCAGGTTGGTAGATCAAGTACGATCGAAATCATGTGGCTTGGGATGATTGAGAGAGTTGCATGCTTTCGTTCTTTGAAACTATTTTATTTAACTTTATTTTAATTATGTTTGAAATATTTGAATTATTTATACTTTGGGTTTTGGGCCATTATGGTTCCAAATTGTAGGAGACCTCAATATTTCATTAATTATGGTTTTTAAAAGTTAGTTGGCATTTAATTCCGCTGCGTAATTCTGGTAATAGCCTTAACCGTTATCACGGTGGCGGTAATGCTTTAGTAATTCCTTTATTTTAAGTTGGAAAATGGTTTTATAAAAAGCAAGGAATTATTAGGGTGTTACAAGTAAGCTGTGGATTAATATCATTAATTCCACTTGAACTGAAGCGGCCTCTAGCTAGGCATTCAGCTCACTTGATCTCACTGAATTATTAACTTGTTAATTAATACTGAACCGCATTTATTAGACTTAATATTATATGCATACTTGGACCAAGGGCACTATTTCCTTCACAAAAGACCTCAGATAATATCATACAGCAACGTCATTAACTCGGCAAAAATGACTCCATGAGCTCTTGGTGTATACGGAGTAATAAGTTTAGAAATTTCAAGCACCCAACACACATCTACACAAAACATTATATATGTGACATAAAACATGAGTTTATTGCTCAAACGTTAAAAAAATTAGCAATGAAAAGTGCATTATTTTATTTAGACAATCAATCAAATGTTCAAATGTACGAGTTGTTTTATATCGTGAAGCAGGTGCACCTATTTTATGTTACATTAATTTCAATTTAATGCGATATAGAATCCAAAAAAACCAATTTATACTTTATAAACCGAAAAGAGAAAAGAGATCACCTTTTCCAAAGACCTTACAGTTTTGGGGACACCGGAACCTAAAAATCAATCCAACAACCTATAACCAGAAAAATAAAAGCTGGAGACGCAATGTATTAGGGAAACAAAAAGAAGAATGAATAGTAGAATATATCAAATTGAAACACATGCATTTGATAGCAATTCACCTTCAAAGTTAAGCATATCGAAATTGTTTCAATCAAAATATTATTTGTGAAAAGAGTAAGAACACAAAGTTAAGTACATATATATTGAGTGATCAGGGTAGTTAAGAGTCCAATTACATGATTAAAGTTATTAAATTAAATTTATGTGGAAAATTTAATTTGCGAACGAAGAATAATTAAGATATGGGATCATTGAGGGATTTAAATTAAGAGTGGTGTTATAATGACAATAAATAATATCTTAAGTATTTTATTTAATAGTATAATTGATTGTTAGTTTGTTACCATGTTAATTAACTTCAATAGTGTATTTAATTTAAGAAATTTATTGCTATAACTAAATAAGTACTCCCTCCATTTCTTTTTGATGTATCCATTTGGAATCTGGTGTGGTTTTTAAGAAATTTGGAATATTGGTTTGTATGGGTATACGTGTAATGATTGGGTGTAAGAGAAATGATTGGGTGTAAGAGATTATAATAAATAAAGGAGTGAGAAAATAATAAAGAAATAAGGTAAGAGAGATGAGTGATAATGATGGGTGATAAAGGAGGTGAGAGAGTGGGTATATGGGGAAGGGAAAAGAATTAAATATTATGGGTGGGGAAAATAAGGTGGGAATATGGGTAGAATCTTTAGGTATTTTGGTAATTAGATAGAAATGTAAGGGTATTTTAGGATAAAATGTATGTCCAAAAATAGAATAGATTCTAAATGGATACAACAATATGAAATGCTTAAAATGGAAACGGATACAACAAAAAGAAACGGAGGGAGTACTTCATAGTATAATACTACCTCCGTTCCTTAATGTTCTTTACGCTTACTATTTGCACGGACTCCAATGCAATATTTAACCACTTATACATCCAATTTCGTATGTGAAAAAATTATAAAAAAGTTGATATTATGAAAATACATAACAAAAGCAATCTAACAAGATCTTACATAATAACGTCTTGATGTATATAAAAGTGAAAATTTACGGTCAAAATTTTTATACTTTTGACACATATTCCAAAGCGTAAAGAACATTAAGGAACGGAGGTAGTATATTACTCCCTCCCTTCTTTTTTGTTCTTCCCATTTAGAATCTGGATCGATTTTTTTATAAAACTGGAATCTTGGTGTAAGAATAATGATTGGGTGTAAGAATAATGATTGAGTTTAAGAGATTATATTATTTAAAATAAAGTAAGAAGAGATAAAATATTAAAGAAATGGTGTATGGGGTAGGGTAGTGAAAGGGATGGGTGGTTGAGGTAGGGTAGTGAAAGGGATGGGTGGTTGGGAAGTGGTGTAAAAGTAATTAAATAATATGGGTGGGGAAATAGTGGATGGAATCTTTAGGTATTTTGTGTAAATGTTTAGAAATATAAGGGTATATTGGGAAGAAAAGTATGTCCAAAAATAGAAAGATTCAAAATGGGAAGAACTTTTTGAAATGCCAAAAATAGAAACGGGGAGAACAAAAAGAATGGAGGGAGTACTACCATAAATAATCAGAAGGTTTTAGATAAAAAAAATATACGAAATATATTAATTATATTATTCTAAGTTAATTATTTATATTAAAAGAGAGACGAATCAATGAGTAATTTACTACGTAGGTAATATTTTAGGATATTTATTATCAACATAATGTTTAAGTTTTATAATGACAATAAATAATATCTTCTCAGATTCTTTCTCAATAAGACAAAATAAATTTAGACTAATAATTATTTTTTAAAATTAAAAGAGAGGTCAATCAATGAGTGACATTTGTCATCACCATATTGATTTCCTCTCTTTTAGTATATTATATACGTAGTAGATTCTAACTATATTAATTTTTGGAAGGGAAAAAAATATCTTGAGTTCTCAAAGTAATACTCCGTAATATACGTTTTTTTTTACGCTAATAAGAAGTGTATTTTAGATATGGTGTCCATAAGCAAATTTAAGAAGTTTAAAAATTTTAACTATATTAATTTTTGGATGTTATATAAATAAACAAGGGGAAAAAAAATTCTCGAAGTAATACTTCGTAATTTATAGATATAGTGTCCATAAAAAAATTAAAGAAGTTTAAAAAATTTCAAGAGAAAAGAAACAAAATACGAAGTTTTAGGGCATGTTTGGATTGGGTGTAATGGATTAAGGGGGTAATAAAAGTCAAACCACCTTAATAAAAGAACAATGAATGTGAATTGGGGTGATTGAAAGGAGGATGTTGTGGTGGTATTGTGATGAGAAGTTGTGGTAGTGGTGGTGTTGAGATGAGAAAGGAGGAAGGGGGAAGATATTAATTAATTTATTACCCCAAAATGAGGGTAATAATCACCGTAGTGGAATGGTGGGTAATTATTCCCCCCCACAATGAGGGTATTTGTTCCCCTTTTCTTTAATTTTTTTCTTGCCAACACTACCTTCTTGTCTTTGCCACTATTTCATCCCCTCATTATCACTTTCAATTACTATATATTACTATTATTATTATTATTATTCTAGGAGCGACATGTAGACAGTGGATAATGGAGTTATGGAGGAGAGAAAAACTTTTCTTTTATAATCTAAAAAATACACTAATTTATAATCTAATAATATGTTTTATGTAAATAAAAATTTATAATTATACATTACTTTTAAATATTATTTTAATTATGAGGATTAGGTTAGTTTTAGGTTTTATCGTAGTAAAAATGTCCTTCATCTCCCAGCCATACTACACGCACCATATTATTATTACTAGATTTTAACCCGTGCGATGCACGGATTCTATTAAATTGTTATGTTTAAATAAAAATCCTACGTATATACCACTTTTATACATTAGATTAGATTAGTTTTTTATTTTGCATTGAATTTCATTTTAGATTTTTTTTATTATGAAAGTGTTTGTTTTTGGATGAAATTGTATAAGCGTAATATTAATAAATAATTAATAAAAAATATATGCGTGGAAGTTAATCATTTCTTTACGTGGCACTCGACTTTTTTAATTC
This sequence comes from Spinacia oleracea, assembly GCF_020520425.1. Taxonomy (NCBI): domain Eukaryota; kingdom Viridiplantae; phylum Streptophyta; class Magnoliopsida; order Caryophyllales; family Amaranthaceae; genus Spinacia; species Spinacia oleracea. Next base: position 5,995,356 of record NC_079492.1, on the reverse strand, counting down.
AAAATTAATTTTGAAATCTTATTTTTCATTGGCCGGAACCGGCCATTAGATTTTTCTATGTGGCGCTCTAATATTGGATTAATGTTTGATTTTAAATTGAATTTTATTTATTTTATTTTAGATTATTGTTTGATTTTGGATGAATTCTATTTTAGATTTATTTTTTAATTATTAGAGTGGTTGATTTTAGACGAAGTTGTATATATTAGTAATTAATTAATTAAAATATCTACGTGACACATAATTAATTATCTACGTGGAAATCGATTATTTTTTAATTATTAGAGTGTTTGATTTTCGATGGAGTTGTATATATTAGTAATTAATTAATTAAAATATCTACGTGGCGCCTAATTAATTATCTAAGTGTCACTTGATTTTTTAAATGCAAAAAGAAATTAGCACCATTATTTTTCATTGGCCGAAACCATTGGTATTCAAAAAGAATTTAGAAATATTATTTTTCATTGGCGCTCTAATATTTCAGCAAATATTCCTCCATTGGACGAAGCCATTAGATTTTTCTACGTGGCGCTCTAATATTGGATTAATGTTTGATTTTAAATTGAATTATTTTATTTTAGATTATTGTTTGATTTTGGATGAATTTTATTTTAGATTTATTCTTTAATTATTAAAGTGTTTGATTTTAGATGGAGTTGTATATATTAGTAATTAATTAAGTAATTAAAATATCTATGTGGCACCTAATTAATTATCTACGTGGCAATCGATTATTTTTTAATTATTAAAGTGCTTGATTTTCGATGGAGTTGTATATATTAATAATTAATTAATTAAAATATCTACATGGCACCTAATTAATTATCTACGTGGCACCAAATTAATTATCTACGTGGCACTTGATTTTTTTAATTCAAAAAGAAATTAGAAATCTTCTTTTTCATTGACCGAAACCATTAGTAATCCTAGGTGACGCTCTAATCTTTCAGCAAATATGCCTCCTTTATATATGTATATTAGATTATTATTATTATTATTATTATTATTATTATTATTATATTATTATTATTATTCGAGTTCATCTAAACAGGAAGACATAGAGACTACACGCATGCTAGTTTCAAAATTAAACCATTGTTGCCCATTGAAGAACAATTTTTAATTAGTTTTGAAAATATTATAAACGCACGTTGCAAAATAAGGTTTTGAAAATATTGTAATTACAAATGATACTACACGCATGCTAGTTTCAAAACTAAACCATTGTTGCCCATTGAAGAACAATTTTTTTTTTTGGGGGGGTTGGGGGATGTAAACAGGAAAGATGAAGATGATGAAAGAACAAAACCAATAAAGATGAATACATATTTTCTAATCTACTGTATTTTTTTATTTTCTAAGTATAAATTAGTAAATTTATTTTTTATTTTAATTTCCTATATCATATAAATAAATTAGAATATTAAGATTTCCTATCATTTTTGTAACATGTATTATAGGTTATATAATCTAAATATTTTAGTTACCAAATACATTTATGACACATAAACGTGACATATCACCATTATGACACGGTTTAAAAGTCGCATGTTACGACCTTTATCATTTTCGAATGCTCTAATCCTCACTAACCCCAACCTCCTACAAAGTACAAACCCACAGAAGAATGAAAATTCGAATCCAAATATTCATCCCAATCCAATTGAAAAGGACAAATTAGAACATGGAAGTGAAACCAAAGGAGTAAAAATCATCTATAAGATCCGAAAGTCAGACATTTAGGTAGTATGAAAGGGTGAAATTCATAATTACATTACTTTTTTTTTTTTGCATATATTCAAATCTTAAAGAAGGTATAATAAAATTCAAAGAAGAAGATGATTGCTAAAATTAGGAAACAATGAAGGTACTCCGTAATACATAGTGGAGGTGTACTCCACCAAAATCCTTAACCAAGACTAGTACTCCGTAACCATTAAGAGTTGAATTTTAACCGTGAGATTGATGATGGTGATGAAATAATAGTAGCCACATGCACAATTGCCTTTTTATTTTATTAATTATTCTATAAATACCATAGTTCCGGACATTCTTTTAAGTGCACTCTCTCTTCTTTTTAACGTAAAAACGGAGACTTATTATTAATTAGACCTTTAGATCATGATCAAGTTTACACAAAATGGGCTTACCATAGCAAAAACCGACAGCCCAAGTATACATAATCATTTCCGTTCAAATTAAAGTTATGGAAAATTGTATTTCATTAATTGTCAAACCAAACAACGTAAGATGATTAAAAAAGATAAACTTATTTTTCATAAAAACGTTTTACACCCTACCAAATGGAGCTTAGATGTGAGGTTATTAGAAAGCCAAGAGAATAAGTCAACTTTTGCATAAATAATCAACCAAATATTGTTTTTTCCATTCAAGGTTATGTAACTTTCGGTAAAAACAACTCAAAGTCCTAATACACCCTCCACAATTTATTAGGAGTCGCACTTATCATTTTCGGTCATAATTTATTAGGAGTCACACTTCTATTTTTAGCACCCCACCATTTTATTAATAATATATCTAATTTTTCATATAACCCACCACCACATCAAACAATTCATTTTAAAAATCCACCCCACCAAAGTTAATGGTTCACACTTGTTTTACTTAAAAAAAATTACTTATCCCAACCCCATTTACTTTATTATTTTATTTCATTATACAATCTATATCTATACTAAAAGAAAAGTTTATCTCTCTTCCATTGTCCACTGTACACATGTTGCTCCTAGAATAATAATAATAATAATAATAATAATAATAATAATAATAATAATAATAATAATAATAATAATGCACATCTCAGCTAATTAAGTAACTACTTCCTCCATTTTTATAGGTTAACTAGTTATCTCTATACACTATTAGTGATTTTGAAAGAAATAATTTTTATTAAAATGAAAAAGTTTATCACTAAATATTTAATTATATCGGTGTAATTTTTGAACATTTTAAGTTAATTTTACTCGATGTACAATATTTATTTATACATAACTTGTAAATAAAAATTTGTGATGCAGAAGGGGAAAAATATGTGGACTCAAATTATGGCCTGTTAAGAATTAAAAAAAAAGAAGTATGGACTCAAATTATGGCCCGTTAAGAATAATCTGCTCAAAGGAAAGAACCAGCTGTCAAAAAAAAGAAAAGGGAAGGAAGTAAAGGAACTCAGTTAAATAATGTAATAATACAAAGTGGAGTAAAACAAAAAACAAATATTTGCCACTTCTATATATATATACCCCACCATTATTTTTGCCCACATTTCCCTTCCCTTTTAGTACGGTATTACTCCCTCCGTCCCGGAATACTTGAAACGCTTTCCTTATCGGGACGTCACGGATTACTTGAAACACTTCTAAAAATGGAAACTTTACATAATATTTTATTATTTTCTCACCTTACCTAAGGGCCCACCAACAACCCTACTACCCCAAATAAACATTAAAAAATTCATGACCCCCCACCACATCCCACTATCTATATTAAAAAAAATACCCCACTACTAACTACCTTTCAATTAAATAAGAAGTCAATTATACCAGTCAAACGGTTTCAAATATTCCGGGACGGAGGGAGTAGTATTAGGTTTTCTCCTCACTTGAAAGAATACTTTACTGAGAAAAGCTACAAGCATCTAATTAACAATGGCGGCGGCAGAGGCAGAGTAAGTGTTTTCCTTTCAAACCTCCTTGTTTGTATAATTTACACAAATGTACGTAAATGGTGGAAGAGATACAAAATAAAGTGTATATTTTTTTTTTTGATATCGGGCTTTATCAAGTAGATTTTAGTTTGTTTCAATATCCAACTGACTTCAACTCAAGGTTGAAAGAGGTAAATTTTTTTTTTTTTTTTTTTTTTTTTTTTTTTTTTTTTTTTTTTTTTTTTTTAAGTTTTTCCATTATTACATGAGTTTAACTTTGAAATTTAATGAATCAATCAATTGTCAAAGTTAGCGGCAATGTCATAGATGATGATTATCTTAAGCGTCTTTCCGAAGATAGGAGGAGTGTGTTGTATGTTCTAGCAGGTTTGTCTTAATTTCCTTTTTTTTTTTTTTTTTTTGAGAATTGCCTTAATTTTCATTTTTACGTTCTTTTCTTGAATATATTATTGTATTTATCTTATAATTTTATTTTATTTTGGTTTTTGTTGACTAGATTCGTCTTGGAATGTTCGCTGTGTTATCGAGGCATGTTAATACTCATAGGTTTATTATTTGAGGAAGATTTTATGTTGTGAAGATTTTAAAAGGGGAAAGGCTAGGGATACACATGGTGTGCAAATGTATCTTGCACACCACCTATTAAATTATGCCACCTCACAAATCCCACTAAAAAAAGAGAGGGAAAAGCTTTGTGAAAATAATATTTTGGGCGGCAATTATTTTCACTGATTTGCGCCATTTTGTTCTCTTGAGCGGGATGTATTTGCGCCAACATACCCATTTTCATTTTTGCGCCAAAACAATTTTCACCTCAACTTTCATCTTTCACCTCAACTTTCATCTTTCACCTCCATTTATAAAAAGAGGAACTGCAAAGCAAAGAAAATATTTCTGGTTTTTATTTCTAAAGTGAATGCAAATTATGTGATTATTTTTCCCACTCTGAATTTCTATTTATCTTTATATTTTCCGCCATTTTCGAAGCTTGTAACTATCTCAATGAATTTCTAATTCTAAAGTACTGCAAATGACATTTTCGACGCAGCTAAACGTTTGCCATTAAAGAAACTTCCATGTGTTTAATAATGCATATAACATGTTTGATGAAATTACCAAGAGAGTTTCATTTTGTTTTATTAAGATTTAATTAGTTTCAGTTGTGATATACTAGGTGTAAGAAGGTGTAGAAGAGAACTAGATATGTAATGTGTTATTATTCGACTTTTCGAAACTGGAAATGATGAATTGTAAGTGACAATGGCTGCTTTGTTTAGTTAAGTGACAATGGGATGTTGAAGCTACATGAAATCGTATGAGTTATGTCTATGATTCTATAAATTGAATAAAAGATACTCATAAATGTATTTTGATTTTAGAATTTGAATAAAATATACTCTCTCACATAAAACCAGAAGTGAAAAAACCAGATAGAAAAAAAAGAGGAATTTTTTTTCACCATTCAGTAGGATCGAACACGGGTTTACCGTAGTGTAGAGATGATTAAGTAACCAATTTAGCAGGGGGTATCAGCACAACATAGTAAGCTATGAAAATTTTTATATGAAGGATTAAGAAATGAAGTTAATAAGAAGTTTGTGTATAGATTTTATTATACTTGTAATGCTCCCACAAATTCACACATGAACTCCTCAAATATAAATTTTATTATTAACAAAATAAATCAAAATAAAAATAAAACTATTTTCTCCCAATTCCCCTTTTTGTGCATTACGAATCGAACTTGGGTTCATAATTCAACATATCTATAACATGTGGTGAATACTCAAGTGGCGAAGTTAATTCATTTGCCAAGCCTTCACGACTTATTTTATTATTGTATTGTATTATAGGAAAAGGTGTGGTCATAATAATCCTATTGTATAAAAACGCTTATAAAATTTTCTAAACTAATGCCATCGTAACAGATGATTTTGCAATGATACTTCCATAAAATACGATAACAACTAAAACCATCTACTTTAACATGAATTATGATGTCGTGGAATCATTACAATTTTAAGTACATCAAAAAACAAATAAAATCATACTCTCCATCTAAATAGATGAAAAGAATTTATGTTTAAACTATAGACGTGTTGATACCCACTTGTCATGATGGTCACTGCAACCCTGACATGTGTGCAACATGAGCAATTTTTTTTTTAAATCAGTACACTAGTTTATGGGATCATCCTTTTTAAAAGAATCCGTATTTGAATGGTCAAATTAATTTGTATTGCAAATTAGACGTGCTGATACCCCTTTGTCATATTGGTTACTTGAACACTTCCTAAACTTCATAAAACACCAAGGTTCGAATCCTAACAAGACCTTAGGATTTTGTTTTTTTTAATATCACATGTTTTATGGGATCAATATTTACATAAAGAAATCAAATACATTTTTTATGTTTTTTTCCCTATCTAAATATTTTTTGATCCTTTTAAAACAAAATAGATTTTACGTAAAATATACCCTCCAAAAAATTAGTGCAACTTTGATCAAAATTAAAATAGTTTCAAACGTGCATATAATTTATTCTCACTGCCCCCCACTTATAAATAAAATTCATAATAAAATTTCAAATTAGGAATTTTTTTTATATCACATATTTATGGGATCAATATTTACATGATGAAATCAAAATCGATAAAACCACAATCATTATGGCTTTTATTAAAATAGTTTCAAACGTGCATATAATTTATTCTCACTGCCCCCCACTTATAAATAAAATTCATAATAAAATTTCAAATTAGGAATTTTTTTTTATATCACATATTTATGGGATCAATATTTACATGATGAAATCAAAATCGATAAAACCACAATCATTATGGCTTTTATTTATCCTATGTACTACAAACCCTTTCCAAGAAACTAAAATCATGTTGTATTTTGTTAACCGATTTTTTAAAAAAGTTATAAGGTAAAAACTTTTAAACATCTTTTTTAAATAAAATATTTTGACTAATTCACACTTAACCCTTTTTTTTTAAAAAAAAAGTTAATAAATAAATAAATTTAAAGAGCTTCAAAGAGCATCAATGGTGACCATGAAGATTGAACGCTTGGAATGATACCACCTTCACGAACTATATTCTCCAACTTAATAAAATACATCGAACTTGAAACTCTTCGTGTTTAATATGATATTCAATAAACTTAAAGCTAATATTCGCGTCAAGAATAAAAAAACGCTTACTATTCAGGTTTAATATGATATTCAATAAACTTAAAGCTACTATTCGCCTCAAGAATAAAAAAACGTATAGCTTTACTGTTCTTGTGCTTGTTATGTGGAACATATATATTTTTACACTATTCTGTGTGATTGGTAGTTTATTGTATGATACCATATTAACAAAATATGATCTTATAACATCATATAATACCTTCAACAAAAAAAAGCTACCTTAGGGAAGCTTGGAACACATGGAAATAAACTGAAAAATTAGGTAGCATTGTGGTGCCCATTGTGACAAGACTACAAGACGTATTAGTTGCAACATTTGATTACTTGTTAATAAAAGTGATCCTATTAAAACAACAATCATGATAATAGTTAACAATTTCATTATAACAGATCAAAATATTAAAACTAAAACAACAACACTTAACAAAGAAGGAAAATGGTATAGCTAGATGATGGTGATTCCAAAACACAGTAGTCAACAAAAATATTCAGTACATCAAAACATGATAATGTAAATTATAAAAACTAACACAACAACACTTGTAAAATCAAAAGAAGGAAAATGGTATAGCTAGATGATGGTGATTCCAAAACGCAGTTGTCAACTAAAATATCCAGTACATCAAAACATGATAATGTAAATATTGTCAAAGCCTTGACGCATAGCTGAATATTGGTTTGATCCTTGCGACATGTATGACTGTGAAAGCTGTTGCGAATTTCTCACGCTGAAGTTGGGATAACCTCTTCCAAGTGGTTGCTGGTTTAGATATATATTCGGACGATAATTACTGCTGCTGGGTGCAAAAAAGTTAGGATTGTATCCTGCATTGCTAAAATTTCCGCCGTAATATTAATATGTTCCACCGTAGTAAGAATCAGTTCCACCAACACTTCTACCAGCATCAACATGGCCTTGTTCTCCATTTGGCAATGCCTCATCATTCTCCTTTGCAAAATCGAACACAAAAGAGAAAATTCAATCAAAAAAACAGAATAATATGTTATGCAATATTATGATTTCTATACTTTGTATTAGTATTTGTACCACAATATTCTCGTCGTACTTGTATAAAAAATAAAATAAACCCTATATATACATATAATAACAGAAAACGATTCTATATATACAATAATTAATCTTTAAAAACAAGAATGAAGAACATAAACCCTTTTCTATGAAAAAATTAGCTAGCATAAATAGATTATGTATATAATATTGTAACATCGCAAAAACTAGAATGATATATTTTGATGGCCTACAATTTATTTACTTTATTTGAGGTGTAGTCTAACGAATGGAATTAAAAGATCATACCTCGTCCATATCCTCGTCTGTGTCGTGCACAACATTTTTTCGCCTTTCCTTGTTCTTTTCTCAGCTGGGTGCTTTTTCCTTTTCTCTTGAGCCCTACCTTTGCCTCTTTGGTCTGTCGGATCTTTACTGGCCCCTTCAACTGGAACTGCGGAGCGTTCGAGGTGTTGTTTATTGTTTTCCTTTGGCCTTAACCTACGGCGGCCAAACACCCTCTTGCTCGAAGGGTCCCACCAGTCCATAAAATCATCACCATCAGTCCTCTTAATACCAATTGTATCTTCGAGACTCTCACGCATTTTTTCAGTGGCTTCCATCAAAATCGAGAGTGTCTCACTGTTGTGTAGTGCCAACGTAGAAATGTAGTTGTTCCGTTTTGCTACCTCCCTACTGTTTTTCACTTGGGTTGAGTCATTTGGGTCATAATACTCAACCTTGATACTCTCGTAATCCCTAACTACGTTTTTCCTCCATCTAGTCAAAATGTAATTATCAGGTATAGACTTGACATCCTCACTATGAATCGCACGAATGATGTGCCTGCACAAAATTCCCCGAAACTCAAAAAGCATACATGAGAAAGTAAACTCACCCATTTCTTTGTCAATGGTAACCTGAAATGTAACACCCCGACCTCTAAATCAATTATTAAGGAATACTTAGCAGCGGAATTAACCTAATTCGTTCGGGACATTACCTGCCGTAACCCCCTCTTGGGAATTACAAGGCAACCGTCAATCATAAGCTATTAAACTCCAAAATTAACATAATAATCCTTTTTAATTCCTTAATCAAAGTACGTAACTTAATCAAGAATCTTTACTTAAACTTGTTACAACTTAACATTAACTTAGGTGAACATTGTAATAGTGAAATCCTCGCCATTACTCGTTTCCGTGGTCCCCAGCAGTACTTAAAACAGAAAACAAAACGGTGAACCGAAGACTCAGTAACGATTACCCTAGCATCGTAACATCATTTCAATTCATTTTATTTAATAACACAGGGAGAATAGAATATAGTAAAACATTTAATAAATCATCATTTCAGAAGCATCATCATTTCAGAAACATAATTTTAGAAACGTCATTTTAGAATCATCATTTTAGGAACATCATTCTTTAACCTTTTTCCTTTTTAATAGTATTATTCTGGTCGTCAGGACATTACAGGAAACATGGTAGGACGTCTCCTACGAACAGGGGAAGCCAGTGCTTCATAACAGGGGGAGTCAGTACTCCATAACAGGGGAAGCCAGTGCTTCTTATCAGGGGGAACCTTGGTTCCATATCAGGGGAAGCCAGTGCTTCTTATCAGGGGGAACCTTGGTTCCATATCAGGGGAAGCCAGTGCTTCTTATCAGGGGGAGCCTGGGCTCCATATCAGGGGAACTTGACCAGTTCTTACACTTTCATTTATCATGTTTACATTTCTTTTAGTTGAACATTAATCAGGAACATCTCATTCAATCAGGATAGTTCAATAAAATCATTAAATCTCGTTATTTCATAAAATCATTCTTTCAGGAATAATAATTCATTAAATCAGTACTTTGCATAAAGCTGCATTATCGTAAAACGATTCAATCAAATCATACTTGTAATCCCGCAAATCATAAAACATCATTATAAAACATCAATCATTCATAACATTATTCATAAATACATTTCGAAGGGATTGCGGGTACTAGCAATAACCGTTACCTCAATTCCGCGATTTGCTAAGCCTTTTCGTTGGTTCGTTCTTCCTGAGCTCCGAGTTCGATTTCTTTCAAAGTATCAAATTATTGAATTAATATTAAACGATAAACGATTTAAAATCAATAATTTTGAAATAATAATTATATATATTATAAGTCCATTTGCATCATTTCAATTTATTTTAATAGAAATTCAGCAATAAACTATAGCCTCCATGTTTAAATAATAAATAAATTATTCGTAGTCATTTTACGTAAAGAATTTTTTTAATACATTTGAAAATCTGAAATAGAAATTAGGGAGTTAAAACTTACCAAATCCCAAATATAAGTACTGGGCCAACTTTTGTTTCGGGTTTATTATATTAGAGCAAGGAAGCAAGAGTCAGGAATTTGGTTGGGTTTCCTGACTCCCTGCAAGTCGACAAAAAAAAGAGAGGAGGGAGCAACAGGGCATGAAGGAGGAAGAAGAAAAAGGGAGGATGGTACGGCGGTGGTCCGCGACTGGAGGAGGGAGGTGGGAGGCGCGGACAAGTAGCACGCCGGAACGACGGTGTTGATGGTGGTGGGTGCGGCGCTGCCGCAGAAAGAGAGGCAGGGGAGGCGGTGGCCTGGAGGACGAGGGAAAGAGTGGAGAGCGAGGAAGCAATGGTGGTGTTCGGTGGTCTGAAATCGAGGGTAGTCGTTTGTGGTGGTTTCCGGCTGGGAGAAAAGGCAGTGGTGGCTCAATGGTGGTGGTGGTGTTGGCGGTATTAATGGTGGTGGTGGCGGTGGCTTAAAACCGAAAAGAAGGTAATAAAAATGGTGAAAAAAAACTTCATGGTTATCAATGGTGATTGGTGAAAACTGAGATTGAGTTTGTTTGATTGTGCAGATTTCTTGACAAATTGAGGAACTATTTATAGCAATAACAAGTTTCTTATTTATGTAACTGATGATCCTAATTGCAAAAGTTCAAGTGGACAATTGTAAGAAATAGAGGAGAATAGGTGATGAGTAATGAGACCTAGTGAGTTTAGGTGAGTGAATCAGCAAAGCTAGAGGTAATTAGGTGATATTGCTGGCAAACTCCATGGTTTACACGGCAGAGGAGAAGAGAAAGAAGAGTTGACTTGGTTTACAATGGAGTCAAAGGGCATTTTGGTAAATATGCAATGTTGGATAAATTTTCAGAATTTCTATTGCTATATTTAGGAATTAATTAAAATAGAAATGTTTAATCAAAACCAAGTTTTGAAATAATTCTTTATAAAAATATCGTTAACGAAAAATAAATTAAGTTTTCGAATATAATAAGAATGTTTTGAAATTATTAAAAGTCCGAAATAAATTACGAAATATCTAATATTTAAAAAGTAGCTTAAGCTCGTAAATTTGAAATTAAATCATAGAATCTGAAAAATAATAAATAGTGTAATAATATTAAAAATTCAAGCGAAGTAAAACTTCGTTTATTAAAATAAAATTCGAAATTAGGATTTAAAACGATTTTAAACTAAATAAAAATAATTACGCATAATTAATCAAGTTTTTAAAAATTCAGGTTATTACACTCTTACCACCTTAGAAAAAGTTTCGTCCTCGAAACTTGAAAACTAGATTTATAAAATGATTGTTGAAAATTGAAAAAGAACGAATAAAAGTATGATGTTTCATTTTAAAATCAAGATCTCACAATTTCAATTCTGATAATGTCTAGCCTTCATTCCGCCATCATCTTTTAGGACTACGCTTCCACTCGAGACCTAGAGTCGAAGAGTAAAGAATACAAAAGGGGCAAAATTATATATTGATCCTTAAGCGTCATTAAGGTCAACTACATTCCGCCATCCTCTTTCGTATCTCCACTTACTTCATAAAATAGGATCGAGGAGCAAAGAACATAAAAGGGGCAAAGTTGTTAGCATAGACTAGGCTCCCATTTTACTTTGTGATATCTTGTTTGAAAATAGTTTCTACCGAAAACAGTAACTTTTAATGCAAATTAAATTATAATTCTGAAATATATGTATATGTAGTAAAAATAAATATTTATCAACCAATTTCAATACTCGAATAATTTGTAAAAGTCATATATCAATCTCGTACTCTAAGCTCAGGAGAACTTCCATCGGAGACGGCTTCCATGTATAACAATTAGATTACCAATATAATCATGTCATGCAGCATAAACATAATCCATATCATAAGGACGTAATTCATAAACTGAAAATTTTCATATTCAACATAAGCATAACATTCATAATCATTTGATCTAACACACGAGCATGGTTGACCAAAACATAATCATTTATAGAAACCATAGTCATTCATACATCATATCGTTCATGTGCGAATAATTAGAGACATTTCACTTTCATTTTCTATTGGCCTCTTTGTTGCAGGAATCTTGTCGTTGAATTTCATTATTCGATTCGTTTCGATTTCGATTTCAGATCTTTTCTTCTGTGTCACACAACTTGTTGACTACGTTCGTTGCGGGGGTTCGAGTCCAATCACGTGACAGGAACTACATCATTAGACGTACGACTTCGTTACTTATCCTTAGTATTTTAGGTCGACAAACACTTGGGTTTTGGCGGATAATTCTAAGCCTTCACATGTGCCTTTATCAGAAACAACCTAGGTTCCAGAAACTTAGTTCAGACTACCTGGATGTTTGATTTCTTTTCTTAACTCCATTGCATTCTTCAATCATTCATAATTCTTTTCGAACTTCATAACATTCATTGATATCATCAACCTCATAGACAGACTAATTCTCGATAACTTACATTGGTAAGATTCCCAAAACTTTATGCAAACTTAGTTTCATCTTTTCGATCACCATAAATCATGTTTTCCACCTAACATTTTGCAAAACCTTAATTCTCTCGCTTAGCTTTCTTTATAGAGATAATCAAGCATTCTTTCAAAAACAATCCCTATAAATGATGTGGAAAGGTATACTGAAAACACCATCAACCTTACTGACTGACTAATTCCTGATTACTTCCTTTGGTATAATCCTCAGAACTCCATGTGTAACCTCAATTTCATATTTTCACCATAAATCATGTTTGGTCTCGATCACATAATATTTTTGCATAACTTTTTAATATTCTAGCTTAGCTTCCTTAACATATATGAAAATACACTTTGGTACTTACAACCACAAACAATCATTATGAAGAGTGCGGGGAAATAACCCATAAGTCATAACTTAAATGTTTTGAACCTTTAATAATCTTGAGTTAAGTGATGATTTTCTATTTATGAAATATAAACTCATACTCCTGTTTATTCTATCATTCAACCTTAAATACAAACTCATGCTCTTTCGGTACTCTAACAATCAACCTTAAATAATTCATAACATAAAAGTTCCTTAAAACAATTCATATCCACAAATCATGCTTTTATTAATTCTTTCATAACCTTCCTTGAGGACATTAATGATCCTTAAACATTTCATAACATGTCCTTGACAAAATATCTATGACATGATTCAAATCTAAAACAGGAAACTTAGGTTCAAACGTACATAAGAACTAAATTGAAATGGTATCAGCGTTGGCGTCATCTTCTTTTTCCTTGTCAGCTCTCATCATGTAAGCTTTAATTTCCAGATATTGGTGGTCGTGGTGGATCATGATTAACCCTAGCATTGTTGTTGTTTCGTTCGTGATTGGTCGAGGTTGCTCTTCCAGTATCTGTGGGAGGTGGTTTAGGGCAGTCCCTGACAAAATGATCTTTTCCTCCACATCGATAACACGTCTTCGTTCCTGCACGACATTCACTTTCAGTATGGTTTCTCTTTCCACACTTAGCACACCATACACTACGAGCTACTCTATCATTATGACCTTGGTCTCTTCTATAATTATGGTTTCCTTGGTTTGGCCTTTTAGCTCCTCCATGGTTTTGATTATCATTCTTCCTTTTATCACCAACATTTTGTGCTTCTCGTAGTAATACAACTCGTTCAACATTAACTGCAATATCAACCATATCTTGATAGGAATTAAACTTTTGAGTTGCCAACCTATCTTGGTACTTTAAATGAAGACCTCGCTCAAAGCGGTTCATCCTGGATTGCTCTGTCGATACCAGCTCCGGTGCAAATCTTGACAATTCCATGAACTTGTTTGCATATTCCATAACACTCATTGTTCCTTGTTGCAAGTGTAAAAACTCGTCTTCCTTTTGTTTCCTCAGGGATGGTGGATAAAACTTGTCACTTAATGATTTTTGCAGTTCGGTCCAGCCAAAACTAGGCTCATTCTTCCTTTCCTTATTAACTTTCCACAATAAACTTGCTTGACCCGTTAAGTAAAACACGGCGAAATCGACTCTCCATTCCTTAGGACATTGCACGGTTTCAAACAACTGATCTATGCGATTAATCCAATCCTCAAATTCTACAGGGTCGGGCTTGCCATCGTAAGATGGGGGGTTTAGGGATGAAAACTTCTTAAACATTGATGCATTTTCGTTCGCATTCGTCGATTTCTTTTTCTGAGAATCTTTGATTAATTCAGCTAACATCGTGCTAACGGTTTCTAATCGTTCCATCCTTTCTTTGTGATCTTCGATAGGTTGATCGTCATAGGGATCATTGTGGGCAACATCCTCGTAGATAGTGTCATCGTTGACATGGACGTTGTGCTCGTTGTGGGCTCCATCGGTAATATCGTTAGCAGCCTCGATAGTCGACATTCTGCGTAATATACTCGATTAGGAAACATAAACAACAAGAAAATAATCCCTTTTTAGCCCGTTCCTACACTCACACTCATTTCATTTTAACTTAACATGATTTTAACATATTCTTTTTAACTTATTCCTTAAAAATTATTTGCTTAAAGCCTATTGAATTCTACTACGCGCAAAACCCGTAAAGTTTAGCACTTATGGTCCAGAACCTTGGCTCTGAATACCAAACTGTAACATCCCGACCTCTAAATCAATTATTAAGGAATACTTAGCAGCGGAATTAACCTAATTCGGTCGGGACATTACCTGCCGTAACCCCCTCTTGGGAATTACAAGGCAACCGTCAATCATAAGCTATTAAACTCCAAAATTAACATAATAATCCTTTTTAATTCCTTAATCAAAGTACGTAACTTAATCAAGAATATTTACTTAAACTTGTTACAACTTAACATTAACTTAGGTGAACATTGTAATAGTGAAATCCTCGCCACTACTCGTTTCCGTGGTCCCCAGCAGTACCTAAAACAGAAAACAAAACGGTGAGCCGAAGACTCAGTAACGATTACCCTAGCATCGTAACATCATTTCAATTCATTTTATTTAATAACACAGGGAGAATAGAATATAGTAAAACATTTAATAAATCATCATTTCAGAAGCATCATCATTTCAGAAACATAATTTTAGAAGCGTCATTTTAGAATCATCATTTCAGGAACATCATTCTTTAACCTTTTTCCTTTTTAATAGTATTATTCTGGTCGTCAGGACATTACAGGAAACATGGTAGGACGTCTACTACGAACAGGGGAAGCCAGTGCTTCATAACAGGGGGAGTCAGTACTCCATAACAGTGGAAGCCAATGCTTCTTATCAGGGGGAACCTTGATTCCATATCAGGGGAAGCCAGTGCTTCTTATCAGGGGGAACCTTGGTTCCATATCAGGGGAAGCCAGTGCTTCTTATCAGGGGGAACCTTGGTTCCATATCAGGGGAAGCCAGTGCTTCTTATCAGGGGGAGCCTGGGCTCCATATCAGGGGAACTTGACCAGTTCTTACACTTTCATTTATCATGTTTACATTTCTTTTAGTTGAACATTAATCAGGAACATCTCATTCAATCAGGATAGTTCAATAAAATCATTAAATCTCGTTATTTCATAAAATCATTCTTTCAGGAATAATAATTCATTAAATCAGTACTTTGCATAAAGCTGCATTATCGTAAAACAATTCAATCAAATCATACTTGTAATCCCGCAAATCATAAAACATCATTATAAAACATCAATCATTCATAACATTATTCATAAATACATTTCGAAGGGATTGCGGGTACTAGCAATAACCGTTACCTCAATTCCGCGATTTGCTAAGCCTTTTCGTTGGTTCGTTCTTCCTGAGCTCCGAGTTCGATTTCTTTCAAAGTATCAAATTATTGAATTAATATTAAACGATAAACGATTTAAAATCAATAATTTTGAAATAATAATTATATATATTATAAGTCCATTTGCATCATTTCAATTTATTTTAATAGAAATTCAGCAATAAACTATAGCCTCCATGTTTAAATAATAAATAAATTATTCGTAGTCATTTTACGTAAAGAATTTTTTTAATACATTTGAAAATCTGAAATAGAAATTAGGGAGTTAAAACTTACCAAATCCCAAATATAAGTACTGGGCTAACTTTTGTTTTGGGTTTATTATATTAGAGCAAGGAAGCAAGAGTCAGGAATTTGGTTGGGTTTCCTGACTCCCTGCAAGTCGACAAAAAAAAGAGAGGAGGGAGCAACAGGGCACGAAGGAGGAAGAAGAAAAAGGGAGGATGGTACGGCGGTGGTCCGCGACTGGAGGAGGGAGGTGGGAGGCGCGGACAAGTAGCACGCCGGAACGACGGTGTTGATGGTGGTGGGTGCGGCGCTGCCGCAGAAAGAGAGGCAGGGGAGGCGTTGGCCTGGAGGACGAGGGAAAGAGGGGAGAGCGAGGAAGAAATGGTGGTGTTCGGTGGTCTGAAATCGAGGGTAGTCGTTTGTGGTGGTTTCCGGCTGGGAGAAAAGGCAGTGGTGGCTCAATGGTGGTGGTGGTGTTGGCGGTATTAATGGTGGTGGTGGCGGTGGCTTAAAACCAAAAAGAAGGTAATAAAAATGGTGAAAAAAAACTTTATGGTTATCAATGGTGATTGGTGAAAACTGAGATTGAGTTTGTTTGATTGTGCAGATTTCTTGACAAATTGAGGAACTATTTATAGCAATAACAAGTTTCTTATTTATGTAACTGATGATCCTAATTGCAAAAGTTCAAGTTGACAATTGTAAGAAATAGAGGAGAATAGGTGATGAGTAATGAGACCTAGTGAGTTTAGGTGAGTGAATCAGCAAAGCTAGAGGTAATTAGGTGATATTGCTGGCAAACTCCATGGTTTACACGACAGAGGAGAAGAGAAAGAAGAGTTGACTTGGTTTACAATGGAGTCAAAGGGCATTTTGGTAAATATGCAATGTTGGATAAATTTTCAGAATTTCTATTGCTATATTTAGAAATTAATTAAAATAGAAATGTTTAATCAAAACCAAGTTTTGAAATAATTCTTTATAAAAATATCGTTAACGAAAAATAAATTAATTTTTCGAATATAATAAGAATGTTTTGAAATTATTAAAAGTCCGAAATAAATTACGAAATATCTAATATTTAAAAAGTAGCTTAAGCTCGTAAATTTGAAATTAAATCATAGAATCTGAAAAATAATAAATCGTGTAACAATATTAAAAATTGAAGCGAAGTAAAACTTCGTTAATTAAAATAAAATTCGAAATTAGGATTTAAAACGATTTTAAACTAAATAAAAATAATTACGCATAATTAATCAAGTTTTTAAAAATTCAGGGTATTACATGAAAAGTCTTCTGCTTTGCTTTATGTACGGGGATTGGGATCTTCTTCACCGCATCATATAAGAATTTTGTGCCGTCACGGCCAGTACTCACAATATTTGTGTGCGTCAGACCCATCACCTCACCCCTCACCTCTTTAAACTTTGTATTGGTGTATGCCTCTTCTGAACCCATTGATAAAATTGTCAATATAGAAAAGGAGCCTTATTTTCCAAACCACGATGAGTTTGGAGTGTGGGATTGCATTTTTTATGAACACATATTTCCTAAAATAACGAGGATTTTTTATCTTCTGAAATGTCTCCAGTTGGAGAAGAGATGTTGCGATCTTGCCGGTGACAAAATCCATGCAAATGAAGGAGTTGACTGGAGCGACTTAGAATCGTTCTGTTGTAAGAACACCCTCCCGTGTGGTGAACGCCATGAAAACCTAGATGCCATGTCGGAGTGCGAGATCTGCACTTGGTCTGTTCCCTTAAGGTTCGATGCAATGAAGAAGGGGCGTGATTTCCTTGTCAACATTCATGGAGGCATGAAAAAAAGAATGATCTACAACTCATGGCCTGAGAGGCATTACTTTACAAAACAGAGGAACTGATTACTTCTTCGAAATGGTTTGTTGATGTTACTTTTCCAGAATATATCTATCTATGCATCCTACTTCGTTTATTTTGCCATTTTGAACTTTCCAGAATCCATTTCTGTCGGCCTTTTTTTCAATTATATGGATTATTTTGGATCACTAGCCTTGGATTGTAAGAGACAGTTGTGTTTTTATCTATTAATTATGTTCATCTCGTTTTATCTCTTTAAATTTATGTATTTTTATGATATTTAACTCTTCCGCATCTTATCTGCTACTGCACATCTCATACCGTAAGACAATTTGATTCATATATAAAAAAAAAGAAACTAATAAATAATTATACAAGGCTTTTTAAATGTACTCCGTACTAATTATATAACTGTGATCAAAGCAAAAAAAAAATGGCTTAAAAATAAAACATAATTTCGGATGATCCTTTTTAATGGATAAATACCCTTTGATAAGGTTATGATACTAAAAAGATTCAAAAGTATTACAAAAGTATATCTCATGAGTTACTTAAATCCCACGCAAACACTAATACTTAGTGTTTGTATCATACTCCAATACTACTTGATATATACTTCTGTAACAAAAAGGCATTAACAAAAACGACGGAAACGAAAATTAAGACATGCATGACACTTAGGTATAAATCCAACCACTACATGAACGAGAATCCATTCGGGATTTTGATCTGGTTAGTCTTCCTCAACATCTGCTCGAAACGCAAAGCGTCCCTCCATGGCCATGTTTCATCCGACTCACGGACCTGACCTCCATGTGTATGGACAAAATACTCAACGCCTAAATTGAAGGTGTTTCTACGGTCATGTATATGCCACCCACAAAACTCACACCCTTCAAACTCTTGGAAACTTTGGTGGAGTACCATGAAGATATCTGTAGGCCTAGAACAAACCTTCTCCAGCTGACTCCAGTTCACATCTTTATTCTTGTGAATTCTCTCACCTACAATACCAAGCCACCTCTTGTTCAATGACTGTAAGTTTAATATGTCACATATACCTTCAATCTTTGGAAAAATTTCTTGCTCAAAAATCTGGTCCCAAGCTCCAAACTCATCATGGTTTGGATAATAAGGTTCCACTTCATTTTCATCAATCTTTGGAACAAAATTTTGCTCAAAAATTTGGCCCTTAGCTCCAAACTCATCATGGTTTGGATAATAAGGCTCAAAAATCTCGTCCCAATCTCCATACTCATCATTGTATAGATTATAAGGTTCCATTTTGTTTCCGTCAATCTGTGGAAAATTTTCGTGGTCAAAACCTGATCCCAAGCTTCAAACTCATGACCTTCATGAGAGGGTTTCAACTTTTTTTGTGGCCTCTCCATGTTTTGTGAACGATATCAAGTGTTTGATAGTATACAATGTTTGATTCCTAATAGAGCTAGTTATGATGAGCTTAAAGCATTGAGCTAACCTTCCATATATATATATGTCCTATAAAAATGGCGAGAAATATGATAATATAACCTCCATTCCCGCCACACATATAATTATTAGAGCAAAAAATCATTAATAGATAATTTTAGGTATCATTTTCCTATATATAATATCAATATGAATAATATATGTTCTTTTTTTTTCCCGCCACTGCTTCATGTTATGTCCCGCCGTAATATTTATGGGGACTAACTGTAGACACCTACTTTTGTCCCCATTCCCGAAAGGGAAGGTTCGATGATGAGAACATAAATCTCCACTTGGCAACGCATCTCCTATAAAATAACGAATATCAATCACCCTTTTCATTTCACCCGAAACCTGCTATTTATAGAAACCTGCTATTTATGGAAACCTGCTAAAAATAGTAACTGCCGTAATGGGTAGTTGTTAAAAGTGGCAAGTCATAAAAGATAGAAACCTGTCAGAATTAAGGGTTGCACTCCAACATAAATCCTAAATGAGATAGAAATTGTGAGAGGAATCCTATTCCTAATATGATTCGAAAATAAGAGTTACGTATTAATTAAAATCCTAACGAGCCTAGAGTTCGTAACGGGCCCAGACGCATCCCGTCATAAAGTTAATACGCACTAAAAGACTCGAACAAGTCTCGAACACTCCGGATTCTAAGAGTCCGAATCTGACAAAGAAAACGGCCCATACCCTATTTTCAACGCCTGGCTCTGGGCGCCGAAATCTTCGGCGCCCAGCCCTGGGCGCTGAAATCACCTGGGACGTGTTCTTTCCTAATTCCTCGTGGATTAGAGCTCTAAAATTCTATCTTTCCACGAGCTCTTTTCTATAAATATAGCCCCAAGTACGACGTGAAAGGGACACAATTATTATTCTGAGTATTGACTCCAACCCCTAAGCCTAAGCCTCACGCTGCGAAATTGATCACGCGTTCTGTCGCAATCGATCCAAAAATCGAACAGAACGTATCCTGTCCCGTATCTTGTGATTCGTTGAATAAAAGGAGAAATAGCAAAGTCAAAGTGGTTAGCTTTCTGAGAACCGTGACGCACCTCTCAAGGGTGCGTCGTAATGTGTCCCTTTTCCATGATTTAATTGCTTTCCTCGCCCTTTTATGAACTGTTAAACTAATTAAATCTGATTGTTCTATCACGCCTAATAAAGATAATATTTTTGGGAAATTGGATTATCATGCTAGGTCCCTTAATACAATCTAAATCAGATAATCGCGCTCGATCTAGTATTATATGTTGCATATTGTTAAAATCAACTCAGATTAGTTTAATAGTTAAATTAACGCATGTCCCTTCAATTATTTATGCTGAGCTAGTAAGGATATCCTGCCTCTGGAGTTATCGACGAGCGAGTACTCCTCTCGGTAGTTACAGTCCTCCGAACCCTCAATCTCTACCCTGCGGGTGTACGTTGAGAGATCCCCACACCAGGGATCACAAGGGAACCTATGACCGTCGTGGTCAAACATAATTGCACTCCCTTGTCACGATAACCGGGTTTTGTTAGTTTTTCTCATTGTCGTTAAAAACTGAATGGCGACTCCTATATTACTAGTCAATTGGGTGTAAACTCACAGGAAATCCAATTACACTTGATTTGACAAAAAGAAGCGTCACACCCACGAGGGACGAGGTCACGCATTAGCCTCGTGCTTTTTCGACCCCCTCACAGTGGCGACTCTGCTGGGGACAGTGAAGGAAATACTCGTGCTTGTAGGTAATCAAAATAGCCGAAGGGTGAAACGGTCCTACCCCGCGTTTATTTCCCCATCAAGTTGGGACGACCTGAAAATCAGCATATTAATGTGAACGGGCAGAACCGCATAACAAATCTTGGCTCCCTCAGGGAGTTTGGACTAAGGATACCCATCGCCAACCGGGGGGTGCATACGCTTCGAATGTTGTCCACTCGGCACTTTCGCTAGTAGTACACCCGTCTCAAACCAAATCGCTCGCCCATTAAGTCCCTCTCATTGGTGCATGCCCCCTTGGCTTACATCGTGATTGGCCTCTTGGGCGAAATTCGTCTGTTGAAGGAACTACCTCGACCGGGGCATGTGTTGGATCTGCGATAGAAGCGGTACCAAGCCGGCGCAAATACTACCCATAGAAGCCTATCATAAACTACATGACATATTATTATTTTGCCTCATGTTGTAATGTTAGTTATGTGTAGCGAGTTATATGATTGTGTGTGACAAACAATGTTAGAAAACCAACGACCTTAAAAATTGCCCAAACATTCATAAACCAATTGGCCAAAGAGTTATACAAAGATACGTGTTCCGCAAACCCGAACGATCGCCACAAAAATAAGCGACGCTCGGGATGGCCCGTAACGAATCCCACAAACGCCGCACAACGCGTAAAGGACGTTACTAGGCAAGCACGCAAAATCAAAGTCGCATAAACAAAAAGTAGACGCAAACAGAAAACGAGAACCAACCATGGACGCATTTTCAACGCCCCTGGCTGGGCGCCAAAATTTCTCACGCCCTACGCTGGGCGCTGAAGTTGCTGCCTGGCCTTTTGGTCAGGTGCAGCAGCCTCGGTGCCCGCGCATGAAGAAATTACGTAGCAAAAAACTTTTCGTGAAAAAATTGCTACGAGGGCGTATGAAAAGGCACTCGATTCTAAAAGCGACTTGTAAAAAATAAAATAACTCTTTGTGTCGTTGTTAGGCCTCCTATGACGACAATGTTCGGCTCCAAAACCGAGCACGCTAATTGAAATAACCTTGAATGTCACATGGGAAAAGTATTCAAAAATGATGTTCGAATAAAGTTTTCAGAGAAAAAATAATGTTCAAATGAAAAATAAGTAAATCCGAGTCTAGACTAGGCTATGCCAAAGTACAATCTAAATCCTAAGTCTTAGTTGTCTTATCCATAGAATCGGTCCTAATGCTTGGTGTCGTTCTGCAAGTTAAAAGGTTAAACCATATTGAGTCTCACTTCCTAACATTTAAATCAATAAGCACCCATATGTAATTGTCATCCCTTGCTAAGAATCTACGGCCTCAATACTCTCTCTCACCAATAAGAAGAATATATTATAGTATTTGCAAAGTGGAAACAGTCACATTCTGAAAATCATTCCTCCATAGTCGCACAACCCCCAAAGTGAACCTAAGGTGTCAATACCATTGGCAAAAAATTAATGGCCTCAAGGCTTATGATCACATTGGGTCACGACTATCATAGTCCTCTCGAGCCACTCGCCCCTTGAAGTATTCCTAAATACGGACTAAAAGATTTTCCATGAATGCAACATGACAAACCATGAAAATACCCAAATCGGCATGCCATAAGGCTACCATTGGGGTAAAGCAATACACACTAAGAGAGAAGCCGCACTAACAATTCTAGTCTTGCAAAAATAAAAATTCGATCTCCCCAATTAACTACCTTGCCAACATTAAGCAAAATGGCGCATGACAAATGAACACCCAAGGGTTAAAATCTAAAGTGTCAACCAACGAAAGTTATGGTCCAATTAGCCCAAGTATGAAAGTTGCTTGGTCAAGTATTATAGGCTTACGCCACGTCATTATGAGTCTAGGCCACCTCCTTATATTCCTACACGGGTTATAATCGGAAAAATTAATGAAAGTTCGAGTCTAAATCACAACTTCCAATTAAATCCCGAAAACTGGAATCTGAAAAGAAGCAAAAAAAATTATTTTCGATGTAATTCTTTCGTTAAATTTCAATAAAGTAAAAACAACATTTTGAATCTACGCCATTTGCACATTTTAAGAAACGACTAAATACGCTTGCAAAGTAAGACAATTTAAAGGTCCACCCTAGGCCAACAAAAATTAAAGGTCCACCCTAGGCCTACTAAAATTAAAGGTCCACTATAGGCCTACCAAACGAGGCTCACTCAGTCTCGCCTCGTGACTCAAAGACCACAACCATCTACCTTTTAGCCCAAATAAAAAAAAAATTGAAGGATTTATGTTGGGGAGAAATCCCATGCAAAAAGAAAAAAATAGAAAGAGAAAAGGGAGAGCGAAAAGAGCAAGCCATGAAATACTTAAAAAGAAAGAGAAAAGGGAAAGCAAAAAGAGCGAGCCATGAAATACTTAGCCCGTACCTCCCAAAGTGCGAAATTTACCCAAGTAAACGAAGGAAAAGAATTGAGTCAACCAATCCAAATCATAAAATTCTACGATGTCTACCCTTTCCAATCCTTTTGTTCTTAGACGCCTTCGCTCTGGGGCCCCTGTTCAGCTCATTTAACCCATCCATGTTCTCATTGCCATAACCCAAGAAACCATTACCTCGACTCTTGTTCTTGAACTTGTTGTCAACTGCAAACCACGTACGGCCATTGACACGTGCGTCATACCCGTTATTTCCAAAGCCCAAACCTACTCTTACACCATCATTAGTATAATGACCATATAACTTGTTTCGATACATCCTCGAGCCGTCCCCATGCTACTCATTGGCCTTGGTTGATGTAAACTCATGACACTAGCTTGAGGCTGCAAATTGTGAGTCCTAGCAGATGTAATCCTCATGCTTGACTAATACCTATACAAATTATCCTATCTCATTCGACCCGTCTTTCAAGCCGTCTTGAGTCACGAATAAAAAAAATGAAAAGTACGTTCTACGCTTAACGTAAAAAAATAATAATAATAAAATAAATAATTAAAGAAACTTTGCAAAGCGCACCAAAAAAAAAGGGAAAAGAAGCATTTAGCGCAAAAAAAAAAAGATTCGCAAAGGAGCAGCGCAAAAAGGCAGCCCAGAACACGCTTTCAACGCCCAGTCCTGGGCGCCAAAAATAATAGCGCCCAGCCCTGGGCGCCGTTCTTGCTTTTCAACTCCCAATTCCTAAAAGTGTTCGTATATTTTCCTATATACATGCGGAAGAATAACGAACACTTGGGGGGTAGAAGATCGTATAAAATACGCAAAATACGCGCGCTCCAAAAATTTCGTACACTTATTTCACCCTATTTCAAACATTACGGTTCCACTCGAACATACTTGTTTAAAATCGGCATTCTAAGAAACCATTTTCTAAGAACTACGCAAGACCTGATTCCAAATTAAATCTATTTAAGGCGGATACGTAGGCAATCCATGATTCGGTCCAACCAATTTGCAAAAAAAATTTAAAGCCTATAGAATAACAAGAATAAAAAATAGAGTCCCTTATTGAAATTTAATTACTTGCAATCCAAGTCGAAGGAAAATTTAAAACACGAAGAAGAATCCAAGTCATCAAGATGCCAAAACGAGCACACATCGAAAAATAATAAGGGCACGTACCCTTGCCAGAAGGAGCACTCACACTCCTAGGCACTTAGCCAAGACTCAAAAGATCGCTTTGCCTCAATTGAATGGGGGCTAGCGCAAGCGTCCATGACCTCTAAAGTACTCGACTTGACCCTCCCTAAAGCGAACTAACTCACTTAAAGACTTTCTTTCACCACTAGACATAGTCGCTCACTTAAAGACTTTCTTTCACCACTAGACATAGTCGTTCGCTTAAAAACCTTCTTTGACCACTAGACACAGTCATAATCGCCAACAAGTAGTAAAGGAAGTAAGCTCGCAATAAAGAGGATTGTTCTACGGCATCGCCCCATCGTTCCTTCGAACTCAGGGCACCCGTTCATGGTAATTCAAATGTTTGCGAATCCCCTTTGAAAAAAAAACAGACATTGTCAAAAGGACTTGGCACTTAACCAAGGCTCACCCTACTCAGACATATGACACGGGCATCTAAAATCGAAATCTGAAAGCATCATTAATGGGAAGACATAACAGCAATTGGGGGCTAGAAATTGAAATGAAAGAGCTAGGGGAATGAACTAAGTATACCTTGACCTTTTGTGCAGACATACACCAAGTAAATCTAAGTCAATTTGAAAACAATTTATATTCCCGCAATTCTGGAAAAGATGGCCCTAAAAGCCTAAAGCATATGCCGAACGGGCACAAGTATATCTTGACGCCTGCACCCTGGCTTCCAGCAAATCCTTAGACAACATTCCAAAAATCGTAACAGTATTTTGATTCACTCATATAATCCTGTACGAACCCTTCTATAAGTCAACCTACTTAGGACACCTCGGATTGTACACAGTAGGACTCGGATTTCAAATAATTTCCAAAGACTTCTTCGAACATAATAAAGAGTTGTTGGTTTAATCTAAGTATGCGTTTATCCCGACGTTGCAAGTGAGTCAAAAAGATTTCTAAATATGATTATGGATAAAGAAAGGCACCTAGCTTTTGGTCAAGGCACATTTCAACATGTGACTACCTTGACCATGGCAATGTCGCACAATACGACATTTACAAGAGAAGTAGCAAATCACTACTCGAGCGTACCTCGCACTAAACGAGTCTGGTTCAAAACTGTTCATGATCCATGTCACCATGAATGCATAAAAACGTATGCCAAGCATTATAGCACCAAGCCAATCCCGTAGCTACAATTGGGGGCTTGAGAAAAAAAACTCTAAAAATGCTCGAAATGACGATTTTATCGCAAATTCTCGACGCTAATGCTATACACATGTCATAGGGGCACAATCCTAAGGTCAATCGTGTAAAACAAACCTTAGAATGGCTATAACCCCTCCCAAATTCTAAGCACTACTTAGAAGATATAAAGTGACCCCACTATCAAGGGTAACTGACAGAAATCATTTTCAGCGCCCACAGCCGGGCGCCGATATCTTTAACGCCCCAGCCTGGGCGCTGATTCTCTCGGCTTGCCAAATTTGCCCAGGTATAAAAACAAGAAAGAAACATCCAAGAATCCTCGCATCGAACGAAGTAATAAGCCGTGCACACCCAAGCAGAAGGTGCTACACTTGTTCGAGCACCTGAACGAGGCGTGATGAAGTACTCTAATGCAAAAAATAATAATGATATCCCAACACCTTGAGAAATGTTCTAATACATGTTGTTAGGCCACACAAGCCTACGTCGCACCATAAGTTCAACCATCCCACGATACAAGTCTAAAAAAAGAGAGTAAGGCATACTGCACTAATGCGGGCACGACCAAAGAGCATGTGTAAAAGAGCAAAGACTACTTATCGCCCAAATTCAAAATGCAAGCCACACGACTTCTACATTAAGGATTAAAGGTAGAAAAATATTACCTACCACGGAAGGGATACCTCGCACCTACACGAGCGGAACCCCAAGGCATCTTTCTCAAAAGAACCTACAAAATCGTACGCCAAAAGGAAGCATCCCAACATGCATACTTGGGGGCTCCAAGCTACGAAACAACCATAGCAAAATAAAAAAAATCTCGAAGCAAATGTTTGAACAATCGAAAGGGCACGATGTTTGAGCCCACCTCGTGAATGGGCCTGAACCCTATCAAGCTTCTAAGCAAACTATTCAAAATCAGTCATTGCTCAAAAAAAAAATTGATTCAAACAAACTGATTAATGGACCGCACACAACGACCGTTCTATGAACGCTCGTTCGCACATACATATCATCTTTTCTAAGTATCGAACATTTACGAACGCGTTCAAAAGAAGAAAAAAAAAAGAAAAAGAGAAAACGAACGAGCAAGAGGCCAACTGTGTCATCAAGAAACCTCGCCAGAAATCATTTTCAAGGCCCAGCACTGGGCGCCGAAATCTTTAACGCCCAGGCATGGGCGCCGAAAATGATCCCAGGCCCAAAAAAACAGCTCTGACTTCTATAGGGCCCTGCCATATTCATTCGACTTGAAAATTGCCGATTTCTTTACTGAAAGTCGCACCTCACGGCTTTGTTAAGAGTAGCACACCACTACAAGGGTCGCTCGCACTTACGAGCACAATCCCAAACACGATCAAGGACATTACAGAATGCGTATCCCCAAGGAACCTCTTTGACAAGAAATGACCGTCAAGCACGAGTGCTTGGGGGCTCGAAGGAAAATATATATTATGCAAAGTTAAAACAATATTCCCAGACTACGCTGTACGAAGTCCCATGTTTGGATGTCTCAAAAAAAAACCGGTTTACGACCTCAAGACAAAGGTCGCCGTTGATACTTATACATAGTCCCCTAATCAAGGACCCAAGTAGTGGCAAAATTGAGCCGTAAAAACTAGCTCAAAACCCTGAAAGATGATGACCACGAGACAATGGTCCGTCTAAGCACGTTGTCAACCCACATTCAGGTTGCAACTAAATCCGAGCATCCCTCGAAAGAAAATAAATTCTTCAAAAAAAAACAAAAACAGGCTCGCCCACCTTCAGCGGGCGGGGTTTGCGTCACTAACCGCGCAGGTCCTTAGTCGCTGCAGCAATTACTTTTTCTGGTTTTCCGTTTTTTCCAAAAAAGAACGATGTGAGTAGTTTTCCCTTTTTCCAAAAATTAAAGGATTGGTTTTCCGTTTTTTCCAAAAAAAAAGCGATGTGAGTAGCTTTCCCTTTTTTTAAAGGATTGGTTTTCCGTTTTTCCAAAAAAAAGCGATGTGAGTAGCTTTCCCTTTTTTTAAAGGATTGGTTTTCCGTTTTTTCCAAAAAAGCGATGTGAGTAGCTTTCTCTTTTTTAAGGATTGGTTTTTCGTTTTTCCAAAAAAGCGACGTGAGTAGCTTTCCCTTTTTTAAAGGATTGGTTTTCCGTTTTTCCAAAAAAGAACTATGTGAGTAGTTTTCCTTTTTTTCCAAAAACGAACGATGTGAGTAGCTTTCCCTTTTTTAAGGATTGGTTTTTCGTTTTTCCAAAAAAGCGACGTGAGTAGCTTTCCCTTTTTTAAAGGATTGGTTTTCCGTTTTTCCAAAAAAGAACTATGTGAGTAGTTTTCCTTTTTTTCCAAAAACGAACGATGTGAGTAGCTTTCCCTTTTTTAAGGATTGGTTTTTCGTTTTTCCAAAAAAGCGACGTGAGTAGCTTTCCCTTTTTTTAAAGGATTGGTTTTCCGTTTTTCCAAAAAAAAGCGATGTGAGTAGCTTTCCCTTTTTTTAAAGGATTGGTTTTCCGTTTTTTCCAAAAAAGCGATGTGAGTAGCTTTCCCTTTTTTAAGGATTGGTTTTTCGTTTTTCCATAAAAGCGACGTGAGTAGCTTTCCCTTTTTTAAAGGATTGGTTTTCCGTTTTTCCAAAAAAGAACGATGTGCTGGATTTTCCTTCGTTTTACGTCTTATAAAAACAAGGGGGTTTTCTCGTTTAGCTAACCCTGAAAATGAGAATCTTTAAAAATATTTTTCTCTTTTAGCTTTGATTTCGAAAACATCTGTAGCTACTCCCAATGACAAAGTGAGGGAGTTTCTACGCATCTTTAGATACTTCCAATGACAAAGTGAGGGAGTTTCTATACTATCAGTTGACAAATCCCAATGACACGTGAGGCATATGTCGACACTTCAAGTGATGACCCTTAAGTCAAATGTTATCACTCGGGGGCTCGTGAGACCCTCGCAAAACAGGTCACATACACCATGGCTTGTGTGACGCACTCCGTCCAGTACTTTGACCATCGTCTCATCCCGAGACTCAGTCAAAGTGGGGGCTAACTGTAGACACCTACTTTTGTCCCCATTCCCGAAAGGGAAGGTTCGATGATGAGAACATAAATCTCCACTTGGCAACGCATCTCCTATAAAATAACGAATATCAATCACCCTTTTCATTTCACCCGAAACCTGCTATTTATAGAAACCTGCTATTTATGGAAACCTGCTAAAAATAGTAACTGCCGTAATGGGTAGTTGTTAAAAGTGGCAAGTCATAAAAGATAGAAACCTGTCAGAATTAAGGGTTGCACTCCAACATAAATCCTAAATGAGATAGAAATTGTGAGAGGAATCCTATTCCTAATATGATTCGAAAATAAGAGTTACGTATTAATTAAAATCCTAACGAGCCTAGAGTTCGTAACGGGCCCAGACGCATCCCGTCATAAAGTTAATACGCACTAAAAGACTCGAACAAGTCTCGAACACTCCGGATTCTAAGAGTCCGAATCTGACAAAGAAAACGGCCCATACCCTATTTTCAACGCCTGGCTCTGGGCGCCGAAATCTTCGGCGCCCAGCCCTGGGCGCTGAAATCACCTGGGACGTGTTCTTTCCTAATTCCTCGTGGATTAGAGCTCTAAAATTCTATCTTTCCACGAGCTCTTTTCTATAAATATAGCCCCAAGTACGACGTGAAAGGGACACAATTATTATTCTGAGTATTGACTCCAACCCCTAAGCCTAAGCCTCACGCTGCGAAATTGATCACGCGTTCTGTCGCAATCGATCCAAAAATCGAACAGAACGTATCCTGTCCCGTATCTTGAGATTCGTTGAATAAAAGGAGAAATAGCAAAGTCAAAGTGGTTAGCTTTCTGAGAACCGTGACGCACCTCTCAAGGGTGCGTCGTAATGTGTCCCTTTTCCATGATTTAATTGCTTTCCTCGCCCTTTTATGAACTGTTAAACTAATTAAATCTGATTGTTCTATCACGCCTAATAAAGATAATATTTTTGGGAAATTGGATTATCATGCTAGGTCCCTTAATACAATCTAAATCAGATAATCGCGCTCGATCTAGTATTATATGTTGCATATTGTTAAAATCAACTCAGATTAGTTTAATAGTTAAATTAACGCATGTCCCTTCAATTATTTATGCTGAGCTAGTAAGGATATCCTGCCTCTGGAGTTATCGACGAGCGAGTACTCCTCTCGGTAGTTACAGTCCCCCGAACCCTCAATCTCTACCCTGCGGGTGTACGTTGAGAGATCCCCACACCAGGGATCACAAGGGAACATATGGCCGTCGTGGTCAAACATAATTGCACTCCCTTTATGTCACGATAACCGGGTTTTGTCAGTTTTTCTCATTGTCGTTCAAAACTGAATGGCGACTCCTATATTACTAGTCAATTTGGTGTAAACTCACAGGAAATCCAATTACACTTGATTTGACAAAAATAAGCGTCACACCCACGAGGGACGAGGTCACGCATTAGCCTCGTGCTTTTTCGACCCCCTCACACTAACACAATAATTATTATCCCCAGTCATTAGTAACAACGAATTATTATTTTATATTATTAAGTAAATATTAAATTATTTTGTATCGTTATATGATCATTCCTTTTTAAAGATAAGCCGATAAGACATGTTTCTCATAAACCCAATTTGATATTGACAAATGACAAATAATACATGGAAAATGTCCTAAAGAAAATAAATTGTGTCCCAATTTATAATATCCGTATATTTTATTTACTTTAACCTAAATGAGTAACGATACGCTACGCAAAAAAATAATAGAATGGAAAATAAAAAAAGTGTTGTGAAATTATATCAATCTAAGTAGATACAAAATATATGTTGCAAATGTTAATAAATCTTTCATGGAATCATTTTAGTTAATAAAGAGTCATAAAAATGGATGTATTTTATCAAATAAACATAAATATATTTTTTCAAGTAAACATGAATGATTGTTGGGAACTCGTTAAGTTTATGGGGATTATTAGATAATTTTTTGGTCCCCTTAATCAAAAAGTTACATTGGAAATATAAAATTGGTTGTGTGGTATACATACGTTGTAAGCCCGTACTACATGTTTTTATGATTGCAAATGATTATAGAAAAAACATAACGATATCATAAAGTATCTACCGATCACCAAAGGATATTTTTTTTCTCTCCGTATGGTTGGATATATGCAGTGACCCCGTATATTGTAAGTTAATTAGTTCGTAATTTTAAAATGTTCGATGAAATGTTGATCTTGTTTAATAACCTTTGCTACGATTACTCGAAATTCAAGTAAAATATGTGCGTAAATTAAAAGTAAAGTATTTTGAATGAAAATCAAGTAAAATATATGGGAAAAATATATGCGTAAATTGTAACATTTTTAAGATAATCTAAGTTGTCTTAGGGGTCATTTTAGACGGATCATTTAAGTGGTAAAGATTTACTATCTATGGATCACTTGCCACCACGATTATTTAAAAGGAAAAAATAAAACATTTACTATCCTATAAAGTGTTAACAACTCTTTTACGGGATCATTTAAGTGATAAAGAAAGCGGGAAATTGAATCTACTTTACTCCTAGCGTCATAGTATAAATACTCCAAATGAGATTTTTGGTAACTTGTTACTTTTATCGGGACTACGAGAATATTTAATGTCCCTACTATCAAAGATATAATATATTGGAAATATAACATTGATTTTCTCTAGAATAATCGTCTACATATGTGTATTAGTAGTTTAAAAGATTGTTTGAATCGTATACACTAATTGTGTATTCATATTTGCTCTACAATAATCGTCTACAACAAGTAATATGTTGTGCATATGGTTATGTTGATCCTACTTAGCGTGTAATTCTGCAAGCGAGATTTGTAATATGTGTGTTAATAATAAAAATTGTTTACATATTTTATGACACAAAAATTTAATATCCATCACCAATTAAGATAGAAAAATACTGCTAGCAGGGAGTCATTTTTTATCTATTAAGTCTGAGTATGCTTATAAAGGATCATTTAACCTTTAACGAGATCATAAATAAAATAAACATATTGAACGAAAGAATCACAAGTTGGCCTAAAGTTAAAACGTAGTTTTTTATTAAATTTTTCTTCGGGACCGGAGTAAGATTTAGTGGACTCGTAAGTCTATCAATACAAAATTTAGGATTTGGAAATCATATTTCATTCATCCGTCAAATCCACGAAATCAATTTTCTTGATCCTTTTGCAACCCATATTCTCTTCAGTAAAATCCACAGGTTCCACCTTGACAATTCGGTCATCAACTTCTGCTAGACTAATTAGACGTTCCCCTTTGTCATTAACAGGAATGTTCCCAATATCACCATTTTGAACCATGTAGTTGAACCTCTCCTCCTGGAACATATTTTCAACGTTCGGTGCATGTCCGGCAAGAGTCACCGACTTACCAGCTTGAAAAGGACCAAGACCGTACAAAACTGCCGCATAAACATTCTAAAATTGTGGCTATCCTTCAAGTGTTTTAGGTCTTGTAGTTCCTTCGGAGAAGATGCTGGACATAAGAGCACAAAAAAGAAGTAATAAAATCAGAATGCATTTAAAAATATTAAATTATATTGTGTGTATGTTACTATAGGAATCAAGTAGGTAAACTAAAATTTACCGCAACATCTCTTTCGCTTAGCCATTCAGATTTGATATACTGAAGTAAGGAAGAAATCGTGTAGGACTAAGTAAAATGTATGTTTGGGATTATATAAAATTACGAAGACGTTATACCCTTCAAACAGTTGTAGTTTGTTTATATAGAGATTAAGTTTTCCGTCAAACTTATTATGTGACGTTTTATAATCATTAATATATACTTTTAAGTATCAGTTAACTATATAAAGTATCATATGCAGATTATTGATGTGCTTATTTCCCGCCAATACTTCTTGCTAATGGCTAATTTATGGGGACTATGACAACAATTATTGTCTCTAATATCAATATAATCATTAGCAGTAAAGAAAATGGATAAGGTGTGTTAAATATATTTTGATTACGTTCATTGAGGACACTATATATACTTTGAGTCTTTGATTAACACAAATAGATAATGATCTCCAGAAAATATTTATTTATGAATACAAATATTTATTTCAAGGAATCATATAGATTTTATAAAGATCTAAAAGTAAATTAAAATTATTTAAACGGTGATGTCATTCTAATGTGAATGTGATTAAATGGTGGGCAAGTTATTTTCAATTCATATAGCCGTTGTAGACATTGCCTACATATAAGTGTAGCATACAAGGGTTGTACCATACTTTCACTTATATCTTCGCTCATATATCTACTTTATTCCATTGAAAATCAAGATAGTAATGTTGTAGATGCCGTTGATGTCATCGTTGAACCATACTATCCAAATCACGATGAGTTCGGGCAATGGGATATTATCTTTGAAGAACACATATATCCAAAGGTCACAGGGATCTTTGATCTACTCAAAATTCAGGCTTTGAATAGGGATTGGAAAGAGACGGTCGGTAACCGAATCAACTAGAAGCAGAACATCGATTGGAGCCAATTTGAAAGATATTGTTGCAAGCCGTTGTTAACCTGTAAAATACATCACGACTCTCTGGATTCCATGAAGCAATGTGAGAAGTGTTCATGGACAATTCGTTGGAGGGGTCGAGCATTATGTAGAGGAATTGATTTTCTGGTAAATACTCACGGTGGCACGTTAAAAAACGCCATGTATGGTTCATGGTTAGACCGCGATGACTTTAGTTGGAAATGTTAATTAACTTATAGTGGTGGAAACTTCTAATTTGATTTGTTCTTATAGTTCTATCATTTTTTTTAATGCATTTTGGATTAGAGAACAATCATCTAACATGTTTTATTCAATGCATCTTATATTCCAAATATAAGTAATCCGTATAATTGATACCATTTTAAACGTTTTCATTCTTTGTACATTTAGATGATCCCAATAAAATATAAATCTCATTCGAAAGGAAGGAAAAACATTCAACTACAAGATGTCATTGAATCTTTTAATAATTATTTAAAAGGGAAAATTCGAATTTATTAATTTATAAATTAAAAGAAAACAAGTTTGACAATTCTTAAATTGCTGATAAACACCAAACACAAAACATAATTTCAATATGAACTACAATCATCCTCAACTCTCAAGTTCTCTTCATTACATGGCCCACCGGCAAGCACTCCCTCCACGACCATGATACACCATCCTCTTCGGTAATTGATGTGTTATCTTTCACGGCACGGTTGTGCGCCCTACGCAGCGTATGTCCAGCCCACCAACACATGAAACATTGTCCTGCTTCTTCGATGTTTTCATGTTTAATGTCGCAATGTATGCCTGGATGACCAAGCCCCATATCACTCCATTTCACATTTAGTAAATAGGCAGGTATTTCGTTGGAGTCGGCAAGATCCATAACGAAGTATTCCATCTTTAAAAAACTTTATTTGCGAACTTTGACGCAGAAGAAAATGGAAAAGAAGATGACACTTTGAAGAAGAGGGAGAAGAGAATGGAGTATTTATTTGGGAATATGGATAGAGTAACTGATGATATTAGAATTTAAAAAGTTTGACAATAAATCTTTGTATAATTGAAATGAATATATTAATTAACTTTTGTTGAAATCTTTCATTAATTACCATTTCGTAGAAAATGCCCCTTGATGTAATCAAGAAGAGATCATTGAATTGATCACTTTATAAGTATTATGTTAATATTTAACTATTGGTCCTTTTATAGGGTAAATGATCCTTTACAACTAAAAGGGTAATGGATGTAATAGTTTAATGTATAACAACATATTTTATAGGATCATTACTAGAAATAATGAAAATACTTTGAATCCACCCTCTTTTTTTTGCCACAAGTTTTTCCGTATCCAGGTGTGAGGGGGTCGAAAAAGCACGAGGCTAATGCGTGACCTCGTCCCTCGTGGGTGTGACGATTCTTTTTATTCAATTAAGTGTAATTGGATTTCCTGTGAGTTTACACCCAATTGACTAGTAATATAGGAGTCGCCATTTAGTTTTTAACGACAATGAGAAAAACTGACAAAACCCGGTTATCGTGACATAAAGGGAGTGCAATTATGTTTGACCACGACGGCCGTAGGTTCCCTTGTGATCCCTGGTGTGGAGATCTCTCAACATACACCCGCAAGGTAGAGATTGAGGGTTCGGGGGACTGTAACTACCGAGAGGAGTACTTCGCTCGTCGATAACTCCAGCGGTAGGATATCCTTACTAGCTCAGCATAAATAATTGAAGGGACATGCGTTAACTATTAAACTAATCTGAGTTGATTTTAGCAATATGCAACATATAATACTAGATCGATCGTGATTATCTGATTTAAATAGTATTAAGGGACCTAGCATGATAATCCAATTTCCCGAAAATATTATATTTGTTAGGCGTGATAGAACAATCAGATTTAGTTAGTTTAACAATTCATAAAAAGGGCGAGGAAAGCAGTTAAATCATCGAAAAATGGACACATTACGACGCACCCTTGAGAGGTGCGTCACGGTTCTCACAAAACTAACCACTTTGACTTTGCTATTTCTCCTTTTTATTTAACGAATCTCAATTATGGGACAGGATACGTTCTGTTCGATTTATGAATCGATTGCGACAGAACGCGTGAACAGTTTCGCAGCGTGAGGCTTAGGCTAAGGGTTGGAGTCAATACTCCGAATATAATTGTGTGTTGTGTGTCCTTTTCACGTCGAATTTGGGGCTGTATTTATAGGGAAGAGTTCGTGGAAAGATAGAATTGCAGAGTTTTAATCCACAAAGAATTAGGAAAAAACACGTATCCAGGTATTTTCAGCGCCCAGGCCTGGGCGCCGAAGATTTCGGCGCCCAGAGCCAGGCGTTGAAAATAGGGTCTGGGCTATTTTCTTAGTCAGATTCGGATTCCTGAAATCCGTAGAGTTTGAGACTTAATCGAGTCTTTTAGTGCGTATCAATTTCATGACGGAATGCGTCTGGGCCCGTTACGAACTCTAGGCTCGTTAGGATTTTAATTAATACGTAACTCTTATTTCCGAATCATATTAGGAATAGGATTCTCGCAGTTTTCTATCTCATTTAGGATTTATGTTGGAATGCAACACCTAATTCTGACAGGTTTCTATCCTTTATGATTTGCCACTTTTAGAAGCTACCTTTTACGGCAGTTACTATTTTTAGCAGGTTTCCATAAATAGAAGTTTTCTATAAATATCAGGTTTGGGGTGAAATGAAAAGGGGAATTGAGATTCGTTATTTTATAGGAGATGCGTTGTCAAGTGGAGATTTATTCTTTCATCATCGAACCTTTCCCTTTCGGGAATGGGGACAAAAGTAGGTGTCTACAGTTAGCCCCCACTTTGACTGAGTCTTGGAGTAAGACGATGGTCAAAGTATTAGACGGAGTGCGTCACACAAGCCATGGTGTATGTGACCTGTTTTACGAGGGTCTCACGAGCCCCCGAGTGATAACATTTGACTTAAGGGTCATCACTTGAAATGTCGACATATCCCTCACGTGTCATTGGGATTAGTCAACTGATAGTATAGAAACTTCCTCACTTTGTCATTGGAAGGATCTAAAGGTGCATAGAAACTCCCTCACTTTGTCATTGGGAGTAGCTACAAATGTTTTCGAAATCAAAACTATAAAGTGTAATTGGGCCTGGCCAAGCCCAACCACGAGGTAAAAATGTTTTTTAAAGATTCTCATTTTCAGGGCTAGCTAAACGAGAAAACCCCCTTGTTTTTATGGGACGTAAAACGAAGGAAAATCCAGCACATCGCTCTTTTTGGAAAAAACGGAAAACCAATCCTTTTAATTTTTGGAAAAGGGAAAACCAGAAAAAGTTATTGCTGCAGCGACTAAGGACCTGCGCAGTTAGTGACGCAGACCCCGCCGGCTAAAGATGGCGAGCCTGTCCGCTAAGGGTGGACACCCCGTCCGATAGAAGTGGACGAATCTGTTTTGAAGTTTGTTTGCTTTTTTGAAAACAAGGACCTACGTGGTTTGTGACGTAGACCCCGCCGACTAAAGATGGCGAACCTGTCCGCTAAGGGTGGACTCCCCGTCCGATAGAAGTGGACGAATCTATTTTGAAATTTGTTTGTGCTTTTTGAAAATAAGGACCTACGTGGTTTGCGCCGTAGACCCCGCCGGCTGAAGATGGCGAGCCTATTTCAATTTGTTTTTGGAAGATTCTCTTTTCGAAAACTGAGGACCTGCGCGGCTAGTGACGCAGACCTCGCCCGCTGAAGGTGGGCGAGCCCTGTCCGCTAAGGGTGGACGTCCCTGAATTCGTTTTTTCGATTTGGGAACTCGCGCGGTTTGTGACGCGATCTTGCCGACTGAAGATGGGCAAGTTCCTATTTCTTTGGTTCTTTGTGATTTCTTTTGAGAATTTCTTTTCATTCATTCTCGCAAGAGCGAATTCTTTCGAGGGATGCTCGAATTTAGTTGTAACCTGAACGTGGGCTGACAACGTGTTCAGACGGACCTTTGTCTTGCGACCGTTTGCTTTCGTGATTTTGAGCTAGTCTTTACGGCTCGACTTGGTCTTCGATCAGAGGACCGTGCACAAGTGTCAATGACGACCTTTTGATGAGGTCGAACCTGTTGTTGTTCTTTTTTGAGATATCCAAACATGATATGGTGTATGGCGCAGTCCGGGAATGTGATTTTGATCGTGCGCTCCTTGTTGGAGTCTATTTTTCGCGAGCCCCCAAGCACTGGGGCTCGTCGGCCGTTTTTCGCATCTTGTAATCATGTTTGGGGTCATACTCGTATGTGCGAGCGGCCTTTTATAGTAGTGTGCTACTTTAGCGAAGCCGTGGAATGCGGCTTTAGTTTTCAGGCGACATCCGGTTTTAGCTTGGCCCGGATTAAATCTTTGATAGACAAACATTTTTTATTTGGAAAACCAACGACTTAACGACACATATTTTAGTGTTTCGAAGAATGGCCATGATATTTTATTTGTTTTTGAAAAGTGTACATAAGCATTTTCTGAAACGAGTCTAAGTTTCGACCAAGTTTTTAATGTTTATTTTTTTTGCTTATTTGGGAGCTAAAGGTGCTTTGGGCTTGATCCTACTTGCAATAGGGCCTCGTGTTTAGCAACACGGTCTTAAGTCCTTTCCTGTTCCGCGTTTTGGGAAATCTGGGCCTTGGGCTGCATTTTCAGCGCCCAAGGCCAGGCGTTAAACATTTCGGCGCCCAGCCGTGGGCGCTGAAAGTCTTTTCCTGGTGATATTTGACTTTCGGATTTCCTAACACGTTTCCGAATGGGATCAGGATGTCGTTGGGTGCGTTCAGCTATATATAGGGGCTAGATACGTCCCTATTTTCCACCACTCTCAAATTCTTTCTCTCCTTTTTGCTGTGTTTTAATTACTCATTGCTTTTGCCATGTCGATCCCTACTTTCTCACTCCAACGGACTGTTAGGCGTTGGCTACGGGCCCTTACTCCCACAGAAAAAGCTTTGTTAAAAGAATACCACTTAGAGGTACTTTTAGGCTAACAACAAATTAATATTGATTATAACTTTCTGCATGCTGCCCTAAGCTTTTGGGACACCGATCATCATGTTTTTGCCTTTCGGGGCAACGAAATATGTCCTTTGCCCGATGAATTTGCTGCGATCTTTGGTTATCCTACTAATGCTACTCCTGTTACCCCTGGCACTATTGAAGAGGGTAAAACAACCATAAGGGCTTTCCTAGGATTAGATGATAACATGTTTGCTGAAATTGTTGTAGATGATAAGGTTAACTTGGAAAAACTTGTAAAACATCACTTTAGGCCTAGTAAGAATATGACCGAACAGAAATTTAATATTCGAGCCCTTGTATTTTGCTTGTTGAATCACTATTTGCTATCGAATAACAATGGTGAGTTCGGTGACATAAGGTTGACCCCCTTGATTAGCCACATGGAAAGTTGCTATTCTATCATGCCGTTGGTTGTTGCCGAGACTTTGCTGAGTGCGGATGAGCTGAAGAAGGATGCCAAATCTGAACATTTTAAGGGAAGCCCCCTATTACTGCAGGTAATCAATTTTCTTCTTTGCGCACGCATACACCACTTTTGCATATATTTCTTTTGCCTGGGGATGAGTTTCAGCGCTCAGGGTTGGGCGCTGGAGTTTTCCGCGCCTGGTCCTGGGCGTTGAAACTGCGCCCCAGGGACCGTTTTTTTTATTCTTTTGATTCGATTGTACCTGTTTTCGCAGATTTGGCTTGCGGAACGGCTTAGACTTTTGGAAGCTCCTGCCGATCCTAAACATTATCGCCCTATAGCCTTGGGTAACCGAAAATAATTGCACCAAGGCCAGGACGAGGCCGAATGGACCTCCTTTTTTACTTATGGCATTTGTTCTATTAAGTGGGTGGTACCATGGTGGGGTTTGACTACTATGACAGGGGGTTCTGATGTATCGGTTTATGTTTCTTTGTTGGGGCTGTCTCGTCCCATTTATATTTTCCCTTACCGAGTCATGCGTCAATATGGTTTAAGGCCGACTATCCCCTTTTCTGATACGGTACCACCTTGTTAGGTTATGATACATATGACATTTACATAGATCATGCGGAAACAACCATTAACCCAGGAAACACATTATTTACACATAATCATATAGCATAATTAGATGCATACTCTTTGTTGCGTGCCTTCCCTAGCTGCGCCCGAACCGAACAAGAACAAGTCTTTTAGGACTCCAAGTGTCGTCCCTCCGTAGAAAGTCCACAGCACGTCCGGATCCGCCTTAAGATTGACCAACTAGAATCGCCCTTAAGGTACTCAGAAAATTCGGCACTTTTGGGGCAAGATGGGTGTTTGAATTTTCTCTCAAAAACCTCACTTTTGAATACTTTGAAACTTATGTATAAATTATGACCCCTAGGCCTTTATTTATAGAGTTATGGAAAAGGAATCGTAATCCTAGTAGGATGCGAATTAATTGGAATTAGAATTCTACATGAATTCTACTTAATCAATTTATCCAATAGGAATAGACATTTAATCATACACTGACTCTTGCAGATTCAGGAATCTCGCATGAGCTCAAACTCACACACACACACGGCAGCCACAAGGGCTGCCCACGCATGCGAGCAGCAGCCCACGCAGCGCGGCCCACGCATGCGCGGCCTTGTGCGCGCTGGGCTGTGGCGTGCGTGCTTGCTGGGCGATGGCCTGGCTTCGTGCTGGGCCTTCGTCCGGCAGGCCTCGTCCGATGCTAATTCGTACGATACGCTTCCGATTAAATTTCCATTTCCGGAATCTATTTCCGATACGAACAATATTTAATATTTCCGATTCCGGAATTAATTTCCGTTTCGAACAAATATTTAATATTTCCGTTTTCGGAATTATTTTCCGATTCCGGCAATATTTCCGATTCTGACAATATTTCCGTTTCCGGCAATATTTCCGATTCTGGTAATATTTCCATTTCCAATAATATTTTCCGATACGTACCATGTTTCCGTTTCCGGCAACATCTACGACTTGGATAATATTCATATTTCCGATACGATCCATATTTCCGTTTCCGGCAATATTATCGTTTCCGGAGTATTCATTTCTTGCCTGTGACGATCTTAGCTCCCACTGAAACCAAGATCCGTCGGTTCCGAATATTCATAGATGGAGTATTTAATGCCATTAAATACTTGATCCGTTTACGTACTATTTGTGTGACCCTACGGGTTCAGTCAAGAGTAAGCTGTGGATTAATATCATTAATTCCACTTGAACTGAAGCGGCCTCTAGCTAGGCATTCAGCTCACTTGATCTCACTGAATTATTAACTTGTTAATTAATACTGAACCGCATTTATTAGACTTAACATAGAATGCATACTTGGACCAAGGGCATTATTTCCTTCAGTCTCCCACTTGTCCTTAGGGACAAGTGTGCATTTCCT
Source organism: Spinacia oleracea (assembly GCF_020520425.1). Lineage (NCBI taxonomy): Eukaryota > Viridiplantae > Streptophyta > Magnoliopsida > Caryophyllales > Amaranthaceae > Spinacia > Spinacia oleracea. Next base: position 5,954,356 of record NC_079492.1, on the reverse strand, counting down.
AATTCCTTTGTCGCTCGATGCTTGCTCTTGAACATAAGGTAAGAGTTGTCATCCTTATTATGTCCAGAGGTGTTCCTCGGTTTCAGAGTTCAACTGATCAAATAAACAGATAATCATAGCCTATGATTCATCCGAGCACGGCCATGCATTTCACAGTTTCTAGCTCTCCGAGTGGCCTTGTACAACTTTTAAGCATCTCATCCCGATTTATGGGAGGACAATCCCAATCTTGCGATCTTGAGATTAGACTTCGTTTGATAGGTGATTACCTGAGCGTTGCCTTTATAGCCTCCTTTTACGGTGCGACGGTTGGTCAACGTCAAAGCAACCAGTTCTCAAACAAGTAATCTCAAATCACTCAGGTATTGAGGATTTAGTGTCTAATAATTTAATGAAATTTACTTATGACAGACTTTCATCTCTTACAGTAAAGTTTCATAGGTCTTGTCCGATACTAGTCTTCCCAAAGTAAGTATCTATGCAAATGATTATGACATTGCCATGTCCTCATAGTTCAAGAAACAGAACTACTAGTCATCTTGCATTCTAATCGTCTAACGTTTTCTATGCGTCCAATTTTATAGAAAACTCCGATTAGGGACCATTTTCAACCTTTGACATTCAAGTTCACTTGATAGACATTTCTTAGTCACAGGACTGGTCCTGACAGTCTATCTTGAATATATCGTCAAATTTGAAGGGACTCATCATTTAATACTAAACCAAGATTAAATGGAATATGAAAATACATTTCATATATGATAAATGTTCAACCCCAATGTTTTATAACCATGGGCCTCAAACCCATCTTCTAAAACAATTCATGGAATTCAAAGCTATGCTTGATTTCCAGTGCTACAATGTGAGTGTTGCTTCTCACTTGTTGCATAGGTTTAGTTATCATGCTTTGCCAATCTTAATATCCTTTTCATCGAATGTTCTTCGAGATATGATGATAAGATCTTTTCGAGTTTGTTTATTATGTGATCTAGTCTTTCTTACTTCGATGGTGGTTTTACTCACTTTGCAATGAAGAACCATCAAGTTAGCAGACGTTTTTCTTGCTTCAAGAGTGGTTCTACGCATTTTTCAATGAAGAACCATCAAGCCAGCAGATAGGTGATCTACCCAAGTTCAGTGAAGAACTTTAAACAACCCTGTTTTATTGCTTCTTAGGCAATAATCACTTTTACTTCAACTGTATAGGTTGCTAGTGATGCTTTGTTTGGATTTACCTATCCAAGCAGTTCATAGATATGTGGAAGACTCTCCAACTATATCTTAGAACATAGAAATTATTATTTTAATTTCCCACGCAACAACTCATGGTCTCCAATCCATGTTGCCATTTCAAAACACGATGCTCTATAGCTCGTCCTTATCAATGGTTAACTCCAAAGGGGTCTTGCTTGATCCTTTGCCAGTGTTTCTGCGTGTAGCATCAATATTTAGCATATCTTTATTTCCTTGAATCAAGAACTATTCCTATGTACCTTTTCAAGTACCATAAGTATTCTTGATCTCAATCTAGTTGATCTTCACTTAGATCAATAGAGATTGGTATATGTTCGTCATGGCTAAAGTCATACGATACGTTTTTGGCGATCCTCATATTATATCATACATGATAAATTCTTTTGCAGAATAATTCCCAATTGAATTCTATTCATGTAACTTTAGCTTATTCAATTTCAGCAGATACTGAATCCAGCTAAATTCTTTGACATATAATATAGGTTAAGAATCTCATTTAGACTCTTTGATGTTTAACTTAGTAAATGCTTATACATAGTTCAAACATCCTTTACTTAGATTTATTCACATGGGTCGAATATCTCCAATGGAGACTTTCGTGTTTGATTTAGTAAATGCCATTACTTAATCCAAAACAATATCATAAGATTTCTGTAAATAGATCTTAATACCCAGTATGTACTAAGTTTCGCCATGGTCCATTTGAATGCTATTTCACAATAGAGAGATATGTGTGTGATACACATAGGACCAATTAAGTTTTAAGTACTCCCACTAAACTTCTTATATATCTATAAGAATCATGTACATTTTATGAAACTAAAATACTTATTAGCTTCACTAAAATACATTTCTAATTCCCAATTGCTTGCTTAAATCTGTACTTAGATTTCATAAGCTAGCTTTCCTTTTCAAGCATTTATTTGGATCCACAAATCCTATGACATACCATGTACATAGTTTATTCCAACATTTGATTGAGGAATATGTTTTGTCATCCAATTGCCATATGTACCAATATGCAATCATTGCTTGAATTATAGACTTAAGCATTACGATTTTGCATGAGGTTTCAACACAATCCATGCCATGAATTTGCTTGTAACCTTTAGCAACTAATCTAGCTTTGTGTGTGAACACAATTCCATGTTTGATGGTTTTTATCCTTAAAACAAACTTGCAACCAATAGGTGTGAAACTATTCTTGCAAATCAACAAAATTTCAATTTTGTCATCAAAACATTGAGTATGTTTTATGGCCTCTAACCATTTAAAACATTTGAGTCTATATATGGCCTCTAACCATTTTAGGGAATCTAGGTTTCGTCATAGCTTTCTTACAAGTCATAAACTCATTAATCTACATGATAATAGTTTGACTGCAAGTTGTAGGTTTCTTCACTATCGAATAGAAGAATCTCATAGTTTCATTGACCAGAACTCTATGTTTCCTTACTATCTAATAGAAGAATCTCATAGTTCCAGTGACTTGAACTCTATGCCTACTTGGGTATAGAACATCAAACATTAGAATATCAATAGCCACTTAAAGTCCTTTGAATATTCTGTTCTCCTTGAAGCACTTGTAAAGTCTTCTAAGAGATGTCTATTCTTTAAAGCCACTTCTAAAGTCTTAAAGAATAAGTTCGGATTTTCTGAAGCACTTCGAAAAGCCTCCGGAATGTCCGTTTTATGTTTGTTGTTCGCCTTGAAAACTTTCGAGGTCTATTTTCTCCCACTTGTCATTTTGGAAACGAATCTCCAAAAGGACATTATTTCGAGCAAACAAACATTATGTTCTCAAAAATTCGTGGTAGAAACAATACCCTTGTGTCTCATTTGAATAAATCACAATGAAACATATATCTAGACTTGGGCCTTAGTTTGTTGAATAACAAACACTAAGCTCCCACTGAGTTTAGCAACTCTTTAGATATATATAATTGAAAAGATATCCTGAAAATAGCTTTGACGAATTTGGTTTAGTTTGGTGGTAGTTGAGCATTTTGTTTTAGAAATTATAGGAAAAGTCTTTATGATTCATCATTGATCGAATCAAGTACTAATTGACTTCGATCATTCCAACGTAGATATGCCATATCTTATGGAGCTAGATTGTGAAATTACAACACACAATCATTGATGATCATATTTGGTCTCAAGTAATCATCAACATGATCTAACCTAGATCTTTATGATTTCTTGCCGAGTGGATTTTATACTTCTGAATCTTTGAACTAGCCAAACAGATTCAACTTATATCACATTTGAGTAAATAAACCTATATTCACTCAAATCCATGTGAAATAATAAAGTCATAAAACCTTTCTTTAGCTTTGAACTCTATCGTCTAGGCGTTCTAACAATAGTTCATATTCTTTGTTACTTTCAACAAGTAAGACTAGCTTGTCTTAAGTTGATCTAGAAATCAACCAACTTTCAAAAGTCCATCAAAATAGAGCTTATGAATGTTAACTTGTTGATATGGTCTAAGCAACAATGCCAAAGATTTAATGGAACTCAAATCAAGGGTTTGATTTGAACCTAGTAAAGTTCTTTAAAGAGTTGTTTGTTTTAATCAAGCATATTGACTCAACCAGTAATTGACCATTTCATTCAAATAAACAAACAAACAAGTATTGTTTTTGTTCTTCTGAATGTGAGTCTTTCTGTGTTTTGAAGCAGAAATTTAGGTATGCTGATTATGGAACAAAATAGCCATTAAGTTCCAGCCTTTGAAAGGACTTAAAACAAACTAGATGACCCTACAACTAATGTAGCATTGCCATGCTTCATTTCCCACTTGTAGGTCATTAGTGTATCCTAGCTTCCATTATTTGAGTTATTACCGAAGTAAGAACCTCAAGCGGTATATGATACCAAGGAAGTTTGATTGCTAGGTCACTTCTCTTTAAACATAAATTTATAGGTAGAAACGGAATCGTAAATTCCTTTCATTGTTCCTCGTTTTCCTATTTCTTGTACCCTTTCTTATAGTCTTAAGAATTGAATTCTTTAGTGTTGACTTTTATACTTTGTTAGACATGTCCAATGTCACCAACAAGGTTCTTTACCATTTTAATTTATGTTGAATATTCTGTTTCAACTAGATGATCTTACCAGAAGCTTCTAAAGTTCTCTAAGCATCGATCTATTCGAATGTCTAGGAACTAGACTCATTCGAGAATTAAATGGAAAAAGGATTTTAGGTTGTTAACCATTGGTAAAGCTGAGCGTTTAAACTCAATGCTTTATGATCTCAAAACTACAGTGTATTTTGAATTCACAAGCACCAATTGGTTTGCCATTCGATTTTGATATTCGAAAACAACCATAAAAGTCGCTATAAGAAACGTACATTTTAAATTGCTCACTTTCTCTCTTTTCCGTGAATCGTTCTTGGATTCACTACCAATCGAGGAAATTTACTGTTACCTTTCTAAAAGGATTTATTGCAGTGCAAGATATTTAATTATAAACAATAATTAAAACATACATTGAAGCATGCAAAGTCTAAACATTTATCATGAATAATAACTTGAAATTAAAGCAACCATGCAATTCAAACAAGTTATTAGCATTTTATTCGAATTATGTGTTCCGGCAGGTGTGAATAAAATGATTCCAAGACCCTAAAATCATTGAAGAACTAAGCACAGTTTGTCGACTTAATCCTAAAACATTTTAGGTAAGCAAAAGCCTTTTGCTAATAGTCTAGAAACTACTCTTGGTTGATAGGTACGTCTAAGAACTTATTAGGTAAACCTATCGAATTTGCCACGACATAAAAGGACTCCTTACTTATATCGTTGAGTTTCACCAAAACTAACATGTACTCACAATTATTTGTGTACCTTGCCCCTTTAGGACCAATAAGTAACACCTCGCTGAGCGAAAACTATTACTAGATTGATGTAAAGGATATCCAAGCAAGTGTATATTTTGGCATGGCACCTTTTAACTCAATTTTTAAGTTTGGAACTTAAGGCTCTTACTATGTTGGTTAGATTTTAAGTGAACTAAAATCCTTAATCATGCAACATAATCAAGCTTTTGATCTCATGCATTTTAAGACATATTTAAAGCAATAAATAACTTAAAACATGCATAAGATATTTGTGATCTAGTATGGCCCGACTTCATCTTGAAGCTTTGACTTCAAAGTCCGTCTTGAAAATCTCCGTGGGAGGCACCATTTTCTTCAAATAGGATAAGTTATAACTAATTACAACTATTTGATGGTACGCAGACCATATTTGAATTGAAAAACAACTTTGGTACTTTAGACCAATTACATTCAAATTAATGGTACGCAGACCATATTTTCTATCCTATTTGGGCCATACTAGTCACTTCATAACCTGCAAAACAGTACATATACAATATATACCATTCACCCATTCATTATCATGAATGGCCCACATAGCTGGTTAGTTAAACACATTATGCATCACGTAAACATTTGCAGCAATTAATCAAGGGCACCAATAATCTACCAATTATTCAGTCCTTATTAATTCTAATCGAGTTGTTTTAACCTTAAGGATTTGTAGACCTAATCAAGAGTTTATGACTAAAAAGTGCACCCACTCAAACCAATAAATTCATATGCTTTACTAATTTTAAACATAAAATTGTATTTCTAGTCTAACCGGAAACATACAAATTTAATTAAAATTTAAAGCTCATATAAATTTATAATTGAATCCAAAATTTAATTTAATTTCAGTCGCATTTAAATTAATTCATGATTTTAATTTTAGTAAAATAATTAGAATAAATTCCATTTATTATAATTATAATATTCAAAATTAAAATCCAAGAAATTAATTCAAATTATTAATTTTAAAATTAATTAAAATTACGTGAACTGAAATTTTCAAATTAAACATTCAAAACGATCTAATCGAAACGCAAACACCCTACGCGTTGCACGCCCATGGGCTGTACGCACACAGCCATTGCTGGCCATGTGCGCGCAGCCCATGCGCTCGTTGCATAGCTGCTGCTGTCCCATACGCAAGCCTCCGCACAGCGCCCACCGCACGCGAGCTATCGCTCGCAGCGCGCGCGCGTTACCGCGCTCGCTGGTGCGCGAGATCGCTCGCTGGTGCGCGCGAGCCATTGCTCGCTGGGGCGCTGCATCGCTCGCTGGCGCGCGAGATCGCTCGCTGGTGCGCGCGAGCCATCGCTCGCTGGCGCGCGAGATCGCTCGCTGGTGCGCGCGAGCCATCGCTCGCTGGCGCGCGAGATCGCTCGCTGGTGCGCGCGAGCCATCGCTCGCTGGGCGGGCAACGTCGCGCGCTGTGCGCGCGAGTGATGCTGTGCGCAGCGCTCGTGGCACGCGAGCTTGCGCTCGCTGCGCACGAGGCTGCGCGCTGTTGTGCGAGGCAGCGCGCGCTGTGGCGCAGCTCGCTTGCTGCCCACACGCGACTGCCTTGGCTCGCCCCTCGCCCATGCCCATCCGTTCATTGCTCGTGGCACACGACACAAGGCAGGGCTGCTGCCTTGTGCTCGTGCACTACGCCCTTGCTCATTGCATTCGTGCCGCACGGGCGACGAGCTCCCTTGCTCGTCGTCGCATGCCCGCATTATACAACACCCCTTAAGGGTAACACGAAGCGTCCATTGCTTCGTGCGTGCAAGTTATTTGAACGAATCGCATAAAAATTTAAAATTTATATTTAAAATTAATGACAAATTAATAAATATTATTAATTTCATAATTTTAGGGCGAAAAATCGAAAATTTATTATCCAATTGATTTCCGATTGATATGGATTCAAGTCTAGGTCATAAAAATTTAAAATTTATCGTAAATTTACAATTTTTATGGTGGTTTTTAATCATAGGTTTCTAATTAAATTACAATTAATTATGAAAATCAAATTAATTCTAAATTATTCTAATTTTCAACAAATTAATCATAATTACAAATTAGATTGCATAATTAACAAGACTAGGCATTCAAACTTGTTAAACATATGCAGTAGGTCAATCAAAAATTCAAGATTTATCAACAGGAATCGCAAATATTTAATTTAACATCTTAAATTTACGAAATTTTGCATCCGAAAAACTAAAACCTTCGAAAAGTCATAGTTAGGCTTCGAATTTGAGAATTCTGGGTTCGGCAGAAAAATACTATTTTTGTCAAAATTTTAGAATGCCTTTTACATACGGAATTGACACAAAAATCACTCAATTCGGATGAGTAATGAAGAAACTGCCGAAAAACTGCGTACATATATTTAAATAAACGCAATTTGCAATTAATTAACAATTACGAAAATTAATCACCCCTTTTAATTCTTGCAAATTTGTAATATTTAACCATGTTCATGCAATTTAGATTATGAAAATAATAAGGGGCTCGTGATACCACTGTTAGGTTATGATACATATGACATTTACATAGATCATGCGGAAACAACCATTAACCCAGGAAACACATTATTTACACATAATCATATAGCATAATTAGATGCATACTCTTTGTTGCGTGCCTTCCCTAGCTGCGCCCGAACCGAACAAGAACAAGTCTTTTAGGACTCCAAGTGTCGTCCCTCCGTAGAAAGTCCACAGCACGTCCGGATCCGCCTTAAGATTGACCAACTAGAATCGCCCTTAAGGTACTCAGAAAATTCGGCACTTTTGGGGCAAGATGGGTGTTTGAATTTTCTCTCAAAAACCTCACTTTTGAATACTTTGAAACTTATGTATAAATTATGACCCCTAGGCCTTTATTTATAGAGTTATGGAAAAGGAATCGTAATCCTAGTAGGATGCGAATTAATTGGAATTAGAATTCTACATGAATTCTACTTAATCAATTTATCCAATAGGAATAGACATTTAATCATACACTGACTCTTGCAGATTCAGGAATCTCGCATGAGCTCAAACTCACACACACACACGGCAGCCACAAGGGCTGCCCACGCATGCGAGCAGCAGCCCACGCAGCGCGGCCCACGCATGCGCGGCCTTGTGCGCGCTGGGCTGTGGCGTGCGTGCTTGCTGGGCGATGGCCTGGCTTCGTGCTGGGCCTTCGTCCGGCAGGCCTCGTCCGATGCTAATTCGTACGATACGCTTCCGATTAAATTTCCATTTCCGGAATCTATTTCCGATACGAACAATATTTAATATTTCCGATTCCGGAATTAATTTCCGTTTCGAACAAATATTTAATATTTCCGTTTTCGGAATTATTTTCCGATTCCGGCAATATTTCCGATTCTGACAATATTTCCGTTTCCGGCAATATTTCCGATTCTGGTAATATTTCCATTTCCAATAATATTTTCCGATACGTACCATGTTTCCGTTTCCGGCAACATCTACGACTTGGATAATATTCATATTTCCGATACGATCCATATTTCCGTTTCCGGCAATATTATCGTTTCCGGAGTATTCATTTCTTGCCTGTGACGATCTTAGCTCCCACTGAAACCAAGATCCGTCGGTTCCGAATATTCATAGATGGAGTATTTAATGCCATTAAATACTTGATCCGTTTACGTACTATTTGTGTGACCCTACGGGTTCAGTCAAGAGTAAGCTGTGGATTAATATCATTAATTCCACTTGAACTGAAGCGGCCTCTAGCTAGGCATTCAGCTCACTTGATCTCACTGAATTATTAACTTGTTAATTAATACTGAACCGCATTTATTAGACTTAACATAGAATGCATACTTGGACCAAGGGCATTATTTCCTTCACACCTAAGGTAGCGGCCTTTTCACAAACACGGGTCCTAGCGTGGGCTAAGTATTATGATGGTCTCCCGCGTTGGGCAGTAGCTACAAATGGCTTTGTGGGTCTTTCTGAAAACTACAAGTTGTGGATGAGCTCCGATGATAAAGATGTGAGGACCGAGGCTCGAAATGAGGAGCCGGCTGAGCTTTTGATACCTCGTATTCGTGTTAAGTATGAGGGTCCTGATTCTGCCAAACCTCGTACCTATAGTATTAAGACTGTGAAAGCTCGTCCTGATCGAAAGCGAAAGGAAGTTCCTCCCCGTTCCAGTTTCAGGCCTAAAGAGATGCCTAACATGAAGGGGCCTGCTGTTGTTAAAAGAAATGCAAGCTCTCGCGGAGATCGTCGCCGGAACAATGTATGGGTTAGGAAGGCTCAGCCGCCTGTAGAAACAGTGGCTAGTCTAGTTGATGATAATAATCCTTCTCCCACCATTGTCTGTGCCCTTGAGGTTGAGCGGGTTATAACTGAGAATGTTTCTGAAGCCTTGGCATCTTTGGAAATTAGTGTCCAGGAGCCGGTTCTTATGGAGATTGATATTGGGGCAGCGCAGAAGACTGTGGGGGTGGATCCTGCGAACATTGCCCTTTACAAGACTTTATTTGATGATCCGGAAGAACTAGAGTAGTGTAGTTCTTGCTAGGGTGTAGGTGCCCTCTATTTATTTCAGTTGTGTTCGTTTTTATTCCTAGCACTTTGTTTTCCTTCTTATTATTTGTCAATAAAGGCGTATTTTTATTTTTCATTTTCATTTATTTTTGTTTCTCCTCTTTTTTATGTACTTTATATGTCTAACACTTTTTGCACAAAGAATATTTCCTTTTTTTTTATTGGACCGAATCCTTGGTAAGAATTGCCTACGTATCTTGTCAGAATCAGGTCGCGCGTAGTTCTAGCTTTTGAATAAGTTTTAGGATGCCAGATTTTAATAGATATGCCATGCGGTGGTAGCATATTACTTAACCGGTCAAATGAGTGAAGTATTATCATTATTTTCGTCTACCGTTTTTTTTTGCCATAGGTCGCGTAAAATTCGACTAATTTGTATAGCTATATTCTTGGTAAACCTATTTAGATACGTACTGTACCCCCAAGTGTTCGTTATTTTTCCGTTGTGTGCGGATAAAATGACGAGCACTTTCGAAAAGAAAATTTTTGGCAGGCAGAGAGTTTCAACGCCCAGGCTGGGGCGTTAGAAATTTCGGCGCCCAGCCCTGGGTGCTGAAAATGACTTGGGCAGTCAATTTTTGACGCATTGCTTCACATGTTCTTGCATTTATTTCCTTTTTTGTGCCTTGATTTTTTTGCTCGTATTTAAAGCCAATTTTGAGGCTATTTTGGAGGCTTTTTGACTGTTAGCGTGAAATGCGTTTTTGTCCGGATTAATTTTTTCTATTCGTGACCCGAAACAGTTTTGAAAATGGGGTTAGGGTGCGGAAGTTATGAAGATCTCTGTGTAGGCTTTTGAGGTGGATTGAAGTGCGTGTTGTTAGTGAAGGGTATGATGGAATCTATGTTTTATGAATCTGTTTTTTTGGTAACATTTGCATTGTTTTGGATTTTGATTTCCTTTGATTCTGGGTTGCATGGATTGACTCTTATGATGACACTGGTTGGGCTTTTTAGGTTTTGGGGATATGAATGGGATAGTGTGGTTTATTTTGTGGTTTTCGGGAATTGGTTCCCATGGCACTATTTCAAAACCGAGTGGGCTTTGTTTGTTGGGCCTGGAGTGGGCTTCCTCTTTATTTTTTTGCATTTTGCAAGTACATTTGGTGTTTATTTAGTGTTAGAATAAAAAAATTTAGGAGAAATATTACGCCTTTATTGATTCGGAAAGTAAGGAAAACACACTGAAATAAAACTGACCCATATTCTAAGGGGCCTTAGGACCATCTAAAGTGTCTATTTATTTTTTCTATCAATCTAAAGAACTACTAGGCGCTTTTTACTAATGGTGCTCTATATGGCTCAAGCCTGGGGTTTAGTCTCATAAAACTTCGGTCCTTCACCGATACTCATCTTGAATTCTATTCCTTTTTCATTGACCCACTGATATGTCTTCAGCCATCCGTTCTCGACCCCTTCTAGTGTTGATGCAAGAGAGATTAACCGGGTTGGATCGAAACCTTCATCTTGTAAAGCTATGGTAGTCATCACAGTCTCGTTCTCCATAGGCCTCGATTCGTTAAACAATGTCCATAGAGCCTGGTTGTCCAATATTTCAGCTGTTTTAGTCTTGGTGAGGTGGGGTGCCTCATCCAAGGTGTGGAAGTCATGGAAAATTTCAAATCCGGGTTTTAGCAAGCCGTCCTGAACGAAGGGTTCAGGGAAATCACAGCATGGGTGTTTTTCTCCTTCCCGAACGAACATCCTGTTAGGTTATGATTCATATGACAGTTCATAAATCATGCGGAAAAACCATAAAGCCAGGAAACATATTATTTACACATAATCATTTAGCATAGTTTAGATGCATACTCTTTGTTGCGTGCCTTCCCTAGCTGCGCCCGAACCGAACAAGAACAAGTCTTTTAGGACTCCAAATGTCGTCCCTCCGTAGATAGTCCACAGCACGTCCGGATCCGCCTTAAGATTGACCAACTAGAATCGCCCTTAAGGTTCTAATATTTTCGGTTAGGTAGGCAAGAATATTGGCTGATTTTTCTGCTTAAAAATCTTAGTTTTGAATACTTGAAACTTGTTGTATAAATAATGACCCCTAGGCCTTTATTTATAGAGTTATGGAAAAGGAATCGTAATCCTAGTAGGATACGAATTAATTGAAATTAGAATCCTACATGAATTCTATTTAATTAATTTATCCAATTAGGAATAGAAATTTAATCATACACTGACTCTTGTAGATTTAGGAATCACGCATGAGCACAAACTCACACACACACGGCAGCCACAAGGGCTGCCCATGCGCATGCGAGCAGCAGCCCACGCAGCGCGGCCCACGCATCCGTGGCCTTGGTGCGCGCTGGGCTTGTGGCGTGCGTGCTTGCTGGGCGATGGCCCGGCTTCGTGCTGGGCCTTCGTCCGGCAGGCCTCGTCCGATGCTAATTCGTACGATACGCTTCCGATTAAATTTCCATTTCCGGAATCTATTTCCGATACGAACAATATTTAATATTTCCGATTCCGGAATTAATTTCCGTTTCGAACAAATATTTAATATTTCCGTTTCCGGAATTATTTTCCGATTCCGGTAATATTTCCGATTCTGACAATATTTCCGTTTCCGGCAATATTTCCGATTCTGGTAATATTTCCATTTCCAATAATATTTTCCGATACGTACCATGTTTCCGTTTCCGGCAACATCTACGACTTGGATAATATTCATATTTCCGATACGATCCATATTTCCGTTTCCGGCAATATCATCGTTTCCGGAGTATTCATTTCTTGCCTGTGACGATCTTAGCTCCCACTGAAACCAAGATCCGTCGGTTCCGAATATTCATAGATGGAGTATTTAATGCCATTAAATACTTGATCCGTTTACGTACTATTTGTGTGACCCTACGGGTTCAGTCAAGAGTAAGCTGTGGATTAATATCATTAATTCCACTTGAACTGAAGCGGCCTCTAGCTAGGCATTCAGCTCACTTGATCTCACTGAATTATTAACTTGTTAATTAATACTGAACCGCATTTATTAGACTTAACATAGAATGCATACTTGGACCAAGGGCATTATTTCCTTCAGTCTCCCACTTGTCCTTAGGGACAAGTGTGCATTTCCTAATTCCTTTGTCGCTCGATGCTTGCTCTTGAACATAAGGTAAGAGTTGTCATCCTTATTATGTCCAGAGGTGTTCCTCGGTTTCAGAGTTCAACTGATCAAATAAACAGATAATCATAGCCTATGATTCATCCGAGCACGGCCATGCATTTCACAGTTTCTAGCTCTCCGAGTGGCCTTGTACAACTTTTAAGCATCTCTTCCCGATTTATGGGAGGACAATCCCAATCTTGTGATCTTGAGATTAGACTTCGTTTGATAGGTGATTACCTGAGCGTTGCCTTTATAGCCTCCTTTTACGGTGCGACGGTTGGTCAACGTCAAAGCAACCAGTTCTCAAACAAGTAATCTCAAATCACTCAGGTATTGAGGATTTAGTGTCTAATAATTTAATGAAATTTACTTATGACAGACTCTCATCTCTTACAGTAAAGTTTCATAGGTCTTGTCCGATACTAGTCTTCCCAAAGTAAGTATCTATGCAAATGATTATGACATTGCCATGTCCACATAGTTCAAGAAACCGAACTACTAGTCATCTTGCATTCTAATCGTCTAACGTTTTCTATGCGTCCAATTTTATAGAAAACTCCGATTAGGGACCATTTTCAACCTTTGACATTCAAGTTCACTTGATAGACATTTCTTAGTCACAGGACTGGTCCTGACAGTCTATCTTGAATATATCGTCAAATTGAAGGGACTCATCATTTAATAAACCACAAATTAAATGGAAAAATGAATTTCTTTCATTTATTGTGAATGATTAACCAATAATGTTTTACAAAGATTTAAACTCTAAAACTTTAAAACATTAAACAGAGACATCAAAGCCATTCTCCAATATGCTTGATTCCCATAGCTGCAGTGTGCGAGTTGTGCTTCGCTTGCGGCAGAGGTTTAGTTAATGGATCTGATATGTTGTCATCAGTTCCAATTTTGCTTATCTCGACTTCTTTTCTTTCAACGAACTCTCGTAGAAGGTGAAATCTACGAAGTACATGCTTGACTCTCTGGTGGTGTCTAGGCTCTTTTGCCTGTGCAATAGCTCCGTTATTATCACAATACAGGGCTATTGGTCCTTTAATGGAGGGGACTACACCAAGTTCTCCTATGAACTTCCTTAGCCATATAGCTTCCTTTGCTGCTTCATGTGCAGCAATGTACTCCGCTTCAGTTGTAGAATCCGCAATGGTGCTTTGCTTAGCACTTTTCCAGCTTACTGCTCCTCCGTTGAGGCATAAGACAAACCCAGACTGTGATCTGAAATCATCTTTGTCGGTTTGGAAACTTGCGTCCGTATAGCCTTGTTATTCCAGTAGGAACACGCACAAGAGGGGGGGGGGGGTGAATTGTAATTAGAACTTTGATAAAGTTTCTTGCGGAACTTAAGAAACAATCAAGAAACTGAGAATAGAGAAGACAATAACAACAATTGTGAAAACTTCTTGATACTAATCAAGAAGAGAATTCTTTTATTATGGTAATGCCTCGATTACAATAATCTCTCCAACACAAGTTCCTCTCAAACTCGTGTTCCTCACAGTAATCTACTTCGATTACAACTCCTTAACTTCTCTCTCTCAGACTTAAACTCTAAGTCTAAACAGGATAACTCTATCCTTACTAATACAAATTATAATTCGTGTTTGGATAACTCTAGATATTAATAATGCTTTTGTGTGGATATAAGGAACTTAGGAACTTTGAATTAACTAGGACACAAACTGTTTTAGAAAATCTTAGACAAAACGTTTTTAGGAAAGCAAGAACTCTCAGAAAGTTTGTGTACTTTAAACCAAAAACGATTTCCCTTTTATAGTGTTTATCCTTAGGGTTAGTTCCCTTCAAAACCTCAACTGCTAACTGTCAGCACTTTGGTCTCCACGTCCCTTGACTTGAGGAACAAGGGGAAGACCACTTCCCACGTTCAGCCATAAAGCAGTTAGTGATTTGACTCAATCAAACCCTAAAATATTTCTTTAAAACAGATTTTATTTATCTACAAAAACTTAGGAGAATTTTTAGGAAAATAAGTTTTGTTTAAATAAAATAAAACGTAAATCTATTTTATATTAAATATGCAAAACTTGTTTTTATTTATGAAAATGTTTTCCATAAAAATCGCTTCCAATAAAATAAATGGCCTAATTAAATCATAAGTTCCTTGAGTACTCTATATACCATTAGCATAATTAATATTTACATAAAATTCTAAGTACAGTGGACTACCTAGACTTCATGTCTTCCCTTTGTCTGGAACTTGCAACTCAGAAGCTTCAGACGTTCCAGCCAAGGAACATTGATGAGTTCCTCTCTAGCTAACACAGGAACTCTTGGCTATGAGTCTGTAATAGTTCTTGTGGATATTCGGAACTCTTGATATGTAACTGTGTTGCTCCTCTTGTGACTTCAAACTGGAACAGATACAACTTCCAGCTCTGAAACTCCATTGACTGTTCCAAGTGTACCTCAGGAACTTCACCAGTTTATTCAAGTTCCTATCCTAATAGAAACTTGGGCATATGCCTGTTCAAAGTCATTTAGCAACCATAATCAGGAAGTTTGCAATATGTGTGTGTCATCAACCAAAACTTAGGAACAACAATATTCCCCCTTTTTGGTGATGACAACACTTGCAAACTTTTTACAAAGAGAGTAAGTACAAACAAACAAGAACTTATACAGACTATTGTGAAACAGAACATAAAAATTGAAAAACAAAAGAGAAAGATTAGAGAGAAGAAAGAGGAGCACCCTTGGCTTACAGAGAGATTCAGAGAGATTGATTCAGGAACTGGATTGAGTGTGCCTTGGAAGTTTGCACCCATGACTTCCCCCTGTTGACATCAACAAAAAGCATAGCACGAAATATAGCCATTCCAAACACAGTGCCCCACGATCAACGTTTGGCAAGTTAAGCTAGCCTCAAAGTATTAAACTAACTCATACAATAAATTGAAAGCAAGCAGTAATGATCAAGACTAGAAAGCATAGATATGTGTAACCAAGCAAGTCAAAATAAGATGGAACAAATACCCAAGTTTAAAAATTATACAAACCGAAAGCAAATTAAAAAGATTGTTCCATGGCAAAAGATAAAAGAAACATGGGATAGGGTGATTTAGGCTTGGGATGGGGAACCAGAACCAGCAGTTTCTTCTATCACAGTCTCCTCAAAAGATTCCAGATTGTTGATCTTGGTGAGGATTGTGGCACGAGTTGCATTGGCTTGTTCTGAGTAGTGGTGAAGATCGTTTTGGAGAGTCTTGACACTTGTAACCAATGCACCTATGTGGGCCTGCATTGAGCTAATCCTGTGATCTGTTCCCTCCTGTAGTTCCACCAGACGAGCAACTGTTGCCTTTAGCTCCAATATCTGATCATCCTTTGTGTTCCAGGCACCCCCATGATCTTGAACATGTTCCTGTTCAGATGGAACACGACGAGCTTTGGACTTTTTGGAGGATCTGGGTGTCCTTTTTCTTGGCCTAACAGTTTCAGGCAGTTCCTCTTGATTCAGTGGAACAGCATCCTCCTCTATGGGCATCTCCTTGACATCCCCTTCCTCATTTATTTCCATGAAGACAGGCCCTTTTTTCTTGTTCTCCTTCATTGCTACCCTCATGCTCTTTCTTTTTCCTACACTCTTCCTGTTCCCTCGAGGTAAAGGGACCTCTATTTGTTCGAGTTCCTCCTCCTCCTCCACTTCTTCTTTAACTGCAATTCCTTCCTGATCTTCCTCATCTTGTTTCTCTTCCTTTCCAGCCCTAATGACTTTACCCTGAACCACTTTAAGATTTAATAGATGGAGCATTTCAAGTTGAAGGA
Organism: Spinacia oleracea; assembly: GCF_020520425.1. Taxonomy (NCBI): domain Eukaryota; kingdom Viridiplantae; phylum Streptophyta; class Magnoliopsida; order Caryophyllales; family Amaranthaceae; genus Spinacia; species Spinacia oleracea. Next base: position 5,937,753 of record NC_079492.1, on the reverse strand, counting down.
TTTGGGTGGATTTTAAGGGAATCACAAAGTATGGGCTAAGGTCAACTGAGAAGCTTTTGAAGATTTCTGTAAGAAGGGAGGAGTATGGAATTTTGAATTTGGGGATACAGGTGGATAAGTGTTTGATCATGATTGCAGGAAAGTTTATGGGAATTTTCCTTTCAAGACAATACATGAGACATGCATCAAACAGACTTGCTATGTTCCTTTTCTGAGTTCGAGGAACTACACCTCTCCACACAATATTAAACAGTAATTTTTGAAGAGGTGAAAAGCAGTTGTGTGAGGTGGAGGTGGATACTTTAGAATCTCCTCCAATGGAACCAACTATATCTTTCTCATCTACATTATCTATGGTCACTGTGATTTGACCTTTGAGCCACATATCAAAACCCCTATTGGGTGTACCAAACAGCTGTTCCAGATAAGAGGCATCAAATTCGATGCGAGTTCCATTCACTTTACTTGAACATACATTATCAACACATGCAAAGTTCTTGCAGAATTCTTTCATAGCTTCAGGAATTAAGGGGGATTTGGCATAGGTACTCAACAGACTTACCCACTTTTGTTGTTCAAGGATTTCCATCAACTCTTTAAATTTCGTGGCTTCACACCATGTTGAGTTGATTGCGAACCCCTCGACCAGATTGTTTTCCTTTGCAGTGAGTTTCTTGGACCCTTTTGCTTCCCCCTGAGTTTGAGCATTCTCCTCTGTTTCCTCGATGTTTTCACCAGAAGCTTCCACTCGTCGTTTTTTGGATTTTCTTGTGGAGGATCTAGGGTTTGAGATTGGGGATTTCATTTCGATGTCAGTGTTGGTTTGTTCCCCCTGAGTGATTGCGAGCATTGGATTGTGGGATCGAAGAGGAATTGGCGATTGAATGGGTGAGGTATCCATGGGAACAGGAGATGAAGGGTTTCTCTTTCGTTTGAGGGATGTGAGATCAGTGTTGTTGCTTGTGAGAACCATGGTGGAGGTTTTTATAGGTGGAAGGAGAGGTGATGTCAGTGGAGAAGGCGTGTGAGAGAGAGAAAGGGGGTTGCATGGATTGATTGTGGAAAGTGAAGAGTTTCTCCTATTTATTGCCAATGGAACCGTTCCAAACATTCTTTGAATATGGGTATTCGGTTTTTAAAAAAAATAAATAGATAAAAATAAAAGGAGAATGAAAAAAAAAAATTGTGTTTGACTTTGACTTGCTTAATTTCGTATCTCTGACTTAACTAGTTTGAAAGGAACTGCTTACCTTGCTCATTTGAAGTGTGAGTGAATTTGCCACGATGGTAAGCTTCAACTATGTTTGCACACAAGATTTTGTGTTTGTAATAGTCTATATGTACCATGATTTTTGCTTTTGCCTTAGAGGAACTCCAATTTGGCAATTACCTTAGCTTGATCATTCCGAGTTCCATTCTCATTTTCTCATGTTTCTCTCTGTTCAAAGGCTTAGTTAAAATATCAGCAATTTGGTGATCAGTTTGGCAAAAATCTAATTTGATCAAACCTTTCTCAACATTATCTTTAAGGAAATGGTGTCTGATGTGGATGTGTTTGACTCGGGAATGATGAACCGGATCTTTTGAAATACAAATAGCACTAGTGTTATCACAATAGATAGGAACACAATCATAGATAATACCAAAATCTCTTAGCTGTTGTTTTATCCATAGAATTTGTGAGCAACAAGCTGCAGCAGCTACATACTCAGCTTCAGCTGTGGATAGAGCAACAGTATTCTGTTTCTTGGAACCCCAAGAAACCATGCATGGACCTAGGAACTGTACCATACCTGATGTGCTTTTTCTATTCACTAAGTCACCTGCATAATCAGCATCTGCATATCCTCTTAGCTCGAAGGATCCACTTCTTGGATAGTAAAGGCATAGGTCATCAGTTCCTTTAAGATATCTTAGTATTCTTTTCACCGCAGTTAGATGGGACTCTTTTGGATTTGATTGAAATCTTGCACATAGTCCTACACTAAAAGAAATGTCAGGTCTACTGGCTGTTAAATATAATAGAGATCCAATCATACCTCTGTATTTTGTTTGATTCACACTTTTCCCATTTGGATCAGTGTCTAATCTGGTAGCAGTTCCCATGGGAGTGTGATTTACTTTGGCTGATTCTAGCTCATATTTCTTTAGGAGTTCCTTCACATACTTTTGTTGGTGTATCATGATTCCCTCCTCGGTTTGCTTGATTTGTAAACCAAGGAAGAAGTTGAGTTCCCCCATCATACTCATTTCAAATTCACTGCTCATCAAGCTTGCAAAATCCTTGCACAAATTTTCATTAGTTGCTCCAAATAATATATCATCAACATAAATTTGAACTACTAACAAGTCAGTTCCTCTAGATTTTAAGAATAAGGTTTTGTCTATTCTACCTCTTTTAAAATCATTTTGAAGGAGGAACTTTGATAATCTCTCGTACCAAGATCTAGGGGCTTGTTTTAGTCCATAGAGAGCCTTATCTAATTTGTAAATGTGATTTGGAAATTCGGGATTTTCAAATCCAGGGGGCTGTTCCACATAAACATCTTCCTCTAAGAAACCGTTTAAGAAAGCACATTTAACATCCATTTGATAAAGTTTAAAACCCATGAAAGCAGCAAAAGCAATTAAGATTCTAATGGCTTCTAATCTAGCAACAGGTGCAAATGTTTCTTCAAAGTCAATGCCTTCCTGTTGATTATAACCTTTGACCACTAACCTTGCTTTGTTCCTTATGATTGTTGCATGTTCATCTTTCTTGTTCCGGAACACCCATTTTAGCCCTATCACCTTCTGGTGCTTTGGTTTGGGTTCCAAGTGCCATACCTTGTTTCTTTTGAATTCATTTAATTCTTCTTGCATGGCAATGATCCAGTCAGCATCTTCCAGAGCCTCAGTGTGATTTCTTGGCTCAAATATGGAGAGGAACGCGTGGAATGCGCAAAAGTTCCTTAGTTGTGACCTTGTCTGAGTTCCTTTTCTGATGTCACTCACAATGAGTTCCATTGGGTGGGACTTTAGATGCTTCCAAGGTTTAGGTTGAAATTGAGCTACTGGTGTTGTGGCATTTTCGTCAGTTCCTTCTATGACCTGAGTTCCCTGTTGGGGTTCCTCTGGTGTTGTTTCTGGATCTTCTTGGTTTTCTGCTTGTTCCTCTAGTACGGGAACTTCTTGATTTTGTTGAGCAGTTCCTCTTGCTGTGTGTTTGCTTATTTGGAACTCCTCATCATTTTCTGCAGCACGAGATAAACCAATCTCGAAAAATTCTTGTTCAGAGTTTCCTTTGTCACAGAATTGAGAGATGCTTAGTAGACTGTGCATCAAACCCTCGACTAAAAATACATTTTCAATGGCGTAGGAACTTGACCTTCCAACTTTTCCAATTCCAATAATTTCTCCTTTCATGTTGTCTCCAAAGGTCACAGTTCCTCCATTGTAGGCTTCTAGTGAGAGGAATTTAGATTTGTCTCCTGTCATGTGTTTGGAACACCCGCTGTCGAGATACCACGAGCTGTTCCCCTTCACTAGAATCTGTAAAGAGATCAAAGGTTAGTTACAGGAACTCGGGTTTCCTCGAGTTCCTTTTCAACTATAACTTCAGACTTCTTAACCCATTTTTGCTTTACATAATTTATGTTTCTTTGATCCTGTTCCTTCATCTTGGAACACTCAGTACTTATGTGACTTCCACTTCCACATGAGAAGCAGACTTTTACACTAGGAAGATCCACATACTTCTTCTTATGACTATTTTTATGGTTAAAGCCCAATCCTTCTGTTCTCTTAGATTGAGCATTCTCAATCCATTTGGGAGGAACTTTAGGTGGTTGTCTCTGTGCCCTGGCCATGGATAGTTCCCTTTCCAGTTTCTCTTTTTGTTCCTTTGTGGTGATCAGGTCTTTGTTTAAATTTTCTAAGTCGATGTTAAAAATTTCCATGTTGATTTCCAAGGATTTTGTAGGATCTAAACTTAAATTAAACATCTTATATTGACTGAGTTGAACTTGTAGAAGGATGTTTTCATTTCTAATTTTTTCGAATGACTCATTAATAGAGGTATTTCTATCTAGTAATTCAAAGAACCTGCCTTGGACATCAGATCTAATATTGTTCAGATAATTTATGTGGTCTTTACTGAGTTCCAAGGCTCTATCACTTTGTGCTTTTAATATACTTAGCTTTTTGTAATCATCTAGAGTTTCTAGCAACAGTTCAATTAGTTTTGACTTTGAGAGACACTGAAGAGTGGAGGAACTTACTTCTTCTGATGGAACTTGATCAGTTCCTTCTGTTCTAGCCATAAGGCAGAGATTTGCAGTTTCTTCATTTGGTTGTTCCTCATCGTCTTCTGAGTCTGTTGCTTCGCCCCATGCAGCTATCATGGCCTTCTTGAAGTTTGGTCTGTTGAAGGTAGACTTGTTAAAGCGATCTTTGACCTGTTCCTTCCCTTTTCCTCTGGTCTTGTCGTTCTCCCACAGAGGGCATTCACGAATTTGATGATCAGTTTCTCCACATTTGAAGCAACCTTGCTCAGTTTTGGAACTAGTGATTTTCTTGGCAAAGTTCCTTCCTTTCTGGTTTCCTGGTTTGAAGTTCCTATAGAGCTTTCTCATTCTTCTGACCAGCATGGCAGCCTCTTCTTCATCTGGTTCAGATTCATCGAGTTCCTCAGCCTTTAGAGCAAGTCCTCGACTTCTTGAGCTCTCGGGAACAGCAGCTCCAAGATGCAGTTCGTGTGTCATCAAGGAACCAGCAAGTTGTTCAATGTTGAACTTGGTGAAGTCCTTGGTCTCAAACAGTGCAGTGACCTTTGTTCTCCAGCGATCATCTTGTGGCATGCTTCTTAGTATTTTTCTTACCTGTTCATCTGTGGGAATGATTCTACCAAGAGAAACTAATTCATTGGTTATGTTAGTAAATCTAGTGAACATTTCTTGAATAGTTTCTTTTGGAAGCATCTCAAATCTTTCATATTTAGACATCAAAAGGTCAATTTTGGAACGCTTAACTTCATTAGTTCCTTCGTGGGTTACTTGAAGTAGTTCCCAAATCTGTTTTGCGTTCTTGCACCCCATGACTCTGTTGTGTTCATGAGGTCCAAGCCCGCAATGCAAGATTTTGACAGCCATGGCATTCATCTCATATTTATCAAAGTCTTCTTTAGAAAATTCAGACATTGGTTTAGGAACTACCTCGTTTTCAGCATTGGTCTTTGTTACCTCGAAGTCTCCAACTTCAATTACACGCCAAACTTGGTAATTTTCAGCTTTGATGAATATCTCCATTCTATTCTTCCAGTATGAGTAGAACTTGCCATTGAACATAGGTGGCCTTTGTGTCGAGTAACCTTCTTCCAGTTTCTCTTGTGAGTTCATACTTTCAGGAACTTGACTCAAACAGGGTTTCCTGTGTTTTAGTGAGTACTGGCTCTGATACCAACTGTTATTCCAGTAGGAACACGCACAAGAGGGGGGGGGGTGAATTGTAATTAGAACTTTGATAAAGTTTCTTGCGGAACTTAAGAAACAATCAAGAAACTGAGAATAGAGAAGACAATAACAACAATTGTGAAAACTTCTTGATACTAATCAAGAAGAGAATTCTTTTATTATGGTAATGCCTCGATTACAATAATCTCTCCAACACAAGTTCCTCTCAAACTCGTGTTCCTCACAGTAATCTACTTCGATTACAACTCCTTAACTTCTCTCTCTCAGACTTAAACTCTAAGTCTAAACAGGATAACTCTATCCTTACTAATACAAATTATAATTCGTGTTTGGATAACTCTAGATATTAATAATGCTTTTGTGTGGATATAAGGAACTTAGGAACTTTGAATTAACTAGGACACAAACTGTTTTAGAAAATCTTAGACAAAACGTTTTTAGGAAAGCAAGAACTCTCAGAAAGTTTGTGTACTTTAAACCAAAAACGATTTCCCTTTTATAGTGTTTATCCTTAGGGTTAGTTCCCTTCAAAACCTCAACTGCTAACTGTCAGCACTTTGGTCTCCACGTCCCTTGACTTGAGGAACAAGGGGAAGACCACTTCCCACGTTCAGCCATAAAGCAGTTAGTGATTTGACTCAATCAAACCCTAAAATATTTCTTTAAAACAGATTTTATTTATCTACAAAAACTTAGGAGAATTTTTAGGAAAATAAGTTTTGTTTAAATAAAATAAAACGTAAATCTATTTTATATTAAATATGCAAAACTTGTTTTTATTTATGAAAATGTTTTCCATAAAAATCGCTTCCAATAAAATAAATGGCCTAATTAAATCATAAGTTCCTTGAGTACTCTATATACCATTAGCATAATTAATATTTACATAAAATTCTAAGTACAGTGGACTACCTAGACTTCATGTCTTCCCTTTGTCTGGAACTTGCAACTCAGAAGCTTCAGACGTTCCAGCCAAGGAACATTGATGAGTTCCTCTCTAGCTAACACAGGAACTCTTGGCTATGAGTCTGTAATAGTTCTTGTGGATATTCGGAACTCTTGATATGTAACTGTGTTGCTCCTCTTGTGACTTCAAACTGGAACAGATACAACTTCCAGCTCTGAAACTCCATTGACTGTTCCAAGTGTACCTCAGGAACTTCACCAGTTTATTCAAGTTCCTATCCTAATAGAAACTTGGGCATATGCCTGTTCAAAGTCATTTAGCAACCATAATCAGGAAGTTTGCAATATGTGTGTGTCATCAACCAAAACTTAGGAACAACAAGCCTTTAACAATTAATTCATCATCTCCACCATAGACCAGGAAGTCATCTTTGTGCCTTTTCAGGTACTTCAGAATGTTCTTGGCAGCAGTCCAATGCGCCTCTCCTGGGTCTGACTGGTATCTGCTCGTAGCACTGAGTGCGTACGCAACATCCGGGCGTGTACATATCATAGCATACATTATTGAACCAATCAATGATGCATATGGAATCCCATTCATTCGTCTACGCTCATCAAGTGTTTTTGGGCACTGAGTCTTGCTTAGAGTCATTCCATGAGACATGGGTAGGTAGCCTCGCTTGGAGTCCGCCATCTTGAACCTATCAAGCACCTTATTGATATAAGTGCTTTGACTAAGTCCAATCATCTTTTTAGATCTATCTCTGTAAATCTTGATGCCCAATATGTAATGTGCTTCTCCTAGATCCTTCATCGAAAAACATTTCCCAAGCCAAATCTTGACAGAGTTCAACATAGGAATGTCATTTCCGATAAGCAATATGTCGTCGACATATAATACTAGGAAAGCAATTTTGCTCCCACTGACCTTCTTGTATACACAAGATTCGTCCGCGTTCTTGATGAAACCAAAGTCACTGACTGCTTCATCAAAACGTATATTCCAGCTCCTGGATGCCTGCTTCAATCCGTAGATTGACTTCTTTAGCTTGCATACCTTTTTAGCATTCTTTGGATCCTCAAAACCTTCAGGCTGTGTCATAAACACAGTTTCTGTTAAAACGCCGTTTAAGAAAGCAGTTTTGACATCCATCTGCCATATTTCGTAATCGTAATATGCAGCGATTGCTAACATTATTCGAATAGACTTTAGCATTGCAACTGGTGAAAAGGTTTCATCGTAATCCACACCGTGGACTTGCCTGTAACCTTTTGCAACCAATCTAGCTTTGAAAACTTCAAGTTTCCCATCCTTGTCCTTTTTCAGTTTGAAAACCCATTTGCTTCCAATGGCTTGGTAGCCATCTGGCAAATCGACCAAATCCCATACTTGGTTTTCAGACATGGAGTCTAATTCAGATTGCATGGCTTCTTGCCATTGCTTGGAGCTAGGGCTCGTCATAGCTTGCTTGTAAGTCGCAGGTTCATCACTTTCAAGTAATAGAACGTCATAGCTCTCGTTCGTCAAAATACCTAAGTACCTTTCCGGTTGAGATCTATATCTTTGCGATCTACGCGGGGTAACATTTCTAGATTGACCATGATTCTCACCAGATTCTTCTAAAGATCTCTGAGTTTCATCTTGAATGTCATCTTGAGCATTCTCTAGAGTTTGTTGTTCGACTCGAATTTCTTCGAGGTCTACTTTTCTCCCACTTGTCATTTTGGAAATGTGATCTTTCTCCAAAAAGACACCATCTCGAGCAACAAACACTTTGTTCTCAGATGTATTGTAGAAGTAATACCCCTTTGTTTCCTTTGGATAGCCCACAAGGATACATTTGTCAGATTTTGGATGAAGTTTGTCTGAAATTAATCGTTTGACGTATACTTCACATCCCCAAATCTTAAGAAAAGACACATTTGGAGGCTTTCCAAACCATAATTCGTATGGAGTCTTTTCGACAGCTTTAGACGGAGCTCTATTTATAGTGAGTGCAGCTGTATTTAGTGCATGTCCCCAAAATTCTAATGGAAGTTCGGCCTGACCCATCATTGACCTGACCATGTCTAGCAAGGTTCTGTTCCTCCGTTCTGACACACCGTTCCATTGTGGTGTTCCAGGAGGAGTCAATTCTGATAGAATTCCACATTCTTTCAGATGGTCATCAAATTCATAGCTCAGATATTCACCGCCTCTATCAGACCGCAGTGCCTTGATCTTCTTGCCTAATTGATTCTCTACTTCACTCTGAAATTCCTTGAATTTGTCAAAGGATTCAGACTTATGCTTCATTAGGTAGACATAACCATACCTACTGAAGTCATCAGTGAAAGTGATAAAGTAGCTGAAACCACCTCTAGCATTTGTACTCATTGGTCCACATACATCTGTATGGATTAAACCCAATAGTTCATTTGCTCTTTCTCCAACTTTAGAGAAAGGTTGCTTTGTCATTTTGCCAAGTAAACATGATTCGCATTTACCATAATACTCTAAGTCAAATGGTTCTAGAATTCCTTCCTTTTGAAGTCTTTCTAAGCGTTTCAAGTTTATATGGCCTAATCGACAATGCCACAGATAGGTGAGATCTGAATCATTCTTTTTGGCCTTTTTGGTATTTATGTTATATACTTGTTTGTCGTGATCTAATAAATAAAGTCCATTGACTAATCTAGCAGATCCATAAAACATCTCTTTAAAATAAAACGAACAACTATTGTCTTTTATTATAAAAGAAAATCCCTTAGCATCTAAGCAAGAAACTGAAATGATGTTTTTAGTAAGACTTGGAACATGGAAACATTCTTCCAGTTCCAAAACTAGCCCGGAGGGCAACGACAAATAGTAAGTTCCTACGGCTAATGCAGCAATCCGTGCTCCATTTCCCACTCGTAGGTCGACTTCACCCTTGCTTAACTTTCTACTTCTTCTTAGTCCCTGTGGATTGGAACATAAGTGTGAGCCACAACCTGTATCTAATACCCAAGAAGTTGAATTAGCAAGTATACAGTCTATAACGAAAATACCTGAAGATGGAACGACTGTTCCGTTCTTCTGATCTTCCTTTAGCTTTGGACATTCTCTTTTGTAATGGCCTATTCCATCACAATAAAGACAGCTTGATGTGGACTTGTCCTGCTTTGATTTAGCATTGCCCTTGGACTTTCCACCTTTCTTGAATGGTCTCTTTCTAGCCTTGAGTAAATCTTTGGCTTCACAGTCCAGTACTATTTCAGCCTTTCTGACAAGGTGAACAAATTCTGCAACTGTTTCTTCTCTTGGTTCACTTAGGTATTGTTGCTTGAAGCGACCAAACCCACTGTGTAGTGAATTGAGCAAGACAGAGACTGCCATCCTTTCGCTTATTGGTGTTCCTAGTAGACTTAGGCGATCAAAATATGAACACATAAGATCCACATGGAACCTCAGTGGGACGCCTACCCTCTGTTTAGTGCGAAGGAGCTGAACATGTGTTTCTTGGACCTCCATCCTATAACACCTGTTGGGAGAACTAACCTTTAGCCCAGACATTGATTCAATCAACTCATGGACGTTCAGGTCCCTGTCCTCCGTACTTCCACGACAGATATCCCTCAGATTCTTGATGAGCGTAAAAGGTTCATAGGCTACAAACCTTCTAGCCCAATCATCAGGGATATTGTTCAGCATGAGACTCATAACCTTTTTGAGATCCGCATCCCAGGCGTAAAATCTCTCAGGGGTCATGTCTCTGGCATAGTAGCTTGGCATGGGATGTGATAGTACATACTCAAGTCCATTGAGTTTGACTATTTCAACTAGCTTAGCTTCCCATTCAAGAAAATTTGTCAGGTTCAGCTTGACCATAAGCTCAGAACCCATGATGATGTTTTGATTGTTGTTTGCCATATTAAAAACTACAATTGAAAAGAATAAACAAATAAATAACCATTCACAGTTTCTCTTAATAAACTTAAATTCTAGCATACATGCATAATTCAATGTTTATTAAGCATTTTATTCAAGTTATGTGTTCCGGCAGGTGTGAATAAAATGATTCCAAGATCCTAAAATCATTGAAGAACTAAGCACTTTTTGTCGACTTAATCCTAGAACATCTTAGGTAAGCAAAAGCCTTTTGCTAATAGTCTAGAAACTATTCTTGGTTGATAGGTACGTCTAAGAACTTATTAGGTAAACCTATCGAATTTGCCACGACATAAAAGGACTCCTTACTTATATCGTTGAGTTTCACCAAAACTAACATGTACTCACAATTATTTGTGTACCTTGCCCCTTTAGGACCAATAAGTAACACCTCGCTGAGCGAAAACTATTACTAGATTGATGTAAAGGATATCCAAGCAAGTGTATATTTTGGCATGGCACCTTTTAACTCAATTTTTAAGTTTGGAACTTAAGGCTCTTACTATGTTGGTTAGATTTTAAGTGAACTAAAATCCTTAATCATGCAACATAATCAAGCTTTTGATCTCATGCATTTTAAGACATATTTAAAACAATAAATAACTTAAAACATGCATAAGATATTTGTGATCTAGTATGGCCCGACTTCATCTTGAAGCTTTGACTTCAAAGTCCGTCTTGAAAATCTCCGTGGGAGGCACCATTTTCTTCAAATAGGATAAGCTATAACTAATTACAACTATTTGATGGTACGCAGACCATATTTGAATTGAAAAACAACTTTGGTACTTTAGACCAATTACATTCAAATTAATGGTACGCAGACCATATTTTCTATCCTATTTGGGCCATACTAGTCACTCCATAACCTGCAAAACAGTACATATACAATATATACCATTCATCCATTCATTATCATGAATGGCCCACATAGCTGGTTAGTAAAACACATTATGCATCACGTAAACATTTGCAGCAATTAATCAAGGGCACCAATAATCTACCAATTATTCAGTCCTTATTAATTCTAATCGAGTTGTTTTAACCTTAAGGATTTGTAGACCTAATCAAGAGTTTATGACTAAAAAGCGCTCCCACTTAAACCAATAAATTCATATGCTTTACTAATTTTAAACATAAAATTGTATTTCTAGTCTAACCGGAAACATACAAATTTAATTAAAATTTAAAGCTCATATAAATTTATAATTGAATCCAAAAATTTAATTTAATTTCAGTCGCATTTAAATTAATTCATCATTTTAATTTTAGTAAAATAATTAGAATAAATACCATTTATTATAATTATAATATTCAAAATTAAAATCCAAGAAATTAATTCAAATTATTAATTTTAAAATTAATTAAAATTACGTGAACTGAAATTTTCAAATTAAACATTCAAAACGATCTAATCGTAACGCAAACACCCTACGCGTTGCACGCCCATGGGCCGCACGCACACAGCCATTGCTGGCCATGTGCGCGCAGCCCATGCGCTCGTCGCATAGCTGCTGCTGTCCTATCGCAAGCCTCCGCACAGCGCCCATCGCACGCGAGCTATCGCTCGCAGTGCGCGCGCGCGACATCGCTCGCTGGGCGCGCGACATCGCTCGCTGGGCGCGCGAGCTCGCTCGCTGTGCGCGCGAGCCATCGCTCGCTGGGGCGCGACATCGCTCGCTGGGCGGGCGACATCGCGCGCTGTGCGCGCGAGCCAACGCTCGCTGGGGCGCGACATCGCTCGCTGGGCGGGCGACATCGCGCGCTGTGCGCGCGAGTAATGCTGGGCGCAGCGCTCGTGGCACGCGAGCTTGCGCTCGCTGCGCGCGAGGCTGCGCGCTCTTGTGCGAGGCAGCGCGCGTTGTGGCGCAGCTCGCTTGCTGCCCACACGCGACTGCCTTGGCTCGCCCTTCGCCCATGCCCATTCGTTCATTGCTCGTGGCACACGACACAAGGCAGGGCTGCTGCCTTGTGCTCGTGCACTACGCCCTTGCTCATTGCATTCGTGCCGCACGGGCGACGAGCTCCCTTGCTCGTCGTCGCATGCCCGCATTATACAACACCCCTTAAGGGTAACACGAAGCGTCCATTGCTTCGTGCGTGCAAGTTTTATGAACGAATCGCATAAAAATTTAAAATTTATATTTAAAATTAATGACAAATTAATAAATAATATTAATTTCATAATTTTAGGGCGAAAAATCGAAAATTTATTATCCAATTGATTTCCGATTGTTATGGATTCAAGTCTAGGTCATAAAAATTTAAAATTTATCGTAAATTTACAATTTTTATGGTGGTTTTTAATCATAGGTTTCTAATTAAATTACAATTAATTATGAAAATCAAATTAATTCTAAATTATTCTAATTTTCAACAAATTAATCATAATTACAAATTAGATTGCATAATTAACAAGACTAGGCATTCAAACTTGTTAAACATATGCAGTAGGTCAATCAAAAATTCAAGATTTATCAACAAGAATCGCAAATATTTAATTTAACATCTTAAATTTACGAAATTTTGCATTCGAAAAACTAAAACCTTCGAAAAGTCATAGTTAGGCTTCGAATTTGAGAATTCTGGGTTCGGCAGAAAAATACTGTTTTTGTCAAAATTTTAGAATGCCTTTTACATGCGGAATTGACACAAAAATCACTCGATTTGGATGAGTAACGAAGAAACTGCCGAAAAACTGCGTACGTATAATTAAATAAACGCAATTTGCAATTAATTAACAATTACGAAAATTAATCACCCCTTTTAATTCTTGCAAATTTGTAATATTTAACCATGTTCATGCAATTTAGATTATGAAAATAATAAGGGGCTCGTGATACCACTGTCAGGTTATGATTCATATGACAGTTCATAAATCATGCGGAAAAACCATAAAGCCAGGAAACATATTATTTACACATAATCATTTAGCATAGTTTAGATGCATACTCTTTGTTGCGTGCCTTCCCTAGCTGCGCCCGAACCGAACAAGAACAAGTCTTTTAGGACTCCAAATGTCGTCCCTCCGTAGATAGTCCACAGCACGTCCGGATCCGCCTTAAGATTGACCAACTAGAATCGCCCTTAAGGTTCTAATATTTTCGGTTAGGTAGGCAAGAATATTGGCTGATTTTTCTGCTTAAAAATCTTAGTTTTGAATACTTGAAACTTGTTGTATAAATAATGACCCCTAGGCCTTTATTTATAGAGTTATGGAAAAGGAATCGTAATCCTAGTAGGATACGAATTAATTGAAATTAGAATCCTACATGAATTCTATTTAATTAATTTATCCAATTAGGAATAGAAATTTAATCATACACTGACTCTTGTAGATTTAGGAATCACGCATGAGCACAAACTCACACACACACGGCAGCCACAAGGGCTGCCCATGCGCATGCGAGCAGCAGCCCACGCAGCGCGGCCCACGCATCCGTGGCCTTGGTGCGCGCTGGGCTTGTGGCGTGCGTGCTTGCTGGGCGATGGCCCGGCTTCGTGCTGGGCCTTCGTCCGGCAGGCCTCGTCCGATGCTAATTCGTACGATACGCTTCCGATTAAATTTCCATTTCCGGAATCTATTTCCGATACGAACAATATTTAATATTTCCGATTCCGGAATTAATTTCCGTTTCGAACAAATATTTAATATTTCCGTTTCCGGAATTATTTTCCGATTCCGGTAATATTTCCGATTCTGACAATATTTCCGTTTCCGGCAATATTTCCGATTCTGGTAATATTTCCATTTCCAATAATATTTTCCGATACGTACCATGTTTCCGTTTCCGGCAACATCTACGACTTGGATAATATTCATATTTCCGATACGATCCATATTTCCGTTTCCGGCAATATCATCGTTTCCGGAGTATTCATTTCTTGCCTGTGACGATCTTAGCTCCCACTGAAACCAAGATCCGTCGGTTCCGAATATTCATAGATGGAGTATTTAATGCCATTAAATACTTGATCCGTTTACGTACTATTTGTGTGACCCTACGGGTTCAGTCAAGAGTAAGCTGTGGATTAATATCATTAATTCCACTTGAACTGAAGCGGCCTCTAGCTAGGCATTCAGCTCACTTGATCTCACTGAATTATTAACTTGTTAATTAATACTGAACCGCATTTATTAGACTTAACATAGAATGCATACTTGGACCAAGGGCATTATTTCCTTCACATCCCGTTAAGGGTCCTTTGATACGGGGGAAGGAGGGTGGTTTGTTTGGCTTTGTTAAGGCGTAGCCTAGACAGGCGGTCAGCAATATCTTCCTCCGTTGGTTCATAGCCTAAGCCAAAGGGAGTAGATTTGTTGGGAAAAGGATGGAATGTGTATTCCTTCTTCCTTATGCCCAATGGGGTTCCTGGGAAATAACCTTGAGCTAACAGCATTCTAAGGATGACTCGGGATGCATGCGGGTCTAGGAATGCTGGGTCATAATCTTCGATGAACTGGATTGTTTCTTCCATTTGAAACCCATAAAGGTCGTCTGCAGTTTCGGCCGTTCCAACCATAGTACAACTGACGTCGAGAGGAGGGGCGCGGATTTCTAGTATTACCCCGTTATGGTTAAGTTTAACCGTTTGGTGCAAGGTAGAAGCCACACCTCCTAAGTCATGGAGCCAAGGTCGCCCCAAGAGGAGGTTGAAAGTGGGCTTGATGTCGATTATTTGAAACTCCGTGGTGCGTGCCACAGGCCCGGTTTGTATGGTAAGGTTGATTTTTCCCAATACAGGCCTTCGGGAGTTATCATAAGCTCGTACCCCTTGCGTGGAGGTTTGGAAGTCATCGTTTCCTAGCCCCAAGCAATGGGCGGTTCGTAATGGGCAGACATTAACCGCCGAACCATTATCTACGAGCGCTAGGGGGATGTTTTGTCCTTTGCATCCAACCACTAGGTAAAGGGCTTTATTGTGAGCACCCCCCTCTTTGGGTAAGTCTTTATCAGTGAAAACTATGGCCTTTTCTCCGGCATCTCTCGTGACATGGCTAACCAATGAGTCAGGTGTGATATCTGTAGGTACTGAGATGAGGTCAAGTGAGCGAATAAGCTTTTCGCGATGTTCCTTTGAAGTACACATGAGATCCCAGATGGTAATCTCGGCCTTGGTTCTTTTTAGTTGTTTCAGGAGAGGATTTTAAATGACTTCTGCAACGGTGGCGTGCCGTCCATTCTCAGGAGTTTGCCTAACCGGGATGTCTTCTATAGGAGGTGGGTGAGTATCCGGTTGGTATATTCTTCCGGATTGGGTGAGGTTGTCGACCTCGGGCTCCTGAGGGGTGGTGTCAATGAGAGCATACCCGGGCCAAGTTTCAGTGAAGAGGTCCTGGCCCGACACTTGAGATAGGTAAATATCTTCAGCATCATCATTCCACACACCGCACACTTCTCTCTCGATTCGATCAATAGGGACCACAGCGAGTGGTGCACCTTGAGGTGTAATATACACCGTGGGGTCGAAATTCTCTAGTTAGTCGAGAGAGATGTGACAAGAGCCGAGTGGGCTCTTGTTGTTGTTGGGTTTGCCAACGTTAGGGAGAGGTATCACTTCATCCTCTATCATGTCCTGGATCGTATGTTTTAGATTCCAGCAGTTTTCAGTGTCATGCCCATTTCCTTGATGGAATTTGCAGTAAGTACCTTCGACCCAATATTTGCTTTTGACAGGAGAGTCACGGGTGGGGCCTATAGGTCTCAACTTTCCTTGATTGGTTAGTCTTTCAAAGGCTTGTACCAAAGTCGACCCGAGTGGGGCAAACTTTCGGTCTCGGACCCATCTTCCAGGGCTTCTCCGGGCGGGAGTCTCTTCTACAGCATGGACTTCTTGGGCTTGGGATGTGTTACCCCGATTATAGGTATTGTTTTTATATGTGGGTTTTCTTTGTATGGTTTTGGCGAGGTCGTCCTCGATCTTTATTCCCACATCATAAACTCTTTTGAAAGTGTCAAGTCCCAGGTACCTAAGGTGTTGTCTGTAAGCCGGGTCTAGGTTGTCAATGAATTTTCGGACCAATTCTGTTTCGGGAGGCCTATTGATTAGTTGGGCCGCCTGGTCCCTCCATCTAGCAAAGTAGGTCGTGAAACCCTCATTTTTCTTTTGGAAGAGAACTTCTAGCTCGCGCATGGTGACTTGAAAATCCATGTTCGACGAGTATTGCTTGATGAAGACGTTGACAAAGTCTTCCTAAGTGGGGAAGAGCTTAGGGTCCTGGTGATAGTACCATTTGAGCGGCACTTGTTCCAAGGACAAAGGAAAGGCAGGTAAATACATGGACTTGTCCACGCCTTTCAAGTTCATGGCATTCACAAAGCTCAGTAGATGATCACGGGGGTTGTCCGTGGCCTTGAACTTTGGTAAGTCAGATGAACTGAACTTTTCTGGTAGTTTGCCAGGAAAAGGTTCAGGATCGAGGGAGAAGTATTTGCTCCCCATGGTTTGCTGTAGGACCATTTTTTCAATCCTCTTCTCGTTATCGAGGTCATTTTTGGCTTGCGCAGCCGCTAAAGCTTCATTTTCCATTTTCAGTTGGCCCATGAGTCGGGTCATTTGAGCCATCTGCTCTTGCAAATCTTCGATGGACATGTTTGAAGGTGCGAATCGAGGTTGGGGAAGCGGAGATCCTTGAAATGAGGGATGACGGACGGAGCTTGGAGTCACCAAACCTGATGTTGGTGATGTATCTTCGAGACGCACTAACCGTTGATTCCCTGATCGGCACCAAGTGGCAGGACCAGTCCTAGGCATGAGATAAGCTAAAGTTTAGGTTCCCGAAGTTTCAAGCATTACTTAGTCTAGACTTCGACTCTCTAAATTGGTTTTTCACTCTTTCTTTTGTTGGTACACTTTTCGGTTTTTTATTTATTTTGGTCATTCTTTGGATTTTCGAAACACTTGCCCGTGTGACATTCATAGTTATTAGCACGTTCGGTTTTGGTGCCGAGCATTGTCGTCGTAGGAGGCCTAACGACGACACAAAGAGTTATTAATTTTTTCACGAGTCGCTTTTGAAATCGAGTGCTTTTCTTACGCCCTCGTAGCAATTCTTTTTATGAACATTTTTTGCGCTATGTATTTTCCTTTCGCGCGGGCACCGAGGCTGTTGCGCCTGACCAGAAGGCCAAGCATCAACTTCAGCGCCCAGCGAGGGGCGTGAGAAATTCTGGCGCCCAGGCAAGGGCGTTGAAAATGCGTCCCTGGCTGGTTCTCGTTTTCTGTCTTCTGTTTATGCGACTTCGATTTTCGTGCTTGCCTAATAACGTCCTTTACGCGTAGCAGCGTTTGTGGGATTCGTTACAGGCCATCCCGAGCGTCGCTTATTTTTGTGGCGATCATTCGGGTTTGCGGAACACGTGTTTCGATATAACTCTTTGGCAAATTAGTCTATGAATGTTTAGGCAATTTTTAAGGTCGTTGGTTTTCTAGGATAGTTTGTCACACACAATCACATATTTCGCTCCACATAACTACATTACAAACATGGATTTGAAAATTAAATATGTCACGTAGTTTATGATAGGCTTCTATGTGTAGTTTATTTGCGCCTGGCTTGGTACCGCTTCTATCGTAGATCCAACACATGCCCCGGTCGAGGTAGTGTCTTCAACAGACGAATTTCGCCCAAGAGGCCAACCCGCAAGTGCAAGCCAAGGGGGCATGCAGGCGAGAGGGACCTAATGAGCGAGCGGTTGGGTTCGGGATAGGTGTACTACCTGCACAAGTACCGAGTGGGCAACATGCGCAGCGTATGCACCCCCCTATTGGCGGAAAAAGGTATCCTTAGTCCCAACTCCCGAGGGAGCTGAGATTCGTTATGCGGTTCTGCCCGTTCACATTAATATGCTGATCTTCAGGTCATCCCAACTTGATGGGGAAATAAACGCGGGGTAGGATCGTTTCACCCTTCGGCTATTTTGATTACCTACAAGCACGAGTATTTCCTTCACTATCCCCAGTGGAGTCGCCACTGTGAGGGGGTCGAAAAAGCACGAGGCTAATGCGTGACCTCGTCCCTCGTGGGTGTGACGATTCTTTTTATTCAATCAAGTGTAATTGGATTTCCTGTGAGTTTACACCCAATTGACTAGTAATATAGGAGTCACCATTCAGTTTTTAACGACAATGAGAAAAACTGACAAAACCCGGTTATCGTGACATAAAGGGAGTGCAATTATGTTTGACCACGACGGCCGTAGGTTCCCTTGTGATCCCTGGTGTGGAGATCTCTCAACATACACCCGCAAGGTAGAGATTGAGGGTTCGGGGGACTGTAACTACCGAGAGGAGTACTTCGCTCGTCGATAACTCCAGCGGTAGGATATCCTTACTAGCTCAGCATAAATAATTGAAGGGACATGCGTTAACTATTAAACTAATCTGAGTTGATTTTAGCAATATGCAACATATAATACTAGATCGATCGTGATTATCTGATTTAAATAGTATTAAGGGACCTAGCATGATAATCCAATTTCCCGAAAATATTATATTTGTTAGGCGTGATAGAACAATCAGATTTAGTTAGTTTAACAGTTCATAAAAAGGGCGAGGAAAGCAGTTAAATCATCGAAAAAGGGACACATTACGACGCACCTTTGAGAGGTGCGTCACGGTTCTCAGAAAACTAACCACTTTGACTTTGCTATTTCTCCTTTTTATTTAACGAATCTCAATTATGGGACAGGATAAGTTCTGTTCGATTTATGAATCGATTGCGACAGAACGCGTGAACAGTTTCGCAGCGTGTAGCTTAGGCTAAGGGTTGGAGTCAATACTCCGAATATAATTGTGTGTTGTGTGTCCTTTTCACGTCGAATTTGGGGCTGTATTTATAGGGAAGAGTTTGTGGAAAGATAGAATTGCAGAGTTCTAATCCACAAAGAATTAGGAAAAAACACGTATCCGGGTATTTTCAGCGCACAGGCTTGGGCGCCAAAGATTTCGGCGCCCAGAGCCCGGCGTTGAAAATAGGGTCTGGGCTGTTTTCTTAGTCAGATTCGGATTCCTGAAATCCGTAGAGTTTGAGACTTAATCGAGTCTTTTAGTGCGTATCAATTTCATGACGGAATGCGTCTGGGCCCGTTACGAACTCTAGGCTCGTTAGGATTTTAATTAATACGTAACTCTTATTTCCGGATCATATTAGGAATAGGATTCTCGCAGTTTTCTATCTCATTTAGGATTTATGTTGGAATGCAACACCTAATTCTGACAGGTTTCTATCCTTTATGATTTGCCACTTTTAGAAGCTACCTTTTACGGCAGTTACTATTTTTAGCAGGTTTCTATAAATAGCAGTATTCTATAAATATCAGGTTTCGGGTGAAATGAAAAGGGGAATTGAGATTCGTTATTTTATGGGAGATGCGTTTTCAAGTGTAGATTTATGCTTTCATCATCGAACCTTTCCCTTTCGGGAATGGGGACAAAAGTAGGTGTCTACACCAGGCTTTATTGATCATTCATTATGAGTCCTTTCGTATCCCCACGTACTGAAAAATTCTTTGACTGATAAAAGGCTATTCGTTTCCTGTGTACATCCAATCCATCTTTTTCCATTATAAATACCAACAACCATTCTAATTCTGTTTACCCTCTCCATCTTAATCAAAATCATTTCTAACAAATCAGGAACAAATCAAGCCAATTGACAATATCTAATGTTGCACCAAATGCTGATGTTGCACCCAATGCTGATGTTGCACCCAATGCTAACAAATCAAGCCAATTGCCGATGTCTGATGTTGCACCCAATGCTGATTCCACCACTGATCAAGCCTACTACCCGGATCATGAAGAGTTCGGTCAATGGGATATGATTTTTGAAGAACTTATTTTTCCAAAGATCACAGATATCTTCACTCTCCTTGCATGTCTATCAATGAACAAAACTATGTGTAACGAGGCCGGTAAAAAGATAAACGCCAATACACGCGTGGATTGGAGCAAACTTGAAGAATTCTGCTGTAGGAAACATTCCACATGTGGTGCACGCCACACTGCTCTTGATGAAATGATGCTTTGCGGCAATTGCAACTATTCTGTACCAGCTAGGTTCGATGCATTGATGAGAGGGATGAATTTTCTGGTGAGAACCCATGGTGGTATGAAGAAAGAAGTGATTTACGATTCTTGGGGAGAGAAACGTTACTTTATGTAACTAAAACTGGTTCATCAATTGTTATAGTTATTTCAACTGGGTGGCGCATTTTAATTTTATGTACTTTCATTTCGTTCTTTTAATTTAAGTTTGAACTACTATAAGTAGTTTAATTTTACTGGTTTCGGTAGTTTCACCCAAATATTTGTTTCCTAGTTTGAACTACTATATGTAGTTTTAAGTTTGAGCTATTATATATAGTTTCATTTTAATGGTTTCATTTGTTTCACCCAATTTGATCTACTTTATCTGTTTTGTATTGCTTTTCTAAATACGTCACATATTGAAATTTCTATATAATTTATTTTAATGTTTGATCATATTGATGAACAATCTAATGACAATGGTAAATAAATCCGTATGCTGTAAATAAATTTTTTATAACATAACTACAAGCTAGGAAGGATTACACGGTGTAATTCTTATTAGAGGATCATTGTGGGTATCAACATATCAAAATATTGGATAATTTACATAACTTTGTAGAATTAGCTGACTTAGTGGCTAAGATTACAAGAGATCATTGTGTCAAAAAAAATGTTAAAGAGTGTATAAGATTACAAGAAACCATTGTGTCAAAAGAATGTTAGAGGATCATTGTAGGCATGGAAGTATCAAAATATTAGATATTACAAAAATAATCTTCATTATTAATGAGATAACTTCGATCCACTAATTTAGTTATATTTTGTAACTATAATGTAGTTGATTATTTTCTAATACCTATTTTATTATTATAAACTAGTATTTTGACCCGTGCATGCACGGGAGCATCCTATTCATAAAGTGTGAAAAACTTATATCGTTTGAGATACAATTTTTAGGTATCATAAAATATAATTTTTGTGGTACATTCACAAATATTTGATTAGTTTAAGATATAAATAAATAGAAATATTTTATGTTTATTATTGTACTCTCTTTCTACTTTAAGGTTTAAAATCAAACTACACAAAATTCAGGAGTAACAATCAACGACCCGTGATAATGTGATATAGCAAAGAGTGAGAAATGATTATATATTGATTAAACCAATATAAATAAATGGAAACAAAATTAAGACGTAGTCATGGAAAAAGTAAAAATACATATCTTTGAAAATGTTTGTTATAGTTGATTGTGTGAATGATATAACGAAAATGGTTGGTAGTCATATTAGAAAAAAATGCTTAGTTTTCTTGTACTCTTACTATTTTTAATGTTAAGCATTTAAAAAGATCAATAATTTATAAGTATTAATGACCCTTTATGTTTTAAAAAAATGGATAGATTGGATCGTAACTTTGATAAGTTAGCATTTTTTCTTTTTTCCTTAACTGATCTTACAGATGAATTAACGGGATCATTTAACTTTTAAAGAAATTGTTTTGCTTAAACTCCATGGCATTGTTTACAACAATTCTATGATTTCAACCCAAGTTTACATCATGCATAATATCGAAAGCTTAATCTACATCTAAGAGTTTATCGCACGCCAATGATTGTTCGTTGCATGCATTGTGCATTAAAGTCCACATCACATATCGTCGAAGCAACATCTCATTACTGTCATATAACTGCACGAAAAGAAAATAAAAGTGGATTAACGTGGGAATAAACAAGGATAATAGATCATAAGATAATATTTACATACCCTCATCCATGAACACTTTTCTTGTGCCTGAGTAAACAGGTAAAGGACACAAAGCATGCCAGTGTCCGCGTCTGTTTTTGCTACCGGGACACGGCCCACCTTAAGTATTTCAAAATCAATTATGGACGACAATGAGTCAGGCGCAGTAATAGTTCGACGCAGAGTTCTCACACAACATTTAAGCCGGAACACAAAATGTAAAAACGTTAATATTTTGATTTTTAAAAAGATATTTTAAATACAATTATTATACTTGAATATAATATATCTATTTAAACACAAAATGTAAAATTAAAGTTGTCTTTGGAACTACTTCAAAATTAATGTAAAAAACAAGGGATTTTTTTTTTTTTAATAATAAGATACTATAAAAGAAACTATCATACTGCAGGAACAATTAAATTGTATCTACTTTGAACCTTATTGATGATATGATATCATTTAAATTTCTGTGATTCTTATTAATTAGTTGTATTATATATTAAATGTTATAAAAAAAACATACCACTATGTCTATCAATTCTCTATGAGTCTTGCATGAGACGACCTTCTTGAAATCGAGAATGAACACCTTCTGTTTTTTCAAATGGATAATATACATAATCCATCCTCCCTTGTGGAACAAAGGCATACATAACTACAGAAAAGGAAAGCGAAGTTTTTCAGAACATCCACTAATTTAATAGGACAATATAAATAATCATGTACTGAAAAAAACATGGACAAGGGAAATTGGAAATAACCTTGCGCACACCGCGTAAATTAATTAGGGCAGTTTCGAAGAAATTATCTAACCGTTCAACTTCGTTTGATAGGATGTCATGAGTGTCCCCATCTTCATAGTGCTTTTCAACGACCTTGCACTATTACGTGTCATCATCAAAACACGATATGTAAAATTGGTCGTAATAGATTATGATAGAAAGACACACACTTACAATGAATGATGGTTGGAACACAAAAGAACTACCCGGAGAGGTACCATGGCTGGCAAGGCTCTTATAGTTGCTGAAAATAGCAATTGCATTCATAATCTGTTACAAAAGGGCGATGAAGTTAACTATTTTTACAAAATGTAGGATCAAAATACAAAACGTAATTCCATTTACCTCAACAGCGATGTCACCCCTTATCTTCAAACAATCATGAAACATTAATCGGTTCAAAGAACAATCACCAAATTTGAACAAAACTTGACCAGCGAGTCTACACGCAAAAGACCAATAAATATCACATATTGCACACCACCACTCAATATGCCTAGTTCACATAACTGTTCAACTTACCTATTTGACGATTTCGGGTTACATATAGCAGACAGTTTCTTTGTTGCTATCTCAGAAAGATAGGGTAGACAACTACCGTCACTAGTAAAAAAAACCCTTATTGCAGCGAGCTTTTAGACCCCTGTTGCATCGTACATCGTATGCTGCAACTGGGGGACCTGCAACAAGTCTGAACTTGTTGCAGCGTACAATGTTCGCTGCGAAAAGTGCTTTTTTGCATCGTACATATGCATGTACGCTGTAAAAAGTGCAAAAAATTTGGCAAAATTCTTGACTTGTTGCAGCGTACAAATTGTTGTACGCTGCAAAAAACCCAACCTGTTGCAGGGTACATCTATTTGTACGCTGCAACAAGTCAAGAATTTTGCCAAATTTTTGGCACTTGTTGCAGCGTACATATATATATGTACGCTGCAACAAAGCACTTTTGGCGGGAAAATTTTGGTTTTGTTTAGGGATACCTAGACTGCCTTGCACCAAATATAGATCGAAACCTGTCACAACATTAATAGAATATCGCAACCTGTATAACAAATATAAAAACAATAACTGTGTTTTGTATATATCTCAAAACCAAAGTGCTCGTACCATATACATTTAAATAAATATATGTACGTTCCAATTTCAACGTACGCATACATTTTAACATAAAAGATTGTTCTATAACATCTAAACCAACTCGATCAAGCGCGCTCAGGTCAATAATAAATACTTGCTGGTAAAAAACTTCGCCCATTGCTCACGAACCACGTCAATTTCCTCACTAGCATAAGGCGCAGTCCTCGGAGTATAAACCTTTACAAAAACAAAAATTTGATGGGAGCATTAGATCGATTAAATGCAAATAAAATGTCACATTTTAACATTCAAGCAACTAATTAAAATGTACTAATAGTCTAGAATACGAATCAATTAAGAGTAAGAAAAATTAATTAATTACCTATAACGACCTATAACGACCCAAAGTTGGGAGCGAAAATGTCATTTTAGCTCTAAATATGACCTATAACGACCCAACGAGCCTTAAATGTGCATAAATAGGTTCGAATGAGTTTTCAAAAGTTAAAACTATGCATATTAGTCATGTAATAAGAATCAAATGTATCCCTAGGTTCTTTAGTTCAAAGTTGAGAGCGGAAATGTCATTTTAGCTCTAAATATAACCTATAACGACCCAAAGAGCCTTAAATGTGCATAAATAGGTTCGAATGAGTTTTAGAAAGTTAAAACTATGCATATTAGTCATGTATAAGAATCAAATGAGTCCTTAGGTCCTTTAGTTCAAAGTTGGGAGCGGAAATGTCATTTTAGCCTAAATATGACCTATAACGACCCAATGAGCCTTGAATGTGCATAAATAGATTCGAATGAGTTTTAGAAAGTTAAAACTATGCATATTAGTCATGTAATAAGAATCAAATGTATCCTTAGGTTCTTTAGTTCAAAGTTGGGAGCGGAAATGTCATTTTAGCTCTAAATATGACCTATAACGATCCAGTGAGCCTTAAATGTGCATAAATAGATTTGAATGAGTTTTAGAGAGTTAAAACTATACATATTAATCATGTAATAAGAATCATTCGAGTCCTTGGGTTCTTTTGTTCAAAATTGGGAGTGGAAATGTAATTTTAGCTCTAAATATGACCTATAACAACCCAGTGAGCCTTAAAGTTGCATAAATAGATTCGAATGAGTTTTAGAAAGTTAAAACTATGCATATTAATCATGTAATAAGAATCAAATGAGTCCTAAGGTTCTTTAGTTCAAAGTTGGGAGCGGAAATGTCATTTTAGCCTAAATATGACCTATAACGACCAAACAAGTCTCAAATGTGCATAAATAGATTGTATTGAGTCTTGGAAACTTAAAATTAATAATATTAATCATGTAATAAGTTTGAAATAAGTTCTTAGGTATATTAGTTCAAAGTTGGAGGGGGAGGGGGGACCACGGCCTTTAATGGTCTTTGTAATCGTACTAATACCTTGTGATTCGTCACCCGTTGTGGGAGTAATGCCACCTTCTAATTCATGCCCAACAACAATTTAGTAATTAATCATCGTACCTAGGGTGTTCCTGTATCAAGTAAAACATACAAAAGGGTGGTCAGTGAAGTATAGAATCAAATTTGCAGTCATATAAACTCGACCCCCAGTTAAGAAATTAACATTAGCAAATTGTATTCGTGTTTGCAACTCTAGTTCAGTTAAGACTTAACTCTGGGGCATAGAAAATTCTAATGTGACAGTTAAATCTCAGTGTCTAATCCATAACCTCCTTCTAGTTACCGCGGCAACATATATGTATGGATGTGGTATGAGCTCCATTTCAATGATGCTTTACACAAAGTAGTTTCTATGCTTACTTCCACCAAAAAGATTTCCAATGGTTCCTAATGAAACCAAGGGGCAAAGAGGAACAAGGATTTATGTCTGCAAAAGTTATGATGTTCCAGTACAGGACTAACTATCTAGTTCCAAATGCAAGATTAACAAATAATATGAACTCGAGTCAAAACCATCTCTTAAACATTTAGATTTCCCTTACTATTACACTTCAGTTTCCGGTAGAACCGAAGATAATATAAAAGTGGTACCCTAAGTAACACTTGCTTTCCCAGAGACATGGAGAAATAGGTTTATAAAACATGATATGCATAATGAATCTTTTCATTCTTCATGCTACAAAGTATGAACACTATATCAAAACACATTTATAAAAGTGAAGGCTCATTCTGATGGAAAAATTTCCTGCAGTTTTTACATCAAGATGAAACCACAGAATATAATCCCTTGGTGATGTTTGGTATAAAATTGACTTCGGAAAAAAGATCTGATGAACATGAAAGTGAGATGAAAACAGAATATAATCCCTAGGTTAAGGACAGTATAACAGATGACCATAGACCATTGCACCCCTTCAGATCATATTCTACGAGCCTGATGGAGATTCAATGAAGTCTGGTGTGGGGGCAGGAATTGGATTCTGGCCAGCAAGAGAACCAGTGGGGGTGCTCATCTTAAATATCTCAACTCCATTCAGAAATGAGTTATAGTAATTGGGTTTGGGAGTACCACTAATCTGGATGCAGTGCAAGCCATAGATTCTGCTGAGGTTCTTTACTATCGGGAAGAAGCAATGGATAATATTTGGGAGTACCACTAAAAGGAATGGATAATATTTCCAATGTAGGACCATTTTGATTATAAATTAGTTTGATAGGAACAAAAAGGAAAGCGCGTAAACTAAACTTCAATACAGAAATTACTGAGCACTGCATATTACTTTTAAGAGTAAATCAGAGTTTATGTTAGGAAATGAAACACAATTGGGTATACCTTCTGGAAACTCTTGTCGAAACATCTATGAATTGATTTTTCTTTGCCAGAAGGCTTGCTGTAGGTTGTAACAGTCTTGAGCTGACTAGAAAGTTTAGCTGGGATGTGGACTTCAATTTCAACTTCAGCACCTGTGACCCTGATTTTTCGTTGCATATCAGGGAAAAAGAAAATTAGTCAACTATTTGCCACTTTAGAAATCACCAACAACTAGACAATGTGTGGCTTAATCAATGGCTCATGCATACTGTTAACTTTTGATTCAAGTACCTGCTCAGCTTTATAAGTACGTTGTACAATCCTAAGAGCAGAAATTGTACAGAACAAAGCAAAAGAAGTGCATAGAAAAACTATGATCATACCTTTTTTGACCTGACCAATTGAGGAAACTTCAGACACTACACTCTCATTGCCAATAGAATATGCACTATAAGGTCTAGACCTTGGGGAAAAAGTTACACTGTCCGTGAAGTCATCTGTTTCCGTATCCAACTTGGCTACCAAAGCTGACAATTGGTAACAATTCAGACACTTATAAAGGATACATGGTGAATACTACCTGAATTTGTGAATGTTCAAGAAGTAGCATTGACATAAATTTCCCTTTTCACCAAAATAAATAAATAAAGGAACTTCTTTGCACAAATAAAACCATATACCAGATTACCAGCATAGCAAATTCAGAACGAAAAATAGTAGAAAACATCTTACAAAATGAGGCATGATGCATTTTACCTATACATATGTTAATCATGTACTCCTGTAAGGCCAACGACACTTTTGGTCATGCAGTTTAATGGAACATGACCAGCTTCATATCCTTAAACTATAAATATTTATTAAGTTATAGTTCATGAGAAATCAACCAAGACTCCTTGATCTTATAAATAAGAAGCTTATTTATTCTAAATCTTTTTGAATCATTATTTCCTACATTACCATATGCTCAACGAAATAACTTCTAGGACCACAAGTTTTGACCACAAAAATAACAGAATCCAGGATGATAAATGATGTCAATAACACATACTATTTGCAAAGATGAACCAATTATTTTTGTTCTTACCTAGAAATATAGGTTACTCCGGTAAGTCCAATATGGTGAACTGTGTCAAGGGTGACGTTTCCATATGCCTGTTAGTCCAGGAAAGGAAAGTAACAGTCACCAGGGATCGAACCTAAGTTATCATCGTGAAATTGAAAAGTAGCAGCCACTGGAGCGCCTAGTTCTTTGGTAATAGTACTTCGCCTTCAGCTGATTTTATCTACTAATCTTATAACTATGACAGAGATGCACTTGAAGGGGGTATAATCTTTACCTTAGCCCATCAGCGCTATAAGCCATCCTTGTTGATGAGTGGCCCGACACATCATAATCTACTCTTGAACCGACATTGTCATACAGCCATGCTTTTATATTTCCTTCTGTTGCAGTCGAAAAATTGAGCTGAAACGAGATGCAACTTTCAATTTTTACGAAGTAAATCAAGCAGTAGAAAATACACTTATTAATCTATGGCTGAAACCACAAAATACAGTAAAACATATAAGACGTTCTACTTGCCAGTTCCTACAAAAGAAGATCCAATAAAATACAGTGTAACTTCTACAAAAATAACCACTCTGACCATTCTGATTACGGACCAAAGCAAGGAAATTGAAGGTAGCATTTGAGTAAACTCAATGATAAAAACAGAACCTTACCTGAATACTTTCCTTGTGATGTGGACATACGGAATATACTGGTGGTTCATGACCCTCAAATGTATACTGCTTGGCCCCAGTGACAGCATCACAAACCTAAACACATTCAAGGTCTAAGAATCCATTCCAAATAGAGTGACATTGATAAAATAAAAAAACCATAAAAACCTTAATAAGCCCGTCGTCTCCACATGTAACAATAGACAATTATTTGTTAGGATAAGAGAAGGCAAGATCATTAACACTGCCAACATGATCCTCAATCTATATAGACATAAAATCACTTCATTGTCAATGTGTAAAAGCTTTGAATTCAAGAAAGTAACAGACTTAATTCTACTAGCTGGTAATAACACAAACCTCAGACAATAAATTGTAAGTGTCACGTACTATAGACCAATAAATTGAAGCAATATATCTTTTCCATACGCTCTGTGATTTACAATTTGGATTTACTGCACCATCCAAGTTTGTAAATAATTCTCCATCACTTTGCAAAAGAGGCAGAAAGTGCCCATGTGATGAGGGGAGAGAGCAAGCAAAAACACCATCCAAAAAAGGAATACTTCAAAGTGCTTCACTTATTTGTAAACGGACATAGTAGTAGTAAGAAAAAAAATACAAGTTCCTAAATCACTCAAAGGGATTATATTCTCATTCAAGAACTTTACATATAAAATATGTATGTGAGTTAAGATAAAGATTTTTCAGTTTCTTGACCCTTAAGAAACAGAGATTAAATTCGATCATCGCTAACCAATTATCAAAAAATTCATACTCAATTTATGGTCGAAAATTACTTAGATAGGAATGGTACCTTCTTTTTTAAAGCTCGGATCATTTTGTCAATATCTACACCTGCATTGGCCGTATCTGATCCCACAGTAGAATTCAGTGAAGATTTACCAGTAGCACTGTTAGAAAGAGCTAGCTGGCTAATCTGAGAAGTAGCAGACTCCAGAGATTGCTTTAAATTTGGATCTTTAACATCTGTCTCCTCCATATCCTCATCAGCTGAATATTCTGAGTTCTTAGCTCTATCAACGACAGCCTACCAAAGCCGAATTAACTAATCAATCTTCTGTTAAAAACTTAAAACATATATACAAATGGGGGGGGGGGGGGGGGAGGGGATTATACTATTTTGAGATTGAGGCTATCACGAATGATTTATTTGTAGGGATGAAGAAGCTATGCTGACCTAAAAATTATACTCACAAGCCAGAATGATTATCACCCGGAATCTACACTACAACAAACTAATAACTGACCTTACATATCATATGGAAAAATGGTAGCTGCAAAGAGATAATTGACTTCTTGGACTCTACGGAGATCTCACAACTTTATGAGAATAATTGGGTACGACCTCTAAGAATAGTACTTTCATGAAAAAAATTGTTACACTTTCAAATTGGGATGTCTTTTAAGAAAAAAGCTTGTGATGTGGAACAGAGATGAAGGCCAAAATATAATCATAACGGGAAGACCGGAACTCGTCATCAAAACATGATTTGGAATAAAGCAAGGGAAGTTAAGCCAAACCAGCGAGTCAGTGACAACAACTGTACACTACCTCACTAAGTCTATATACAGGGAAATCTAGCAGAGGATGCGCATAGCAAATAGTTGCATTGTTACATTGATTTATTTTGTCAGTGTCTCTCACATACTCCTACCATGTTAGGCCTAGCTACAGTGACTGGACAAACGAATTGAACAAACAAATTAAACAAACCCTAAAAACAAATTGAACAAACAAATTGAACAAACCCTAAAAATGAATTAAACAAACGAATTGAACCCTAAAAACGAATTGAAAAAACGAATTGAACAAACGAATTGAACAAACCCTAAAAAAGAATTGAACAAACGCACAGAACCCTAAAAACGAATTGAACAAACCCTAATTCTTAAAACGAAAATCAGGTAAACGAATTGAGCAAACCTAAAAGAGGGGACATGGAAGATTACTAGCCGCGGCGAAGAGGTTGACAGAAAATAGGACGCGAGCAACTTTCTTTCTTGAAACCACCGACGCTGCAATAACCCTTTAAAGGGTTTGACCCGCGTTGACCGACTGGTTGTTGAAGCGTATTAACACATGTACGCTGCAACAAGGGGGCTGCAACAGGGGTTTTTTCTACTAGTACGTCAATCTCAACATCAGATAAAATCCCTTCATTAAGTTCATTATCACCCTCCTTTCCTTTTGCTCTCTAACGAACAACGAAAAAATAAAGGTTGGTGGTTATTTTAATTAGCCAAAAATTAAAGAAACATAAGGGCTTCATATTTGATGATAAGAACTTAAACTTGATTCACATCCTCGACAATAATCTTCCGTTTCCGAGCTGCCAATTTCTTAGAACTGGAGCTAGCCGCATAATCCCGTAACACAGTGACCTTTGGTTGTGGTGCCTTAGTAAGTTGTTTTGGATTATTCTTTGCAATTATACCATCATTGTTACCTGCTGGTCTAGGAGGTGCTGGTCTAGGAGGTGGCGGCTTCGACCATGGGGGAATCTTGATAACAGGAGTATTTGGGTATGGTTCTCCATACACTACACCACGAATAACCTATAAAATATGTTAGTACAAAGGTAAGTTAGTATCACTCAATTATTTGTAGCACCATTTGAATAACTTTGAAGATATTTACTGCAATACCTCGGCTACACCATAAGAACCATCGTCTCCCGTATCTTTGGCAATTGCGTAGTCTAAATCACATTGTTGCCACATTACTAGTCTTGGAGAATAAGTATCCCACCTTTGGACTTTATCACCTAAGTTTATTCAATCCAGGTATGCAAGCTGTGATAAAAAGGAAAATTAGGTAGAGTATTGATATTATCTACTAACTACTGATCCTAAAAACAAATAATGCTTTCTATTAATAATGCTTGATAATTGTAGGGATCTTCTTTATTTTAATAAACTCTTTCGTAAGTAAAAGATTACCATGAAGTCATAGAAAAGTCAAAACACATATCTAGACTAATTTTAAAAAAAAATTAACTCTTAATAGGAACCACATACCATGAGCACCACAGCACAACCTCTAACTCCATCCTTTTCGTCTTTGGATTCCTGATGTTGCTTGACCATCCAATCTAGCACAAACTTTGACCAGTTCCAATTCAATGGCTTCGATATATGACGCTTCTTCAACAACCAGCATAATGTCGGGCTGATTTTGTTAGTCAATGTCGTGCAAAACAAATTGCCAAATACAAATAAAACGAATGACCTCAAAAACTTCATTTTGTCAGACTTATCATTTTCAAGGGCCTCCGAGACAATTCTATGTTTTATCCCCTCGTTGTCATGGTAGGATCCCTTTATCATTTCGAACTCAATGTCATCTACATTTGGCTCTTCAATTTCAATCTTATCCTCGCCATATGGCAAACCTAATATACGACCGACCATTTCATCGTCAACCTTGATATGGTAGTCCTCCCGGATGCGCAGTAAATGTGTCTGATGATCCCACCTACTACTCAGCCATGAAAGAAAAAACCTCTCAACTTGTACAAACTTCACCCCCAATATTGACTGAAAACCTGCTAATCTAACCCATTCCTTCTCTTCCTTTAATTCATTTGCCAAATCCATCACCCGCTTCGGAAAAACCCACATAGTTGGGTACCTCCCAGTAGTTGAACTCTTTCGCCCCCTCTTACTTTTCTTAGGGGGATGAGCATCCTTAAAAATATAAAAACAAGAAAAAAAAATCAGTAAATATGTAAGATTCTTATAATTAAGTGTTGATTAAACAATATATGGGATCAATTTTTCGTTTAACGAGATCAAAAAGTAGGGTTACAAATGGTTCATTTAGCTTACATTCGTTGAGTTATTGTGCGTATTGGGTGGCACAGGTATATCATCAGGCGTGTGATCAGATAACATGTTTGTCGTAACATTCGAAGTAATTATTTCTTCTTCTACATCTACACTGATCGACTCTCGTGCCAGGTTCGATATATGATCCCAATTTGTAATTGCTGGATCTCCTATTTCACTGATAAATAAAGCACATAGTTTGACATTCAGACAACACTTAAAAAAAATTCTCTTATAGCAATGACGCTCCAAGTTAATCAAACTTTAATACCCACATTCAAACTGAAGATTTTAGCCCACCCCAACAACGAATTCACAAAATTGCAATAACCTTGTTTTATAATTACAAAAACTATACTTCGCACATCATAATCTTGCAAAATTTCAATATCAATTCAACACGACATTTCTAATCCTTGATAAAAAGCTCAAAATGAACCATAAAATCCATGATTATCAAGATGTTCTAAACAATTTAACAACAATTCATCAAATTGCATGTTAATTTCAGAAAAATATCCAAACAACCCAATTAAATCAAACTACAAGTAAAACATTAACAACCCAATTTATCGAATTGCATTTTAATTTCAGAAAAATATATAAACAACCCAATAAATCAAATGTCGAGTAAAACAATTTAACAACAATTTATCGAATTGCGTTTTAATTTCAGAAACATATAATAGTCTCAACAACCCAATAAATAAAACAACAAGTAAAAAAAATTGCAATTTAAACATGTACCTGTGTTGATTTATGGAATCCATGAACTTGATGCATGCAACTAATAGTGGACGAACCCTAAAATTTGATGGAGAAACTTTAAAATGCCGGGACGAAAATCAGAAATTAAGGGACATGTTTGGGGGTTTTTTTGAGTAGTAGAAAGACAATTGTGGACCTTTGTTTGATTTTTTTTTATATAGTCGCAAATGAAGGGTAGAGAATATGGGAAGTTGTACGGTTACTATAGTCAAATCAAATTCAAATCAAAAAGGGTAATGTGGGAAGTTACTTCAATCTTATTCACTTAAAAAAAATATGAGGGACCTGATAATATTTCAAATAAAAAATGGGTTATACAACTTATACCGGATTAATAAATAAAACTATTTATTACTTGATACCGTTATAGTAAATAAAACTATTTATTATTTTATACCACTTATACCGTTCTAATAAATAAAACTATTTATTATTTTATATACCGTTCTAATAAATAAAACTATTTATTATTTGATACCGTTATAATAAATAAAATTTTATTATTTTATACCACTTATACCGTTATAATAAATAAAACTGTTTATTATTTTATACCACTCACACCGTTATAATAAATAAAACGGGTTCGGTCGGAATTTGGCCCATTAGTTTATGGGTTGCTCGGGTTCGGAAAAAATCGGGTTACGGGTCACAAAATCTTTTTCAGGACATAATATTTTCGGGTCGTGTTCCGGTCGGTTTTTGGGTCTGGTCGATTTTTGACAAGTCTAGTACTTAGCCATCAATCGGAGAATCAATTAAGTATTTTAATTATGAAACGATCCGAGATATAACAAACATGATATATTGTTGTATGTCATGATCACTAAATATATTTTCTTTCGGATTGAAAATTGTAAAACCGATGCAACAATTGGCATATTTGTCAAGTACTCAAGTGTATTTGATAAGATCATTTTTCTATGTGTTTGTATTGGGAATTGGTTTCAAAGCCTTTTAAGAAGTACTCATGAATACATATGCCTAATTGATTTGACAAGTCCTTTTTATTTTATTTTTATTTGATATGCCCTTAGAATTAAAAATCAGAAATTGTTACCTCATCTAAATAAAATCAATTAGTGATCTATAATATATACTATAAAACGATGCTATGAATCCATATTTTTTTAATTTTCGTTAAATATCAAGAATCAAAAAAAATATTACTTAATATAAAGAAAACTCTGTGTAGTACGATAAAATCCTCTAAAAACATAATATATATGTATATTATAAAACTCAAAAAAAGTATCGAAAAGATCCTTTAAAAACATACTCCGTAATATACATTGTATATTGCCAAATTTGTTTCGTATAAAACGATCCTGTAAAAATATAATATATATTCTAATACTAGGAAATGATCCTTTAAAACTTTGACAAATTGGTTGCATTGGTGAATGGTATTTATTAGGTATCACTTCCCCATGTTTATCGTATTCAAATACGTGATGTCATAAATACGGATTATAAATACGTCAATTTGATTTGACAAGTCATTGTTTAAAAAAAATATTAAAATATTAAAGAACAATATAGGATCAACTGTTCATATCCATTCCCTCTAACCTCTAAACTGTTCATATTCTTTCCCTCTAAACTGCTCATATTCATTCCCTCTAACCCTTCTAAACTGTTCAAAATAATAAATTATGGTAATGTGGGTAATCAAAAAGGGTAATGTGGGAAGTTACTTCAATCTTATTCACTTAAAAAAAATATGAGGGACCTGATAATATTTCAAATAAAAAAATGTGTTATACCACTTATACCGTTCTAATAAATAAAACTATTTATTATTTGATACCGTTCTAATAAATAAAACTATTTATTATTTGATACCGTTATAATAAATAAAATTTTATTATTTTATACCACTTATACCGTTATAATAAATAAAACTATTTATTATTTTATACCACTCATCCGTTATAATAAATAAAACGGGTTCGGTCGGGATTTGGCCCATTAGTTTATGGGTTGCTCGGGTTCGGATAAAATCGGGTTACGGGTCAGAATAACTTTTTCAGGACATAATATTTTCGGGTCGTGTTCCGGTCGATTTTTGGGTCTAGTCGATTTTTGACAGGTCTAGTACTTAGCCATCAATCGGAGAATCAATTAAGTATTTTAATTATGAAACGATCCAAGATATAACAAACTTGATATATTGTTGTATGTCATGATCACTAAATATATTTTCTTTCGGATTGAAAATTGTAAAACAGATGCAACAATTGGCATATTTGTCAAGTACTCAAGTGTACTTGATAAGATCATTTTTCTAT
Organism: Spinacia oleracea; assembly: GCF_020520425.1. Taxonomy (NCBI): domain Eukaryota; kingdom Viridiplantae; phylum Streptophyta; class Magnoliopsida; order Caryophyllales; family Amaranthaceae; genus Spinacia; species Spinacia oleracea. The sequence goes on along the minus strand of NC_079492.1, from coordinate 5,902,447 downwards.
GTGTTTGTATTGGGAATTGGTTTCAAAGTATTTTAAAAAGTACTCATGAATACATATGCCTAATTGATTTGACAAGTCCTTTTTATTTTATTTTTATTTGATATGCCCTTAGAATTAAAAATCAGAAATTGTTACCTCATCTAAATAAAATAAATTAGTGATCTATAATATAATATAAAATGATGCTATGAATCCATATTTTATTAAGAATTAAAAAAAATATCAAGAATAAAAAAAATATATTACTTATTATAAAGAAAACTCTGTGTAGTACGATAAAATCCTCTAAAAACATGAAGTAATATATATTTATATTATAAAACTCAAAAAAAGTATCGAAAAGATCCTCTAAAAACATACTCCATAATATACTTGTATATTGCCAAATTTGTTTCGTATAAAAGATCCTGTAAAAATATAATATATATTCTAATAATAGGAAATGATCATTTAAAACTTTGCCAGATTGGTTGCATTGGTGAATGGTATTTATTAGGTATCACTTCCCCATGTTTATCGTATTCAAATACGTGATGTCATAAATACGGATTATAAATACGTCAATTTGATTTGACAAGTCATTGTTTAAAAAAAATATTAAAATATTAAAAACCAATATAGGATCAACTGCTCATATTCATTCCCTCTAACCCTCTAAACTGTTCATATTCTTTCCCTCTACTTCGTCTCCTCCCTCACCCCTGTTCTACTTTCAAAACCACTTCAATTCTCACTCAGAATTTCTTCCTTAATTAGTTCCATCAGTCACTGCAGTTCATGGATTCGGCTCTAGAAAGGTAATTTTCGAACACAAGGCTCCTTTGAATTTGGCATTAGTATTATGTGTAGTTGAAAATAAATTAAAAACTTCCTCACCGTTAACTCTCACAATTACTCTTAAAAAGAAATTCGCGTTTTTTTGAGGTTCAATTATGGGTTTATAACTCGCATTTTTGGGATTTTGAAGTTTGAATTAGGATTTAATTTAGTTTAGTAACTCGCATATATGGAATTTATATGATTTTGGGCCTTTACAAATTACAATTACACTGATGTTGTACCTAAAAGAAGTGATCGATTTGTTGTGAAACCCTAGTTTGGAAATATCTTTACATATATTTTTTGTTTACAGGCTTGTAAATTAATTTGTATGCAACATACAACTGGAGGATTCACTAATTTAAATAGAATTTTGGTAAATGTTTTTTTTGACAAGCTTGGAAATTAATTTTTGGTGTTCTGTGTAGTAGGAAAAAAACAGAAGATAAAAATGTCGTGGATTTGGACAGGCCTTCTGGACAGGAAACTGAAAACATCACAGTGCAGAAGGTACCCCCATATTATTGTTTGATTTTTTTTTTGGGATGAAATCCATACTTTATATTTTACTGAGCATAAGTAGGAATGTTTAGATAATGGTGTGTGATTTATGGCAAGTAATTAGGTGGATTAGGGTCATTAGGAACGAAATTGGGTAGTTGTATCAATCTAGAATATGTGGTACTGGAATCCCTTGAACAAACCCAAAGGGGTTGCATTGTGTTTGGAATATTTACTTGTTTATATTTACGATTGCAGAATTCGAATGATGTCGATGTAAATGTACCCAAATCGGAATCATTGGTCAGTACTCATGACACGGGGACGAAAACCGATCAAGCATCGACAGTTCTTATGTCGAGTCAATTATCTACCAAGGATGCTAGTGTTCATTCCGAAGAGAATATGGTAAACACTTAAACTATATTTTCAAAATTCAAGTTTGCACTTTGAATTTAAAACTGAGCTTAATTAGGAATGTTTAGATAATGGTGTGTGATTTATGGAAAGTTAATAGGTGGATTAGGGTCATTAGGAACGAACTTGGGTGGTTGTATCAATCTAGAATATGTCGTACTGGAATCCCTTAAAGGGGTTACTTAAAAAAAGAAGTAATATCGTTAATGGTACTTTTAGGGTTGCATTGTATTTGGAATATTTACTTGTTTATATTTACGATTGTAGAATTCGAATGATGTCGATGTAATTGTACCCAACTCGGAATCATTGGTCAGTACTCATGACACGGGGACGAAAACCGATCAAGCATCGACAGTTCTTATGTCGAGTCAATTATCTCCCAAGGATGCTAGTGTTCATTCCGAAGAGAATATGGTAAACACTTAAACTATACCATTCAAAATTCAAGTTTGCACTTTGAATTTAAAACCGAGCTTAAGTATGAATGTTTAGATAATGGTGTGTGAATGTTTGCCCAAACAGGAAGTGAATCCTAATGAAACAGAGCCTTGTAAAAAGAACAAGACAGCTAGTAGTGATGCAGAAAGGTCGGCTGATGAAATGGAAGAGACTAATGACACAGAGGTGAGGCAGGCTGATGTGGAGATTTCAAATAAGGATGTTAATGTTAACACAACAACAAGTGTGGATAATGTGGCAGATGGGTCGGTTGATCAACCAGTAACAATTCAGCTAGATAAAAATCAGTCTCGTGATGAGACTTCATCAGAGGATATTAGTAATCCGGTGAGTAAATACGATACAAATCCATACTTTATAAAAAGAATTACTACACCATGCATTTAACATATTGTGCTTTTATATTTTCATAATTGTGTACAATCTTAGAAAGATGTTAGGGTAATGTTGATGTTGTTTTGGAATCCCTTGACAGGATGACGGTGCTGCCACACAGGGATGTGGGTCTGAGGAGCCACAGGGTAGCCATGGGAAAAAGAAGAGAAAAAGGAACCCCAATGTGAAGCTTGGAAGGCCAACACTCGAAGAGTGGAAGAAAAAACTACCTGTAAGCATATATCAACTTCTGCCCTCTTATTTTCCTTACGTGCATTACATAGACTTTATGATGATGAGAATTGGGGTGTGTTAGTATAGTAGTCATTAATCCCAATTTTCGTGTATGCTATTATGGGGATTTGGTCATATTCTAAACGGAATGCTGGAAAAATTTCTGCAGACATGCTTTGCATCTAGATATTTATATTGTAAAACGTCATGCATACAAAATTTGTTCAAACTTTTCACATGACTCTTTATTTTTCTTCAATGATGCAGTACCCAACCATGAGGATTTATCCAGATAGGGTGGTAGAAGTTATCAATAACTTAGATAAACAGAAACAATGGGTGAGGGAAGCGGGGTTCAAAGCACTATTGGATTTGAAGTTTGTTAGAGTGGATAGGTTTTTCCTATCGTGGTTGTGTGGCAGGTGGGATCCTGATACACAATTATTTCGCATCCGAGATGACTATGAGATCAAGATTGACGAAAAAATGGTTGGGTGGATATTAGGTTTGGGATTCCACAGGGATTTATTCACGATTGAAGATCCTGTTGCACAGGACAGTGAGTTTAAGAAGTTAAAGTCCAAGTACAAGAACCAAGGGGGGATAGGACATGCAATTGCTTTGGAGAAACTGGAGAAGCACATGTCTAATAGAGAGAAGTTTATGAGGTCTTTCATACTATACGTGTTTGGGAACTTGTTTTGCGCAATATTGAACAACTATATCAGCGCATCATTGTGTTGGGTTTTGAAGAATCGATATCTGCAGGGGAATAATCCATTGACATATAAATGGGTAAATTATGTACTTGAGTGGATGATAGATGATTTTAAGAGAGCAGGCAATAAGGAACACGTTAGTGGTGTTAGAGGTGGTGCTTTGATACTAATGGTAAGTTGGTTCTCACTTGAATATGGTTTACCTTATTAATTATATAGGATCTATATTTATTAACTAGTATCATAATATGTTAAAATATGGTTCTCACTTGAATATGGTATACCTTATTAATTATATAGGATCTATATTTAATAACTAGTATCATAATATGTTAAAATACGATAAATATGATTTACTGTAATACGAATTCTTATTTGGGTCATTGTTATATTTATAGTATCATTATGATTTATGTTAATAGTATCATTATTATATTAATAGTCATTATGGTTTACCTTATTAATTATATAGGATCTATATTAATAGTATCAAATAGTATCATTATGATTTATTTTACATTATCATTATCAGTTATCTTTAATATTGTCTTATTTTTCATAACTTATGTTTATTCATATTTTCATAAAAGTATCATACCTTTTGTTTAGTCTTATGTGAAAACTTACATGATTTTATTTTCATTTACAGATAGCATATCTAGATAGAATACACCTAGGTGACCATGGCCCAAGATGGAACGTATGTGCTCCAAGGTTGGGAATGTGGCAGCAGAATGAACTAGACAACGCAATCTCTCTGGATACTGGAGCAAATGGGTATGGCGTAGCAGAGGTAAGAATAATGCTAAACCTTTACCAGTTATATTGGTGCTACAAGGAGTTCATACTGATTTTGTTTATTCATTTCTTACTTTTAGGTTGTCCGAGGTGTGGTATACGGCCAGCCATACCCAAATTTCGTCGAAAGTGTTCCATCATGGGTGAGGCTGCCTTCTCAAGAACAAGATGCGGAAACTGATGTAATACCGGCTTGAAGCAAAAATACACGAGGAAGAAAATAGGAACCAAAGTGAGGAAGCTTAAAAATTTCATCGGGAGAGATGTTGTCCCATGTGGCAGCAGCGATGAAGACTGTGAACAGGTTTTTTAGATATTTGGTTTAAAAAGGATATTAGTTATTAGTGTCCTCCTTTTAACAGAAGTGAGTTGTAGTTGAATTTTTTACTTGTTTAACTTTGATTTAAAAAAAATATAGAACAGATTGCGTAATGCTGTGACGTTGTTTAACTTTTCCAATAATGATTTTCTTCTTTTGTAAAAGAAATTTGATTTTTGTTTGATAAATGGGAAAATGGGGGAAATTGATTATTTATATAGTTGTTCGTATTAAATTCTCGAACTTAATGCTTAAGCTTGAGAAATCCCCCAAACGCAATTGTCCTGCCTCACCAAATGGGTTGGTAACAAACGGGATAGGGTAATTTATTGTAACATTTTACATTCCGATATTGGCCCGGACTTGAAAAAATGGATCAAACTCGAATCGGATATGTACGCTGCCAAAAATAACCTTAAGTACAATTATGTTGTTCCGTACATTGTTTCTAAAAATGAAACGTCTGATTACTTGATATTAAGGGTAAGATCATAAATTTTCTCAAAAGAATGGGTTATGCTAGAAATAAAGATGATCAAATGCGTGAGCCGAGCAATAGTGAGATGTTAATTGGATTGGTCTTAGCGGATGGGATGCGGATGCAGATGTAGGTATCTTCATTCCCATCCCCACTAAAATTTTCATCCTCATCTCCATTCCATCCCCATCACCAACGGCGGGTACAAAATTCGCATCGTTCCCTCTCCAACGAGCAACATGTGCAACCTAAAATCCATCCCTGCCTGAGTATCCAACGATCCATCACTCCTCGCATCTCTACCCATACCCGCGCCAATACCCACTTTTTTTTTTTGTTTAGCAAACACCTTACAACATATTGATGAAAATTTAACTTCTAAAAGAAATTACAACTTAGTATAACATATAGTCATATGATGGAAAATAAATCCAAACATGTTAAAAAATTGTTCAAATTTAGATCTTATTTAAAAGTTTTAATTCACGTAGAGAAGGTTGATTGACGGGTATAAAGCGGCGCATGCATGGATGGGGCGGGGCGGATCCAACATAAAATCCACTCTCGCGTCATTACCAGTAGCAGGTACAATTTTTATACCTATTCCCATTTCATCACCCGCCAAACTTTCCCATCCCCGCCCACTTGGGGTGGATACGGGGAGAGTCCTCCATAAAACCCGCACCACTGCTCCTTACAAACTACCGTAAACCGTATCTACTTTGTAGCACAACTATTACAATAAAGTTCATACCCACCAACTAATGAGATTGTTATTGTATATTTTTTGATTGTGTTAATTGCAGACCTAATTCCCTTTAGCCCGACCGCCCCGTCCCAACAATAACGGGCTTTGGCAGATTTCTAAGGCCCGCCCAAACCGTTTCGATTTTAATGTGCAGACTTTTGATAGTGGCCCGGCCCAAACCCAACTTGCCCCGCCTTTTAAGGAGGTCTAGTTAATTGGTAGAATCGAAGGAGCGAGAATTAATAGCAATTAAGTTAATATTTGACATTCATGCTTGATGCTTCAATCCTTCTGATTAAGTACAGAGTAATTATTTTAAGATTGCAAACAACTACTATACGCAATGTCTTCTTATGCTAGAGTCCATCCGTAGGAAGATTAATAGTAGCATGGCCAAGTTCTTGTGCGGGAAAGATAAAAACCAAAGAGGTATTCACTTGCTTAGTTAGGAGAGAATTGCTATGCCCAAAGAGGAAGGAAGGTTGGGATTCAGGTGTGCTAGATCCCGCAATAGAGCGTACTTTTTGAAATTATGGTGGAGAATAATCCACCAAGAGGATAATCTTGTTGTGAGAGTGCTCAAGGACAAGTATGCAAAGTCAAATCTTTTATTTCGGTCCTTCTCTTATGGCTCTCACTTGTGGAAGGCAATGGAAAAATTTTGGGAAAAGTTTAAAGATAGTGTTCTGTGGGGTTGGTAATGGGGCTAATATCAGTTTGTGGGAGGATAGATGGGTTGGGGAATACTCTCTTAGAAGTCTTATCTCGGGGTCCCTTACTCTAGGTGAGAGAAAGCTGAATGTTGATCATTTGCTTTCTAATGGTAAGTGGGACTTCTCTTCCATTTCTTTTGAAATTCCGGAGTGTGTGTTGAAGGAAATAATGCCCTTGGTCCAAGTATGCATTCAATGTTAAGTCTAATAAATGCGGTTCTATTAATTAACAAGTTAATAATTCAGTGAGATCAAGTGAGCTGAATGCCTAGCTAGAGGCCGCTTCAGTTCAAGTGGAATTAATGATATTAATCCACAGCTTACTCTTGACTGAACCCGTAGGGTCACACAAATAGTACGTAAACGGATCAAGTATTTAATGGCATTAAATACTCCAACTATGGATATTCGGAATCGACGGATCTTGGTTTCAGTGGGAGCTGAGATCGTCACAGGCAAGAAATGAATACTCCGGAAACGATGATATTGCCGGAAACGGAAATATGGATCGTATCGGAAATATAAATATTATCCAAGTCGTAGATGTTGCCGGAAACGGAAACATGGTACGCATCGGAAAATATTATCGGAAATGGAAATATTGCCGGAATCGGAAATATTGCCAGAAACGGAAATATTGTCAGAATCGGAAATATTATCGGAATCGGAAAATAATTCCTGAAACAGAAATATTAAATATTTGTTGAAACGGAAATTAATTCCGGAATCGGAAATATTAAATATTGTTCGTATCGGAAATGAATTCCGGAATCGAGAATTTAATCGGAAGCGCATCGTACGAATTAGCATCGGACGAGGCCTGCCAGACGAAGGCCCAGCACGAAAACGGGCCATCGCCCAGCAAGCCAAGCGCAACAACCACACGCCAAGCATGCGACCAGGCCCAGCGCAAAAGCCAGGCCCAGCCGAAGCTTGGGCGCGCGCGCGGGGCTGCGACGAGTGGGCTGGCGCTGTGCGTGGGCCGCAAGGCCTGCGTGCAGTGCTAGCGTATTGCTCGAAGTGTGTTACTCGAATCCTAAGGCAATCGGGATTCGTCATATGATTAAATCTAATCCTAAAAGATTTAGTTTATTTAATTAGAGTCCTAGTAGGATTATAATTAAATAAATTAGTATCCTAATAAGATTCCAAATCCTTTTCCATAACTCTATAAATAGGTGCCTAGGGTCACATATTTACAACGAGTAATTCAAGTATTCAAAGTGAGTTTTTGAGAGAAAAATTCAGTCACACATTTGCCTAAAAGTGCCGAAAATAATAGTACCTTAAGGGCGATTCTAGTTGGTCAATCTTAAGGCGGATCCGGACGTGCTGTGGACTATCTACGGAGGGACGACACTTGGAGTCCTAAAGACTTGTTCTTGTTCGGTTCGGGCGCAGCTAGGGAAGGCACGCAACAAAGAGTATGCATCTAAACTATGCTAAATGATTATGTGTAAATAATATGTATTCCTGGCTTTATGGTTTTTCCGCATGATTTATGAATTGTCATATGTATCATAACCTAACAGTGGTATCACGAGCCTCTTATTATTTTCATAATCTAAATTGCATGAACATGGTTAAATATTACAAATTTGCAAGAATTAAAAGGGGTGATTAATTTTCGTAATTGTTAATTAATTGCAAATTGCGTTTATTTAATTATACGTACGCAGTTTTTCGGCAGTTTCTTCGTTACTCATCCAAATCGAGTGATTTTTGTGTCAATTTCGCATGTAAAAGGCATTCTAAAATTTTCACAAAAATATTATTTTTCTGCCGAACCCAGAATTCTCAAATTCGAAGCCTACCTATGACTTTTCGAAGGTTTTAGTTTTTCGAATGCAAAATTTCGTAAATTTAAGATGTTAAATTAAATGTTTGCGATTCTTGTTGATAAATCTTGAATTTTTGATTGACCTACTGTATATGTTTAACAAGTTTGAATGCCTAGCCTTGTTAATTATGCAATCTAATTTGTAATTATGATTAATTTGTTGAAAATTAGAATAATTTAGAATTAATTTGATTTTCATAATTAATTATAATTTAATTAGATACCTATGATTAAAAACCACCATAAAAATTGTAAATTTATGATAAATTTTAAATTTTTATGACCTAGGTTTGAATCCATGATAATCGGAAATCAATTGAATAATAAATTTTCGATTTTTCGCCCTAAAATTATGAAATTAATATTATTTATTAGTTTGTCATTAATTTTAAATATAAATTTTTTAAATTTTATGCGATTCGTTCATATAACTTGCACGCACAAAGCAATGGACGCTACGTGTTACCCTTAAGGGGTGTTGTATAGTGCGGGCATGTGACGACGAGCAAGGGAGCTCGTCGCCCATGCGGCACGAATGCAATGAGCAAGGCCATGGTGCACGAGCACAAGGCAGCAGCCCTGCCTTGTGTCGTGGGCTATGAGCAATGGACGAATGGGCATGGGCGAAGGCAAGGCACGGCAGTCGCGTGTGGGCAGCAAGCGAGCTGCGCCACAGCGCGCACTGCCTCGCGCAAAGCGTGCGGAGCCTCGCGCGCAGCGAGCGCAAGCTCGCGTGCCACGAGTGCTCCGCCCGGCGTTGATGCCTCGCATAGCGAGCGATGGCTCGCAGCATCGAGCGCTGGAGAGCGCGCATAGCGAGCGATGGCTCGCATCAAGCGAGCGCTGGCGAGCGAACGCAGCGAGCGACGGCTCGCGTGCATCGAGCGCTGGCGCGCGCGCAGCGAGCACCAGCTCGCGTGATGCTTTGCGAAGGAAAGCAGCAGCAGCTATGCGACGCAGCGCATGGGCTGCGCGCACATGGCCAGCGATGGCTGTGTGCGTGTGGCCCATGGGCGTGCGATGCGTGAGGTTGTTGCGTTGCGATTAGATCGTTTTGAAATTTTAATTTGAAATTTTCAGTTTACGTAATTTTAATTAATTTTAATATTAATAATTTAAATTATTTTCTTGGATTTTAATTTTGAATATTGTAATTATAATAAATTTTATTTATTTTAATTATTTTACTAAAATTAAAATCATGAATTAATTTAAATACGACTGAAATTAAATTAAAATTTTTGGATTCAATTATAAATTTATATGAGCTTTAAATTTTAATTAAATTTGTATGTTTCCGGTTAGACTAGAAATACATTTTTATGTTTAAAATTAGTAAAGCATATGAATTTATTGGTTTAAGTGGGAGCCCTTTTAGTTATAAACTCTTGATTAGGTCTACAAATCCTTAAGGTTAAAACAACTTGATTAGAATTAATAAGGACTGAATAATTGGTAGATTATTGGTGCCCTTGATTAATTGCTGCAAATGTTTACGTGATGCATAATGTGTTTTACTAACCAGCTATGTGGGCCATTCATGATAATGAATGGGTGAATGGTATATATTGTATATGTACTGTTTTGCAGGTTATGAAGTGACTAGTATGGCCCAAATAGGATAGAAAATATGGTCTGCGTACCATTAATTTGAATGTAATTGGTCTAAAGTACCAAAGTTGTTTTTCAATTCAAATATGGTCTGCGTACCATCAAATAGTTGTAATTAGTTTTAATTATAGCTTATCCTATTTGAAGAAAATGGTGCCTCCCACGGAGATTTTCAAGACGGACTTTGAAGTTAAAGCTTCAAGATGAAGTCGGGCCATACTAGATCACATTTATCTTATGCATGTTTTAAGTTATTTATTGCTTTAAATATGTCTTAAAATGCATGAGATTACGGCTTGATTATGTTGCATGATTAAGGATTTTAGTTCACTTAAAATCTAACTAACATAGTAAGAGCCTTAAGTTCCAAACTTAAAAATTGAGTTAAAAGGTGCCATGCCAAAATATACACTTGCTTGGATATCCTTTACATCAATCTAGTAATAGTTTTCGCTCAGCGAGGTGTTACTTATTGGTCCTAAAGGGGCAAGGTACACAAATAATTGTGAGTACATGTTAGTTTTGGTGAAACTCAACGATATAAGTAAGGAGTCCTTTTATGTCATGGCAAAATCGATAGGTTTACCTAATAAGTTCTTAGACGTACCTATCAACCAAGAATAGTTTCTAGACTATTAGCAAAAGGCTTTTGCTTACCTAAGATGTTTTAGGATTAAGTCGACAAACTGTGCTTAGTTCTTCAATGATTTTAGGATCTTGGAATCAATTTATTCACACCTGCCGGAACACATAATTCGAATAAAATGCTAATGACTTGTTTAAATTGCATGATTGCTTTCATTTTCAAGTTATTATTCATGATAAATGTTTAGACTTTGCATGCTTCAATGTATGTTTTAATTATTGTTTATAATTAAATATCTTGCACTGCAATAAATCCTTTTAGAAAGGTAACAGTAAATTTCCTCGATTGGTAGTGAATCCAAGAACGATTCACGGAAATGAGAGAAAGTGAGCAATTTAAAATGTACGTTTCTTATAGCGACTTTTATGGTTGTTTTCGAACATCAAAGTCGAATGGCAAACCAATTGGTGCTTGTGAATTCAAAATACACTGTAGTTTTGAGATCATAAAGCATTGAGTTTAATACGCTCAGCTTTACCAATGGTTAACAACCTAATATCTTTGTCCATTTAATTCTCGAATGAGTCTAGTCCCTAGACATTCGAATAGATCGATGCTTAGAGAACTTTAGAAGCTTCTGGTAAGATCATCTAGTTGAAACTTAATATTCAACATAAATTAAATGGTAAGAACCTTGTTGGGGTGACATTGGACATGTCTAACAAAGTATAAAAGTCAACACTAAAGAATTCAATTCTTAAGACTATAAGAAAGGGTACAAGAAATAGGAAAACGAGGAACAAATGAAAGGAATTTACGATTCCGTTTCTACCTATAAGTTTATGTTTAAAGAGAAGTGACCTAGCAATCAAACTTCCTTGGTATCATATACCGCTTGAGGTTCTTACTTCGGTAATAACTCAAACAATGGAAGCTAGGATACACTAATGACCTACAAGTGGGAAATGAAGCATGGCAATGCTACATTAGTTGTAGGGTCATCTAGTTTGTTTTAAGTCCTTTCAAAGGCTGGAACTTAATGGCTATTTTGTTCCATAATCAACATACCTAAATTTCTGTTTTCAAACACAGAAAGACTCACATTCAAGAAAAACAAAAACAATGTTTGAATGAAATGGTCAATATATTACAGGTTGAGTCAATATGCTTGATTAAAACAAACAACTCTTTAAAGAACTTTACTAGGTTCAAATCAACCCCTTGATTTGAGTTCCACTAATCTTTGGCATTGTTGCTTAGACCATATCAACAAGTTAACATTCAAAAGCTCTATTTTGATGGACTTTTGAAAGTTGATTGATTTCTAGATCATTTTAAGGCAACTAGTCTTACTTGTTGAAAGTAACAAAAGATATGAACTATTGTTAGCACGCCTAGACAATAGAGTTCAAAGCTAAAGAAAGATTTTATGACTTTATTATTTCACATGGATTTGAGTGAATATAGGTTTATTTACTCAAATGTGATATAAGTTGAATCTGTTTGGCTAGTTCAAAGATTCAGAAGTATAAAATCCACTTGGCAAGAAATCATAAAGATCTAGGTTAGATCATGTTGATGATTACTTGAGACCAAATATGATCATCAATGATTGTGTGTTGTAATTTCACAATCTAGGTCCATAAGATATGGCATATCTTAGTTGGAATAATCGAAGTCAATTAGTACTTGATTCGATTAATGATGAATCATAAAGACTTTTCCTATAATTTCTAAAACAAAATGCTCAACTACCACCAAACTAAACCAAATTCGTCAAAGCTATTGAAAAGTAATTTCAAAATATCTTTTCATAATATATCTAAAGAGTTCCTAAACTCAGTGGGAGCTTAGTGTTTGTTATTCAACAAACTAAGGCCCCAAGTATAGATATATGTTTCATTGTGATTTATTCAAATGAGACACAAGGGTATTGTTTCTACCACGAATTTTTGAGAACATAATGTTTGTTTGCTCGAAATAATGTCCTTTTGGAGATTCGTTTCCAAAATGACAAGTGGGAGAAAATAGACCTCGAAAGTCTTCGAGGCGAACAACAAACATAAACGGACATTCCGGAGGCTTTTCGAAGTGCTTCAGAAAATCCGAACGTATTCTTTAAGGACTTTAGAAGTGGCTTTTAAAGAATAGACATCTCTTAGAAGACTTTACAAGTGCTTCAAGGAGAACAGAATATTCAAAGGACTTTCAAGTGGCTATTGATATTCTATTGTTTGATGTTATATACCCAAGTAGGCATAGAGTTCAAGTCACTGAAACTATGAGATTCTTCTATTAGATAGTGAAGAAACATGGAGTTCAGGTCACTGAAACTATGCAATTCTTCTATTAGATAGTAAAGAAACCTACAACTTGCAGTCAAACTATTAGAAGTGACTTGTAAGAAAGCTATGACGAAACCCAGATTCCCTAAAATGGTTAGAGGCCATATATAGACTCAAATGTTTTAAATGGTTAGAGGCCATAAAACATGCTCAATGTTTTGATGACAAAATTGAAATTTTGTTGATTTGCAAGAATAGTTTCACACCTATTGGTTGCAAGTTTGTTTTAAGGATAAAAACCATCAAACATGGAATTGTGTTCACACACAAAGCTAGATTAGTTGCTAAAGGTTACAAGCAAATTCATGGCATGGATTGTGTTGAAACCTCATGCAAAATCGTAATGCTTAAGTCTATAATTCAAGCAATGATTGCATATTGGTACATATGGCAATTGGATGACAAAACGTATTCCTCAGTCAAATGTTGGAATATAATATGTACATGGTATGTCATAGAATTTGTGGATCCAAATAAATGCTTGAAAAGGAAAGCTAGCTTATAAAATCTAAGTACGGATTTAAGCAAGCAATTGGGAATTGGAACTGTATTTTAAGTGAAGCTAATAAGCATTTTAGTTTCATAAAATATACATGATTCTTATAGATGTATAAGAAGTTTAGTGGGAGTACATAAAAACTTATTTGGTCCTATGTGTATCACACACATATCTCTCTATTGTGAAATAACATTCAAATGCTAATGACTTAGATTTGAAATTATTCATCAATAATGGACCATGGCGAAACTTAGTACATATTGGGTATTAAGATCTATTTACAAAGATCTTATAATATTGTTTTAGATTAAATAATGGCATTTACTAAATCAAACACGAAAGTCTCCATTGGAGATATTCGACCCATGTGAATAAATCTAAGTAAAGGATGTTTGAACTATGTATAAGCATTTACTAAGTTAAACATCAAAGAGTCTAAATGAGATTCTTAACCTATATTATATGTCAAAGAATTTAGCTGAATTTAGTATCTACTGAAACTAGATAAGCTAAAGTTACATGAATAGAATTCAATTGGGAAATATTCTGCAAAAGAATTTATCATGTATGATATAATATGAGGATCGCCAAAAACGTATCGTATGACTTTAGGCATGACGAACATATACCAATCTCTATTGATCTAAGTGAAGATCAACTAGATTGAGATCAAGAATACTTATGGTACTTGAAATGGTACATAGGAATAGTTCTTGATTCAAGGAAATAAAGATATGCTAAATATTGATGCTACACGCATAAACACTGGCAAAGGATCAAGCAAGACCCTTTGGAGTTAACCATTGATAAGGACGAGCTATAGAGCATCGTGTTTTGAAATGGCAACATGGATTGGAGACCATGAGTTGTTGCGTGGGAAATTAAATATTAATTTCTATGTTCTAAGATACAACTGGAAAGTCTTCCACATATCTGTGAACTGCTTGGATAAGTAAATCCAAACAAAGCATCACTAGCAACCTAAACAGTTGAAGTAAAAGTACTTATTGCCTAAGAAGCAATAAAACAGGGTTGTTTGTTTATGTTAAAGAGTTTCTTCACTGAACTTGGGTAGCTCATATGTCTTCTGACTTGATGGTTCTTCATTGCAAGATGCGTAGAACTACTCTTGTAGCTAGAAGGAATAGATCACAAAATAAACACACTCAAAAGATCTTATCATCATATCTCGAAGAACATTCGATGAAAGGATATTAAGATTGGCAAAGCATGATAACTAAACCTATGCAACAAGTGAGAAACAACACTCACATTGTGGCACTGGAAATCAAGCATAGCTTTGAATTCCATGAACTGTTTTAAAGATGGGTTTGAGGCCCATGGTTATAAAACATTGGGGTTGAACATTTATCATATATGAAATGTGTTTTCATATTCCATTTAATCTTGGTTTAGTATTAAATGATGAGTCCCTTCAATTTGACAATATATTCAAGATAGACTGTCAGGACCAGACCTGTGACTAAGAAATGTCTATCAAGTGAACTTGAATGTCAAAAGTTGAAAATGGTCCCTGGTCGGAGTTTTCTATAAAATTGGACGCATAGAAAACGTTAGACGACTAGAATGCAAGATGACTAGTAGTTCTGTTTCTTGAGCTATGTGGACATGGCAATGTCATAATCATTTGCATAGATACTTACTTTGGGAAGACTAGTATCGGACAAGACCTATGAAACTTTACTGTAAGGGATGAAAATCTGTCATAAGTAAATTTCATTAAAATTATTAGACACTAAATCCTCAATACCTGAGTGATTTGAGATTACTTGTTTGAGAACTGGTTGCTTTGACGTTGACCAACCGTCGCACCGTAAAAGGAGGCTATAAAGGCAACGCTCAGGTAATCACCTATCAAACGAAGTCTAATCTCAAGATCGCAAGATTGGGATTGTCCTCCCATAAATCGGGATGAGATGCTTAAAAGTTGTACAAGGCCACTCGGAGAGCTAGAAACTGTGAAATGCATGGCCGTGCTCGGATGAATCATAGGCTATGATTATCTGTTTATTTGATCAGTTGAACTCTGAAACCGAGGAACACCTCTGGACATAATAAGGATGACAACTCTTACCTTATGTTCAAGAGCAAGCATCGAGCGACAAAGGAATTAGGAAATGCACACTTGTCCCTAAGGACAAGTGGGAGACTGAAGGAAATAATGCCCTTGATCCAAGTATGCATTCAATGTTAAGTCTAATAAATGCGGTTCAGTATTAATTAACAAGTTAATAATTCAGTGAGATCAAGTGAGCTGAATGCCTAGCTAGAGGCCGCTTCAGTTCAAGTGGAATTAATGATATTAATCCACAGCTTACTCTTGACAAAACCCGTAGGGTCACACAAATAGTACGTAAACGGATCAAGTATTTAATGGCATTAAATACTCCAACTATGGATATTCGGAATCGACGGATCTTGGTTTCAGTGGGAGCTGAGATCGTCACAGGCAAGAAATGAATACTCCGGAAACGATGATATTGCCGGAAACGGAAATATGGATCGTATCGAAAATATAAATATTATCCAAGTCGTAGATGTTGTCGGAAACGGAAACATGGTACGTATCGGAAAATATTATCGGAAATGGAAATATTGCCGGAATCGGAAATATTGTCGGAAACGGAAATATTGTCAGAATCGGAAATATTATCGGAATCGGAAAATAATTCCGGAAACGGAAATATTAAATATTTGTTCGAAACGGAAATTAATTCCGGAATCGGAAATATTAAATATTGTTCGTATCGGAAATGAATTCCGGAATCGAGAATTTAATCGGAAGCGCATCGGACGAGGCCTGCCAGACGAAGGCCCAGCACGAAGCCGGGCCATCGCCCAGCAAGCCAAGCGCAACAACCACACGCCAAGCATGCGACCAGGCCCAGCGCAAAAGCCAGGCCCAGCCGAAGCTTGGGCGCGCGCGCGGGGCTGCGACGAGTGGGCTGGCGCTGTGCGTGGGCCGCAAGGCCTGCGTGCGGTGCTAGCGTATTGCTCGAAGTGTGTTACTCGAGTCCTAAGGCAATCGGGATTCGTCATATGATTAAATCTAATCCTAAAAGATTTAGTTTATTTAATTAGAGTCCTAGTAGGATTATAATTAAATAAATTAGTATCCTAATAGGATTCCAAATCCTTTTCCATAACTCTATAAATAGGTGCCTAGGGTCACATATTTACAACGAGTAATTCAAGTATTCAAAGTGAGTTTTTGAGAGAAAAATTCAGTCACACATTTGCCTAAAAGTGCCGAAAATAATAGTACCTTAAGGGGGATTCTAGTTGGTCAATCTTAAGGCGGATCCGGACGTGCTGTGGACTATCTACGGAGGGACGACACTTGGAGTCCTAAAGACTTGTTCTTGTTCGGTTCGGGCGCAGCTAGGGAAGGCACGCAACAAAGAGTATGCATCTAAACTATGCTAAATGATTATGTGTAAATAATATGTATTCCTGACTTTATGGTTTTTCCGCATGATTTATGAATTGTCATATGTATCATAACCTAACATGTGTTAAACCAATGCCTTTCAGTGGGCATCCCTAACCAGTTGTCAAATGTAGAGGATTTCATGTTTTCAAACTTCACTCTAAACGGGAGGTTTAATTTATAAAAAGCAATTAAAGTGTGTCAAAAAGATTTTCAAACTCAACCTCAATATTTGAATTGGATTTGGAAAACCGATTCTATTCCAAAGATTAAGTTTTTCATTTGGCATGCTTTCCATGATCGACTCCCTCACAAGAGAACTCTATTTGTTAGACACATGGCTCCAACGGATACATGTGGTAGTTGTCAAGGGGTCACGGAGGACACAACTCATATCCTTAGAGATTGCATTCATGCGAAGCAAATCTGGGTTTCTTTTGGTGTTAATGATTCATTCTTTACTGAACCTTTAAAGTCATGGTTGTTTTCTAACATCACTCACAGTAGCCCCCTTCCCACACGAATATTTCCCTCCCTTGGAAAACTCTCTTCCCCTCCCTGCTTTGGTCAATTTGGAAACGTAGAAACTCTCTTACTTTTACCCATCATCACACCTCAACTGAGAAGTGTATTCTGGAGGCCCAAGCTTTAGGTTGGGAGCTTCATACATCCAGAAATTGCATCCTATCTTCCCCCAGTGTACCTACTGCCACTATAACCTGGAAACCACCCCCTCAAAATACGAGGAAGTATATTTCCACTTCAGATATGTTTTTGGAAAAACATATCAATGCCATTTTTTAAAAAAAAAAGATGCCATTTTAAAATCTATTGTGCCATTTTAAAAAACATATGCCATTTTAAAAAAACATATACCATTTTAATTTTTTTTTTTGTCATTTAGTGTTTGTCTTTAGCCTATTTTGTCATTTAGTGAGCTGAGATGTTTTTCCAAAAACATCTCTGAAGTGGTTTTTGACAACCAAAATACCCTTAAATTGAATGTGGATTCTTCTTTCATTAAATTGGGAGCAGATGCAAGTGTAGCTGGGGTGGTAAGAGATCACCAAGGGGATTAGGTTTATGGATTCAGTCGCAAATGCAAAGTGCAATCAGTGGTTATGGGAGAATTGCTAGTTGTGTTTACAGGTTTGCAGATTATAAAAGAAATGGGTTGGTAAAGTGTTGTGATAAATTCAGATTCTCAACAGGCTATCAAGCGCATCAAAAACCCAACTATTAAGGATGTTAACTACCCAATTGCTGATCTTTGAAGGGGCCTTCTTATGAGGCATAATACCATCTCTATTGAATTCGAACCAAGGTGCACTAACAAGGTTGCGGATCGTTTGGCCAAGATGAGTCGAATGGATGTAATAGCTAGTTTTGATGTTATTCCTTTTGAACTTCCTCCGGAGTTTGTTTCGGATGTGCTTTTGGAGGATAGACCTCCATAGATTTATTGTCGTAACTCTTTTCTTCTAATTTAATTTGAAGTTCCTTGCTTGCATCAAAAAAAAATACTCTTATGGAAAGTCCGACTTACTTTTTTGAAAATAAGGCCGGGAAAAGTTTATTGGCAACAGGGGACCCCTTCGTACCCAGCCCTACCTACCCTACGTATTCGAGGGGTTGTAACCGAAAAAGGCCTAGTTCCACACACATAGGACAGGCAAAAGGTACGGGATGATCTGTATGCCACGAAAAGCGAATTCTATCTTAGTCGTCTTCTTTGTTCGATAAATGCGCACTTTAAGGATTTGATTCAACACAACTTCGGAGCGGGGTCTGGAAAAGCTTATCGGATTTGGAGTCGGATCAGATAACATGATATCATAAACACTCACCAGAAGCCATATAAATTCCATGTTTTACGAATCTCAAGTACATAACAAGAGCCGTACCAAAGCAAGCTACATAATACCAGCAGCTTCGAGCAAAATCCATAAAAGAAAAAGAAAAATCGACCAGCAGAATAACAAAGTACACCACATTCAGCCATTTCTAGGAGGACACAGCTCCAAAAGGTCAGCTTCCAAGTGAAACGATGAAGGCACCTCGGCAATCTGACATATCCCTGGCTTAGCATAGCTGAATCACTGCACAGGAAGCACAACTAATGAGCTTCTACACTAGAAAGTTTTCGTGGAAGGACCGAAAAACTCAACTGTAAAGTCTGAACCAACAGTCTGAACTCAAGTTTACAGTTCACGTATTACTTTTGATGGGAAATCCTAGGGTATGAGTCATACTCCGTTAGCCTCTCTAAAAACATGAATAAATTTAACACAATCAAAAGATGTAGCAAGATCCATCTTGTAACGAATAAAAACCCCGAGATAAGACCCATCTTGTAACGCTCCATTCAATTTCGAAACAACCTGCACACAATCACATCCGACCACAATTTATCTAGCATCACATTGTAATGCCATTTGTAGCCCCAAAACCACAGCCTGGCTTGCTAGAGGCAGCTTGTGTAGTACTACTCCGTTGTGATCCCTCGCTACTACTCCTAGCCCCACTCCATCCTAGCCAAAAATAGCCCCATCCATATTCACCTTGCAAGTCCAACAAGCTTCACTCCTCCTCCTTGCAGCACCTGCAAACCCTTCTAGTAGCAAACGTGGCAGCAGCTAGTCTTCGCCTACTGGTATGGTGAGCAACTCCTGTCGTGCATCATATTATTTCTCTCAATCTATATTGATTAGCCGTGACATAGCCAACTCCATGTCACCACGCTCTAAAAACTCATCACACCAACCAACCCAATCCACTATATTAGCAAAGCGTGGATAAAATTCTGTATAAAAAGGGGGGAAATGCTCCCAAACAGCAGAAGCAAATTTACACACTCAAATTGCATGATACTCATTCTCATCACAAGCTCCACACCTCAAACACAAAGGAGAATACTCTAAAATCTTGTATTCCTTCCTTTTGCTTTTGGAAACTCTTTAGCACAAAGTCTCCATACAAACATTCAAACCTTTGGTGGCACATTTAATTTCCATACCATCTTCCACATTTTAGACGAACTAGGCTCGTCTACAATCGATCCTTCGTCGTAGAAGCTGATAAAGTGATATCCGGACTTCACAGAATAATGCCCCATGTTTAGTCTACTGCCACGCAAAGATATAACCCCTCATAGAAGAGCAAGGACTCCAAGGAGGAATGCTTTTTAGGAAATCCTCAGCCTCAAAATGAATGAAATTGGCACAGACCAGGTCCCCTCGGCTCTCGCCACCTATAGCGCTCCTTGTCAAATAAATCGCTCACCAGCTTGCAACTAGTACCCTCTTTTAGCCACAGATCACGCCAGATACCAACAGTTCACAAAAATGAATGAAATTGGCACGGACCATGTCACCTACAGCACTCCTCGTCAAATAAATCACTTACCAGTTCGCAACTACTACCCTCTTTTAGCCACGGTTCAAGCCAGATACCAACAGTTCACAAAATGAATGAAATTGGCACAGACCTCGCCACCTACAACATTCCTCGTCAAGTAAATCACTCACCACCTCGCAACTGCTACCCTCGTTTAGCCACAGATCACGCCAGATAACAACAGTTTACAAAATGAATGAAATTGGCACGGACTAGGTCCTCTCGCCACCTACAGCACTCCTCACCAAATAAATCACTTACCAGGTCGCAATTACCACCCTCTTTTAGCCACGGATCAGGCCAGATACCAACAGTTTTACCATCACCCACCATTCCACCACCCATTACTTCCTTTTTCAATCACGCACCTATTACTCGAAATACTCATTCAATTACAGCTATACTCAACAATGCGTGATATTCAACAAGGAGTGATTCGTAAACATTAACATGTACCAAAACACCAGAATTCAGGTAAATTCCCTATTTCATATAAAAATTGCACCATATGGCAGAGTCATAAGAAACATAATTGAAGATCTAGAGTACTCCTAATATATAAAATGTAGATGATCAGACAAAACATAAACATAATAAAAGCCATACGCAACAGATCTTGGAGTAACTAAAGTACCAAATCATAACAATAGATATTAAAAATTGAAACCCTAAGACGAAGATTCATTATCGACGGAAGAAGAAACATCCTCACTTGCAACGGTCGGAAGATCGGATTGAAAACCCTAAGACGAAGATTCATTATCAACGGAAGATGAAACTTCCTCACTTGCAATGGTGGCACGATTGGATTCAGGTGCAGCAGAGTCCTCATATGGAAGAGTTGCAGCCCTAGATTTGACAGCGTCAAGCATCCGCTTACTAATCTCTTTAGAATAAACCTGAAGAATCTCGATACCTTCATCAATGGAGGAACCTGGACCAGAAGATGCAGCGATGGAAGAATCGGCGGCGGCGTTGTAGGCCTCCTCTTCAATAGCTCTAGCGGTGGAAGAAGCTTCGTCGGAAGGCATCGATCCGTAGCGCTTGGAGAGGACGAACGGAGTGGAAAGTGTTTCGATGAGACGGTTGATTACGGCGTCTCTGGTTCGCTCAGTTGGAGGCCAAATGCTGAAGGATGAACCAGAAATGTTCATCTTCTCCATCTTATCTGAAATATTCTCTGCCGATTGTGGTGGTTGTTGTTCGGTGTCACGAGTTTGATGCATTTCTCCGGTGACCGGGATTTCGTCTGCTACAGTGTCGGACATTACGGCGGAGGAATGTAGATGAAGGAGACGACGACGTTTGATTTCTTACAGTGCAAGTGATGAAAATAGGAAATGAAAGATTACGAAATGTTTGCTTTATGGTTTTAAATGTGTTTGATTTTGAAAAATTACGTTTGTTTAATTTTATTTTATTTTTTGGTGGTGGTTGATAAATGATAACAATGACAATTTACCATTGTGGGCCTTTTGTGATCCTTTTGGACGGATTATATTATACAATATTCAATTTTGTAATTAAGGGAATTTTGAAAATGCTCTATACTTCAAGCTCAATGTTATGCATGTTTTATATAGTATTTTTACCCCCGTCCCTTAGTACTTTTATGTGTCAAACGTGCTCTTAGGAGCCGTTTCTAGTACTAATGTGTGTTATTGAGTGTGCCTTGAGTTTCAGGTTTGATTGTGAGAAATTGGTCTTTTTAGACCCGTTTCATGTTGATCTAGGCCACTATATGAGCCCAAGGAAGTTCGGGACCTCCATCGTCGACTCTCGGGAGCCTTGGATGCTTATGCTTGATCCCCGAGAGTTAGACTCGGTGATATGGGCGAGCTACATTGAAGATTGCAAATCGCCCTGGAAGCTGAGGGCGAAATGCAACCATCGGGCGGAATTTAGGCCATTTGGATTCATCAACGCGCGCCCGATCGGGCGCAGCTCGCCCGATCCGGATCGGGCGGTCATCCTGGAGCCTATGTGGAGAGTTCACAATCCGCCCGATCGGGCGGATTTTGGCCCGATCGGGCCGACTATCGAGTGGATCGCCCGATCGGGCGAAGCGACGCCCGATCGGGCGACGCCAACCTCCTGCACTTATGCGCGAGTTTTCCTTTCCGTTTTTTAGGCTTTATTTTGGTAAACTATATAAACAAGCCTTAATTGTTTTTAGAGGACACCTTTTTATTTTAGTTTTGAACCTTAGTTTATTTCATTAGCTTATTATTCTCTCAAATTTGTTCCAACACTTAGTTTTAATTTTAATCAAAGATTCAAGCTTTATTATTCCATTGTCCTTTAATTCGGTATTATTTCTTGCTCTAATTTAATCCATTGCTTTAATCATGTTTTCCATTATGTTAATTGTGTTGTTATTTATTATCATGAGTGAGTAGTTTAATTTCTAGGGTTTAGGGGATCCATGAATGCATGATTGGGATTATATGTGGACTTGATTATTGATTGATTGATTATAGTTTCTATAGCTTATTATTATTGCTCGTCAATTCTGTTCGGCCGGACTATTTTGATTTGAGTCTGATTAACCTTAGATTATGCGCCGAGAGGTATAAATCTGATGTTTTTGGTCTGTGGCTATTAGATAGGAATTATTTCTCGTACGTAGTGAGAGCCCGCTAGTTGTTCTATCGTAAGGAATTCATAAGATTTGAGAGATGCATGTTTTCCTAGTTATGATTGTTAATTGATTGTCATTGTTCGTTGTCCAATCCCGGTCTGCATTTATGGTGAACCGCGGCCCTAGATTCCTTTAATATTGTTATTTTCCGATTTGATTACTTGTTTTAGTTTAATACACAAACCATTCCAACTCTCGTTACCAGTAGTCTAGATTAATAATTTAATAGTAGAAAGAACGCATGTTTCCCTGTGGATACGATCCCTGTTTCCCTTGCTATATTTTTAGTTGGTGAACGTTAGGTTTATCTTTGATAGGAGTGCGATTTAGCCTGTCAAATTTTGGCGCCGTTGCCGGGGAAACGGTTTTATTTTCTGTTATTAATTGTTTTTCTAGATTATTGTTTGTTACTTCTCAAGGGACTCCCGTTCCTTGAGACCGGATCTCACGACTGTTTTCTAGTTTTTGCTTGTTTATGCCCAGGACTGTCCATACCAGCGATCTGACTTCGTTCAATCCTGAACCTGAACGGACCTTTCGTAGACGGCGTAGATTCGTTAAACAGTTGAGAGACTATTCTGACTCTGAATCCGACTATCTGATTAGCAATCTATTCCATACAGATTCAGAGATGGGTGACCAAGCACCACCACCGCCACCCCCACTTGTGCCAAGGCTTACAGACTACTCTAAACCAAGTCTGTCTATGCTCCCCAAGGAAATCATGCCTTCTATTGCGGTCGAGAATTTCAAGATCGAACCCCAGCTGATAAACATGATCGAGAGACACCAATTCAGTGGGGAAAAGGGTGAAGATCCTAATCTCCATATTCAGTCTTTCATTCAGTATTGTGCCACCATTAAGCAGAAGAATTTAACACCGGAGCAGACTATGGAGATACTCTTTCCATTTTCATTGAGTGGGAAGGCAAAGCTATGGATTAACAGTCTCAACCGCGCAGCTATGAAAATCACCGATTGGAATTCCTTGGCCCTTGCATTCTATGTTAAATATTTCCCACCTGAGAAGACAACTCGTCTAAGGGGACAGATATTAGGTATCTCTCAACAAGCAGATGAGAGTTTGTTCGAGGTTTGGGAAAGATTCAAGGACTTGCAAAGAGAGTGCCCACGCCATGGTTTGGAGGATTGGTTCCTGGTTCAGCAATTCTATAATGGTCTGGGTAATGAGTCTAGGTGTCTTTTGGATTCAGCTACCAGTGGGAGATTTATGCAACTGGAGGTGCCTAGAGCTTTAGAGGTGATTGAGGAGATACCCATCCATAGTGCCCAATATGGGAATCCTAGAGGTTTTGCCGATCGTGGTGTTAAGCATGAGATGAACTCTATTGAACAGCTTACTGCTCAGCTAACTGCCCTACATCACAAGCTGGATAATATGCAAAACGCATCTCCCCAAGCCACCCAACAAGCTAGTGTCACCGCAATGAGTTCTCAGTTGGCCAATGTCTGTAATAGTTGTGGGATGCAAGGTCATTATGCACCGGAATGTAGGAGCTCTATTGAACAATGCAATGCATTCCAGGCCTACAAGCAGAACAATCCGTACTCCAACTCATACAATGAGGGGTATAAAAACAACCCCCTATTATCATATAGGAGTACTAATGTTCAGAACCCCCACCAGATTCAACACCCTCCACCACCACAACAACTTTACCAACCACCACCACAGCAACCCTACCAACCGCGGAGTAACTACAACCCGCAGCCTAGTGGGCCACCTGGCTTTCCTCCATAGCCTCAACCCACACAGCCTGATCCCATGCTTGTTGAGATGCGGAATATGATGTTAGAATTGCAGAAGTCTTTGAGAGAAAAGGATGCCAAAATCGATGCCCTCACTGCTCATAACAAGATCATGGATAAACAGTTGGTACAAATGGCTACTACTCTCGCAGAGAGACCCAAGGGTCAACTCCCTTCACAACCTGTGACCAGAGAGTCTGTAAATGATGTCACTTTGCGGAGTGGATATGAGTATGATGGGCCACCTATGACTATAGAGGAAGGGGTTGAAGTATCTGTCAGTGGTGTTGTGCCAAGAGAAAGTGAGAAGGTGGTCAAAGAGAAGGAAGCTGACACAAGGGTTGAGAAGAAAGTTGAGATACAAGTTCCACCTATCAAACTTCCCTTCCCTCATCGTCAGCTAAAGAACAAGCTAGACAAGCAGTTTGGTAAGTTCTTAGAAGTGGTAAAGAATTTGCAGGTAACGGTCCCTTTCACTGAATTAATTACTCAAGTACCTGCATATGCTAAATACATGGAAGACATCTTGACTAGGAAGAGAGCATTTAGTGAGGTGGAGACTGTTGCATTTACTGAAGAGTGCAGTGCCTTACTACAAAATAAATCTCCACTCAAGTTGAAGGACCCCGGGAGTTTCTCTATCCCGTGTAATATTGGCAACCTCTTTATTGACAAAGCCTTATGTGATTTAGGTGCCAGTGTTAGTGTCATGCCCTTGTCTGTCTGTACTAAATTGAACATGGGTGATTTAAAAGTTACCAACATAACTCTGCAAATGGCCGATCGATCTGTGAAGTACCCCCTAGGTGTTCTAGAAGATGTGCCCGTTAGAGTAGGTAAATTTTTTATTCCTGTTGATTTTGTTGTTTTAGACATGGAAGAGGATAGGCAAACTCCTATTATTTTAGGTCGACCTTTCCTACACACTGCGGGGGCAATTATAGATGTCAAGAATGGCAAGCTGACTCTAAATGTGGGGGATGACAAAGTCGCTTTCAATTTAACCAAGGTTGCTAGAAGCCCGATGGTAGAAGAGTCATGTTGTGGAGTCAATGTTTCTAATGATTATTTCAATAATGAATTGACTCATACTAACTCTGACAACTCTTCGGAGAAAGTGCGTATTTCAAATTGTTTTGCAGGTGGAGGTGACCGGAGTGTGAACCCCTTAACATGGGTTCGAAAGAAGGCACGGGTTTATGATGCTGCGACCCAAAAGGCCGAAAGTTCTGTAAACGGTGGGCACCGTATTCATGATTGGGGTCGTGGTCTGTCACTTCCCGCACCACATAGCTCATCCAAGGCAATCGATGTGACACCAGATGGCACCATCTTTGGTGCCCCCATTCGATGAGCTATCATGGCTCTCATCCCTTTCCTGTCGATTGTCTGCGCATAAACGGAGATTGTGTAATGGGGACATTGCATCAATCTAATAGGGGATGAGTATTTCATTATCCATTTATTGCTTTCCGTAGTATACTTTTTGATTTCATTTTGTGTGTTTTAGTATACCTTTTGATCAAGTGTGTGATTCAGTGTAGCCTTTGGTATTGGAGAGGTGAGATGAGGGCATTTTACGGTTTTGGTGTTTAATGTTATGCAGGTCTAAGGCTCAAAGTTCGAAAAAAGTTAGATCAAAGCAAAAAGGAGCAGCCTGCATTTCGCCCGACCCGGATCGGGCGAGGAGCGCCCGATCGGGCGCGTGTCGATTCAAAGAAAAGTTTGGCAAATCGCCCGACCGGGCGACGGAGGCTCGATCGACACAAAAGGCGAGTGGTATGCCCGATCGGGCGAAATAATTTCGCCCGATCGGGCGGTTGATGAAAATCTCGAGGAAAAGTCAAGGAAGATTCTGGGCAGGAAAAAGTCAAGAAAAGGAGCATTCGCAAATCGCCCGATCCGGATCGGGTGAGGTGCGCCCGATCGGGCGCGCACGTATGAGAAGAAAAGGTTCGCAAACCGCCCGATCGGGCGGAAAGTCGCCCGATCGGGCGAAACGCGATTTCAGCGATTTAATCACGGATTCCCCTTTCTTTCTTCACTTCCTCTTCATCTTCAACCTAACTTTCTCTCACTTCCTCCATTAAACCCCAACCTCCAAAAACTTCCAACCACCATATCTCCCTCAAATCTCCACCAAATTCAACAATTTTTTTCATCATAATCATCCTCTCATCATCCTCTACAACCTACACCTAACCGATTTGAGTTTTCTCTCATCCCCACAAAATCCCCAAATTCACCCAAAAAGTTCAAAACCTCAAAAAATCAGATTTTCATCAATGGCAAACCGACCACAAAGGAAATGCACAAGGGTACCAAGAAATCAACATGAAGCTTCCACGAGTCGAGCTCGGGAACCGACACCACCACCTCCGCCGCCGCAATTCGAGCCCGACACGGATTTTCCCGATGTCATCTTTATTACGGAGGAGCAACGAGCACGATTCATGCACCTCAAATTGAGGGAGGTAATCCCTACTCGCTTTATATGCCAAAAATCATTACATGAAATGGGTATTGAGCGTGATGTCAAACGTGTTTTTGTTGGTGTTGGTATGAGTAACATGTATAGTATGCTCCGTCTCACTTTTAGACGGTTGATTCTAGAATTTTTGAGTAGTTTCAATGTGCGTAGGGATGGTTATCGAACCGTGTCATCGGTTCAATTTCGTGTGATGAACCGAACCTACACCATGAGTTTAGCTGATTTTGGTAGGATTTTTGGATTGTCTACCACATATAGTAGGAAACCTAAGGAGACCCATAATAACTGCACCATGTGGGGAAAGCTTACGGGTAATGCTAATCCCGGGAGTATGCAACATTTGCATGCTTCCAAGATACAACACCCGGTACCCATTGTCTTTTACAGGTTTCTAGGATTTACGATCTTTGGTAGGGATGACACCCAGAATATGTTAGGTTATGATACATATGACAATTCATAAATCATGCGGAAAAACCATAAAGCCAGGAAAGCATATTATTTACACATAATCATTTAACATAGAATAGATGCATACATGTTGTAGCGTGCCTTCCCTAGCTGCGCCCGATTCTGGTAATATTTCCGATTCTGGTAATATTTCCATTTCCGATAATATTTTCCGATACGTACCATGTTTCCGTTTCCGGCAACATCTACGACTTGGATAATATTTATATTTCCGATACGATCCATATTTCCGTTTCCGACAATATCATCGTTTCCGGAGTATTCATTTCTTGCTTGTGACGATCTCAGCTCCCACTGAAACCAAGATCCAACGATTCCGAATATCCATAGATAGAGTATTTAATGCCATTAAATACTTGATCCGTTTACGTACTATTTGTGTGACCCTACGGGTTCAGTCAAGAGTAAGCTGTGGATTAATATCATTAATTCCACTTGAACTGAAGCGGCCTCTAGCTAGGCATTCAGCTCACTTGATCTCACTGAATTATTAACTTGTTAATTAATACTGAACCGCATTTATTAGACTTAACATAGAATGCATACTTGGACCAAGGGCATTATTTCCTTCAGTCTCCCACTTGTCCTTAGGGACAAGTGTGCATTTCCTAATTCCTTTATCGCTCGATGCTTGCTCTTGAACATAAGGTAAGAGTTGTCATCCTTATTATGTCCAGAGGTGTTTCTCGGTTTCAGAGTTCAACTGATCAAATAAACAGATAATCATAGCCTATGATTCATCCGAGCACGGCCATGGATTTCACAGTTTCTAGCTCTCCGAGTGGCCTTGTATAACTTTTAAGCATCTCATCCCGATTTATGGGAGGACAATCCCAATCTTGCGATCTTGAGATTAGACTTCGTTTGATAGGTGATTACCTGAGCGTTGCCTTTATAGCCTCCTATTACGGTGCGACGGTTGGTCAACGTCAAAGCAACCAGTTCTCAAACAAGTAATCTCAAATCACTCAGGTATTGAGGATTTAGTGTCTAATAATTTTAATGAAATTTACTTATGACAGATTTTCATCTCTTACAGTAAAGTTTCATAGGTCTGTCCAATACTAGTCTTCCCAAAGTAAGTATCTATGCAAATGATTATGACATTGCCATGCCCACATAGTTCAAGAAACAGAACTACTAGTCATCTTTCATTCTAGTCGTCTAACGTTTTCTATGCGTCCAATTTTATAGAAAACTCCGACCAGGGACCATTTTCAACTTTTGACATTCAAGTTCACTTGATAGACATTTCTTAGTCACAGGACTGGTCCTGACAGTCTATCTTGAATATATTGTCAAATTGAAAGGACTCATCATTTAATACTAAACCAAGATTAAATGGAATATGAAAATACATTTCATATATGATAAATGTTCAACCCCAACGTTTTACAACCATGGGCCTCTAACCCATCTTTAAAACATTTCATGGAATTCAAAGCTATGCTTGATTTCCAGTGCTACAATGTGAGTGTTGCTTCTCACTTGTTGCATAGGTTTAGTTATCATGCTTTGCTAATCTTAATATCCCTTTCATCGAATGTTTTTCGAGATAGGATGATAAGATCTTTTGAGTTTGTTTATTATGTGATCTAGTCTTTCTTACTTAAATAGTGGTTCTACGCATTTTGCAATGAAGAACCATCAAGTGAGCAGACATGTGATCCAGCCAAGTTCAATGAAGAACTTTTAAATGTAAACAACTCATTTTTATTGCTTCTTAGGCAATAAGTACTTCTACTTCAACTGTATTGGTTGCTAGTGATGCTTTGGTTTGGATTTACTTATCCAAGTAAGTTCACGGATATGTGGAAGACTTTCCAGCTGTATCTTAGAACATAGAAATTAATATTTAATTTCCCACGCAACAACTCATGGTCTCCAATCCATGTTGCCATTTCAAAACACGATGCTCTATAGCTCGTCCTTATCAATGGTTAACTCCAAAGGGTCTTGCTTGATCCTTTGGCAGTGTTTATGCGTGTAGCATCAATATTTAGCATATCTTTATTTCCTTGAATCAAGAACTATTCCTATGTACCTTTTCAAGTACCATAAGTATTCTTGATCTCAATCTAGTTGATCTTCACTTAGCTCAATAGAGATTGGTATATGTTCGTCATGCCTAAAGTCATACGATACATTTTTGGCGATCCTCATATTATATCATACATGATAAATTCTTTTGCAGAATAATTCTCAATTGAATTCTATTCATGTAACTTTAGCTCATTCAATTTCAGTAGATACTGAATCCAGCTAAATTCTTTGACATATAATATAGGTTAAGAATCTCACTTAGATCCTTTGATGTTTTAACTTAGTAAATTCTTATACATAGTTCAAACATTCTTTACTTAGATTTATTCATATGGGTCGAATATCTCCAATGGAGTCTTTCGTGTTTGATTTAGTAAATGCCATTACTTAATCCAAAACAATATCATAAGATCTTTGTAAATAGATCTTAATACCCAGTATGTACTAAGTTTCGCCATGGTCCATCATTGATGAATAATTTCAAATCTAAGTCATTAGCATTTGAATTTTATTTCACAATAGAGAGATATGTGTGATACACATAGGACCAATTAAGTTTTACGTACTCCCACTAAACTTCTTATATATCTATAAGAATCATGTACATTTTATGAAACTAAAATGCTTATTAGCTTCACTAAAATACAGTTCCAATTCCCAATTGCTTGCTTAAATCTGTATTTAGATTTCATAAGTTAGCATTCCTTTTCAAGCATTTATTTGGATCCACAAATCCTATGACATGCCATGTACATAGTTTTCTTCCAACATTTGATTGAGGAATACGTTTTGTCATCCAATTGTCATATGTACCAATATCCAATCATTGCTTGAATTATAGACTTGAGCATTACGATTATGCATGAGGTTTCAACACAATCCATGCCATGAATTTGCTTGTAACCTTTAGCAACTAATCTAGCTTTACGTGTGAACACAATTCCATGTTTGATGGTTTTTATCCTTAAAACAAACTTGCAACCAATAGGTGTGAAACTATTCTTGCAAATCAACAAAATTTCAATTTTGTCATCAAAACATTGGTTATGTTTTATGGCCTTTAACCATCTAAAACATTTGAGTCTATATATGGCCTCTAACCATTTTAGGGAATATGGGTTTCGTCATAGCTTTCTTACAGGTCATAATCTCATTAATAGTTTGACTGCAAGTTGTAGGTTTCTTCACTATTAATAGAAGAATTTCATAGTTTCATTGACCTGAACTCTATGCCTACTTGGGTATAGAACATCAAACAATAGAATATCAACAGGCACTTTGAGAGTCCTTTGAATATTCTGTTCTCCTTGAAGCACTTGTAAAGTCTTCTAAGAGATGTCTATTCTTTAAAGCCACTTCTAAAGTCCTTAAAGAATACGTGTTCGGATTTTCTAAAGAACTTCAAAAAGCCTCCGGAATGTCCGTCTATGTTTGTTGTTAGCCTCGAAGACTTTCGAGGTCTATTTTCTCCCACTGGTCATTTTAGAAACGAATCTCCAAAAGGACATCATTTCGAGCAAACAAACATTATGTTCTCAAAAATTCGTGGTAGAAACAATACCCTTGTGTCTCATTTGAATAAATCACAATGAAACATATATCTATACTTGGGGCCTTAGTTTGTTGAATAACAAACACTAATCTCCCACTGAGTTTAGGAACTCTTTAGATATATTATGAAAAGATATTTTGAAATTATTTTTCAATAGCTTTGACGAATTTGGTTTAGTTTGGTGGTAGTTAAGCATTTTGTTTTAGAAATTATAGGAAAAGTCTTTATGATCCATCATTGATCGAATCAAGTACTAATTGACTTCGATCAATCCAACTTAGATATGCCATATCTTATGGAGCTCGATCGTGAAATTACAACACACAATCATTGATGATCATTTTTGGTCTCAAGTAATCATTAA
This sequence comes from Spinacia oleracea, assembly GCF_020520425.1. Taxonomy (NCBI): domain Eukaryota; kingdom Viridiplantae; phylum Streptophyta; class Magnoliopsida; order Caryophyllales; family Amaranthaceae; genus Spinacia; species Spinacia oleracea. The sequence goes on along the minus strand of NC_079492.1, from coordinate 5,870,804 downwards.
CATGATCTATCCTAGATCTTTATGATTTCTTGCTATGTGGATTTTATACTTCTGAATCTTTGAACTAGCCAAACAGATTCAAACTTATATCACATTTGAGTAAATAAACCTATATTCACTCAAGTCCATGTGAAATAATAAAGTCATAAAATCTTTCTTTAGCTGTGAACTCTATTGTCTAGGCGTTCTAACAATAGTTCATATTTTTTGTTACTTTCAACAAGTCAGACTAGCTTGTCTTGAATGATCTAGAAATCAATCAACTTTCAAAAAGTCCATCAAAATAGAGCTTATGAATGTTAACTTGTTGATATGGTCTAAGCAACAATGCCAAAGATTGATGGAACTCAAATCAAGGGTTTGATTTGAACCTAGTAAAGTTTTTATTTAAAGAGTTGTTTGTTTTAATCAAGCATATTGACTCAACCTGTAATTGACCATTTCATTCAAATAAACAAACAAACATTGTTTTTGTTTTTCTTGAATGTGAGTCTTTCTGTGTTTGAAAACAGAAATTTAGGTATGTTGATTATGGAACAAAATAGCCATTAAGTTCCAGCCTTTGAAAGGACTTAAAACAAACTAGATGACCCTACAACTAATGTAGCATTGCCATGTTTCATTTCTCACTTGTAGGCCATGAAGGAAATAATGCCCTTGGTCCAAGTATGCATTCTATGTTAAGTCTAATAAATGCGGTTCAGTATTAATTAACAAGTTAATAATTCAGTGAGATCAAGTGAGCTGAATGCCTAGCTAGAGGCCGCTTCAGTTCAAGTGGAATTAATGATATTAATCCACAGCTTACTCTTGACTGAACCCGTAGGGTCACACAAATAGTACGTAAACGGATCAAGTATTTAATGGCATTAGATACTCCATCTATGGATATTCGGAATCGACGGATCTTGGTTTCAGTGGGAGCTGAGAACGTCACAGGCAAGAAATGAATACTCCGGAAACGATGATATTGCCGGAAACGAAAATATGGATCGTATCGGAAATATAAATATTATCCAAGTCGTAGATGTTGCCGGAAACGGAAACATGGTACGTATCGGAAAATATTATCGGAAATGGAAATATTACCAGAATCGGAAATATTGCCGGAAACGGAAATATTGTCAGAATCGGAAATATTATCGGAATCGGAAAATAATTCCGGAAACGGAAATATTAAATATTTGTTCGAAACGGAAATTGATTCCGGAATCGGAAATATTAAATATTGTTCGTATCGGAAATGAATCCCGGAACCGGGAATTTAATCGGAAGCGTATCGTACGAATTAGCATCGGACGAGGCCTGCCGGACGAAGGCCCAGCACGAAGTCGGGCCATCGCCCAGCAAGCCAAACGCGCGCCCAGCCAAGGCAGCGCCCAGGCCCACCGCAAGGCAGGCCCAGCGCGCGCCTAAGGCCATGGGCCTCGCTGCGTGGGCTGCTGCTCGCACGCGCGAATGGGCGGCCCTCGTGGCTGCCGTGTGTGTGTGTGAGTTTGTGTTCATGCACGATTCCTAAAACTATTAGAATTAGTATATGATTAAATTCCTATTCCTAAAAGGATAAATTAATTAATTAGAGTTCTTATAGGATTCTAAGTTTAATTAATTCGTATCCTACTAGGATTCCAATTCCCTTTCCATAACTCTATAAATACGGGCCTAGGGTCACATATTTTAAGAGATTAATTCAAGTATTCAAAGTGATTTTTAAGAGAAAAATTCAGCAATATTCCTTGCTCAATAGTGCCGAAAATTCTAGTACCTTAAGGGCGATTCTAGTTGGTCAATCTTAAGGCGGATCCGGACGTGCTGTGGACTATCTACGGAGGGACGACACTTGGAGTCCTAAAGACTTGTTCTTGTTCGGTTCGGGCGAAGCTAGGGAAGGCACGCAACAAAGAGTATGCATCTAAATTATGCTATATGATTATGTGTAAATAATATGTATTCCTGGCTTAATGGTTGTTTCCGCATGATTTATGTATTGTCATATGTATCATAACCTAACAGTGGTATCACGAGCCCCTTATTATTTTCATAATCCAAATTGCATGAACATGGTTAAATATTACAAATTTGCATGAATTAAAAGGGGTGATTAATTTTCGTAATTGTTAATTAATTGCAAATTGCGTTTATTTAATTATACGTACGCAGTTTTTCGGCAGTTTCTTCGTTACTCATCCAAATCGAGTGATTTTTGTGTCAATTCCGCATGTAAAAGGCATTCTAAAATTTTGACAAAAATAATATTTTTCTGCCGAACCCAGAATTCTCAAATTCGAAGCCTAACTATGACTTTTCGAAGGTTTTAGTTTTTCGAATGCCAAATTTCGTAAATTTAAGATGTTAAATTAAATATTTGCGATTCTTGTTGATAAATCTTGAATTTTTGATTGACCTACTGTATATGTTTAACAAGTTTGAATGCCTAGCCTTGTTAATTATGCAATCTAATTTGTAATTATGATTAATTTGTTGAAAATTAGAATAATTTAGAATTAATTTGATTTTCATAATTAATTATAATTTAATTAGAAACCTATGATTAAAAACCACCATAAAAATTGTAAATTTATGATAAATTTTAAATTTTTATGACCTAGACTTGAATCCAAGACAATCGGAAATCAATTGAATAATAAATTTTCGATTTTTCGCCCTAAAATTATGAAATTAATATTATTTATTAATTTGTCATTAATTTTAAATATAAATTTTAAATTTTTATGCGATTCGTTCATATAACTTGCACGCACAAAGCAATGGACGCTTCGTGTTACTATTAAGGGGTGTTGTATAGTGCGGGCATGCGACGACGAGCAAGGGAGCTCGTCGCCCGTGCGGCACGAATGCAATGAGCAAGGCATGGTGCACGAGCACAAGGCAGCAACCCTGCCTTGTGTCGTGGGCCACGAGCTATGGACGAATAGGCATGGGCGAAAGGCGAGCCATGGCAGTCGCGTGTGGGCAGCAAGCGAGCTGCGCCACGACGCACACTGCCTCGCGCAAGAGCGGGCAGCCTCGCGCGCAGCGAGCGCAAGCTCGCGTGCCACGAGCGCTGCGCCCAGCGTTGATCGCGCGCACAGCGAGCGATGTCGCGCGCACAGCGAGCGATGTCGCGCGCACAGCGAGCAATGGCTCGCGCGCACAGCGAGCGATGTCGCGCGCACAGCGAGCAATGGCTCGCGCGCACAGCGAGCGATGTCGCGCGCACAGCGAGCAATGGCTCGCGCTCACAGCGAGCGATGTCGCGCGCACAGCGAGCAATGGCTCGCGCGCACAGCGAGCGATGGAGAGCGCGCAGCGAGCACCAAAGCGTGCGATGGCTTGCGATGGTAGATGCAGCAGCTATGCGACGAGCGCATGGGCTGCGCGCACATGGCCAGCGATGGCTGTGTGCGTGCGGCCCATGGGCGTGCGATGCGTAGGGTGTTTGCGTTACGATTAGATCGTTTTGAATGTTTAATTTGAAATTTTTCAGTTTACGTAATTTTAATTAATTTTAAAATTAATAATTTAAATTATTTTCTAGGATTTTAATTTTGAATATTGTAATTATAATAAATTTTATTTATTCTAATTATTTTACTAAAATTAAAATCATGAATTAATTTAAAATTCGACTGAAATCAAATTAAAAATTTTGGATTCAATTATAAATTTATATGAGCTTTAAATTTTAATTAAATTTGTATGTTTCCGGTTAGACTTGAAATACATTTTTATGTTTAAAATTAGTAAAGCATATAAATTTATTGGTTTAAGTGGGAGCGCTTTTAGTCATAAACTCTTGATTAGGTCTACAAATCCTTAAGGTTAAAACAACTTGATTAGAATTAATAAGGACTGAATAATTTGTAGATTATTGGTGCCCTTGATTAATTGCTGCAAATGTTTATGTGATGCATAATGTGTTTTACTAACCAGCTATGTGGGCCATTCATGATAATGAATGGGTGAATGGTATATATTTATTGTATATGTACTGTTTTGCAGGTTATGAAGTGACTAGTATGGCCCAAATAGGATAGAAAATATGGTCTGCGTACCATTAATTTGAATGTAATTGGTCTAAAGTACCAAAGTTGTTTTTCAATTCAAATATGGTCTGCGTACCATCAAATAGTTGTAATTAGTTTTAATTATAGCTTATCCTATTTGAAAAAAATGGTGCCTCCCACGGAGATTTTCAAGACGGACTTTGAAGTTAAAGCTTCAAGATGAAGTCGGGCCATACTAGATCACATTTATCTTATGCATGCTTTAAGTTATTTATTGCTTTAAATATGTCTTAATTATGCATGAGATTGTGGCTTAATTATGTTGCATGATTAAGGATTTTAGTTCACTTAAAATCTAACCAACGTAGTGAAGGAAATAATGCCCTTGGTCCAAGTATGCATTCTATGTTAAGTCTAATAAATGCGGTTCAGTATTAATTAACAAGTTAATAATTCAGTGAGATCAAGTGAGCTGAATGCCTAGCTAGAGGCCGCTTCAGTTCAAGTGGAATTAATGATATTAATCCACAGCTTACTCTTGACTGAACCCGTAGGGTCACACAAATAGTACGTAAACGGATCAAGTATTTAATGGCATTAAATACTCCATCTATGAATATTCGGAACCGACGGATCTTGGTTTCAGTGGGAGCTAAGATCGTCACAGGCAAGAAATGAATACTCCGGAAACGATGATATTGCCGGAAACGGAAATATGGATCGTATCGGGAATATGAATATTATCCAAGTCGTAGATGTTGCCGGAAACGGAAACATGGTACGTATCGGAAAATATTATTGGAAATGGAAATATTACCAGAATCGGAAATATTGCCGGAAACGGAAATATTGTCAGAATCGGAAATATTACCGGAATCGGAAAATAATTCCGGAAACGGAAATATTAAATATTTGTTCGAAACGGAAATTAATTCCGGAATCGGAAATATTAAATATTGTTCGTATCGGAAATAAATTCCGGAACTGGAAATTTAATCGGAAGCGTATCGTACGAATTAGCATCGGACGAGGCCTGCCGGACGAAGGCCCAGCACGAAGCCGGGCCATCGCCCAGCAAGCACGCGCGCCACAAGCCCAGCCAAGGCAGCGCCCAGGCCTACCGCAAGGCAGGCCCAGCGCGCGCCAAGGCCACGGATGCGTGGGCCGCGCTGCGTGGGCTGCTGCTCGCACGCGCATGGGCAGCCCTTGTGGCTGCCGTGTGTGTGTGAGTTTGTGCTCATGCGTGATTCCTAAATCTACAAGAGTTAGTGTATGATTAAATTCCTATTCCTAATTGGATAAATTAATTAAATAGAATTCATGTAGGATTCTAATTTCAATTAATTCGTATCCTACTAGGATTACGATTCCTTTTCCATAACTCTATAAATAAAGGCCTAGGGGTCATTATTTACACACAAGTTTTAAGTATTCAAAACTAAGATTTTTAAGCAGAAAAATCAGCCAATATTCTTGCCTACCTAACCGAAAATATTAGAACCTTAAGGGCGATTCTAGTTGGTCAATCTTAAGGCGGATCCGGACGTGCTGTGGACTATCTACGGAGGGACGACACTTGGAGTCCTAAAGACTTGTTCTTGTTCGGTTCGGGCGCAGCTAGGGAAGGCACGCAACAAAGAGTATGCATCTAAACTATGCTAAATGATTATGTGTAAATAATATGTTTCCTGGCTTTATGGTTTTTCCGCATGATTTATGAACTGTCATATGAATCATAACCTAACAGTGGTATCACGAGCCCCTTATTATTTTCATAATCTAAATTGCATGAACATGGTTAAATATTACAAATTTGCAAGAATTAAAAGGGGTGATTAATTTTCGTAATTGTTAATTAATTGCAAATTGCGTTTATTTAATTATACGTACGCAGTTTTTCGGCAGTTTCTTCGTTACTCATCCAAATCGAGTGATTTTTGTGTCAATTCCGCATGTAAAAGGCATTCTAAAATTTTGACAAAATTAGTATTTTTCTGCCGAACCCAGAATTCTCAAATTCGAAGCCTAACTATGACTTTTCGAAGGTTTTAGTTTTTCGAATGCAAAATTTCGTTAATTTAAGATGTTAAATTAAATATTTGCGATTCTTGTTGATAAATCTTGAATTTTTTATTGACCTACTGCATATGTTTAACAAGTTTGAATGCCTAGTCTTGTTAATTATGCAATCTAATTTGTAATTATGATTAATTTGTTGAAAATTAGAATAATTTAGAATTAATTTGATTTTCATAATTAATTGTAATTTAATTAGAAACCTATGATTAAAAACCACCATAAAAATTGTAAATTTACGATAAATTTTAAATTTTTATGACCTAGACTTGAATCCATAACAATCGGAAATCAATTGGATAATAAATTTTCGATTTTTCGCCCTAAAATTATGAAATTAATATTATTTATTAATTTGTCATTAATTTTAAATATAAATTTTAAATTTTTATGCGATTCGTTCATAAAACTTGCACGCACGAAGCAATGGACGCTTCGTGTTACCCTTAAGGGGTGTTGTATAATGCGGGCATGCGACGACGAGCAAGGGAGCTCGTCGCCCGTGCGGCACGAATGCAATGAGCAAGGGCGTAGTGCACGAGCACAAGGCAGCAGCCCTGCCTTGTGTCGTGTGCCACGAGCTATGAACGAATGGGCATGGGCGAAGAGCGAGCCAAGGCAGTCGCGTGTGGGCAGCAAGCGAGCTGCGCCACAACGCGCGCTGCCTCGCACAAGAGCGCGCAGCCTCGCGCGCAGCGAGCGCAAGCTCGCGTGCCACGAGCGCTGCGCCCAGCATTACTCGCGCGCACAGCGAGCGATGTCGCGCGCCCAGCGAGCGATGTCGCGCCCCAGCGAGCGATGGCTCGCGCGCACAGCGAGCGATGTCGCGCGCCCAGCGAGCGATGTCGCGCGCCCAGCGAGCGATGGCTCGCGCGCCCAGCGAGCGATGTCGCGCGCCCAGCGAGCGATGTCGCGCGCCCAGCGAGCGATGTCGCGCGCGCGCACTGCGAGCGATAGCTCGCGTGCGATGAGCGCTGGCGCGCGCAGCGAGCACCAATGCGTGCGGAGGCTTGCGATAGGAAAGCAGCAGCTATGCGACGAGCGCATGGGCTGCGCGCACATGGCCAGCAATGGCTGTGTGCGTACGGCCCATGGGCGTGCAACGCGTAGGGTGTTTGCGTTACGATTAGATCGTTTTGAATGTTTAATTTGAAAATTTCAGTTCACGTAATTTTAATTAATTTTAAAATTAATAATTTGAATTATTTTCTTGGATTTTAATTTTGAATATTATAATTATAATAAATGTTATTTATTCTAATTATTTTACTAAAATTAAAATCATGAATTAATTTAAATACGACTGAAATTAAATTAAATTTTTTGGATTCAATTATAAATTGATATGAGCTTTAAATTTTAATTAAATTTGTACGTTTCCGGTTGGACTAGAAATACATTTTTATGTTTAAAATTGGTAAAGCATATGAATTTATTGGTTTAAGTGGGAGCGCTTTTTAGTCATAAACTCTTGATTAGGTCTACAAATCCTTAAGGTTAAAACAACTTGATTAGAATTAATAAGGACTGAATAATTGGTAGATTATTGGTGCCCTTGATTAATTGCTGCAAATGTTTACGTGATGCATAATGTGTTTTACTAACCAGCTATGTGGGCCATTCATGATAATGAATGGGTGAATGGTATATATTGTATATGTACTGTTTTGCAGGTTATGAAGTGACTAGTATGGCCCAAATAGGATAGAAAATATGGTCTGCGTACCATTAATTTGAATGTAATTGGTCTAAAGTACCAAAGTTATTTTTCAATTCAAATATGGTCTGCGAACCATCAAATAGTTGTAATTAGTTATAGCTTATCCTATTTGAAGAAAATGGTGCCTCCCACGGAGATTTTCAAGACGGACTTTGAAGTCAAAGCTTCAAGATGAAGTCGGGCCATACTAGATCACAAATATCTTATGCATGTTTTAAGTTATTTATTGTTTTAAATATGTCTTAAAATGCATGAGATCAAAAGCTTGATTATGTTGCATGATTAAGGATTTTAGTTCACTTAAAATCTAACCAACATAGTAAGAGCCTTAAGTTCCAAACTTAAAAATTGAGTTAAAAGGTGCCATGCCAAAATATACACTTGCTTGGATATCCTTTACATCAATCTAGTAATAGTTTTCGCTCAGCGAGGTGTTACTTATTGGTCCTAAAGGGGCAAGGTACACAAATAATTGTGAGTACATGTTAGTTTTGGTGAAACTCAACGATATAAGTAAGGAGTCCTTTTATGTCGTGGCAAAATCGATAGGTTTACCTAATAAGTTCTTAGACGTACCTATCAACCAAGAATAGTTTCTAGACTATTAGCAAAAGGCTTTTGCTTACCTAAGATGTTTTAGGATTAAGTCGACAAACTGTGCTTAGTTCTTCAATGATTTTAGGATCTTGGAATCATTTTATTCACACCTGCCGGAACAATAAAATCGAATAAATTGCTAATAACTTGTTTGAATTGCATGGTTGCTTTAATTTCAAGTTATTATTCATGATAAATGTTTAGACTTTGCATGCTTCAATGTATGTTTTAATTATTGTTTATAATTAAATATCTTGCACTGCAATAAATCCTTTTAGAAAGGTAACAGTAAATTTCCTCGATTGGTAGTGAATCCAAGAACGATTCACGGAAATGAGAGAAAGTGAGCAATTTAAAATGTACGTTTCTTATATCGACTTTTATGGTTGTTTTCGAGTATCAAAGTCGAATGGCAAACCGATTGGTGCTTGTGAATTCAAAATACAATGTGGTTTTGAGATCATAAAGCATTGAGTTTAAACGCTCAGCTTTACCAATGGTTAACAACCTAAAATCCTTTTTCCATTTAATTCTCGAATGAGTCTAGTTCCTAGACATTCGAATAGATCGATGCTTAGAGAACTTTAGAAGCTTCTGGTAAGATCATCTAGTTGAAACAGAATATTCAACATAAATTAAAATGGTAAAGAACCTTGTTGGTGACATTGGACATGTCTAACAAAGTATAAAAGTCAACACTAAAGAATTCAATTCTTAAGACTATAAGAAAGGGTACAAGAAATAGGAAAACGAGGAACAAATGAAAGGAATTTACGATTCCGTTTCTACCTATAAATTTATGTTTAAAGAGAAGTGACCTAGCAATCAAACTTCCTTGGTATCATATACCGCTTGAGGTTCTTACTTCGGTAATAACTCAAATAATGGAAGCTAGGATACACTAATGACCTACAAGTGGGAAATGAAGCATGGCAATGCTACATTAGTTGTAGGGTCATCTAGTTTGTTTTAAGTCCTTTCAAAGGCTGGAACTTAATGGCTATTTTGTTCCATAATCAGCATACCTAAATTTCTGCTTCAAACACAGAAAGACTCACATTCAGAAGAACAAAAACAATGCTTGTTTGTTTGTTTATTTGAATGAAATGGTCAATTACTGGTTGAGTCAATATGCTTGATTAAAACAAACAACTCTTTAAAGAACTTTACTAGGTTCAAATCAAACCCTTGATTTGAGTTCCATTAAATCTTTGGCATTGTTGCTTAGACCATATCAACAAGTTAACATTCATAAGCTCTATTTTGATGGACTTTTGAAAGTTGGTTGATTTCTAGATCAACTTAAGACAAGCTAGTCTTACTTGTTGAAAGTAACAAAGAATATGAACTATTGTTAGAACGCCTAGACGATAGAGTTCAAAGCTAAAAAAAAAAAAAAAAAAGGTTTTATGACTTTATTATTTCACATGGATTTGAGTGAATATAGGTTTATTTACTCAAATGTGATATAAGTTGAATCTGTTTGGCTAGTTCAAAGATTCAGAAATATAAAATCCACTCGGCAAGAAATCATAAAGATCTAGGTTAGATCATGTTGATGATTACTTGAGACCAAATATGATCATCAATGATTGTGTGTTGTAATTTCACAATCTAGCTCCATAAGATATGGCATATCTACGTTGGAATGATCGAAGTCAATTAGTACTTGATTCAATCAATGATGAATCATAAAGACTTTTCCTATAATTTCTAAAACAAAATGCTCAACTACCACCAAACTAAACCAAATTCGTCAAAGCTATTGAAAAGTAATTTCAGGATATCTTTTCAATTATATATATCTAAAGAGTTGCTAAACTCAGTGGGAGCTTAGTGTTTGTTATTCAACAAACTAAGGCCCAAGTCTAGATATATGTTTCATTGTGATTTATTCAAATGAGACACAAGGGTATTGTTTCTACCACGAATTTTTGAGAACATAATGTTTGTTTGCTCGAAATAATGTCCTTTTGGAGATTCGTTTCCAAAATGACAAGTGGGAGAAAATAGACCTCGAAAGTTTTCGAGGCGAACAACAAACATAAACGGACATTCCGGAGGCTTTTCGAAGTGCTTCAGAAAATCCGAACTTATTCTGAAAGGACTTTAGAAGTAGCTTTTAAAGAATAGACATCTCTTAGAAGACTTTACAAGTGCTTCAAGGAGAATAGAATATTCAAAGGACTCCCAAAGTGCCTGTTGATATTCTATTGTTTGATGTTCTATACCCAAGTAGGCATAGAGTTCAAGTCACTGGAACTATGAGATTCTTCTATTAGATAGTAAGGAAACATAGAGTTCTGGTCAATGAAACTATGAGATTCTTCTATTCGATAGTGAAGAAACCTACAACTTGCAGTCAAACTATTATCATGTAGATTAATGAGTTTATGACTTGTAAGAAAGCTATGACGAAATCTAGATTCCCTAAAATGGTTAGAGGCCATATATAGACTCAAATGTTTTAAATGGTTAGAGGCCATAAAACATACTCAATGTTTTGATGACAAAATTGAAATTTTGTTGATTTGCAAGAATAGTTTCACACCTATTGGTTGCAAGTTTGTTTTAAGGATAAAAACCATCAAACATGGAATTGTGTTCACACACAAAGCTAGATTAGTTGCTAAAGGTTACAAGCAAATTCATGGCATGGATTGTGTTGAAACCTCATGCAAAATCGTAATGCTTAAGTCTATAATTCAAGCAATGATTGCATATTGGTACATATGGCAATTGGATGACAAAACGTATTCCTCAATCAAATGTTGGAATAAACTATGTACATGGTATGTCATAGGATTTGTGGATCCAAATAAATGCTTGAAAAGGAAAGCTAGCTTATGAAATCTAAGTCCAGATTTAAGCAAGCAATTGGGAATTAGAACTGTATTTTAGTGAAGCTAATAAGTATTTTAGTTTCATAAAATATACATGATTCTTATAGATATATAAGAAGTTTAGTGGGAGTACTTAAAACTTAATTGGTCCTATGTGTATTACACACATATCTCTCTATTGTGAAATAACATTCAAATGCTAATGACTTAGATTTGAAATTATTCATCAATGATGGACCATGGCGAAACTTAGTACATACTGGGTATTAAGATCTATTTACAAAAATCTTATGATATTGTTTTGGATTAAGTAATGGCATTTACTAAATCAAACACGAAAGTCTCCATTGGAGATATTCGACCCATGTGAATAAATCTAAGTAAAGAATGTTTGAACTATGTATAAGCATTTACTAAGTTAAACATCAAAGAGTCTAAATGAGATTCTTAACCTATATTATATGTCAAAGAATTTAGCTGGATTCAGTATCTACTAAAATTGAATGAGCTAAAGTTACATGAATAGAATTCAATTGGGAATTATTCTGCAAAAGAATTTATCATGTATGATATAATATGAGGATCGCCAAAAACGTATCGTATGACTTTAGGCATGACGAACGTATACCAATCTCTATTGATCTAAGTGAAGATCAACTAGATTGAGACCAAGAATACTTATGGTACTTGAAAAGGTACATAGGAATAGTTCTTGATTCAAGGAAATAAAGATACGCTAAATATTGATGCTACACGCATAAACACTGGCAAAGGATCAAGCAAGACCCTTTGGAGTTAACCATTGATAAGGACGAGCTATAGAGCATCGTGTTTTGAAATGGCAACATGGATTGGAGACCATGAGTTGTTGCGTGGGAAATTAAAATATTAATTTCTATGTTCTAAGATATAGTTGGAGAGTCTTCCACATATCTATGAACTGCTTGGATAGGTAAATCCAAACAAAGCATCACTAGCAACCTATGCAGTTGAAGTAAAAGTAATTATTGCCTAAGAAGCAATAAAACAGGGTTGTTTAAAGTTCTTCACTGAACTTGGGTAGATCACCTATCTGCTGGCTTGATGATTCTTCATTGAAAAATGCGTAGAACCACTCTTGAAGCAAGAAAAACGTCTGCTAACTTGATGGTTCTTCATTGCAAAATGAGTAAAACCACCATCGAAGTAAGAAAGACTAGATCACATAATAAACAAACTCGAAAAGATCTTATCATCATATCTCGAAGAACATTCGATGAAAAGGATATTAAGATTGGCAAAGCATGATAACTAAACCTATGCAACAAGTGAGAAGCAACACTCACATTGTAGCACTGGAAATCAAGCATAGCTTTGAATTCCATGAACTGTTTTAGAAGATGGGTTTGAGGCCCATGCTTGTAAAACATTGGGGTTGAACATTTATCATATATGAAATGTATTTTCATATTCCATTTAATCTTGGTTTAGTATTAAATGATGAGTCCCTTCAATTTGATGATATATTCAAGATAGACTGTCAGGACCAGTCCTGTGACTAAGAAATGTCTATCAAGTGAACTTGAATGTCAAAGATTGAAAATGGTCCCTAATCAGAGTTTTCTATAAAATTGGACGCATAGAAAACGTTAGACGATTAGAATGCAAGATGACTAGTAGTTCTGTTTCTTGAACTATGTGGACATGGCAATGTCATAATCATTTGCATAGATACTTACTTTGGGAAGACTAGTATCGGACAAGACCTATGAAACTTTACTGTAAGAGATGAAAATCTGTCATGAGTAAATTTCATTAAATTATTAGACACTAAATCCTCAATACCTGAGTGATTTGAGATTATTTGTTTGAGAACTGGTTGCTTTGACGTTGACCAACCGTCGCACCGTAAAAGGAGGCTATAAAGGCAACGCTCAGGTAATCACCTATCAAACGAAGTCTAATCTCAAGATCGCAAGATTGGGATTGTCCTCCCATAAATCGGGATGAGATGCTTAAAAGTTTTACAAGGCCACTCGGAGAGCTAGAAACTGTGAAATGCATGGCCGTGCTCGGATGAATCATAGGCTATGATTATCTGTTTATTTGATCAGTTGAACTCTGAAACCGAGGAACACCTCTGGACATAATAAGGATGACAACTCTTACCTTATGTTCAAGAGCAAGCATCGAGCGACAAAGGAATTAGGAAATGCACACTTGTCCCTAAGGACAAGTGGGAGACTGAAGGAAATAATGCCCTTGGTCCAAGTATGCATTCTATGTTAAGTCTAATAAATGCGGTTCAGTATTAATTAACAAGTTAATAATTCAGTGAGATCAAGTGAGCTGAATGCCTAGCTAGAGGCCGCTTCAGTTCAAGTGGAATTAATGATATTAATCCACAGCTTACTCTTGACTGAACCCGTAGGGTCACACAAATAGTACGTAAACGGATCAAGTATTTAATGGCATTAAATACTCCATCTATGAATATTCGGAACCGACGGATCTTGGTTTCAGTGGGAGCTAAGATCGTCACAGGCAAGAAATGAATACTCCGGAAACGATGATATTGCCGGAAACGGAAATATGGATCGTATCGGGAATATGAATATTATCCAAGTCGTAGATGTTGCCGGAAACGGAAACATGGTACGTATCGGAAAATATTATTGGAAATGGAAATATTACCAGAATCGGAAATATTGCCGGAAACGGAAATATTGTCAGAATCGGAAATATTACCGGAATCGGAAAATAATTCCGGAAACGGAAATATTAAATATTTGTTCGAAACGGAAATTAATTCCGGAATCGGAAATATTAAATATTGTTCGTATCGGAAATAAATTCCGGAACTGGAAATTTAATCGGAAGCGTATCGTACGAATTAGCATCGGACGAGGCCTGCCGGACGAAGGCCCAGCACGAAGCCGGGCCATCGCCCAGCAAGCACGCGCGCCACAAGCCCAGCCAAGGCAGCGCCCAGGCCTACCGCAAGGCAGGCCCAGCGCGCGCCAAGGCCACGGATGCGTGGGCCGCGCTGCGTGGGCTGCTGCTCGCACGCGCATGGGCAGCCCTTGTGGCTGCCGTGTGTGTGTGAGTTTGTGCTCATGCGTGATTCCTAAATCTACAAGAGTTAGTGTATGATTAAATTCCTATTCCTAATTGGATAAATTAATTAAATAGAATTCATGTAGGATTCTAATTTCAATTAATTCGTATCCTACTAGGATTACGATTCCTTTTCCATAACTCTATAAATAAAGGCCTAGGGGTCATTATTTACACACAAGTTTTAAGTATTCAAAACTAAGATTTTTAAGCAGAAAAATCAGCCAATATTCTTGCCTACCTAACCGAAAATATTAGAACCTTAAGGGCGATTCTAGTTGGTCAATCTTAAGGCGGATCCGGACGTGCTGTGGACTATCTACGGAGGGACGACACTTGGAGTCCTAAAGACTTGTTCTTGTTCGGTTCGGGCGCAGCTAGGGAAGGCACGCAACAAAGAGTATGCATCTAAACTATGCTAAATGATTATGTGTAAATAATATGTTTCCTGGCTTTATGGTTTTTCCGCATGATTTATGAACTTTCATATGAATCATAACCTAACACGTAGTAAGAGCCTTAAGTTCCAAACTTAAAAATTGAGTTATAAGGTGCCATGCCAAAATATACACTTGCTTGGATATCCTTTACATCAATCTAGTAATAGTTTTCGCTCAGCGAGGTGTTACTTATTGGTCCTAAAGGGGCAAGGTACACAAATAATTGTGAGTACATGTTAGTTTTGGTGAAACTCAACGATATAAGTAAGGAGTCCTTTTATGTCGTGGCAAAATCGATAGGTTTACCTAATAAGTTCTTAGACGTACCTATCAACCAAGAATAGTTTCTAGACTATTAGCAAAAGGATTTTGCTTACCTAAGATGTTTTAGGATTAAGTCGACAAACTGTGCTTAGTTCTTCAATGATTTTAGGATCTTGGAATCATTTTATTCACACCTGCCGGAACAATAAAATCGAATAAAATGCTAATAACTTGTTTGAATTGCATGGTTGCTTTAATTTCAAGTTATTATTCATGATAAATGTTTAGACTTTGCATGCTTCAATGTATGTTTTAATTATTGTTTATAATTAAATATCTTGCACTGCAATAAATCCTTTTAGAAAGGTAACAGTAAATTTCCTCGATTGGTAGTGAATCCAAGAACGATTCACGGAAAAGAGAGAAAGTGAGCAATTTAAAATGTACGTTTCTTATATCAACTTTTATGGTTGTTTTCGAATATCAAAATCGAATGGCAAACCAATTGGTGCTTGTGAATTCAAAATACAATGTAGTTTTGAGATCATAAAGCATTGAGTTTAAACGCTCAGCCTTACCAATGGTTAACAACCTAATATCTTTGTCCATTTAATTCTCGAATGAGTCTAGTCACTAGACATTCGAATAGATCGATACTTAGAGAACTTTAGAAGCTTCTGGTAAGATCATCTAGTTGAAACAAAATATTCAACATAAATTAAAATGGTAAAGAACCTTGTTGGTGACATTGGACATGTCTAACAAAGTATAAAAGTCAACACTAAAGAATTCAATTCTTAAGACTATAAGAAAGGGTACAAGAAATAGGAAAACAAAGGAACATATGAAAGGAATTTACGATTCCGTTTCTACCTATAAGTTTATGTTTAAAGAGAAGTGACCTAGCAATCAAACTTCCTTGGTATCATATACCGCTTGAGGTTCTTACTTCGGTAATAACTCAAACAATGGAAGCTAGGATACACTAATGACCTACAAGTGGGAAATGAAGCATGGCAATGCTACATTAGTTGTAGGGTCATCTAGTTTGTTTTAAGTCATTTCAAAGGCTGGAACTTAATGGCTATTTTGTTCCATAATCAGCATACCTAAATTTCTGCTTCAAACACAGAAAGACTCACATTCAGAAGAACAAAAACAATGTTTGTTTGTTTATTTGAATGAAATGGTCAATTACAGGTTGAGTCAATATGCTTGATTAAAACAAACAACTCTTTAAAGAACTTTACTAGGTTCAAATCAACCCCTTGATTTGAGTTCCACTAATCTTTGGCATTGTTGCTTAGACCATATCAACAAGTTAACATTCAAAAGCTCTATTTTTATGGACTTTTGAAAGTTCATTGATTTCTAGATCAATTTAAGGCGACTAGTCTTACTTGTTGAAAGTAACAAAAGATATGAACTATTGTTAGAACGCCTAGACAATAGAGTTCAAAGCTAAAGAAAGATTTTATGACTTTATTATTTCACATAGATTTGAGTGAATGTAGGTTTATTTACTCAAATGTGATATAATTTGAATCTGTTTGGCTAGTTCAAAGATTCAGAAGTATAAAATCCACTTGGCAAGAAATCATAAAGATCTAGGTTAGATCATGTTGATGATTACTTGAGACCAAAAATGATCATCAATGATTGTGTGTTGTAATTTCACAATCTAGGTCCATAAGATATGGCATATCTACGTTGGAATGATCGAAGTCAATTAGTACTTGATTCGATCAATGATGAATCATAAAGACTTTTCCTATAATTTCTAAAACAAAATGCTCAACTACCACCAAACTAAACCAAATTCGTCAAAGCTATTGAAAAGTAATTTCAGAATAACTTTTCATAAAATATATCTAGAGAGTTGCAAAACTCAGTGGGAGCTTAGTGTTTGTCATTCGACAAACTAAGGCTCAAGTATAGATATATGTTTCATTGTGATTTATTCAAATGAGACACAAGGGTATTGTTTCTACCACGAATTTTTGAGAACATAATGTTTGTTTGCTCGAAATAATGTCCTTTTGGAGATTCGTTTCCAAAATGACAAGTGGGAGAAAATAGACCTCGAAAGTCTTTGAGGCGAACAACAAACATAAACGGACATTCCGGAGGCTTTTCGAAGTGCTTCGGAAAATCCGAACTTATTCTTTAAGGACTTTAGAAGTGGCTTTAAAGAATAGACATCTCTTAGAAGACTTTACAAGTGCTTCAAGGAGAACAGAATATTCAAAGGACTTTCAAGTAGCTATTGATATTCTATTGTTTGATGTTCTATACCCTAGTAGGCATAGAGTTCAAGTCACTGGAACTATGAGATTCTTCTATTAGATAGTGAAGAAACATGGAGTTCAGGTCATTGAAGCTATGCGATTCTTCCATTAGATAGTGAAGAAACCTACAACTTGCAGTCAAACTATTATCATGTAGATTAATGAGTTTGTGACTTGTAAGAAAGCTATGACGAAACCCAGATTCCCTAAAATGGTTAGAGGCCATATATAGACTATATGTTTAATTGGTTAAAGGCCATAAAACATACTCAATGTTTTGATGACAAAATTAAAATTTTGTTGATTTGCAAGAATAGTTTCACACCTATTGGTTGCAAGTTTGTTTTAAGGATAAAAACCATCAAACATGAAATTGTGTTCACACGCAAAGCTAGATTAGTTGCTAAAGGTTACAAGCAAATTCATGACATGGATTGTGTTGAAACCTCATGCATAATCGTAATGCTCAAGTCTATAAATCAAGCAATGATTGCATATTGGTACATATGGCAATTGGATGACAAAACATATTCCTCAATCAAATGTTGGAAGAAAACTATGTACATGGCATGTCATAGGATTTGTGGATCCAAATAATGCTTGAAATGAATGCCAGCTTAGGAAATCTAAGTACAGATTTAAGCAAGCAATTGGGAATTGGAATTGTATTTTAGTGAAGCTAATAAGTATTTTAGTTTCATAAAATATACATGATTCTTATAGATATATAAGAAGTTTAGTGGGAGTACGTAAAACTTAATTGGTCCTATGTGTATCACACACATATCTCTCTATTGTGAAATAACATTCAAATGCTAATGACTTAGATTTGAAATTATTCATCAATGATGGACCAAGGCGAAACTTAGTGCATACTGGGTATTAAGATCTATTTACAAAGATCTTATATTAATGTTTTAGATTAAGTAATGGCATTTACTAAATCAAACACGAAAGACTCCATTGGAGATATTCGACCCATGTGAATAAATCTAAGTAAAGAATGTTTGAACTATGTATAAGCATTTACTAAGTTAAAACATCAAAGAATCTAAGTAAGATTCTTAAACCTATATTATATGTCAAAGAATTTAGCTGGATTTAGTATCTACTGAAACTAGATAAGCTAAAGTTACATGAATAGAATTCAATTGGGAATTATTCTGCAAAAGAATTTATCATGTATGATATAATATGAGGATCGCCAAAAACGTATCGTATGACTTTAGCCATGACGAACATATACCAATCTCTATTGATCTAAGTAAAGATCAACTAGATTGAGATCAAGAATACTTATGGTACTTGAAAAGGTACATAGGAATAGTTCTTGAATCAAGGAAATAAAGATATGCTAAATATTGATGCTACACGCATAAACACTGGCAAAGGATCAAGCAAGACCCTTTGGAGTTAACCATTGATAAGGACGAGCTATAGAGCATCGTGTTTTGAAAATGGAAACATGGGTTGGAGACCATGAGTTGTTGCGTGGGAAATTAAAATAATGATTTCTATGTTCTAAGATATAGTTGAGAGTATTCCACATATCTGTGAACTGCTTGGATAAGTAATTCCAAACAAAGCATCACTAGCAACCTATAAAGTTGAAGTAAAAGTAATTATTGCCTAAGAAGCAATAAAACAGGGTTGTTTAAAGTTCTTCACTGAACTTGGGTAGATCACCTATCTGCTGGCTTGATGATTCTTCATTGAAAAATGCGTAGAACCACTCTTGAAGCAAGAAAAACGTCTGCTAACTTGATGGTTCTTCATTGCAAAATGAGTAAAACCACCATCGAAGTAAGAAAGACTAGATCACATAATAAACAAACTCGAAAAGATCTTATTATCATATCTCGAAGAACATTCGATGAAAAGGATATTAAGATTGGCAAAGCATGATAACTAAACCTATGCAACATGTGAGAAGCAACACTCACATTATAGCACTGGAAATCAAGCATAGATTTGAATTCCATGAACTGTTTTAGAAGATGGGTTTGAGGCCCATGGTTGTAAAACATTGGGGTTGAACATTTATCATATATAAAATGTATTTTCATATTCCATTTAATCTTGGTTTAGTATTAAATGATGAGTCCCTTCAAATTTGACGAAATATTCAAGATAGACTGTCAGGACCAGTCCTGTGACTAAGAAATGTCTATCAAGTGAACTTGAATGTCAAAGGTTGAAAATGGTCCCTAGTCGGAGTTTTCTATAAAAGTGGACGCATAGAAAACGTTAGACGATTAGAATGCAAGATGACTAGTAGTTCTGTTTCTTGAACTATGTGGACATGGCAATGTCATAATCATTTGCATAGATACTTACTTTGGGAAGACTAGTATCGGACAAGACCTATGAAACTTTACTGTAAGAGATGAAAATCTGTCATAAGTAAATTTCATTAAAATTATTAAACACTAAATCCTCAATACCTGAGTGATTTGAGATTACTTGTTTGAGAACTGGTTGCTTTGACGTTGACCAACCGTCGCACCGTAAAAGGAGGCTATAAAGGCAACGCTCAGGTAATCACCTATCAAACGAAGTCTAATCTCAAGATCGCAAGATTGGGATTGTCCTCCCATAAATCGGGATGAGATGCTTAAAAGTTGTACAAGGCCACTCGGAGAGCTAGAAACTGTGAAATGCATGGCCGTGCTCGGATGAATCATAGGCTATGATTATCTGTTTATTTGATCAGTTGAACTCTGAAACCGAGAAACACCTCTGGACATAATAAGGATGACAACTCTTACCTTATGTTCAAGAGCAAGCATCGAGCGACAAAGGAATTAGGAAATGCACACTTGTCCCTAAGGACAAGTGGGAGACTGAAGGAAATAATGCCCTTGGTCCAAGTATGCATTCTATGTTAAGTCTAATAAATGCGGTTCAGTATTAATTAACAAGTTAATAATTCAGTGAGATCAAGTGAGCTGAATGCCTAGCTAGAGGCCGCTTCAGTTCAAGTGGAATTAATGATATTAATCCACAGCTTACTCTTGACTGAACCCGTAGGGTCACACAAATAGTACGTAAACGGATCAAGTATTTAATGGCATTAGATACTCCATCTATGGATATTCGGAATCGACGAATCTTGGTTTTAGTGGGAGCTGAGATCGTCACAGGCAAGAAATGAATACTCCGGAAACGATGATATTGCCGGAAACGGAAATATGGATCGTATCGGAAATATAAATATTATCCATGTCGTAGATGTTGCCGGAAACGGAAACATGGTACGTATCGGAAAATATTATCGGAAATGGAAATATTACCAGAATCGGAAATATTGCCGGAAACGGAAATATTGTCAGAATCGGAAATATTATCGGAATCGGAAAATAATTCCGGAAACGGAAATATTAAATATTTGTTCGAAACGGAAATTGATTCCGGAATCGGAAATATTAAATATTGTTCGTATCGGAAATGAATCCCGGAACCGGGAATTTAATCGGAAGCGTATCGTACGAATTAGCATCGGACGAGGCCTGCCGGACGAAGGCCCAGCACGAAGTCGGGCCATCGCCCAGCAAGCCAAACGCGCGCCCAGCCAAGGCAGCGCCCAGGCCCACCGCAAGGCAGGCCCAGCGCGCGCCTAAGGCCATGGGCCTCGCTGCGTGGGCTGCTGCTCGCACGCACGCATGGGCGGCCCTCGTGGCTGCCGTGTGTGTGTGTGTGAGTTTGTGTTCATGCACGATTCCTAAAACTATTAGAATTAGTATATGATTAAATTCCTATTCCTAAAAGGATAAATTAATTAATTAGAGTTCTTATAGGATTCTAAGTTTAATTAATTCGTATCCTACTAGGATTCCAATTCCCTTTCCATAACTCTATAAATACGTGCCTAGGGTCACATATTTTAAGAGATTAATTCAAGTATTCAAAGTGAGTTTTAAGAGAAAAATTCAGCCATATTCCTTGCTCAATAGTGCCGAAAATTCTAGTACCTTAAGGGCGATTCTAGTTGGTCAATCTTAAGGCGGATCCGGACGTGCTGTGGACTATCTACGGAGGGACGACACTTGGAGTCCTAAAGACTTGTTCTTGTTCGGTTCGGGCGCAGCTAGGGAAGGCACGCAACAAAGAGTATGCATCTAAATTATGCTATATGATTATGTGTAAATAATATGTATTCCTGGCTTAATGGTTGTTTCCGCATGATTTATGTATTGTCATATGTATCATAACCTAACAGGCCATTAGTGTAGCCTAGCTTCCATTGTTTGAGTTATTACCGAAGTAAGAACCTCAAGCGGTATATGATACCAAGGAAGTTTGATTTCTAGGACACTTCTCTTTAAACATAAACTTATAGGTAGAAACAGAATCGTAAATTCCTTCCATTTGTTCCTTGTTTTCCTATTTCTTGTACCCTTTCTAATAGACTTAAGAATAGAATTCTTTAGTGTTGACTTTTATACTTTGTTAGACATGTCCAATGTCACTCCAACAAGGTTCTTAATTACCATTTTAATTTATGTTGAATATTTTGTTTCAACTAGATGATCTTACCAGAAGCTTCTAAAGTTCTCTAAGCAACGATCTATTCGAATGTCTAGTGTCTAGACTCATTCGAGAATTAAATGGAAAAAGATTTTAGGTTGTTAACCATTGGTAAAGCTGAGCGTTTAAACTCAATGCTTTATGATCTCAAAACTACAGTGTTTTTTGAATTCACAAGCACCAATTGGTTTGCCATTCGATTTTGATACTCGAAAACAACCATAAAAGTCGCTATAAGAAACGTACATTTTAAATTGCTCATTTTCTCTCATTTCCGTGAATCGTTCTTGGATTCACTACCAATCGAGGAAATTTACTGTTACCTTTCTAAAAGGGTTTACTGCAGTGCAAGATATTTAATTATAAACAATAATTAAAACATACACTGAAGCATGCAAAGTCTAAACATTTATCATGAGTAATAACTTGAAAATTAAAGCATTCATGCAATTTAAACAAGTTATTAGCATTTTATTCGAATTTAATGTTCCGGCAGGTGTGAATAAAATGATTCCAAGATCCTAAAATCCATTGAAGAATTAAGCACAGTTTGTCGACTCAATCCTAAAACATCTTAGGTAAGCAAAAACCTTTTGCTAATAGTCTAGAAACTATTCTTGGTTGATAGGCACGTCTAAGAACTTATTAGGTAAACCTATCGATTTTGCCACGACATAAAAGGACTCCTTACTTATATCGTTGAGTTTCACCAAAACTAACATGTACTCATAATTATTTGTGTACCTTGCCCCTTTAGGACCAATAAGTAACACCTCGCTGAGCGAAAACTATTACTAGATTGATGTAAAGGATATCCAAGCAAGTGTATATTTTGGCATGGCACCTTTTAACTCAATTTTTAAGTTTGGAACTTAAGGCTCTTACTATGTTGGTTAGATTTTAAGTGAACTAAAATCCTTAATCATGCAACATAATCAATCTTTGATCTTATGCATATTTAAGACATATTTAAAAGCAATAAATAACTTAAAACATGCATAAGATAAATGTGATCTAGTATGGCCCGACTTCATCTTGAAGCTTCAAATTCAAAGTCCGTCTTGAAAATCTCCGTGGGAGGCACCATTTTCTTCAAATAGGATAAGCTATAATTAAAACTAATTACAACTATTTTACGCAGACCATATTTGAATTGAAAAACAATTTTGGTACTTTAGACCAATTACATTCAAATTAATGGTACGCAGACCATATTTTCTATCCTATTTGGGTCATACTAGTCACTTCATAACCTGCAAAACAGTACATATACAATATATACCATTCACCCATTCATTATCATGAATGGCCCACATAGCTGGTTAGTAAAACATATTATGCATCACATAAACATTTGCAACAATTAATCAAGGGCACCAATAATCTATCAATTATTCAGTCCTTATTAATTCTAATCAAGTTGTTTTAACCTTAAGGATTTGTAGACCTAATCAAGAGTTTATGACTAAAAGGACTCCCACTTAAACCAATAAATTCATATGCTTTACTAATTTTAAACATAAAAATGTATTTCTACTCTAACCGGAAACATACAAATTTAATTAAAATTTAAAGCTCATATAAATTTATAATTGAATCCGCTTATTTAATTTATTTTTCAGTCGTATTTAAATTAATTCATGATTTTAATTTTAGTAAAATAATTAGAATAAATAAAATTTATTATAATTATAATATTCAAAATTAAAATCCAAGAAAATAATTTAAATTATTAATTTTAAAATTAATTAAAATTACGAAAACTGAAAATTTCAAATTAAAATTTTAAAACGATCTAATCGTAACGCAACAACCCCACGCAACGCACAGCCATGGGCCACACGCACACAGCCATCGCTGGCCATGTGCGCGCAGCCCATGTGCTGCGCCGCATCGCTGCTGCTCACCATCGCAAGGCGCGCGCCAGCGCTCGTCGCAACAAGCACGCTGCTCACCATCGCTGGGCGCAGCGCTCGTCGCACGCGTTCGCTGCTCACCATCGCTGGGCGCAGCGCTCGTCGCACGCTTGCGCGAGGCAGTGCGCGCTGTGGCGCAGCTCGCTTGCTGCCCACACGCGACTGCTCGTGCCTTGCTCTCGCCCTTGCCCATGCGCCCATCGCACACAGCCCACGACACAAGGCAGGGCTGCTGCCTTGTGCTCGTGCACCATGCCCTTGCTCGCTGCATTCGTACCGCATGGGCGACGAGCTCCCTTGCTCGTCATCGCATGCCCGCACTATACAACACCCCTTAAGGGTAACACGTAGCGTCCATTGCTTTGTGCGTGCAAGTTATATGAGCGAATCGCATAAAAATTAAAAATTTATTTTCAAAATTAATGACAAATTAATAAATCATATTAATTTCATAATTTTAGGGCGAAAAATCGAAAATTTGTTAATTTATTGATTTCCGATTAACATGGATTCAAGTCTAGGTCATAAATATTTAAAATTTAACATAAATTTACAATTTTTATGGTGGTTTTTAATCATAGGTATCTAATTAAATTATAACTAATTATGAAAATCAAATTAATTTTAAATTATTCCAATTTTCAACAAATTAATCATGATTACAAATTAGATTGCATAATTAACAAGGCTAGGCATTCAAACTTGTTAAACATATACAGTAGGTCAATCAAAAATTCAAGATTTATCAACAAGGATCGCAAATATTTAATTTAACATCTTAAATTTACAAACTTTTGCGTTCGAAAAACTAAAATCTCCGAAAAGTCATAGTTAGGCTTCGAATTTGAGAATTCTGGGTTCGGCCGAAAAAGGCTATTTTTGTCAAAATTTTAGAATGCCTTTTACATGCGGAATTGACACAAAAATCACTCGATTTGGATGAGTAACGAAGAAACTGCCGAAAAACTGCGTACGTATAATTAAATAAACGCAATTTGCAATTAATTAACAATTACGAAAATTAATCACCCCTTTTAATTCATGCAAATTTGTAATATTTAACCATGTTTATGCAATTTAGATTATGAAAATAATAAGAGGCTCGTGATACCACTGTTAGGTTATGATACATATGACAATTCATAAATCATGCGGAAAAACCATAAAGCCAGGAAAGCATATTATTTACACATAATCATTTAGCATAGAATAGATGCATACATGTTGTAGCGTGCCTTCCCTAGCTGCGCCCGAACCGAACAAGAACAAGTCTTTAGGACTCCAAATGTCGTCCCTCCGTAGATAGTCCACAGTACGTCCGGATCCGCCTCAAGTTAGACCAACTAGAATCGCCCTCAAGGTGCTTAGGAATTTCGGCTAGTGTTTGCAAGTGTATGGATGATTTTATTTCAAAAACTTACCCTTTGAATACTTCAATCGTACCCATAAATTGTGACCCTAGGCACCTATTTATAGGAGTATGGAAAAGGAATTGTAATCCTACTAGGATGTGGATTTGCTAGTTAGAACATTATTAGGACTCTAAGTAACAAAGTAAATCTAATAGGATTAGGATTTTAATCTTTGCACAAATCCTAATAGGATTAGGATTTCCCGCACAAGCATTGCACAAGCCGTGCACCCGCGCAAGCCTTGCGGCCCACGACAGGCGCACAGCCCACGCTGCTGTGCTGCGCGCGCGCGCCCTTGGCTGGGCCTAGCCTTGCGCTGGGCCTGGTCGAGGCGTGCGTTGGTGCGTGCGGCTCGCTGGGTGATGGCCTGGCTTCGTGCTGGGCCTTCGTCTAGCGGGCCCTCGTCCGATGCTAATTCGTACGATACGCTTCCGATTAAATTCCCGATTCCGGAATTCATTTCCGATACGAACAATATTTAATATTTCCGATTCCGGAATTAATTTCCGTTTCGAACAAATATTTAATATTTCCGTTTCCGGAATTATTTTCCGATTCCGATAATATTTCCGATTCTGACAATATTTCCGTTTCCGGCAATATTTCCGATTCCGGCAATATTTCCATTTCCGATAATATTTTCCGATACGTACCATGTTTCCGTTTCCGGCAACATCTACGACTTGGATAATATTTATATTTCCGATACGATCCATATTTCCGTTTCCGGCAATATCATCGTTTCCGGAGTATTCATTTCTTGCTTGTGACGATCTCAGCTCCCACTGAAACCAAGATCCGTCGATTCCGAATATCCATAGATAGAGTATTTAATGCCATTAAATACTTGATCCGTTTACGTACTATTTGTGTGACCCTACGGGTTCAGTCAAGAGTAAGCTGTGGATTAATATCATTAATTCCACTTGAACTGAAGCGGCCTCTAGCTAGGCATTCAGCTCACTTGATCTCACTGAATTATTAACTTGTTAATTAATATTGAACCGCATTTATTAGACTTAACATAGAATGCATACTTGGACCAAGGGCATTATTTCCTTCAGAATATTAGGAGTACGGAGCTAGAAATCCTAGGTGGCTACGTTTCAGAAGGAGAGGAGGGCTACAAAATGAACCTTGCACGCCATATGGCCTCTCAATTTTATTCCATAGCCACTTCCACGCATACTACCAAAATTACCATTGGTGGGTTGATCACCCACATAGCCATGGCCACGGCCAACTTTACTGAGGCTAACCAGACTCCAGTTCTGGGTAGCAACTTGCTTGATTTGGCTTACTTTGCTGGACTTCGTAGGCTACAGGGGGAGCATGGGTTGTTTAGGCCGGGAGCCATGTACTGGATGTTCGAGGGAAACAGGCTTTTCACCTTGCCTGACCCTCAGGGCTGCACTAGTTTCAGACCCGGTCAGGCTCATTACTTATTTGTTGGATTTGAGCAAGAGCCTCAGCCTGACCCCCAGCCTCAGCCTGACCCACAGCCAGAGCCCCATCAGTACCAGCCAGAGCCTCGCACCTACTTTAGGAGGGGGCGTCGAGACACGGGGAGGCCCCAGGGTGGCCCGGTAGTAGAGGAGGAGAAGGGGTCCATTGATGAGCGGTTGAGCAGACTTGAGCTCGGTTTCCGAGAGTTCGCAGCTGATCACCAGAGGACCATGTTCCCATTTTATGATCAGTATGCCAGGCAGAGCTATATTGCCCCAGATTACGAGCACCCTACCTGGTATACCTATCCCGCGGAGGGATATGGAGCTCCGGGTTCTATGGGCACCTTCACACCTACCTAGTACGGAGGGTGGGGAGCGGGTCCTAGTGGGCATGGTGGCAGAGATGATGGTGATGATGATGATGATGGCGGCCATGGCCGTCAATGATGGAGATGAGATCGAGTTGGTTCGATACCCTTGAGCCAATGAGGACATTGTCTGATTTGGTTTGGGGAGGGTTTCACATTACTTGTACATTGTAGGTATGTTTTTCTTTTCTTTTCGCATTTCTTTATTTTGGTGTGTTTCTTTGGTGTGTTTAATGCTTTCTAGATTAGTTTATTGCTTTGAAAAAAAATACAAAAAATACGTTCCGATGAATGCAAAATCATGCTTCCCTGTGCCCCTTTGATTGAAAATTGTTTTGATTCTTGGTATTTGATGATGGGCAATGTAGATGTGTTAGCCATGATTTGATGTTCGATTGCTTTGATGCCTAAACATGAGTCAACTCCAACTAACTACTTGTGGACTTGGTGCTTGACTAGTTGACTTGGTTAGGATGTGTGATAGCTTCCTGGTGTGTCATTGATTTTGAGTATTGGTTTGCAACTATTAGTAGTGTTTTATGACTCATATACATGCACATTGTGGAGGACGAAAGCATTTTTCTATTTAGGTAGCCTTCAGATGAAATTAGATACATTTGTTCCCTCTTTTTCTACCCATGTTGTGCTTGTGCCATTTATTCGGTGACTAACGACATTACAAGCCCGTAAATTCCCCATTGGTTACTAGTCCCAAGCCTAGCTTGGGGGAGCTAATAGTAGTGAGGTGAGGGAGTTGTAGTGTGGTACATTTTGAGCATATTGAGTATTGAAAAGGGAAGTTCTTCTTATCATGATTGTTGTTGAAAAAATGAGATGAAAAATGAATGAGATGAGGAGAATAAAAAAAACGGTTTTTTCATGAAATGCCCCTGAGGTTTGCAAGAATGCACCAAATACCCTCGCGTATTTTGAATCACATAATATACCCCTATTTTTGCCTAAGTTTGCACCAAATACCCCTAAGCCGACCTTCCGTTAGTCCTCCGTTAAGTCATGTTTAAAATTCACAGAATGCCCCTATCTATGAACTTATTGCACAATATACACCTATTTGTAAACTAAGTTACACCAAATACCGAAACGGCTTTTATATTACAGAAATGGAATCAAGTTTATTAGTTATGAACACAACTAAGTGTTGAATGTTGTTGATGTTGCTGACATTTTTAATGTCTTTTACAATAATTGTACTCCGTATTATTTTTCCATCCAAGACAATTAAATATATTGGTCCCCTTCAATTTTTGTATATGTCACTAAATGCTCTACATTGGTGGAAACTGTGAACTGTAGAACAAAATATTACGGAGTAGTAGTTGCTTTGATATCTAAGCTAGGTACGCACACATGAAAGAGCTTCCATTTTTTAGAAGTTTGTACCAATGTTTTATTTTGGGAGGTAAACAAAACTCTATTGGACAACTTGATCGATCAAAACAGTCCCTGCAGTTTTTCTCTCTTCAATGGCCAGTACCACCTACAACTTTTTTCATAATGCGATTTTTCACTGTTGTTTTAAGTTTTAATTCAAAATTTCAAATATTCTTCTACAAAAAAAATACAATTTACTTTCCTTCCCTACCTATCTCAATAGTCAATACTAATCTGTAAAAACTGATCAAAAATGACAAAATCTTTGAGGAAAAAAAAAAACCAGAAACATAATTCATATGGGAAAGAAGAAGAAAACAAACAACCACAATTGAAAGAGGAAGATGGGAAAGAAATTTACAAAGAATGTGATTGTGGAGGACAACAGGTAGAAAAAAAAAGAAATTGAAGAAGGGGAAGTGAGTAAATCAAATGAACCAGAAAAAGAGAATGAGAAAGTGGAAGAACAACTCTAGCACCCACTCTATCAAATTGTTGAATCACAGCAGCACCCTCCCTTCCAAAACGCTCCACCATTCATTCTCCAATCTCCCTTCCCTTCTCCTCCCTATCCGTCACTGCCACCGCCGTGGGCCCTGCCCCGCTAATCGTACATCTGAACGCTCACCCTTCAATAGCTTTAGATTACAACGCTCCCACTTCAATAGCTTAGATTCTCGCTAATCGTACACTGGAAACTTTAGATTCGTACTCAAGTTCGTCGTGTATGAGGTCGATTGGATATAGAGGGGAGCCAAAGAGGGAGTTCACAACAATAGAAGCCGCCGAAGATCTGAGACCGAAGCCAAGTGGGAGCCCTTTATGGAGAGTTAGAGAAAGGTCGATGGAGGAAATGTTGAGGAAGTCGACACTGGGACGGGTGTTGACGACGGCAGCGGGGGCGAAGGTGGTGACGGAGGTGAGGAGTGGTGTTGGTTAGGAGTGGTGGTGGTGAGGAGACGGAGGTTC
Organism: Spinacia oleracea; assembly: GCF_020520425.1. Classification (NCBI taxonomy): domain Eukaryota; kingdom Viridiplantae; phylum Streptophyta; class Magnoliopsida; order Caryophyllales; family Amaranthaceae; genus Spinacia; species Spinacia oleracea. The sequence continues at coordinate 5,841,441 of NC_079492.1, read as the reverse complement.
AGTGGTGAGGGTAAGGTGGGTTGAGTGGGAGGAGAGAGAAAATTTGCAAATTAATGGGATTTAAGTGAAAGAATGTCATTAAGGGTAAAATGGTAAACTACAGCTAACGGAGGACTAACGTCTGTTACCTCCAAGTGTATTTGATGAACACTACGAAAAAATAGGGGTATATTATGTGATTCAAAAGACGCGAGGGTATTTGGTGCATTTTTGTAAACCTCAGGGGCATTTCATGAAAAAACCGTAAAAAAAAATGTGTGTGAAGGTTCCAAAAGAAAAAAAAAATGAGATTGAGCAAGAAAAAAAAAAAGAAAAAAAATCGTTATTCTCAAGATAATTCAAGCTTTTGTCACTCCGGTATTACAATTTCTTATCTTCATGAGTGATTGGTTACAATTGTGAAATCAAGGCAAGAAAGTATAGTGTGGTTGTTTGTTGTTTATATTCATGTGTTGAGTGGGAGATTATGGTCATTATGTTGATTGATCACGGTTGTTTTTAGGATTTATGCTCCCCAAAGCCAAGGGCTTTAAGCTCACATTTTACCCAAATTTACCACACCCTTACCTAAGCCTATCATTACAAGCTTGAAAGACCTTCCGACCTTTGTGCATAGAGTTGTATTAATGTGAAAGTAGTTGTTTATCAATGCAAGTTATGACATGACACATTCCGAGTCGACTACTAGGTTGAGTGCATGTTTTTCTAGACACACGAGTGTTGTGAGTTTGGGAGGGCATTGTACACATATATGTTGGGAGGGGAGCGAACGGGTACATTTTTTATCCGCCACATAAATGAGTGACGAGTGTGTGAGCACTAGTCTTGAATTCCATTGTACACTTGTGGTTCGCTTTGCGTGACGATTGTTAGGGTGGATTGGCGATTGAATGGATTTTATTGGTTGACATTGATGCATGCTTGTTGGATTTTGCCTCGAATTATGTTTTTCATTTTGAATTATATAGGGGGTGAAGTTGGTTTTGTGTTCATCGATGATTTCCTTGCTTAGGGACAAGCAAGGATCTAGCTTGGGGAGGTTTGATATGCATGTTTTATATAGTATTTTTACCCCCGTCCCTTAGTACTTTTATGTGTCAAACGTGCTCTTAGGAGCCTTTTCTAGTACTAATGTGTGTTATTGAGTGTGCCTTGAGCTTCAGGTTTGATTGTGAGAAATTGGTCTTTTTAGACTCGTTTCATGTTGATCTAGGCCACTATATGAGCCCGAGGAAGTTCGGGGCCTCCATCGTCGACTCTCGGGAGCCTTGGATGCTTATGGTTGAGCCCCGAGAGTTAGACTCAGTAATATGGGCGAGCTACATTGAAGATTGCAAATCGCCCTGGAAGATGAGGGCGAAATGCAACCATCGGGCGGAATTTAGGCCATTTGGATTCATCAACGCGCGCCCGATCGGGCGCAGCTCGCCCGATACGGATCGGGCGGTCATCCTGGAGCCTATGTGGAGAGTTCACAATCCGCCCGATCGGGCGGATTTTGGCCCGATCGGGCCGACTATCGAGTGGATCGCCCGATCGGGCGAAGCGACGCTCGATCGGGCGACGCCAACCTCCTGCACTTATGCGCGAGTTTTCCTTTCCGTTTTTTAGGCTTTATTTTGGTAAACTATATAAACAAGCCTTAATTTTTTTTAGAGGACACCTTTATATTTTAGTTTTGAACCTTAGTTTATTTCATTAGCTTATTATTCTCTCAAATTTGTTCCAACGCTTAGTTTTAATTTTAATCAAAGATTCAAGCTTTATTATTCCATTGTCCTTTAATTCGGTATTATTTCTTGCTCTAATTTAATCCATTGCTTTAATCATGTTTTCCATTATGTTAATTGTGTTGTTATTTATTATCATGAGTGAGTAGTTTAATTTCTAGGGTTTAGGGGATCCATGAATGCATGATTGGGATTATATGTGGACTTGATTATTGATTGATTGATTATAATTTCTATAGCTTATTATTATTGCTCGTCAATTCTGTTCGGCCGGACTATTTTGATTTGAGTCTGATTAACCTTAGATTATGCGCCGAGAGGTATAAATCTGATGTTTTTGGTCTGTGGCTATTAGATAGGAATTATTTCTAGTACGTAGCGAGAGCCCGCTAGTTGTTCTATCCTAAGGAATTCATAAGATTCGAGAGATGCATGTTTTCCTAGTTATGATTGTTAATTGATTGTCATTGTTCGTTGTCCAATCCCGGTCTGCATTTATGGTGAACCGCGGCCCTAGATTCCTTTAATATTGTTATTTTCCGATTTGATTACTTGTTTTAGTTTAATACACAAACCATTCCAACTCTCGTTACCAGTAGTCTAGATTAATAATTTAATAGTAGAAAGAACGCTTGTTTCCCTGTGGATACGATCCCTGCTTCCCTTGCTATATTTTTAGTTGGTGAACGTTAGGTTTATCTTTGATAGGAGTGCGATTTAGCCTGTCACTCAACTAGTTGTATAAGTTTTAATAGTGAATTGTTATAAAGCGCCCTAAAATTAAACAAAAACGCCCTAATCTACTATGAACTTCTCATTATATCTTTACAAAACTCTTTCCCAATTACCTCCCTTTACCTCTTTTACTGATTCACTCCTTCTCTATAGTTTTTTTTCTCTCTCAACATTCTCTCTCCTCACCATCACTGCCCTTCGAAGTTCTCTTGCAAGCACCACCACTATCATCCACCGTCCTCCATCGACGTTACCCTTCGAAGTTCCCTTACTTGCTCACGTTCTCCCCTCTTCAAATATCTAACCATTTCAATTGAACTTGTTGCTCGTTCCCACCACCACAGAACACTATCGCCGACCACCGCTCCAGCAAAAGTTTTACTAAAATAAGAACTATATTTAATTCCATCTCCACCATAATCTTCAAAGAAATTCTCTTAAACATAAACCAATTTTATATTTTTATTAGAATTACTATTAAATATACAGTACCATCCGTATTTAAAGAAGAAACAAATATTGGAAGGGCTAGACTAGGTGTAGTTCAGCCAGAGCCATGGTAAAGACTAAGAGAAAATGAGTGACATCCATGGGGTAGACTGAAGAAACCTGAGTCTTACCCTAGTAAACACCAATTGAATTTCAGATTTAGTCCACGGGCTACACTAAGACGATATAAGTCTATCCCGTGGGCTAAACTGAGACGAAATTAGTCTACCCCATGGACTAGACTGAGACGAAATCAGTCTACCTCATTGGCTACACTCACTTAGATGTAGTCTTGCATGATTTTTCCGGAAATGTACAAAATTTCACACAGTGACATTACCTCGTGAAGGTAGTTGTTCTACGACCGTCATCTTCAACCATGCGAGATATTGTGGTTTTTCTCTTACACGTAATGAAAATTGTGTATGTAATTGAACAAGATTGAAGAAATTTAAACCAAAATTATGAAGAATCAAGCATACCCGAGAGAAATAAAAGGGACAACTCACTGTAATTGGGATGTAGCTGAGTGAAGAACAGTTCATCAATTGAGGGAGGCCGAACACATTGCTCGAAGACACAAAATTTCGTCGGATTTCAAGGGTACCTCCGTGAACTGTGATGGCTCCGATGATTATGGATGAAGTGGTGGTGTCCTGGTGGGTGGTTTGCATGGTTGGGTGAGAAAGATGGTAAAAAAATATAGAGAGGTAAGATTAAAAAAAATGTGAAAAGGGTATGGCAAATGAATAAGGGTAAAATAGGATAAACGTGTAAAAAATAAGGCGTTTTTGTGTATTTATAGGGCGTTAAACAACAACCCTTTTTAATATGATCCAATAAGTTTCAATTAATCTAATTTTTACTTAAGTCTATGGAACTCATTGTCTATAGACTTCCTAGTTGTCACCGGCAATCTGCGGATTTTTCTATTTTCATCTCTCTCGATAAGTTGATCTTTCACTCAACTAATCTTAGTTGTATTTCTCATTAAAGACCATGAAATTAATATCCGTCCCGGAATACTCACACCATTTTGATCGACATATAGTTTAGGGCAATTTAATTGACTTATTATTTAATTAGGTGGTGGTTGATATTGGGTGTTTTTAAAAAAATATATAGTGGGAAGTGTGTCAACTTTTTGAGAGTGATGCAGTATAGGGGTGATTTTTTAATATTTTTTTACATGTTAGGAATACAGCATTCACGTATCCATGTTGCACATAGGGTAGACAAATACCCTCCAAAAAAACCGAAACAGTTATTAAAATGCATTAAATATAAAATCATACACTAATAAAACACTTGTTGATTTGTAGCCTAGTGATTTGAATTATACAGTTTTAATGGGAGGTCGTGGATTCGATGACTAGAAACATCAACTTTTGCATGGTTATTTTTTAAAAAATTAACAATTTTATTTTACTTAGTACTACTCATTTTTTCCCTAAATTTTTGCGCCATTGTATTTTTTTTATTAAACTTTAAAAAGTTTGACCATAAATTCTCACTAACTAAAAAAATAAGATAGTCATGTCGAGTATTGGTAGACCCATTTTCATTATATAATTTTAGAATATTAACTTTCTATGATTTTTACGCGTATAGACTTTGAGATATTTACGTATTAAGTTGTTTCTTGGAGACCATGAATAGTTAAATAAAACATACATTTTGTAGGCACGGAGGGAGTAAGAGTTTGTTAGAAAATGTCTATCCTAGATCAAAATCCAGAATATGTCATACAAGTAGGGATAGCAACGGGTCCAGGACCCTAGTCCCTACCCGGACCGTATTGGACCTTACCCTAAAATTAAGGTATGGGTCTAAAAAATTTAGACTCTATAGGGTAAGGTTAGGGTATGGATATATGTGGTATCGGGTAGGGTATGGTAAGAGTCTCATTTTATCAAACCCATACCTTACCCAAACCCTACGTACGCTTGAACCCTTAAGACCAAGACCCTACCCAGACCTTAAATTAAACCCGCTCAAATATTATGAAAAAAAAACAATAATAAAAAAAACAAAAACCTAAAGCAATTCACAAAATCACCTCTACTCCTCTAAATGTAACTCGACACTACCACTATCTAAGACATATATAGAAACCTCGAACATCGATGTTGTGTAGTTAGAAACTTGAGATATTGTACCTTGTGAGCTTAGCACATTAAATTGTGAATCTTATGATTTATTTAAGGGGAGATGTAATACCCCGAAATTTTAAACTCGATTTATTAAAATTAAAAATATTTTATTAACGTAATTTCGTTTTAATTACTTAGAAATAATTAAATTTCGTTGTTTTTACGATTTATTTTAAACGATAAATTTATAAACGAAAATATACTTTCGATAACGATATATTTTACGAGACCTTGTTTTAATTAAACATTTCTATTTTTAGAAGTTTCCTAAAATAGCAATAAGAATTCGGAATTTTTGCCTAACTAGTAGAAATTACTAAATTGCCCCTAAGGAGTCAAATTGCCAAATGTCTTCTTCCTTCCTCCATTGCACTCCACGTAAAAAGCAAAAGATGGGAAGCTTCTTCCCATCCTTCCCTCAATTCTGTCCAAATGCATTTCCTTGAGCCCAAGGCCTTCCCCTTCTAGAATCCTACCCAAATTACAAATTCAATTTCTAATTGAATTTCTATACCAAAATCAATCCACAAAACTGAAAACAATTCTTCCTTGTTCTTCCTAAAATCGAACCACCACCACCTCCGGCAGCCACCACCACCACCGTCCACCGTCACCCACCTTCACCACCTATCAGTCGCAAACGCCCCCAGCCACCCAGACCACCATCCACCACCACACACACACCCGCACGAACCCCCTGCCCTCCCCTGCCTTTCTTCCCCTCCTTTCCTTCGCGGCACCACCAGCCCAACGCCACCACCACACCACCAGCACCACTCTACTCCTCCGACCACCATCAACAACCACGTCCACCAAACCACCGCCCAGAACCACCCCGTCGTCCTCCCTCTCCCCCGCACCTTCCCCTCCCCTGCTTCCCCTGTTTCGCACCACCACCCCTTCCCCTTTTCGCAACTCCCCCGCCCTCAGCCACCATTAAACACCACCGCGCTCCGCCTGCTCGCACCGCCCCACCAAGCCTGACCACCCGAGCAACCCGAGCCAACCGCCACCTTCTTCCTTCTCCTCTCCTCTCTTCGTGCCCCCTCCCCTGTTCTTCCCAAATCAGATTCCCCTTTTATTTAAAAAAAAAAAAATTGTTTGGTCAATTAAACCAAAACAAAAGAAGGGATTGGCCCAACTCCAAATTATTTGGGCTTTAGGTGAGACAAAATCTGAACTTCAAATTTTTATTTTTACTTATGTTTTAATAAATTTTTAGGAAATTTTGGTATTTAGTACCTTAAAAATACACCACTTTTTTATTTACTACCTTATGAAATTTTTATTTTAAATTACTACCTTAAAGTTCCAATTTATTTTCATTTACTACCACTTAACAGTTTTCTCATTTTAAAACTGGGATATTTCTTTCGTTTCTTAACCGTTTAAAGTGATTCAAAGTTCATTATTTTCCTTTTTCTATAAGGATTTAATTGAGAACGACATTTTAAAATAATTCGTTTGGTGATTCATAAATATTTTAAAGTTTTAAAGATAATATTTAATATGTTTAACCTTTTACAAAATGTTAAAAGAAAGATCCCTATGGAATCGTTACACGTACATAAACGAGAAGAATGGGCTTTGAATCACTTAAAATGATTAAGAAACGAATGAGATATCTCAATTTTAAAATGAGAAAACCGTAAAGTGGTAGTGATTGCAAAAAAAAAATTATACTTTAAGGTAGTAATTTATAATAAAAATTTCATAAGGTAGTAAATGGCAAAGTAGTGTATTTTTAAGGTAGTAAATACCAAAAAATCTAAATTTTTATTATCTAAAATATTTACTAATAATTTGTTTATTATTTTTCAGGTAAGTAAATTATATTATCGATTTAACTAAAATAAGTTACTAAATGGATTTATCAAGGACAAAATTTAAATAAGATTTTCGTGTAAATTAATTAAGGAATATATATATATTTCGATTGAAATTTCAATTAATTATATTCTTCACTAAAATTGGCGTTTAATTATATTTTCATTAAAACTATGAAATTATATATTTTTTAACATTATTATTAGAAAATTGGTTAATTATAAAGTTTCGAAATTATTAAGTTAAATTATTTATCATTTTGATACTAATTCAATTATTTAATATTTTGAAAGAAATTGGACTCGGAGCTCAGTAAGAACGGACTAAGGAAAAGCTTACCAAATCGTGGAAGTGAGGTAACGGCTATTGCTAGTACCCGCAATTCCCTTATAAATGTGATTTATGAAATTATGACGATATGATTGAATTTATGAATTAAATATTTTGATATGTTTTATGAATTGCGGGAAATGAAATATGAATTGATTGAATTATTTATGACTTGATGATTTATGAAAGGAAAATTTGTAAAAAATAATCCAACCTTTGCACGTTCTTCTAAAAACAGTACCACCTTTGAGTTATTCTGGAATAATCCAAGCTTTGGGGTGTATCTTCCCAAAACAGTTCTTAACCGGTTGGTAACCGGATTTATAAGTGAATGTGACACGTGTCACTAACTAATTGGTCTAAATTTATTGATATGTATTTAATTTTGACTTAATTTTCAATTTTTTTTAAAAAAAACTTTCTTTTTCTCTTCCTCCCGTATTTATGGTTGCTGCTTCCTCCCATATTCCATGGAAGCTTCACCTTACTTAGTCTCCTCCATAGAAGCCCACCCACGGTCTCACTCTCCTCTGTAATCTCACCTCTTTCTCTTTCCCCTTCACAAACGTTCACCCTCCTTTGAAACAACACCACCAACCATGCTTTTTGGCAGGAATTGAATACCAACTTATTAAATTGAGTACTTAAAATTGGTTTTTTTCTTCTTCTTATGATTTCAGTTGTGTTTCTATTGAAATTTTGCATCTATGCTATTTTTTAATTGGGCATTTGCGTTTGATATGTATTTGGATGGTTTAAATTGGGCTTCTTTGTCTACAACCAAAACACAGGGTACACCTCTATGATGGTTGACGGTGAAATATGGTGGAGGGATAGAGAAAAAAGGTCGTTGAAGTGAGCATCAGAGATGTGGTACCTTGTGTTTTGGTTGTAAATAAAGAAGCCTTTCTCGACGATGTTGAGGGGGAGGTTTAATTTGGTCGTTATGCAAGGCCGACCGTTGATTTGAACTGGGGAGCTTCAACTGCCATTGGTGGAGGAGAGATGGTGCAGTTCGGTGATGGTAAAGAGATAAATGAGGGAGGTAAGGTTGTCGTTGATGGTGTTAGAATATTAGCGTAGGGTGGGGGAGGACTTAATAAAGTGGCGGTGAGACTGTGGGGGGAGGAGATCAGAGTGAGAGGTGGCATTAAAATTTTGGTAAAGGGATGAGGGAGGAAGGTGACATATGGTGGTGGTGTGGTGGGATTTCGAGAGGGGGGGGGGGGGGTTGTGGGTTGTGAATGTTGAGGAAGCAGGGGAAGGAAGGAGATGAGATATTTTCTTAAAAAAAATAATTAAAAAATATAAAATCAATATAAACCAATTAAAGAGCGACAAGTGGCATGCTAAATTTTTTAAGAAAATTTTTGACCTGCTACTAAGGTCGTAGGTAAAAAATACTGTTTTGGGAAGATACATCCAAAAGCTTGGATTATTCAAGAATAACTCAAATGTGGTACTGTTTTTAGAAGGACGGGCAAAGGTTGGATTATTTTTTACAAATTTTCCTTTATGAATGATTTCTCATAATATGATGTTTATGAAAAACCATGAAAGAAATGATATTTTTATGATGCAATGAAAGAAATGATGGATTATTTGATCTTATGATCTAAAGGATTTATGTTACTTCAACTGAAGTAAAAAGGCTAAAATGTAAAATTAAACGAAACATGATAAAGAAAAGTGAAAGACCTAATCCGTTTGGCAGTATATGTTCACAGGTTACGATTCTCGGTCATGCATGTACCCATGGGGCATCCGCCCATTGAGCCAAGGCTCTCATGTTTTCTCGGGCCAAGGCCCCATGTTTTATGGACAATGGTCCATCGTGGAAGACGTTCCACCATGTCATACTTGTCACGGCTAGCATGTGCACCCCAAAAATGAATTAATTAAACAGGACCTTTATTAAATGTTTTACATATTCTATTCTCCATGTGTTATTAAATAAAATGAATTGAAATGAATTTACGTTGCTAGAATAGTTCGTTACTGAGTCTTCGGCTCACCGTTTTGTTTTCTGTTTTAGGTACTGCTAGGAACGATGGAACGAGTAGTGGCAAGGATTTCACTTTAATAATAATATCCACCTAGTTAATGTTTTAATGTTTTAATTTTGTAATAGTTTAAGTAAAGACTGTAATAAGTATGTACTCTGATTTTGGGATTTATGAAGGACTATTATATATTATATAATTTTGGAGTTTAATTGCTTAAAGGATTGATTGTCCTCCTTGTAATTTCCGTGAGGGAGTTACGTCGTGTAACGCCCCCCGACCAAATTAGGTTAATTCTGTTGCGTAATTATGAGGATTAAAGGTCGGGGCGTTACATGAGACAAGGATGATTTTTGGAGACTAGCTATTTATTTATTTTAAATTGTCAAATTAATTGTTAGTCTTGTATTATTTTCTATGCATTACGTATAATTATATATATATATATAAAAAAATGGATAAAATTTTTCTAAAAATTAGGCATCGTATTCCCGATCTAGACCCTAGACCCTACCCATATCCTACCAGACTCATAGGGTCTAGGTAAGGGTCTTATTAATTGCAGACCCTACGGGCTACGGGGTAAGGATAGGGTATGAGTATACGTCAAAAAATTAAGGTTCAGGTATTGCTAGACTCTACCTAGATCTTATCCATTGCCATCCCTAAATACAAGTGGGACTTTATGCTAAGAGTGCCACTCTTTGGTGCTCAAATTGTAAAGGCGCATGCAGAATAGGTTGTCACTACTATTGATATTTTTATAATATACAGAGTAATTTATAATTAAATTTATACTTAGAAATAATGCTGATTTTATGTTAGGAAACTGATATAAAATTTTCAATTAACATCCAAGGTTCTACAATGGTTTCATCATTGTTAACCTAAGAGAAGAGGTAAATCATATGCTTATTTGTTCTGAAGTACTCTTAAATGTTCATTTCTAAATCAGTAGATGTTCAACTTAGATGTTAATTTCTAAATCCGTAGATGTTCATTTCTAAATCAGTAAATGTTCATTTCTAGATCAGTAATTTCTCAATCAGTAAATGTTAATTTCTAAATTAGTAGATAAATAAACATTTTCAAATAACTAGAAAAACGTTCACCTTAGAATGAGTAGATAAAGTTTCAAATCTCAAACATTTAAAATACTCACAATTTGAATATTATGCTTAGAAATAGTGATTGAGTCACGAGACCATGAAATCTACTATTCACAATTATTTCTATTTTTGCAAACCTTGCCTTTAGAGGCTATATGATGGTAATGCAAACAACCTAGGTTCTAGCCCCCTCCCTTAAATATTTTTTGCCTCATTTTTTTTCGTTTCCATGTTTTCTTTTCTGATTCATTTTGCTTCTTTGGGCCTTAATTTCTTTCTCATCCTTTTCTACGGGTTTTCTCTAATAAAAAGAAAAGAGTTGTTTCTTTGGGCCTCAATTTCTTTCCCGTTACTGTTCTACGTGTTTGCTCTAATCAAAAGGGTTGTTGTCACTTTTAGTTTAACACTGCTTCTCAGAAATTAGGACATTGCGATTACTAAAATTAGTGTTAGTATTTGGATAAACACAAGAACTTTGCTTCAGTTTTGGTTGTTGGTGGCGCTGTTTAATTTATTGCTCGTGAAGCAGTACATAGCTCTACTTACTCATACAACGTGATGCAACACTTGTCTAATTAGTACATTTGTTTTACTATCTTGTTTTATTCGCGTATTTGTGCCTTTCTATTTCTACTTATGTCCTTATAACTTTTCACGGACTTGTTTTTATTTCTTAACGCGCGCGGTCCAACAACTAGTAACTAAATAAATGTTAATTTTCAAAATAGTGTATGTTCATTTTCATATCAGTATATTAATGTTAATCCTAAACAACACAAACCGACATTATTTTCGAGGAGGTACAACTAAATATGGTTATACATAGGTACAACCAAAAATTTGCGACGTGTCTTGGACTTGAATAGGCACGGGCCATGCCAATCCCAGATGTATTGTATGGATTTCTTTTAAATTGTGATCCATACACATACCGATTCCACATATGGTGCTTACGTAACTGAGAATAATTGTATTCAATTTAATATATTTTGTCGTACAACTCATTGTACTTTTCCTCAAAAAATATGGCCCAAGCAAGACACATGAACTAAACATCCCAACTCATAAAAAAAAGTTGTTACCTAAAGGTTAGGGGTTTAATTAAGCCGGTAATCTCAATAAACTACTTGAACTCGGGAAAAACTTGTCCGTGAGTTCTTTTATTTAATAAGTTAGCCGAGCTTGAACAACTTTCAAAACTCGTTTAATAAACGAGCTTGAACATGAACACATAACATATATATATACTCATTCTTTTAAGTTCTTGAACAAACTCATCTATTCAAGTTCATAATCAAATTTATCATACGTAATTTTTTAATTGTTTTATTATAGGTAAACATCTTATTTTGACTTTTAACCTGCAAAAAAAAAATCATAGAATAAAATTTTAAAAAGTCGAATTTAAATTTCTAAGTTAAAATTATATTTTCCACGGAATTAAACTCGAAAGTGCAAAGATCTTTTATAAAAAGCACGTTTATGAACTCGACTTGATTAATAAATGAGAGGTTTACGAACTGTTCACGTACACATGATCTCTTAAACGAACCAATCTTAATCATATTTGTGAGCTCTTTTGAAAGTGCGGGTTCGGACTCGAGTTTGCTTTAATTAAAGGAACACGAACAAGGTTTATTCGGTTCAGCTCAGCTCGGCTCAACTCGACTCGACTCATTTACACACTTACTAAAGTGTTTAAAACTTGGACAGCCTTTCAAACATCACGGCCCAAAATCTTAAGCCCATTAACATATACAAAGCCCATAACTACATTATAAAATAATAGGCACTCGTGATTATTACCTCACATTTTTTCACATACCTCGCCACCTCCATCTAATCATCTCCTTCGCGTCTTCCCCCCTTTTTCTCTCTCCTAGGGTTTCTATCTCTCCTCATCAACGTCAAACGACAATGATGCAACCAGGACAACAACAAGGCATGGTAGCTCCACCAGCTCCGTCAATGGCGGCGGCGCAACCTTCCGCCGATCAGCACTATCAACAACAACAACACTATCAGCAGCAGGTGCAGCTGGAGCAGCAGCGACAACAACAGCTTTGGTTGGCGCAGCAGCAGCAACAGCAGCAGCAGGCCGCACAACCTCCTCAACAGCAATATCACCAACAGGGGCAACAGGCACCTGCTACCGCCGAGGAAGTTCGTACGCTTTGGATTGGAGATCTGCAGTATTGGATGGACGAGAATTATATTCGCAATTGTTTTGCCCCTACCGGCGAGGTATATCTATCTAATCTCATGTTTATAATTGTTGCTTTTCGTCGATTTAGTTATTTGATTTGGCGATTTCGTTCTTAGTTCATCAGTTTTCGTTTTGGTTGAGGTCATCAAAAGATCTGATCTGTGTATGTTGTGATTATCAAAAGAATTTATGTGATGATTATCACTGGAATATTTTAGGATTATGTCTTATGCTAATTAACTGTTTGTATGGAAGTAATCAAGATTGTTTAGATAAAGATCATGAAGAAAAGTATAGGAGATGTAGTTTTTTTATGTTGTAGTTTCTGGAAGTCTTAAGATTAAAGCATTGACTTTTCTTGCCTGGCTTATGGCCGGTAGGTGCTTCTTTTGGTGTTTATGTGTGGTTATTGAAATGGGTTTTCCCTGTAAATCCAGTCAAGACTGAGGCCTTGAAAGGTTGTTTAGATGTAATCTGTTTTTCCTATTAATAAAATAAAGTGGAAAGCAGGATATTGTCCGGTAAGACAGACTCTTGAGAGGTCTAGATGTACTTGGTTTTCCCTGAAAATAGTGCTGAAATCATTGAGTTTATACAGGACTTTTCTTCAAAGTTGCATCTAGCTAAAGTCCCTAGCTCTTCAAATTTAGGAAATGTTTGAAATTTTTGGTGTTGATTGAGTCTGGAAGAGATGTTAGAATCAATGACCTTTTTAGGGTGGCAAATTAAAATCATATTTCTTTGATTGGATGTATTGGTAAATGTATTCCCCCTGATTTTATTTACTCTATAAGTGAAATATGTTAGTGAGATGTGTTACTTGTGCTTGCTTCCATTTTGCTGCTTAACTTTTATCAAGCTTATGTATGTTCACTCTCTTAACCACCAATGTTCCTAACCTTGCAGCTTTCCAATGTCAAAATCATTCGTAATAAACAAACCATGCAGTCAGAGTGTTATGGATTTCTTGAGTTTACTACTCATGCTGCTGCTGAGAGAATTCTGCAGACTCTGAATAATACTTTGATGCCAAATGTTGAGCAAAACTACAGACTGAATTGGGCCTTCTATGGAACTGGTGAGAAAAGGGGAGAGGATGCTTCTGATTATACAATTTTTGTTGGAGATTTAGCTGCAGATGTTACTGATTACACATTGCAAGAGACTTTTAGAGTTCGCTATCCATCGGTTAAAGGTGCTAAGGTTGTGATAGATAGGCAAACTGGTAGAGCTAAGGGTTATGGATTTGTTCGTTTCAGCGATGAAAGTGAACAAGTACGTGCCATGTCAGAGATGAATGGAATGATGTGTTCAGGCCGTGCAATGCGTATTGGAGCTGCTGCAAACAAGAAAAGTGTTGGCGGAACAGGTATGTGTTTCTAGTGGGATTGTTTAGTGCGACTTTGAATGGCAGTGTTATATTATGTCGTGTGCATGAACTTGTCTGGTTTTTTCAATTTGTAAAGTATCTTCATTTCTGTTGTATATTATTCAGAACCTTAAGTTGGTTAGTTGGGAAGCATGGTGATTGATTACTTTATATGCTGGTTTACCATTAATTTTTTTTTATTGGGTCTCCTACATTCACTTGAAGATGCGCAGAAATTCAGTTCCAGTGCTTTCCTTTCAGAATTTGGGAACAATTAATTGTAAACTGAAAATCTTATAGAACTCCCATTGTCTCAAAGCAGGGCGTCAAGAGGCTCTATCGTTTAGGGGCCTGGGACTGAATTCAGCCGAAATGGTTACCCCCTTAGTACGTTGCCTTGTGTAGGTCAGTAATGTCATAAATTTTCCATTTCCCGCAGTTTCCAGTGCTACAAGTTATTCTTCCATTCAGTTTCGTATATTTTATCCTTTTATACAACTGTTAGTTCAGTTCAAGTTCATTTACGATTCAGGATGTCATTTATTCGTATTTCTTTCGCTTAAGATTTTTCTTAATGATCCTTTGCCCTCTTTTATCATTTTCATATTCTTATTCGCCAAGACCTTGCTTGTACTCTTTCTTCTTTCGTAGTCAGATTTATCTTATCTGCAGTTGCTTCCTTTTAAAAAACATCTACATGAGAGGGTGTCCTAGTTTAGCTGTTAGTTTTTATTGGTTCTTACTTTATTATCATCCTCTGGGGGTGCTTAACTAGGTATTTAGAACCAAGCAATACTGGAATTACTTTGAGTGCTCTAGAATTTTCCCAATGTATATATTTTGTTGGTTTTTTGGGGAGTTTGGTTCCCCAAAGTTACCTGCGGTCATTAGTTGTCCAAGTAAGACTGTAATTTTATCTTATGTGGATTGTGGTGGCGATAAATTTCCTAACTATTTTATTTAATTAATTATGTTGGTCTTCTTGTTTTATGTCTTGACTGATAGGCATCCCATGTCGTTTGTTCTTTTTTCACTTATATGTTGTGATATAAGCTAGATAATTGTGCCTTCAGTTTGTTCTAATTGATGAGCAGATGAAGTAAATAATCAAATTTCGGAGAGAGCATATTTTGCATGAGTTTCTATCTTTTGAGATATTTGTCTGATTATGTGATATTGTTTAGTATGTGAAGCTGTTTATTATGGTTTTTGGCCTGTTGCTGACTGAATTTACTTTGGTTTTACTGATTACTTTGAAGTATAGTACTTGTTCGTCCTCTTCCCCCTGTATTTGCAACACTTGCTTGTAAAGAGTAAAAGTTGGTGGGTAGTGCTGGTTGGGCCAATATAAGCAGAGAATGTTTTTTTAACCAAAAGAGGTTTGTTGCAAATTTATGGAGGCTAAGCTACTGATGATAATGCTGCAAATAAAAAACTATAACAGAGTGATGGAGTATTAA
Organism: Spinacia oleracea; assembly: GCF_020520425.1. Lineage (NCBI taxonomy): Eukaryota > Viridiplantae > Streptophyta > Magnoliopsida > Caryophyllales > Amaranthaceae > Spinacia > Spinacia oleracea. The sequence continues at coordinate 5,826,030 of NC_079492.1, read as the reverse complement.
TGTATCTAAATTCTATATCACTACATTGCAAATTAAATTTTCATGCCTGCGTTTATCTCCAGTTTAGCTAGTGGTTGTTTCATCAACCTTGTTAATTTTTGTTATCTTTCTTCTTCACAGTCCAGGAATATTTAGCACGTTTCAGTTACATTTGTCTTATTGAGTTTCTAGTCTATCTCCTCTTTTGTTTGTCGGAAATACGTTTTTTAGATCGTTGTTGCTTTATCCTTGTCCTCTTTCTTAAACGCAGCTTCATACCCGAATACTCCGGGAACTCAGAATGACAGTGATCCAAGTAACACAACTGTGGGTACATTTTCCTTATGAGTTTCATCCAAGTTTTATTTGATGATGTCTTGACTGAGAATTTATTTTCCAGATTTTTGTTGGCAATTTGGATTCTAATGTCTCTGATGAACATTTGAGACAAACATTCAGCCCTTATGGGGAATTGGTCCATGTAAAAATACCTATGGGCAAGCAATGTGGGTTTGTTCAATTTACTAACAGGTTTGAATGATACAATCATTAGTTTGTATGTGTAAATTCTTACAAGTCAGCACATTTGATTTGAAAGTTAATGTATTATCTTGCTATATCCGCAGAGGTAGCGCTGAGGAGGCATTGAAAGCATTGAACGGAGCACAGATTGGTGGACGTAGTGTTAGACTTTCATGGGGCCGTAGTCCTTCAAACAGACCGGTATTGTTTTCATTATTTCTTTTTGGTTGCGCACTACAAAATATGTCTTTTGTCTGAGTTTTGACTGAAATCCTTTTGTGTTGGAATGTTTGCAGTCTCAACCTGAACAGAACCAGTGGAGTAATCCTGCTTATTATGGATATCAACAAGGGTATGACGCCTCGTACGGATATGTGTCTGCCCCTCAAGATCCTAACATGTACTATGGTGGTTACCCGGGTTATGGTGGGTACGCAATGCCTCAGCAAGCCCAGATGCCCCTGCAACAGCAACAGGTTAGTGAAGAATTCATGACAAGTCTCAACAAAACAAGTTAGATATTTAGGGATGAATTACTTGCACATAATCGAGATTAGTTATTTGAAATTATATTTACTTCATTACTCCCTCTGTCCCTATTTGTTTGACCAATTTGCCATTTTTAATCCGTCCCCAAAAGATTGCCCCATTACTACAAATTCTCATGGGTCAGTCCCACATTAAATACATTTGGCCGATCACTCTCTTCTCATTTCCACTCACCCATCTCTTAATTAAGCACATTTGGTACGTAGAGCAAACAAGGGACCGAGCCATTGTGGTGAGTATTAAGTATGTTCGGAATGGTGAGGTTGGTAACTTTCCAGCAGCAGTTATGGAATCCCTTGTTTTCAGCTAACTTGCCTTTTTTTTGGGTTTGAATTGGTTGGTTCAGACTTCTTCACACTTGATTTTTTCGGTCCTAAAAAAGATTCTACGAAGCTCATTAGTTTTGTTAGATATTTAGGATGAATTACTTGCACATAAATTCAGATATTTTATTTTTTGAAATTACAGTTGCTTCAAATATTAAGCGAAGTTACCTTTTTGGGTTTGAATTTGTTGTTTCAGACTTCACACTTGAGTTTTTCGGTCCTAAAAAAAGACATAAAAAGACCCAAGCTCGTTAGTTTGTTTGATATTTAGGATGAATTACTTGCACATATTCAGGGATTGTATTTTTTGAAATTACATTTGCTCCAAATATTGTTTCCTTTTTTGGTTTGAATTTGTTGTTTCAGACTTCACACTTGAGTTTTCCGGTCCTAAAAAAGATCCCACTAGAACTTTCTAGTCTAGAAGCTCTTTAGTTTTGTTAGATATTTAGGATGAATTACTACTTGCACATAAATTCAGGAATTATATTTTTTGAAATTACATTTGCTTCAAATATTGTTTCCTTTTTTGGTTTTAATTTGTTGTTTCAGACTCCACACTTAAGTTTTCCGGTCCTAAAAAAGATCCCACGACAACTTTCTAGTCAAGATTTGTTAGATATTTAGGATGAATTACTTGCACATAAATTCAAGGATTTTATAATATTAAGCAAAGTTGCCTGTTTTTGTATTTGAATTTGTTGTTTCGGACTTCACGCTTTAGTTTTGCGGTCCTAAAAAAGACCTTGCGAGAAGTTTCTAGTCTAAAAAAGCTCACTAGTTTTGTTTCCTGTGCAGTAGTGATTGAGCAGCGCTAAGCGGGATAAGTCGATTGCTCGCCGAGGTGGCCGTGCATCATTTTCACTTGGAAGCTGTGACCTTTTTTGGGGTTGTTGTTGTCCTCGTAGAAACGGTTGAATCAATGTAGTATACTTTGTTACTATGCTGGTCGATTTTTATTTTTCTTTTTTTGGATTTTGGTCAAAGCTGCTTGTATTATGTAGCTTGCTTTTGGTACGGCTAATGTTATGATATGTTATGTTGTTGAGAAGCCGTAAAAACATGGAATTTATATGTTCTTGTGGTGGTGAGTTTTTAATGATATCATGTTATATGCTATCTTCAAATTAGATCTATTATTATGACACAGGAGTTGATAATTACTACATCCGTTCCAGAAAGTTCTTTAGAATTTATTTTATTCTATTTTTGGGGGTATAAAATTTATATTTACATTCTTATTTAGCCTACCATAATATTTTATTATGGGAGTCAAATACAAAGTATAACTTATCTATTCACAATGTTTTAATGTTAATTTGCTCCACTTATATTCTTGGGGAATTTATGGTCACTTAATTTTCCAGTTGTTATCCTTCATTATCACATTCTTACCAAAGTTTCTTAATTACCATGTTAATATTAAGCGTATAAAGATCATTTTGAAACGGTTTTAGTACTTAAGAGAATAGAATCACACAAGTTTAATTCTACCATTGACACGACCGAACAAAGGATCTATTGGATGAGAAGTTTGATGAGAATTTAGATAATTCTACCAATAAACACAACCGAACAAACAATGAATTTGAGAAGTTCAGTCAATTAGGAAGAGTTTTAAAGTTTGGATTGATATATGTTGCATATCTTGCACATGATCCTGTAGACACGGAAAATTTGTGAATGTGCCACGTGGGATTTTATTAGGGTCAAAAGTCAAAGTATTGACTCAATAATTATTTGACGGTCAATAAAATTAATTAACTTGGGTGCATGAATCAATTTTGCCCATTTAGTTATTTCAATCAAACCCCGATATTATTATATTGGTTAAAATCGGACAAAATAGGTTAAACTGTTACAAACGGGTAGTCAACAAACGGGTCATGACTACCAAGTCCAAACAAAGAGGCCCAATGTACATCAAAACCCTAAAAGTCTCTCCATCTTATAAATAAGGTTCTTTACTTCATTTGAAAGGGGAGGAGAAACAGACGGCAAACCTAAATCTCTCACATATTCTCCTGCCAGTCAAGTCTCATCAAACTCTCTCTCCCTAGAAGAAGAACAACAAGCATTCAAAAAGTCGTGCCGTTCCATTCTAAAAGATCGACCTTGGACGAGATCAAGCCCGAAGGCCCTTATTCAAGAAGATCAATCCCGTTCGTGAGCAACACCAAATCGACATCAAACATCCCGGTGGAAGAAGAACAACAAGCATACAAAACTGACGTGCCGTTTGAAGGAAATAATGCCCTTGGTCCAAGTATGCATTCTATGTTAAGTCTAATAAATGCGGTTCAGTATTAATTAACAAGTTAATAATTCAGTGAGATCAAGTGAGCTGAATGCCTAGCTAGAGGCCGCTTCAGTTCAAGTGGAATTAATGATATTAATCCACAGCTTACTCTTGACTGAACCCGTAGGGTCACACAAATAGTACGTAAACGGATCAAGTATTTAATGGCATTAAATACTCCATCTATGAATATTCGGAACCGACGGATCTTGGTTTCAGTGGGAGCTAAGATCGTCACAGGCAAGAAATGAATACTCCGGAAACGATGATATTGCCGGAAACGGAAATATGGATCGTATCGGAAATATGAATATTATCCAAGTCGTAGATGTTGCCGGAAACGGAAACATGGTACGTATCGGAAAATATTATTGGAAATGGAAATATTACCAGAATCGGAAATATTGCCGGAAACGGAAATATTGTCAGAATCGGAAATATTACCGGAATCGGAAAATAATTTCGGAAACGGAAATATTAAATATTTGTTCGAAACGGAAATTAATTCCGGAATCGGAAATATTAAATATTGTTCGTATCGGAAATAAATTCCGGAACTGGAAATTTAATCGGAAGCGTATCGTACGAATTAGCATCGGACGAGGCCTGCCGGACGAAGGCCCAGCACGAAGCCGGGCCATCGCCCAGCAAGCACGCGCGCGCCACAAGCCCAGCCAAGGCAGGCCCAGCGCGCGCCAAGGCCACCGTTGCGTGGGCCGCGCTGCGTGGGCTGCTGCTCGCACGCGCATGGGCAGCCCTTGAGGCTGCCGTGTGTGTGTGAGTTTGTGCTCATGCGTGATTCCTAAATCTACAAGAGTCAGTGTATGATTAAATTTCTATTCCTAATTGGATAAATTAATTAAATAGAATTCATGTAGGATTCTAATTTCAATTAATTCGTATCCTACTAGGATTACGATTCCTTTTCCATAACTCTATAAATAAAGGCCTAGGGGTCATAATTTATACACAAGTTTCAAAGTATTCAAAAGTGAGTTTTTTGAGAGAAAATTAAAACACACATCTTGCTCATAAAGTGCCGAAATTTTCTAGTACCTTAAGGGCGATTCTAGTTGGTCAATCTTAAGGCGGATCCGGACGTGCTGTGGACTATCTACGGAGGGACGACACTTGGAGTCCTAAAGACTTGTTCTTGTTCGGTTCGGGCGCAGCTAGGGAGGGCACGCAACAAAGAGTATGCATCTAAATTATGCTATATGATTATGTGTAAATAATATGTTGTCCTGGGTTAATGGTTGTTTCCGCATGATCTATGTAATGTCATATGTATCATAACCTAACAATGGTATCACGAGCCCCTTATTATTTTCATAATATAAATTGCATGAACATGGTTAAATATTACAAATTTGCAAGAATTAAAAGGGGTGATTAATTTTCGTAATTGTTAATTAATTGCAAATTGCGTTTATTTAATTATACGTACGCAGTTTTTCGGCAGTTTCTTCGTTACTCATCCGAATTGAGTGATTTTTGTGTCAATTCCGCATGTAAAAGGCATTCTAAAATTTTGACAAAAATAGTGTTTTTCTGCCGAACCCAAAATTCTCAAATTCGAAGCCTAACTATGACTTTTCGAAGGTTTTAGTTTTTCGAATGCAAAATTTCGTAAATTTAAGATGTTAAATTAAATATTTGCGATTCTTGTTGATAAATCTTGAATTTTTGATTGACCTACTGCATATGTTTAACAAGTTTGAATGCCTAGTCTTGTTAATTATGCAATCTAATTTGTAATTATGATTAATTTGTTGAAAATTAGAATAATTTAGAATTAATTTGATTTTCATAATTAATTGTAATTTAATTAGAAACCTATGATTAAAAACCACCATAAAAATTGTAAATTTACGATAAATTTTAAATTTTTATGACCTAGACTTGAATCCATAACAATCGGAAATCAATTGGATAATAAATTTTCGATTTTTCGCCCTAAAATTATGAAATTAATAATATTTATTAATTTGTCATTAATTTTAAATATAAATTTTAAATTTTTATGCGATTCGTTCATATAACTTGCACGCACGAAGCAATGGACGCTTCGTGTTACCCTTAAGGGGTGTTGTATAATGCGGGCATGCGACGACGAGCAAGGGAGCTCGTCGCCCGTGCGGCACGAATGCAATGAGCAAGGGCGTAGTGCACGAGCACAAGGCAGCAGCCCTGCCTTGTGTCGTGTGCCACGAGCAATGAACGAATGGGCATGGGCGAAGGGCGAGCCAAGGCAGTCGCGTGTGGGCAGCAAGCGAGCTGCGCCACAGCGCGCGCTGCCTCGCACAAGAGCGCGCAGCCTCGCGCGCAGCGAGCGCAAGCTCGCGTGCCACGAGCGCTGCGCCCAGCATCACTCGCGCGCACAGCGCGCGATGTCGCGCGCCCAGCGAGCGATGTCGCGCGCCAGCGAGCGATGGCTCGCGCGCACAGCGAGCGATGTCGCGCGCCCAGCGAGCGATGTCGCGCGCCCAGCGAGCGATGGCTCGCGCGCCCAGCGAGCGATGTCGCGCGCCCAGCGAGCGATGTCGCGCGCCCAGCGAGCGATGTCGCGCGCGCGCACTGCGAGCGATAGCTCGCGTGCGATGAGCGCTGGCGCGCGCAGCGAGCACGATGTGTGCGGAGGCTTGCGATAGGGAAGCAGCAGATATGCGACGAGCGCATGGGCTGCGCGCACATGGCCAGCAATGGCTGTGTGCGTACGGTCCATGGGCGTGCAACGCGTAGGGTGTTTGCGTTACGATTAGATCGTTTTGAATGTTTAATTTGAAAATTTCAGTTCACGTAATTTTAATTAATTTTAAAATTAATAATTTGAATTATTTTCTTGGATTTTAATTTTGAATATTATAATTATAATAAATGTTATTTATTCTAATTATTTTACTAAAATTAAAATCATGAATTAATTTAAATACGATTGAAATTAAATTAAATTTATGGATTCAATTATAAATTGATATGAGCTTTAAATTTTAATTAAATTTGTATGTTTCCGGTTGGACTAGAAATACATTTTTATGTTTAAAATTGGTAAAGCATATGAATTTATTGGTTTAAGTGGGAGCGCTTTTTAGTCATAAACTCTTGATTAGGTCTACAAATCCTTAAGGTTAAAACAACTTGATTAGAATTAATAAGGACTGAATAATTGGTAGATTATTGGTGCCCTTGATTAATTGCTGCAAATGTTTACGTGATGCATAATGTGTTTTACTAACCAGCTATGTGGGCCATTCATGATAATGAATGGGTGAATGGTATATATTGTATATGTACTGTTTTGCAGGTTATGAAGTGACTAGTATGGCCCAAATAGGATAGAAAATATGGTCTGCGTACCATTAATTTGAATGTAATTGGTCTAAAGTACCAAAGTTATTTTTCAATTCAAATATGGTCTGCGAACCATCAAATAGTTGTAATTAGTTATAGCTTATCCTATTTGAAGAAAATGGTGCCTCCCACGGAGATTTTCAAGACGGACTTTGAAGTCAAAGCTTCAAGATGAAGTCGGGCCATACTAGATCACAAATATCTTATGCATGTTTTAAGTTATTTATTGCTTTAAATATGTCTTAAAATGCATGAGATCAAAAGCTTGATTATGTTGCATGATTAAGGATTTTAGTTCACTTAAAATCTAACCAACATAGTAAGAGCCTTAAGTTCCAAACTTAAAAATTGAGTTAAAAGGTGCCATGCCAAAATATACACTTGCTTGGATATCCTTTACATCAATCTAGTAATAGTTTTCGCTCAGCGAGGTGTTACTTATTGGTCCTATAGGGGCAAGGTACACAAATAATTGTGAGTACATGTTAGTTTTGGTGAAACTCAACGATATAAGTAAGGAGTCCTTTTATGTCGTGGCAAATTCGATAGGTTTACCTAATAAGTTCTTAGACGTACCTATCAACCAAGAATAGTTTCTAGACTATTAGCAAAAGGCTTTTGCTTACCTAAGATGTTCTAGGATTAAGTCGACAAACTGTGCTTAGTTCTTCAATGATTTTAGGATCTTGGAATCATTTTATTCACACCTGCCGGAACACATAACTTGAATAAAATGCTTAATAAACATTGAATTATGCATGTATGCTAGAATTTAAGTTTATTAAGAGAAACTGTGAATGGTTATTTATTTGTTTATTCTTTTCAATTGTAGTTTTTAATATGGCAAACAACAATTCATTCAACATTCGATCAATTCTCGAAAAGGAGAAGTTGAACGGGAAAAACTTCCTTGACTGGCAAAGGAACTTGCAAATAGTTCTTATGCAGGAAGAAAAGGAGTATGTCCTAGATGAGGCGATGCCCGAAGCTCCTGGCGACGGGGTCACTCAGGCTGCCCTCAATCGTTGGATTGATGCCAACAAGGATGTGAAATGTCTAATGCTCGCCACCATGAGTGCGGATCTGCAGAAAACGTTCATCAACTCAGATGCTTTCACAATCATCAGTGAGTTGAAGAACATGTTCCAAGATCTGGCTCGAGTCGAAAGATTCGAGACTCATAGGCAAATTCTTGAGACCAAGCTTAAGAAAGGCGAGCCCGTAAGTCCACATGTTCTCAAAATGATTGGACTCATTGAGAATATGAGTCGGCTGGATCAGCAATTTTCTCAGGAAATGGCTATAGACACCATCCTCCATTCTCTTCATAGCGGGTATGATCAGTTCAAACTGAACTACAGTATGAATAGTCTGGACAAAACGCTCACTGAGCTTCACGGTATGCTGAAGACCGCTGAAAAGACGCTCAAAAGTGATAAGCAGAATGTGCTTATGGTGCGTGGGGGCAAGTTCAAGAAATCTGGAAAGAAGAGGAATGCTAAGAAAGGTGGCAACAAGGCCAGCCCAACTAAGCAAACTGGCGCCAAATCTGCAAAGAGGAAGGTCAGTCAACCCACTTCTGAATCCGAATGCTTCTACTGCAAGAAGAAGGGGCATTGGAAGAGAGATTGCTTGAAGCTAAAGGAAGATCAGAAGAACGGAACAGTCGTTCCATCTTCAGGTATTTTCGTTATAGACTGTATACTTGCTAATTCAACTTCTTGGGTATTAGATACAGGTTGTGGCTCACACTTATGTTCCAATCCACAGGGACTAAGAAGAAGTAGAAAGTTAAGCAAGGGTGAAGTCGACCTACGAGTGGGAAATGGAGCACGGATTGCTGCATTAGCCGTAGGAACTTACTATTTGTCGTTGCCCTCCGGGCTAGTTTTGGAACTGGAAGAATGTTTCCATGTTCCAAGTCTTACTAAAAACATCATTTCAGTTTCTTGCTTAGATGCTAAGGGATTTTCCTTTATAATAAAAGACAATAGTTGTTCGTTTTATTTTAAAGAGATGTTTTATGGATCTGCTAGATTAGTCAATGGACTTTATTTATTAGATCACGACAAACAAGTATATAACATAAATACCAAAAAGGCCAAAAAGGATGATTCAGATCTCACCTATCTGTGGCATTGTCGATTAGGCCATATAAACTTGAAACGCTTAGAAAGACTTCAAAGGGAAGGAATTCTAGAACCATTTGACTTAGAGGATTATGGTAAATGCGAATCATGTTTACTTGGCAAAATGACAAAGCAACCTTTCTCTAAAGTTGGAGAAAGAGCAAATGAACTATTGGGTTTAATCCATACAGATGTATGTGGACCAATGAGTACAAATGCTAGAGGTGGTTTCAGCTACTTTATCACTTTCACTGATGACTTCAGTAGGTATGGTTATGTCTACCTAATGAAGCATAAGTCTGAATCCTTTGACAAATTCAAGGAATTTCAGAGTGAAGTAGAGAATCAATTAGGCAAGAAGATTAAGGCACTGCGGTCTGATAGAGGCGGTGAATATCTGAGCTATGAATTTGATGACCATCTGAAAGAATGTGGAATTCTATCAGAATTGACTCCTCCTGGAACACCACAATGGAACGGTGTGTCAAAACGGAGGAACAGAACCTTGCTAGACATGGTCAGGTCAATGATGGGTCAGGCCGAACTTCCATTAGAATTTTGGGGACATGCACTAAATACAGCTGCACTCACTATAAATAGAGCTCCGTCAAAAGCTGTCGAAAAGACTCCATACGAATTATGGTTTGGAAAGCCTCCAAATGTGTCTTTTCTTAAGATTTGGGGATGTGAAGTATACGTCAAACGATTAATTTCAGACAAACTTCATCCAAAATCTGACAAATGTATCCTTGTGGGCTATCCAAAGGAAACAAAGGGGTATTACTTCTACAATACATCTGAGAACAAAGTGTTTGTTGCTCGAGATGGTGTCTTTTTGGAGAAGGATCACATTTCCAAAATGACAAGTGGGAGAAAAGTAGACCTCGAAGAAATTCGAGTCGAACAACAAACTCTAGAGAATGCTCAAGATGACATTCAGGATGAAACTCAGAGATCTTTAGAAGAATCTGGTGAGAATCATGGTCAATCTAGAAATGTTACCCCGCGTAGATCGCAAAGATATAGATCTCAACCGGAAAGGTACTTAGGTATTTTGACGAACGAGAGCTATGACGTTCTATTACTTGAAAGTGATGAACCTGCGACTTACAAGCAAGCTATGACGAGCCCTAGCTCCAAGCAGTGGCAAGAAGCCATGCAATCTGAATTAGACTCCATGTCTGAAAACCAAGTATGGGATTTGGTCGATTTGCCAGATGGCTACCAAGCCATTGGAAGCAAATGGGTTTTCAAACTGAAAAAGGACAAGGATGGGAAACTTGAAGTTTTCAAAGCTAGATTGGTTGCAAAAGGTTACAGGCAAGTCCACGGTGTGGATTACGATGAAACCTTTTCACCAGTTGCAATGCTAAAGTCTATTCGAATAATGTTAGCAATCGCTGCATATTACGATTACGAAATATGGCAGATGGATGTCAAAACTGCTTTCTTAAACGGCGTTTTAACAGAAACTGTGTTTATGACACAGCCTGAAGGTTTTGAGGATCCAAAGAATGCTAAAAAGGTATGCAAGCTAAAGAAGTCAATCTACGGATTGAAGCAGGCATCCAGGAGCTGGAATATACGTTTTGATGAAGCAGTCAGTGACTTTGGTTTCATCAAGAACGCGGACGAATCTTGTGTATACAAGAAGGTCAGTGGGAGCAAAATTGCTTTCCTAGTATTATATGTCGACGACATATTGCTTATCGGAAATGACATTCCTATGTTGAACTCTGTCAAGATTTGGCTTGGGAAATGTTTTTCGATGAAGGATCTAGGAGAAGCACAGTACATATTGGGCATCAAGATTTACAGAGATAGATCTAAAAAGATGATTGGACTTAGTCAAAGCACTTATATCAATAAGGTGCTTGATAGGTTCAAGATGGCGGACTCCAAGCGAGGCTACCTACCCATGTCTCATGGAATGACTCTAAGCAAGACTCAGTGCCCAAAAACACTTGATGAGCGTAGACGAATGAATGGGATTCCATATGCATCATTGATTGGTTCAATAATGTATGCTATGATATGTACACGCCCGGATGTTGCGTACGCACTCAGTGCTACGAGCAGATACCAGTCAGACCCAGGAGAGGCGCATTGGACTGCTGCCAAGAATATTCTGAAGTACCTGAAAAGGCACAAAGATGACTTCCTGGTCTATGGTGGAGATGATGAATTAATTGTTAAAGGCTATACGGACGCAAGTTTCCAAACCGACAAAGATGATTTCAGATCACAGTCTGGGTTTGTCTTCTGCCTCAACGGAGGAGCAGTAAGCTGGAAAAGTGCTAAGCAAAGCACCATTGCGGATTCTACAACTGAAGCGGAGTACATTGCTGCACATGAAGCAGCAAAGGAAGCTATATGGCTAAGGAAGTTCATAGGAGAACTTGGTGTAGTCCCCTCCATTAAAGGACCAATAGCCCTGTATTGTGATAATAACGGAGCTATTGCACAGGCAAAAGAGCCTAGACACCACCAGAGAGTCAAGCATGTACTTCGTAGATTTCACCTTCTACGAGAGTTCGTTGAAAGAAAAGAAGTCGAGATAAGCAAAATTGGAACTGATGACAACATATCAGATCCATTAACTAAACCTCTGCCGCAAGCGAAGCACAACTCGCACACTGCAGCTATGGGAATCAAGCATATTGGAGAATGGCTTTGATGTCTCTGTTTAATGTTTTAAAGTTTTAGAGTTTAAATCTTTGTAAAACATTATTGGTTAATCATTCACAATAAATGAAAGGAATTCATTTTTCCATTTAATTTGTGGTTTATTAAATGATGAGTCCCTTCAACTTGACGATATATTCAAGATAGACTGTCAGGACCAGTCCTGTGACTAAGAAATGTCTATCAAGTGAACTTGAATGTCAAAGGTTGAAAATGGTCCCTAATCGGAGTTTTCTATAAAATTGGACGCATAGAAAACGTTAGACGATTAGAATGCAAGATGACTAGTAGTTCTGTTTCTTGAACTATGTGGACATGGCAATGTCATAATCATTTGCATAGATACTTACTTTGGGAAGACTAGTATCGGACAAGACCTATGAAACTTTACTGTAAGAGATGAAAGTCTGTCATAAGTAAATTTCATTAAATTATTAGACACTAAATCCTCAATACCTGAGTGATTTGAGATTACTTGTTTGAGAACTGGTTGCTTTGACGTTGACCAACCGTCGCACCGTAAAAGGAGGCTATAAAGGCAACGCTCAGGTAATCACCTATCAAACGAAGTCTAATCTCAAGATCGCAAGATTGGGATTGTCCTCCCATAAATCGGGATGAGATGCTTAAAAGTTGTACAAGGCCACTCGGAGAGCTAGAAACTGTGAAATGCATGGCCGTGCTCGGATGAATCATAGGCTATGATTATCTGTTTATTTGATCAGTTGAACTCTGAAACCGAGGAACACCTCTGGACATAATAAGGATGACAACTCTTACCTTATGTTCAAGAGCAAGCATCTAGCGACAAAGGAATTAGGAAATGCACACTTGTCCCTAAGGACAAGTGGGAGACTGAAGGAAATAATGCCCTTGGTCCAAGTATGCATTCTATGTTAAGTCTAATAAATGCGGTTCAGTATTAATTAACAAGTTAATAATTCAGTGAGATCAAGTGAGCTGAATGCCTAGCTAGAGGCCGCTTCAGTTCAAGTGGAATTAATGATATTAATCCACAGCTTACTCTTGACTGAACCCGTAGGGTCACACAAATAGTACGTAAACGGATCAAGTATTTAATGGCATTAAATACTCCATCTATGAATATTCGGAACCGACGGATCTTGGTTTCAGTGGGAGCTAAGATCGTCACAGGCAAGAAATGAATACTCCGGAAACGATGATATTGCCGGAAACGGAAATATGGATCGTATCGGAAATATGAATATTATCCAAGTCGTAGATGTTGCCGGAAACGGAAACATGGTACGTATCGGAAAATATTATTGGAAATGGAAATATTACCAGAATCGGAAATATTGCCGGAAACGGAAATATTGTCAGAATCGGAAATATTACCGGAATCGGAAAATAATTTCGGAAACGGAAATATTAAATATTTGTTCGAAACGGAAATTAATTCCGGAATCGGAAATATTAAATATTGTTCGTATCGGAAATAAATTCCGGAACTGGAAATTTAATCGGAAGCGTATCGTACGAATTAGCATCGGACGAGGCCTGCCGGACGAAGGCCCAGCACGAAGCCGGGCCATCGCCCAGCAAGCACGCGCGCGCCACAAGCCCAGCCAAGGCAGGCCCAGCGCGCGCCAAGGCCACCGTTGCGTGGGCCGCGCTGCGTGGGCTGCTGCTCGCACGCGCATGGGCAGCCCTTGAGGCTGCCGTGTGTGTGTGAGTTTGTGCTCATGCGTGATTCCTAAATCTACAAGAGTCAGTGTATGATTAAATTTCTATTCCTAATTGGATAAATTAATTAAATAGAATTCATGTAGGATTCTAATTTCAATTAATTCGTATCCTACTAGGATTACGATTCCTTTTCCATAACTCTATAAATAAAGGCCTAGGGGTCATAATTTATACACAAGTTTCAAAGTATTCAAAAGTGAGTTTTTTGAGAGAAAATTAAAACACACATCTTGCTCATAAAGTGCCGAAATTTTCTAGTACCTTAAGGGCGATTCTAGTTGGTCAATCTTAAGGCGGATCCGGACGTGCTGTGGACTATCTACGGAGGGACGACACTTGGAGTCCTAAAGACTTGTTCTTGTTCGGTTCGGGCGCAGCTAGGGAGGGCACGCAACAAAGAGTATGCATCTAAATTATGCTATATGATTATGTGTAAATAATATGTTGTCCTGGGTTAATGGTTGTTTCCGCATGATCTATGTAATGTCATATGTATCATAACCTAACACCGTTCTATTCTACATCGACATTCTTGAACGAGATCAAGCCCGAAGGCCCTCATTCGAGTACAAATCAAACTAGTCCGAGAATCAAATCAAGTCAGTTTGTGAGCCAAGTCAAATTCAACGTGGAGATCAAATCAGAGGAGCAAATATTAGAGATTGTACCCAAATTCATCAAAAATCAATAAAATATATTTTGTTCACATTATTTTGATTATGTTATTTTTGCAGACTCGAAAATTTGTGTTTACAGATCCGAATTTGAGTTGCCTTCATTTTGGAATTCGGCTTTTTGGTCGGATTTCGAGTTGTTTTTAATCCGGATTTGGATTGAATGATTTTTCTTAGATTGGGTCTGTAAACACAAATCTAAAGTCTGCAAAATAAGAGAATCGAAATATGTGAACAAAATATATTTTTAAAGTCTGCAAAATAAGAGAATCAAAATATGTGAACAAAATATATTTTTATTGATTTTTGAAGTTTCTGGGTACAATCTCTAATATTTGTTCCTCTGATTCGATCTCCACTTTGTATTCGATTTGGTTCACGGACTGGATTAATTTGTACTTGGATGAGGGCCTTTGGGCTTGATCTCATTCAAGAATGTTGATGTAGAAATAGAATGACACGTCAGTTTTGTATGCTAGTTGTTATTCTTCCACCAGGATTATTTGATGTTGATTTGGTGTTACTCACGAACTTGTTTGATCTTCTTGAATAAGGGCCTCCGGGCTTGTTCTCGTCCAATGTTGATCTTCTAGAATGGAACGACGCGTCGATTTGAATGCTTGATGTTCTTCTTCTAGGGAGAGAGTTGTGACTTGACTGGTAGGGAGAGATTTGAGAGTTTTTGGTTTTGCCGTCTGTTTCTCCCTCTCCAGTAAACGAGGTAAAAAGGCATATTTATAGGATGATGGAAGCTTTTAGGGTTTTGGGTATTCTCTGGACCTTTTTGTTTGGACTTGGTAGTCAGGGCCCATTTATAATAGTTTAACCCGTTTTGTTGAGTTTTAACCATTAAAATAAATGATAAAAAAAACTAAATGGGCTATATTATTTTGTTTAGCCAAATTAATTAAATTTAATTGACCGTCAAATATATATCGAGTCAATATTTTAACTTTTGACCCAAATAATATCCAACGTGGCACGTTAACAAAGAATCAGATCCAAACTAAAGTGTCGTCTACACACTCAAGTACTCAACCATCTACATGGTGTATCTATAGTTTTTTAATACTTCATAGTAAGGTGTATAATTATTATTTTCATGGTCTTTAATGATAAATACATCTAAGATTAGTTGAGTAAAATGTCAATTCATCGAGAGAGATGAAAATAGAAAAATCCTCAGATCATCGGCAAACAGTCAAATGTCAATTCATCGAAAAAGATGAAAATAGAAAAGGCTTCGGGTCTATAGAAAGTGTGTTCCATAGTAGTAGGTGAAACTTAGATTAATTGAAACTTATTGGATCGGACAAAAGAGACAAATAGTGTTGCCGGAAAGTTATTGAGGAATACCGGAAATTTGAGAGTAAAAACATGAGGTGAAAACTTGAGGTGAAAAGTGAAGAAAAGAGAATTTTTATAAGGATAAATTCGTACTTTCATATTAGATTCCGCGGGTGTTTTTAGCATATGCGGACGTCGAATAGCGAAACACAAAACTTATCGAACTGGTTAAACTCGAAGTATGGAGTATTTTATACGAGAACCCCTTAATTACAAAATTGAATACGGAGTAGGTGTGTAATATCATCCGTCCAAAACGATTACAAAAGGCCCACAATGGTACATTGTCATTGTTATCAACAACCACCAAAAATAAAATAAAAATAAAATAAAAAAACCCATTTTTTCAAATTCAAACACATTTAAAACCATAAAACTCGCCTTTTGTAAAACTCGCCTTTTGTAATCTTTCATTTCCTATTTTCATCACTTACACTGTAAGAAATCAAACGTCGTCGTCTCCTTCATCTACATTCCTCCGCCGTAATGTCCGACACCGTAGCAGACGAAATCCCGGTCACCGGAGAAATGCATCAAACTCGCGACACCGAACAACCACAACCACCACCAGCACCACAATCGGCAGAAAATCTTTCCGAAAAGATGGAGAAGATGAACATTTCTGGTTCATCCTTCAGCATTTGGCCTCCAACTGAGCGAACCAGAGATGCCGTAATCAACCGTCTCATCGAGACACTTTCCACTCCATCCGTCCTCTCCAAGCGCTACGGATCGATGCCTTCCGACGAAGCTTCTTCCACCGCTAGAGCCATCGAAGAAGAAGCCTACAACGCCGCCGCCGATTCCTCCTCCACCACCGCCGCCGACGCGTCTTCTGGTCCGGCTTCCTCCATTGATGAAGGTATCGAGATTCTTCAGGTTTATTCTAAAGAGATTAGCAAGCGGATGCTTGACGCTGTCAAATCTAGGGCTGCAACTCCTCCATCCGAGGACTCTGCTGCACCTGAATCAGATCATGTTACCGTTAAAAGTGAGGAAGTTTCTTCTTCCGTTAATGATGAATCTTCGTCTTAGGGTTTCAATTCGATCGTCCAACCGTTGCAAGTGAGGATTTTTTTTCTTCTTCCGTTGATAATCAATCTTCGTTTTAGGGTTTCAATTTTTAATATCTATTGTTATGATTTGGTGATTAAGTTACTCCCAGATCTGTTGCTCGTATGACCTTTTTAATTTTTTATGTTTATGTTATGCCCGATCATCTACATTTTTTCTGTTAGGAGTATTCTAGATCTTTAATTATGTTTTTATGACTGCCATATGTTGCAATTTTTATATGAAATTGGGAATTTACCTGAATTCTGGTGTTTTGGCTACATAATTATGTTTACGAATCATCATTGTTGAAAATAATTAAGTTGTTGAATATTGCTATATTTGAAACTTGTAACCCTATTGGCCTATTTGGGGTTGTAGATGGGTGATTGAGAAAGGAAGTAAGTGGGTGGTGGTCATGGTGGATTGGTGGGTGATGATAGAACTGTTGGTCTTGATCAATTGCTAAAAGAGGGTAGTAGTTGCGAACTGGTGAGTGATTTATTTGTCGAGGAGTTCTGTAGGTGGCGAGAGGACCTAATCCGTGCCAATTTCATTCATTTTGTGAATTGTTTATATCTGGCGTGATTCGTGGCTAAAAGAGTGTAGTAGTTGCTAGCTGGTGAGTGGTTTATTTGATGAGGAGTGCTGTAGGTGGCGAAGAGGACCTAATCCGTGCTAATTTCATTCATTTTGTGAATTGTTGGTATCTAGTGTAATCCGTGGCTAAACGAGGGTAGTAGTTGCAAGATGGTGAGTGATTTATTTTATGAGGAGTTCTGTATGTGGCGAGAGGACCTGGTTCGTGCCAATTTCATTCATTTTGAGACCTGAGGAAATTCTGAATATCCCTCTTTGCTCTCCTATGAGGGGTGATATCTTTGTGTGGCAGTAGATTAAACATGGGCATTATTCGGTGAAGTCTGGATATCGCTTTCTTAGCTTCTACTACAAAGGATCGATAGAAGATGAGCCTAGTTTGTCTAGCTCGTCTAAAGTGTGGAAGATGGTATGGAATTTAAATGTGCCACCAAAGGTTTGAATGTTAGTGTGGTGACTTTGTGCTAAAGAGTTGCCGACAAGCAAAGGTATGCATAGAAGTTTTGAGAGTATTTCCCCTTTGTGTTTGAGGTGTGTGGAGCTTGTGATGAGAATGAGTATCATGCAATTTGAGAGCATTTTACCCTCCTTTTATACAGAATTTGTTCCACAGCTTTGAAATAAAAATCTCATCTTTAATACGATGATACGATGCACGATAGGGTTCCTCGCCATCCTGGTGAGGCTGTTGCAGGAGCTTGCAGCCTACCAAGAGGCAAAGACTAGCGTGTTGCTGCAACATTCGCTACTAGAAGGGGTTGCAGGTGCTGCAAGAAGGAGGAGTGAGGCTCGTTGGTCTCACGGTGTATAGGCGGTCAAGGTTAATATGGATGGGGCTAGTTTTGGCTAGGATGGAGTGGGGCTTGGATTAGTAATGAGGGATCACAAATTCACAATGGAGTAATACTACGAGCTGCCTGCCGACAAGCCAAAGATAAGTGGGAGGTAGTGATAATGATAGTGATAATGAGGAAATCTTTTGTTTGTGTTAAATTTATTCATGTTTTTAGGGACCCTAACTGAGCGATTCATGCCGTTGCTCATTTAAGTAGAGTTTGGAGGCTTATCCCTATTGTTATTGAAGATGTAATAGCCTTGGATTCTTGTTTTTCCGTTGCTGAAATCTATAGTCAAAGTAACACGCGAACTGTATACTTGATTTCAGACTGTTGGTTCAGACTTTAACACTTCGAGTTTTTTCAGTCCTTCCACTAAAATTCCTAGTGTAGAAGAAGCTCATTTAGTTTTGTTTCCTGTGCAGTGATTCAGCAATGCTAAGCCGGGATATGTCGAATGCACTGAGGTGGGCCGCATCGTTTCACATGGAAGCCGAGTTTTGCCGAGGTGACTGCATCATTAGTTTTGGTGTTGTGTCCTAGAAAAAAGGCTGAATGTAGTAGTATACTTCATACTTTGTTATTTTGGCTCAAAGCTGCTTGTATTATGTAGCTTCGCTTTTGGTACGGCTAAATGTTATGGTACTTGAGATTCGTTGTAACACATGGAATTTATATGACTTGTGTTTGAGTTTTTCTTATGATATAATCATGTTATCTGACCCGAATAACCGCTGGACGGCCCGGACATTTGATCGGTGGATGCGACTCCTAAAGTTCTACCTCCGACTCCAAATCCGATAAACTATTCTACCTCCGATTCCGACGGCAGTAAGAGAGTGTTAATGTTTGCAATCCTAAGATAATTACTCCATACTTAATTCTCGCTCATTTAATTTCTACCATTTAACTAGACCTGATCAAAAGGTGGGACGGGCTAAGGTTGGTTTGGGCCACTATACAAATATTAGCTCACTAAAATTGAGGCGGGTTGGCCTGAAAACGGGTCTAAATTTTTTATACAAAAATCCACTATTTTTCGGGTCGGGCTCATGAGAGCTACAATTAATACAATCGAACAAATAATGAATTTGATGAGAAATGAGAAGTTTAGTTAATAAGGGAGAGTTATAAAGTTTGGATTGATATATGTGCAAATCTCACATGTTCCGATTCTGATTCGCCTTCATTTTCGATTTAGAAATGTTGTTCGGTTTTGATATTTTTTTTCCCCCGGATTCGGATATCTTGATTTTTCTCATAACTGGGTGGGTGAGTATGAACTTACGGTAACAAATCTACCATACAAATTAATGATTTTTATGGTTTTTACGGAGTAACTTAACTTATGATGACAAATCTTATGATGACAAATCTTATATGTGGGTATGAACCTTATTCCAATCGACATGGTACAAAGATACTGTTTATCAATGAATTAATTTTAGTTTTTTCTATAAAAAGAAATAGATATGTTCGGCTCACGCTTTTGATCATCTTTATCTCGAACATAACCCTTTTCTTTGAAAATTCGATCTTACCTTTAATATCAGGTAATCAGGCGTGCTATCTTTAAAAATTATGTATCTTTTTTTTTTTTTTTTGACGGATAAAAATTATGTATCTTAATTGTACTTAACTGTGATTTTTTTACAATGTCCGATTTGAGTTCAATCCATTTTTTCAAGTTCGGGCCGATATCGGAATGTTACACCAAATTACCCTAGCCGGTTTTATTCCCAACCCATTTGGTGAGGCAGGACAATTGCATTTGGGGGATTTTACAAACTTAAGCATTTAAGTTCGAGAATTTAATACGAACAACTCTATAAATTTACCTATAAATATAAAATAAAATCAATACTCCGTATTCAATATCCCCATTTCACCATTTACCAAACAAAAATCAAATTCCTTTTACAAAAGAGAAAATCATTGTTGGAAAAATTAAAAAACGTCACAGCATTACGCAATCTGTTCTTAATTTTTTGACTGTAATTTTCTAAAAATTTACTGCAAATCAGTGGAAAAAAAAGAAGGCAACTTTTCCAGGTAATTTTGTTCAGTTTCTCTTCGAAATAATTTGTTCTTGAATATTTATAGTGAAATTTAAATTTTTAATCATGATTCTTAGGCACTTTTATTTATTTATTTTATTAATCTTTGTTATGATGATAATTACGCAATTGATTCATACGCTTCATGTTCTCTGTGTTTAGATTACTTTATATGATTAAATTCTTTTTTTTTTTTTGTTACATAATGTATGATTTAACGATTAATGATCACATTTCTAGGATAAATTCTGGGTTAAAGGGTTGATTTTGTTGAGTTTACAATGAAATTGGTGAAATATTTTGATGGGGTTTTTAATACTTTTATGTTTTTGGGTGGATTATTGGAAGAACTAGGTTGAAGTTTGATGATATTATGGTTAAACGGAGCTTAAACCGAATATTTTATCAAATTGGTGCAGGGTGACTACTAGTCTATTACTGATTTCTTGAAAGTTTGGTTTGATTATAATGCTTTCTAATACTTGTATTAATTTATAAACCTTGTTAATTATTATAGTATATTTTCCTGATAATAATTCTTCCTACTAGTAATTTTCTAATCGGTGTAGGTTGTGTCGTCGTGTCGTGTTAGAGATTGCCGGCTTTAGGAGTTATTACAAACTTTTGTATAAGACGGTTTTACACAAAAAACCACATTAGTATCATATAAGTTAAGCAATGAAATCAATTAGTTTAAGCACTGGAATCAATTAGTTAGGCACTGAAATTAATTAGTTAAGTACTAAACTAATTAGTTAAGCACTGAAACTAATTAGTTAAACAAAGGAACCAATTAGGTAAGCGATCAAAGTGGTCTTTTCGGTAAGACGGTGTTACACAAAAGTTGGCGATTAGTTATGGTGACTTACTGGTTTCTTGAAAGTTGGGGTTTGATTAAATTGCTTTATAATTTATAAAGCTTGTTAATTAATAGTAGCATTTTCTCTGTATTGGAGATGTAAAAGCATCTTTTAATCAGCAGCTGAAGTTCCATTTGTTAGAATTTTTTGTTTTGGACTTTTGTAATAGTTAGCATAATACTACCTCCGTTCCCGAATTATCTTTACGTTTTCTATTTGGACGGTAATTAAGAAACTTTGATGAGTATGTGATGGTCAGGTGGGGGCAACTGGCATAATATGTTGGCAAAAGTGTGCCCATTGATTTTCAGCCATCCTTTTAAGAATGTGCATAGCACAATTGTTCTGTTTCAAACTATTATAGGGGTAAAACCGTAAAATCATGTCGTATTCTCAATTACGACGGGTTTTGGGATTGAGGCTTTGTCGTTGTTGTGACAGCTTTTAACGTCTGAATTCTAGACGGAGGGAGTAGTTTCTAAGTTTATGAAAAAACCCTTTTCATTTTAAAGAAACAAGAAAAATGAGGATTCTTGTGTTGGCTTTCTCGTGTGCGTGTGTGTGTTTGTTAGTGATGCATAATAGCATAACGTAGTTATGTTATATGAAGCGATTATGATGGTGATGAACTCTTCGGTTCAATGTGCATCACTTTCCTTGTATGATTCTTTGCTGTAACTGATCAAATTACGTAGGAAAAAAGGAAAGTTACAACTTACAAGTGACAGAATGGAGAGATTCTTCATGAAAATTCGGCTAATCACAAGTATATTCCTAAGTTTCTGACTTGTTTTTTTGAAGCACATCTTTACTCTTCCAAGTATTCATCTGTAGTTTCTAACTCAGTAATTCATCAAGAACAGGAAGATTTTTTTTTGTTACTGACCACTGTAGGAAATGCTTATCGCGTAAATATTTTTGTTAAACATTCTGTTATTTTGTTGATTGAACTTACTTTGGGGATATGTTGTGTTTTCTAGGTAAAAATTTATCAACTTTTCTAGGTTTGGTAAAAGAAACTGTAAAATCATTAGAAATACTTAAGATGGTTGATAAGTAGAAAAATCAAATACCAAAGTATCTGACTTGTTTTTTGAAGCATATCTTTACTCTTCCAACTTCCAAGTATTCATCTGTAACTCCTAACCCAGCAGTTCATCAAGAACAGGAAACAAATTTTTGTTACTGACCACCATAGGAAATGGTTATCGCGAAAACAGTTAAAAGTCGAGTAAATATTAATGTTAACCATCCTGTTTTTTTGTTGATTTAACTTACTTAGGGGATATATTGTGTTTTCTAGGTCAAACTTAATCAACATTTCTGGGTTTGGTAAAAAAAACTGTAAAATCACTAGAAATACTTAACTCGTGTTGTTTCTGAAGTTGGAAATGGTTATCGCGATAACAGTTAAAATTCTAGTAAATATTAATGTTAACCCTTCTGTTATTTTGTGGATTTACTTACTTTGGGGGATATATTGTGTTTTCTAGGTAAAACTTTATCAACTTTACTGGGTTTGTTGGTAAAAGTAACTGTAAAATCACTAGAAATACCTAAATCATGTAGTTTCTGAAGTTGGATTTTTGTGTGCAAATTTTTGTTACTGACCATTGTAGGAAATGGTTATCGCGATAACAGTTAAAAGTCGAGTATATTAATGTTAACCATTCTTTTATTTTGTGGATTTAACTTACTTTGGGTATATATTGTGTTTTCTAGGTAAAACTTTATCAACTTTACTGGGTTTGTTGGTAAAAGTAACTGTAAAATCACTAGAAATACCTAAATCATGTAGTTTCTGAAGTTGGATTTTTGTGTGCAAATTTTTGTTACTGACCATTGTAGGAAATGGTTATCGCGATAACAGTTCAAAGTCGAGTATATTAATGTTAACCATTCTTTTATTTTGTGGATTTAACTTACTTTGGATATATATTGTGTTTCTAGGTAAAACTTTATCAACTTTTCTGGGTTATTTTGGTAAAAGAAACTGTAAAATAACTAGAAATACTTAAAATCATGTTGTTTCTGAAGTTGGATTTGTGAATTTGACTTGCTTTGGGGATATATTGTGTTTTCTAGGTAAAATCAACTTTTCTGGGTTTTTCGGTAAAAAGTAACTGTAAAATAACTAGAAATACTTAAAATCATGTTGTTTCTGAAGTAGGATTTGTGTTTGCAGAATGAGTCAGTTGATGAATACACCAGCTTTACCAGCAGAGGGACCAATAAAGAGGAAGCGTGGGCGCCCACGGAAAGACGAGAGAACTCCAGTTTCCGGCCTACAAGGGGAGGGATCTGGTGTACTCAAACCCACAGAAAACACTCCATCAAAAAAAGGCAAAGAGAGCATCGAAGATGTCGATGTTGATGATGATGATGATGAAGATGACAACAACAATGATGAGATGATAGGGCAAGTGGTTACAGGAATTCTAGAGTATGCCTTTGATGCAGGGTATTTCCTAACTGTTAGGGTTGGGGACAGTAACATGTGTTTAAGAGGCATTGTGTTTAAAGAAGGTTGTGTTGTTCCCGTTACCCCGGAAAATGATATTGCTCCTAATGCTAAGATGTATAAGAGGAAAGAATTCCCTGTCAAAACTGGTCGTGATTCTTTGATTCCGACTCAAAACAATGGAAATCAACAACGAAAGCTTCCTGCAGAAACTACTGTCATTCAGAAAGAAGATGAGAATTTACTCCGAGAAGGGAAATCAGATGATAAGGAAGAACAGTCACAGAGATTATCAGATCATAAGGAACAACAAGAGAGATCGTCAGATGATAAGGAACAGAAGTTATCAGATGATAAGGAGCAAGAGAAGTTATCGGATTGTAAGGAACAGCAGGAGAAGTTATCAGACGATAAGGACCAGGAGAAGTTGTCTGATGATAAGGAGCAGCAAGAGAAGTTGTCTGACGATAAGGAGCAGCACGAGAAATTGTCTGACGATAAGGAGCAGCATGAGAAGTTGTCTGACGATAAGGAGCAGCCGGAGAAGTTGTCTGATGATAAGGAGCAGCCGGAGAAGTTGTCTGATGATAAGGAGCAGCAAGACTTGTCAGAGCCTCCAATGAAGCTGCAGAAAACAGATCAAATGACCTCAACTCACTCAAATGTGGAGGAAATTGTGACTTTTGAAGATGCTGTCAAGTCTACTGAAGCAGAAAATAATACTGTTTCGCACAAGGAAACACCGATTAATCAACCTGAAGCTGCGTTTTCTGTAAAAGACTCATCATCAGTAGATGTTCAGACAGTCATGGAGCAGGAAATTTGTAGGAGTTCGGAGTTTCAGATTAGCATGGACGATGAAGATGAATTGTCTGAACCGCCTAGTGATGCAAGTCCAATGGCAATTGATCAAATAGGGGGAGAAGAATGATTAGGTGAGGTGAAGAAATGGATTTAATTGCTCTGCAATTTTTTTGTTAACAATTTTTTGGTCATTGCAGATTAGCACATGTCAAACAACATAGACTTAGACTTCATCCTGAGTATTGCATGGGATGATCCTATTTTTTTTTAGATTTTTCTTGAATTTTTTTGTTGTCGCAACAGGCGAACTTGTAGTAACTGAAGTTTTCATGGTTTAGTTTTGTTAAATTTTTTTGGAAGTTTATTTTAGTAGTATGTCATTTGGTAAATGGTTGTTATATCTGATGCATTAATCTTTCTTGGATGCTTTATTTTTATTTTTTGGTGCATAGATAACCAGAAAGGCAAGGCGACAAATGATATAGACGAAATTCGATTAATCCCAGCCTCCCAGGTCTTGGGTACTGGTAGTACCATTCTCTAAAGACTTTGCCAACTAAGTTAGTTGACATCTACTTTTTTGGATGCCTTTGAGACACCAATGCACCTTGTTTTGGACTAGAACTTGAGCAAATGATGGTTTTAATAGACTGGTTTTAAGAAAAACTTGTTGCATTATTTTGTAGTGTGAATAAAACCGAGGTGCGAGGATGCCATACTAATGTGTTACTCGGGCACATTTACAAATGTCAAACACGGGTACATAAACTGATACACAATTGTTAGAAGTATCAACAAAGTCTTTTATGATTTTGGTCCAACATGAACTGTTATGCGCCGAGCTCATGATCAAATTCAAGTTTTTTTTTACAAGAATGTGCTAAATATTGAAGCTTATCTTAGTATGTCATATGATAAACTTCAATATCTATCCTAACAGAGACGAGAGACTCAAACCTAGAATCTAAAGGAAAATCATTACTACCATGATCATTGTCAATCATTATTGAAAAACTTCTGCGTAAGACCGTCTAACGGTTAGACCATTTTTTTGGCACTAACTAAACTAGTGTAAAACATAACTAAAGTAATAAAATCATAACTAATTGAATAACAAAATAGTTAAGTTATAAAGACAAATAGTTAAATGTATGAGTCGAATAGTTATTATTTTTGAACAAACTTATTATTAACTAAAACTCATAAAATCTTAACAAATTGATCTCATTGCTTAACTAATCAGTTCATTGTTTAACTAATTGGTTCAGTGCTTAACTAATTGGTTCGGTTGCATAACTAATTGAGTTCGTTGCTTAACTAATTGAATTTCATATTTAACTAATTGATTTCAGTGGTTAACTAATTAGTTAAAGTGCATAACAAATTAGTTCCAGTGCATAAAAATAGTCAAACCGTCAGGCCGTCTTTCCTAAAAGTTTGTAATCATTATTTCCAAGGCAAAATCTTAACGACAAAACAAATAAATACACATCCCTCTTTTAATTATCACACCCAAAAGTCGTAAATTATAATTTGGAGAATTGGAGTATATATATAACCATTCTATAAACCTATCATTCTACCCTTCAAAAAAAAACCCTATCATTCTATGTGTTCATCATTCATGTTGACATATGCGTTGCATATTTAGAAGTACTCACCGTATAAGATGCACGTTCCATATCATGTATGCCGATCCAAACATTTGCTACTAATCACTAAACTCATAAATTTTAGAAAAAAAATATTTCTTTCTCTAAGCTCATACTTAAAATTAAGGATTGTGAAATTAGTAAAATATAATTTTGTTTGTATATATTCCTAATAAAGAGAGGTTGAAAATCTAGTTTTTTTTGTTGTGGTTGGGCCATTGGTGTGGGTGAAAGGGTTGTCAAAACGGTCTATGATCGATTACTGATTGGGTCTAACTGGTTTAGATATATCCGATAATTTATACTTCCTCCGTCTTTAATTAGTCGCAACGTTTTCCTTATATGGACGCTTCTTATTACTTGCAACGTTTCTATTTTTAGTAAACTTTTTCATACAAAATACCAAAACTGCCCTTACTAAATACTCCTAACTTCCATCATTAAATTTAATACTTATCCTTTCATTTAATTAACCCACCCACCTAACAAATTAAGTGCTCCTTCAATTCCCCCCTTTCACGTGAGTTTACTCACACTCCCACCTTCTCATTTCTAGAAACCTCTCACAAGTCACAACTCATCTCTCTCTCTCTCTCTCCAACTCCCCCAAAAATCACGATGAAGAACCCTAGTTTTTTCCTCCTCTCAATCGATCAAATTTTCGTTGTGCATGTAATTTTTTTTGGTGAATAAATCAAATTCAACTTCAAAAATCTACACGTGATCTTTAAATTACTCGATTTCTGGGTTTTGATCTTCAAATTTCTGGGTTTGATCTTCAAATTTCTGGGTTTTGATCTACAAATTTCTCGGTTTTTATCTTAAAATTTCAGGGTTTCTGGGTTTTGATCTTAAAATTTCTGGTTTTTGATATTCAAATTTCTGGGTTTGATCGATTTCTGGGTTTTGATCTTTAAATTTCAGGGTTTTTATCTCCAAATTTCTGGGTTTCTGGGTTATGATCTTACAATTTTTGGGTTTGGATCTTCAAATTTCTGGGTTTGGATCTTCAAATTTCTGGGTTTTTTCTTTTACACGACTTCAATCATAATTTGCTTGATCTTGGATCGATTATGTCTTCATCGGAAGAAAATACGCGTCGGGGTAAGATCCTAAGTAGGTGGGTAAGGAGATCAGAAAGGGCCAAGAGATCGAGAAATTGGAAGGCTGAACCAGATTCTACATCATCTTCTGAAGAATCTGACGAGTTCATCCCTAACACAGACGATGAAGGTGAGTGCAAAAATGCAATTACGTTCTTAACTATTCTTAACCTTGATTTTACTTTTGGGGGCATATTGATCATTGGTTTCGAAGATTTGTGGTTTGTGTCATCAACAAACCTGATGACCTAATTCTAAAATATCAATATTGTTAGGTGGGTTTTGGGGGGCATATTGATCTGGCAACTTTGTTTTATAATTCCTGTCTTGATTGGTACCCTTGCATTTCTTTCCTGCATTTTTTATAACTCCTGTCTTGATTGTTACCCTTGCATTTGTTTCCTGCATTTTAGAACACCAGTGCTCTTATAATCATAGCTTCTCTTTTATTTGGCTCTCTTTGTTGCATTTATTTTAATCAAGATCGACAATTTAATCGAAGAATCAATCAAATTGTGCTGTGATTTTCTGCCAATTCTGGGACAAGTTCAAAAGAAATTATAATTAACCAGCATTGCTTACATTCAAATTTTAATTTTTTTTGGGGTTTATGAGTGGGTGTGGATCAGATTTTGGACGTAGGACCGGGTTTTGATCTGAATGTCGTAGATTATGCTCTTTATTTGATTCTTATTGTCATTGAAATGGTTGATCTGGTAATTTATTCTCTCTCTTCTTCTCATATTCTGATCTGTTTGTCAATCTCTTCTTTGTTTATATTTTTAAATCTTGATTTTAAGATTCAGGAATTAATATAATTTACAAATAATATTAGGTTGTCTATTTTTACAATGATTGTTAGTATACAATGATCAAGCAATGCAACACTGTCTAAGATGTTTCATGGCTTTCAGGTCAAGATCAGCCTGACCCGGAAATCGATCCAGACGGCTATTGCAAGTATTTGAAAGGGAAGTTGCGTGCTTACAACAACCCCGCTCAGGGACTAAGGTCTTCAAAGAAGGTGGAACCTAAATCCACCACCTCTACAACAATCCAACAACAACCATCACCTGCTTGGCCAATGAGGCCAATGAGGCTTCCGTTTTTCTATTGCACGCCTCCCGTCGTTTTATTTAAGGGTACAATGCCAACTTCCCCTCCACAAGATTCTCTAATGAATGATGAAAATTTAGTTGCGCCAGAGATGCCTAATCATATAATCTGGTCTGCTGATCGATCACGTGAAAGGAACCCCAAATTTGGAGTGAGTAATCTTGATAGCCCCTCACCTTCACCTCCACCGGATAATTATGATTCGGATGAGACTCGGTCTACTTGATCTGGTATTGTGAGCGCTTCAAATCCAGCTAAGTCAGACTTTCTAACCCACTCTACAATTAATCATTGTTATTGGGTATTATGTTGCCTTGTGTTGTTTCTTGTTGGTTGGGTTGCCTGTTTGGTTGATGCTGGTTGGGTTGTGTTGTTGGTTTGGTTGCCTGTTGGTTCGATGCTGGTTGGGTATTATGTTGCCTTGTGTTGTTTGTTGTTGTTTCTTGTTGGTTGGTGTTGCTGGTTGGCCTGCTGGTTGGGTATTATGTTGCCTCCTGTTGTGTTTCTTGTTGGGTTGATGTTGCTGCTGCCTGTTGTTAGTTGCCTGTTGTCAGTTGCCTGTTGTTAGTTGCCTGTTGTTAGTTGCCTGTTGTTAGTTGCCTGTTGTCAGTTGCCTGTTGTCAGTTGCCTGTTGTTAGTTGTCTGAGTCACAAGGAGGTTAAATGATGAAACAAAATTAAAAAATTCAATGGATGTTTGAGGGATCAAGGTGCTTGCTACCAAATTGGTGCACCTATTTCTAAATTGTGTGATCGTCACATGAGTTAGATTGGTGTTCCCAATTTACGTGAGGCAACACTTCTGTTATGCTCACATCCATTATGTAATGCTCAATGATGGAATCCTGAGAGCTTTGTTATTAAACATAAGTGTCGATCATAAATACGAATAACATGAAATCAGCAATGCCTAATAAGGTGCTCCATTCCATTCATTTGCCATCTAGTTTTTTACAAAAGTAGTTGGATTTACATTCATTTACCAACTGGTTTACCTCTAATTTCATCACAAAAACTAAAAGTTTTCTACATCTTCACAAAATGTCAATGTCTTCAAATTAATTACAAATATTCTTTGATCTTCACAAAATGTTTTTGCATAAACGTTGAATCTTCACAAAAAGTTGTTCTTCTTCACTCCGGGTTTGTCCAAAAAGTTTCTTTCTTCTTCAATTGGTAGGCCCCCTTGCTAAAATCTTCCTGCTTTCTTCTATCAGCTCTTCTGGAACCTCCACTTGAGTTGGGAGAATACCCAACCTGTCCATTGCATGCTTTTTGTTATGGGGGTTTTTGTATTTATTTGACCCTTCAACTTTCAGTATCTCCAACATGCAATATTGAAGATGTAGCCAATTGTAGTTCACGAGTCTTGGTTCATAAGCTTGAAAAGCATCTTCCACTGATTTTAAAAGTTCCTTTGTATCCTTAGGAAAGGCCTTGTATTGTAGTGATTGAATAGCTCTGAAAAACCCCAAGTCTAACACATTCAAATCTGGGCTTTGTGCTGGTTGGCATGTTAATCTGATTTTAAAACCGTTTTTAGTAGCTGCTGCTCTAAATTCGGCATCATCGACACTTATGTGTGGCTTAGCATTATCTTGTTGAATCCATATCTCCTTGCATGCATTAGCAGGCCATTTGGCCATGATTGCTGGCAGCACTTCTTCAATGAGTTTTGCTCTGATAACCTCCCTAGTGATACTTACAATCGCCTTTGTTTCTGGTGTGCCCCTGTCTCTGTTTTTTGAGCTTCTTTGTGCTTCGACAGTGTAAGTGAAAGGAAACATACCAATCTTCCCATCCCACAATATTTCTCCATTTGTTCCTAGGATAGGTCTGGCTACGCAACCCATGAACATCATCTTTGGTATGTAGTTTTTGTTTTGGCATGCTCTATAAGGTTCGTCTTCCCATGGAAAAAGATAAAACTTCTGACTTTTTTGACTCATGTAAAACCATTTCTCATCAATGTGAATTACATTGTACATTGCTGAAAATTTAGGTGGTGTGTTCACATTTCTAGGAATAATTTGCCTCAAAACATGTGCAATTCTAGCTATCTTGTGAGTAGGTGTGACAGAAGGTTTAAGGCTGCTGCTACATGCTCGTATTTTCCCTGATTTAATTAGTTTATAAACTGTTGATGGATGAATGTCAAGTGCATCTGCTATTTTTCTGATTGTGGTTCTTTTTTCTACCGGTATAGCATGTAGTCGATCTAAGTCCCAATCCTTACACTTCCTTCCCACCTTACCAGGTTTCTGCCCCTTCACATCTATCGTTTCCCCCCTTCTAATTTGTATTTTTGCTTTTGACCAATACCTCCAAACAGTGGTTCTGTAAACATTAAACTCTAGAGCAATTTCAATTTGTGCACGTGGAGGTATTTTTAATTCATCATTTGCAAGCAAAAGAAGTTTGTCAATCATGTGTTTTCTTTGGAAATCGGTTAATTCACGTGATTGTGTTGTTCTACCCCCTAAGTTACGAATAGGTATTTGATTATCATTATTTAAAACTGCTGAATTTTCTACCTTTTCATCATTTTCAGATTCATCATCAGAATACCATACCTCCATGTCCGGATCAAACTCGAGTAGTTCCTCAAGTTCAAGAAGTTCCTCAACCGAATAATCGTCCATTTGTTGCTGTTGATGTTGTTGCCGGTTCGTGCCTGCCTTTTGGTGTTCTGCGCTGTGCTTCCTCGTGACCAGAATTTTGCCCGAAAGTGATGTGTGTGCAAGTGGAAGATTACATTTAAGTGTTGGTTTGAAGAATTGTGTTTTTTAGATGTGTACTGTTATCTGAAAAATGAGGCTTTTGCTTGTTTTTATAGTTGAATTTTTTTTGTACTTGCTGTTAAAATATTGGAGGGAAATTTGAACTGTTTTCAGCCTCCAAATTTGGTGAAATTCAGAAAAGGGTTGTAGTTGTTGTTAACATTTTGGAGGGAACTTTTGGAGGGAACTTTACCAACAATTTCAGAAATTTATTCTCTCTTATTTTCACGTGATCACATGGGATTATGGTCCCCACTTATAAATTTCAGAAAATAATGGTCCACATCTTTTATTTTAATGTAATCAAATATTATCTCTCTCTCTCTCTCTCTTATTTTAAGTAATCACATGGGCATTATGGGAAGAAACCCCACCTCAACTTTCTCATTAAATTCCGTGCCATTTCTCAACGTTGCGACTAATTAAAGACGGAGGAAGTATATTTTTTTTTTCAGACGACATATCGGATAATGTTTTGGGCGAAGCAAAAAGTGCGCGTATAAGGTGTACAATAAATTTATTGTACACCAAGATAACTTTTATGCAGTTTTTTATAACTTTAACCTAGTTTTTGTAACTTTTATATTATTAAAAAAATATTGATAGATAAAGATTTTAAAAGGTTAAATGATTAATTTTATACATTAGCAGTGATTTTGAAGAAATAATTTTTATTTAAATGAATAAATTTATCACTAAAAAATACGGAGTAGATAACTTTTACATATATAAAAGTAGAGTTAAGATAAAGAATGGGGTCTCACCTTTGCGATTTTTCACCGTTAAGGACCTAAAGCTTTTTTTTCCACCGTTTAGGACCTGTAAAGCATATTCCGGCCAAAATCAAATAATAATTCTGAAAGTTTAGTCCCCATGGTTAAAAGGTTAGTCCCCATAGTTAAAAGATTAGTCCTTTACACGTGTCAACGTATCATTTACGGTGCAATAAACAAGAAGCCAATTAAATCCTTACACGTGTCACAACAAATGGGTGAAAAAAATAAAATGACTGAACTAAAAGGAGGGACTCGCTTGGTTGTGCCATTTGGTTTATGTTGGATGTGCTACTGTAATTCTTGGTTGTGCCATTTGATTTGTTTACTCTTTTTGGAATCTGGTAAAAATCAGATTGGATGTGCCTTTGTTGTTTAAGATTGTCTTTGTTATTATTCATGTAATACTCCGTAGTCCGTAGTAAACAAGAAACGAAACTGTATTAGGAGGATTCAGAACTAAGATAAGCTTTAGTTACCTTTTCTTGTTTAATGAGGTATCTAAAGTTTTATTCATGGTTTTATCTTTTTTTTCTTCTTTTACTAGTTTCATTGGATATCGATCAACAGGGTAAGTTTATTGGCCGAACTATTGTCTTTAAGGTTATAAAGTAGGTTTATGATGTTCAAAAACTTACCCTGTTGATATCCAGAAACCTACAAAAACAACGGTCATTTTATGGACATTTTAATTCAAGGTAAAATTTCAGATTTTAATTATATGCTTTAAATTACTTTTTTTTTAAAAAAAAAAATATGCTATGGTTAAAGGTGAGTTAAAGGCGAGTTAACTCGCCGGAAAGTGAAGTTAAGGTCCCAAATGGTGAAAAAATAAGGTGCAGGTCCCAAAGGGTAAAAAAAACTCAAAAGGTGAGTCCCCAAACATTAGCTTAACTCTATAAAAGTAACTTTTAAACATTTTGAGTAAACTTTTACTCCGATGTACAATATTTATTGTACACCACTTGTAAACAAGAATTTGTGTGGGCGAAGTTAATGAACAAAATGTGAAAATTTCATTTTCGAGTCCTGTACGGGTAGCCCTACCGGTATGCCGGTAGGACAACCCATAACAGCTGTAACATAGACATACTCACAAGAAGCACCAAAGGTGCAGTCGGCATCCAGGGTTTACAAACCCAGTCGGCAGTTCTCTGACATCATCTGCCTATCAGAGCCGAAAGGGAGGATCCGGAACCAACGGGTAATAACCCGGGTCCTCCGTACAAATAACCCGTCTATATATACGGACCCCCATCAATGCCAAAGGTACGCAATTCCAATCCAATCATTCTTATGAGCATTTATTACAGAGCTATCAGCATAATCTGACTTAAGCATCGGAGGGGTAATTCTCGGATCACCCCCGAGACTAGTTAACGGCTTCACTGCGCAGGATCCAGTCAGCAACCTCAGTCGGGAGTCAGTCATCCTTTTCCTGTTCCGAGTCCGCTGCCGGAACAATTGGCGCTAGAAGGAGGGGACCCCCACTTGTAAGCAGAACCCACAGCCAGGCAAAACAAAAAAAAAAAAAAAAAAAAAAAGAAAAAAGAAATCAATCATAATCATCACCCTTGAAAATGGAGAGTACGCAGTCAGATTCGTATAAGAGAAGCAAAAAGCAGGCCTCGAAAGCAACCCCACAGAGTACGCAGACGACAAAAACAACAACCCCATTGAAACCCACGCTATTCTCGGCAGAACCAATAATAACACCCGTCAATGACCAACCCACCCCCCAGCTAGGGAGCCAGTCGGTCGTCAGCAAAACTACGACTGCAGCAACACCCTTGCATGTTCTGGGATACTCAGTCGAGGACGACGACTCAGAAGGAGAGCCCAAAAGCCCAGCCCAGGACGATACGCAAATGCCGTCTGAACTCGCCGGTCAGTTCTCGGAGGAACAGTTGGCTACAGCAAGAGCGGTGATGGCCGCGTTGTCGGCCTTGAAGCCAGCAAGAAAGGCAAACATAGAACCTGTACCCAGGACAGTCATACACCAGACTGCAGAAACACCAGTCGGCGAAAAACGGAAGAGATTGCCGATAAGAAACCTATTCGGAGAACAGATCCTAGTGCAACAAGAACAACACCCAAATACAAACCAGGCGATTGCTCTGCGCAGTCGGCCGGAACCCATGGTCATCGAAGAGACAAGAGAAGCACCCCAGAGATACGCGTCGCGCCGTTACACCATCCAACCTGCAAACTCCCCCCTGTGCGCGGACATTCTGGAGGAACCAATGGAGAAATTGAAGTTCCCACTCTGCAAGTACGACGGATCCACAGATCCGGAGGTCCACTGCAACACATTTGAGCAACATATGATGTTGTATACAGATTCCGACGCCATGTGGTGCAAGATATTTCCCTCAACGCTGCTGGGAGTGGCATCCGGCTGGTATAAGGGACTACCAAAGGGGTCGGTATATAATTACCGACAGTTAGAAACAGAGTTCATGCTACGGTTCATCAGCCGGCAGCAGAGAAAGAAAACGTCGGGAGAGCTGATGGCAGTCACCCAGAGAAGCGGAGAATCCTTAAGAGATTACCTCACCAGATTCAACAACGAGTCCACCAGCATACCAAACTTGCAGCAAGAGATAGCTGTGGTGGCCCTGATGAGAGGAATGAACCACTGCGAGTTCAAAAAATACTTGGGAAGAAAATCCTTCACCGATTTGGGAAGCGCACTGATAAAGGCCCACGAATACATCAAAAGCGACGAGCTGATGACAATCCCAAATCACTATCAGTCGGCACAGACCAGAAATGCCGCACCAAGGCCGGTTCAGCCGGCGCAGCAGAATCAGAACAGGGGGTTCAGAAAGGATGAACAGAGGAAAGACCCAAGAGGGAGGGATTACCAGAAACAATCAACCAGCATATACCCCACATTCCACGAATACACTCCATTGAACGCCCCAAGAGCCGCAATTTACAATGTCAACAAGAACAAAAACTGGAAGAGGCCTCCACCAATGAGCGACAAACCCCGACCACAGTCGAAGTACTGCGCATTCCATGATGACTGTGGACACTATACGGAAAACTGCAGAGATTTGAAGGATAACATCGAGGATATGATCAGGAGAGGCTATCTGACACAATATAAAGCCCGACAGAACAACAACAACCAACAGAATAGCAATTGGCAAAGCAATAACACAAACAACAGATTACCATCCACCCAAACACCGCTCCGAATAGAGCAGAAAGCACCAGAAACCAGTCGGAATGGGGAGGCTAGAAACAGTGGCCAGAAGGGGCCGACAGTATGGGTCATATCTGGAGGACCGTGCCATGGAGGAACAATCAGTGGAGCCGGCAGAAGTCTGGGCGAACACCGCCACCTGGTAAACTACCACAACACCATAAAATGGTCGGCAACCCAAGTCATGCCAAATATTTCATTCACCCCAGACGACTGTCGCGGAATTATATACCCTCACGACGATCCACTGGTTTTGGGCCTCGAAATAGCAAACTTCCCAGTGAAACGAATATTGGTGGATGGAGGGAGTTCAGCGAACATTATCTTTTGGGAAGCCTTCGTTCAGCTGAAAATAGACGAGACAGAACTCACACGAGTCAACTATCCTGTGATAGGATTCTCCGGAGCCACAGTCTTCCCGGAAGGTAGCATCAGGCTACCAGTGCAGATTGGAGAAGGTAGAGCCGCAAGGGACCTAATGGTAGACTTCTTAGTAATCAAAGTGCCTGCTGCATACAACGTAATAGTGGGCCGGCCATTCATCCACGATGCACAAGCAGTGGTATCAACATACCATCTAACTATGATATACATGTCTAACTTTGAGAAGGCTGAAAGAATCCGAGGCAGTCAAGATTCAGCAAGATCATGCTACTTGACGGCATTAAAAACACCAGGCCGACTGACCCCATCCAGGAATATAGCGAGAGAGGCAGCAACGAAAAGACCGGCAAAGGGTCAAGCCCCAAGATTGGGGGGCGAGTCATCTCTTTTGCCCAAGAAGGAGAAAAGGCAGAAAATGGAGTCACCCACAATCGAAAGCATCGAAAAGGGGACTTCTCTACCTAGGGTAGAGGCCGGAGGAAGGTCAGAAGAAGTCGAGCTGGTAGAAGGAGAAACTGGCAGAACAGTAAAATTAGGAACCGACATTGACCCCCAGTTGCGGGTAAACATGATCGGTCTGTTGAGAGAACATGCGGATGTGTTCGCATTTTCCGCAGACGAAATGCCCGGTATAAGCTCGGAGGTAATCGAGCACCGACTGAATGTCGACAGAGCAGTCAGGCCGGTAAAGCAAAAGAAAAGAAACTTCTCAACAGAAAAAAAATCAAGCAATACAGGAAGAGGTAGAAAAGTTGTTGGCAGCAGGATTTATTGAACCATGCGACTACCCAGAGTGGTTGGCCAACGTCGTAATGGTTAAGAAGTCAAACGGCTCGTGGAGAATGTGCGTAGATTTCACAAACCTTAATAGAGCATGCCCAAAAGACTGCTACCCACTGCCAAGAATCGACAGGCTAGTCGACTCCACATCTGGCCACGCGCTGCTCAGTTTCCTTGACGCATTCTCCGGGTACCACCAAGTCAGCCTCGCAAAGGCCGACAGGAAAAAAGCAGCATTCATCACTGAGGGGGGAGTATTCTGTTACAAGGCTATGCCGTTTGGGTTAAAGAACGCTGGGGCAACGTACCAAAAACTGGTCGACAGAGTGTTCGCAAACCAAAAAGGCCGCAACATTGAAGTATACGTCGACGACTCCATAGTGAAAAGCAAATTGGAGACCGATCATTTAGATGACCTCAGGGAAACGTTTGAAACTCTGCGCCGTTACCAAATGAAACTAAACCCCAAGAAATGTGTGTTCGGAGTGAAATCGGGGAAATTCTTGGGTTTCCTTGTCAGCGAGAGAGGCATAGACGCAAACCCAGATAAGGTAGAAGCGATACTCAGTCTGCCTCAACCAAAAAGCATCAAAGATGTACAAAGGCTGACAGGAAGAATGGCGGCTCTGACAAGATTTGTTAGCAAATCAGCCGACAGGTCGATTCCATTTTTTAACACTCTTAAGCAGAACGGAAAATTCCGGTGGGGGGAAACCGAGGAAAGGGCCTTCGAGAAGGTAAAAGAACATCTTCGTGCTTTACCGACGATAGCCAGGCCGGAAGAGGGCGACAAGCTACAATTATATGTGTCCGCTTCAGCCCAAACCGTTGCTGCCGTACTAATCAGTGAAAAAGACAAAGTCCAGCAGCCGATATACTTTGTCAGCCACATTTTGAATCCGGCAGAAGCAAGATACTCGCTGATAGAGAAAGTGGCCTATGCAGTCCTGATAGCCGCCAGAAAGCTCATACCATATTTTGACGCACATACCATACAAATTCTGACGAACTTTCCACTAGAGAAGGCTTTGCAAAAAATGGATACAGCCGGCAGACTGTTGCGATGGGCAATAGAGCTGTCGGAGTACGATCTTGAGTTTCACCCGCGCAATGCAATAAAAGCACAAGCTTTGGCTGACTTCGTAGTTGAAGCATCCTATCAAGAAGAGGAAACCAAAGCAGAATCCTGGAAAGTATCAGTAGACGGTTCAGCCGCTCAGTCGGGAGCGGGAGCCGGCGTTGTCATGATCTCTCCGACAGGAGATAAGTTCGAATACGCAATCAGATTCACTTTCGCAGCTTCGAACAACGAAGCAGAATATGAAGCAGCCATTGCAGGGGTACAGCTATGCTTGTTGGCAGATGCCAAGAGGATAGTAATGACAACGGATTCTCAGTTGGTGGCAAATCAGTTTTCGGGAGAGTATGAAACAAAAGAGCCGTCAATGCGGCGGTATCAAGAAAAACTGAAGACGCTGACAGCGAAATTAGAAGCTTTTGACATCGAATTGGTCCCCAAAGCGTTGAACACTGCCGCAGACAGCCTAGCAAAACTGGCCAGTTCGAAAACAATCGAGCTCAGTCGATCAGTAATGATAGAAATCATGCACAGAAGGAGTACGGAGGAAAAAGGAAAGGAAATAATGGTCATCACGGCAAACAAAGAGTGGTACGATGATATCTGGGCGTACAAGACGACTGGAGTTCTCCCGGCCGATATCAGGGAGGCAAAGAAAATCAAAAAAGACATCTGCTGGTACGATGTATCAGGGGCAAATCTATAAAAGAGCCTTCAGCCTCCCCCTGCTGCGGTGTTTGACGGCATACGAATCCGCAAGGTTAATCGAAGAAATGCATGAAGGAATATGCGGAAACCATGTAGGAGGAAAAACACTTGCTTTGATCTGCCAAAGACAAGGTTACTACTGGCCAACCATGCTGGAGGACGCACAGAGCTACGTCAAGAAATGCGAAAAATGCCAGCTATTTGCCCCAGTAATACGTATGCCAGCAAACGACTTGATGCCCATTTTGAATCCAATCCCATTCGCCCAGTGGGGAATGGATATCGTGGGACCCTTCACAACAGCCTCAGGAGGCAGGAAGTTCTTGATTGTTGCCGTCGATTACTTCACAAAATGGATTGAGGCCGAGCCGGTAGCAAAAATAACAGCCAACCAGGTACGGAAGTTCATCTGGAAAAACATCATAACAAGATTTGGAATACCGACAGCAATAGTATTCGACCACGGATGCCAGTTCGACTGCGAACCTATACGAGCATTCTTGACAGACTACCGGATCAAATTCGCATATGCCTCAGTCTGCCACCCGCAGAGCAACGGACAAGCCGAGGCTGCAAACAAACAAATACTCGTAGCCCTTAAGAAAAAGTTGGATGAGTTCAAGGGCAAGTGGGCAGACATAGTCCCAGAGGTTCTATGGGGTAACAGAACGACGGTTAAAGAAGCAACAGGAGAGAGTCCTTTCAAACTGTGTTTCGGATCAGAAGCAGTCATACCGGCTGAAGTAGCACTACCCACCTTTCGCATCCAGCATTATGAAGAACAGGGAAACGACAGCTTACTCAGACACTAGCTTGATTTCCTACCAGAGGTCAGACTGCAGGCGGAAATTAGGTCGGCCGCATACAAAAACAGAATGAGCAGGGCCTACAACAAGCGAGTAAAACATCGGAAGCTGGAGGTAGGCGACCTTGTACTCCGCCGGACGGCAGCAACCGGCAAAGCTCAAAAACAAGGAAAACTGACTGCAAATTGGGAAGGGCCCTACCAGATATGGGAAGAAGTGGTAGCTGGATCATACAGACTAATGGAGATGAATGGAACACCGCTGAAGAACTCATGGAACGCAGATACTTTAAGAAAATTCCATGTGTGAAGTTGTATGAAAACATGATGTAGTAGGGCCGACAGTGCCATATTTTGAAATCTAATATATGAGCTACAACTATATTCCAGGTAAACTATACGGCATAAACAAAACGAAATAAAAGGTTGAGCACATTGGCTCAGTCAGCAATGTTGCAAGATACGACAAAACGAAATAAAAGGTTGAGCACATTGGCTCAGTCAGCAATGTTGCAAGATACGACAAAGCGAAATAAAAGGTTGAGCACATTGGCTCAGTCAGCAATGTTGCAAGATACGACAAAACGAAATAAAAGGTTGAGCACATTGGCTCAGTCAGCAATGTTGCAAGATACGACAAAACGAAATAAAAGGTTGAGCACATTGGCTCAGTCAGCAATGTTGCAAGATACGACAAAACGACATAAAAGGTTGAGCACATTGGCTCAGTCAGCAATGTTGCAAGATACAACAAAACGAAATCAAAGGTTGAGCACATTGGCTCAGTCAGCAAAGATTACCATACGGTAAAAGTTAAAATCTAAATTTGAGCACATTGGCTCAGGCAGCAATGATGCAAGATACGGTAAAAATTAAAATCTAAGGGTGAGCACATTGGCTCAGTCAGCAACGAGGCAAAATACGACATAAGCATATGCAAGGGTTGAACACATTGGCCCAGTCGACAAGAGGAAAGATGCAATATATAATAAAATCAAAGGCAAAACGACGCCATTACGTGACAAATTGAATAAAAACAAACGGATAATCCATCAAGTGCATCACATAGGTTTTAAACAAATACAGGGACGACAGCCACCACCCAAAAATAACTAAATGCGGAGTGAGTAGCTGCTAAAAGGCACAAACATACGCCTCAGACGGCGCAGCCAAGACGACAATAACGTTCTTGAAACAGTTAACACACGGCAAAAGACAAAGTGCCACAAACAGCTAAAAGGTACCAAAAAAGGAAATTGTTTATAAGTTACATCCGCTAAATGATATTCAAAAGCTACCAACAGACATTAACAAGTATGAGGCCGGAAAAAACTGTTGGAAGAACCACAGGAAGAGCCTGGTGATGACTGCCAAGACCGTCAAGCTGAGTAGTCTGCATCACTCCAGTAAGCAGACTCGGGAATCTCCCTGTCGGGCAGAAGGCGAGGGTCAGCATTCTGAATGACGATGTCTGGGAAGGTCTGGGTCTCCATGCCAGTCGGATCAATATGGCCACCCTCTTCATAGGATCCCTCCACCTTACCCCAGGCATCCTCAGTCAGCGTCAAGGCTTTGACGGCACAACGATGAGCTGCAGTCCACCCACCATTGTAGCGCCCCTTCATCTCCTCGCAGTAGAAGTCAGACTTCATAAATTTCTGCACAGCCTTCAGCGCCACAGCCTTGCGATCATCCTTAGCAGCTTTCTCAGCATCTTGGGCCGCCTGCAGCGCCGCATCCAGCTTGATCTGCAGCTCAGCCGTCTTCTGCTCTTCGGCCGTCAACTTGGCTGGAAGAAGCTCTAGTTCAGCCTTCCTATTGCCTGCGGCAATAACATCCAGCTCAAGTCTCGCAATCTCCTTCCGGCAGTCACCTTCAGTCCTGACCGATTCAGCAAGGTCCGTCTGAAGCTTCTCTTTCTCAGCTTGCGATCGTTTTAAACGACGCTGATAGCTCCGATAGCACTCCACAAGCTCGGTAGCAGATTGCGTCACCTGAGGAAAGTAAAATCGCTCAGAGCCGAAAATAAAAGCAAGTATAAAAAACAAGCAAGTCAAAGAGGGAAGTAAAATACCGAGTACAGGTCATGCATCAACTGTGCAGCCGGCGTCTCAATCTCCTGGGGCGTACCGTCGGCGGGTGTAACAACTTGGCGCAGAGACCGGTAGCCCAGTGTACCTCCGTCTTTAGGACGGTAAAAAAGGATAGACTCACCCCTCAGAACATCATTCTGCGGCTGCCAGTGCTCTTCAGCATGACCGGGAGCAGCGGCTAGACCGGCAAGAATATCCGGAGATAGCAACAGTTTTGTCCTCGATGAACCCCCCAGAACGAACTATAACCCCATACTTAGAGGCCGAGCTGGCAGACCGGTTCATGGAAGGGCTATGCCTCGACACAGGCACAGGATGGATCGGATCGCTAATCAAATCGCTCAACACCTGCTTCCGGTTCAATTTGGACAAAAGGTCAGCATCCAAAATCTCAACCGACTGAGCAGGTTGTTCAGCAATCTTCTTTCCAGCGCCAGATGTCTGCAAGGGCTTCTCGACGCTGGCGTAGACGTCTTTCACCTTCTCCTGCGCTGTCTTCGCAGCGTCATTTTTTGACCGTTTGGGAGAACTGGCCTTCGCCTGGCTGGAAGACCTCTTCCGAGTAGCATGTCCCCCCCGACCGGTAGGAAGAGAAGCAAACCTGCCAGTAGTCATTTCGTCTTGGGCTGAGGATGTAGCCTGGTCAGCTGCCGGAACCTTTGTTCGAACAACGCGAGGAACAACACCTCGGTCCACAACGG
Source organism: Spinacia oleracea (assembly GCF_020520425.1). NCBI lineage: Eukaryota > Viridiplantae > Streptophyta > Magnoliopsida > Caryophyllales > Amaranthaceae > Spinacia > Spinacia oleracea. The sequence goes on along the minus strand of NC_079492.1, from coordinate 5,784,602 downwards.
CAGAAGGAGTCACAAAGCTGGCTGACCGACCACGACAAGCTTTCGCGCAGAAAGTAGAAACAGTGTAATATTTCTCAGCAGGACCCGCCGGACACTGTTCAGCAACCCTCCAATTCTTGTCAAGGCCGAGTGAAGCCTTGTTTAAAAGATGGTGCCCTAAGAAAAATAATATAAATAAATAAATAAATGAACGAGGAAGTCAGAAATTTTTTTTAACAAACGCAACACGACACAACAGAGATCCAAGAAATATAAACAAATACAGCAGATAATGAGTGCAGGCAAACAACTGCATTTACCAAGGGGATGTGTAGGTGCAAGACCGACTGCGCCCAAAGCGGCAGGACTAAGAATATAACCGGCAGGAGGAAGCCAAAAAGCCGGCAAGGTTTTAGGCTTAGACAGCCCAACGTCAACATAGTCAACCAGCAGCCTGTCGTACGCACGTTGCTCTCGGGGCCCAAGGTCGGCTTGGTCAAATTGTTCCATCCTAGGTTTAGGCTGGTAGAATGTACGCCGAAGGGGGTAATCTTCGGGAACAGCCATGAAATAGAAGTGGTCCTTCCAGTCCTTGCAGCTGGAGAGCCGGGGGCTCACAGTGTGACGCTGACTCTTGGTAAAGATCGTCCACCAGCCGGTATCTTTCCCATCACGCTTCAGCCAGTGCAGTTTTTTTGAAAAGGTTGAGGGTCAAGGGCCACTGTTTGAATGAAAATAACCAAGTGTACGCAACCAGATTGCGAATAACTATGGGCGATAATTGAACGAGGCCGACATTCCAGGCCCGCAGAACCTTCTCAATGAACGGGTGCAAGGGAAAGCGCAACCCATAGTCGAACATCTTCGTGTATACAACAACATGACCTACGGGACAGTCGGCCACCGTTTGCTCTTCTTTCGGCACAGTCAACTTGTAGCCCTCAGGTAAACCCAAAAAGCGACCACCAACCTCAGAATGCCGGTTGGCAACGGCCTCTTTTACAAAGTCACTATCTATCTCAGTGGTGAGGGCAGCAGAATCATTATGGGGAGGGGCCGGAACCAAGAACGCGGCAGCCTCACCTTCGAAATTCACATCGGCGTCCAAGGCCTCTTCTTCAAACACTTGCTGCAAAATCGCAGCATCCTCCTCATCTTCATCAGAGTCGGCAATGGGCGGCGCCCTTAGCCCGGGAGACCCAGACTCGGAAGACTCCAGTATGGAGTCGCCAGGGGTGGAAGGCACATCACCACTAACGGCGGCATCAACCTCACCCGCATCATGGACGGCAGGATCCTTCCCGGCCCGTCGATTACTTGTAGACGGTTCGGCGTCTGACGGCATGACCCTAGAAACATATATATTGCCGATGTTAGTACCGTACTCCCCAAGCCCAGAGCCGCCAGGCTGAGTAAATTCCCGATAATCCCGCAAATGGTACCTAACCGAAATCGGATCTACGTCTAATATCGGCTCCCCAGCCGGCACGTTATGCTCATTCGGCCTAAGCTCTCTCTCCATTCGTGCCCGCAGGCCATGTAGCTGTTGTGAGCGAGTAAACTGAGCCGCAGTCATGGGTATAAAAGGGCCGGTAACAGGATTCCCACCCATAAACTCCGCAAAAGGAGGTGGCGTGTTCGATTTTACCCCCCACCCAGCATTCTTAGCATTACTACCGGCCGTATTCCCGTCCATATTTAGTTCTATACCAGAATCGCTACTTGTGTCTGACAGATCTATCACGTTACTAACCCCAACCCTACCAGTCATGTTTTGGCTACCCCCACTCAAAACGCATGCAAGCAAAGAACATAAACACCCGACAAAAAGAGAAAGTAAGACCAGAAACCGTACCTAATTCTGGAAATTCACTCTCAAACAGCTGCAAAGTCCCTCAAACAACCCAACTGAAAGAGCAACACGAGAAAATCAGACAGCCAAACCTTAACAAAACAGCAGACAACCTAAAAAAAACCAGACTAAGTTCAAAACTTACCAAGAGAGACAACCAAACCCCAACGGAAAAGTACGGCAGGAAGAAACGGACAAAAATTAAGAGGAAAAACAAGAGAGAGAAAGAGAGCAAATCGGCAGCGCGAAAATTGGCAAAGGAAAATAAGAAAGAGCAGAAATGAAGAAAAAAAAAAGAAGAAACGGTTATTTAAAAGAACGAAAGGAAGTTGAAACGACAAGAAGCAGATCTGGGCGGTTGAAAATATCACAACTCCCCACACTTGCCGGATGGCCGACACGTGTCCAAAACACTTTTCAAAATCTCCCGCCACGCGCATAAAGAAAAATGAACCGTCACCACGTGTCAGTCAAGGGGGCTAGTCAGCCTAAAAAGTCAAGGGGGCTAGTCAGCCTAATAAAGTCAAGGGGGCTAGTCAGCCTAATAAAGTCAAGGGGGCTAGTCAGCCTAGAAACTCAAGGGGACTAGTCATTCAAAGAAATCAAGGATAACAGTCAGCCAAGAGAATCAAACACAAACATGGGCAGCCGGCATACAAAAAACCTTCCACTTAAAGCAATCAATCCTTGTCCTAATGGGGGCTAGTCGTGACATCAGAACAAGTATTGAGCTAAAAACCGCACTGTAAAACAACCATCTACAGAACAATCACACCCGTGGGGTGTTGATCGTCCCCGAGGGGGCTAGTTGTATAGGGGGCTTACCCCAGCTTTCGCTTTTTTCTTTTTATCAGAGCAACTACAGACCGTAAAAACCAGCTGTAGTCACTCTGAGGGGGCTAGTTGTACGGGTAGCCCTACCGGTATGCCGGTAGGACAACCCATAACAGCTGTAACATAGACATACTCACAAGAAGCACCAAAGGTGCAGTCGGCATCCAGGGTTTACAAACCCAGTCGGCAGTTCTCTGACATCATCTGCCTATCAGAGCCGAAAGGGAGGATCCGGAACCAACGGGTAATAACCCGGGTCCTCCGTACAAATAACCCGTCTATATATACGGACCCCCATCAATGCCAAAGGTACGCAATTCCAATCCAATCATTCTTATGAGCATTTATTACAGAGCTATCAGCATAATCTGACTTAAGCATCGGAGGGGTAATTCTCGGATCACCCCCGAGGCTAGTTAACGGCTTCACTGTGCAGGATCCAGTCAGCAACCTCAGTCGGGAGTCAGTCATCCTTTTCCTGTTCCGAGTCCGCTGCCGGAACAAGTCCAATTAATTTTTGTCGGATGTCGGTCGGACCGATTGAGTCGGGTAACCCATTATATTCCACGTGGCTACGTGGGGTAGGTCAAACAAACATTATACGGATTATTTTATTTATCGGGGTCAAACGAAGTAACGAACCCTATAAATAAGACTTTCACGGCTTCACCAATCCAGACTTCATTTTATCGGCCCTTACATTCATCTAAGCTAAACTAACAGCAAAGCTTCCTCTCTTCAGTCGTTTCCCCAGTTCACAGTGGTAAGATCCATTTCTCATTTCTGATTAATTTGTTGAATGTTTTTTTTATCATTTTGTTTCGATTTTTAGCTATTATTTCATCAATCGATTGATCAATTTGTAATTTTTATTTAGCATACAGTTTATTGATTATTTTCTTGTTTTAAACCCGAATTTCGCGATTGTGTTACGAGTTTGGTGATCTTTACTTCAGATTTTCTGGTGGATTCTCTTCTGGTTATGTTTGATTATGTTTTTGTTTCATTATGTTGATGTATTCCTGCAAAATGTGTGTCTTCTTATTTGGTGATTACGATGTTTGTACAATATATCTGCGCTTTAGGGTTAAACTCTTCTGATTTAAGTGAGTGTTTGACCAAAATCCAGTGTCGTAGTAGTGGATTTAAGGGAGTGTTTGACCAAAATCCAGTGTCTAACGGGTGTCGTAGCAGTGGTCAGTGGATTATCGTTATTGATTTAATTGAGTGTTTGATTTACTTCAGATGCAAAATTAGGGTTAGGTTTTTCGAAATTTATCTGAAAATATGGCAGTGGGATAGTTCACTCATACATACAATTGATTATTGTTTGGATGGTTGATTGGTTTATTGATTATTTTCTTGTTTTAAACCCGAATTTCGCGATTGTGTTATGAGTTTGGTGATCTTTACTGCAGATTTTCTGGTCGATTCTCTTTTGATTATGCTTTTGTTCCATTATGTTGAAGTATTCCTGCAAAATTTGTGTCTTTGTATACATTTTTGTTGTCTTTTCGAGATAATTTGGTTTAGCTTAGTTTATTTTGTGATTATGATGTTTGTACAATATATCCTAACACAGTGCAAGTCAAAATAAGATCCTCAAGAGAAGTTGACCATTTTGGCAAAAGAAATTGCTGGAAAGCTCTGCATTTCTTCACTCAGCTCTTCAGCTTTCCCTTCCGATTTCCTTCTCTCAAATTCAAGGAAATTGTTCAAATTTGCGACAAAATCCCCCAGTATTCGAGTAAGCAATCTCAATCTCTCACATTTCCCTATTTTCCTTTCCTGTTAATTTTGTGCGAATTAAATTTGATTTCTCATCTGAATTTGGACTAGCTTTTCACTAATTTTCTTCAATTTCCATTGAATTGATTAAGGAAAAATGGATATAATATCGCAACTGCAAGAACAAGTTAATTTAGTAGCATCACTTGCATTCAATACTTTCGGAACCCTTCAAAGAGATGCTCCTCCTGTTCGTCTCTCTCCTAATTACCCTGAACCTCCTAATTCTAACCCTAACCCTAATCCTAATTCTGACCCCAATTCAAATAATTCGAATCCTAATCCTACACAACAAGGTCAACAGCAGCAGCAGCAGCAGCAGCAGCCGGATGCTACTGCCAATTTTGCCGATGAACCCAAAACAGCTAGTGCTGCTCTTGTTAAGGCTGCCAAGCAGGTAATTTTTCTGGGTTTTTGTTTTTTTGTTCAACTCTTTTTTGGGTATTTCTCAATTAAATTTTCTTTGTTTATTAGTGAAGTGTATGTGCAAGTTTAGAATTGATTGTCTTCACCTGAAATGTTGCCTTTTGGTTGATGAAATTTGAACTGTATTCAATGGATTTGTGCCCATTTTAAGCTCATTATTTTGATGTTTATGTATTTTTGTTGAGTATGGTATTCAAGTTTGGATTTATCGATGATTACAACTTAAAGATGTGGGAATAGGCATACAATTCACTACATCATGCTACTTCTGCTGACATGGTTCACTTGGTAGAAGTAGAGTGCAACTGCTTGGCTTGATGGTTTGAGTGAGATATATGGCAAACAAGCTCTTTATGTCACGCTGATCGTATCAGTGATTGTGTTTGTAAAACCATATGGCTTTGATTCGCCTTCGTAGAGGTTAAACTGTGAAGAAAATATTCTATTTAACGGGTCTTGTTCGGCTTGGCATCTCTCTCAACGGCGACCCTTTGTAGTTTGTGGAAAGAGGAAGTCATGGGTGTGATTTTCATTTAGAGCTTTGAGCAAATGAAGTACAAAATTAGGCAGCCCTACAAAGAAGAAACTTTCACCAGCATTACTTCCAAATTTGAATAGGTATAAAAAGTCAGGAATAACAAAGTTTAGAACACCGGGTTTCCACTATAAACAGGCCATACCAATGTGGAGTTCTTCCTCTTTTCGTTTCCTCTTGTTCCCTGATTCTTTTATGATGAAAATGATGATTTCCAATCAGGTCTAAATTATTCCCCCTTTTCTACTGAATAGTTCTATAGAGGTTTAGGGCATTTTCTCAAGATTTGATGGCTTTTTGAGTTTCCAATCAATCTTTACCTTGGGTATTTGTTAAAGTGCAATGTGCCGTGGACTCATGGGAGTTTCCACAGAGTATATACTTCAGTATATTTTAGTTCTTGATTTTTACTAAATGGGACAGTTGTGAACATGTGACTCCTAGTTCTTCAGATCAGTTGCAGATATGACAAAACTTGTCTTTTTATTCTCGTGTAGTTGTAAATTTGAGATTTTTATAACCCCATCAACTACCCCGTTGCTCTGCCAGAACAATTTTCTCTTCTGCTTTTTCAATTGACTTGTGTCAACACTCATTTCTTATCTAACTTGCTCTTTTACAGTTTGATGCCTTGGTCAATGCCCTGCCACTAGTCGAGGGTGGTGAAGAGGCCCAATTGAAAAGAATCGCTGATCTTCAGGTATCGTAGTAGCTGATTTTCTGCGAAATGTTCAAGCAATATAGAGCCTGCTAAAGCAGTCTTTCTTGTGTATTTACCAGGCAGAAAATGATGCTGTTGGACAAGAATTGCAGAAGCAACTGGAAGCTGCTGGTAATTCCTTGCTCTTTAGTTTTTTATTCAGACTAATTTTCAACTTATGCATTGTCTAGTGTCTACTCCTTCCTTGAAATTTTGCCTCCGTGAAACAAATCTCCTGTCATAAATTGTACTTGTCCCTGATCCTAAGGATAATTGGATTTTCATCTTCTGTAGTTTAGTTTCCTACTTGAACCAGGTGACATTCTTGACAATGCTCTAGTGTACCTAAAGATGGCTGTGGGCCGGCCCGAGGCCCGAAGTTGTGGGCCACATTTTTTTTGGGAAAAAGCACGGCAAGGCACGCTAAATTTTTAGTAAAATTAGGCTTAGGCATGACGGCCTGGCCCAACACCCCATGGACCCGAGCCCTGTTTTGAACTTGACAGGCCCGATGCAGAATGGGCTTGGCATGGGCGCGACTCGTTTAGTTCCACTGCACGTGGGCTTATCCTGGCCCGGCCCATGACCATCTTTATGTGTACCACCCTGTCCCTAGATTTTCACACAGCTGTTGTTGCAGTTAATACAACCGTAACTCTGTAAGCACAATTTAAACTTCGCTTCAAGCTATCTAGGAAGGGTATAGCAGCGTCATAAAAATTTGCAATTCTGTATATATGCCTTCTCATCAAATTTTCAAATGAGGATTTGGATCAGTTTGCTTACTCCTTGATACACGAGGCTGACTTATTTATTTGTGTGTCACTGTATCATATGTGTTAATTCATAGTATTTACTAATTACTAGTGTATCTCGTGAGTAATTACCGAGGTAACTGTCAGTGTATTAGGACTTACTACTAGTACTTAAAATCGAAGGATGCTCTGGTTTCGTTAGGGGTTTTCTGAAATTCCTGATGGTACTTTTGTACATGATACACAGTTTTTGCTCATTTTCTTCTTTCTTGTTTCCCAGATAAAGAATTAAAGCAAGTCCAGGAATTGTTCAGCCAAGCGTCTGATAATTGCTTAAATATGAAGAAACCATATTGAAGATTTACTGTTTCAGAGTTTTGCTCGAACAAAGAGATTTTGCAGGATACGTCTCTCGTCTCTGTATAGTTAATTGGTTGCCCCTAAATATTGCGCAGTTGATAGTTGAATGTTGTAGAATGAGCTATGTATGGCGAAAACATTTTATTTAGTACACACCGGAGTTTGGTTTCAGAAAACTCAAATGTGTCAGGTAACAAAACTGCTTAATGATGTGTTTGTATGGTAGTTACTGGTAAAATCAATTCAGATGATAGTGATTAGTGTTTCTACATGCTGATTGCTGAAAGATGTTAGGCTCCAAAGGATGGCAGGCGTGGCAGGCGTAAAGGGGTGGCAATTCGGGTCAATGGGTCAGGTTCGGGTTTGGTTTCGGGTCGATTTCGTGTTGTGTAAAAAATATCAGAAATATTGTAAAACTTAATATTACTACAGAATATGATAAATGGGTCAAATATGGTCGATCGATTTCAGGTCATTCGGGTTCGATTTAGGTCGGGTTCGAGTTTCTCTCAGTAACTTTAGGTCAGATTATCGGGTTGGGTCATGGATTGCCAACCTTGGTAAGATGATCCTTCCCCCACTACTGATTTGATCAGTAAGTGAGCTTGATGGATTTGAGATCGCTCCACTTTATAGATGATATGCGTTTCAGATTTCTGTTCTTGTTGTTGAATATTGAAGATCTTCCAAAATTGATGAATGTCTAAACACATTTAAGGTCCAACGCAAGCTTTATAAATCAAAGCATGGCTTGATACAAAATTGTTGGAATGGTTAACAGATTCTTAGACACAAAGAAAACTTGATTTTTTTTTTGTTAGTTTTTGATTTAGAGTTTGCTGAATTTTTTATTTTAATAACCTTTGAACTAAGTCTTTTAAAAGCCTTATCCAATTCTTTAATAACCCTTTAAAATTAAGTCCTTTAAAAGCCCAACCCATATAATCTATAACCCTTATAAAAACAACAACTTGAAGTTTGGAACAGTAGCTTTACATGAACTACCAATTTTACCCCTATTTCGTTGCACTTTACATGAACTACCAATTTTACCCCTACTTCGTTGCACGTTGGACCTAACCTCCTCTCCCTCAATAACATAGCTTCTAAATGCAGAAAATATTTACTTTGTGCAGAAATTAAAAATTACCATTATATCCCTAATTAGTAAAATAAAAAATTATTAAATAAAAAGTGGAATAGTGTGGATTAGATTAATACGGAATATGCTGATGCTAACACACGGCATTGTTTGGGCTTGGCATCCCCTAATTACTTTACCTTTTGTTTAGATAATTAGTTTACTCTATTATATTTTTGTTTTCTTGAAGGATACTCTATTATATTACTTACCCCTGACTTACATATTTGTTTTAAGGATACCCTATTTTCGTATATTATAAGTAGTTGCCTCCTACAACTACTCTAATAAGGAATTATTAACTAGTCCTACATCTTATGCACTTCTAAGTGTACTAGTTTATTTAATATTCTTAATAATCTATCTCAACGTATAATCACACGCAATATATAATTATATAGCTGACCAAGATATAATTTTACTCCTTGTATTATTTGATACTACAAATATTATTGTCTTGGTTTGTATGTATTAGGATTCTAGAGTTAGAGTTATATAGATATAATGTTTCCTATGCATATTAGAAATAGGACAAATTTCTTTATAAATATGATGAACATATCAATGAACGAGAGCATTCGACCTTTGATAATAATATTTGTTAGGTACGTATGAACGATTAATTTTATATAGTATTATTGGTTTTTTATTTTTCTATGTATTTCAAGTACGTTATGTCGTCAATATCGAGTACATTAGTATTTTATGGGTATTGATAAATTGAATATTATGGAGTACGTTATGTCGTCAATATCCTTGGCTCGAATTCAGTAGGTGTTAGTAAGTGATATTATGTGTTATTATTTCCTGACATATTACAACTATGAATTAAATGATGAAAATAATGTTACTAATTGTTAATATTGCTAGAATTTTTAAATACGGAGTACGTTGGTCATCAAACTACTGATAAAAATTGCTTCCCTCACGGAAATTCCTTTGATGGCAAAATTATTTGCTCCTCTTGGTTGGTCCTCTTTTTCCTTTAATGTCAACAAAGTTACAAAGAATTGATGAAACAAATTAATGGTGGAATTGTGTAATGGTTTTACAGCAGAATTGTTTAATGGTGGAAGTCCAAGAAATCGGCACAAATTAACCTTACTTCTACTTAGAATCAGTTTAGAATTGTTATATTGTAAATTCATGCTTCAATATCATCGGTTGTCGGTAGGGATGGCAGCGGGTCCAGGACCCTACCCGAATCCTGTCGGACCCTACCCGGATCCTGTCGGACCCTACCCTAAAATTAGGGTATGAGTCTTTATTTTTTAGACCCTATAGGGTAAGGGTAGGGTATGGGCATATGCTGTTTTTTTTAGGGTAGGGTAAAGGTCTTAATTTTTCAGACCCGTACCCTACCCATACCCTACCCGCGGACCCTTAAGACCCATACCCTACCCATACCCTATATGTAGACCCGCTTAAATTTTGTTATTTTTATGTACTTCACTTTTTTTTTGTAGGATCTTGATGATGAAGTAGATGATGATATGGACGATAACTACTACTAAAGTACTGACTATTTATTAACATTAATGTTGTGTAGTTAAGAATGTGGGATTTTGTAACTTATGAGCTTCGTACTTTAAAATGTATTGTGTTTAAGGAAAGACAAGGATAATTTTTGAAGACTAGCTATTTATTTGTTTTAAAATGTCTTATTAATCGTTGTTCTTGTATTATTTTTGCATATTACATATAATTGCATACAAAAAATGAAATAAAAGTTATAGTTTAACGCGGACCCGCATAAGACCCTAGACCCTACCCATACCCTGTCGGACCCATAGGATTCGGGTAAGGGTTTTAAAATTTTAGACCCTATAGGGTAAGGATAGGGTATGGATATATGTCAAAAAGTTAGGGTCCGGGTATTACTAGACCCTACCCAGACCCTACCCATTGCCATCCCTAGTTGTCGGCTTCACGTATTCATCGATAGTTTTTCTTTTAATAACTTTTTATTAATTAATTAATTAGAAATTTTTTAGTAAATTTATTTTCTGCATAAAGAAAATCTTTTCTGTATTAAGTAACACCCGGTAATGGCGCCCAACCTTCTTTTGCGATCTTCTCCTCTCCCTCAGTAGTTGCACCCAGGAAAACTCACCAGCCAAGCCGTCTCAACCTCAACCACAGTCCCCGTCACCTCCTTGCCGACGTTGATGCGCGTTCCTTCTCCTTCTGTATACCGAATAATGGTGGCCGATGGGATAGGACAGCGAAGAGTAGAGGTTTGTTGTTCTCTCTTCTCTTGATTTTCCGTGCTCATTTTATCTTTGCGAAATGTTACTAATTGAAATTGATTTATGTTGCTGAAATTGGTAGAGTTTTTAATTTTAATTTTGATTTAGGTTTTTTTATTTTAGGTTTTTGATTTAGGATTTTGATTTAGGTTTTTTATTTTAGGATTTTGATTTAGGTTTTTTATTTTGATTTTGATGCTCTCTTGTTTTATTGGAGTGTGTTCAATTTTCATCTGTTGCTTTATCATTGATGAAGAAAGATTGCAAGTCGGATTACTCTGATGGTCCAACATCTATTGCATTGATTTAGTTTTTGTCTATTGAACCCTAGATGTTTCTCTTCAAGTTTCTGTAATACTTTAAAGCACCATTTATCTCCAATATTATCTTGGAAGGTGATTGTTTGACTTGCTTCATATCAGCGTCGTATGCTAGGTTTCAGTGCTTGATTAGCTTTCAGAACGGACAAAGTAGAATAGTTTTTTTAAAGTTCATTGATATGATATTGCTGTATCCCTTGGCTATCAAGTAGAAAGGGTAGGATTTCTTGGATGATTTGTTGAAGGCTCAAGGCTAGATCCTTGAGGCTAAGGTTCTATAAGCAACATGACAACTGCATGATCCAAGCGTCCAAAAGAAGATGCTGAAATTAGTGGTTCTAACTTCTAGCTTCTAGATCCTGATTATGTTGATGAGCTCAAAATGTATTATATTCTAACACATTCTAAAACTATTCAGTAAATGTGCATTTTGTGGAGGGAAGTGGACCTTATGGACAACACCCAAGCTGTAACAAATTGTCAAGAAATATTGGAACGACGAGGTCGCGCTGCTTCTCCTCAACAGCTTAAAGTACTCTTCTTTCCTTTTGTTACTTATCTGATCAATTCTTATTGAAATTGTTTATTGTAACTATTATAGGAAGTGGTGCCTGCGGTTCAAGTTCTGGAAGATGTTAAAGACTTAAAGATGTTCCTGATCCGGTTAGTTATTTGTGTTTTAATGGAATATTGAGCCTTTATGTTTTGGTCGATTCTTTAATTTCTAAAATGAGTGTTTGGAATTTGATATTTCATGAGTTTATGGTATACTTTGATGAATTTATGTTTGGAATTTGATATTTTCGAGTAGGGTTTATTGGATTATGGTTTACTTTGATGAATTAGTGCAATTTTAATTAGGGCACACTGTAAACATGTGTCTCATTAAGTTTATGGTTTATTGGATTATGTTAGCTACTATGAGTAAACAAAGCAGATTCTAGATATAGGGCACACTGTAAACATGTGTCTCATTAAACATGATAATGTGGGGAACACAATTACAAGGAGAAAACATTGTTCAATTTAATGCTATTCTCAATAATAGACGGATGGCAAGCTGAAATGTAAGAGGACTGGTATCACTCAATTCACGTGTCAATTTAAACGAACATCATTCAATTTAAATGTAAAACAGTAACTGAATTGGAAGGAGTACAAGGTCCATGTTGATGCAAGTATATAACCACTAAAAACGTGTAACCAGGGATTTCCAATCATAGCAGACCAGGTATAATAATACTAAGTCTTTGTCATCGAACAAGTACAACCCAAAACATCTGAGCATTTCCCCCCCACTGAAGAAAAGAAGAAAATACAATAAAAATGGAAGATTGGTTTTTGATGCTTGTATCTAATTAGGTCACTCACTTACTCAGTCACTCACTCCCTCACACATTTGGTATTTTCTCAACTCCTTTCTCTCTGTGATCTGTCTTTCTATTAAATTATATGGTTTTAGTTTTTTGGGTTTCTTAGATTTTGTTTTTTTTTTTCCTTCTGGTGATATTTACAGTCAGTTTCATAGAGTTTTGAAGTTTGTTTTTGCTAATTTCTGAGTTCCTTGTTAAGTACATACTTCATTGTTTCTTTTACTGAAAGAAACCTGGCACTACAAGTGAGACGATTATTGTTTAGTTAGGACCTTGGACGAATCTATTTTATCATAATATTGTTAATGCTTTACCTCGTGCTTTCTAGGAGTAACTATGAGGATCAGGCATGAGATATTTTTTCTGCAGTTCTGCAGCTTCTGCTGCTTCATAGTCGTTTCGTCCAACTGATCATTTACATTCTACTTATGGTCACAAGCGTATCTTTTGAAAAGTAGGGAATAGAGGGTCTTTTCCGGTTCCTGTCTGTTTGGCATTTTTTGCTCTCAGTTTCTTCCGCCTGCCATTTTGGCATTTTGCGTACAATTAGTAGGGGTGGTCATTGGTTGCCGTCTACGTAAAACCTTAGAGAAGAAAAACCAGTCATGTTTCGCCATAGTTCCTGCTCTACTTTTGCTTATCTTCCCTAATATTTAGATACTTATTCCTCCTTAGGTTCCTGCTCTACAACCGTTAGTCTTCTCTGCTATCGCTGCTATCGCTGCTTTGCTCTGATCTGCCTTGCTTTTTTATTGATTACGCCAGGTGCTTGTTTTTTTTATCACAGCACCTGCATTTTGTTATTCACTTGTGTGGCCGTCTTATGCCTTAGTTCCCTTATGTTGTTTATTTTGTATAGTGCAGTATAGTTTGATCAACAACCAGACAATGTTGAGATCATTCAGTCTTCATTCACTTGATTGAAGTTGGTTTGATATCATACATCAGCACAGCGCAGTCACAACTCAAAGGTTAATGGACTTGGACGACAGTGGACCAGCTGTGATGAATAGAAGTTCAGGAGATGAATCAGGTCTTAAAATCAGGTATGATGGAGGTCCCGCCTGCATTTAGTTTAAATTTGTCATCTTTTTAGTACAGATCAAATTTCGATTAGGTCATGATGATTCAATGACAGTAACTATGATCTTAATGTCGTTTTAATTTTGTTAGTTGATGATTTACCAAAAAAAATTCTTCTTTTCAAGTGAGTTTTGTCCTACCTTTTTTCCATGGATTTTAACCCCATGAAAAAGTACATAAACGAATATATGTAGTTGCTTTGTGAGTCCTTGATGAGTTCCTTTGCATGTCACTTCCCAAGTTTTACTTTCACTGTTTTTTGTGGGAATTTTCGATCTTTGGAGCAAATTAGTCAGTTGTTGCTAGGACGGTTCCTTTGCATGTTTGCATGTCACTTCCCAATTTGTATTTTCATATAATTGGATCATCGGGGCAAATTGTTCTGCTGTTGTTGCATTTCTGGTGGTTACATGATCTTTAAAGTTGTCTATGAACTCATTCTCTTGTATTTTATTTCTTGACAGTTTAACTCCAAGAACTATGCCCAGAAGTCATCAGTGTCATTACTCGTTAGAGAGGAAAAGTCCAGTGATGCCACGTGGTCTAAGTGTCTCTTGTGCTGTAAGTAGTTTCTTCCTCAGTTTAATCCTGTTTTCCTTTCATCATTATGCTTCAGTGGCCAATAATTCTTGTATATTTTTTAAGCTAATATTCTGCATTTGGCGTTGTTGAACAGGCCAAGCCCAAGATGGTCACAGAGGTCAGTGATATAGTGAAAAGTCAGCTTGTTTTGGCAGAGGATGCTAAAGTTACTGGCGAAACAAAATTTTCAGAAATCGGAGCCGATTCTCTTGACACAGTAAGTTTACGGCTTTTACTGTTATTGCATCAAGACTCAAGACTGCATGCTTGATCAGTCCCTAATCCCGTTACAGTTTACACCCTGTGCACTATTAGCTCTTTAGTTAAAACATGCTTCTGAAGAACCTGAGTCCAATAAGTCGTGGTCGCATCTGCGAATCTGTCGGTGATAGACACTCAGTTGTCTGACTGTGCTAGGGAAGTGATCAATACATAATTATGAAGATCCTGGGTCACATAAGTTGCTAACGTTTTTTACAACTATATTTGGAAGGTTGAGATTGTGATGAAATTTGAGGTTACAGTTGAGGAAGAGAATGCTCAAACCATTACAAATGTTCAAGAAGCGGCAGATTGTTTACAAAACAAATAGATTATTTACAGGTTTCTCATCCATGGATGGGAAATATTGGGCTTTGTAGGAGGAAATGAGCACTTGAAATTTTTCTAATCTGTTTTTCTTTTAGATTTAGACGTTGTCTTGTTTGAATGTTTTGACCAGTATATGAAATTGGTCGTCGTTGTCTGAGTTTAAAGATAGTGTGACATGAGTTCCACTTACGTTCGTATTTCCCTTCAGCCATGAAATCAATCAATTGGATCATTAGTATAAAATTCTGATTGGAAATATTTAACTCTATTAGAAGATGTATTCTTTAAAGCCTGAACGAGTGGCCTTATTTTAGAAAATTCAAGCCTGATGACGTGGCTTTACAAGTTTTTCAATTGTGTAATGTGTAATTTTGCATTGCTCATTAGTCATTTGCGAGCTTGACGGACAGTAATTATGAGCCCAACAGAGAACTTTGTCTGTGGTCTAGATGAGAAGGTAGAAATTAGAAAATGGTGGCCTTTCTTGGACGAGGTTCCTTGTCAATTTCCTACAGCAAGCTTTATCGTGCATCTACATTATGGAAAAATAGTGTCTTACATAGTCATCTTATTGTATTATGTGTTCCTTGTTATGCAGACTAGCGCTTCATTGAAATTCACAGTTTTGAACCCTAAGGGAAGGATTTGGACCATGGTGGCTGGAGGAGGAGCCAGTGTTATCTATGCAGATACTGTATGGTGAACTTAGATATCCGAATGAACATTTTGATTCTTTGTATAGCTAAAGCTTTGTGTTTATTGCTTGAATATTTTCCTTACTTTAGGTTGGGGGTCTTGGTTGAGCATCTGAGCTTGGGACTATGCTGAATATACTGGTGCTCCCAATGAAGACGAGGCCTTACAGTATGCCAAAGTTGTGATTGATGTAAGCCCATTTCTCTATTTAGATCTTCGTTGAGCTCTTCATCTGTTTTAGATTTCCCGCATAAGCATGAAAAACACCTTCATGTCGGATGGAAAATAATGTTATAATCCAACAGCCATCACCTTTGTGAAATACCATCTCCAACTCTGTGTTCATAATTAATGTCGTTTACCCTAATCCTACATCTTACTTGTTGTTTTAAAAACTATGCAGTGTGCAACTGCAGACCCCGATGGTCGCAAGAGAACCCTTGTGGTTGGAGGAGGTATTGCCAATTTTACTGATGTTGCTGCTACTTTCAATGGAATAATCAAATCTCTGAAGGAGAAGGTAAATTTGCTTAACCACTGATTTGGTTAGTGTTTTCAATCAACACACTTACTGAGACGTATCTCCTGGTCTTTGCTTAAATAGGAATCAAAGCTTAAAGCCGCAAGAATGCACATTTCTTTAAAGGAACTTGGATATTATTTCTTTAAAGGAACTATTAGAGACTGAATGCAAAGGTGCGGATTTTTTTTCATTAATGAAGTATGGTGGTAAAAGAATTAGTTAGCTATTTTTTTTCTGTTGGGATATTGTTGAGACATACTTGCTCTCCCTCTTGAATATGTTCAAACCAAGAATCTGGTAGTTGTATTCTGACCCGTGTCAGATCTGTTTCCCTTTTCCAGTCACATTTAGGGTTTGTCTTGTGTTGCATCTCATTTATCGTCTGCATATTTCTGAATACATGAAACTAAAAATAAAAGAGCTCTTTCATACATTGTGTAATGTTGCACTTTAATCGTTGCTGAGAAGTAGTAATATTTTCAACACCATTAAGTTGTGAGCTTTTGGTTAATGTCTATACGGATTTTTCATGAAATACCCCCGAGCTTTTAAGAAATTCACCAAATGCCCCTCGACTTTTAGAAATTCATAAAATACCCCTAAAACAAAACTTAATAACCCATATACCCCTAATGACGTCATCAACCCCATAATCAACCAATTAATGTTTAATTAACCCCCTAATCAGCCCACCTATTAACGAACCAAATTAACCCACCCATTTCTTTTCTTTTTTCTCTCTCCCCTTCCTTCTTCCTTCCACTAAGGCATTAATCCACCCATTTTTTCTCGTCTTCTTTTTGTTGAGTATGACCAGAGCCAGCAATTCAAATTTGCTCAGGCTACCAAGTTGACTTCCGGCCACCATCAACACTCACAGCATGATTTCTATGTGGTAGTTATGTAGGTGATTTCAATTTGTATGCCTTAGGAATAAATGTCAATTAAATTGAATTTAAAAGAAGATAAAGAGGGGTTATAACCATTATCCAACCCCTCTCTCCAAGATCCGGGTTAGCCGGTCGTGCGCCGCCGGCGCTAATCCAGTCCCCTCCGCCGGCGCTCGCCCAAACTCACCCACGCACGTCGCATGTGCTCGCCCTTCGCTTCTTCCTTGGTGTCGGTGGCGGTGTGTGGTGGCGGTGAGGAGGAGAAGGGGTTAGTGGGTCGGTTTTCTGGGTTTCATTGCAGGGGTGACAGTAGTAGGATGTGGAGGAAAGGAAGAGAGAAGGAAAGGTTGGAAAAGATGGGTGGGTTGGTGGGTTAATGAATAAGTGAATTATGGGTTAATGGGTGGGTTGATTAGGGGTTAGTTGGTTCATTAAGTGTTAATCGGGTTAATTAGGGTTGATGACGTCATCAAGGGGTATTTGGTACATTAACTATTGAAATAGGGGTATTTTATGAATTTCTGAAAGTCGAGGGGCATTTGGTGAATTTCTTAAAAATTCGGGGGTATTTCATGAAAAATCCGATGTCTATAATTTGTTTGCCCCTAGATAAGAGAAACTCAGATGTCATAATACAACTAAGTACTGGTGGAGAAAGATGTCGAAAATCGAGAATTATGTCCTATGCTCAATTTTGCATTTGCCTATGTTTGTTATAATTTTTTTTGGCTTCATGCATGTTTGATCTTATTTTCCCATAATCATCCATATTTCTAAGTCTCAGGTCCCAACCTTTAGATATTACTTTTCATTTCCCTATGAGATTGTGAAGGGCTAGCTATGCATCATTTAATTTACAAGTCATGTTTCTCATTTTCATGTAAAAGTAATCTTATATGTATCTTTCGGTGATGTTATCTCATTTGTGAGAAATTGATATTATCTGCCTTTGGGGCTCATGTTTTATACCCTATTGTCTACAGGTGACTATTAGGGTAAGAGACAAGAACAACGATCATTCTTCAATGTCCCGGGAAGATCTACTTGTCCACTTTGGTGAAGAAGTGATCGATAGCATTCCATTAGTTTCTTGACCATCTCACGTGCGATTCTGCAACAACATTATCAAATAGTACATGGTGTTTGTTAGTTTTGGACGAATTTTAATATTTTTGGGTAGTTGATGTACTAACCCCTGATGCATGCTTATATAAGTGCAAAATGGGATTGAATTCTCTTATAAAGCTTGAAAAAGTACTATTCACTATTGTACTAACTTTCTTTTTTGCATACTATGTTGGATAAGTGTAAATAACATCCTTTCAAAAAGATTTTTGATGGTAAATTTTGGGTTTAGTGTTGCTTATGGACGTTATTGATGAACCATAGATTTCCTTAGCATCATTCTTTCCATATTTAGATTAACTAGTTGTTGGACCGCGCGCTAACGCGCGCGGTCCCCCAAGATATTAAAATCAATTATCAGAACGAAATTAGCAAATAAGCAAAGCGATTAGGGAAAAGAACCCATGTTAAAGGACCTTAGGGGGAAAAAAAACAATTAGACAAAATTTTCATGATTCATTAATATGTATGTGAATATATTATGTTTGAATCCATCTATTTAAATAACAATTTCTCTGCAGTATTTCATCCATATATTTTGTTGAATTCTCTTCTATTTTTACCTCGTCTAACCATTTACGTAAATAACAATTACACGTCCAATGTTGATCAATTCTGTTTTAAATTTCTGAAGTTAGGGCCAACTTGTTTGATGGAATCATATATTTATGAAACCGATATAATTGGTCGAATAATAGACAAGAACAAATAAATCATGAAAAGCTATAATTTCTTCTCTTTTAGTCTAACATTCCTTGTTCTTCCTTGACACGATCTGTAGTAAATTATGCTACGTGTCTGCAATAAAATAAAACTCAATAAGCAAATTGAATGAGTACATCAATTACATGATTATATTTTTCCATAATTGTTCTAAATACCACTTTTTCGCACGTCATTTTGAAGGTTCTTCTCAGTTAAGAGCTTGGACCCTAGGAGTTTGAAGACTTATGTCCAGACCCTCCCGGTAGATTTGATGCTTATTAAATATGTAGTAATCTTTTAACCTCTGTTTTTGGGGGCAGGAATGAAATCACATACATATCGCATAGAGTAGAGGGAGTGAACCCAAAAACTCCGCTTTTCGTAGCACACCAATCTTCCATCATTCACCCTATCTTTCTAGCTTGTAGCTTTAGTTCTAACCCATGGGAAGAGCCGTATCAGTTGCAGCCATGTAAACCTGTCATTTTCATCCAAATTACAACAACATGAATGTTTTTTGTATAGGGATCTCAAAAGAAATAACCTCCTAACTATATCTTTCAGCTTAAAAAAAATGAAATAAAATAAAATAGTAGGGCATGATAATTGACATTTCTTGGCAAAAATTAGGATAAGGCATAGATAGTTTATGATGCGTATTATTGACAATTTTCAGACCCAATATACAATTTAAAGAGTTCAAGATGAGCTTTGACATATAATCAGTAATAAATACGGAGTACATTATACCTCATAATATTATAATATTGCCCTCCTATCAGTTCACCATACAGAAATTAAGCATAAATTTCTTTGTAGTTACTTAACCCTTTATCAAAATGTTAAGCCACAAACAATACATGTACACAAAACTTGTCAAATCAAATCATTAATGTTTGCCTCTATATTGGTATAGTCTATAAAATTAAATAAGCTTATCAAATACTGACAACCTCTCCTCCTTACCAATTTTCCCACCAACATAACATTTTCAAAGTTTTTAACTCTCTACCCTCCCTATCTTCCCATCTCCTAACATTATTTTTCAATCCACCTACTTTTTATTCTTGCCGGCATATTTCCCATAAGTTGATGTAATTTGGTTTTCTTTAATAATCTCTCTCTCCCTCCCCTGATCTCTCTTCCTTTTCCTTCTCCTTCCTCCCTCTTCCCAACATGTGAGTTAGAACCTTTTGTCTTGCTCATTTATTGAAGCTTTCATAAAGCAACATTTCTTGCCAAGTTAATTAGAACCATTTTAACTCCTAGTCAACTTTACAAAACCCACTTAAAACCAAAGAATAATCAAGCTTACAGGAAAATATAACTTTAGAATGGTTAGAATGGTACTTGCTACCCTCCCCTACCCAACTCTTTCCCTACCTCCTCACATCTTTACAATTTCGCAAACGGTTGTCACCTTTTCTTCTAGGCTTCCCCTTCCTTGGAACAGTACCTAAGCTAGTGATTTTCCTCTGTGATTCTTAATTCCTCTTTTGCTTTCTTCTTTTAACATATTCCAATACAAATGATACAATGAATTTGTAAGCACCTAACTATGTAAACCATTTGTAGGTTTTTAGCCTAATAAAGTACACATAAGGAAATCATTCACGAACATGCCTATCTGAGTTAAGACCTTACAGAAAGCAAAAGTTCACTACAGGGAATTTAAGTCGAAGTTTTTAGCCTAATAAAGTAACATAATTAAAGGGTTTGGATCTAGGCTAAGAAAAAGGCATTACTGTTAGGACTTCGTTTGTAATTGTCACACTTACTCCGTGATTTAAATCCCTCTTAAAAGTATCTGCACTAAAGAGAGGCACGAGGCCTATGAATTGCCATGGACCTCCAAGAATTTCTTTCCTCCACTCTAGAGCTTCCAGAAATTACGTGTATAGATTATTATAGTAGTCAACCATTTTTAATGTAATATAGGTCTCCTATTTACAACATGTTACTTTCTCTATGGATAGAAAATAACCTGATATGCAACAGCAAGTAACGCAAGCCTTGTTCAGTAAACTTGTCAATAAAATAATAACTCTTCGTTCTATGTCTGACTTATTGTGACTTGTGAGACAAAATCAATATCTGTGAAGTAATAAAAGACACTCTTTATGATGTTTCACACAAAAAATGCATTAAAGACATGTAAGTAAGACTTCGATAATATACCTGTTCTGGAGCACCTTTGCTGACCTTATGCATTTTACCATCCTTATCATGATGTTCTTTTGTCGGTGGGGTTGAAAGGTAGAAAGTGAATCTCTTGAGAATCAACCCTAGCCTGTACAAATAAATGATATCAGCAAATCAAGAAGAAGCAAGGCAAATTAAAATTACATATTATTAGATCAGTTCATTAACCTCCTTAAAATTACACAAGTAAGACCAACATTACCACCTAAATCAATGACAACTTTCCTGCTCTTTTAACACACTTGAAATGTTAACATATAAAACATTTTTCGTCACCCTATCATTTGTATATTGAACACATCCAGCTAACACCTTAATATTTTCTCCAATTAATATGGCAATCAAAACATGTGTTAATCGTCTCTCAAGTACAAGCAAAAGATCAAAGCCGAGATCTCATTAAAATACGATGATACCAGAAAATTCAGTCACTTTTATTCAATATTACTCTCTACTCAATCTCAAATTCAAGAGCAACTAAATCAACAACTTAATATAACAAAACTGCAAAGAATACTAACCAGCCTTCTCTAAGATTCTTCTTCTTCGAATTTGCGTTGTTCTTCCTCTTCTTCTCCATCTCCAACGCTTGCAGAAACTACCTTTCTCGCTCCTTAACCTTTAGCCGCTCCCTCTCCATTCTCGCAGCCTCCTCTTGCTCTAACTGAAGTAATCTCATCTTCTCTTCAGGATCGTTCAATCCTAGTAGTTTTTTGCAGCCATTATTTGTTAGTTTTGATTACTAATCAATCATACAAGTAGGGAATCAAGATGTCAGGCAATTTAAAGAAAGGGGGCATTTATTTCCCTATATAGGAAAATGAGATCATAACAAAAGCAATTCCAATAAAATGTACATGTAACATAGTTTTATTTATTTAAAGAAAGAAGGGGTAAACGGAAAGCTAAAAGTACCTCCCGAGGTGGCGGTTGTGAGAATCTGAAATTCACTTTTGATTGGATAGCAAGCTTAATATCATCACAGTCAATTGTGCCTTTGCCTGCATGTTCTGAGTAACCTTGTGCATCCTTCAAGACATCGACGACATATCTGTACCATAGCTCCAGAAACTGGTGCACAACGCGGGGCTCATGCTCCTCAACACCCATAGATTTTAATAATGACTTCACAATCTTTGCATCCCTGGGCATGTCTTCCTCTCCTTCAGCCATAATTTTTCAAACCTGCAATAACCACCATGATTCAACCAAGAAAACCGAGTTGAACGAAAATGGGAAAAACATGCAAGATTGAAGCATCAGGATAAAAACTCAACATTGTGATACACTTCCACCAAAATAAACAGATATGAACTTAGAAATGGAGGAAAGCAGCAGAGCTGCAGTTAAAGTACATGAGGATATTCTGGGCGGATTAAGGATTAACTATAGTAGGCTTCAGGTTTGTAACTACACAATACAACATTTCTCTGAATAACCATCATGATTAACTAAAGTTGTTTTCTCTAATAATTACAAAGCTGATGCTAGTCCCAGCTATTCACCAGACTGCACCCTCTACATAAGAGTGTCCAACCAAGTAAACAGTAGCAAGACTCCATTTTCCCCCCATATCAGATATAACTGATATATGAATCCATAGCTTTTCCTTTGGTTTGCTTTTGAGCACTCGGAAGCTTTGGTTAAGGCTCAACTGAAAGTCAGTGACAGAAAAACTATAGAACTTGTGTACACATGTTTAATGGACTCATTACAGAATCTGTCATGCCCTGTACAATATGACTCATTGCAGAGTCTGTCATGCCCTGTACAATATGACTTATATAGTGAAGTTTAAAATAGAAAAAAATGATGGGCTGATCACCTTTTTATGAGATAATCTAAAGAACATCCAATGACATGATATCTAATCTCATTTGTACATTTTTTCATTCCAGTTTAACGGCTTCACTGATTTGGATTCATACGACTCAATAGCCTTAAAACTCAAAGGAGATGGTCGGTGATACATATCCACGGTGAGGTTTCTTGTGCTCACAGCTCACACTACAAATACAAGTCGATTGAATTTCCTAAATTTCGTTGCCAGGTCTATACAGAAATTTGGGTAAATTCACCTGGACAGCAGGAAGACAATTCTTGGCAGGCTTTTGTTTATGTACTTGTAGGCAATTAGTATATTGCTAAGGCAAGTTTCGAAAACTCTGAAACTTAAACATGCATTTGAAAATTTTGATTCAAATTAGTAGTAAGAAAGGTACTTCCATCAACTCTGGTGATTCTGTAGACTTTTTTTTATTGGCAGTTGGCAACTTGGCATGCTTAATTGCTTAAAGATGTCTTCAATTATACTGGTAGATTCAATTTACGTAGCTTATGGCAGAATCTATACTGAGTTGAGGTGATGGTGGTGGTAGTATGTGTTTGAAAAATAGGCATTTAGGCTTTTAGGGTAGCTAAGCTTAACAGAGAGAGCTTCAAAAACAATTTGATCCATATAAATTTTGCTTCTAAATGATATAGAATAAGGCTAAATAGCTAACATGTACTATGTTAAACTGCTAACCCTAACTAAAAATCAATCTAATTAAAATGTACAAATTAAAGATTATTCAACATTTCAACCTAAATTGCAGATTTTGGGATCAAAAATTACTAAATTAGCAAGAATCCCATTTCAAAGGCATTGGCCCAAGTCCAAAAAAATAGAAATTTAGTGAAATGTTCCCAATTGTAACCCGATGGAATCAGCTATTTAAACCCATGAAATGGCCAAATTTTAACCCACTATAAAAACAAGAGCACAAAAGTTCACATTTTTTGCTTTTTCATTTATTTGAAGGTTGCCTTTGCCTACATTCAAAGTTGGGAATGAGATAACCCGCAATTCGGGAAGCTCATTCCAATGCTCCTATTTCGGTAAGCTCGTAGTTCCAGAAATTAATGATGACAAACTTAACCCACTTCAACAAACAACTAAAGGTTTCACGGCAGTTCTTCGATCAGAAATGACATTTCATTAACAAATCAAATAGACTTTCCCAAACAAATCAAATCAAATTGCAACAGCAAACTATATCGCAAGTCTACCAAAATACTTAATTAATCTCAACTGAAAGTCTGAAAGCAAAAAATGAAAAAAAAAAACATAATTGGGATTGAACAATTCATGAATACCTGATACCCCTTCCAGCTGCAGTAAGTAGCATCACTGAATGGTAATTCGTCCAGTGTAAAACAGAACTCGTTCAGTCAACGTCGTCTTCCCCTAATCCTTCTTAAAGGCAAGACAAACTCTAAACACTGATACAAATGGCCATTTGAGTTCCTGTAGAATTACCAAAGCTTCAACTCCAACTGAAATCAAAATCCCATTAAAAATAGATAGAAATCATCAGCAAAAATTTAATGAAACAACAAAAAAAAAACGCAAGTCCAGTAAAATCATAAACGAAGAACGATAATCATATTAACAATTGGAAAAAAAATTGAACAAATCAACAAATCCGCGAAAAATTAAACCAAATACATCCAGATGATTATTATAAAAGAACAAGAACAAATTACCCAAAAAATCAAAGCTTCAACTCCAACTGAAATTGAGTTGCGTCTTGGTGTTCCAACAGGAAAAAAAATCCGCCGTCGAAGAAACGATTCAGCTCGAACGCAGCACCGCCACCACCTGGTTGAGTCTGTGACGAACGGCACATGAATGGTGGTGGGAAGATCGGAATTTGGTGGCTCGTTGTGGAGTTTGATTTGAGGAGAGGGGGCGGAGGTGAGAGGAGAGAGGAGCTTAGGTTAGAAATTGAAAACGATCCAGGAGGTGGATCAGAAGAAAGAAAGGAAAGGAGAAAAGGGATAGCAAAATATTTTGGAAATATGCAAGGACCAAGAATCGAACCTTGGTTGATTGAGCAAGGCTGATAGAGCTTTTAAAGGGAAGGAAAATAAAAACTTTCCTTATGAATAGTGAATTGTTAGGTTATGATACATATGACATTTACATAAATCATGCGGAAACAACCATTAACCCAGGAAACATATTATTTACACATAATCATTTAGCATAGTTTAAATGCATACTCTTTGTTGCGTGCCTTCCCTAGCTGCGCCCGAACCGAACAAGAACAAGTCTTTTAGGACTCCAAGTGTCGTCCCTCCGTAGAAAGTCCACAGCACGTCCGGATCCGCCTTAAGATTGACCAACTAGAATCGCCCTTAAGGTACTCAGAAAATTCGGCACTTTTGGGGCAAGATGGGTTTTAATTTTCTCTCAAAAAACTCACTTTTGAATACTTTGAAACTTGTATATAAATTATGACCCCTAGGCCTTTATTTATAGAGTTATGGAAAAGGAATCGTAATCCTAGTAGGATGCGAATTAATTGGAATTAGAATTCTACATGAATTCTACTTAATCAATTTATCCAATAGGAATAGACATTTAATCATACACTGACTCTTGCAGATTCAGGAATCTCGCATGAGCTCAAACTCACACACACACGGCAGCCACAAGGGCTGCCCACGCATGCGAGCAGCAGCCCACGCAGCGCGGCCCACGCATGCGCGGCCTTGTGCGCGCTGGGCTGTGGCGTGCGTGCTTGCTGGGCGATGGCCTGGCTTCGTGCTGGGCCTTCGTCCGGCAGGCCTCGTCCGATGCTAATTCGTACGATACGCTTCCGATTAAATTTCCATTTCCGGAATCTATTTCCGATACGAACAATATTTAATATTTCCGATTCCGGAATTAATTTCCGTTTCGAACAAATATTTAATATTTCCGTTTCCGGAATTATTTTCCGATTCCGGTAATATTTCCGATTCTGACAATATTTCCGTTTCCGGTAATATTTCCGATTCTGGTAATATTTCCATTTCCAACAATATTTTCCGATACGTACCATGTTTCCGTTTCCGGCAACATCTACGACTTGGATAATATTCATATTTCCGATACGATCCATATTTCCGTTTCCGGCAATATCATCGTTTCCGGAGTATTCATTTCTTGCCTGTGACGATCTTAGCTCCCACTGAAACCAAGATCCGTCGGTTCCGAATATTCATAGATGGAGTATTTAATGCCATTAAATACTTGATCCGTTTACGTACTATTTGTGTGACCCTACGGGTTCAGTCAAGAGTAAGCTGTGGATTAATATCATTAATTCCACTTGAACTGAAGCGGCCTCTAGCTAGGCATTCAGCTCACTTGATCTCACTGAATTATTAACTTGTTAATTAATACTGAACCGCATTTATTAGACTTAACATAGAATGCATACTTGGACCAAGGGCATTATTTCCTTCAGTCTCCCACTTGTCCTTAGGGACAAGTGTGCATTTCCTAATTCCTTTGTCGCTCGATGCTTGCTCTTGAACATAAGGTAAGAGTTGTCATCCTTATTATGTCCAGAGGTGTTCCTCGGTTTCAGAGTTCAACTGATCAAATAAACAGATAATCATAGCCTATGATTCATCCGAGCACGGCCATGCATTTCACAGTTTCTAGCTCTCCGAGTGGCCTTGTACAACTTTTAAGCATCTCATCCCGATTTATGGGAGGACAATCCCAATCTTGCGATCTTGAGATTAGACTTCGTTTGATAGGTGATTACCTGAGCGTTGCCTTTATAGCCTCCTTTTACGGTGCGACGGTTGGTCAACGTCAAAGCAACCAGTTCTCAAACAAGTAATCTCAAATCACTCAGGTATTGAGGATTTAGTGTCTAATAATTTAATGAAATTTACTTATGACAGACTTTCATCTCTTACAGTAAAGTTTCATAGGTCTTGTCCGATACTAGTCTTCCCAAAGTAAGTATCTATGCAAATGATTATGACATTGCCATGTCCACATAGTTCAAGAAACAGAACTACTAGTCATCTTGCATTCTAATCGTCTAACGTTTTCTATGCGTCCAATTTTATAGAAAACTCCGACTAGGGACCATTTTCAACCTTTGACATTCAAGTTCACTTGATAGACATTTCTTAGTCACAGGACTGGTCCTGACAGTCTATCTTGAATATATCGTCAAGTTGAAGGGACTCATCATTTAATAAACCACAAATTAAATGGAAAAATGAATTCCTTTCATTTATTGTGAATGATTAACCAATAATGTTTTACAAAGATTTAAACTCTAAAACTTTAAAACATTAAACAGAGACATCAAAGCCATTCTCCAATATGCTTGATTCCCATAGCTGCAGTGTGCGAGTTGTGCTTCGCTTGCGGCAGAGGTTTAGTTAATGGATCTGATATGTTGTCATCAGTTCCAATTTTGCTTATCTCGACTTCTTTTCTTTCAACGAACTCTCGTAGAAGGTGAAATCTACGAAGTACATGCTTGACTCTCTGGTGGTGTCTAGGCTCTTTTGCCTGTGCAATAGCTCCGTTATTATCACAATACAGGGCTATTGGTCCTTTAATGGAGGGGACTACACCAAGTTCTCCTATGAACTTCCTTAGCCATATAGCTTCCTTTGCTGCTTCATGTGCAGCAATGTACTCCGCTTCAGTTGTAGAATCCGCAATGGTGCTTTGCTTAGCACTTTTCCAGCTTACTGCTCCTCCGTTGAGGCAGAAGACAAACCCAGACTGTGATCTGAAATCATCTTTGTCGGTTTGGAAACTTGCGTCCGTATAGCCTTTAACAATTAATTCATCATCTCCACCATAGACCAGGAAGTCATCTTTGTGCCTTTTCAGGTACTTCAGAATATTCTTGGCAGCAGTCCAATGCGCCTCTCCTGGGTCTGACTGGTATCTGCTCGTAGCACTGAGTGCGTACGCAACATCCGGGCGTGTACATATCATAGCATACATTATTGAACCAATCAATGATGCATATGGAATCCCATTCATTCGTCTACGCTCATCAAGTGTTTTTGGGCACTGAGTCTTGCTTAGAGTCATTCCATGAGACATGGGTAGGTAGCCTCGCTTGGAGTCCGCCATCTTGAACCTATCAAGCACCTTATTGATATAAGTGCTTTGACTAAGTCCAATCATCTTTTTAGATCTATCTCTGTAAATCTTGATGCCCAATATGTACTGTGCTTCTCCTAGATCCTTCATCGAAAAACATTTCCCAAGCCAAATCTTGACAGAGTTCAACATAGGAATGTCATTTCCGATAAGCAATATGTCGTCGACATATAATACTAGGAAAGCAATTTTGCTCCCACTGACCTTCTTGTATACACAAGATTCGTCCGCGTTCTTGATGAAACCAAAGTCACTGACTGCTTCATCAAAACGTATATTCCAGCTCCTGGATGCCTGCTTCAATCCGTAGATTGACTTCTTTAGCTTGCATACCTTTTTAGCATTCTTTGGATCCTCAAAACCTTCAGGCTGTGTCATAAACACAGTTTCTGTTAAAACGCCGTTTAAGAAAGCAGTTTTGACATCCATCTGCCATATTTCGTAATCGTAATATGCAGCGATTGCTAATATTATTCGAATAGACTTTAGCATTGCAACTGGTGAAAAGGTTTCATCGTAATCCACACCGTGGACTTGCCTGTAACCTTTCGCAACCAATCTAGCTTTGAAAACTTCAAGTTTCCCATCCTTGTCCTTTTTCAGTTTGAAAACCCATTTGCTTCCAATGGCTTGGTAGCCATCTGGCAAATCGACCAAATCCCATACTTGGTTTTCAGACATGGAGTCTAATTCAGATTGCATGGCTTCTTGCCACTGCTTGGAGCTAGGGCTCGTCATAGCTTGCTTGTAAGTCGCAGGTTCATCACTTTCAAGTAATAGAACGTCATAGCTCTCGTTCGTCAAAATACCTAAGTACCTTTCCGGTTGAGATCTATATCTTTGCGATCTACGCGGGGTAACATTTCTAGATTGACCATGATTCTCACCAGATTCTTCTAAAGATCTCTGAGTTTCATCCTGAATGTCATCTTGAGCATTCTCTAGAGTTTGTTGTTCGACTCGAATTTCTTCGAGGTCTACTTTTCTCCCACTTGTCATTTTGGAAATGTGATCTTTCTCCAAAAAGACACCATCTCGAGCAACAAACACTTTGTTCTCAGATGTATTGTAGAAGTAATACCCCTTTGTTTCCTTTGGATAGCCCACAAGGATACATTTGTCAGATTTTGGATGAAGTTTGTCTGAAATTAATCGTTTGACGTATACTTCACATCCCCAAATCTTAAGAAAAGACACATTTGGAGGCTTTCCAAACCATAATTCGTATGGAGTCTTTTCGACAGCTTTAGACGGAGCTCTATTTATAGTGAGTGCAGCTGTATTTAGTGCATGTCCCCAAAATTCTAATGGAAGTTCGGCCTGACCCATCATTGACCTGACCATGTCTAGCAAGGTTCTGTTCCTCCGTTCTGACACACTGTTCCATTGTGGTGTTCCAGGAGGAGTCAATTCTGATAGAATTCCACATTCTTTCAGATGGTCATCAAATTCATAGCTCAGATATTCACCGCCTCTATCAGACCGCAGTGCCTTGATCTTCTTGCCTAATTGATTCTCTACTTCACTCTGAAATTCCTTGAATTTGTCAAAGGATTCAGACTTATGCTTCATTAGGTAGACATAACCATACCTACTGAAGTCATCAGTGAAAGTGATAAAGTAGCTGAAACCACCTCTAGCATTTGTACTCATTGGTCCACATACATCTGTATGGATTAAACCCAATAGTTCATTTGCTCTTTCTCCAACTTTAGAGAAAGGTTGCTTTGTCATTTTGCCAAGTAAACATGATTCGCATTTACCATAATCCTCTAAGTCAAATGGTTCTAGAATTCCTTCCCTTTGAAGTCTTTCTAAGCGTTTCAAGTTTATATGGCCTAATCGACAATGCCACAGATAGGTGAGATCTGAATCATCCTTTTTGGCCTTTTTGGTATTTATGTTATATACTTGTTTGTCGTGATCTAATAAATAAAGTCCATTGACTAATCTAGCAGATCCATAAAACATCTCTTTAAAATAAAACGAACAACTATTGTCTTTTATTATAAAGGAAAATCCCTTAGCATCTAAGCAAGAAACTGAAATGATGTTTTTAGTAAGACTTGGAACATGGAAACATTCTTCCAGTTCCAAAACTAGCCCGGAGGGCAACGACAAATAGTAAGTTCCTACGGCTAATGCAGCAATCCGTGCTCCATTTCCCACTCGTAGGTCGACTTCTCCCTTGCTTAACTTTCTACTTCTTCTTAGTCCCTGTGGATTGGAACATAAGTGTGAGCCACAACCTGTATCTAATACCCAAGAAGTTGAATTAGCAAGTATACAGTCTATAACGAAAATACCTGAAGATGGAACGACTGTTCCGTTCTTCTGATCTTCCTTTAGCTTCAAGCAATCTCTCTTCCAATGCCCCTTCTTCTTGCAGTAGAAGCATTCGGATTCAGAAGTGGGTTGACTGACCTTCCTCTTTGCAGATTTGGCGCCAGTATGCTTAGTTGGGCTGGCCTTGTTGCCACCTTTCTTAGCATTCCTCTTCTTTCCAGATTTCTTGAACTTGCCCCCACGCACCATAAGCACATCCTGCTTATCACTTTTGAGCGTCTTTTCAGCGGTCTTCAGCATACCGTGAAGCTCAGTGAGCGTTTTGTCCAGACTATTCATACTGTAGTTCAGTTTGAACTGATCATACCCGCTATGAAGAGAATGGAGGATGGTGTCTATAGCCATTTCCTGAGAAAATTGCTGATCCAGCCGACTCATATTCTCAATGAGTCCAATCATTTTGAGAACATGTGGACTTACGGGCTCGCCTCTCTTAAGCTTGGTCTCAAGAATTTGCCTATGAGTCTCGAATCTTTCGACTCGAGCCAGATCTTGGAACATGTTCTTCAACTTACTGATGATTGTGAAAGCATCTGAGTTGATGAACGTTTTCTGCAGATCCGCACTCATGGTGGCGAGCATTAGACATTTCACATCCTTGTTGGCATCAATCCAACGATTGAGGGCTGCCTGAGTGATCCCGTCGCCTGGAGCTTCGGGCATCGCCTCATCTAGGACATACTCCTTTTCTTCCTGCATAAGAACTATTTGCAAGTTCCTTTGCCAGTCAAGGAAGTTTTTCCCGTTCAACTTCTCCTTTTCGAGAATTGATCGAATGTTGAATGAATTGTTGTTTGCCATATTAAAAACTACAATTGAAAAGAATAAACAAATAAATAACCATTCACAGTTTCTCTTAATAAACTTAAATTCTAGCATTCATGCATAATTCAATGTTTATTAAGCATTTTATTCAAGTTATGTGTTCCGGCAGGTGTGAATAAAATGATTCCAAGATCCTAAAATCATTGAAGAACTAAGCACAGTTTGTCGACTTAATCCTAGAACATCTTAGGTAAGCAAAAGCCTTTTGCTAATAGTCTAGAAACTATTCTTGGTTGATAGGTACGTCTAAGAACTTATTAGGTAAACCTATCGAATTTGCCACGACATAAAAGGACTCCTTACTTATATCGTTGAGTTTCACCAAAACTAACATGTACTCACAATTATTTGTGTACCTTGCCCCTTTAGGACCAATAAGTAACACCTCGCTGAGCGAAAACTATTACTAGATTGATGTAAAGGATATCCAAGCAAGTGTATATTTTGGCATGGCACCTTTTAACTCAATTTTTAAGTTTGGAACTTAAGGCTCTTACTATGTTGGTTAGATTTTAAGTGAACTAAAATCCTTAATCATGCAACATAATCAAGCTTTTGATCTCATGCATTTTAAGACATATTTAAAGCAATAAATAACTTAAAACATGCATAAGATATTTGTGATCTAGTATGGCCCGACTTCATCTTGAAGCTTTGACTTCAAAGTCCGTCTTGAAAATCTCCGTGGGAGGCACCATTTTCTTCAAATAGGATAAGTTATAACTAATTACAACTATTTGATGGTACGCAGACCATATTTGAATTGAAAAATAACTTTGGTGCTTTAGACCAATTACATTCAAATTAATGGTACGCAGACCATATTTTCTATCCTATTTGGGCCATACTAGTCACTTCATAACCTGCAAAACAGTACATATACAATATATACCATTCACCCATTCATTATCATGAATGGCCCACATAGCTGGTTAGTTAAAACACATTATGCATCACGTAAACATTTGCAGCAATTAATCAAGGTCACCAATAATCTACCAATTATTCAGTCCTTATTAATTCTAATCGAGTTGTTTTAACCTTAAGGATTTGTAGACCTAATCAAGAGTTTATGACTAAAAGCACTCCCACTCAAACCAATAAATTCATATGCTTTACTAATTTTAAACATAAAATTGTATTTCTAGTCTAACCGGAAACATACAAATTTAATTAAAATTTAAAGCTCATATAAATTTATAATTGAATCCAAAAATTTAATTTTAATTTCAGTCACATTTAAATTAATTTATGATTTTAATTTTAGTAAAATAATTAGAATAAATGCCATTTATTATAATTATAATATTCAAAATTAAAATCCAAGAAATTAATTCAAATTATTAATTTTAAAATCAATTAAAATTACGTGAACTGAAATTTTCAAATTAAACATTCAAAAACGATCTAATCGAAACGCAAACATCCTATGCGTTGCACGCCCATGGGCTGTACGCACACAGCCATTGCTGGCCATGTGCGCGCAGCCCATGCGCTCGTTGCATAGCTGCTGCTGTCCCATACGCAAGCCTCCGCACAGCGCCCACCGCACGCGAGCTATCGCTCGCAGCGCGCGCGCGTTACCGCGCTCGCTGGTGCGCGAGATCGCTCGCTGGTGCGCGCGAGCCATCGCTCGCTGGGGCGCTGCATCGCTCGCTGGTGCGCGCGAGCCATCGCTCGCTGGCGCGCGAGATCGCTCGCTGCGCGCGCGCGAGCCATCGCTCGCTGGTGCGCGACATCGCTCGCTGGGCGGGCGACGTCGCGCGCTGTGCGCGCGAGTGATGCTGTGCGCAGCGCTCGTGGCACGCGAGCTTGCGCTCGCTGCGCACGAGGTTGCGCGCTGTTGTGCGAGGCAGCGCGCGCTGTGGCGCAGCTCGCTTGCTGCCCACACGCGACTGCCTTGGCTCGCCCCTCGCCCATGCCCATCCGTTCATTGCTCGTGGCACACGACACAAGGCAGGGCTGCTGCCTTGCGCTCGTGCACTACGCCCTTGCTCATTGCATTCGTGCCGCACGGGCGACGAGCTCCCTTGCTCGTCGTCGCATGCCCGCATTATACAACACCCCTTAAGGGTAACACGAAGCGTCCATTGCTTCGTGCGTGCAAGTTATTTGAACGAATCGCATAAAAATTTAAAATTTATATTTAAAATTAATGACAAATTAATAAATAATATTAATTTCATAATTTTAGGGCGAAAAAATCGAAAATTTATTATCCAATTGATTTCCGATTGATATGGATTCAAGTCTAGGTCATAAAAATTTAAAATTTATCGTAAATTTACAATTTTTATGGTGGTTTTTAATCATAGGTTTCTAATTAAATTACAATTAATTATGAAAATCAAATTAATTCTAAATTATTCTAATTTTCAACAAATTAATCATAATTACAAATTAGATTGCATAATTAACAAGACTAGGCATTCAAACTTGTTAAACATATGCAGTAGGTCAATCAAAAATTCAAGATTTATCAACAAGAATCGCAAATATTTAATTTAACATCTTAAATTTACGAAATTTTGCATCCGAAAAACTAAAACCTTCGAAAAGTCATAGTTAGGCTTCGAATTTGAGAATTCTGGGTTCGGCAGAAAAATACTATTTTTGTCAAAATTTTAGAATGCCTTTTACATGCGGAATTGACACAAAAATCACTCAATTCGGATGAGTAATGAAGAAACTGCCGAAAAACTGCGTACATATAATTAAATAAACGCAATTTGCAATTAATTAACAATTACGAAAATTAATCACCCCTTTTAATTCTTGCAAATTTGTAATATTTAACCATGTTCATGCAATTTAGATTATGAAAATAATAAGGGGCTCGTGATACCACTGTTAGGTTATGATACATATGACATTTACATAAATCATGCGGAAACAACCATTAACCCAGGAAACATATTATTTACACATAATCATTTAGCATAGTTTAAATGCATACTCTTTGTTGCGTGCCTTCCCTAGCTGCGCCCGAACCGAACAAGAACAAGTCTTTTAGGACTCCAAGTGTCGTCCCTCCGTAGAAAGTCCACAGCACGTCCGGATCCGCCTTAAGATTGACCAACTAGAATCGCCCTTAAGGTACTCAGAAAATTCGGCACTTTTGGGGCAAGATGGGTTTTAATTTTCTCTCAAAAAACTCACTTTTGAATACTTTGAAACTTGTATATAAATTATGACCCCTAGGCCTTTATTTATAGAGTTATGGAAAAGGAATCGTAATCCTAGTAGGATGCGAATTAATTGGAATTAGAATTCTACATGAATTCTACTTAATCAATTTATCCAATAGGAATAGACATTTAATCATACACTGACTCTTGCAGATTCAGGAATCTCGCATGAGCTCAAACTCACACACACACGGCAGCCACAAGGGCTGCCCACGCATGCGAGCAGCAGCCCACGCAGCGCGGCCCACGCATGCGCGGCCTTGTGCGCGCTGGGCTGTGGCGTGCGTGCTTGCTGGGCGATGGCCTGGCTTCGTGCTGGGCCTTCGTCCGGCAGGCCTCGTCCGATGCTAATTCGTACGATACGCTTCCGATTAAATTTCCATTTCCGGAATCTATTTCCGATACGAACAATATTTAATATTTCCGATTCCGGAATTAATTTCCGTTTCGAACAAATATTTAATATTTCCGTTTCCGGAATTATTTTCCGATTCCGGTAATATTTCCGATTCTGACAATATTTCCGTTTCCGGTAATATTTCCGATTCTGGTAATATTTCCATTTCCAACAATATTTTCCGATACGTACCATGTTTCCGTTTCCGGCAACATCTACGACTTGGATAATATTCATATTTCCGATACGATCCATATTTCCGTTTCCGGCAATATCATCGTTTCCGGAGTATTCATTTCTTGCCTGTGACGATCTTAGCTCCCACTGAAACCAAGATCCGTCGGTTCCGAATATTCATAGATGGAGTATTTAATGCCATTAAATACTTGATCCGTTTACGTACTATTTGTGTGACCCTACGGGTTCAGTCAAGAGTAAGCTGTGGATTAATATCATTAATTCCACTTGAACTGAAGCGGCCTCTAGCTAGGCATTCAGCTCACTTGATCTCACTGAATTATTAACTTGTTAATTAATACTGAACCGCATTTATTAGACTTAACATAGAATGCATACTTGGACCAAGGGCATTATTTCCTTCATGAATTTCACCTAAATGTGACTCAATACACTATTGTTAAGCATAGTGTTTTGAGTTCATGCATTTTAAAGGTTTGGGATATTACAGCAGTTATTTCCTACTCAGTTACGTAGTACTCGGTAATAAAAAGTGCAAACATAGTAAATACAATTTTATTTAGTAGTTACTTTTAATACAATCTCATTTTTAAAAGGTAATTTACTTTTATTTTATACTATCGCTGATATTATGTACAATAATGTCGAGTTCATTCTGTCTATTAGGCACATACATTGTTGTCGCTATTTTCTTCATAAACAAAATTCATCGCTTTTTTTGACGGGCATCCGCGCGCTATCGCGCGCGGTCCGATTCCTAGTAAGTTAAAGGGCTGAGTCCTTTAATAAAAAGGTCGGGATAGGGCTTTTAACGGGCCTCCAGCCCATTGCACAGGTCTAGTCTTGACACAAGCCACTTAGCCACACATGTATATTCGTATCACTTCTAGCCTCAGGTCCGAATTCAAAACACGCTTAACGGCAGAAGGTCGTGTAATAAATTTATTGTATACGAGATGATTTTTTAACAACTTTTATTAACCTTTAACAAATTTTCACTAACCTTTTATATTTGGAAGTGATTTTTAGTCAGTAGATTTTTAAAATGATTATATGATTACCTGTATATACTGTATATATTATGAGATTGATTTTGAAGGGATACTTTTTTATCGAATGAGGTAAATAGAATTAACCGATGTAGTAACTTTAAAACATTCTACCCTAACTTTACACCTTCTCTAATACTTATAGTACACCCACCTTAATTACGAGTTTGTGTTTTAGCGGAGAGGTATACGAGCACAGAGGTCCTCACGTGAAAATTATTAGTTGTAACCGGGTGCAATATGCAATCAAGGGTATTTTTAAGCCCATTACTCCATTAATAGTTTCTACCACGTTTTCTCCTCACTTGTACTCCCTCCGTATTTATTTAAGAGATACACTTGTTTTTCCGGCCGTATTTATTTAAGAGATACACTCATACACTTGCCATTTTTAGTAACTTGTCAACCCCACCATCTAATTAAATAATCTATCTAATATATTTTATGTCCTACCACCCTATTAAACAAATAATTTCATAACTACACCCCACCTCTCATCCCCTAAAATGACATGGTCCCCACTTGTTTTACTTATTAAAATATCTACTCAACCTCACTTGTTCTATTACTTTATTTCCTTCAATTATTCGTTACCCGTGCACGGCCAAGTGTATCTCTTAAATAAATACAGAGAGAGTAATGAGAAAGTGCGAGAGGATTACATGGTGCACCCAGATAGCCGAACGCATATAACGACAACTTTTGTGTAAGATCACCTTACCGAAAAGACCGATTTAGTTACTTGATAATTGAGCTTAAGTGATTAACTAATTGGTTTAATTACTTAACTTACACCGTTACGTTAGACTGTCTTATAGTTTTCACTGCCAACTAGTTTGCCCCTATCCAAAGGCCAAGAATTCCCAAAAGTACAGGACAAAGTGATATTCTGAAAACGCCAAATTGTT
This sequence comes from Spinacia oleracea, assembly GCF_020520425.1. Classification (NCBI taxonomy): domain Eukaryota; kingdom Viridiplantae; phylum Streptophyta; class Magnoliopsida; order Caryophyllales; family Amaranthaceae; genus Spinacia; species Spinacia oleracea. Next base: position 5,748,021 of record NC_079492.1, on the reverse strand, counting down.
CAAGATGGTTCGTGTCGTCCACAAGTCTACCAATTTCAATAGCCACACAAATTAAACTATAAACTTACACATCTTCATCTTCATCTTCATCTTCATCCCCTTCTCTGCAATAATCTCATATTTTCCAGCCATCTCTCTCTGTATACATGTATTTGCTTCTCCTTTCATGGTAATGTTTTGTGCTTAATTATTTTATTGGGTGCTTCTTTTATTTTTGCCGATACTTACCCAGAAATTTGCTCAACTCTGTTAAAAAATATATTTTGTTTGATTTTTGATCTGGGGTTTTTCTGGGGTTTGCGCTTTTTTTGGGTATTTTGACTCTTTCAAGTTTGATTTCATCTTCATCAATTAGCACCAAACCAATATTCATCTTCATCAATCAATCAATCAATCAAGCCATGTCTTCTCTAGTAGCAAACACAATCGCTCGTTTCTCTCTCCAACCCTCTTTGGACCCACCATCATCCTCAAGCCCCAACACCTTAAAACCCAGATTCGCCAAAATCAGAGCTGGAATTGGGTACGATTCAAGAACAGCCATCACTTCTGACCCAGGTAATAATAGTAATCAATCTCTCTCTCCTGTTTCAATTCCAAAAAATGAAGATGATTTACTTCAGAAATTCCTCAAACGAGACTATAAATGGGGTTTCAGTGAGAAAATCGATTCATTTACAATCCCAAAAGGGTTATCTGAAGAAACTGTCAGGCTAATTTCTGCCCTAAAAGAAGAACCTGATTGGATGCTTGAGTTTCGATTGAGTTCGTTTCGTAAATTCCTGAAAATGGCTGAACCAAACTGGTCAGATAATCGATACCCTAAAATCAATTTCCAGGATTTGTGTTATTATTCTGCTCCTAAGAAGAAACCCACTTTGAATAGCTTAGATGAAGCTGATCCTGAACTTCTTATGTATTTTGATAAATTGGGTGTGCCCTTGACTGAAAGGAACCGTTTAGCTAATGTTAGTAGTAGGAATGTGGCTGTTGATGCTGTTCTTGATAGTGTTTCCATTGCTACTACACATAGGAAGACATTAGCGAAATCCGGGGTGATCTTTTGCTCGATTTCAGAGGCCGTAAAGGAGTATCCTGATTTAGTAAAGAAGTATTTAGGGAAAGTTGTGCCTAGTGATGATAATTACTACGCTGCTTTGAACTCGGCTGTGTTTAGTGATGGGTCCTTTGTTTACATACCTAAGGGTACTAGATGCCCTATGCAGATTTCAACTTATTTTAGGATTAACGCGTTTGAAACGGGGCAATTCGAGAGGACTTTGATTGTTGCTGATGAGGGTAGTTTTGTGGAGTATTTGGAAGGGTGTACAGCACCTTCATATGACACGAATCAGTTGCACGCGGCTGTGGTTGAGTTGTATGCTGATGATGATGCGGAGATTAAGTACTCTACAGTACAGAATTGGTATGCTGGTGATGAAGAAGGGAAAGGTGGGATTTACAATTTTGTTACCAAGAGAGGATTGTGTTCAGGTGAAAGGTCAAAGATATCGTGGACTCAGGTCGAGACAGGGTCGGCTATTACTTGGAAGTACCCGAGTGTTGTATTGGAGGGTGATTACTCGGTTGGGGAGTTTTATTCCGTGGCATTGACAAATAATTACCAACAAGCAGATACTGGGACGAAGATGATACATAAGGGTAAGAATACTAGAAGTAGGATCATCTCCAAGGGTATATCGGCAGGGCATTCGAGGAATGTGTATAGAGGTCTAGTTCAGGTCCAGTCAAAGGCAGATAACGCGAAGAATTCCTCACAGTGCGATTCTATGCTTATTGGGGATAAAGCTGCTGCAAACACCTATCCATATATTCAGGTATGAAATTTCATTGAAAATGCCATAAACTGTTATTATTTTCATGTTGCATTTATTCAATTTGAGTGCGTGCTTTTGGCAGTAAGTTCCATCTCCTTTTGGCAGTAAGTTCAGGTACTTCATTGAAAATGCCATTATTTTCATGTTGCATTTATTTGATTTGAGTGCTTACTTTTGGCTGTAGATTTCTTAGATGCCTAACAACCCCCTGCAGCAAATAAAAAGGAATTGACTCCTAATTTCATGTATCATTCCATGACAATATGGCATAACCCCAACAATGCTAACAAGGGTGACATGATACTGATACCACATAGAGTGAGGTAAAGGGTTCATATTACGCGACTTTACCCCTGCATTTAGTAAGGCTGGCTGTCTTATGAGACAATCGTCAAAAAGCCTATCGAATGGCCTACTACTTAAAATCATACCATAGGTTCAACTGCTTCAGGCCCTTGTAGTCAATAGCTAAACAGTCTCACATTAATGACTTACTGAAAAAAGATGAATGCTTTCAAGTAATAAAGATGAAAAAACCGTAAATAGAAACAGCTCAGTAGAAAGCTGATTCGGACTCCCGATTCTGTGGTAAGGCAGGACATTATTATGAATCACTAAAAAGCAGAAACAAGCCTATATACTATTTCAAAGCATACCAGAAGAATTAGTTGAAATTCACTGTAAACATGATCTCAGAACCATTAGCCTAAATAGTAAATACCACATCATGAAGTGAGTTGCGTGCACATATACAAAGGAAGTAGTCGAAGTACCAATAGTAACAAACGTTAAAATAAAATAAAAAAGAAAAAATGTTGCATGCATCTCCATGATCTAATTGCCTTCCGATAATAAATAACCCAAGGGTTAGAAGGATGAGCGTTGGAAGTTTTGCAGTTTCGGATGCCTTAAGAGGGTGGGAGTTTGGGACATTATGAAATATGATTTGAAACAAATAACTGATGCTAGACTAGTGAAACTGCAAGAAATATCATTTGGGCTGACCCTGACTGAACCCATTTTTAGTGGTCTGACGGTCTGACCTGACCATATATCTCAACTGTGCCTTCCAATACTGATCCGGCTCATTTATCCTAATATTAGCTTTTCTTTACAAATCTCAAGTTAGGATAGACCATAACCATATTGTTAGAACTTAGAAGCATCATATATATGGTAGGGCTTTGTGAATGAGTTGACCTGAAACTCGATAATGGTTATATGGATGTGTCACTACCTGCCCGAGAATGTACATCATCAAAGGGTTAGCCTGTGAAAGGTTCACGTCATTTTTCTGTAAATAATAAGTCGGATGAATGTGATAGAGTTGGATCATAATTTTTTTAATAACCCACCATCATTGGTTTCTCCAGCTGTATAATGACTGGTGGTTGACTCAAGCTCTAGGACCTTCAGGAACACCTACTCAGTTACTCACTCACACAGTCACATCTCTATCTTCACTAACCAAGCAGTAACTCAGAGCGTGTGTTGGATAAGGTTCTACCTTTAATCCTTCGCCCCTTCTTTCAAAACCTTGGACTAGTAAAATGGTCATCTCTTGAGAAATGACTTCTCCTTGAGTGAATACATTACACACGAAATAGTCATCACATCTCTTTCGCATTTTGCTGCCCCTAAAATCAATGTCTTGTGTACAAGTACCTCATAGATGATTGATTACAGTGAGATTATTGTTTTCTCTTATAGAAAAGTCAGGGGTAAGTGGTAGTCAATTCATGTATCAGTATTTGCAACAGTTGATACAAATGAGGCTCGTGTAAGGACAGTCGTAAGTTTCAGTGGCTTTGATCATCTAGTTGTACCTAGCAATTAGTGTCAGCTGCTTCTGATTTTTATCTGTGTTTCACTTTTCTATTGGGAATGCCTGATGCCTTCAATTGCTACTGTGGAGTTGATATTTCTTATCCCCGTCTCAAATTGAAATGGCTCTGCTTTATACTCCCGATTTCCACCATAAAACCATCAGTAACCATAGGAATAATACAAGGCTGCCAAACGGCAATATCATTGTTGGAGCCGGAAGCTCTCATTAGTTTAGTTCCCTTCTCTTCCCATGTGTGTTCTCATGAAACAGGAAATATCACGAAGTTTAAGGGATGCTGTTGTTTAATCAATTTTTTCGTTAAGAATCAATTTTTTCGTTAAGAATCAATTTTTCTTTTTTAGTTTGCATTATGAATTGCTGTTTGTGTGACTTCTTTCCCAGTTTTGAGTATAATCCTGGTCTGAAGTCTCTAAACTTTAATTACAAAAATATATATTACTTCCCTTTCCCCCCTTCCTTTGCTCCTGGTTTAATGACCTGTGCAAATTCTAGGATCTGAATATTGAGAATCAAGTGTAGGGACTGTCAATCTAGCGAAGGCAATCTCTATGACCTTAAAGAGGGATGACAAAGTTGTTTCCCCTCCATACTAAATACATTCCATACCTGATACTTACTATTAGACTGTCCTGTATTCCTGTATTCTAAACGTTTAAATGTAGTATGTCTTATGTGTGAGTCTTTCCCTTTCAGACTATCCGGTATTTGATACGAGTATCTGTTATTCTGTTAAGTGAAAACTAGTTAACTAATAGTATAAACATTGCTGCTCATTGGACGTTACTTCTAATTCCAGAAGTTCAGCATGAGAATAACACACAACCAACCAGGAAGATACCAATAGATAAGAGCACTGAGTTTTTGTGATGTGATCCAACACAAGTTATTACCACAATCCTTCAATGTGCTACATTTTCTAGAAGCACCTAGAAAATTCAAGGAGAAATAACATCAAACCCTTATGCTATATGGATGCGAGGCTGAAAACTTCTTTTATTTAGCATAATGAACCTAATGTGCTATTCCAACCTGCAAACATATTACTGCTGAAACATTAACTTCTATGAAATGTACCTTTAAAAGAATACACGAATAACCATAATAATAATAATAATAATAATAATAAAAGTCCTCTAGCCCTAAGATGGCATTCTACATATTCAAATTGTTGTCATTCATACTTGCTAATACAACATACTATCTCCTGATGCCTAGCAGCTAATTGCCAAGGTAACACTAGAGGGGTAAGGCTGCAACACCTGCCACAACACCCCAATTATACCATCAAAATATATAGGCGGAGACTAAACAGAGAATTTGAGTATGAATATGGTACGGTATCATGAGGAAACCAAACTCGGGGATATAGTTCTGTCTATGAGGGTATATGAAAGGTTTTCAATGATCCAAGTTATTTTACAGCAAGAATAGGTAGTCACGACAATAACAATTTGAATATCTAGAGGACCTCATAATTCACTAGTCAATAAAACGTGACACATTTGGAAAGACAGAGATCAAAACAGAAGCAGAAGTACTAAGGGCAAAAACACAACATTGACCAATGACCTATGTGATCTGACACTGGTTGTATATGTAAAAAGACTTACTTCTGCGCCGCTGATCTACTCACCTACAACAAATCCTGGCCTGGGACAAGTAGTTTATCAGTTGTACTGTTGAAAATACAGCCTGCAACTCATAAGCAGGAATAGGACAGGGCTATAATTAAAAGACTGAACAAAGATAATACCGGAAAAACATAAAGAGAAAACTTTATTGAGTTATACAATTACCTGATACTGAAATTTTTTGCATAGGCTGTCAATTGCAAGAGAACCCCAAAGCTAAAACACATTTAATTTGGCCAGAAAGGGAAACACTTCTACTGTTGGCCACAAGAGAGAAACAAAGAAGTGTACACAATTTCTCTGCAGTAACTCTTGTTAAATGTATGTTTCTTCAAGGTACAATCCCTCAGATTTCTGGAGCTCCTTCCGTCCAAGAGAACTAAAATATCCAGGATAAGATATAATATCATTTTTCGAAAAGATTTTTCTTGCTCTGAAATCTTATTTTCCATTTTGTCCCTTCACCTTCCCTCTCAAATTATTGTCCAAACACATAGTGAAAGTGGAAGACAATTGACCTAAACTCAAGAATTGACACATGTCTGACAGTCTGAGATTTTGGCCAAACAGAACTCCCATCAACCTTGTCTGGCTGACCATAAGCCGGCATCAGGGTTACCTGATTCGTGGTTCGCTACGGTACGGTGTACGAGTTCGGGTTCGCGATTCGCAGGTTGGCTGGTTTTAGGTTCGCAAGAGGGGTTTGAAACTCTTTTTTTCCAGGATTTTTGAAACAAAATTGTTCAAGATTTTATTTTAAGACTCATACATTCATACTCAGATAACAGGTTATTTCCTTCCCAAATAAAAGCCCCAACATATATTTCCTTCTCTTGTCTTCCCTGACCTTCAATAGCTATAACTAGGGTTTCGGATTCGGCATGACAATACCAACGATTTGGTTCGCGAACCACAGCGAATTGGGTCGCCGGAGAACCCGATTCGGTACGGGCAAATCGGTTCGAGATTCACAGGGGGTACCCGCGAATCTGGTAACACTGGCCGGCATACACGATGCCAATGAACTAATGGACTCCTGCGAAGTCGATAACTTAAACTGCGTATAGTACTGCAGCAATCTTCAATGCATACAAGATACAAAAGGATGCACCAGTTCAATAAGTTAGCAGTCTTTTCCATCTCATCAATCACCCAGTTGTAGAAATGAAAGAAGCTATTCATTATTTACACCCAAGTACACAACTACTTTAAAGTGCCAGTAGAAGGTCAACCAACTAGCATCACAAAAGCTGAACAATTAATAGAGGGAACTGAAGCTAGGGAAGATAAGTGCCCAAATTAGGACGGATTTTATTCATTAAAAAGTTGCAAGTACAGAACCAAAAAAAATCCACAAAGAGTCAGGAATCTTACAACAACAATGTATGCCCTGATTCATAACATAAATATTCCCTAAACTAGCTTAAGTGTAACTACGGATCATAGCTTAGCATGCTTAGGGAAAATATCAAGAGTGAATTCCTGGTAGGCACTTATACTACCCTTAATCTTCATTTCACCCCTCATGAAAGCAATCTGAGGGCTAATTTTTCCGGGTGCAATCTTAAGGAAATCCTAATCCTTGGAAAAAGCAATTGTAGGTGCTTCTCAGAAATATAGCACATTGAAGGATTGTGGTAATAACTTCTTTGCTCCTGGTTTGATGAGCTCTGTATGTCCAAAATTTTTCATACCTGTCTGATTTTGATTTTGATATCTGAAATATTGAGAATCAAATGTAGGAACTAATTGCAAAAGGATCTCCTGATTTGATGAACTCTGTATATTCCATGTCCTAGGCTCTGTTCTGTTCAACTTATTTTGACTTATTTCAGACAAAATAAGTTCAGATAAGTTCAGTTAAGTTCTAATAAGTTCATTTAAGTTTAGATAGGTTCATATAATATAAGTTCAGCAAAAATAAGTTTTTTTGAGACATTTTCACACACATAAGTTTATTTCAGATAAAATAAAGATAAGTTCAGTTAAGTTCATATAAATTCAGATAAGTTTAGTTAAGTTCAGATAAGTTCAGATAATATAAGTTCAGTCAAAATAAGTCCAATAGAACGGAGCCTAATACTCACTCTCAGACTGTCCGGTATTCTAAACATTTAAATGTAGTATGTCGTATGTGTAGGGACGTCAGTGGGGCGGGTTTTATGGGAGACCCGCCTCGCATCCGTCCCAAGTAGGCGGGGATGGAGGGAGGTTTGGCATGGGGCGGGGATGGGTATAAAAATCATTCCAGCCATGGGTGATGGGGCGTGTGTGGATTTTATGTTGGACCCGCCCGCCCCGCCCCATCACCACCCGCCCCGCTTGATACTCGTAAAATCTATCCGAGTATCATTTCTTATGTGAATTAAAAATTTAAAGAAGATAAAAAGTTGATTTTTTTATGCGTTTGGTTTGTTTGTAATGTGATAATATGAACTAAGGCGAAACTTTTAATTTTGTTTGTTTGATTCTTTTTGTTATGGAAGTTACTTTTTTCCATAATGTTTGCTAAAGAAAAACTAGGTGGGTATTGGCGCGGATTTGGGGTGGGGATGAAACGGGGATGGATACCCAGGTGGGTGGTGGAGCGAAAATGGATTTTAGTTTGTACCCGTTGGGGCGGGGATGGGTATGCATTTTGTACCCGCCATGGGTGATGGGGCGGGGATGGGGATGAAAATTTTAGGTGGGGGTGGGGATGGGGATGGAGGGACCTACATCCGCATCAGCCCCGCCCTGCCCTATTGACATCCCTACGTATGTGTGAGGCTTTCCCTCTCAGACTAACCGATATTTTGTACAAGTAACTGTTAACTGAAAACTTCATTACTAATAGTATAAACATTGCTGCTCATTGGACGTAAGTTCTAATAAATCAATAGGCAAGATATGTAATGCTTTCTCGGTTATTCAAGTCCTGAGACATTTTGGTGATTTGTTCATCATGCATTCTATTTTGTAAAGAGACTGTTTTTCAAGTTTGCTGCAATAAGTTGCTATTTCTGTGACTTCTTTCCCAATTGTGACTTTAATCTTGGTCTGAAGTCTCTGAACTTCACTTGTATTTTTTGTTGTGTTTAATGAAAACTATATTACTAATAGTATAAACATTGCTGTTCATATGTTGTACTTTTTTTTACTTGTGAATTCTTTCCTTGTGCTTTGTCAATAATTATGTAATGTTCACAACTAAAACAGGTAAAGAATCCTACAGCACGGATCGAGCACGAAGCTAGCACATCCAAAATCGGAGAAGACCAGCTCTTCTATTTCCAGCAAAGAGGGATTGATTATGAAAGAGCAATGGCTGCCATGATTTCTGGGTTTTGCAAGGATGTCTTCAATGAGCTTCCTGACGAGTTTGGTGCTGAAGTCAATCAACTTATGAGCATCAAACTTGAAGGTTCAGTTGGTTAACACACTTTTTTTAGATGGACAAAAGTGTTGTATATATTTTGTTTCCAAAAACATGTGATGTATTTTATGTTATGTTACAAATTTGTGGGAAATAATACTTGTATTTTACTCTGTACTCTTCAAGACTTCAACCAGTAAACAGATTTTACTCTGTAAAGCATGTATGTTTCAGTATAATGTGATGATAAGTGATAACTAGTGTTTGGCCCGGGCAATGCCCCCGCTTTTCTTACTTTGAACATCATATATTGTGGTGTGCATGTTAAAGGTCGGTGTGTATTATATACACCTGGATTTGGATGTTTCAAGTTATACACTTATTCGTATTTATGTGTAATGAATATCATATTTAATGGTTGGCTAAGAGGGTATGATATCAACTTTTTTATGTGACGGGTCTCAAGTTCGAGTCTTATTGATTTTTTTATTTTTTTTTGACATTTTATATGTTATAATTACGTATTATTTGCTAAGGAGATGACGTGGCATGTTTTAGTGATTAAAAAGTTCTATGTGACAAACATACATCATTAGAGACACTTTTTAATAGATTAGTATAGATTGAAGGTCGTGCTTCGATGCGATGCGATGGTCAAGTGTTTACTTGTTACAGAATATCCGCTAAGATCACGGGTTTGATCATGTAACCAACCTCTTTATGAAAATAAGGGTAAGACTGCGTACTTTTAATCCATACTCTGTGTTAAATAGCGGAAGCTTTGTGCACTGATTATGACCTTTACCGTTGAAAATAGGTTATCTATTTAAACAAATAAATTTGTGGAGAATTCTCAATTTGCTCTTGTTTTCTAAATAAAGATTGCTTACACGCAACGTTTATAGCCGTTTGTTGTTCATGCAATTGGTTTTGGCATGAAAGTTGTCGACAAAACCAAGTATTACCACACTCGAATGAAGATTGACAATTGAATAGTCATGCATGCATAGAAAATTAATTTAGGCCAAAAGCAGATCATGCACGGTGACTTATTTTTATTTTTTCGTTGAAAAAACAGGCAAATTTATTTCCCTTTTCCATAATCCATATTATCGTCAATACGGAAGTGAGTTTCTATGATAAAATTCGTAAATTGTTTACCATTTTTCAATATACAACGCAGTGCGGCGTGTTCGAATTCTGATAGCTTTTACGTGAGAAAGTGAGACCGACCATTTGATCAGTGTCCCCCTCCTTCCCCCGCCGCCTTGTGACCCGCGAGAGTATACAATGACAACTTGGAGTTAAATTGTTTAAATTAAAACATTACATATTCATGTATGCTAGCTTTTCTTTTACTATATTCGTAGGAGAGAATATTTGTGGCGTATCAAATTGTCGATGTTGTATACTTATATTAGATAGTTGCGTTGTAAGATCGTAAAATTGTAAATTTGAACCGAACGATATTTCAATTCGCGACTTTAACAATCATTCTATACTAGTACGTACATCATCTTAGCAAATCAATTTAGGTATTGCATCACTCTAAAACAAGTAAAGGAAAATTATTAATTGAATAATAACAAAAGGAGGTTAACTTTGTAGTACTTACATCATCTTTAATTTTGTTAAATACTTCGTATATACTTTTAACTTCTTTTCTTAGAAAAGTTTTAAGTTCTTGTATGGTAGTCAAATGACCGATTGTATATGCTGCCGCCAATTTATCACAAGTACGTCTTTTTAGCTGGTCGTTTGATTAAAAAAAAAAGTATTGTGGAGTATGTAGACGTAGTAAGGAGTATATTCTTATAAGTTTTTTTTTTTTTTTTTAAAGTGAAATGTAATTTATTTATTTTGGTGCGAATGAGCCATAAATTAAGGCAATATAAATTATAAATGGGGGCGGGGAGATTCTAACTTGAGACCTAACGTACACGAACCTTCAGTTAGTGAAATGTAATATTTCGTAGTATACAAAAACTTAAATAAGACGGTTTTATGTATAAGACCATCAATCAAATATTTACTCCATGTGATCAATTAGTTATATTCTAGTATTATTAATTATATTCTCCAATTAAATAGTTATATTTTTAATTAAATAGTTATGCCTTTTAGTCAAATAATTATATTTTTTTAATACTGACATTAGCGGCCTACGCATATGGCGGTCTCATAGGAGATATTTACGTATCTAAGGAAGAGTACATAGCTAGGCAAGTCATTTTCTCCGTTTTTAAAAGCTTGTTTAACCGGTTATTGCAGATTCTCTCTTCTCTCTCCTGCAAACCCTAGCACGCCTCTGATCTATTGGTGAATTTTGAGGGGCTCCCATTGGTTTTCACCGGTGATAAGCGCCTACGTAATTCTATATTTTTATTTCCTATAATTTTTTGTTTTTGGAAGTCTAATACGGCTCCTGATCCTCTGGAAAGGAGCGATTCTTCCTTGAAGGAGAGGGTTATTTTCGTTTCTTGTCAAGAGGTTTTATGTTTATGTGTGTCGAGTCGATGGATATTGTTGTTGTATTTCATGGTGAAAATCGTGTTGTTTCTTTGATGAATGCACTTTGATAATCAAGATTATATAAATTATAAAGCAGGTTCTGTTTTCAGTATGACTATAACGTTAATTTGTAACAAGGTCCTCCAAACAATTAACGAAAAGATACTCTGACGTTGAAGTTATATCATGGTTTAACATATACTATGGTTTTGGAATCGTTCTTAATTATTTATTTATTTAGTTATTTGGAAAATTAAATTATTATGTATTAGATATGTGCTTGTTCGCGTTTAGGGGAAATTTTGATTGTAGATGTCGTATAACTTTATTTTAATACGGAGTAACATTTTTTGTAAAAAAATAAAATAAAATAACTACCCACATTTTTTAGTGTAAACCTTCAAACTATTCATTCGTGTGCTTAATTTGTCTTCGATTATCCAACCAAACTTTCACTATTTTTTATTTATCGATCATCATTCATCACCTCAAAGTTTAATTAATTTTTTTTTAAAAAGCAAAGAATATGTTACATTATCATGTTAGTTAAAAGTCAGTACTACAATTTATTGGGAGATGCATGCAATAATGCTATAAAATAAGGCCGACTCCATGCATTGAGTCAACTTCAAATCCTTACCAATTACTCAATAAGGCAATTACAATATTAGTTAGTTAATTATATTATTACACAATTATTAAACAACTTTGTATGAACAATTCAATAAAATTAATTAGTACCTAGCTAGCTAATATTTCTTTCTCTTTTTTTAGTTTGTTTTATTTAAAAAAAAACAATAAATGGACCTATCATACGTAACGGCGTGGCATGATGACTATTGTCTCTTGGAGCTTGAGAGTGACCATCAAATTAGGGCAAGTATATGCATATGTTTGTATTTATTTGCCGACCCAAATAAAAATTGTGGGTCTTTTCCTCAAATAGAAAAGCCTATTGAGCAAAAATAATGTATTTATGCACTCGGATGCATAATGCTCATTGTGCACCCTGTTTTTAAATGAATATATAGTCCAAATTTAAAGAACATATTGTTGATACGCAAAGAACATATAGTAAATGAACATATATACTTACTTCGTTCCGGAAATATCGCACCATTTGTTTTTACACTATTCACACTACGACTTTGGCTATTTTTTGTCATTCGTACGTAAGGAAATTTTAGTCATGTGGGGTCATGTTAGATTTGTATCGATAAATATTTTCTAAATATTAATTTTTTTTATAATTTTTACTTGAACACGATTTGAGATATTAAGAGTCAAAGTAATGGTTAAAAGAGTAAAAGTCAATCATGGTGCGATATTTCTGAAACGGAGGAAGTATATATATTTTAAATCCAAAAAACATATAATAAAATGGTCCACTTGTACGCGTACATTAAAGTCATTTTCCGTGTTTATTATGTATTAAATGAATATTCAAAAATCGGGGTGCACAATGAGCATTGTAAAGGTAATCTAATTAATAGTTTATTTTTTGGTCTTTTTGGAATAATAAATTCACTCTAATAGCCTAAATTAAGAAAAGGGAAAAGGAGAATATTAATTAATAAAAGGACGTTTTGAGAGAGATAGTTGTAAAAAAGAAAATAGTAAGTCTCCTATGAGACCGATATACATATAAGACTGCTTATATCAACATTTAAAAATATAACTACTTCGTATTAGAAAGTATAAGCATTTTATTAGAGAGTGTATAATTAATACTCCCTCTGTCTCGGAATACTCACCGTTTTGACTTTTTGCTCTATTCTCATAATTTACTTTGACCCTATTTTATTTCTATTATATGAAAACAAATGTTAGTATATACTACCTCCGTATTTATTTAAGAGATACACTTGGCCGGGCACGGGTATTAAGAAGAAAAATTGAATGAAATAAAATAATAAAGCAAGTGGGGTTGGGTAGATATTTTAATTAAGTAAACAAGTGAGGACCGTGTCATTTTGGTGGGTGGGAGGTGGTGTGGGTTTATGAAATTATTTGTTTAATAGGATGGTGGGTCATATGTTAAATTAAATGTATTATTTAATTAGATGGTAGGGTTGATAAGTTACTAAAAATAGCAAGTGTATCTCTTAAATAAATACGGCCGAAAAAGACAAGTGTATCCCTTAAATAAATACGGAGGGAGTAATATATTATTGGCGTCATTATAATATATATTTCAAAATATTAATATTTTATAAGTTTTTATAATATGTAGTTCACGATATTGGTGGTCAAAGTTATGCATTGACAAGTGTGTCCAGTTAAAACGGTGCGAGTATTCCAGGACAGAGGAAGTAACAGTCGAACATAACTACTCCCTCCGTATTTTTTTAAGAGATACACTTGGCCGGGCACGAGTATTAAGAAGAATAATTGAATGAAATAAAATAATAAAGCAAGTGGGGTTGGATAGATATTTTAATAATTAAATATGTGGGGACCATGTCATTTTGGTGGGTGGAGGGTGGGGTGGGTTTATGAAAATATTTGTTTAATAGGATGGTGGGTGATAGGATATATTAGATGTATTATTTAATTAGATGGTGGGGTTGATAAGTTACTAAAAATGGCAAGTGTATCTCTTAAATAAATACGGCCGGAAAAGGCAAGTGTATCCCTTAAAAAAATACAGAGGGAGTATTTGATTACGATGTGAAACTTTTGATTAAAAAATACAACTTGTAAAGAAATTGGTCCTGCATAAGACCATGATATATAAGTTTTTGCAAAAAGGGAAACATAGAGCATTAGTAATATGTTAATTCATAATTAATGTCAACGCCAAACATAATTGATTAACTCCGAAAAACGTCGATGATTTTGGTCTCTTCTTGTGTGTGATTTATATGGTGAAGTGAACAAATAGAGTACGTGTCATGTGTGGTTGTCAAGTGGAGGAGGGCACGGTTGATGAATTTGGTCCCAAAAGATGCCTCTCTTTACGAATTTTGTTTGATTATCGACTGGTTGTGTGGTTGAACATGAGAAGTTACACGAATTTTACTTACAAAAAGTTATCTACGTTGAAGTTAATCACAAAGTTTCAAAACCAACTATCAAACTTCGGATATTGCTATATCTACTTACTGGGTAGAGAACCCACTACTAATAGAATATTAAAAAACAATTAATAAAAGCTGACGTGGATTTCACTACCACTACTCTTTATTAGTGGTGAGTAGACAAAGCTTTTTCCTCAAACTTCTCTTTAGTTAATTTGAGAGTGTTCTGTTCGATACCTGAATTTTCACTAGTTTGAACTTGTTAAAAATCAATTTTTACGAAGTATAACTTATTTTAGTAACCCTTATTCACATTTAACTGACATTATCTGAACACGAGAAGTTATACGAAATTTTTCTTACAAAAAGTTATCTACACAATGTTACCCTTACAAAATTAGGAATGTCAATGAGACTGGGTGGGGCGAACTTCATCCCTATCCCCATCACCCATGGCGGGTTCAAAATTCATCCCCGCCCCATACTCATGCCAATACCCGCCTAGTTTTTCTTTTAAAAACACCCACAACAAAAAGAAACATAAAATGGGAAGAAAAAAAAAAGTATATACCATAACGAAAAATCCAAACAAACAAACTTAAAAGTCACATCTAAATTCATATATATTATCACATAAAAACACATCTAAATACACAAAAAAAATGTTCAACTTGAGTATTTTTGAAAATTTTAAATTCATGTACTAAATGATATTTGGGTCAGCTTGACGGTATGAAGGGGGTGAGGTGGGTCCAACAAAAAAATCCACACCCGCCCCATCACACATAGCGGGTACAATGTTTAAACCCATCCCTGCCCCATCACCCGCCAAACCTCCCCCCATCCCCATCTACTTGGGGCTGAATGGCTGATGTGGGGCGGGTCTCCATGAAATCTGCCCCACTGACATCCCTATACAAAATCATGGAGTTTCAATTCCCAATCAATTGTTTAATTAATTCAAGAGCGTTTTATTCAATCGTCAATATTTTCACTTGTTTGACCTAATTAAAAATTATTACAAAATAAGGCTTCATTCTATTGTACTTATTTTGACTTAATTAACTGAACTTATATGACCTTATTTTATCTGAAAAACGTACTTTATCTGAAATAAACTTATTTGTATGTGAAAATGTCTGAAAAAAACTTATTTTTGCTGAACTTATATTATCTGAATTTATAAGAACTTAACAGAACTTATTTTGTCTGAAATAAGTCAAAATAAGTCAAACATAACAGGACCTTAATAGCCTTTATTTTTCTGAAATTATTTAAACTTATTAATCTTGAAATAAGCGAAATTAAAGTGAATAAAAACACTACATTCATTATTGGTTGCTAATAATGGAAATTTTGGAGCAATTTCTGAATTTCACAATAAAAGTCGCTAATCATTTTACAAATAAAAGATGTATGAAATTATTTGAAGTGTATGTATGGATATGATTTATAGATGCACATGCAATCATGCATGCTAGTATATGCACCGGCTATTCTTTTCTTTCTCTTTGAAGTGTAACTAATAATTGTCAACTTGCATTACTTGTTTAATTTATTATGTGTTGACTCATAATTTAATTAACCACCCATTTTATAGGAATATTCGTGTCAGCCTTTGAATATTTTTAATTTTAATCTACAAATGATTTTCAATAAATAATACTCCGTAGTAGTATGAACTATGAAGTACTTTCTTCATGAAATACTATATTTTATTATTATTTATTAATGATGTTGAAGTGAATCTACGGCATTTCGAGAGCTTTTAAGGTGGTTCTGTGAATGTATACCCTTATTATCCTCTATTAGGTTCATTGATTCGGAGGTGAAAATGGTTGTGAACTTCTGCGTTAATAGAGGTCACGTCACTCGTGTTCGTCGCTACTTATATATTGTCTCGTAGCTTTTGATACTGACCTGAACGTTGTTAATCATCCGAATGAATAAGTTAGGTTACTCTTATATTGCCGAGAAATGCGTTTGACCCATGACACATCACATATGACCATATTGAAAAAGGGACTTTACGTGTGAGGGAGAATACGTGTTGAAACATATCTTTCCCAGATTACACATTGAGTATCCCACGTACATTGATAAAAGATAAAAGAGTTAATAACTTAATAAGGGTAAAGGACTACTCCCTTAATGCCATATGGTTTTAAGGAGCATTGAAACATCCTACGGTCAAGGTGGGAGTTAGCGTAGTTTTTCTTCCCATTGTTTTATACTTATATGACATTACAAAGTAATGTATATCAATGGTTCGTGTACGATATGTCAAGGTTTAAATTTAATTGTATCACCCTTCCTCGCCTTTCTATAAAGACATATGTACTACCATTATGATTCATTCGCACATAAAAAAAAAGACATTAGTGATTATAGTATAGTATATGCATTATTGTTTACGTTTATGTAGGCAAGCTTATTAGCCTATTAGGGATAAATTAGATAATCTTAACAATAATTATCTCCTTCATGTTATGCCAATTAAGTAGAAAGCCGTCCACACGTATTCCCTAATAATCATCATGAATTCATGAGATTATGATAATATATAGTTATATACGGAGTATTATATATGTACATTTTGATTGATTATAAATGTTATTAACTACTCCGTAAGTTTTAGATAAATTGTGACATCGTTACTTTTTGGTGTCTATAGAGAAACAAATCGATCGAGTAACCAATTAGCAAAGTGATAAGTTTTGTCAGCATTATTATATTAGGACAATGTGACGACTTTTTTCATTTACAATCAGTTGTATCTTGTACAGTTGTGTTCGATCTTATTCTGTGACTCTATGAACACAAGGGCAAAGCCGCAAAAGTATATTCTTGGTTGTACATGCATGTATCAATGTATCATGTATCATATATTAAGTAACTTTTTTTTTAATTAAAATTAATTCATTAATAAAAAGTCATACGACATCTACAAAAGAAATATGAATCTATCAAATACATAATAAATCGAATCAAATAAAACTCGTTTTCTGCAAAACTACGATCATCGCGCATCGAACATTTTGTATACCCTCTAACACATCGTTGTTTGATACAACCTTCAACGAGGGGGTCTTTTGATCTGTTGTAATTTTGATATTGAATTAAATCGGATTCAATTGATTGTAGATGTAGAACAGACATCTGCTGCGACACCGCACAAATCTTCATCGCTGAATCAATTTCTCCTGCGAAATTAGATGATATTCTCCCTCGTACACCAGAAATTTAGGATCCTCTAACCTAAGAAAATTCTCCCTAAAAGGAGAAGAAAAACCCTATCTTTCGAGGGAGAACAATTCCTCGCACAAGGAGGAAGTATTATTAAAACTTTAAAAATCAAACAAAATTAGAAAAAGAACAACAAAATAAAAAGATCGGGGCTTTCCACCGATAAAATCGATGGAAGCCCCTTCAAAATTCCCTAATGGAGGCTAGGGTTTAAGAGGGGGAGAGGAGGGAGAGGAGGGAGAAAGGCACTCATGTATTAAGTACTAGATATGTAACATATTCCCTCTGTTAGTAACAAAATGTGATCAAAGTTAATGCATATAACTGACGTAATTGTCAAATTGTTACAAGTATTAAAGAAAGGAGGTTGCATTGGAAGTAAAGGTTCGTTTATAGGTTTTACTACTCCAATAAAATAGGACATCCAAATTGGTTAACTATTATAATTAATGTTGGTTGCGTTTTGCTGAAATAATTCAAGAATTAATTATCATCGTTGTCAATTGCATTATGGTCAAATATAGTTCAAACATTCTTGGACGTTTGTTTGATTCGAGTTGTCACATATGTTAGGTTGTTACTTGTTAATTGTTATTGAACAACTTTGACAAATTGGATCTCTACTTAATTAAGTTGCTTAACATTTTGAAGTAACTCCATTCGATTAACAAAAAAAAAATTAAACTGGTAGTATATATTATAGGATGATGATAAAAGTTGCAAGTTGCGACAATATTTAATTGTCTCAATCTTACGTGTCGGAGTTCAGCTGGTACATATAGGCGCCACGTAGGCCATGAGTCATCATAATATTTTTTTACGATTAATGCAATATTTTTACTATGAAAATATGTAAAGGTAATCGATATAAAGAAGGAAACAAATTAGAATATTAAGAATTTCCTATCTTTTTTTTAAACATGTACTTCCTCCGTTTCATAAAGTTCTTTACGCTTAGAAAAATGTGCTCAAAAATCAAAACTTTGACCATAAATTCTCACCACTACATCTATCAAAAATTATCATGAAATATCTTGTTAAATTCGTCTCAAAATGTATTTTATAAATATCAAATTTTTATAATTTTTTGTCATATAGAATTGGATATATTAACGGTCGAAAATTGCACCGGAGCCCGTGCAAATAGTAAGTGTAAAGATATTTTTGAAACGGAGGTAGTATAATAGAATGTATAAGTTAAATATTTTAGTTTCCAATTTAAATCATGACACATAAGCATGTCATGTCATCATTGTGACACGGCTTAAAGGTCGCATGTTACAACCTTTATTATTTTTGTATATTATATGAGGAGTATATGCTTCTTTGATTTCTAGCTATTTAATAAGGTATTGGCCGGTCTAGTGATAAAGGCTCAGAGTTTGTATCCAATCGATATTGTTAAAGTTCAAATTCGTTTTCCTTCATTTATATATAACTAGTTGTTGGACCGCGCGCTACCGCGCGCGGTCCCCCAAGATATTAGAATCGGTTTGGTATATTTAATTAGCGTGCTTCAAACACCGAGCTAACCATTAAGCTCAAAACAATTGCAAATGGTAAAAGATGACACAAACAATCACGAAGTTATGGAACCGTACGAATTGGCGACCATCATAATTTTGTCTATGGAAGA
Source organism: Spinacia oleracea (assembly GCF_020520425.1). Classification (NCBI taxonomy): domain Eukaryota; kingdom Viridiplantae; phylum Streptophyta; class Magnoliopsida; order Caryophyllales; family Amaranthaceae; genus Spinacia; species Spinacia oleracea. Next base: position 5,728,935 of record NC_079492.1, on the reverse strand, counting down.
TAGATACAAAGTACTCGTGCAAATTAGAACATAAGGTACTCGGCATAGTGCCCGAGTTATAATGGAATATAGATACAAAGCACTCGTGCAAATTAGAATATAAGGTACTCGGCATAGTGCCCGAGTTAGAATAGAACAAGAGTTCTTATGTTTATATTACAAAATATGTAAGGGGTTCTAGATAGTGAGGCTTCATTCCCACCTTCTATACGATCGCAACAGAAGCTATTTCTGTTGGCATGAAGTGTAGGACTCGTTGATTCCAGGCTAAGTAGAGACTACCTATATCTTACAAGTTTCCAAGGTAGATCAACTACAATACTAATTATTTTACAAGACATTAATCTTAGCTAAGCAAAAGGGTGGATGACTGATTGACTTGAATTACATACCAGAGGATCTGGCTTCTTCATCCTAAGCAAAAGGGACAACTAATGATGCACTTGAATTACTTACCAGAGGAGTCATCCTCCTCTTCGTCTGATTGTCTTGCAATACTCCCCTGTGCAGCATGGAGCTCAGCTATGAATTCCTGCTTCAGTTTCTTTTGAGGAATGGCTCCTTGCTCTGGCTGCTTCCCAGTAACCATTGCTTGCTCAGGGTTCTTCCTACGAAGTGTTGGTTGTTCAAGCTGCTGCCTAGCAATTGTTGCTTGTGCAAGCACCTGGCTGGCACTCGGACCCTGTTCAGCCTGCTGATCAGCAAAGTGATGCTCAACATTTTCTGCTTGGGCCTGCTTCAGTTTCTTTTGAGGAATGGCTCCTTGCTCTGGCTGCTTCCCAGTAACCATTGCTTGCTCAGGGTTCTTCCTACGAAGCGTTGGTTGTTCAAGCTGCTGCCTAGCAATCGTTGCTTGTGCAAGCACCTGGCTGGCACTCGGACCCTGTTCAGCCTGCTGATCAGCAAAGCGATGCTCAACATTTTCTGCTTGGGCCTGCTTCAGTTTCTTTTGAGGAATGGCTCCTTGCTCTGGCTGCTTCCCAGTAACCATTGCTTGCTCAGGGTTCTTCCTACGAAGCGTTGGTTGTTCAAGCTGCTGCCTAGCAATCGTTGCTTGTGCAAGCACCTGGCTGGCACTCGGACCCTGTTCAGCCTGCTGATCAGCAAAGTGATGCTCAACATTTTCTGCTTGGGCCTCCCCAGATTCCAAATCAATCGATTTCAAGCACCATTCAAGCACGCCGTTCTTTGAAAGACCCATTGTTGGACCGACTTCCAGCAGAAAGTGGTTGGACTTGAGCATTTCCTGGAGCTGTTCAAAGGTCGCTGCATCATTCTGGAAACACAGGTGTTTGTTAAGCTTAGGAAACGTTTTCCAGCCTATGTATGGTAGAAGAAACAACTGACACCGAAGGATTAATAAAGGCAACACAAACTGCAATAAGCTCCTAATTTCATATGCAAGTATATGGCTGATTGTTTAATAAGTTATCTACCTACTAAGTTTTTGATAGTCCACTGTAAGAATTTAAATGTCATCAGGGAAGTGTGTATAACAAGTTCGAATGCCCTTTGTGTGGTCTCTGTTTGTCTTTCATTTCTTATGTAATTTGCAGTTTTAACCTGATAAATTTAAAGTTGATTTTTTACAGTGGTCGCCTAATTTTATAACAATGTGCAGTGTTGCGTTCTTTTCTTTCTAAATTTGTATATGTGTACATTCTAATGGGTTTTGCAACATTCTTCCATGGTTGACTTGTTAGTCTAAGGGAGATAGGCTTACGCTGTTCTTCATCCTGAACGTGTCTGCAGCCGTCATCCTGAACAACTTTTCAGAATCTTCAGTGAACGAGGTGCATTCCATTGTGCCAGTCCCATCAGATGCCACGAAATTGTAGGTAATCCTGCAATGATCATTTGCAAAAGTGTGACACAGCATTACATGTATTCGTCTGTAACAAAGCATTCTAAAGTTTGCAGCTTACTTTGGAGTAGACACGGTATCTGCCTTACATCTGGTGCAAGTGTAGGATGTCCCTGCTGGAATGTCTCCACGCCGTCCACAAGCAGAGCACCCCAGGTATGCATTGATCGTGCTCATTTGAGGGTTGGGTATTGTAACCCTGAGCCAATGGCGTTGCTCTTGCAAGGTGTTGTAAGGCTAGGGAAAAAATCCGACAGGTTCACAAGTCAGGCACACTTCTTTATATTCTGAAGTGCATCTACATTACCGGAACAATAAGACATACATTATTTGTGTATCACTTTTTCGCATATGAGTGTGGGTTTCCAACAGGTTTAAGCTCAGTTACCCCGGGCCACTTTCTTGAGGCCGTCACTTTTTCGCATATGATCGCTTTATTATGAAGCAACATTATAACAGCTCTAATCAGACAAAAACTACCTGTGTATTCTGTTCTCACTGAATGTAAAGTTAGCGTAGTTGATTGGATGGTATTTTGTCGTTACTTAGTTTAGCAGTTATGCAATGCAATATAGTTTAGGTTATGCAATGCAATGTAAACACAATGATGATGTTGTAGCAGTCCTTAAATTCCCTATCTATTTTTAGTAGCTATGCAACGCAATTTAGTTTAGGCTATGTAATATCTTTGATGTTCCTTCCATTATCCGTTTTTTTTTTCTTTTTACTGACATTTTTTCCTTACTTAGCTTAGCTTAGCTTAGCAGTTATGCAATGCAAACATAGTCCAACACTGATATGGCAGCCTAGAAATATTAGTTTTTTGTTGTTGGGAATATGAAATCATCTGAGATTATTGTGTCATTGACTGGAGTTTTAATAATTGTAGACGATAATCAAGGTACATAGGACAAAAGCAAAGGTTTATACCCTTTTTAGCTTCAGGGAGTCCATAGAACAAAGGTACATAGAACAGAACTCACTAAGCTAGCAGCAACAGCTGATCAGTGTGTTTTGCGGGGTAGGACGGGCAGGACCTGACGGAAGTCGCCACCAAAAACCACAAGCTTGCCACCAAAAAGGGTATTCTCATCACACAAGTCTCGTAGAAGCATGTCTAATGACTCAACATTTTCTTTCCTTGCCATTGAAGCTTCGTCCCAAATAATCAACGATGTCTCTTTTAGTAAACATGCAAGACTGCCCTGTTTAGGAACATCGCAAGCAAGGGAAGCATCAGAATCTATCGGTATTTTAAACCGAGAGTGAGCAGTCCTCCCAGAAGGTATATTTGATGCTGCAATTCCAGATGTCGCAGTTGGTAGGACAATCTTGTTCATCAAACGAACCTCTGCATAGAGAGCATTGTATAGGAAGGTTTTACCTGTTCCTCCGGGCCCGTCTATGAAGAATGCACCAGGTTTCCCTTTAAGAACGTGGTCAATAATGCTGTCAAATGCCTCCTGCTGTGCTTGGTTTAATGTGTTACGGGCATCAATACAGTCCCGAGGTATCGGTGCATCAAGTGCATCGATAATGTCTTTTGTTCGCCTGAACTCTTCATCTTGAAAATCATTTAAATGTTGTAGGCCAAAGTCTCTAAATGATTTCCCCATTGCTTCAAGAGATTGCTCAACAGATCTAACAGTGAGCTCCCTTGACCTGCTATCAGAACTCGGATACTGGTGCCTATAATCTTCAGAGAGAGCGTCGTAGTATTTTAACCAAAGGGCATTGGGGTCACTTGGCTGGCAGAAGATCAGCACTGTTGAAAAGAGCTGTCGGAATGCAGTCGGCATTTGCACTTCACACGCTTCAGCTAAGCACAAGTCGACAGCGTTGTCTTCCTCTAGCAATTTCAGCCGCAGAGCTGTCTCCTGAAAAGTGGCACACTTATATCCATCAACAGTTCGGAGATGATCAAAGGATCGCGGGCTATCCACATGCATCAGTAATAATCTGAGGAAGTAACGTTCCCCTTCAGCAGGTGCTACAAAAGTGAGCCTGCCAACAACAACGGTCTTGTTGCTTCTTTTTTTCCATTCTTTACCCTCCCACTTATAATGCTCTGGAAATTCTGCATATGTATAGCCCGTTCCATCAGGTGTGGCAGCATTCATCCTAAAGAATTCTGTAAGTTGAGTTCGAGATCTTTTATCATTTAAAATGATCTCGTCTAAATTCTCATGAGGCATTACCTGGATTGTCTGCAAGTTAGGCAGATGTATTTGCAGAGGCAACACCGATGGAAACATCTCAAACAGATCGAACCCGAAAATTCTCCATGCTGCCTCACACGGGGAAACCCACCTCCCAGCCTGGTACTGTTGTATCTCATCAACAATAGCAGTGCTACCATCCTGCACGTTGAATGAGATCCTGTCATGGCCCTTGTACACATATTTGTACAGGTATTTGACTGCCATTATGGTCGAACAAACCTCAACGTTTAAGTGGCAATCAAAAAGTGATGATAGGTACGGGTTATACGGAATAACTGACCTGTTATCCATATTAACCCTGCGAATACAAACACTTTCTCCAGTATCTATCCTTTTATAAAGTGGGTATCCATCGCTGCTGTTAGTTGTCTCGGCAGCAAATTTTTTCGGATATCCATACTTGCAGTGCCCCTCATTACCTTTCCGTTTCATGCACGCACAATCAGGGTTCAGTTGTCCACATGGGCCATGCATCATGTGTTGAAGAACAATCTTCCTCAAGTGAGGGTTGGCAAGAGGAGGGATCTCAGCAGAAACAAACTTATCAAAGTCAGCAGGGCTTCTAATCTTAGAATTGGGTTTAAGGATAACAAGGAAATGAGCGTGCGGCAACCCCCGTTTCTGGAACTCAACAACATATATCATAGCAGCAACTTCACCAAATATTTTTTTTTTCATGATATGGTGTTTTAGCGCTATCAGTTTAGCACGGAAAATCCTTGAAACTAAATCTGGCCGGTTTTGTGCCTCCTCTCCGACAGCCAACTCTTGTTTAATCTCTGGCCAATTAGGATTGCACGTCATTGTAAGGAACAAATCAGGCTTCCCATACTTCTTAACTAAGGACATCGCATTCAAATACCTCTTTTTCATATCCCTAGGCCCCCCCAGAAAACTTGGTGGTAACACAACTCGATGCCCCACATTAGCTGCACTGTTTTCACCGCTCTCGACAGTGTCGAGTATACCTTGGTACAAATCTGCCCTGATAGTTTGATGGTTCTTTCGGAAAAAGTCCAAGCGAGTGTTTTCAATCTTCACGTACATGTCAACAATGTACTGTTGGAAGCACCTCCCTGCCCTTAGCAGCATGTTACAAGGGCGTATCTGAAGCTTATAAGCATAATACTCTCTGCAAGAGATATGCTTAGCTGATCCTTCCCGACCTTGATGAGCAACTGGTAAGCAAAACAATAGGCCATATGTTATTACAGATGCAAAAGAGATATGCTAAAAAAAGAATGTAGCCATGGGTAGAACAGAGTAAATGAAATTAGTAAGGCATACGGTTATCTTCTTGAGCCAAGAAGTCTTCAACAGTGTGGACAGCACACGATAAGACAGGATCCTGATGAGTGGCAAGCTGTTGTTGCCCACCCGTTGACATCTTTTTAAGCCCTTGATGCCATCCACAATCTCCAAATGGAAATAAGAGCGGATACTGAAGTGCATCATAACAACCATAATAATGCATTATTCTATGGGAACTGTTTGATTTTCCGGAAACCAATATATGTGGACTTCTACTTGTACTGGAAGATGTGCTTTCAGACCAAATGACTGCAACTTCATCGGATGTAGGAGCGTTATAGACATTCTGATTTAGCACAGTGTTTTTGTTAAGTAAAATCTGGGTATCTTCATGGACCTCCATTTCTTGTAAGGATCTAAAAAATCTAGCATATGGGTTTCTTTGCATGACATTCATTAGGATAGCGATAATTTCTGGCTTTAATTCTGGGAAACAGCCTACCCGATTTTCAGCCTCGTGTTGGCCATCATAAAAGTATAGTTGCAAATATTTAGGGTTGTCATTAGTGGGAAGCAAATTAGGGAGATAGTGATATATTTGCCCATGTAGCTTAAATACATATATGCCTTTTTCGGTCTTCGAACTTAAGTCCCCCCCAAGGGAGCTAAAAGCAAATAGATTATTGTAAAGCCGTGCATATGTTCTGAAATGCACAGCATCACTGTCTCGGGAATCAAATAGCTTTACAAGCTCATCTGGGTATGCATTGGAAGCTAGTTTAATTTCTCCATTGCCGCAACAAAAGTGCAGCGACTCAAATTGGAACTTCTTTGCAGAACATTTTGGGCAATATTCAGGTGGAGATAGTGCAAGAGGTGCAGCCGGTAATGGCTGTCCAATCACTGCAGCAGGCACCTCTGGTTCACAGGGTATACATATTAGCGATGGATATTTAACCAGGTGTTAATAATTAAGATGATTTAAGGACATGTTTAAAAGTACTTGGTGGTTTTGGCCTAGTATTCTTTGCCCTCGGTTTCTTGGGTGGTTGTGTTCTAACCTCAGGCAACTCACTGTAAAACAACGAATAAGCCTGTTTATAAACATGCAAAGTAACTATGGAACATGGCTTTGTTATATACCATTACCTGCATGAACCTGTAGGCTCAGCCATGGCCTGCACACTCCTCATGCGCTTGCTGCATCTTGGACGGCTTACATACGAACTACTCAAGAATTGATCTATGTTTAACAGAATTCATAGCAGGCTATGTGTAAGACACTTAATAAAAAAAACCACACGCATGAAAAGGCGGAGGAACTTACTCATCACATAAGTTGGCACGCTACCTATTTCCAAATGTTCAGTTCCCTGCACAAACCATCAGCTGTTTAATCTGCAAACACAAAATAAGCTAAGTCGACAAACAAAGGCACAAAGAACACGCTGTGTACAAAACGAACAACACAAGTGAGAGCCTCTCCTCAACCAAAACCCAACATTCAATAACTGTGAACACAACCTACAGACCTGAATAGACATACATGTTAGTCTGGTGTGTCCACCAACTTACATTTACATATCAAACAACCCTAGGTAAATTTAGAATGCAATTAACAACAAGAAACATGAGCAGGAGGCAGCATCAGGGAAGTGAGACACGATACATCAAGGAAAGGGAAAAGCACTGTAAAGCAGGATACAAAGAAGAGTGCTCCAAAACAAACTGAATTTCATTTAAACATAAGGATTCAATACAAAGTTGACTGCTATTAAAAGCATACATATGATCGCCATATACGACGAACCAGAATTTCTAAACATAGCACCATTACAACTTGAACTACCTAACAAGCTTGACAGCTAACAAAAGAGAAACTGTATGGCGATACAGCAAGAGGGAACCAAAAGAGAACCATCACCCCTAATATTACATATACAAGCCACCTAAATTATAGGAATACATCTAGGCTTGTCCCATCAAAAGAGGAGGCAGTTTCACGAAACAGAGCACGGTGTGCTCACACCCCAAAGGTTGAACTATTTCGGTAGGTTAAACAGTCTTCCGGCGTTTGAACACAGTGTCAAGTTCAGGTGGAACAAAGAAGACCGGGGTTGCAGAAGTAGAACCAGGAACAGATGGCCTGACAAAAGAGGGTCTGGACATGCGCTTTTTGGGGGGGAGAGGAGCAGTAATCATAGAGGGTATCTGAAATGGACAACCACGGGGAGTCAAGCAGTCTTGCTCAATCACAAGGGCGCTAGGCTGAATAGTTTCTTTAACCCCGGACATGCGCTCCCTCACAGTCGAGCAACTTTCTTGTTCAAGAGAATACACAACAGCAGCGTATTTCCCAGACCCATAGTTCGCGTCTACAAGTTCAAAAGCATAGAGGCGCATCAAGCAATAGATGGCCTTCTTTGCTACACTTTGCTTAGCATCCTCAAGAGTCTCTGTATAATCCCCAACAACAGACTCCATAGCATTACTCTTGTGCGGACTTGTGAATGTCAACCAACAAACCCAAGTGTGAGGCCCAAACTGGAGATGCTCAATAGGAGCAAGCAAGACTTGAGTCTGGGCAACCACGGTGCGCAATACTCCTATATAATCCAGACGCACGTGTTTCACAGAAACTCGAATGTCCATACAATGATGTTCTGGAGGCAGGACCTGTGGATGTCCGCTTTCAATACCCTCTAACTCAACTCTCTTGAGACGATACAACCTCGCACATCTTTCAAGGGCCCTATTGCTAGCAGAAGTAAAATCCTCAACAACAACATCATATTTTTTTATAAGGCTACGGACAGCCTTCTCAGCAGCTCTCTCGCAAGACTCCTCCAGTGTAGGAGCTTCTCCGCCAATGTACACATAAGCAATTGCACTCGTTCCCGGCCTCACCGCCACGCAAACATTATTTTTATCTATATCTAACATATCGTACATTGGCTTTGGAAAGTGCAAGCACTCTACAACCTGCCTCAAAAGAGGCTGAAAAGGAATACGGATTTGTGCGGGCGGCACTGCCATAACCTGTGATGGGAAAAGGCTAAATTAAGGGGATTTTAGGCACATAAGCAAGCAAACAGTCTGAGACTGGGCACGTATATGGTTAGGCACACCGAGCAAAGCAAGAAGTACAAGAACTCGCTGTTGGACTTAAAATCAGGATTGCAGATGACCATGCAAAATGAACAAGGCAATTAGCTTGTTAGCCCACTGTACAACTGCTCTACAGGCAGCAACAAAAACTAAAACACTCAAATGTTGGCTAACCACCCTAGCACAAACCTAGACCTAACACTGGATTTTTTAAAATATTGGGATGTAAGTGTATGATAAACATAAAGGGGGGAAACCTTGCTGGGCTCACCACTATTAGCTGTGTGTACGTGTTGTCAGTTAGGACCAATTGAAAAAGGTGAGTCGGTTCCAAAAGACTTAGGTTCTCGTTAACTCTTGTAGCCAACCACACTATAGGTCACAGTCTGATTCAAGTAAGCACACTATAGGTAGCTATTCAGTCAGGCAGACTACATGGAGACAGTGACTCCGTCAGCCATACTTACTTATAGTATTAGGATTCGATTGATATTGAGCTATCCTATATGTTTGGGATTTTAGTGGCACTGTATATCCAGGGACAGTTGAACTCTCTTCAGTGTGTAAACCTTAAACACTACCAACAAACACACAATACACGATACTCCATCTATATTACGACTAAACATACCAATAGCAACAGATTGATACCCCGAATCACCCCGTAGTAATTAGTGCGTGACTGCTGAAAATTGCAATGCTATGTTAACTTCCACCCAATTGTCCCATTTCAGTATGCTATCACAACAAGCCAAAGACAAATATATAATCAGGTCAATGGACAAAACATCACCACACACATGGATGCACACCTAGGGCTTACACTATAAGCATAAAAGGATAAGGCTAGAGGGCGGTTGAAGGGTTGACTACCTCTAATGTTGTGACCCAAATATTACAGGGAAAAAGAGGGATCTCGGACGGAAATGAATGCTTTGGTAACCCCCAAGAGAGTTAATAAACCAGCAGGCAATGGCAAAACATGTATATGCATACAACTAAGCAACAAGAACACAATCTATTCAAACCAACGCTGCCTGTATTGCAGGCCAGGACGGAAAAACTATAATAACCGGCACAATGAACAGCAGGCAGAATAGTTCGGGCACTCACCTAACGCACTCAAGAGGCAAAGCAAGGATAGCCGGAAACACTCGGAACCAAACCGAGCAATGATGCTTGCAACACCTGTCCTGCCTATGCAACAACAGACAAGAACAAATGACTAAATTAGTTGTCCCCAGATAAAAACACGGATCCAAAATGCAAAACTTAGACAGTAACAAACGGCAGTTACACATCAGTTTACGTAAATTAGCTAGCTAACTACTCTATCAAATATATGCCAAACAACAACTGGATAAAACATGCCTAATTACAAAAATTGGAAACAGAGGCACGTGTTCGCTCCAAACTACACTGATAAAAATTAGCATCAAAGGGAAGTTATGCATAGACAAAATAGTTCTATATTGTGTATGTGCGCACACACACACACAAGTGACAGGGAAAAAGTGCAGTAAAAGGCAACACGACGACCTAGCCAACACAAAGACCATGTTACAGCATTGAACCTCGAAATTCAGGGACGTTACCAATAAAGACGGCAAACTGAATTAGGGATCTCAATGCATAAACATCTCAATATTTCATCACAGCTTAGGGATATGACTACATAACTACCTTAGTGCATAATGATCCTCATCTTGTATTATATAGAAACTTGTGTTAACTGAAAGAATGGCACCCCAGAAGAACGGACAATAAATTTACAAGTATGTGCACAGAGTATACAAAATAACACTAAACAAATGGGGAAAAAACGGATGTTCTTTTTTAAAAACACCAGCAAAGGACCAAGGAGTGCACATTCAGTATTCACCGATACATGTCCATAGATCGTAGGAGGATTTCCGTCAAGGGTAGACAAAATTTCTGGTAGATCATATGGCCTGGGATTTTAAATAGGCAGATTACATTAGATTGACAACAAACGAGCATCAAGAAGCAACATTACAACCACTCTAATTATGTGAGTTAACATGAACACATAGCTAATCTTAACCTTGTTATTAGTATGAGTAATAAAAGGGAGCAAAGCTGATTGCACCACCTTTCCAAACAAAGGAAAACAACTGGTAAAAGGGAGCAAAGTTGATTGCACTACCTTTCCAAACAAAGTAAAACAACCGGTGAAGCAAAACCCTAAAAAGGAAAGAGAACCCCCCTCCCTTTATATATAGGTGTCTACTTTTGGAAACCAGCAGTTCTAGAAATTGGAAAAAGGACAACTGATAAAGCCCTCTAACACACACAGCCACAAAAAAAGGGATAATAAAAAAAGGCAGCATGGTGTGATTTTGAGTACAAGGAAGGTTGTACTATCCCAGGAAAAGAGGGATGTGCACAAGCCGAACCCAAGAGTAAGGGGAAGGTTGTACTATCCCAGGAAAAAGAGGGATGTGCACAAGTTGAACCCAAAAAACAGGGTTGTCTTAGAAATCTAAGTGTGAAGCTAAAACACCATAAGTAATACTGTAGAGTATGAATTAACATGTAATGAAGAGGATTAATTCCAGAACCCAAAATCAAGAGAAAAAGGATTAATGCACCACAGTTAAGGGGAGAAAACACCACAGTTAACACTCCAACCTACGAATGAACATGTAATCAAGAGAATTAATGGAAGCAACAAAAAATAACATAAGGCTGAAGATGATTAATGCACCAGAATCAACAATTTACAGATGCAATCGAAAAAGAGGTAAATTGCAAAAGAAAACCCCCAAAATTACTCTGAATCAACAATTTCCAGATTCAAGATTTAATCGAAAAAACCCTAAATCGCAAAAAAAACTCAAAATTAGTAGATGATAAATATAGAACATACCTGTTAACAACCTATCAAGTTGTTAATCAAACCACCATCCTAACCAGTAACCAAAGGCGGAAAGATTTCAAGCATGTGGGAAGCAATGAACTATTTACCAATCGAATGATCATCTAGGAATGAAGGTTTGCCTAACTAACCAATTCAATTGCGTCAGGTAATGAATTCAATGCTTCCCACAGGCTGGAAGAGTTCCGATCGTCGTAGAAGAATAGCGCCGCCGCACAAGATAAGACGAACTGCGAAGAAGCAACAAGCTGGATCAAAGGGAGCAAAGCGAAGAAGGAGACACAGGTGGAGAAGGTGAGGCAAAAGGGGAAACAGAGGAGAGAAAAATGGAAGGAAGAAACAGAAAGAAAAGAGAACCGCCAGAAAAGAGAAACAGAAAGAAAAAAGAAAGCAGGAAATAAAGAAGGAAAAATAAAGAAAGGAAAAGGAATTTGGGAAAATGCTTGAATCAAGGTTTGAACCTTGGGTGGCTTAGCAAATAGCATAGAGCAAACAAAGGGAAGGGATGTAGGGAAAATTCCTTATGAATAGTGAAAATCAAGGATATAAGACTCATAACACTATGCATAAGCATAGTGTTTCCATCCCACACATTTTAAAGGTTTGGGATTTGTAATGCCATTGTGTCTGATTCAGAACCCATAAAAAAACATTTGATTTTGTTACGGTAAGGAGAGTTACATTATGAAAAGTCCTACACTATAATAAACCCGTTCCATGCTATGGACCAGGGTATTATAGTCTTTGCGTGTTGCGTGTGTGAGAAGTTGCGTGTTGCTATTATCTGGAACTGCCACGTGTTTTCGTAATTATATATATGTTTTTTTTTAATTTCCTTTTTTCCCGGCTTTTGTAATTCTCACTCAACTTCCCTCTCTAAACTGCTTTCGAACTTCTCTCTGAATTTCTCTCTCCATTTCAAATTTAATTTCAGTGATTATTTTGATCCATTTGCATCAAATTACTCTTCCAATCTTCGTTTTCGTCAAAAATGGTGAAGAAAGCGGCATCGAAGAAACCGGCAGCGAAGAAACCTGAAATCGATAATATCGTCGCTGAAGTGGCAGTTGAAGGTCCTCGAAGGCGAGGAAGACGGCCAAATCCTGTTTGTGAACTAATTCCTGGTAATTTGAACTTATTTTTTGTTTGATTTGAATTATTGAAATGTTTGTGGTTTTTGTTGAAATTAGGGTTAGTGTTTCATGAAGTTACTGTTTCAAAGATATAGTTACCTTTTATTTTATTTTACGAAGTTTGTAAGTGTTTTTTTAGTGACTGGTATATTCGTAGTGCTAGTAGTTTTTCAGAGTAATTATATTTTTTAAAAGGTTACTATATGTTTAAAACAGTAACTATGTTTTTAAAATAGTTACTATCTTTTTAGAAAATTATTATGATTTTTAAACAGAAACTTTTTGTTTATAATAGTTACTATATTTTTTAGAAAGTAAATATAACTTTAAAACAATAATATGTGTTATAAATAGTTACTGTCTTTTTTAGAAAGTAAATAAACTTTAAAACAGTAACTATGTATTATAAATAGTTACTATCTTTTTTAGAAAGTAAATATAACTTTAAAACAGAAACTATGTGTTATAAATAGTTACTATCTTTTTTAGAAAGTAAATATAACTTTAAAACAGTAACTATGTGTTATAAATAGTTACTATCTTTCTTAAATGTTATTATAAATTTAAACAATTACTATGTCTAATAAATAGTTACTATCTGATTTAAATGGATACTCTATGTTTACTGTATTTACTATATTATTTGAAAGGTTACTATTATGTTGTACAATAGTTACTATACTATTTTAGAACTTATTTTTTGTACATTAGTTACTATATGATTTCAAAGGTTACTATATGTTTGTAATAGTTACTACTACCTCCGTTCCTAAATGATCTTTACGGTTACTATTTGCACGGTAATTAAGGAATTTTGGTGAACATGTGATGGTGGAGTAACAAATGGAAAATAAGTGGCTATAAATTGTCCAACAATGTGAGTGGGTGAAAACTAATATTAAAGTATTGTGAGTGGGTAAGTTTTGGTGGGCCAAATAAGAGTAAAAATGGAATAAAGTAGGAGTGTAAAGAACTTTCAGGAACGGACTAAAACGGAAAGCGTAAAGAACTTTTAGGAACGGAGGTAGTATATGATTCTAATGGTTTCTATATTCTATTATGGTTGCTATATGATTTTATTGGTTACTACTAGTATATGATTGTAATGGTTACTATATAGTAATATTTTGTCTTATAATTGTTTTGTTTCAGTTGCTAAAGACTCTGTGGCTATAAAAAAGAACAAAAAGGCTGACAATCCGAAAACAAAAGATATTGAGCTTGAACCTGAAACAGAACCAATTGAAGAAGAAGAAGAACCTAATCAACAACTAGTTTTACAAAATTCTTCTTTGGTTGACGTTCCACAGCCTGAAACTCATCAACTTCAGTCACAAGTTTTGAAAGAAGTTGGCGCTGATGGCCTGCCAATTGTGTAAGTGTTAATTTAATTTATATATAGTTACTATATGTTTTAAGTAGTTACTATATCTTTGTAATAGGTACAATAGTATCTTTATTTTTAAATAGTTACTATATGTTTTAAATAGTTACTATACTTGTTAAGTAATTACTATATGTGTACAACAGTTATTATATCATGTTTAAACATTTACTATATGTTTTAAATAGTAACTATATTTTCTAAAGGAAAAATTGATATTATCGGTCCCAACTATGGCCGATTTACTTTAAAAGGTCCCAACTTTTGATTATGTCAGGGTGGTCCCAACTATAGAGAGTGTTTTCCAAAAATGGTCCCTTAGTTAAAATTAAGTGCTAAATAACTTAATTAACACTAATATCTCTCGTGCAATAATCATATTTTTTAATTAAATGAAGTAAATGGAACAGTATGATATGCTTAAATCAACTTAATTAATAGTTTAATAAACCAAAGGACCATTCTTGGAAAACACACCTTAAAGTTGAGACCACTCTAGAATAATAAAAAGTTGGGACCTTTAAAAGTTAAACGGCCATAGTTGGAACTGTCAATATCAATTTTTCCTTTTCTAAATAGTTACTATATGTGTACAATAGTTACCATATCATGTTTTTACAGTTACTATATGTTATAAATAGTTACTATATGTGTCCAATAGTTATTATATCTTGTTTAAACAGTTACTATATGTTTTAAATAGTTACTCTATATTAAAATAGTTACTATATGTTTTAAATAGTAACTATATGTTCTAAATATTTACTATAGTTGTACAATGGTTATTATATTATGTTTTAACAGTTACTATATTTTTTAAATAGTTACTATATGTTTTTAGTAGTTACTATATTTGTACAATAGTTATTATATCATTATATTAGTTATTTTTTCATATGTATATGTTAAACACCTGACTTACTTTCATTATTCATTATTTTCAGGTTTAATTTTGATACACAATGTTCAGGAGGATCATTGTGTAAATTAATTAAAGACTTCTCTCCTGAACAAAAGGCAGCTGTGCAAGAGATAGGCTTTGGAGGATTGTTAGGCTTGCAATTAAGTCGAAAAAAAATACTCAAATGATGTACTGGTGCATCAAATGTTTTGATGGTGTGAGTTCTTTGTTCACTATCAGTGATTCCAAGCAGTTTGAAATCACTGATTATGATGTGTACGATATGTTTATGCTCCCCCTTTCTCAGCTGGAGGTTGAAGGGGTTAAACGTGGGCGGAATTCTACTAATCCTGATTTGGATTTGAAGGTCAAGTGGCGAATGGAGTTTGGTTTTGAAGATGTAAATGCTCAAATTCCTGTGAGGTTGCTTGAGGAAAGGATCAAATTGTTGGCAGAGGGTGGTGATCAGTTTAAACAATTGTTTGTTTTTGTTGCCTTTTCTACATTTCTGACTCCTACGGCCAATAGGACTGTAGATTTACGATTGGCTAAGGCTTTGGAAGATCCTAAAATGATTCCCAAATTCAATTGGTGTAAATACGTTCTTGAAGTATTATGTGAGGAAACTGTTAAATTTAAAAAGTGTCTATTGAAAGGCAGAGATCAAAAGACTTTTGGAGGATTAAGTTTAGGGATTCCAGTAGTATTCCTGATCAATTACCTCTTATTCAGCATTGGACATCGAAGATGGTAACCGATCGGATTCATGCTGAAAATGCAAATATGAGTGCATTATATGGTTCTGGAATTTTGGAGAAGGAGAAGTATCCAATTTCCAAAAAGTTAGTTTTTGTTGATGGTCAAATAGATTTGACACAAATAAAATCTATTTCCAAAGAAAATGAAGCTGGCAGCAGTGGGAGAAGAGCTGAAAAGCCCTCTGTTGGCCGTCGATTTCAAAGTCGGCGTCCTAGGATTCTTCAGTTTGAAATCCCTCAATCTCATCCTACTGATGAAGTAATTCTCTGCAAAGCCACTGCTGTAAGTTTACTTTATACTTGATTTATTTGTCAATATATACTATAGTTATTTTTTATATGCTATAGTTATCTTTTATACACTACAGTTATCATTATCTTTGGTTTAGTAAATGTAGGTATATATAGTTATCTTTTATATACTATAGTTATCTTTCATACACTAAGTTACCATTACTTTGTTTTAGTAATTGTATTATACACAATAAATACTATAGTTATTTTTTATGTACTATAGTTATCTTTTGTATACTATAGATATCTTTTATATACTATAGTTACCTTTTATTTACTATAGTTATCTTTTATTTTCTATAGTTATCTTTTATATTCTATAGTTACCTTTCATATAATGTAGTTACCTTTTATATAGTTATCTTTATATACTGTAGATACCTTTTCTTATAATATTTGTTGTACTTTTAATTAAATTTTCATAATATGTTCCATATTTTAATTTATGTATTTTGTTTTTTAGGATTTTCATGGTCAGTGGTTGTTGATGAAGAGAGATTTGGATGTCGTTTCAGCTATCCATGCCGTAGAGCTGTTCAAATTAAAGGCTTCAATGGCTTCGCAGAACCATGGCGATGATATTTTGGAAAATTCCACTTATCAAAAGATGGTTGATGAGTTGGTGGAGATTCATCAATTGGTGAAGAACCTACCAAATGGTTGAGATGATATTTTCGGTACAAGTAACAATCCAGTTGTTACCATTGCCACTCAACCTTCTGTTGTTGTTCCAACTAAGCCTGCAGGTTTGTGTACTGCTGCTACTGTTGATCCAACAACATCTACCCAAGCATATGTTAATCCAGTTGATCCTACCTCTCAAATATATGAAGTTCTTGATTCTTTGAAAACCAAACCTAAAGAAACTACGGAGGATGATGATGATGAAATGCAAGAATATGAGCGCGTGTGGGCTGCATTCCAAAAATGCATCATTAACAACCATGTTGTATCAAAAGTGAATGTCAGTGTCTATGGCATAGAGGAAAACGTGATGTTTATGTCTCCATTTATGATTGCATTTGAAGAGTTAATGAGGCATCTTCCAGCATTTGTTCAAGAAGTTGTGGACTTTGCTGCTTTGACTGATGGAGAGGGTATCTTGAATGAGTAAGTAGAAGTTTTCATTTCATAATTTATTGTTTTTCTGTATATGTGTTATAGTAACTTTGTATTTTATATAGTATCTTTATATTTCTTATAGTAACTTAATATATGTTATAACTTTATATTTGATATAGTTACCTATTATATACTATTGTTTCTTTGTATACTCTATAGTTTTCTTTTTTATATTTTGTAGTTTTTTTGACATTGGGTGAAAATTCGGAACGAAAAGCAGGGAAAAAGAGAAAAAAAAAAACATAACCTAAATAATAAAGTGATATAACGTCTGATCAGGCTCGAGCGGGTGAAGAGTGGGAATAACACCGTTGTCCACTGCAGATTTTGCACGCATATGCGCCTGGTGAACTTGAGATCTGTCGACCTTGTAGATTATGCACCTGCTAAATGATTTACCTTGACGAAGAATTCTGGAAAGAATCCAAGTGTGAGTAATATCCGAGAGACCTCTTTTCTGCAAGTTAGTAACTAGGTTTGTAAAGTCCGTGAAAATAGTAATTGAAGTTATCGATATGGAGAGAGTCCATTCCATCCCGTGGTCCCGTGGAGACATGCAAGAGCCTCAGCATGAGACGCTGACATAGCCATGCCAACTGCAGCATCACCAGATGTACAAACCCCTTGACCCGAAGCAGAAGAGAGAACCCAACCCATACCAGCTCTTTGGCATTTTTTCTTCCAAGCACCATCAATTTGGAAACAGAAATCAGTTTGACCTTCTCCCGTCCTACCGATGTTAACTCTCAGGAAAACAGGTGGGTAACTTGGATTTAGCCCTAGACCATGGGAATCTGTGGAATCCTTATCCAATAAAATAATTTGAAATTCTTGAACTGCAATTTGGATATGAGAAAAGACTGTACTCAAATTACCACTTTGATTACGAAAAACAACATGATTTCTCGTAATCCAAATACTCCATAAGGTGGCTATAAAGTATGGTAAACGCTGACCCTTCTTTCCATCCTGGCTAATAAACAACCGGATATAGTAGAGAATCCACTCTTGGAAAGAGAGATTCTCATTAAAATTTGAGTGGATGCCAAGCAAACCACTCCTCCAAACTTGTTGCGTTAACAGACATAACCGAAATAGATGTTGGCTATCCTCTTCTAACCCACCGCACATAAGCAAGTGTTATCAATAAGAATCCCCCGAGAGCTTAAGTTAGACTTAACAGCAATAGCTCCGACCAAGAGTTTCCAGAGGAAAAGTTTCCACTTAGAGGGAATAACGTTGGCCCATAATGTTTTGTAAATGTCATGCATGTCATGGATCCGACAAGTCATTTGGTCATCCTGATCCATATGTTGAAGGTAAGCATAGCCCGACTTAACAGTGAAGTTACCTGTTTGTTGGTGAGGCCAATAAAGAAAATCTAGTTTTTGTGAGTCAGGAAGATCAGTTGAAAGAATATTCCTAGCGTATTTAGCTTCAAAGCTATTCCAAACCTTTAAAACATCCCAACCAAGCTGACCAGGGCGCATAAAATCACGAGCTTTCCAGGTCATAGCTTCTGAAAGCCTGACATTTGAGGAGAAAATTGGTGTCTCTCCATTTACCCATTAATCTTTACCAGCAACTATATGTGTGTCTGAACCCACTTTCCAAACACAACCATCTACAAGCAAATTTTCAGCTTTCTTAATGCCTCGAAATCCCCAAGAATAATTACCGCGCAACAAAATACGTGTACCTGTTTCCATTGGAGAAGTGTCATTTGCATTGTACACTTTGGCCAGAAGAAGCTGAGGATTGTTGTGAAGCTTCCATGCTTGCCTTAACACCTTGCTTTGCCCAGAAGAAACCCGCGATCATGGAATCAATCTTGTTCGCTATGCTCTGTAGAATCTCCAAACAGTTGAGAATATGAGAAACCATTGAGATAACCACTGAATTAATAAGTATCGATTTCTGTTGTTGGGGAAAAGAGACTGCATTCCAAGAGGTGAGTAACAAAGCTACTTTATCGATAAGAAAATAAAAATGGGTATACTTTATAGTTATCTTTTATGTATAGTATTTATCTTTTATACTATATAGTTACCATTTGAATACTATAGTTACCTCTTTACTTTATAGTAACCTTTCATATAATATAGTTACCTTTTGTATACTATAGTTACTCGATACTTTATAGTTACCTATTATATACTGTAGTATACTTTTATTTACTATAGTTACCTTTTATATTCTATTGTTACTTTTTATTTATTATAGTAACCTTTATAATTCTTCTGACATATTTATTGTTTCTTTTTTATGTTTTTAAGTGATAAAGTTGTAGAATACAATTATTTTATTGCGGTAGCAAGAGATGACATGTGGACACTTCCTTCTACATTTGATATTCTTTTGATTCATATTGAATCATGGGCTTTCTTATTGAATGAAAATGAAAGGAATCCTGATGGTTCTCCTTAGAAGCTGTTTTTAGGTGGCACATATTGTGTAAGTTATATTTTTAATAATATAGAATGTTAATTATTTTAAATTTTTTTGGCCTTTGTTTGATTTTTCTTTTAATATTCATTTGCAGAAATATGTTGCTGAATTGATTGAGAAACCAGACAATGCAAAAGTCTTGTCTGAATTGTGTGTTTGTCTTAGTTATGGTGTGAAAGATGTTAATGGAGTTAAATCGTTGAAAGATTGTAATATGGTATGATTTATATTTTCTTTATATAACCGTATTATTTTCTTTTTTTGTCTCATTTCTTGTAGTTGTAATCTGTTGTTTTTCTTTTTTATATAGATTTTTGCTCCTGTTCTGATTGAATACCCGAAGCATTATTACCTGTTTGTGCTTAGTATGAAAGACAAAAGTGTCTATTTCCTTGATAATATGCTTCTTGATCCAAAAGAGATGGAACAAAGGAAGAAATCTTTTTCTGTCTTGGTAAGTTTTTTTTATAGTTACCTTTTTTTTTGTAGTTACTTTATAAATGTTATAGTTACCCTTATATTTGTCTTTGTTTTTTAGAGGAACTATTTTTTTGACAAGGTTACTATTTGTTTAAAACAGTAACTATGTTTTTAAAATATTACTATCTTTTCTAGAAAGTAATTTAACTTTAAAACAGTAATTATGTCTTATAAATAGTTACTGTGTGATTTAATAGGATAGTACTATAGTTACTATATTATCTGAAAGGTTACTATATGTTGTGCAATAGTTACTGTACTATTTTAGAAATAATTATGTGTACAATAGTTACTATATGATTCCAAAGGTTACTATATGTTGGTAATAGTTACTATATGATTTTAATGGTTACTATATGATTCTAATCGTTAACCTTATATTCCAGTCCTTATTGAACACAAATACTTTGTTTTGTACATTGTTCTTCATTGGAAAAACTATTGAAAGATATGGATAACATTCATCATGAAGATATTAGAAGCTTCACATTTATCCCGGTCGGTGGTAATTGGAAGCGAGGTGCTTATGACAAAGACTGTTGTGTCTATTTGATGATGTTTATGATGGTCTTTCATGGTGTTGAAACGGTACAAGATGGTGTTGGGATTTTTGACTTTGATCCCTTGGCAGATGTAAGTTTTTGTGTTAAAAATAATTAATGTTATTCATATTTTCTTTTCAATCTTTATAGTTATTGTTTTGTTATCATAGTTACTGTTTTTTATTCTAATAGTTACTGTTCAAATATTTGCAGGAAGATTTCAGGAAGTTTCTTAGGGCTTGTATGTGTGGCACCATTGTGTTGTTAGATTTGAATTGTTACAGAGATGATTTTCTGAAACTAATGGTTGCATTCAGGAAAAACAGGAAACAAGATGTTTTGGATGCCCTAATTAAACAAAGGGAAGAGTTGACGCGGAAATACCTGAATGATTCTTCAAAAATTGAAATTGTTGCAAGAAATAGTTCAGCAAGGAAATCCAAAGATGTTGAAACAGAAGATGAAGCTGAGACAAATGTCAATGTTGAAGAGAAAGGACGTGGCAAAGGCGGGAGACGCAACAGAGGAGGCAGACGCGGTAAGGCAGGTGGACGAGGTGCTTCACGTGGTTAATAATTATTATTGGTGAAAAAACAATTTAATTTTTTGTGTTAGTGTGTAGTCAAATTACTGTTTAGAAAGTACAATTAATTCTAGTTTTGATATAGTTACTCTCAGTGATTTTTAATTGTTTGATATATGAGAGTAATTATAACTTTTGCAGTATTTGTGTCATATTGTTCAATTTATTCAGTATAAATATAGTTTCTATTTGAATAAAATAGTTACCTTTCTAAAAATATAGTTTCTCTTATAAATTTGTAAGTCATATGATTGCATAACGAAAGTTACTATATATTCAAAATAGTAACTATATTTTATAAAGAGTTACTATATGTAAAGAAGGGTGACCACTAAATGTGAAGAGTTAGTATATATATATAGTGAATAATTTTGTGTATAAATCCAAATAGTTACTATCTTACAAATACAGTTATCTTTAATAAGATATAGTTACTCTCTTTTTTATGGAATTTTATTATTTGATAAACAGATAGTAACTATAAGTTATTTTGATTGCATAAAAAACGTTACTATATTTTCAGAATAGTAACTATATTGTATTAAGAGTTACTATATTGTCAAAATAGTAACATATTTTATAAAGAGTTACTATATTTTCAGAATAGTAACTATATTTAAGAGTTACTATATTTTCTAAATAGTAACTATATTTTATAAAGAGTTACTATATTGTCAAAATAGTAACTATATTGTATTAAGAGTTACTATATTGTCAAAATAGTAACTATATTTTATAAAGAGTTACTATATTGTCAAAACTATAATATAAACACTCAATAATTTTTTTTTTAAAATTATAAATTACGTATTTACTCAATTACATATATAGTTATATTTTGCAAGATATAGTTAATTTTGTTTTTGTAAATTTTATTTGATAAATAAAAATTGTGTGTTTTACAAAGAGTTACTATACGTTCACTATAGTAACGATGTATTGTAAAGGAGAACTATAGTATAAACACTCAATAAATTTGTTTAAAAATGTTGAAGTAACTGTATATGATAATAAAACAAGAACATCACTAAAATAGTTGTTCTTTAGGTGTAAATAATTGAATATTTGGTGTCTTGGATCCAAATTCTTTGTGTTTCTTTTTTCCTTTCTTTGATGGCTGCTTGTAATTGTCATATTGACCCTTTATTCTCTTCTTACTCTTTCCTTTAGTATTAGCACGATCAGGATCAAGCACAATTGTTATTTCAGAATTAGTTGATTCCCCGTCTTGTGTTTCTCGTTGTGCTTCAGCTTTTGCCTTTTCTTGTTCTGCTATCTTTGCAGCTTCTTCTTTTGCCTTCCTTTCTTCTTCCTTTTTTATGATTTCATCAACTGCTTTATTATCCGTTTTAAACTTCTCCTCGAATAATTTTCTGGCCTTTGCTATCTTATTCCCTTTCAAAATTAAGTTATAGTATATGTGGTATAAAGTTTAAGTGTTAAGTAAAATATCAACTGTAATTGTAACTATATGAAAATGAACTAATGTATATTGAAAAAATTACCTTTTGATCATATGTAATCTCCAACCAGTAAAATTTTTGATTTCACCTTTCTCCCTTTTTATTGTATCAACCCTTTCCTATATCTGTTTCTTTGCATATCTAGTCCATCTTGTTGTTATGTAACGATCTGGAATTGTATTGATTGAATGTAAATGCAATATTCTCAAACAATGGAAGCACAACCATCCAGATTCTTCAAAGTTTTTCCACGTGCAAGTGACGGTTGAATCTTCCATTTTGAACTGAACTTCTTGCCTTGATCCTGTTAGATTATTTACATATAATATAATATTATTCAAAAGAACATCTACTCCAAATATTAAATAAAGATTTATAGTTTTTTTTACCTGTTATTCCTTCTATCCACACCTCAAAAAACACTGTTCTTCCAACATTTCCCTTGAACTTTGCACTACTTGCCACAAAAAGCTTGAACTCTTCTTCAAAATCACGGAAAAGTGTTATCGTGTATACATTTGCTGCCTGTTTTAATATAGCACTCATACTTAGCTCTGAAGTAGGTATTCCCCTTGTACAGTTAAAGTCGTCTTTTTCTTCGGTTTTTCTCCATCAATTTATTGTAGCTTGAAAAATACTATAGAACTCTGTTAATGTTGTACTTTTATTTGCTTTAAATCCAACAGCATGGTTTGTACTTTCACTTCTTTGTGAAGAAAGTATACCGGCAGAAAAAAAAATCTTTACTTAAAGATGTATACCATTTTTCTTTAAGACCATACAATCTGTTGAACCAGTCATCCTTTTCCAGCTTAAAAGTGTTGATCATAGATTTTCAAGTTTCTTCAAAATCATTTGGTGTTATACACCCACTTAAACACTTGTAGAATGCGTTTTTGAAGTTTTTATTAGACTTCAATAAACCAAATCTACTGTTTGCATTTTTACTCAAGTGTCACAAGCATAACCTGTGTCTTGAAGAAGGAAAAACCTGAAAAACAATAATGAATATATATAGTTCCTTTCTTACAGGAAAAAATTACTGTTTCAAAGATATAGTTGCTCTCAAATTAAAATATAGTATTTTCTGAAAGAGTAACTATATTACATTAAGAGTTACTATATGTAAAGAAGGGTAACTATAAACAATAAATAGTAATTTTATGTAAAGTTATAGTTATAGTTATTCTCAATATATATATATATTAATGTTTTACTTATACTCAGTAACTATATTATATAAAGAGTTACTATTTTTAAAAAAGGGAAACTATAAATTATAAAGAGTAATTATATGTAAAAGTTATAGTTATTTCAATATATATTGATACAAACAGTTACTATATGTAATAGACAGTAACTATAATATATGAAGAGGTACCTGTTCTATTCCAGCAGCAATAGCTGCATCTTGATCAGTGAAAATTGATATATGGTGCTTTCCTCCCATAGCCTTCAGCAAAGTTTCAAACACCCAAACGAAAGATTCTGTGGTTTCATCCCCAATGAAAGCACAAGCAAACATTGTGTTTTTCCAATGGTTATTGATACCAACAAATGGAGCACATATGAGATTGTACTTTATTGGTTCTGAATGTAGTATCGAAAACTAGAACATCTCCATATATTTTGTAATCTTCTCTCATCATAGAATCCCTACAAAATAGACACTCAACTTTTCCTTCATCATTGATTCTTACTCTGAAAAAGAACTCAGGATCTATTGATTGTAAGTCATACAGTTTGTTCACTAGTGTTTGTGAATCCTTGCCATCAATTTGCTTCATTTTTAACTTGTAGCAGTAGTTTAGATGATCAATCATCGTATGACCTACACAGTCGTCTCCACCAGTTTCTGTTGACATATATCTATAAGACTCCATTGGTCTTAGACCACATTCTGACATTGCCTCAATAGCTTCTTTTTTAGGATCTGTCATTTGTCGTTCCGATCGGTGGAGATAATTACTTATTTCTCTTGTCAATGGGTGATTATGTACCATTACATGCTTTTCTATTTCGAAATCTCCATTTTCATTCTTCTTTGCAAATATTTGAGCTTCACATTTTGTTCTTGTTATCATAACTCTCTTACTCCTTTCTTTGTTCTTTGCATCTGATTGGTCATCTTCATTTTTGAGTTCTTTGTTTTTAGGAGGGTTTCTTATTCCAGCAGCAGAGCAGTAGAAGTATTTTCCATTAACAATTGTGGTTCCTTCTTTATATCTATTCTTCTCTTTTTGTACACTAAACCCAATAATAGCAGCATGTTTGCAATATAGATCATAAATCTCATCGGTTGTTTTTCTTGCTTCTCCAATTAAACTGCCATCTAATTCTTTATCAATGTTTTGTTCCTGCTCATTATTTGGATTTTCAAAGATGTTGTGGTTTGTATCAATTGGATGTATTATTGAACCTGTACAAATACCAATATTAGCTTAGTAATTCTTTATAAGTTATACTTACTGTACTATAAATATAGTTTCTCGTTTTAAGATGAAATTACTCTACCGTTTAAAAAATTTCTGTTTATATATAATAGTTTTTTATAATTTAATATATTTACTTGTTATATATTATACTTACTTTACTATATATATATATATATATATATATATATATAGTCCTCTTTACATGTTATATATAGTTAATATTGTTTGTGCCTAATGTAATAGTTACTCCTCGTTTTATATAGTTACTCTTTATATGTTATAGTTTCTTTCAAAAATAGTTGTTTCCTTTATGTGATAGTTACTTTTTATATTTTATAGTTACTCTATAGTTAATATAGTTACTCTTTATATGTTACAGTTACTCTACAATTAATAAAGTTCCTCAAGATCTATTGATTGTAAATAAAGTTACTCTACCATTAATAAATTTACTCTTTATATGTTATAGTTACTCTACAATTAATATAGTTACTCAGGATCTATTGATTTTAAATAAAGTTCCGCTTTATATGTCATAGTTACTATAAGTTAAATATAATTTATTTCTTATATAGTTTCTTTCTTTATGTGAAGTTACTCTATAATTAATATAGTTACCTTTTATAATATATAGTTACTTTACTATAAATATAGTTATCATTATATATATGTGAATATGTGATAGTTACTCTACATTTTATATAGTTACTCTTTATATGTTATAGTTACTCTAAATTTAATACATAGTTACTCAGGATCTATTGATTGTAAATAAAGTTCCTCTTTATATGTCATAGTTACTATAAGTTAAATATAGTTTATGTCTTATATAGATTCTTTCTTTATGTGAAGTTACTCTATAATTAATATAGTTACCTTTTATAAATTATAGTTACTTTACTATAAATATAGTTATGGGTTAAAAAAACTTCCTCTCTCTCTCTCTCTCTCTCTCTCTCTCTCTCTCATGGTGTGGTGCACGTTAAGGTTGCTTTGCTAACGTACGCCACCCTTGTTAATGGCGAGGAAGAAGAAAACGCAGAAGCTTGAGATTGCTCAGGTTAATGAGGAAGCTTCTTCTCTTCTTCATCAAGAAGTTTTGAGGCCTAAGAACCAGAACCAACTCAGAAAATAAGTACCCATTCCTGATGAACCTCGGGTTAGTGAAGGTCTGGTGACACCGGTGCCGCCGCCTCATTCTGGCTATGTGCCGCCGTCGATGGAACGTATGGACAACTTTCAAGCATATCAGGACTCGACTGGTGGGTCGCAGTCATTGCGCACTGATGTAAATCGACCGCCATCGCTGGTTGAAGCTTTGGAAGAGTTCTATGAGGATAGCCATCGAATGGTGGTGGGAAAGGATAGGGTGGACTTGCTGATGAGAAGTGTCAATGCTGCTCTTAAGGAGATGCAACATCGGAGTGCGTTGAAGGAGAACCCAGGTGTAGATCCAGCCTAGAAAACAGGGGATGTCCGTACAGAAACTGAGTATGGAGTGAGTGGTGCGCAGCCAGCTCAAAGGCGACTGGATATGGAGCCAAAACCATGGGTGAATCTGTTTAAAGGTAGTACACTCCCTTCTAAAGGTTTTGCGTTGAATTTTATTGCTCCCACAGTTTGTGATGGCACACCCATAGCTGTACTTGATAAGAATGAGATTCAAAAAATGAATGATCTATGGGGAAATGCAACTGTCATGTATGTGGTTGGGGAAAAGCCTTCGATTGGTGCTATATTGAGATTCATTGAAAAAGAATGGCATCAAGTTAGTAAACCTCAGATTTTCCTCCATGATGAGGGTTATTTTGTGATTAGATTTCAGTCAAAGAAGGACAAGGAATCAGTTCTGGTGGCTGGTCCTCATATGTTCTTTGGCAAACCTATGATTGTTAAACCTTGGACAGCAAGTTTTAATTTCCAGGAGGAAATATTGAGGGTTGTTCCAGTGTGGGTTAGATTGTCTAACTTACCATTAAGCTGTTGGGGGGGTGATTCATTGAGCAGAATAGGGAGCTTGCTTGGAGATCCACTATTTGCTAATGAATGTACTTCTAAGAAACAAAGAATATCCTTTGCTCGAATTCTCATTGAGGTGGATGTAACTGGTTAATTGCCTAAATCTGTGCAGATTCAGGATCCTATGGGTAACATTGTTAAACAGGTGGTTGAGTATGAATGGCTGCCACCATATTGCCAGAAATGTAAGATTGTGGGTCATGACTGTAATCAGACAAAGTCAATACTACAAGATTTAGATCAGCTGATGTGCAGAGAAAAAAGGTTGTGAAGGTGTGGAAACCTAAAGCTGTGCAACCAGTTCTTGAACCAAAAGCTACTGATGATTTGAATACTAATAATGCTGTACAAGAGGATGACGGGGAGAATGGAGAGTTATCTGTTAATGATAAACCTTTTACTCCAATTGCTCCAGTTCTTGATGAAGGGTGGAGAGTTGTTTCAAGGAGAAGAAGAGATATCAGAACTCCAGCTCAAACTGTGGGGCTTGCTGAGGTCCATTTGAGTGGGGAGGATTTGGTTGTTGGTAGTGATGGAGTGGACTTCTCAACTGATCCACCATGAACATCAGTACCTGGAATGTGAGGGGATTGAATGATCCCATTAAAGTAGTTGAAATAAAGAAGTTTTTAGTTAGTAATAACATTAGTGTTGTAGCTTTTTTAGAAACAAAAGTTCAGGAGAAGAATAGTAGTAAAATTCAGAAGAAAATAGGGATTGGGTGGCAGTGGATTATGAATTATGAGTACTCTCCTAGGGGAAGGATTTGGATTGGCTGGAAGCATGCTTTGGTTTCAGTTCAGCTTCTTCACAAAACTGAATTCTGTGTTCACTGTAATGTTGCTACAAAGAATGGCCTGTTTAGTACTACCTTTTCAGTTGTGTATGGTTTACACTCTGTTGATACTAGAAGACCTATGTGGAGAGAGATTACTACCTTCAGTAGTACTGTTACTTGTCCTTGGCTAGTCATGGGTGATTTCAATGCAGTTTTATTAGCTGCTGATAGGGTAAATGGCAATGCAGTTACTGAGGGAGAAACTAAAGACTTTGATAGCTGTATGGATGCTGCAGGGTTGGCTGAGCTTAAAAGTTGTGGGAGTTACTACTCTTGGAGCAATAAGGGACAAGGTAATTTGAGAATATGTTCCAGGATAGATAGAGCTATTGCCAATGCACTATGGCATTCTAAGTTTGTTGATGCTGTGGTGGATTACTTGCCTCCAGGAATCTCTGATCACTCCCCTCTAGTTATGTCTTGTAATATTCACCTGGGAGGAGGGAGTAGACCCTTTAAATTTTTTAACTATATGGCAGACCATGCTCAATTTCTTGATGTGGTTAAAAAGGGATGGGATGTGTCCTGTCCAAGGAGTGGTTCCATGTTGAAGGTCTGGACTAAGCTTAAAGCAGTAAAGCAAGGATTGAATGAGCTTCATCACAAAGATTTTTCTAAGCTTGATGAGAGAATTGAATTAGGGGTTAAGGGCTGATTTGGGTCAAATTCAGACTCAGTTAGCAGCTTGCCCTACTGATAGTAATGTGCAACAAAGTGAGAGGGAGTGTAGTGAGACCCTTAAGAAGTTCTTGCATATTCAAGAAAGTGCATATAGACAGAAAGCAAGAATTCAGTGGTTGCAAGTAGGAGATTCTAATTCTAAATTCTTTTTTAGTGCAATGAAGGAGAGGATAGCTAGGAATAGCATTGATATCTTATATGATGATTCTGGAAAGAAGCTAAGCACTACTCAGGAAATTCAGGAGGAAGTTAGCTCCTTCTATAAGCAATTGATTGGTACTCCTAGCTCCTTGATGGGTGTGGATGTTGGGGTGGTTAGGAAAGGGAAACAGCTTTCTGCTGCTGATGCAGAAATGTTGGTGGTTCCTATCTCAGATGCAGAAATTGATGCAGCTATCTAAGGTATTGATATTAATAAAGCTCCTGGGCTTGATGGTTTCAATAGTCTGTTTTTCCTTAAAGCTTGGGGGATTGTGAAAGCAGATGTTTATGAAGCAGTGAGAGAGTTTTTCAGAACTGGAGTGATGTTGAAGCAAGTGAACAACACTTCAGTTACTCTTGTGCCTAAGATACAGAATGCTTCATGTGTGAAGGATTTTAGGCCAATAGCTTGCTGTTCAGTTGTTTACAAAATTATCTCCAAAATACTTACTGCTAGAATGCAAAGTGTTATTGGGACAGTTGTAAGTTGTTCTCAATCTGGCTTCATCCCTGGTAGATCTATTTCTGATAATATTTTGCTAGCTTGTGAGTTGGTGAAGTGCTATTCTAGAAAACATATTTCTCCTAGGTGTATGATTAAGGTGGATCTGAAAAAAGCTTATGATTCCTTGGAGTGGCTTTTCTTGAAAACCATGCTGTCAGAGCTAGGATTCCCTGTGAAGTTTGTGAATTGGGTGATGCAGTGTCTTTATTCTGTTTCTTATTCTATTCTGATAAATGGTTGCCCCACAAAACGAATTCCTGCAAAGAAGGGTTTGAGACAAGGTGATCCTATCTCACCTTACTTGTTTGCTTTGGGTATGGAATATCTGTCAAGGTGTCTTGCTGCACTTGCTGATAATGCTGACTTCTCTTATCACCCTAGATGCAAAAAGCTGGATCTCACCCATATGATGTTTGCTGATGAGAGTGCTGTGAAAGCTCTTTTTGATGCTTTTACCAAGTTTTCCTTGGCTTCTGGATTGGAGGCTAATTTGCATAAAAGTGAAGTTTACTTGGCTGGAGTTTCTGACCATGTTGCTTCCAATATTGTTAGCTCAATTGGGGTTCCTCAGGGGTCTTTTCCATTCAGATACTTGGGTGTACCTCTCACAACTAGGAAGCTTTCTTTTACAGACTGCAAGCCTCTCATTGAAAGAACTGTTGCTATAATCAAGAGCTGGACTTCTAAATTTCTATCATATGCAGGCAGATTGCAACTGGTAAAATCTGTTCTTTTTTGTATCCAACTTTACTGGTGCCAGATTTTTGTTATGCCTAAAAGGGTGATGAAAGAAATTCAGAGAATTTGTAGATGTTTCTTGTGGTCAGGTACTGATGCAGAATCTAGGAAAGCTTCAATCTCTTGGGAGCAATTATGTTTTCCTAAGAGTTGTGGAGGGTGGAATCTTAAAGACCTAACTGTGTTGAATAAAGCAGCAGTTTTGAAGCACTGTTGGGCTTTAGCTTTGAAGCAGGATAGGCTATGGGTGAGGTGGATTCATGCTATTACATTCAGCATAGAGACTTCTGGACTATGCCAATTCCTAATGGCTTAACTTGGTCTTTAAGGAAAATTTGGCATAATAGAGAAGTGTTTATGCAGGCCAATGGAGTTGATCAGTTTGTGCAGGCTGGAAAATTTAGAATTCAGAAAATGTATAAGTTTCTTCATCCAGTTGGAGCTCAGGTGGGATGGAAGAGATTGATTTGTAATAGCCATGCTAGTCTAAAGAGTACTTTCATTATGTGGCTAGCAGTGCAGAACAGGCTAGCTACAAAAGACAGATTGATAATATGGCAGCTGAATATTGATGGTACTTGTGGCCTGTGTCATTTGGAAAGTGAAAACTTGGAGCACTTGTTCTTCTCTTGTTCTTATTCTAAGGAGATTTGAAGACAGGTTCTGCTTTATCTAGGTGTGACTAGAGCTGTGTTGCCTTGGCATGAAGAAGTACATATTGCAGTGAAGAGAAGCAGAAGTAAACAGAAGAAGGCTTGCAAGTATAGTATAGCTTTCATTGAGTCAGTTTACTGTATCTGGTTGCAAAGAAACTCTAAGGTGTTTAGGGATCATGTTGATCCAGTCAAAACTGTTGTTAGCAGCATTATGTTTAATGTTGAGTGTAGATGTCAGTAGTGGCTTCTGTTAGCCTTAGCTAGCTTGTGTTGGTTAGCTTGTTGTTGATGTTGTTTCTGGTGGACAGTTGGTGTTTTCAGAGTTTGTTAATACTCTGATTACTTGGTAAATAAAGCTTATTATTATTTGCCAAAAAAAATATAGTTATCATTATATGTGATAGTTACTCTTCATTTTATATAGTTAGTGTTTATATATTATAGTTAATCACAGTTAATATAACTCCTGTTTATATGTGATAGTTACTCTACAGTATACAGTTCCTCTTTATATGTTATAGTTACTCTGTACTTAATATTGTTTGTGTTTATATGTGATAGTTACTCTTCATTTTATATAGTTAGTGTCTATATTTTATAGTTACTCTACAGTTACTATAAGTCCTGTCTATATGTGATAGTTACTCTACAGTAAACATAGGTTCTCTTTATATGTTATAGTTACTGTACGGTAAATATAGTTTCTCTTTATATGTTAGTTACTCTACTGCAATTATATTATGTTAACTATATCAACATAATAGTTACTATATATTTATTAAGAGATACTATATCATACCTTCTTCAATACAATGATTTGCAACCATAACTTGCTGAGATGTGCCTTCAACTTCATCTTCAACGTCGTATACTTCTCTATGATTCTCTAAATTTTCTAAAATAATAATAATTACTCAATGAGTATTAAAGTTACTATAATTCTTCGTAGTTATTAGGATTCGAATATTACCGTCATAATTATACAATTTTTCTTCTATTGCGCGATTTAAATCGATATTCAAATCGATTAAATCGTCGTCCATTGTTGAAGCTCGAAGAGAGAGAAGCTGTTGGAGGAGAGAGAAGTTGCTGGAGGAGAGAGTGAAGGAAATAATGCCCTTGGTCCAAGTATGCATTCAATGTTAAGTCTAATAAATGCGGTTCAGTATTAATTAACAAGTTAATAATTCAGTGAGATCAAGTGAGCTGAATGCCTAGCTAGAGGCCGCTTCAGTTCAAGTGGAATTAATGATATTAATCCACAGCTTACTCTTGACTGAACCCGTAGGGTCACACAAATAGTACGTAAACGGATCAAGTATTTAATGGCATAAAATACTCCATCTATGGATATTCGGAATCAACGGATCTTGGTTTCAGTGGGAGCTGAGATCGTCAAAGGCAAGAAAAGAATACTCCGGAAATGATGATATTGCCGGAAACGGAAATATGGATCGTATCGGAAATATAAATATTATCCAAGTCGTAGATGTTGCCGGAAACGGAAACATGGTACGTATCGGAAAATATTATCGGAAATAGAAATATTGCCGGAATCGGAAATATTGCCGGAAACGGAAATATTGTTTGAATCGGAAATATTATCGGAATCGGAAAATAATTCCGGAAATGGAAATATTAAATATTTGTTCGAAACGGAAATTAATTCCGGAATCGGAAATGTTAAATATTGTTCGTATCGGAAATGAATTCCGGAATCGGAAAATTAATCGGAAGCGCGTCGTACGAATTAGCATCGGACGAGCTTACTAGACGAAGGCCCAGCACGAAGCCAGGCCCACGTCCAGCAAGGGAAACGCGCGCCACAACACGCCAGCCCAAGGCTGCGCCAGGCCCACCGCAAGGCAGGCCCAGCGCGCGCCCAAGGCTGCGGCAGTCGTGGGCTTCGCGGCAGTCGTAGGCTGCGTTGCTCGGGCTGTGCGCGCGCGCGCATGGCGCCCCTCGTGGGCTGCTGTGCGTGCGTGTGTGTTTGTGTTCACATACGAAACCTAAAACGTACAGGATTCGTTTAATGATTAAATTCCTAATCCTAAAAGATAAATTAATTAAATAAGAGTTCCACTAGGATTCTAATTTAATTAATTCGTATCCTAGTAGGATTCCAATTCTCTTTCCATACCCCTATAAATATGTGGCCTGGGTTCACAATTTATAACGAGTTTTCAAGAATTCAAAGTGAGTTTTTGAGAGAAAAATTCAGTCACATATCTTGCCTAAAAGTGCCGAAAATTATTAGTACCTTAAGGGCGATTCTAGTTGGTCAATCTTAAGGCGGATCCGGACGTGCTGTGGACTATCTACGGAGGGACGACACTTGGAGTCCTAAAGACTTGTTCTTGTTCGGTTCGGGCGCAGCTAGGGAAGGCACGCAACAAAGAGTATGCATCTAAACTATGCTATATGATTATGTGTAAATAATATGTATTCCTGGCTAAATGGTTTTTTCGCATGATTTATGAATTGTCATATGTATCATAACCTAACAGTGGTATCACGAGCCTCTTATTATTTTCATAATCTAAATTGCATAAACATGGTTAAATATTACAAATTTGCAAGAATTAAAAGGGGTGATTAATTTTCGTAATTGTTAATTAATTGCAAATTGCGTTTATTTAATTATACGTACGCAGTTTTTCGGAAGTTTCTTCGTTACTCAACCAAATCGAGTGATTTTTGTGTCAATTCCGCATGTAAAAGGCTTTCTAAAATTTTGACAAAAATAGTAATTTTCGGCCGAACCCAGAATTCTCAAATTCGAAGCCTAACTATGACTTTTCGAAGGTTTTAGTTTTTCGAATGCAAAATTTCGTAAATTTAAGATGTTAAATTAAATATTTGCGATTCTCGTTGATAAATCTTGAATTTTTGATTGACCTACTGTATATGTTTAACAAGTTTGAATGCCTAGCCTTGTTAATTATGCAATCTAATTTGTAATTATGATTAATTTGTTGAAAATTAGAATAATTTAGAATTAATTTGATTTTCATAATTAATTATAATTTAATTAGATACCTATGATTAAAAACCACCATAAAAATTGTAAATTTATGATAAATTTTAAATTTTTATGACTTAGACTTGAATCCATGTTAATCGGAAATCAATTGAATAATAAATTTTCGATTTTTCGCCCTAAAATTATGAAATTAATATTATTTATTAATTTGTCATTAATTTTAAATATAAAATTTTAAATTTTATGCGATTCGTTCGTAAAACTTGCACGCACAAAGCAATGGACGCTACGTGTTACCCTTAAGGGGTGTTGTATAGTGCGGGCATGTGACGACGAGCAAGGGAGCTCGTCGCCCATGCGGCACGAATGCAATGAGCAAGGCCATGGTGCACGAGCACAAGGCAGTAGCCCTGCCTTGCGTCGTGGGCTATGAGCGATGGACGAATGGGCAATGGGCGAAGGCAAGGCACGGCAGTCGCGTGTGGGCAGCAAGCGAGCTGCGCCACAACGCGCACTGCCTCGCGCAAGCGCGCGCAGCGAGCGCAAGCTCGCGTGCCACGAGTGCTGCGCCCAGCGTCGATGCCGCGCGCAGCGAGCGCTGGCTAGCACCAAGCGAGCGCTAGCGAGCGCGCACAGCAAGCGCTGGCGAGCGCGCGCAGCGAGCACAAGCTCGCGTGGAGCCTTGCGAAGGATAGCAGCAGCAGCTATGCGACGCAGCGCATGGGCTGCGCGCACATGGCCAGCGATGGCTGTGTGCGTGTGGCCCATGGGCGTGCGATGCGTGAGGTGTTTGCGTTGCGATTAGATCGTTTTGAAATTTTAATTTGAAATTTTCAGTCTACGTAATTTTAATTAAATTTAAAATTAATAATTTAAATTATTTTCTTGGATTTTAATTTTGAATATTGTAATTATAATAAATTTTATTATTCTAATTATTTTACTAAAATTAAAATCATGAATTAATTTAAATACGACTGAAATTAAATTAAACTTTTTGGATTCAATTATAAATTTATATGAGCTTTAAATTTTAATTAAATTTGTATGTTTCCGGTTAGACTAGAAATACATTTTTATGTTTAAAATTAGTAAAGCATATGAATTTAAAGGTTTAAGTGGGAGCCCTTTTAGTCATAAACTCTTGATTAGGTCTACAAAACCTTAAGGTTAAAACAACTTGATTAGAATTAATAAGGACTGAATAATTGGTAGATTATTGGTGCCCTTGATTAATTGCTGCAAATGTTTACGTGATGCATAATGTGTTTTACTAACCAGCTATGTGGGCCATTCATGATAATGAATGGGTGAATGGTATATATTGTATATGTACTGTTTTGCAGGTTATGAAGTGACTAGTATGGCCCAAATAGGATAGAAAATATGGTCTGCGTACCATTAATTTGAATGTAATTGGTCTAAAGTACCAAAGTTATTTTTCAATTCAAATATGGTCTGCGAACCATCAAATAGTTGTAATTAGTTATAGCTTATCCTCTTTGAAGAAAATGGTGCCTCCCACGGAGATTTTCAAGACGGACTTTGAAGTTAAAGCTTCAAGATGAAGTCGGGCCATACTAGATCATATTTATCTTATGCATGTTTTAAGTTATTTATTGCTTTTAAATATGTCTTAAAATGCATGAGATCAAAAGCTTGATTATGTTGCATGATTAAGGATTTTAGTTCACTTAAAATCTAACCAACATAGTAAGAGCCTTAAGTTCCAAACTTAAAAATTGAGTTAAAAGGTGCCATGCCAAAATATACACTTGCTTGGATATCCTTTACATCAATCTAGTAATAGTTTTCGCTCAGCGAGGTGTTACTTATTGGTCCTAAAGGGGCAAGGTACACAAATAATTGTGAGTACATGTTAGTTTTGGTGAAACTAAACGATATAAGTAAGGAGTCCTTTTATGTCGTGGCAAAATCGATAGGTTTACCTAATAAGTTCTTAGACGTACCTATCAACCAAGAATAGTTTCTAGACTATTAGCAAAAGGATTTTGCTTACCTAAGATGTTTTAGGATTAAGTCGACAAACTGTGCTTAGTTCTTCAATGATTTTAGGATCTTGGAATCATTTTATTCACACCTTCCGGAACACATAACTTGAATAAAATGCTTAATAAACATTGAATTATGCATGTATGCTAGAATTTAAGTTTATTAAGAGAAACTGTGAATGGTTATTTATTTGTTTATTCTTTTTGTTAGGTTATGATTCATATGACAGTTCATAAATCATGCGGAAAAACCATAAAGCCAGGAAACATATTATTTACACATAATCATTTAGCATAGTTTAGATGCATACTCTTTGTTGCGTGCCTTCCCTAGCTGCGCCCGAACCGAACAAGAACAAGTCTTTAGGACTCCAAGTGTCGTCCCTCCGTAGATAGTCCACAGCACGTCCGGATCCGCCTTAAGATTGACCAACTAGAATCGCCCTTAAGGTTCTAATATTTTCTATTAGGTAGGCAAGAATATTGGCTGATTTTTCTGCTTAAAAATCTTAGTTTTGAATACTTAAAACTTGTGTATAAATAATGACCCCTAGGCCTTTATTTATAGAGTTATGGAAAAGGAATCGTAATCCTAGTAGGATACGAATTAATTGAAATTAGAATCCTACATGAATTCTATTTAATTAATTTATCCAATTAGGAATAGGAATTTAATCATACACTAACTCTTGTAGATTTAGGAATCATGCATGAGCACAAACTCACACACACACGGCAGCCACAAGGGCTGCCCATGCGCGTGCGAGCAGCAGCCCACGCAGCGCGGCCCACGCATCCGTGGCCTTGGCGCGCGCTGGGCCTGCCTTGCGGTAGGCCTGGGCGCTGCCTTGGCTGGGCTTGTGGCGCGCGTGCTTGCTGGGCGATGGCCCGGCTTCGTGCTGGGCCTTCGTCCGGCAGGCCTCGTCCGATGCTAATTCGTACGATACGCTTCCGATTAAATTCCCGGTTCCGGAATTCATTTCCGATACGAACAATATTTAATATTTCCGATTCCGGAATCAATTTCCGTTTCGAACAAATATTTAATATTTCCGTTTCCGGAATTATTTTCCGATTCCGGTAATATTTCCGATTCTGACAATATTTCCGTTTCCGGCAATATTTCCGATTCTGGTAATATTTCCATTTCCAATAATATTTTCCGATACGTACCATGTTTCCGTTTCCGGCAACATCTACGACTTGGATAATATTCATATTTCCGATACGATCCATATTTCCGTTTCCGGCAATATCATCGTTTCCGGAGTATTCATTTCTTGCCTGTGACGATCTTAGCTCCCACTGAAACCAAGATCCGTCGGTTCCGAATATTCATAGATGGAGTATTTAATGCCATTAAATACTTGATCCGTTTACGTACTATTTGTGTGACCCTACGGGTTCAGTCAAGAGTAAGCTGTGGATTAATATCATTAATTCCACTTGAACTGAAGCGGCCTCTAGCTAGGCATTCAGCTCACTTGATCTCACTGAATTATTAACTTGTTAATTAATACTGAACCGCATTTATTAGACTTAACATAGAATGCATACTTGGACCAAGGGCATTATTTCCTTCAGTCTCCCACTTGTCCTTAGGGACAAGTGTGCATTTCCTAATTCCTTTGTCGCTCGATGCTTGCTCTTGAACATAAGGTAAGAGTTGTCATCCTTATTATGTCCAGAGGCGTTCCTCGGTTTCAGAGTTCAACTGATCAAATAAACAGATAATCATAGCCTATGATTCATCCGAGCACGGCCATGCATTTCACAGTTTCTAGCTCTCCGAGTGGCCTTGTACAACTTTTAAGCATCTCATCCCGATTTATGGGAGGACAATCCCAATCTTGCGATCTTGAGATTAGACTTCGTTTGATAGGTGATTACCTGAGCGTTGCCTTTATAGCCTCCTTTTACGGTGCGACGGTTGGTCAACGTCAAAGCAACCAGTTCTCAAACAAGTAATCTCAAATCACTCAGGTATTGAGGATTTAGTGTCTAATAATTTAATGAAATTTACTTATGACAGACTTTCATCTCTTACAGTAAAGTTTCATAGGTCTTGTCCGATACTAGTCTTCCCAAAGTAAGTATCTATGCAAATGATTATGACATTGCCATGTCCACATAGTTCAAGAAACAGAACTACTAGTCATCTTGCATTCTAATCGTCTAACGTTTTCTATGCGTCCAATTTTATAGAAAACTCCGATTAGGGACCATTTTCAACCTTTGACATTCAAGTTCACTTGATAGACATTTCTTAGTCACAGGACTGGTCCTGACAGTCTATCTTGAATATATCGTCAAGTTGAAGGGACTCATCATTTAATAAACCACAAATTAAATGGAAAAATGAATTCCTTTCATTTATTGTGAATGATTAACCAATAATGTTTTACAAAGATTTAAACTCTAAAACTTTAAAACATTAAACAGAGACATCAAAGCCATTCTCCAATATGCTTGATTCCCATAGCTGCAGTGTGCGAGTTGTGCTTCGCTTGCGGCAGAGGTTTAGTTAATGGATCTGATATGTTGTCATCAGTTCCAATTTTGCTTATCTCGACTTCTTTTCTTTCAACGAACTCTCGTAGAAGGTGAAATCTACGAAGTACATGCTTGACTCTCTGGTGGTGTCTAGGCTCTTTTGCCTGTGCAATAGCTCCGTTATTATCACAATACAGGGCTATTGGTCCTTTAATGGAGGGGACTACACCAAGTTCACCTATGAACTTCCTTAGCCATATAGCTTCCTTTGCTGCTTCATGTGCAGCAATGTACTCCGCTTCAGTTGTAGAATCCGCAATGGTGCTTTGCTTAGCACTTTTCCAGCTTACTGCTCCTCCGTTGAGGCAGAAGACAAACCCAGACTGTGATCTGAAATCATCTTTGTCGGTTTGGAAACTTGCGTCCGTATAGCCTTTAACAATTAATTCATCATCTCCACCATAGACCAGGAAGTCATCTTTGTGCCTTTTCAGGTACTTCAGAATGTTCTTGGCAGCAGTCCAATGCGCCTCTCCTGGGTCTGACTGGTATCTGCTCGTAGCACTGAGTGCGTACGCAACATCCGGGCGTGTACATATCATAGCATACATTATTGAACCAATCAATGATGCATATGGAATCCCATTCATTCGTCTACGCTCATCAAGTGTTTTTGGGCACTGAGTCTTGCTTAGAGTCATTCCATGAGACATGGGTAGGTAGCCTCGCTTGGAGTCCGCCATCTTGAACCTATCAAGCACCTTATTGATATAAGTGCTTTGACTAAGTCCAATCATCTTTTTAGATCTATCTCTGTAAATCTTGATGCCCAATATGTACTGTGCTTCTCCTAGATCCTTCATCGAAAAACATTTCCCAAGCCAAATCTTGACAGAGTTCAACATAGGAATGTCATTTCCGATAAGCAATATGTCGTCGACATATAATACTAGGAAAGCAATTTTGCTCCCACTGACCTTCTTGTATACACAAGATTCGTCCGCGTTCTTGATGAAACCAAAGTCACTGACTGCTTCATCAAAACGTATATTCCAGCTCCTGGATGCCTGCTTCAATCCGTAGATTGACTTCTTTAGCTTGCATACCTTTTTAGCATTCTTTGGATCCTCAAAACCTTCAGGCTGTGTCATAAACACAGTTTCTGTTAAAACGCCGTTTAAGAAAGCAGTTTTGACATCCATCTGCCATATTTCGTAATCGTAATATGCAGCGATTGCTAACATTATTCGAATAGACTTTAGCATTGCAACTGGTGAAAAGGTTTCATCGTAATCCACACCGTGGACTTGCCTGTAACCTTTTGCAACCAATCTAGCTTTGAAAACTTCAAGTTTCCCATCCTTGTCCTTTTTCAGTTTGAAAACCCATTTGCTTCCAATGGCTTGGTAGCCATCTGGCAAATCGACCAAATCCCATACTTGGTTTTCAGACATGGAGTCTAATTCAGATTGCATGGCTTCTTGCCATTGCTTGGAGCTAGGGCTCGTCATAGCTTGCTTGTAAGTCGCAGGTTCATCACTTTCAAGTAATAGAACGTCATAGCTCTCGTTCGTCAAAATACCCAAGTACCTTTCCGGTTGAGATCTATATCTTTGCGATCTACGCGGGGTAACATTTCTAGATTGACCATGATTCTCACCAGATTCTTCTAAAGATCTCTGAGTTTCATCTTGAATGTCATCTTGAGCATTCTCTAGAGTTTGTTGTTCGACTCGAATTTCTTCGAGGTCTACTTTTCTCCCACTTGTCATTTTGGAAATGTGATCCTTCTCCAAAAAGACACCATCTCGAGCAACAAACACTTTGTTCTCAGATGTATTGTAGAAGTAATACCCCTTTGTTTCCTTTGGATAGCCCACAAGGATACATTTGTCAGATTTTGGATGAAGTTTGTCTGAAATTAATCGTTTGACGTATACTTCACATCCCCAAATCTTAAGAAAAGACACATTTGGAGGCTTTCCAAACCATAATTCGTATGGAGTCTTTTCGACAGCTTTAGACGGAGCTCTATTTATAGTGAGTGCAGCTGTATTTAGTGCATGTCCCCAAAATTCTAATGGAAGTTCGGCCTGACCTATCATTGACCTGACCATGTCTAGCAAGGTTCTGTTCCTCCGTTCTGACACACCGTTCCATTGTGGTGTTCCAGGAGGAGTCAATTCTGATAGAATTCCACATTCTTTCAGATGGTCATCAAATTCATAGCTCAGATATTCACCGCCTCTATCAGACCGCAGTGCCTTAATCTTCTTGCCTAATTGATTCTCTACTTCACTCTGAAATTCCTTGAATTTGTCAAAGGATTCAGACTTATGCTTCATTAGGTAGACATAACCATACCTACTGAAGTCATCAGTGAAAGTGATAAAGTAGCTGAAACCACCTCTAGCATTTGTACTCATTGGTCCACATACATCTGTATGGATTAAACCCAATAGTTCATTTGCTCTTTCTCCAACTTTAGAGAAAGGTTGCTTTGTCATTTTGCCAAGTAAACATGATTCGCATTTACCATAATCCTCTAAGTTAAATGGTTCTAGAATTCCTTCCTTTTGAAGTCTTTCTAAGCGTTTCAAGTTTATATGGCCTAATCGACAATGCCACAGATAGGTGAGATCTGAATCATCCTTTTTGGCCTTTTTGGTATTTATGTTATATACTTGTTTGTCGTGATCTAATAAATAAAGTCCATTGACTAATCTAGCAGATCCATAAAACATCTCTTTAAAATAAAACGAACAACTATTGTCTTTTATTATAAAGGAAAATCCCTTAGCATCTAAGCAAGAAACTGAAATGATGTTTTTAGTAAGACTTGGAACATGGAAACATTCTTCCAGTTCCAAAACTAGCCCGGAGGGCAACGACAAATAGTAAGTTCCTACAGCTAATGCAGCAATCCGTGCTCCATTTCCCACTCGTAGGTCGACTTCACCCTTGCTTAACTTTCTACTTCTTCTTAGTCCCTGTGGATTGGAACATAAGTGTGAGCCACAACCTGTATCTAATACCCAAGAAGTTGAATTAGCAAGTATACAGTCTATAACGAAAATACCTGAAGATGGAACGACTGTTCCGTTCTTCTGATCTTCCTTTAGCTTTGGACATTCTCTTTTGTAATGGCCTATTCCATCACAATAAAGACAGCTTGATGTGGACTTGTCCTGCTTTGATTTAGCATTGCCCTTGGACTTTCCACCTTTCTTGAATGGTCTCTTTCTAGCCTTGAGTAAATCTTTGGCTTCACAGTCCAGTACTATTTCAGCCTTTCTGACAAGGTGAATAAATTCTGCAACTGTTTCTTCTCTTGGTTCACTTAGGTATAGTTGCTTGAAGCGACCAAACCCACTGTGTAGTGAATTGAGCAAGACAGAGACTGCCATCCTTTCGCTTATTGGTGTTCCTAGTAGACTTAGGCGATCAAAATATGAACACATAAGATCCACATGGAACCTCAGTGGGACGCCTACCCTCTGTTTAGTGCGAAGGAGCTGAACATGTGTTTCTTGGACCTCCATCCTATAACACCTGTTGGGAGAACTAACCTTTAGACCAGACATTGATTCAATCAACTCATGGACGTTCAGGTCCCTGTCCTCCGTACTTCCACGACAGATATCCCTTAGATTCTTGATGAGCGTAAAAGGTTCATAGGCTACAAACCTTCTAGCCCAATCATCAGGGATATTGTTCAGCATGAGACTCATAACCTTTTTGAGATCCGCATCCCAGGCGTAAAATCTCTCAGGGGTCATGTCTCTGGCATAGTAGCTTGGCATGGGATGTGACAGTACATACTCAAGTCCATTGAGTTTGACTATTTCAACTAGCTTAGCTTCCCATTCAAGAAAATTTGTCAGGTTCAGCTTGACCATAAGCTCAGAACCCATGATGATGTTTTGATTGTTGTTTGCCATATTAAAAACTACAATTGAAAAGAATAAACAAATAAATAACCATTCACAGTTTCTCTTAATAAACTTAAATTCTAGCATACATGCATAATTCAGTGTTTATTAAGCATTTTATTCATATTATGTGTTCCGGCAGGTGTGAATAAAATGATTCCAAGATCCTAAAATCATTGAAGAACTAAGCACAGTTTGTCGACTTAATCCTAGAACATCTTAGGTAAGCAAAAGCCTTTTGCTAATAGTCTAGAAACTATTCTTGGTTGATAGGTACGTCTAAGAACTTATTAGGTAAACCTATCGAATTTGCCACGACATAAAAGGACTCCTTACTTATATCGTTGAGTTTCACCAAAACTAACATGTACTCACAATTATTTGTGTACCTTGCCCCTTTAGGACCAATAAGTAACACCTCGCTGAGCGAAAACTATTACTAGATTGATGTAAAGGATATCCAAGCAAGTGTATATTTTGGCATGGCACCTTTTAACTCAATTTTTAAGTTTGGAACTTAAGGCTCTTACTATGTTGGTTAGATTTTAAGTGAACTAAAATCCTTAATCATGCAACATAATCAAGCTTTTGATCTCATGCATTTTAAGACATATTTAAAACAATAAATAACTTAAAACATGCATAAGATATTTGTGATCTAGTATGGCCCGACTTCATCTTGAAGCTTTGACTTCAAAGTCCGTCTTGAAAATCTCCGTGGGAGGCACCATTTTCTTCAAATAGGATAAGCTATAACTAATTACAACTATTTGATGGTTCGCAGACCATATTTGAATTGAAAAATAACTTTGGTACTTTAGACCAATTACATTCAAATTAATGGTACGCAGACCATATTTTCTATCCTATTTGGGCCATACTAGTCACTTCATAACCTGCAAAACAGTACATATACAATATATACCATTCACCCATTCATTATCATGAATGGCCCACATAGCTGGTTAGTAAAACACATTATGCATCACGTAAACATTTGCAGCAATTAATCAAGGGCACCAATAATCTACCAATTATTCAGTCCTTATTAATTCTAATCAAGTTGTTTTAACCTTAAGGATTTGTAGACCTAATCAAGAGTTTATGACTAAAAAGCGCTCCCACTTAAACCAATAAATTCATATGCTTTACCAATTTTAAACATAAAAATGTATTTCTAGTCTAACCGGAAACATACAAATTTAATTAAAATTTAAAGCTCATATCAATTTATAATTGAATCCAAAAATTTAATTTAATTTCAGTCGTATTTAAATTAATTCATGATTTTAATTTTAGTAAAATAATTAGAATAAATAACATTTATTATAATTATAATATTCAAAATTAAAATCCAAGAAAATAATTCAAATTATTAATTTTAAAATTAATTAAAATTACGTGAACTGAAATTTTCAAATTAAACATTCAAAACGATCTAATCGTAACGCAAACACCCTACGCGTTGCACGCCCATGGACCGTACGCACACAGCCATTGCTGGCCATGTGCGCGCAGCCTATGTGCTCGTCGCATAGCTGCTGCTTCCCTATCGCAAGCCTCCGCACGCATTGGTGCTCGCTGCGCGCGCCAGCGCTCATCGCATGCGAGCTATCGCTCGCAGTGCGCGCGCGCGACATCGCTCGCTGGGCGCGCGACATCGCTCGCTGGGCGCGCGAGCCATCGCTCGCTGGGCGCGCGACATCGCTCGCTGTGCGCGCGAGCCATCGCTCGCTGGGGCGCGACATCGCTCGCTGGGCGGGCGACATCGCGCGCTGTGCGCGCGAGTAATGCTGGGCGCAGCGCTCGTGGCACGCGAGCTTGCGCTCGCTGCGCGCGAGGCTGCGCGCTCTTGTGCG
Organism: Spinacia oleracea; assembly: GCF_020520425.1. Lineage (NCBI taxonomy): Eukaryota > Viridiplantae > Streptophyta > Magnoliopsida > Caryophyllales > Amaranthaceae > Spinacia > Spinacia oleracea. The sequence continues at coordinate 5,685,131 of NC_079492.1, read as the reverse complement.
AGGCAGCGCGCGTTGTGGCGCAGCTCGCTTGCTGCCCACACGCGACTGCCTTGGCTCGCCCTTCGCCCATGCCCATTCGTTCATTGCTCGTGGCACACGACACAAGGCAGGGCTGCTGCCTTGTGCTCGTGCACTACGCCCTTGCTCATTGCATTCGTGCCGCACGGGCGACGAGCTCCCTTGCTCGTCGTCGCATGCCCGCATTATACAACACCCCTTAAGGGTAACACGAAGCGTCCATTGCTTCGTGCGTGCAAGTTTTATGAACGAATCGCATAAAAATTTAAAATTTATATTTAAAATTAATGACAAATTAATAAATAATATTAATTTCATAATTTTAGGGCGAAAAATCGAAAATTTATTATCCAATTGATTTCCGATTGTTATGGATTCAAGTCTAGGTCATAAAAATTTAAAATTTATCGTAAATTTACAATTTTTATGGTGGTTTTTAATCATAGGTTTCTAATTAAATTACAATTAATTATGAAAATCAAATTAATTCTAAATTATTCTAATTTTCAACAAATTAATCATAATTACAAATTAGATTGCATAATTAACAAGACTAGGCATTCAAACTTGTTAAACATATGCAGTAGGTCAATAAAAAATTCAAGATTTATCAACAAGAATCGCAAATATTTAATTTAACATCTTAAATTTACGAAATTTTGCATTCGAAAAACTAAAACCTTCGAAAAGTCATAGTTAGGCTTCGAATTTGAGAATTCTGGGTTCGGCAGAAAATTACTATTTTTGTCAAAATTTTAGAATGCCTTTTACATGCGGAATTGACACAAAAATCACTCGATTTGGATGAGTAACGAAGAAACTGCCGAAAAACTGCGTACGTATAATTAAATAAACGCAATTTGCAATTAATTAACAATTACGAAAATTAATCACCCCTTTTAATTCTTGCAAATTTGTAATATTTAACCATGTTCATGCAATTTAGATTATGAAAATAATAAGGGGCTCGTGATACCACTGTTAGGTTATGATTCATATGACAGTTCATAAATCATGCGGAAAAACCATAAAGCCAGGAAACATATTATTTACACATAATCATTTAGCATAGTTTAGATGCATACTCTTTGTTGCGTGCCTTCCCTAGCTGCGCCCGAACCGAACAAGAACAAGTCTTTAGGACTCCAAGTGTCGTCCCTCCGTAGATAGTCCACAGCACGTCCGGATCCGCCTTAAGATTGACCAACTAGAATCGCCCTTAAGGTTCTAATATTTTCTATTAGGTAGGCAAGAATATTGGCTGATTTTTCTGCTTAAAAATCTTAGTTTTGAATACTTAAAACTTGTGTATAAATAATGACCCCTAGGCCTTTATTTATAGAGTTATGGAAAAGGAATCGTAATCCTAGTAGGATACGAATTAATTGAAATTAGAATCCTACATGAATTCTATTTAATTAATTTATCCAATTAGGAATAGGAATTTAATCATACACTAACTCTTGTAGATTTAGGAATCATGCATGAGCACAAACTCACACACACACGGCAGCCACAAGGGCTGCCCATGCGCGTGCGAGCAGCAGCCCACGCAGCGCGGCCCACGCATCCGTGGCCTTGGCGCGCGCTGGGCCTGCCTTGCGGTAGGCCTGGGCGCTGCCTTGGCTGGGCTTGTGGCGCGCGTGCTTGCTGGGCGATGGCCCGGCTTCGTGCTGGGCCTTCGTCCGGCAGGCCTCGTCCGATGCTAATTCGTACGATACGCTTCCGATTAAATTCCCGGTTCCGGAATTCATTTCCGATACGAACAATATTTAATATTTCCGATTCCGGAATCAATTTCCGTTTCGAACAAATATTTAATATTTCCGTTTCCGGAATTATTTTCCGATTCCGGTAATATTTCCGATTCTGACAATATTTCCGTTTCCGGCAATATTTCCGATTCTGGTAATATTTCCATTTCCAATAATATTTTCCGATACGTACCATGTTTCCGTTTCCGGCAACATCTACGACTTGGATAATATTCATATTTCCGATACGATCCATATTTCCGTTTCCGGCAATATCATCGTTTCCGGAGTATTCATTTCTTGCCTGTGACGATCTTAGCTCCCACTGAAACCAAGATCCGTCGGTTCCGAATATTCATAGATGGAGTATTTAATGCCATTAAATACTTGATCCGTTTACGTACTATTTGTGTGACCCTACGGGTTCAGTCAAGAGTAAGCTGTGGATTAATATCATTAATTCCACTTGAACTGAAGCGGCCTCTAGCTAGGCATTCAGCTCACTTGATCTCACTGAATTATTAACTTGTTAATTAATACTGAACCGCATTTATTAGACTTAACATAGAATGCATACTTGGACCAAGGGCATTATTTCCTTCACTTTTCAATTGTAGTTTTAGATATGGCAAACAACAATTCATTCAACATTCGATCAATTCTCGAAAAGGAGAAGTTGAACGGGAAGAACTTCCTTGACTGGCAAAGGAACTTGCAAATAGTTCTTATGCAGGAAGGAAAGGAGTATGTCCTAGAAGAGGCGATGCCCGAAGCCACAGGCGACGGGGTCACTCAGGCAGCCCTCAATGGTTGGATTGATGCCAACAAGGATGTGAAATGTCTAATGCTCGCCACAATGAGTGCGGATCTGCAGAAAACGTTCATCAACTCAGATGCTTTCACAATCATCAGTGAGTTGAAGAACATGTTCCAAGATCTGGCTCGAGTCGAAAGATTCGAGACTCATAGGCAAATTCTTGAGACCAAGCTTAAGAAAGGCGAGCCCGTAAGTCTACATGTTCTCAAAATGATTGGACTCTTTGAGAATATGAGTCGGCTGGATCAGCAATTTTCTCAGGAAATGGCTATAGACACCATCCTCCATTCTCTTCATAGCGGGTATGATCAGTTCAAACTGAACTACAGTATGAATAGTCTGGACAAAACGCTCACTGAGCTTCACGGTATGCTGAAGACCGCTGAAAAGACGCTCAAAAGTGATAAGCAGGATGTGCTTATGGTGCGTGGGGGCAAGTTCAAGAAATCTGGAAAGAAGAGGAACGCTAAGAAAGGTGGCAACAAGGCCAGCCCAACTAAGCAAACTGGCGCCAAATCTGTAAAGAGGAAGGTCAGTCAACCCACTTCTGAATCCGAATGCTTCTACTGCAAGAAGAAGGGGCATTGGAAGAGAGATTGCTTGAAGCTAAAGGAAGATCAGAAGAACGGAACAGTCGTTCCATCTTCAGGTATTTTCGTTATAGACTGTATACTTGCTAATTCAACTTCTTGGGTATTAGATACAGGTTGTGGCTCACACTTATGTTCCAATCCACAGGGACTAAGAAGAAGTAGAAAGTTAAGCAAGGGTGAAGTCGACCTACGAGTGGGAAATGGAGCACGGATTGCTGCATTAGCTGTAGGAACTTACTATTTGTCGTTGCCCTCCGGGCTAGTTTTGGAACTGGAAGAATGTTTCCATGTTCCAAGTCTTACTAAAAACATCATTTCAGTTTCTTGCTTAGATGCTAAGGGCTTTTCCTTTTTAATAAAAGACAATAGTTGTTCGTTTTATTTTAAAGAGATGTTTTATGGATCTGCTAGATTAGTCAATGGACTTTATTTATTAGATCACGACAAACAAGTATATAACATAAATACCAAAAAGGCCAAAAAGGATGATTCAGATCTCACCTATCTGTGGCATTGTCGATTAGGCCATATAAACTTTAAACGCTTAGAAAGACTTCAAAAGGAAGGAATTCTAGAACCATTTGACTTAGAGGATTATGGTAAATGCGAATCATGTTTACTTGGCAAAATGACAAAGCAACCTTTCTCTAAAGTTGGAGAAAGAGCAAATGAACTATTGGGTTTAATCCATACAGATGTATGTGGACCAATGAGTACAAATGCTAGAGGTGGTTTCAGCTACTTTATCACTTTCACTGATGACTTCAGTAGATATGGTTATGTCTACCTAATGAAGCATAAGTCTGAATCCTTTGACAAATTCAAGGAATTTCAGAGTGAAGTAGAGAATCAATTAGGCAAGAAGATTAAGGCGCTGCGGTCTGATAGAGGCGGTGAATATCTGAGCTATGAATTTGATGACCATCTGAAAGAATGTGGAATTCTATCAGAATTGACTCCTCCGGGAACACCACAATGGAACGGTGTGTCGGAACGGAGGAACAGAACCTTGCTAGACATGGTCAGGTCAATGATGGCTCAGGCCAAACTTCCATTAGAATTTTGGGGACATGCACTAAATACAGCTGCACTCACTATAAATAGAGCTCCGTCTAAAGCTGTCGAAAAGACTCCATACGAATTATGGTTTGGAAAGCCTCCAAATGTGTCTTTTCTGAAGATTTGGGGATGTGAAGTATACGTCAAACGATTAATTTCAGACAAACTTCATCCAAAATCTGACAAATGTATCCTTGTGGGATATCCAAAGGAAACAAAGGGGTATTACTTCTACAATACATCTGAGAACAAGGTGTTTGTTGCTCGAGATGGTGTCTTTTTGGAGAAAGATCACATTTCCAAAATGACAAGTGGGAGAAAAGTAGACCTCGAAGAAATTCGAGTCGAACAACAAACTCTAGAGAATGCTCAAGATGACATTCAGGATGAAACTCAGAGATCTTTAGAAGGATCTGGTGAGAATCATGGTCAATCTAGAAATGTTACCCCGCGTAGATCGCAAAGATATAGATCTCAACCGGAAAGGTACTTAGGTATTTTGACGAACGAGAGCTATGACGTTCTATTACTTGAAAGTGATGAACCTGCGACTTACAAACAAGCTATGACGAGCCCTAGCTCCAAGCAATGGCAAGAAGCCATGCAATCTGAATTAGACTCCATGTCTGAAAACCAAGTATGGGATTTGGTCGATTTGCCAGATGGCTACCAAGCCATTGGAAGCAAATGGGTTTTCAAACTGAAAAAGGACAAGGATGGGAAACTTGAAGTTTTCAAAGCTAGATTGGTTGCAAAAGGTTACAGGCAAGTCCACGGTGTGGATTACGATGAAACCTTTTCACCAGTTGCAATGCTAAAGTCTATTCGGATAATGTTAGCAATCGCTGCATATTACGATTACGAAATATGGCAGATGGATGTCAAAACTGCTTTCTTAAACGGCGTTTTAACAGAAACTGTGTTTATGACACAGCCTGAAGGTTTTGAGGATCCAAAGAATGCTAAAAAGGTATGCAAGCTAAAGAAGTCAATCTACGGATTGAAGCAGGCATCCAGGAGCCGGAATATACGTTTTGATGAAGCAGTCAGTGACTTTGGTTTCATCAAGAACGCAGACGAATCTTGTGTGTACAAGAAGGTCAGTGGGAGCAAAATTGCTTTCCTAGTATTATATGTCGACGACATATTACTTATCGGAAATGACATTCCTATGTTGAACTCTGTCAAGATTTGGCTTGGGAAATGTTTTTCGATGAAAGATCTAGGAGAAGCACAGTACATATTGGGCATCAAGATTTACAGAGATAGATCTAAAAGGATGATTGGACTTAGTCAAAGCACTTATATCAATAAAGTGCTTGATAGGTTCAAGATGGCGGACTCCAAGCGAGGCTACCTACCCATGTCTCATGGAATGACTCTAAGCAAGAATCAGTGCCCAAAAACACTTGATGAGCGTAGACGAATGAATGGGATTCCATATGCATCATTGATTGGTTCAATAATGTATGCTATGATATGTACACGCCCGGATGTTGCGTATGCACTTAGTGCTACGAGCAGATACCAGTCAGACCCAGGAGAGGCGCATTGGACTGCTGCCAAGAATATTCTGAAGTACCTGAAAAGGCACAAAGATGACTTCCTGGTCTATGGTGGAGATGATGAATTAATTGTTAAAGGCTATACAGACGCAAGTTTCCAAACCGACAAAGATGATTTCAGATCACAGTCTGGGTTTGTCTTCTGCCTCAACGGAGGAGCAGTAAGCTGGAAAAGTGCTAAGCAAAGTACCATTGCGGATTCTACAACTGAAGCGGAGTACATTGCTGCACATGAAGCAGCAAAAGAAGCTATATGCCTAAGGAAGTTCATAGGTGAACTTGGTGTAGTCCCCTCCATTAAAGGACCAATAGCCCTGTATTGTGATAATAACGGAGCTATTGCACAGGCAAAGGAGCCTAGACACCACCAGAGAGTCAAGCATGTACTTCGTAGATTTCACCTTCTACGAGAGTTCGTTGAAAGAAAAGAAGTCGAGATAAGCAAAATTGGAACTGATGACAACATATCAGGTCCATTGACTAAACCTCTGCCGCAGGCGAAGCACAACTCGCACACTGCAGCAATGGGAATCAAGCATATTGGAGAATTGCTTTGATGTCTCTGTTTAATGTTTTAAAGTTTTAGAGTTTAAATCTTTGTAAAACATTATTGGTTAATCATTCACAATAAATGAAAAGAATTCATTTTTCCATTTAATTTGTGGTTTATTAAATGATGAGTCCCTTCAATTTGACAATATATTCAAGATAGACTGTCAGGACCAGTCCTGTGACTAAGAAATGTCTATCAAGTGAACTTGAATGTCAAAGGTTGAAAATGGTCCCTAGTCGGAGTTTTCTATAAAGTTGGACGCATAGAAAACGTTAGACGATTAGAATGCAAGATGACTAGTAGTTCTGTTTCTTGAACTATGTGGACATGGCAATGTCATAATCATTTGCATAGATACTTACTTTGTGAAGACTAGTATCGGACAAGACCTATGAAACTTTACTGTAAGAGATGAAAATCTGTCATAAGTAAATTTCATTAAAATTATTAGACACTAAATCCTCAATACCTGAGTGATTTGAGATTACTTGTTTGAGAACTGGTTGCTTTGACGTTGACCAACCGTCGCACCGTAAAAGGAGGCTATAAAGGCAACGCTCAGGTAATCACCTATCAAACGAAGTCTAATCTCAAGATCGCAAGATAGGGATTGTCCTCCCATAAATCGGGATGAGATGCTTAAAAGTTGTACAAGGCCACTCGGAGAGCTAGAAACTGTGAAATGCATGGCCGTGCTCGGATGAATCATAGGCTATGATTATCTGTTTATTTGATCAGTTGAACTCTGAAACCAAGGAACACCTCTGGACATAATAAGGATGACAACTCTTACCTTATGTTCAAGAGCAAGCATCGAGCGACAAAGGAATTAGGAAATGCACACTTGTCCCTAAGGACAAGTGGGAGACTGAAGGAAATAATTCCCTTGGTCCAAGTATACATTCAATGTTAAGTCTAATAAATGCGGTTCAGTATTAATTAACAAGTTAATAATTCAGTGAGATCAAGTGAGCTGAATGCCTAGCTAGAGGCCGCTTCAGTTCAAGTGGAATTAATGATATTAATCCACAGCTTACTCTTGACTGAACCCGTAGGGTCACACAAATAGTACGTAAACGGATCAAGTATTTAATGGAATTAAATACTCCATCTATGGATATTCGGAATCAACGGATCTTGGTTTCAGTGGGAGCTGAGATCGTCAAAGGCAAGAAAAGAATACTCCGGAAATGATGATATTGCCGGAAACGGAAATATGGATCGTATCGGAAATATAAATATTATCCAAGTCGTAGATGTTGCCGGAAACGGAAATATGGTACGTATCGGAAAATATTATCGGAAATAGAAATATTGCCGGAATCGGAAATATTGCCGGAAACGGAAATATTGTCTGAATCGGAAATATTATCGGAATCGGAAAATAATTCCGGAAACGGAAATATTAAATATTTGTTCGAAACGGAAATTAATTCCGGAATCGGAAATGTTAAATATTGTTCGTATCGGAAATGAATTCCGGAATCAGAAAATTAATCGGAAGCGCGTCGTACGAATTAGCATCGGACGAGCTTACTAGACGAAGGCCCGGCACGAAGCCAGGCCCACGTCCAGCAAGGGAAACGCGCGCCACAACACGCCAGCCCAAGGCTGCGCCAGGCCCACCGCAAGGCAGGCCCAGCGCGCGCCCAAGGCTGCGGCAGTCGTGGGCTTCGCGGCAGTCGTGGGCTGCGTTGCTCGGGCTGTGCGCGCGCGCGCATGGCGCCCCTCGTGGGCTGCTGTGCGTGCGTGTGTGTTTGTGTTCACATACGAAACCTAAAACGTACAGGATTCGTTTAATGATTAAATTCCTAATCATAAAAGATAAATTAATTAAATAAGAGTTCCACTAGGATTCTAATTTAATTAATTCGTATCCTAGTAGGATTCCAATTCTCTTTCCATACCCCTATAAATATGTGGCCTGGGTTCACAATTTATAACGAGTTTTCAAGAATTCAAAGTGAGTTTTTGAGAGAAAAATTCAGTCTTATATCTTGCCTAAAAGTGCCGAAAATTATTAGTACCTTAAGGGCGATTCTAGTTGGTCAATCTTAAGGCGGATCCGGACGTGCTGTGGACTATCTACGGAGGGACGACACTTGGAGTCCTAAAGACTTGTTCTTGTTCGGTTCGGGCGCAGTTAGGGAAGGCACGCAACAAAGAGTATGCATCTAAACTATGCTATATGATTATGTGTAAATAATATGTATTCCTGGCTAAATGGTTTTTCCGCATGATTTATGAATTGTCATATGTATCATAACCTAACAGAGAGAAGCTGATGGAGAATAGTGATTTTTGGGTTTAGTTGGGTCGCGCGTTCTGTTTTTTTGGATCACGTGATTTCATAACGGTATATCCTAATCAGCGCTGCAAATTACTTAATTATCCTGGTCCATGGTAACCTTATGGTGGACCGGGTCCATGCAAGCGGAATTGTATACTCAGATGCAATATAGGACGTAATTTAGGATAATTTCCTAGTAATTATAGTTTACCTTATCTTGTGTACGCTATATATAATTTGTCACCAATGAGAATATACACAAATTATTTTCTTCAATAATATTTTACAGATTTCGAGCCAATACAAAACTACATATGAAGAAAACGGTTAGGGTCAATCGGTCAATGTAAAATAAAGGACTTTATTAGACATGGTCATTAATAGACATGACCTTTATTCATCGTGGTCGACATAGAGTCAAAATATTAATTCAACCAGTAATTTAGTAAAAGAAAACAAGCAATATACGTAAAAATAAATATATAAATAGATTAGTACTTCATATTTACATAGACTGTTTAATGGCTCCCTTTTCCAGCCCTTTTCTTGCTGGTTTATTGACTCGCACATTATCAAACCGCTATTTACCTTTGATCCGCATCAAGCCAACTAAATAACTAATACACTACAAGAATTTGTATCTTTAATGACAACCTAATTACGACGGGTCAAAAATCCCGTCGCAAAAGTCTTTTGCGACGGAGCTAACAACCTGTTAGAATAATGCCTTGAATCGGTCAAGCCCCTTACTGCAACGCCCCAGCACGGGTTATCTTCTTTGGGTCTATTTTCTGGGCTTTTCCGCATATGTCTAGAGAGTACTATATAAACTCTGTAGGTCATAACCTAGTTGTATTCTGCAATCTGTACTCCTCAAGATCAATAAAACTTTCCTCCCCTCTGCCTGTGGACGTAGCTAACACATTGTTAGTGAACCACGTTAAATCTCTGCGTTCTTTATTACGTTATTTAATCTTTTTTCGCATCCGTTATAACACAACCAAACAAAGACGGGAACAACCGTCGTCGCAAATGTCTTTTATTACGGGTTAACGACAGGTCATTAACGACGGCCCCCTTTTATTACGGGTTCGCAACAAGAAATCCCGTCATTAATCAATGATTATTGGCCTTTAGCGACGGGATTTCCCGTCGTTAATGGTACAATTTCTTGTAATGATATAAGAAAAATATTAATTCCCCCACCCCCTAATTTTGAATACAATTGAAGAAATTTCACACGGTATTACTTAATTTGTCTATTAATCCCCTCGTAAAACAGCTTAAGATCCGTCAATAATTTGGAAGAGGATGTAACTTAATTAAAACTAGTTAGTCATGTAAGCGACTCGTGTAAATGCTTGCGAGCATGATAATATTTGTCAAATAAGAAACAACTCGAGATTTGAGATCAAATGCATCTGCTGTCTTCGAGGAGGTGACATCTTCATTCTTAAGAAATATTTTGTCAAATATATAATTAAATTAAACTAAATTAAAAGCCATAACTTTTGGGCTACATAGACGGGTAATATGCGACATTTCAGACTTAAAGACTTGACTAAGTGTACTGTATGTCTGTATTAGATCTATTCTAAGTTTCTAATACAAGTCCAGGTGATACTTATTCACCATTTCAAGTTATGTTTATCCAACAATTAAGTCGAGATTAAGTTAAGTGATTATACTGATAAAGTATCTTGACTTACAATGATTTTGAATATGTCACAAAAAAAAAAAAAAAACAACCACTATAAAAAATTGTACCATTAACGATGGGAAATTCCGTCGCTAAATGCCAATAATTGTTGATTAATGACAGGATTTCATTTCGCGAACTCGTCAGGGGGTTGTCGTTAATGGAAAACCCTGTCGTAAAAGACATTTGCGACGGTTGTTCCCGTCTTTGTTTGATTGTTAGCCCCGTCGCAAAAGGTTTTTGCGACGGAATTTTTGACCCGTCGTAATTAGGTTGTCGTTAAATATACAAATTCTTGTGGTGTGTACAATGTTTTTGACTGTTAACGGCTTAACAACTCGTTTGGTAGTCGGTAATTAATCTAAGTGTTTTGACAAGAAATTAAAATAATGGTCTAACGTATACTGTAATGAAAACTTTATCTCAAATTTGGTGTTTTTTTTCATAAATTTGCATTTTTATCCAAATATCACTCACCGGACACCGGATGGCAATGGACGGTAATGAAAAAATAGATAATTTTGAGTGAATTAACATTACCAATTTACCATGGGAATGGATATTGATTTTCCAAATTTATATACAAATTCATTCGCATTGATGTCATTTATGACTTGATATTCAGCGGGCCGTAAAGTAAGAACACAAATTCTTATTCACAAGTGGTGTACAATAAATATTATACACCAGAGTAAAAGTTAACTCGAAATACTTAAGAGTTATACTTATATATGTAAAAGTTATCTATTTTTTACAGAGAAATTTTTTCATTTTAATAAAAAAAAAATTCTTCAAAATCACTAGATATGTTAAAAAATTAATCATTTATCCCCTTAAAATGGTCAATGGCGGAGGGAGGGGGGAAGCAGGGGAGACCCCCAATATTTTAAAAAATTATATACATAAATATATCACTAAATGCTCCGCCACTGAAAATGGTTATCTATCAACTTTTTTTTCATAATATTAAAGTTAATAAAAGCATATTAAAAGTTACAAAAAAAACTAGGTAAAAGTTACAAAAAACTGGGTAAAAATTATCATGATGTACAATAATTTTATTGCACACCTTGTGCGTGCAAACATCTGAGTTAACAGGTTGAATTTGTAACGATTTGTTGTCCTCTATCATCTGAAAGGATGAGTTAGCAGGTTGGTTTTATTGTAAGAGCTAACCTAATTTCTTTTTTTCTTTATAAAAAAATAAAATAAAATGATTGGATAACTTGGTAATTTGACATAAATCACATGTATTTATGAATAAATTAGGGGAAATTTGCCAATTACAACCCAATAAAGTTTAAACTTTGCGAATTACAACCTTAAACTTTCAGTTTTGTAAATTACAACCTCAAACTTAATCCCGTACTTTAAATTACAACCCAATGTCATATTCCGACGAAAACGATCGGATTATGATGTCATTATTATATTTTATACCTAATTAATAATTCTAAAAAAAATAAAAAAATCAGAAAAAAAAAAGAAAAAAAAATCCCAAAATCCATTCACTGTCATTTCGATTACAATTCCCTCCTCCATTAACTTCTGCAGTTCTGCTCGATTCCTCTCACTCCCCAATAACTCATCTTTTCAACTTCAAAACTTCAATAATGCTAAGATTTTCATAAATTTACCCTCTCGATACTCTTTCAGTGTGCTACTGTGCTATATCTCTCTATATATTTTTGTCAACATAAGAGGACACCATAATCCGATCGTTTTCGTCGGAATATGACATTGGGTTGTAGTTTAAAGTACGGGATTAAATTTGAGGTTGTAATTCACAAAACTGAAAGTTTAAGGTTGTAATTCGCATAGTGTAAACTTTATTGGATTGTAATTGGCAAATTTTCCATAAATTAGACAAAATAATTAGAAGAATGGGTGCGGTGCGGGGTTTCGCTCAAGTTGTGCAATCAGTGGCACGAAGCAGCTAAGGTGGTCCAGTGTGGCTCATGGCTCGTGTTCCCACTCCCTCTCCTTTGACTTTTTAAACTTAATTAATTGAACATGCTACTTCTATTGACGGTGTTTTTTAAACATAAAATACCACAACTATATAGTATAGTGATTTATATGTGCATTAATTTGATTCAACGATATTTCTTCGTTATGTTTTTAGGGTGATGATAAAGGTCGCAAGTTACGAAAGCATTTAGTTGTCGTATGAATATTACGTGTCGAAGTTTAATTGGTACATATAGGTGTTACATGGGGTATGCGTCATCATAATATTTTTATTATCAATGCAATATTTTTACTATTAAAATATGTAAATAAGGTAGTCGAGAAGGAAACAAATTAAATTAGAATATTAAAATTTTCCTACCTATTTTTGAAACATTTATAATAGGTTATATGATTTAAATATTTTTGTTTCCAATTTAAATCATGACACATAAGCATGATATGTCATCATTGTAACACGGCTTAAAGGTCGCATGTTGCAACCTTTATCCTTTTCGATGTTTTTAATGTTATTACTCATTGTTTATTTTTTGTTAAAATTAGATCAGATTGGATTACTTAAGAGAGAACCAGATAATGCCATATCAGACCATATCAAGAAGAATTAGATGTGACAAAAAATAAGTAAAATCAGATCATACCAGACAAGACCAAGCAAGAGATAGTTAATATTCTTAATTATTCCATCATCTTTGTGCTACATACTTGATTTACCGTTGTTCTTGCAATCATTTTGTTGTATTGTACTCTGTATCAAGTTAGAGTTGTGACAAATTAGGGCTCAATCTCATATCTTTACATTAATTCTCAACGTATGTATATACTCCGTACATCATAGGAAGACTATTTAGGTAACTTAACATATCTAGAATATTAACAATATATTCATACCATATATATCGTAACAAGTTGGTTTTGTGGTAAGGATTGAGCTAGGTACGTGAGATTCTCGTTATTTTCCCTTGTGTTTAATTAAGAGTCTACGTATATGACATATGAGTTTTCAGAGAAGGACTCGAAATGTTCAAATTTGTTTTTTGTCCAAAAAAGTCTACTCGTACTTCAGGGGCGAAGCCAGGCTCGGTTATCAAGGGGGGCCGAACACTAATTAAGCAAGTAGGCTTAGCCGCTTAGGGGGGCCAGTCCTATAGAAAACTATCTAATGTTAACTCGTTAGTCTTTTATTTAATAGGTGTGGTTGGGCCTTCAGGGGGGGTCATCGCCTACCTAGGCCCTAACTACGCTTCGCCCCTGTCGTACTTCCTCCATCATTTTTACTCGCAACTCACCACATGTACATATAATTTATGAAAGAGATTAGAGATTGTAATTATACTGTCCAAGTTTGTTTTTTGTCCCCAAAAAACTACTCGTACTTCCTCCATTTTTTTAACTCGCAACTCATCACATGGACATATAATTTGGAAATTAGAGAATGTAATTATACTGTCCTTGATTACTAGCTTTCTCTTGAAAAAAGAAAATCAAATTATAACATGAAGAAAATTAATTAATCAACGGTCCATATATGCAATGCATTATGCATTTATGCATGTAGTTCACTACTGTTACAATTGCGACATTCAACTATGTGAGGTTCAAAATGTTTAGACTCAAAAAGTTGCAAATCTCTAAATATCATATTCAATTATTCATGCAATTTGATTTTACTCTAAAGTTAACCACCAACTCCCTAATGTGGTCAATACTACACTCAATTATATGCTTTTCTCATGTTCTTAATACTCCAAATAACGTTGACTAATGAAAATAATTTTGATAGAGCAAAAATTAGTGGTCAACATTGGTGGAAATGTGGAATCTAAGGCTAAGGGAAGCGGCTTGCATTATACTTTCTCTGTTCTCTAATAGTTGCAATACAGGGTATGGGTACGAATACGGAAAGAGATTAAAAAAGGTGGGAATTTTTTTTTTTTTTTTGAAATAAGAAAGGTGGGAATTGAAATAGTAGGTTTTGGATCTTTTAGCCTAGTACGCTAGTAGATTAAGCAAAATTAACATAGAAACAATCAAACAAGGATTGACAAAGTTGTAGTTTTAATAGTGAAAACTTACCAAAAATAGTAACGTTGTAGTTAAAAGGAGATTGTCATTTTAAAAAAAGTGTTACAACGAGATAATCAAGCATTTACCTAATTAAGTGAAAAACTCAAACATATTGGAGTTTCTTGCAATTGCTTTCGCATTAGAAACATTCCTACAAAAAAGTTGGATGAGGAATCGGAGGAATTTATCATTGTAGACATCAATTTGACATGAGTGCAAGGATAAAGAAGCATGTCTATGGCCTATGGAATTTTGATTTGCGATTTCATAGGAACCATGTAAACAACATTCTTTACATAATGCGTAAAAAACTATGAAAGTACAAAGTATCTTGTAATAATAATAATAATAATAATAATAATAATAATAATAATAATAATAATAAGGATTTTTTAAAAAATAGAAGCTTATACAGTCTATTTTTTCAAACTTACCACACTACAAGAAATTGTACTATTAACGACGGAAAATCTCGTCGCGAAAGGCCAATAATCGTTGATTAACGACGGGATTTCCTGTCGCGAACCCGTCATAAAAGGGGGCCGTCGTTAATAGAAAATCCCGTCGTAAATTCGTCGTAAACCCGTCGAAAAAGGCTTTTGCGACGGGATTTTTGACCCGTCGTAATTAGGTTGTCGTTAAAGGTACAAATTCTTGTAGTGCCACCTTATAAAATTTTAATTTTAAATTACCACCTTATAAAAATCACAAACCTTCAAAGTTACCACATGTTAGCGGATTCTTCAATTTTTCCGTTAACATGCGGTAACTTTGAAGATTTATTTATGTTTTTTCTCCAAAATTTTCACTTTTGGGTACAAAAGTACCACCTTATAAAATCACAAACCTTCAAAGTTACCACCTATTATTGACAAAATCCGTTAACGGACGGTAACCTTGAAGATTTGTGATTTTATAAGGTGAAAATTTTAAATTAAAATTTTATAAGGTAGTAAGTTTGAAAATGTGGGCTTTATAAGGTGGTAATTTTAAATTTTTCCTAAAAAAAATATAGCTTGCTTATTTTTTATTTAAAAATAAATAAATATATAAGCGCATTACAAATTACATACGAAGGGAGGAGGATTCGAAATTGTAAATTGTCATTTGGAAGCTTACAAGGGACTAACAGCCACTATTAGTGCACGAAGATATACATGCATGGCAATCAAAATTGGCCCTCTATTTTAATCTTGACATGATATTGGCCATCTCATCTTCTTGAAAGACATCCTATAAAAGTAACAATAATCTAAAATAATGGACCAATGGCCATAATTGGAATTTGATCCAACATTTTCCATCATGTCTAATTGAACAATTCTTGTAAAAAGAATTAGTCCTTTTCTATTAAGAAAATTAAATTATATTCTAAAAAGTTTTCTAGGAAGTATGAACTAGGAGTCAAAGATCTACAAAGTGTGAACATTTTAAGACTTTACCACCTCATTCTTGAATTTGAAAAACTCATGGATTGCTTTCTCATTGTTTTTTTTAATAAATAAGTCAAACTAAAATATCAATTACAAATTCTTGCAAATGACCACTTGACATGCAGTAACTATAAAAGACGTAGCTTGTCATTGCCACATTAAAATTTTAAGTTACTATATTTTTTAGTTACAAGGCGCTCCGATGCCTTTTAACTATAATGTACTTGGACAAATAAAATTCAAAATCTTTTCTTCAATCAAGCTTGTAGCTTGTTTGGGCTACAACGTAAAGCTTGCAAGCTACTCAAATTGTTTTGTCTCTAATGGTAACTTATAGCTATACAATTTATTATTATTGCAAGCATGTCCTTAAATATATCATTGGAATTAGGGGTGTTCATCGGTCCAAATCCGGACCTGATCGAAGACCGATATTTTAATAATTCAAGACCTGAAGATCAGATCGATTATGCCTGAACCGAACCGAAAAATCGGTCCAAACCCGGATCGGACCGGTTTAGACCAGTTGTAGATCGACCTAGTTCTATATCATTTTTATTTTTTCTAAAAATTATGGGAAAAAAGAAAAAATATATATAAAAAACCAATTGTTTAAGTTCTTTTTTAAAAGCTAAAATTAAATATATTACAATAGTAATATTTACAACATATTGAAGTAGAAAATTATATTCTTAAATAGTTTATATTATATTTTTATTAAGGAAAAATCAGTCCGGTTAAAAATCGGGTTTTGGACCGCACCGCACCGGACCAAAGACCGAAAATTGATATTTCTCTACTCGGAGACCAGACCATTGTCTTCGGTCCAGTCTGGGTCGATCCGGTCCGGTCCATATTTTCGGTCCGGACCAATTTTTGCACATCCCTAATTGGAATTGCTCATAGTAAGCCGACATACCACATATCACGTCATCCACCTCTTACCCAGTTAGTAAATTGTTAATAGGAAAAATATCCGATTGTTAATACATAATAGAGTATTAGGAAGTACTCCATGTTAGTGATATCACACCGCCAAGAAGGAAATCAAAACAGAAATATATGCTTCTCGATCTATCATTAATTCTGTTACAATAAATTCTGCAATATCTCACAATAGCTTATCTCTATCCTTTATCAATCAACTTGTTTTTGTTTGCCATAATTTAGGGCAGAAGATCTGTATATTGGCTGGATCTCCATCCTGCTTGACATCAGTTTTAGGACATAATTAAGGCACATAACACTGCACCACAACATTTAAGCCATGTTCTGGTTGATCACTTTATTTTCACTTATTTGAAGAAAAAAAAATAAGTTCAGTTAAGTTCTATAAGATAAGTTCGAGAAAAATAAGGGTTATCCATATAAATTTTATAACTCAAATAACGGTGTGTTCTATTCACCTTATTTTATTTGAACTTATGTTAGTTATAAATGTGACTTGATCAATCCTTATTTTTTCCTAAACTTATCTTTTGTGAGATTTATAAATTGTTGGAAATATATGGAAATCAATTAGTTATATTTTGCCTGTTTTATTTTCCACACATCCCCTAACAAATGATGGTAAAACTATGGAAAACTGTTGAAAACAAAATTTAACAAGTGAAAATGTATAATATTACATTTTCCATACTTTTCGCCAAACAAATTAAAATTTAGAGACTTTCACATATTTCTCCAAATTTACTTTTCTATAATTTTTCACGGTTTTACTTTTCCTCAAATTTTCACATTAACTTGATTTTCAAATACAATGTTACTGAACTTATCTGTACTTTATTTTCTTGAAATAAGTAAAAATAATTAGGTAAACACAACAGAGTCTAAATTCTGATAAATTCATATACATTCCGTAAAATAAATAAAAAACGGGTGAATATAACGCATCCTTACTTAAAAATATATACTCATACCCGATTCATAACACAGAGTACTTGATGTACTACATATATTTTAATTTTTAACTTAAATATTTATCTAAGAGGCAACTCTACTGAAATTTCATTTGATTTTCCACTCTGTCACATAATTTAGTGCTTAAACATAAAGTGATGCACATTGCACATGGTATGCTTTTCCATCCCTTAATTTAATTTTATTAATTAATTAACTCTTTGACTTCACCTCACTTCTTCCTACTTATATATAAATACCACCAAAATCACTCCCAACTCTCATTTCACAACTCCTCTCTTTTTCTCTCCTTTCTTCTTTCCTCCAAACCAATCAAATCTTCCCCTTTCTCCAACATTTTTGGCACATTTTTTCCCCTACAAAAAATAAAAAAGACCATATTATAAAATTTATATAATTATAAAATTATAATATGGCACTTTTATTTAAGAGAAATAACAGCAATAGTTATGGTTACACTATAATGGAGAAAGAAGATCCACAAGATAGGAAACAAAGAGAGGCACAATTTTTGATATACAAGACATTGAAGCAAGCCGATCAAATTATAGTGAAAAGACAATCAAGACCTTCTTGGTTGAAGTTGAGAATATGTAAATTGAAGGTTAGAATTGGTAAGAGGTTTTTGAGGCTAAGGAAGAGTATGTTGTCTAACATGGTTAAGACTAAGACGGGTGTTTACAAACATGTTATGCTTCAACTTAAGAACTTCAAGCAATTGTTTCGAGTTGGCGGTTGCGGTGGTGGTGGTGGTGGTGGTGGTGGTGTCTTCGTCCATGAGGGTGGCGCCGGTAATATCGGCCGCCTTCCTCAGCCTTTGTTCACTTGATCATTCAAGAATGATTTGATAAAACCATTTTTATTAATTTGGTTGATCTTTCTTCTCCATCTTTTTGTTCAAACACTTGTGGTAAAATGTCAAGTGAATGCCATTAAGCTTTTCCAATATATATAATGTTTTAATTTTCTTTTTTCTTTTCTTCATTGATGAGAAAAGTTATATGGGTAATCCAAGTGAGATATATATGCTAGAGATCAAAATGATTTACTTGCTCATATATATTCTTTTGTTACACAATTTTAAATTATGTTTTTCTTATATATGTGGAGAAAGCCTTAAATAACACATGATGTAGACATGATTCGATTACTGGTCAACCCCAATATTTTAATCAGCAAATCTAGTTGACTCAAAAGGTAAAACTCTCGCCCCTGTAGTCTCACCGCCCGACCACTCGAGTATCATGAAAGAGGTAAGTCGCAACATGTGCCTCAACTGACCAGTATATAAGGAATTATGTTTTTCACTGGATTTGAACCTAAACACGCCATACATTTTCACTCTTTGATCAAGCATCTTTGGTGGGAAATATGGTTAGATTCCTTAGAGGCAGCGTGAATTGGGGTGCCTTTTCCGTATGTCTAAGGACTCATATATACATACATGATACATCATTAATTTAATTGAATTTGATGATGTAATGCACAAGATTAGCAATTTTAGTTGTCTAAATTCCACGAATGATGCAAAACTTTGAATTTAATACTCAAATGTGTAATTGAGGTTTGATGTCTTGTGGACTACGTACTTAATTAAGTCAAACTATGTCTAAGAATTCGGTGGCAACTATGATGGGTTTTTCTACTAGCTAGGTAGATATTTGTTTGAAATTATTGAATGTTACTTGATGTTTTAATCAAGGCATCACTCAAACTCATACTTAACGTGCACTAAATAATGTCAAAATTATCAAACATGTTAGTTTTCTGTTTTAAAAAAATCTATCAGTTTTACGTGTTGTGGTACGAACATTGTACATATCCTAATCTATTAAGGATCACTATTCATTATATATGTACGAATCGGTTGTGTGGTAAAATATTATTCGTTATCTTTTCTTGCCCCAATGTATATACTATATAGCCCAAGTGGGTCTCTCCCGTCAACAGTTATGGTTCTTAGTCGCAATTGCACTAATGTATCAGTAGCGTGTTGTTATGCCCATGATTTTATGGATATTTGATTGCTTACATTTTGGGTTAATATTTCGGTTAAGAATGTTTAGATGTATCCGAATATATATAGTCCAAGTGGGCCCCGTCTAGAGGGATGGTTTTTAGTCGCAACTGCATTTAATAAACCAGTAGCGCGCGTGTTATTATATATGCCCATGATCTTACGGATACTTAATTGCTTAGATTTTGAATTATATAACTTGACAGGAACCTAATTTTAAAAGTTTTGAACGATTTGTTTGCTACTTCCACGTATTCTACATTGGCAATTAAGTAACGATAAGACTTCATTTTCACACAAAACAAAATGAAATATAAGACACAAACTCAAGTCAAGCTAGTACTCTACCTTTGACACATATTATAGATCTTTGTTGCTTACATTCTATGTATGAGCATTAAAGTCCAACAAGGAGGGCAACATATCATGTAGCCTTATCAATGCATGTTAATTCATGGCTTATACATGTGGTCCTACTTATAATATCAACTTAATGACTTATCATTTATCAAGTTATCAACCAAACTTTGGATTCTCCCTAAAATTAAGCATTTTATCTGTTCCATAAATATTGTATCATGATTGACTTTTACTTCTCTAATGTCTTATTTTGACTCTTAATATCTCAAAATATGTATAAGTGAAAATCATAAAAAAAAAAAAAATGTTTAGAAAATATATGTCGATAAGAATCTAACATTATCCCACATGACGATAATTTTCTTACGTTAAATAATAAAAATTGGTCAAAGTCGTAGTGTGTAAAGTGTAAAAAAAAATGGTGTGACACTACAAGAATTTATATCTTTAACGACAACCTAATAACGACGGGTTAAAGATCTCGGCGTAAAAGTCTTTTGAGACGGGGATAACAACCAAACAAGACGGGAACAATCACCATAAATATCTTTTACGACGGGTTAACGACTGGATATTTCATTTATGACGGCCCCCTTTTATGATGGGTTCGCGACAGAAAATCCCGTCGTTAATCAACGATTATTGGTCTTTAATGGCGGAATTTCCCGTCATTAATGGTACAATTTCTTGTAGTGCGGTATTTTTACTACATTTATGGTCGGTCCATCGATCTCCATCCTACCACTATATGAAATATTGTGGAGTACTTTTGGTATGAAATTATGAATGATATGATTGGGTATTAATGTGAGTTACGTTCTTCACCGCGTCTGTCGGGTACCACCACACTACTCTTCCGTATGATTGACCGTATTACTTACTTTGGTTATTAGCCAACAACATTAGAATATACCTTACCTTAATTAATCATCAATCATGTTAATGTTAATTAATGCTCTGATAGATCCATACATGAAGTAGTACATTATTATTATTGATGTGTATTGAAGCAATGAAGCACCTCTCTACATAGATCCAACTTGACTAAGTAGAGCTTTCGTCGATTATACAGGATGAGGAAAACTGATTTTGGCGCATCTTATGCTGACTTTGGCGCACATATCACTTTGTGAGTAGAGTATGGAAAACTGTGTCTCACAATGGGTGTGCCAAAGAAGTAAAAGGCGCTCTGGTGGGATCCTCACGTATCATTCCTCATGGGATTTGCAGGGATTGCATTAAAATTAGGGTGCGCGTTATTCCCCTACAAGAAATTGTACCATTAATGACGGAATATCCCGTCGCTCAATGCCAATCGTTGATTAATGACGGAATTTCCGATCGCGAACCCGTCATAAAAGGGGGCCGTCGTTAATGGAAAATCACGTCGTTAACCCGTTGTAAAAGACATTTGCGACGGTTGTTCACGTCTTTGTTTGGTTGTTAGCCCCGTCGCTAAAGGCTTTTGCGACGGGATTTTTGACCCGTCGTAATTAGGTTGTCATTAAAGATACATATTCTTGTAGTGTTCTTACCTGAACTTAATTATCCAAACTTATTTTTGTTGTAAATTTATATTTGGGTAAACCTTATTTATTCTGAACTTATCTTATATGATTTTGTCTGATCTTATCTGAACTTATTTTGCATCGAAATTAACATGAGTGGTACTAGTATATCTTTCTGAAATCTAACTCATTTGAAGAAGTAGAACCTTCTTAAAAGAGAGAAGAGGTAGTTTATACTACGATCTCATAGTAAAAGTAGGTGGAGAAGAAGATGAAGAAAAAGAAGCTTATTATGTAGTGCAAGCTAAGATAATTAACATGGAGACATTAGCATATATATTATCACACCCTTTACATGATTCACAAGTCACAACCCCCCTCCCTAAAAAAAGGGAGGAAAAATATCATGAGATTAATAATTAATCACTATATTTAGTATCTTGGAGAATGTTTAGATTCAATTGTACATATGAACATATCCATTACTTCATTAACATGTTTGTACTAATGAACTAGTTTAGGGCCCGTGCAACGCACGGTTACTACTAAAACAATTTATTATTTTAATAGTAACTAAAAGACTTGTGATATTAGGAAAATATGAAAGTAAAAAGGATATATGAAAAAGTATAAATTCAAAGTTGGGTTAAAAAAATATTCAGATGAACTAAATTTGCATATTACTATACAAAGTTAAAAATTATAGTCGTTTACTTGTATGCAGAACGATCTAATAACGTTAACCAAACCCGAATGACTCAAGACTAATTTTCGAAAAGACCTGAGCATAACCGAGTTAGTCAAATACAACATATTTTGAATTGAGTAAAATCTTGATAAATAAACTTATATGTTAGTCTACTTACCATGTATTATTATTTTAATTAACATTCTTACTTACCAGTTACCATGTATTATATTATTAATAGTAGACTAACATTAGAAATTCATTTATCAATATTTTTTATATTTCTTATCAGATTAAAAACTTATAATATTACATAAATAAAATTATATCATAAAGGAAAAAATAATATTGATTTCGCTTTCCTCCAATAATATATTATGCAGTACACATCTATGGTAATTAAAATATATTTTTATCTTAGTTTCCTAAAAAACGTAATGTAATTTATTTATTTTAAAGTAAAAAAATAAAAGAAAAACATTTTGGCGGGAAAAAATCGCACCAGGAAATGACACGTGTCATTCCTGGTGTCTCTTTTAGTATATAGTAATAGATTCCAATTCAATAATGCAATATATGCACTACCCCTGTTTCAAAAATATCTTTACACTTACTATTATACGGACTCTGGTGTAATGTTTGACCGTTAATATATCCAATTTTGTATGGCAAAAAATTATAAAAAATTGATATTTATAAAATAGATTTTGAGACGAATCTAACCAGATATCTCATGAAAACATTTGATAGATATAATACGTGAGAATTTATGTTCAAAGTTTTGATTGTTGGACACATTTTTCAAAGCGTAAAGAACTTTATGAAACAGAGGTAGTACATAATAAGAAGTACTACATATATGATGATTATAAGAAAAATGATACTTATAAGAAAAATGATTTTATATAAAGTCCTTAGGGCGTCATATAAGGAGTTAACAATGAAAATTTGTTGTTATATCAAATATTAATTATGTAGTTCGACGCTTGATTTCATGCATTCTTAAATTAATTCCAATTTATAAAATATGTGAAATGCTTATTTACATCTCTAAGGGTTGCATACATCGTTATCTAATTATAATAAGACCATATATGATGTATATAATAAAAATATTACGTACTTATTATTTAATCAATAATTAACAACTCATGGAGGGCAAATCTAGCTAGT
The DNA here is from genome assembly GCF_020520425.1 of Spinacia oleracea. Taxonomy (NCBI): domain Eukaryota; kingdom Viridiplantae; phylum Streptophyta; class Magnoliopsida; order Caryophyllales; family Amaranthaceae; genus Spinacia; species Spinacia oleracea. The sequence continues at coordinate 5,661,646 of NC_079492.1, read as the reverse complement.
TTAGGTATCTTAATCACTGAGATTCAAATGATTGATTGATTCCAAATTCATGAAGAAATGCACTTAATTATGTTGCTTATATTCCTTTTGGATGAGAGTTTTTTTGGGTATGAAGAAAAAAAAAAGCAGGTAAAATAAATGGGTTGATATAATTGGGTGCACGTTACTACCTTAAATTTTAATGTCCCAAAAATTATGATCAAACTATTAGCAGACAACAGCTAACTAGCTTAATGCCAACCTTGCAACGCGACATTACAAATAAATATCACTATATGGATAATTGTAAAGGGTGGATAGTATTTTTGGGAGTGTCATTTTGTGAAGGTTCCATCTTTATGTCATGGTATGGCATTGTGGATGAGAGTTTGAAAACTTGATCATGCATGATGTGGGTAATAAAGAATATTAAGGGTATACTCGTATTTGTATTACTGTATTATATTATTATATGTTTGAGTCTTAGACACTCATATTAGGCTAAGATGGATAGCTCAGTTGGTTAGAGCTTCATCCCGATTCCAGGTGATCGTGGGATCGATTCTCATCCCCGCCCTTGTGGCTCATTTGCACCAAAAAAAATATTAGGCTATGTTGTATCATCATATTCACGTGTTATCAAGAACATATATAGGTTTTCCTTTAGATCCAAAAGTCCAATATACTCGTAATTATGCTACTGTACAATATTATTATATATATGAGTCTCAGACACCCGTATAAGGGTAAGTCGTATCATTATATTCACAGTGGAAAAGATGCTCAATTAAGAGACTTATCGTAAAGGACTATCGTAAAGGACATACCGACAAATGCTATAGACAAGATTCGATTTCAGGTTTTGAAAATAACCCCGTGAACAGGATCTGAAACTAAACTCAATTGCCTGCCGAAAATTTTACCAACTAGGTTAGTTGACATCTATACTTAGAGACCATCTATAGTCATGCAATATGTAGTCTATATCATGCACTCGTGGACACGTTCCAAGCAAAACATGGGGGTGTTTGGGTAATTCTGTTTCAATCCTTTCCATTGTTTTATTTTTTTGGGCAAAAAGTTTGTCTTTGTTACTCAACTAGGATATTTTTCCGGGGTCAGTCAAGACAATATATGTAGAACATTTCAATTTTAGGTCAACCGGGGAGTAATTATTTGATGTGGAATACATAGTTACAAATATTTATTTAATTAAAACACAATCACGGTCTGTTTGATAGCCGGTAATAAATGATGGTAATGAGAATGAATTTTAAGTGTAATTTTAAGAAAAGTAGTAGGAGTAACATGATAATGTCCGTGGTAGTGCAATTCATCCCCAAACTTAAGTATTTCTTCATAATTTTTCATTTCCGCCCAATACCATTATACCTCTTCTCAGTCGTCTATGTTGTTTTGGTACACTTCCTGTAACAATGCATTTTCTTTTATCATTCAAAAGGATGAGCTATATTTTTCCTTTGTTAGGGATTAGCCTATTTTTCTTCAGGTATCAAAAGAAAATGTTATAGGATGGTAATAAATATTTTATTAAAAAAAAAATGAGATTCATTAGGTAAATTAGCATTTCCATGGATCTTAATTAGTTTCCTTACATTTTTACACTACAAATTCATTCTTATTAGTTAACCGTTTAATACCGCTTACTAAACGAGCCGTCAGAATAATGCATGTTCTTCATTTGGCTTAAATAAAAACCAGTCAATATTCTTTTAAGAGTCCAAGACCATCAAAGAAAAAGTACATGGAGTCGTGGACATTTTGTTAAATAGGGTTGTCAAAACTAACCCGATCCAAGGGATTTCTGAAGAAAAAAAATGAAATGCACTGGGAAAAAAAATCACACATTCAATCCGCATAAGCACAATGACCTCGTAAAACTACATTATCCGATTATATCCGACCCGTAAACGACCGATAACCTAGTTTGGCACCCCTAATTTTGTAGGCAAACTCTTTCTTGGTTAATGGGTTTAATTAGTCAATGAGGCCCAACCCAAACATGTTCTGAAAATGGTTAATGCGCTTTTATTGGGCTTGACAAGATTCGGTTCCGTGTGCGTTATCTAAACCTCGTATAGTCTCTGAATTTATTTATTTTTCGTTTTTTGAAGCCCAAGCAAAAACACTGTAATGTACGGAGCAGTTGAGTACTAATGTGTACCTAAAAAAGAGTATTAACTAATGTGTAAACTACTAACTAGTTTTTGATCCGTCCAAAGCATGGACGGTATAATGGTTGTTTAGTCGTCTTTTGAAAATCTAATATTTGAGAACTTGTGATTTTGGTGGAAGTTAAAAGTCGGAAAAATAGTAAATTAATATTTAATGTTAAATGTTAAAAGAAAATGAAGTAGAACAAGTTGAATGAATATATGAATTAAATGGTGAATTGATGTTGAATGAAGAAAATGAAGTAGATGAGGCGTTGGAGCTGTAAAATATAGTTGTAGCAAACAACAAAATGAAAAATTAAATAATAATAATAATAATAATAATAATAATGGCGGTCTAGATGTGTGTGTTGACTTGACTGGGTCTTCCCCTATGACGCAATCTGGGTTGTCAGACTTCGTTCCGGGTCGGGTTGTGGCGGTTGCAGCGCAGCGGAAGCAGGATAAGTATGCGGCACGTTGTAGGGCTTTGGGTTACAGTTTCTTTCCTTTTTCCTTCTCTTCTTTTGGTGAATTAGAGAAAGGGGTTGTTTCGTTGCTGAAGCGGGTCCAGGCGTACTCCAGGGCTCAAGACATTGGGGCACGGGCAGCTGCCCACATTTTCAGCAGGATCGGGTTCGCCATAGCTAGAGGAGTGGGGGCCCAGATTGTATCTCGGCTCCCCTCCAACTTCTTGTAGTTCACTTGATCTTTGTAGCTTGTTAAGCTTGTAACGTTTTGGTGTTAGGTTATGATTCATATGACATTACATAGATCATGCGGAAACAACCATTAACCCAGGACAACATATTATTTACACATAATCATTTAGCATAGTTTAGATGCATACTCTTTGTTGCGTGCCTTCCCTAGCTGCGCCCGAACCGAACAAGAACAAGTCTTTAGGACTCCAAATGTCGTCCCTCCGTAGATAGTCCACAGCACGTCCGGATCCGCCTTAAGATTGACCAACTAGGATCGCCCTTAAGGTTCTAATATTTTCGGTTAGGTAGGCAAGAATATTGGCTGATTTTCTGCTTAAAAATCTTAGTTTTGAATACTTAAAACTTGTATATAAATAATGACCCCTAGGCCTTTATTTATAGAGTTATGGAAAAGGAATCGTAATCCTAGTAGGATACGAATTAATTGAAATTAGAATCCTACATGAATTCTATTTAATTAATTTATCTAATTAGGAATAGGAATTTAATCACACACTAACTCTTTGTAGATTTAGGAATCATGTATGAGCACAAACTCACACACACACACGGCAGCCACAAGGGCTGCCCATGCGCATGCGAGCAGCAGCCCACGCAGCGCGGCCCACGCATCCGTGGCCTTGGTGCGCGCTGGGCTTGTGGCGTGCGTGCTTGCTGGGCGATGGCCCGGCTTCGTGCTGGGCCTTCGTCCGGCAGGCCTCGTCCGATGCTAATTCGTACGATACGCTTCCGATTAAATTTCCATTTCCGGAATCTATTTCCGATACGAACAATATTTAATATTTCCGATTCCGGAATTAATTTCCGTTTCGAACAAATATTTAATATTTCCGTTTCCGGAATTATTTTCCGATTCCGGTAATATTTCCGATTCTGACAATATTTCCGTTTCCGGCAATATTTCCGATTCTGGTAATATTTCCATTTCCAATAATATTTTCCGATACGTACCATGTTTCCGTTTCCGGCAACATCTACGACTTGGATAATATTCATATTTCCGATACGATCCATATTTCCGTTTCCGGCAATATCATCGTTTCCGGAGTATTCATTTCTTGCCTGTGACGATCTTAGCTCCCACTGAAACCAAGATCCGTCGGTTCCGAATATTCATAGATGGAGTATTTAATGCCATTAAATACTTGATCCGTTTACGTACTATTTGTGTGACCCTACGGGTTCAGTCAAGAGTAAGCTGTGGATTAATATCATTAATTCCACTTGAACTGAAGCGGCCTCTAGCTAGGCATTCAGCTCACTTGATCTCACTGAATTATTAACTTGTTAATTAATACTGAACCGCATTTATTAGACTTAACATAGAATGCATACTTGGACCAAGGGCATTATTTCCTTCAGTCTCCCACTTGTCCTTAGGGACAAGTGTGCATTTCCTAATTCCTTTGTCGCTCGATGCTTGCTCTTGAACATAAGGTAAGAGTTGTCATCCTTATTATGTCCAGAGGTGTTCCTCGGTTTCAGAGTTCAACTGATCAAATAAACAGATAATCATAGCCTATGATTCATCCGAGCACGGCCATGCATTTCACAGTTTCTAGCTCTCCGAGTGGCCTTGTACAACTTTTAAGCATCTCATCCCGATTTATGGGAGGACAATCCCAATCTTGCGATCTTGAGATTAGACTTCGTTTGATAGGTGATTACCTGAGCGTTGCCTTTATAGCCTCCTTTTACGGTGCGACGGTTGGTCAACGTCAAAGCAACCAGTTCTCAAACAAGTAATCTCAAATCACTCAGGTATTGAGGATTTAGTGTCTAATAATTTAATGAAATTTACTTATGACAGACTTTCATCTCTTACAGTAAAGTTTCATAGGTCTTGTCCGATACTAGTCTTCCCAAAGTAAGTATCTATGCAAATGATTATGACATTGCCATGTCCACATAGTTCAAGAAACAGAACTACTAGTCATCTTGCATTCTAATCGTCTAACGTTTTCTATGCGTCCAATTTTATAGAAAACTCCGATTAGGGACCATTTTCAACCTTTGACATTCAAGTTCACTTGATAGACATTTCTTAGTCACAGGACTGGTCCTGACAGTCTATCTTGAATATATCGTCAAATTTGAAGGGACTCATCATTTAATACTAAACCAAGATTAAATGGAATATGAAAATACATTTCATATATGATAAATGTTCAACCCCAATGTTTTATAACCATGGGCCTCAAACCCATCTTCTAAAACAATTCATGGAATTCAAAGCTATGCTTGATTTCCAGTGCTACAACGTGAGTGTTGCTTCTCACTTGTTGCATAGGTTTAGTTATTATGCTTTGCCAATCTTAATATCCTTTTCATCGAATGTTCTTCGAGATATGATGATAAGATTTTTTCGAGTTTGTTTATTATGTGATCTAGTCTTTCTTACTTCGATGGTGGTTTTACTCATTTTGCAATGAAGAACCATCAAGTTAGCAGACGTTTTTCTTGCTTCAAGAGTGGTTCTACGCATTTTCCAATGAAGAACCATCAAGCCAGCAGATAGGTGATCTACCCAAGTTCAGTGAAGAACTTTCAACAACCCTGTTTTATTGCTTCTTAGGCAATAATTACTTTTACTTCAACTGTTTAGGTTGCTAGTGATGTTTTGTTTGGATTTGCTTATCCAAGCAGTTCACAGATATGTGGAAGACTTTCCAGCTATATCTTAGAACATATTTAATTTCCCACGCAACAACTCATGGTCTTCAATCCATGTTGCCATTTCAAAACACGATGCTCTTTAGCTCGTCCTTGCCAATGGTTAACTCCAAAGGGTCTTGCTTGATCCTTTGCCAGTGTTTATGCGTGTAGCATCAATATTTAGCATATCTTTATTTCCTTGAATCAAGAAGTAATCCTATGTACCTTTTCAGGTACCATAAGTTTTTCTTGATCTCAATCTAATTGGTCTTCACTTAGATCAATAGAGATTGGTATATGTTCGTCATGCCTAAAGTCATACGATACGTTTTTGGCGATCCTCATATTATATCATACATGATAAATTCTTTTGTAGAATAATTCCCAATTGAATTCTATTCATGTAACTTTAGCTCATTCAATTTCAGTAGATACTGAATCCAGCTAAATTCTTTGACATATAATATAGGTGAAGAATCTCATTAGATTCTTTGATGTTAACTTAGTAAATGCTTATACATAGTTCAAACATCCTTTACTTAGATTTATTCATATGGGTCGAATATCTCCAATGGAGTCATTCGTGTTTGATTTAGTAAATGCCATTACTTAATCTAAAACATTAATATAAGATCTTTGTAAATAGATCTTAATACCCAGTATGCACTAAGTTTCGCCTTGGTCCAACATTGATGAATAATTTGAAACCTAAGTTATTAGCATTTGAATGTTATTTCACAATAGAGATATATGTGTGTGATACACATAGGACCAAATAAGTTTTTATGTACTCCCACTAAACTTCTTATACATCTATAAGAATCATGTATATTTTATGAAACTAAAATACTTATTAGTTTCACTAAAATACATTTCTAATTCCCAATTGCTTGCTTAAATCTGTACTTAGATTTTATAAACTAGATTTTCTTTTCAAGCATTTATTTGGATCCACAAATCCTATGACATACCATGTACATAGTTTATTCCAACATTTGATTGAGGAATACGTTTTGTCATCCAATTGCTATATGTACCAATATGCAATCATTGCTTGAATTATAGACTTGAGCATTACGATTATGCATGAGGTTTCAACACAATCCATGCCATGAATTTGCTTGTAACCTTTTAGCAACTAATCTAGCTTTGTGCGTGAACACAATTCCATGTTTGATGGTTTTTATCCTTAAAACAAACTTGCAACCAATAGGTGTGAAACTATTCTTGCAAATCAACAAAATTTCAATTTTGTCATCAAAACATTGAGTATGTTTTATGGCCTCTAACCATTTAAACATATAGTCTATATATGGCCTCTAACCATTTTAGGGAATCTATATTTCGTCATAGCTTTCTTACAAGTCACAAACTCATTAATCTATATGATAATAGTTTGACTGCAAGTTGTAGGTTTCTTCACTATCTAATAGAAGAATTGCATAGTTTCAGTGACCTGAATTCCATGTTTCTTCACTATCTAATAGAAGAATCTCATAGTTTCAGTGACTTGAACTCTATGCCTACTTGGGTATAGAACATCAAACAAATAGAATATCAATAGCCACTTGAAAGTCCTTTGAATATTCTGTTCTCTTTGAAGCATTTGTAAAGTCTTCTAAGAAATGTCTATTCTTTAAAACCACTTCTAAAGTCCTTAAAGAATAAGTTCGGATTTTCTGAAGCACTTCGAAAAGCCTCCGGAATGTCCGTTTATGTTTGTTGTTCGCCTCGAAAACTTTCGAGGTCTATTTTCTCCCACTTGTCATTTTGGAAACGAATCTCCAAAAGGACATCATTTCGAGCAAACAAACATTATGTTCTCAAAAATTCGTGGTAGAAACAATACCCTTGTGTCTCATTTGAATAAATCACAATGAAACATATATCTATACTTGGACCTTAGTTTGTTGAATAACAAACACTAAGCTCCCACTGAGTTTAGCAACTCTCTAGATATATATTATCGAAAAGATATCCTGAAATTACTTTTCAATAGCTTTGACGAATTTGGTTTAGTTTGGTGGTAGTTGAGCATTTTGTTTTAGAAATTATAGGAAAAGTCTTTATGATTCATCATTGATCGAATCAAGTACTAATTGACTTCGATTATTCCAACTACGATATGCCATATCTTATGGACCTAGATTGTGAAATTACAACACACAATCATTGATGATCATATTTGGTCTCAAGTAATCATCAACATGATCTAACCTAGATCTTTATGATTTCTTGCCAAGTGGATTTTATACTTCCGAATCTTTGAACTAGTCAAACAGATTCAAACTTATATCACTTTGAGTAAATAAACCTATATTCACTCAAATCCATGTGAAATAATAAAGTCATAAAATCTTTCTTTAGCTTTGAACTCTATTGTCTAGGCGTTCTAACAATAGTTCATATTCTTTGTCACTTTCAACAAGTAAGACTAGTCGTCTTAAATTGATCTAGAAATCAATGAATTTTCGAAAGTCTATCAAAATAGAGCTTTTGAATGTTAACTTGTTGATATGGTCTAAGCAACAATGCCAAAGATTTAGTGGAACTTAAATCAAGGGGTTGATTTGAACCTAGTAAAGTTCTTTAAAGAGTTGTTTGTTTTAATCAAGCATATTGACTCAACCTGTAATTGACCATTTCATTCAAATAAACAAACAAACATTGTTTTTGTTTTTCTTGAATGTGAGTCTTTCTGTGTTTGAAAACAGAAATTTAGGTATGTTGATTATGGAACAAAATAGCCATTAAGTTCCAGCCTTTTAAAGGACTTAAAACAAACTAGATGACCCTACAACTAATGTAGCATTGCCATGCTTCATTTCCCACTTGTAGGTCATTAGTGTATCCTAGCTTCCATTGTTTGAGTTATTATCGAAGTAAGAACCTCAAGCGGTATATGATACCAAGGAAGTTTGATTGCTAGGTTACTTCTCTTTAAACATAAATTTATAGGTAGAAACGGAATCGTAAATTCCTTTCATTTGTTCCTTGTTTTCCTATTTCTTGTACCCTTTCTTATAGTCTTAAGAATTGAATTCTTTAGTGTTGACTTTTATACTTTGTTAGACATGTCCAATGTCACCAACAAGGTTCTTTACCATTTTAATTTATGTTGAATATTTTGTTTCAACTAGATGATCTTACCAGAAGCTTCTAAAGTTCTCTAAGCATCGATCTATTCGAATGTCTAGGGACTAGACTCATTCGAGAATTAAATGGACAAAGATATTAGGTTGTTAACCATTGGTAAAGCTGAGCGTATTAACCTCAATGCTTTATGATCTCAAAACTACATTGTATTTTGAATTCACAATCACCAATCGGTTTGCCATTCGATTTTGATTCTCGAAAACAACCATAAAAGTCGCTATAAGAAACGTACATTTTAAATTGCTCACTTTCTCTCTTTTCCGTGAATCGTTCTTGGATTCACTACCAATCGAGGAAATTTACTGTTACCTTTCTAAAAGGTTTTACTGCAGTGCAAGATATTTAATTATAAACAATAATTAAAACATACATTGAAGCATGCAAAGTCTAAACATTTATCATGAGTAATAACTTGAAATTAAAGCAACCATGCAATTCAAACAAGTTATTAGCATTTTATTCGATTTTATTGTTCCGGCAGGTGTGAATAAAATGATTCCAAGATCCTAAAATCATTGAAGAATTAAGCACAGTTTGTCGACTCAATTCTAAAACATCTTAGGTAAGCAAAAGCCTTTTGCTAATAGTCTAGAAACTATTCTTGGTTGATAGGTACGTCTAAGAACTTATTAGGTAAACCTATCGATTTTGCCACGACATAAAAGGACTCCTTACTTATATCGTTGAGTTTCACCAAAACTAACATGTACTCACAATTATTTGTGTACCTTGCCCCTTTAGGACCAATAAGTAACACCTCGCTGAGCGAAAACTATTACTAGATTGATGTAAAGGATATCCAAGCAAGTGTATATTTTGGCATGGCACCTTTTAACTCAATTTTTAAGTTTGGAACTTAAGGCTCTTACTATGTTGGTTAGATTTTAAGTGAACTAAAATCCTTAATCATGCAACATAATCAAGCTTTTGATCTCATGCATTTTAAGACATATTTAAAACAATAAATAACTTAAAACATGCATAAGATATTTGTGATCTAGTATGGCCCGACTTCATCTTGAAGCTTTGACTTCAAAGTCCGTCTTGAAAATCTCCGTGGGAGGCACCATTTTCTTCAAATAGGATAAGCTATAACTAATTACAACTATTTGATGGTACGCAGACCATATTTGAATTGAAAAACAACTTTGGTACTTTAGACCAATTACATTCAAATTAATGGTACGCAGACCATATTTTCTATCCTATTTGGGCCATACTAGTCACTTCATAACCTGCAAAACAGTACATATACAATATATACCATTCACCCATTCATTATCATGAATGGCCCACATAGCTGGTTAGTAAAACACATTATGCATCACGTAAACATTTGCAGCAATTAATCAAGGGCACCAATAATCTACCAATTATTCAGTCCTTATTAATTCTAATCGAGTTGTTTTAATCTTAAGGATTTGTAGACCTAATCAAGAGTTTATGACTAAAAGGCGCTCCCACTCAAACCAATAAATTCATATGCTTTACTAATTTTAAACATAAAATTGTATTTCTAGTCTAACCGGAAACATACAAATTTAATTAAAATTTAAAGCTCATATAAATTTATAATTGAATCCAAAAAAATTTAATTTAATTTCAGTCGCATTTAAATTAATTCATGATTTTAATTTTAGTAAAATAATTAGAATAAATACCATTTATTATAATTATAATATTCAAAATTAAAATCCAAGAAATTAATTCAAATTATTAATTTTAAAATTAATTAAAATTACGTGAACTGAAATTTTCAAATTAAACATTCAAAACGATCTAATCGTAACGCAAACACCCTACGCGTTGCACGCCCATGGGCCGCACGCACACAGCCATTGCTGGCCATGTGCGCGCAGCCCATGCGCTCGTCGCATAGCTGCTGCTGTCCTATCGCAAGCCTCCGCACAGCGCCCATCGCACGCGAGCTATCGCTCGCAGTGCGCGCGCGCGACATCGCTCGCTGGGCGCGCGACATCGCTCGCTGGGCGCGCGAGCTCGCTCGCTGTGCGCGCGAGCCATCGCTCGCTGGGGCGCGACATCGCTCGCTGGGCGGGCGACATCGCGCGCTGTGCGCGCGAGTAATGCTGGGCGCAGCGCTCGTGGCACGCGAGCTTGCGCTCGCTGCGCGCGAGGCTGCGCGCTCTTGTGCGAGGCAGCGCGCGTTGTGGCGCAGCTCGCTTGCTGCCCACACGCGACTGCCTTGGCTCGCCCTTCGCCCATGCCCATTCGTTCATTGCTCGTGGCACACGACACAAGGCAGGGCTGCTGCCTTGTGCTCGTGCACTACGCCCTTGCTCATTGCATTCGTGCCGCACGGGCGACGAGCTCCCTTGCTCGTCGTCGCATGCCCGCATTATACAACACCCCTTAAGGGTAACACGAAGCGTCCATTGCTTCGTGCGTGCAAGTTATATGAACGAATCGCATAAAAAATTTAAAATTTATATTTAAAATTAATGACAAATTAATAAATATTATTAATTTCATAATTTTAGGGCGAAAAATCGAAAATTTATTATCCAATTGATTTCCGTTTGTTATGGATTCAAGTCTAGGTCATAAAAATTTAAAATTTATCGTAAATTTACAATTTTTATGGTGGTTTTTAATCATAGGTTTCTAATTAAATTACAATTAATTATGAAAATCAAATTAATTCTAAATTATTCTAATTTTCAACAAATTAATCATAATTACAAATTAGATCGCATAATTAACAAGACTAGGCATTCAAACTTGTTAAACATATGCAGTAGGTCAATCAAAAATTCAAGATTTATCAACAAGAATCGCAAATATTTAATTTAACATCTTAAATTTACGAAATTTTGCATTCGAAAAACTAAAACCTTTGAAAAGTCATAGTTAGGCTTCGAATTTGAGAATTCTGGGTTCGGCAGAAAAATACTATTTTTGTCAAAATTTTAGAATGCCTTTTACATGCGGAATTGACACAAAAATCACTCAATTCGGATGAGTAACGAAGAAACTGCCGAAAAACTGCGTACGTATAATTAAATAAACGCAATTTGCAATTAATTAACAATTACGAAAATTAATCACCCCTTTTAATTCTTGCAAATTTGTAATATTTAACCATGTTAATGCAATTTAGATTATGAAAATAATAAGGGGCTCGTGATACCACTGTTAGGTTATGATTCATATGACATTACATAGATCATGCGGAAACAACCATTAACCCAGGACAACATATTATTTACACATAATCATTTAGCATAGTTTAGATGCATACTCTTTGTTGCGTGCCTTCCCTAGCTGCGCCCGAACCGAACAAGAACAAGTCTTTAGGACTCCAAATGTCGTCCCTCCGTAGATAGTCCACAGCACGTCCGGATCCGCCTTAAGATTGACCAACTAGGATCGCCCTTAAGGTTCTAATATTTTCGGTTAGGTAGGCAAGAATATTGGCTGATTTTCTGCTTAAAAATCTTAGTTTTGAATACTTAAAACTTGTATATAAATAATGACCCCTAGGCCTTTATTTATAGAGTTATGGAAAAGGAATCGTAATCCTAGTAGGATACGAATTAATTGAAATTAGAATCCTACATGAATTCTATTTAATTAATTTATCTAATTAGGAATAGGAATTTAATCACACACTAACTCTTTGTAGATTTAGGAATCATGTATGAGCACAAACTCACACACACACACGGCAGCCACAAGGGCTGCCCATGCGCATGCGAGCAGCAGCCCACGCAGCGCGGCCCACGCATCCGTGGCCTTGGTGCGCGCTGGGCTTGTGGCGTGCGTGCTTGCTGGGCGATGGCCCGGCTTCGTGCTGGGCCTTCGTCCGGCAGGCCTCGTCCGATGCTAATTCGTACGATACGCTTCCGATTAAATTTCCATTTCCGGAATCTATTTCCGATACGAACAATATTTAATATTTCCGATTCCGGAATTAATTTCCGTTTCGAACAAATATTTAATATTTCCGTTTCCGGAATTATTTTCCGATTCCGGTAATATTTCCGATTCTGACAATATTTCCGTTTCCGGCAATATTTCCGATTCTGGTAATATTTCCATTTCCAATAATATTTTCCGATACGTACCATGTTTCCGTTTCCGGCAACATCTACGACTTGGATAATATTCATATTTCCGATACGATCCATATTTCCGTTTCCGGCAATATCATCGTTTCCGGAGTATTCATTTCTTGCCTGTGACGATCTTAGCTCCCACTGAAACCAAGATCCGTCGGTTCCGAATATTCATAGATGGAGTATTTAATGCCATTAAATACTTGATCCGTTTACGTACTATTTGTGTGACCCTACGGGTTCAGTCAAGAGTAAGCTGTGGATTAATATCATTAATTCCACTTGAACTGAAGCGGCCTCTAGCTAGGCATTCAGCTCACTTGATCTCACTGAATTATTAACTTGTTAATTAATACTGAACCGCATTTATTAGACTTAACATAGAATGCATACTTGGACCAAGGGCATTATTTCCTTCATTTGGTGTTTTCCCATAATAACAACAACAACAACAACAATAATAATAATAAACAATAATAATAATAATAATAATAATAATAATAATAATAAAAAAAATTGATGGATAAACGGATGAGATGACTCGTGACATTTAATGGTTTTGCTTTTAAAATACTACTAGGATAGATATGGTTTGGTAAAACTCTTACCTTAGAGAATAAGAGTTTGGGATCCTAAAGATACTAGGTTTAAATCTGAACAAGTGAGGATTAGACGAATGATAGTCTTTTTACAAATTTTTATAAAAGGCGGTCTTACACAATACCGTCTTAATGTCATATAAGTTAAGTAATTGAATCAATTAGTTGAGCATTGGAAATAATTAGTTAAGCACTAGGACCAATTAGTTAAACATTGGAATAGTTAGTTAAACATTGAAAATAATTAGTTAAGCAATGAAACTAATTAGTCAAGCAATGAAAGTTGTCTTTCCGATAAGACGGTCTTACACAAAAGTTGTTGTTCTTTTACATCCCCAATCCCTAATTCCAAGTGTTGCAAACCACGAAACCCTAAACTCGGAAAAGACAAAGTAAAATTAATGAGAGTGAACATCGACTTTCAAAATCAAGGTACTTCCTAACAAAAGATACATTTACTATTACAAACATACTTTAATAAGACGAATTCATTATACAACATCTTTATGTAAAGTGAAATAATAGGCTGATGAAATATCTTACTATATATTTATAATCTATAATCTATAATCTATATAATATATTAAAAGGCGTTGTGAAAAATGTATATGTGGCACGTAGTACTCTCCCTTTACGCCACATCATCCACTCACCGAGTGTTATGCCATGTCATAGACAACCAAAACTAATGCAATGAGATTCGAACACAAGACCTCATGTGTAGATGATAAGTTTCATTACCATCTTAACCAGCCACTAATTGTTGTTTATTTATTCACATTAATTTATAAATAAATGTTAACATAAGTCTAAACACAACTAAATTTTTACATGACATTTTATTTTCTTTGGACTATTTTGAAAAAAGTAATAATAATTAGAGCATCTCCGATGGTTGTAGCTAGGGACTTGCTTGCAATTTTTAGAAATTCCAAGCTACTAGCTTGACCATTGGAGTTGAAATAATAAATTAGCTTGGCCAAGCAAATTAGCTTATTTAAGTTAATTTGCTTGAAAAAACTTGGCCAATGAAATAATATTAAATTAAACTAAATTAAAATATTGATTGACAAATATGACTACATTAAATATCAAGCTAGTAGCTAACCACTAGGGTATTAACTAGCTAGAAAGGGAAGTAGCTTGAAATATTATGTGGCATGACAAGCTAATTTAGAAATTAGCTTACCATTGTAGATGCTCTTATAGCATTAAAACAAGAAAAACATGTTGACGTAAATTTTATATATATATAATTTGGTGTTTAATAATTTGAAGAACTTAGTTCCACTAGAAAACAAATTATACAAATGGTAAAATGATCTAATTGAAAAATTACTTAGCATGATAAATGACGTAGTGTGTCTTTGTAATTGACGAACTTCATGGATGTTTTCACTTTATGAAATACATGTATTTTGGTCAAATATTGAGCTCAAGAAAAATCTAAAATTTTAAGTATTGAATGTAGCAACCGGGGCATCGCCCGGGCTACACACTAGTAATATATATTAAAAGACGTTTCTAAGGAAGTTTGTGTGACACGTGGCTATATGCTTATGAGTCATAAAAATGTCAAATATGGTTTGATTAAGGTTTGAATAATCCAACTTTGTGTTTAAACAATAAAATCTCTACCAATAAGGCATGAAATGTTTCATGTTATCATTACGAAAAATCGGAAAAAATAATTAACTGCAAATCTATATCTAGTATTTTAAAAGGAACACCATAGATTATTTGACGTCATGTGACATCTTTCCTTTCATCCATCATTTTGTTTTGTTTTTTTCAATTTTATTTTATTGTTTCTATGATTTACAACTTCTAATGCCTCTTCCACTCCATTTTCCTTATTCAACATCAAGTTATTAATAGTCTAATATACTTATTAGTCTATTCCACTCCACCCCTTAACATCCAATATTTATTCAACATATAATTTTTGTATTTTTCCAACCTTCAAATTACACTTATATCTAATTCATATATTACCAAAAATTACAAGTACTCACTAATTAAAACTTCAAAAGAGATCTAAACTACCACTATACACACTAGTACATAATTGAGCTTATGTAACACGTGTTGGTAACACTTTTTGAAGTGCAAAATTACTAGATTATTAAGTAACACTTTGGTAACATTTTTTAAAAAATGTAACATTCAATTGTAACACTTTTAACTTAGGTAACATTTTATGGTAACACTTTTGAAATAGGTAACATATTATAGTAACACTTTTTAAATAGGTAACAATTTACGGTAACACTTTTAAATTAGGTAACATTTTATGGTAACACTAAGAAGTGTTACCTATTTTTTTTTAAGAAGGGTTAATTCCCAAAATAAGTAATTGCCGCCAAAATGAAAAAAAGAATGTGGGTTTACTTTTTCTGAAATTTCTGAAACCTCAAACAACCGACCTTAGGTTAAATTTTCAGAAACTCGATCTCTAAACTTTCCTCTTCTTGATCCCGCAACAACGCTTAATTTATCTTCAAATTCGTCTCAGCCACGGTATTGATTCACAAAATCGCACTTTCAATTTCTAGTTTCATTGAATTTGCGCTCGGTATTAATTCAAGTTCCAAATTCGCAATTTCAATTTCAGTTTCAGATTTCATTGAATTCGCGCTTCCAATCTCGTGGTCTTAATCGTCGTCTCGATCGTTCTCTTGGTCGGAATTTATCGAATTCCCCCTTTTAATTTCAGGTATGTTCTTATTTGTGTGCTATGAACTGATATTGTATTCGAGCATAGGATATTGTATTCGAGCATTAGGACTTTATCGAATTTAATAAACTGAAAAGATGTATATGAATTGGTACAATATAGATTAGTGTTTAATTTTTATTGATTGGTTTGAGAAGTTTATTGATTTTGTGTTTGATGCAGTGTTAATGTTTTGGATTATTTTATTCGGTATTTTGATTCTGTATGTTTTGGTTTGGTCTGGTTGTTGATTGTGAGTCTGTTTGTTTTGCATGATGTGGCTTTGATTATTCTCCATTGTTGGGTACTTTGTTGTTTAAACTTGGGCAAGGTCATAACTTAAGTTATTGAAGCTATTAGGACTGAAATGGAAACTGATTTGTGCCTCTATATTTGAACTTGTCGATAGCGGTAGAAAGTTTCTGGCCCTTTGTCATCTGATATCATTGTAGTATGCTGATATTGAAGTAATTCTTTATACAGTGACCCTGTTTTACTTATCTTTGCAAGGTTGATGATAAGGGCAAGCCGGGGAGGGGGGGGGGTTGAGATATCACTAGGGATGTTCATGCTAATACACAACTCTCTATGGAGAGTATACACAAATTTAATTGCCAGTTAAATCAGAAACGTACTTCTTGCATATCATTATATGGTAAAAGTTACAAATAATTAGAAAACTTGGAATTTTCATTTTTTCCTTTAAAATGACGTTTAGTGGACTAATCTAGTAGCTACTCAATCCATTTTTCTTCAAGTTCTTGCTTAAGTTGTATATGCCAAGTGTTCATCAATGTTAGACTAGAGACCAAGAACTGAGGCTACCTTCACACAGGTTAAGAGTCTATTAAATGCGTTAGAAAGATATGTTTTTTTCCCTTCCACCTGCCCTATGGATCATTGATATGAAGGGGGCATTGCTTGCATTGTGTCACTTAATGAAGGTGGCATTTCTTGCATTGTGGCACATAATGAAGGTGTCATTGCTTGCTTTGTGGCACTTATTTCATGAGAAGTTTGATGGTGGTGGTGGTGGTTTTCTGTACTGTGATGATGTGGTGCTGATCGATTGCGTTTCTTAGCGGTGCCTTGACATTTCACAAAATCGCACTTTCAATTTCTAGTTTCATTGTATTTGCGCTCGGTATTAATTCAAGTTCCATATTTGCAATTTCAATTTCAGTTTCAGGTTTCATTGAATTCGCGCTTCCAATCTCGTGGTCTTAATCGTTGTCTCGATCCTTCTCTTGGTCAGAATTTATCGAATTCCCCCTTTTAATTTCACGTATGTTCTTATTTGTGTGCTATGAACTGATATTGTATTTGAGCATAGGATATTGTATTCGAGCATTAGGGCTTTATCGAATTTAATAAACTGAAAAGATGTATATGAATTGGTACAATAGGATTTTGTGTTTGATGCAGTGTTTATGTTTTTGATTTTTTGATTCGGTATTTTGATTCTGTATGTTTTGGTTTGGTCTGGTTGTTGATTGTGAGTCTGTTTGTTTTGGTTTGTTCTAGTTGCTGCCGTGGTATTGGGTTTCGTCAGAAAAACAAGCTAGTTGTTTTCTTTGGTATTGGGTTTCATCAATTCGCGCGCGCTTCCGATTTCAGGTAATTTAATTTCTGATTTGTGGGTGTTTTTAATTTTTTGGGTTCTTTAATTATTGATTTTCATAACAGTTCTGATCTGTGCAGAACAGAACAGTTCTGAACTTCACAGAACAGTTCTGATCTATGCAGATCAGTTCAGATCTGTGCAGATCAGAACTGATCTGTGCAGATCAGAACTGCTCTATGAAGTTCAGTTCTAATATGTGATTGGTATTATTGGCTTTAAATTTCTTGATTCGGTATTTGAAGTTTGTTGGTTTTGTGTTTGTTGTCGTATTTCACCGCGGGATCTTTCAGAACAGATCTGATATGTGCAGAACAGAACAGTTCTGATCTGTTCAGAACAAAACAGTTCTGAACTTCACAGAACAGAACTGATCTGCACAGATCAGTTCAGATCAGAACTGATCTGTGCAGATCAGAACTGATCTGTGCAGATCAGAACTGATCTGTGCAGATCAGAACTGTTCTGTGAAGTTCGGTTCTGATATGTGATTGGCATTATTGGCTTTAAATTTCTTGATTCGGTATTTCAAGTTTGTTGGTTTTGTGTTTGATGTCTTATTATTGGCTTTGAATTTGTTCATTTGGTATTTTGAATTTTTTGTCATGAATCTGAAATTGACACTGCATGTATGGATTAGGTCGTATGAGAAAAATGTGTCAATGATTGTATGGGTGTATGTTTCTATAGTTATTTTCATTCCTTTTAGACATGTTAATTATATTCCAATGTTTTTAATCTCTCAATTCGTGTATGTTTAACTTTTCATAAAGGAGATAAAATGAGTAGTTGGACCAACTTCTTACAATCTAGTAATGAGTATGAGAAAGGTGTGGAGGATTATTTAGATAAAGCATTTTCTACTCAAGCAATTGGTGATCAGATTACTTGCCCGTGTAAGGTGTGTTATCACCGTTTTTTGCATCGTAGAGAGACAATATTCAATCATTTGATTGCAAACGGGATCGAGCCTGGCACTGAAGGATGACATTGTTATGAAAAGGGTATGTCATCGACATCAAATACAAAGAGGAATGTTGAAGATAATACACCAGACATGCACGATGATATTGAACGTTTGATATATGATGTTCATAGAGACGTGGCAGAAAGGTATGAAGGGGTTGGAGATGAGCCCAATGATGAGGCTAAGAAGTTCTATAAGTTAGTTGAAGATGGAAAACAATAGCTATATCCCGGCTGCAAAAAATTTCAAAACTATCATTTCTCATTCGTTTTTACCTTTTGAAGTGTACTCATGGGTTAACTAATGTAGCAACTTCAGATATTTTGGATTTTATCCGAGAAGCGTTACCAGATGCATCCAACGTGCCTAACTCTTTTAATGAGGCAAAAAAATTGATAAAAGATCTCGGTCTTCATTATGACAAAATTGATGCATGTCGTAATGATTGTATGATGTATTGGAAGGAGCATGAAGCTGCGACGTCTTGCCATGTTTGTCATGCTTCAAGGTGGAAAGAAACAGAGACTGAGAACCAAGATGATATTAGCAATCAGCCATCTAAGAAAGTGCATAATGTCCCTGCAAAAGTTCTTTGGCATTTTCCTCTTAAACCAAGGCTTCAAAGATTGTACATGTGTTCAGAAACAGCAGAGCTATTGAAGTGGCATGATGAAGAAAGAGATAAAGATGAGTTATTGAGGCATCCGGCTGATGGCGAGGCGTGGAAAGAGTTTTATCTAAAGTACCCAAATTTTGCTAAAGAAGCACGTAATGTTCGTTTGGGGCTTGCAAGTGACGGATTTAATCCATTTCGAACTATGAGCACACAACATAGTACATGGCCTGTTGTTCTAATTAATTACAACTTACCACCATGGTTGTGTATGAAGCAAGAATTCTTGATGTTGTCTCTCCTTATTCCCGGGCCCACCTCTCCTGGGAATGACATTGATGTCTACCTCCAACCATTGGTTGAAGAACTTAAAGATCTGTGGGAGTATGGGTTGGACACCTATGACGCGGAGAAGAGACAAACATTCAAAATGCATGCAGCTTTACAGTCAACGACCAGTGACTTTCCAGGTTATGCTATGTTATCTGGTTGGAGCACCAAAGGGAAGTTTGCATGCCCCTATTGTCACTACGAGACTGATCATCATCACTTGAGTAATAGTAACAAATCTTTCTACTGTGCTCATCGTCGATGGTTAGATGAAATCATCCTTGGCGGCATGATATGGAGTCTTTTAACGGAGAAAAGGAAGAGAGTTTTAGGTTATGATACATATGACAATTCATAAATCATGCGGAAACAACCATTAAGCCAGGAATACATATTATTTACACATAATCATATAGCATAATTTAGATGCATACTCTTTGTTGCGTGCCTTCCCTAGCTGCGCCCGAACCGAACAAGAACAAGTCTTTTAGGACTCCAAGTGTCGTCCCTCCGTAGATAGTCCACAGCACGTCCGGATCCGCCTTAAGATTGACCAACTAGAATCGCCCTTAAGGTACTATTATTTTCGGCTAAAATGGGCAAGAGTTATGGCTGATTTTTCTGCTTAAAAATCCTAGTTTTGAATACTTGAAAACTTATGTATAAATAATGACCCCTAGGCCCTTATTTATAGAGGTATGGAAAAGGAATTGTAATCCTACTAGGATGTGGATTTGTTAATTAGAACTTTATTAGGACTCTAAATAACAAAGCAATTCTAATAAGATTAGGATTTTAATCTTCGCACGAATCCCAATAGAATTAGGATTTCCGGCATACGCATCGCACAAGCCGTGCACCCGCGCAGGCCTTGCGGCCCACGACAAGCGCACAGCCCATGTGCGGTGCTGCGTGCGTGCGCGCGCCCTTGGCTGGGCCTGGCCTTGCGCTGGGCCTGGTCGAGGCGTGCGTTGCGTGCGGCTCGCTGGGCGATGGCCTGGCTTCGTGCTGGGCCTTCGTCTAGCGGGCCTCGTCCGATGCTAATTCGTACGATACGCTTCCGATTAAATTCCCGATTCCGGAATTCATTTCCGATACGAACAACATTTAATATTTCCGATTCCGGAATTAATTTCCGTTTCGAACAAATATTTAATATTTCCGTTTCCGGAATTATTTTCCGATTCCGATAATATTTCCGATTCTGACAATATTTCCGTTTCCGGCAATATTTCCGATTCCGGCAATATTTCCATTTCCGATAATATTTTCCGATACGTACCATGTTTCCGTTTCCGGCAACATCTACGACTTGGATAATATTTATATTTCCGATACGATCCATATTTCCGTTTCCGGCAATATCATCGTTTCCGGAGTATTCATTTCTTGCCTGTGACGATCTCAGCTCCCACTGAAACCAAGATCCGTCGATTCCGAATATCCATAGATGGAGTATTTAATGCCATCAAATACTTGATCCATTTACGTACTATTTGTGTGACCCTACGGGTTCATTCAAGAGTAAGCTGTGGATTAATATCATTAATTCCACTTGAACTGAAGCGGCCTCTAGCTAGGCATTCAGCTCACTTGATCTCACTGAATTATTAACTTGTTAATTAATACTGAACCGCATTTATTAGACTTAACATAGAATGCATACTTGGACCAAGGGCATTATTTCCTTCAGTCTCCCACTTGTCCTTAGGGACAAGTGTGCATTTCCTAATTCCTTTGTCGCTCGATGCTTGCTCTTGAACATAAGGTAAGAGTTGTCATCCTTATTATGTCCAGAGGTGTTTCTCAGTTTCAGAGTTCAACTGATCAAATAAACAGATAATCATAGCCTATGATTCATCCGAGCACGGCCATGCATTTCACAGTTTCTAGCTCTCCGAGTGGCCTTGTACAACTTTTAAGCATCTCATCCCGATTTATGGGAGGACAATCCCAATCTTGCGATCTTGAGATTAGACTTCGTTTGATAGGTGATTACCTGAGCGTTGCCTTTATAGCCTCCTTTTACGGTGCGACGGTTGGTCAACGTCAAAGCAACCAGTTCTCAAACAAGTAATCTCAAATCACTCAGGTATTGAGGATTTAGTGTCTAATAATTTTAATGAAATTTACTTATGACAGATTCTCATCTCTTACAGTAAAGTTTCATAGGTCTTGTCCGATACTAGTCTTCCCAAAGTAAGTATCTATGCAAATGATTATGACATTGCCATGTCCACATAGTTCAAGAAACAGAACTACTAGTCATCTTGCATTCTAATCGTCTAACGTTTTCTATGCGTCCAATTTTATAGAAAACTCCGACTAGGGACCATTTTCAACATTTGACATTCAAGTTCACTTGATAGACATTTCTTAGTCACAGGACTGGTCCTGACAGTCTATCTTGAATATATCGTCAAATTGAAGGGACTCATCATTTAATAAACCACAAATTAAATGGAAAAATGAATTCTTTTCATTTATTGTGAATGATTAACCAATAATGTTTTACAAAGATTTAAACTCTAAAACTTTAAAACATTAAACAGAGACATCAAAGCCATTCTCCAATATGCTTGATTCCCATAGCTGCAGTGTGCGAGTTGTGCTTCGCCTGCGGCAGAGGTTTAGTTAATGGATCTGATATGTTGTCATCAGTACCAATTTTGCTTATCTCGACTTCTTTTCTTTCAACGAACTCTCGTAGAAGGTGAAATCTACGAAGTACATGCTTGACTCTCTGGTGGTGTCTAGGCTCCTTTGCCTGTGCAATAGCTCCGTTATTGTCACAATACAGGGCTATTGGTCCTTTAATGGAGGGGACTACACCAAGTTCACCTATGAACTTCCTTAGCCATATAGCTTCTTTTGCTGCTTCATGTGCAGCAATGTACTCCGCTTCAGTTGTAGAATCCGCAATGGTGCTTTGCTTAGCACTTTTCCAGCTTACTGCTCCTCCGTTGAGGCAGAAGACAAACCCAGACTGTGATCTGAAATCATCTTTGTCGGTTTGGAAACTTGCGTCCGTATAGCCTTTAACAATTAATTCATCATCTCCACCATAGACCAGGAAGTCATCTTTGTGCCTTTTCAGGTACTTCAGAATGTTCTTGGCAGCAGTCCAATGCGCCTCTCCTGGGTCTGACTGGTATCTGCTTGTAGCACTGAGTGCGTACGCAACATCCGGGCGTGTACATATCATAGCATACATTATTGAACCAATCAATGATGCATATGGAATCCCATTCATTCGTCTACGCTCATCAAGTGTTTTTGGGCACTGAGTCTTGCTTAGAGTCATTCCATGAGACATGGGTAGGTAGCCTCGCTTGGAGTCCGCCATCTTGAACCTATCAAGCACCTTATTGATATAAGTGCTTTGACTAAGTCCAATCATCCTTTTAGATCTATCTCTGTAAATCTTGATGCCCAATATGTACTGTGCTTCCCCTAGATCCTTCATCGAAAAACATTTCCCAAGGCAAATCTTGACAGAGTTCAACATAGGAATGTCATTTCCGATAAGTAATATGTCGTCGACATATAATACTAGGAAAGCAATTTTGCTCCCACTGACCTTCTTGTGTACACAAGATTCGTCTGCGTTCTTGATGAAACCAAAGTCACTGACTGCTTCATCAAAACGTATATTCCAGCTCCTGGATGCCTGCTTCAATCCGTAGATTGACTTCTTTAGCTTGCATACCTTTTTAGCATTCTTTGGATCCTCAAAACCTTCAGGCTGTGTCATAAACACAGTTTCTGTTAAAACGCCGTTTAAGAAAGCAGTTTTGACATCCATCTGTCATATTTCGTAATCGTAATATCCAGCGATTGCTAACATTATCCGAATAGACTTTAGCATTGCAACTGGTGAAAAGGTTTCATCATAATCCACACCGTGGACTTGCCTGTAACCTTTTGCAACCAATCTAGCTTTGAAAACTTCAAGTTTCCCATCCTTGTCCTTTTTCAGTTTGAAAACCCATTTGCTTCCAATGGCTTGATAGCCATCTAGCAAATCGACCAAATCCCATACTTGGTTTTCAGACATGGAGTCTAATTCAGATTGCATGGCTTCTTGCCATTGCTTGGAGCTAGGGCTCGTCATAGCTTGTTTGTAAGTCGCAGGTTCATCACTTTCAAGTAATAGAACGTCATAGCTCTCGTTCGTCAAAATACCTAAGTACCTTTCCGGTTGAGATCTATATCTTTGCGATCTACGCGGGGTAACATTTCTAGATTGACCATGATTCTCACCAGATTCTTCTAAAGATCTCTGAGTTTCATCTTGAATGTCATCTTGAGCATTCTCTAGAGTTTGTTGTTCGACTCGAATTTCTTCGAGGTCTACTTTTCTCCCCCTTGTCATTTTGGAAATGTGATCTTTCTCCAAAAAGACACCATCTCGAGCAACAAACACCTAGTTCTCAAATGTATTGTAGAAGTAATACCCCTTTGTTTCTTTTGGATAGCCACAAGGATACATTTGTCAGATTTTGGATGAAGTTTGTCTGAAATTAATCGTTTGACGTATACTTCACATCCCCAAATCTTAAGAAAAGACACATTTGGAGGCTTTCCAAACCATAATTCGTATGGAGTCTTTTCGACAGCTTTAGACGGAGCTCTATTTATAGTGAGTGCAGCTGTATTTAGTGCATGTCCCCAAAATTCTAATGGAAGTTCGGTCTGACCCATCATTGACCTGACCATGTCTAGCAAGGTTCTGTTCCTCCGTTCCGACACACCGTTCCATTGTGGTGTTCCTGGAGGAGTCAATTCTGATAGAATTCCACATTCATTCAGATGGTCATCAAATTCATAGCTCAGATATTCACCGCCTCTATCAGACCGCAGTGCCTTAATCTTCTTGCCTAATTGATTCTCTACTTCACTCTGATATTCCTTGAATTTGTCAAAGGATTCAGACTTATGCTTCATTAGGTAGACATAACCATACCTACTGAAGTCATCAGTGAAAGTGATAAAGTAGCTGAAACCACCTCTAGCATTTGTACTCATTGGTCCACATACATCTGTATGGATTAAACCCAATAGTTCATTTGCTCTTTCTCCAACTTTAGAGAAAGGTTGCTTTGTCATTTTGCCAAGTAAACATGATTCGCATTTACCATAATCCTCTAAGTCAAATGGTTCTAGAATTCCTTCCTTTTGAAGTCTTTCTAAGCGTTTCAAGTTTATATGGCCTAATCGACAATGCCACAGATAGGTGAGATCTGAATCATTCTTTTTGGCCTTTTTGGTATTTATGTTATATACTTGTTTGTCGTGATCTAATAAATAAAGTCCATTGACTAATCTAGCAGATCCATAAAACATCTCTTTAAAATAAAACGAACAACTATTGTCTTTTATTAAAAAGGAAAATCCCTTAGCATTTAAGCAAGAAACTGAAATGATGTTTTTAGTAAGACTTGGAACATGGAAACATTCTTCCAGTTCCAAAACTAGCCCGGAGGGCAACGACAAAAAGTAAGTTCCTACAGCTAATGCAGCAATCCGTGCTCCATTTCCCACTCGTAGGTCGACTTCACCCTTGCTTAACTTTCTACTTCTTCTTAGTCCCTGTGGATTGGAACATAAGTGTGAGCCACAACCTGTATCTAATACCCAAGAAGTTGAATTAGCAAGTATACAGTCTATAACGAAAATACCTGAAGATGGAACGACTGTTCCGTTCTTCTGATCTTCCTTTAGCTTCAAGCAATCTCTCTTCCAATGCCCCTTCTTCTTGCAGTAGAAGCATTCGGATTCAGAAGTGGGTTGACTGACCTTCCTCTTTACAGATTTGGCGCCAGTTTGCTTAGTTGGGCTGGCCTTGTCGCCACCTTTCTTAGCATTCCTCTTCTTTCCAGATTTCTTGAACTTGCCCCCACGCACCATAAGCACATCCTGCTTATCACTTTTGAGCGTCTTTTCAGCGGTCTTCAGCATACCGTGAAGTTCAGTGAGCGTTTTGTCCAGACTATTCATACTGTAGTTCAGTTTGAACTGATCATACCCGCTCTGAAGAGAATGGAGGATGGTGTCTATAGCCATTTCCTGAGAAAATTGCTGATCCAGCCGACTCATATTCTCAATGAGTCCAATCATTTTGAGAACATGTGGACTTACGGGCTCGCCTTTCTTAAGCTTGGTCTCAAGAATTTGCCTATGAGTCTCGAATCTTTCGACTCGAGCCAGATCTTGGAACATGTTCTTCAACTCACTGATGATTGTGAAAGCATCTGAGTTGATGAACGTTTTCTGCAGATCCGCACTCATGGTGGCGAGCATTAGACATTTCACATCCTTGTTGGCATCAATCCAGCGATTGAGGGCTGCCTGAGTGACCCCGTCGCCTGCGGCTTCGGGCATCGCCTCATCTAGGACATACTCCTTTTCTTCCTGCATAAGAACTATTTGCAAGTTCCTTTGCCAGTCAAGGAAGTTTTTCCCGTTCAACTTCTCCTTTTCGAGAATTGATCGAATGTTGAATGAATTGTTGTTTGCCATATTAAAACTACAATTGAAAAGAATAAACAAATAAATAACCATTCACAGTTTCTCTTAATAAACTTAAATTCTAGCATACATGCATAATTCAGTGTTTATTAAGCATTTTATTCAGGTTATGTGTTCCGGCAGGTGTGAATAAAATGATTCCAAGATCCTAAAATCATTGAAGAACTAAGCACAGTTTGTCGACTTAATCCTAAAACATCTTAGGTAAGCAAAAAGCCTTTTGCTAATAGTCTAGAAACTATTCTTGGTTGATAGGTACGTCTAAGAACTTATTAGGTAAACCTATCGATTTTGCCACGACATAAAAGGACTCCTTACTTATATCGTTGAGTTTCACCAAAACTAACATGTACTCACAATTATTTGTGTACCTTGCCCCTTTAGGACCAATAAGTAACACCTCGTTGAGCGAAAACTATTACTAGATTGATGTAAAGGATATCCAAGCAAGTGTATATTTTGGCATGGCACCTTTTAACTCAATTTTTAAGTTTGGAACTTAAGGCTCTTACTATGTTGGTTAGATTTTAAGTGAACTAAAATCCTTAATCATGCAACATAATCAAGCCACAATCTTATGCATAATTAAGACATATTTAAAGCAATAAATAACTTAAAGTATGCATAAGATAAATGTGATCTAGTATGGTCCGACTTCATCTTGAAGCTTTGACTTCAAAGTCCGTCTTGAAAATCTCCGTGGGAGGCACCATTTTCTTCAAATAGGATAAGCTATAATTAAAACTAATTACAACTATTTGATGGTACGCAGACCATATTTGAATTTGAAAAACAACTTTGGTACTTTAGACCAATTACATTCAAATTAATGGTACGCAGACCATATTTTCTATCCTATTTGGGCCATACTAGTCACTTCATATCCTGCAAAACAGTACATATACAATATATACCATTCACCCATTCATTATCATGAATGGCCCACATAGCTGGTTAGTTAAACACATTATGCATCACGTAAACATTTGCAGCAATTAATCAAGGGCACCAATAATCTACCTATTATTCAGTCCTTATTAATTCTAATCAAGTTGTTTTAACCTTAAGGATTTGTAGACCTAATCAAGAGTTTATGACTAAAAGGGCTCCCACTTAAACCAATAAATTCATATGCTTTACTAATTTTAAACATAAAAATGTATTTCTAGTCTAACCGGAAACATACAAATTTAATTAAAATTTAAAGCTCATATAGATTTATAATTGAATCCAAAAAGTTTAATTTAATTTCAGTCGTATTTAAATTAATTCATGATTTTAATTTTAGTAAAATAATTAGAATAAATAAAATTTATTATAATTACAATATTCAAAATTAAAATCCAAGAAAATAATTTAAATTATTAATTTTAAAATTAATTAAAATTACGTAAACTGAAAATTTCAAATTAAACATTCAAAACGATCTAATCGCAACGCAAACACCCTACGCATCGCACGCCCATGGGCCACACGCACACAGCCATCGCTGGCCATGTGCGCGCAGCCCATGCGCTCGTCGCATAGCTGCTGCATCTACCATCGCAAGCCATCGCACAAGTGGTGCTCTCTGCGCGCGCGCCAGCGCTCGACGCACGCGAGCCATCGCTCGCTGTGCGCGCTCGCCAACGCTTGCTGCGCGCGCTCCAGCGCTTGATGCACGCGAGCCATCGCTCGCTGTGCGCGAGCAATTGCTCGCTGCGCGCGATCAACGCTGGGCGCAGCGCTCGTGGCACGCGAGCTTGCGCTCGCTGCGCGCGAGGCTGCGCGCGCTTGCGCGGGCAGTGCGCGCTTGCGCGAGGCAGTGCGCGCTTGCGCGAGGCAGTGCGCGCTTGCGCGAGGTAGTGCGCGTTGTGGCGCAGCTCGCTTGCTGCCCACACGCGACTGCCATGCCTTGCCTTCGCCCATGCCCATTCGTCCATAGCTCGTGGCACAAGACATAAGGCAGGGCTGCTGCCTTGTGCTCGTGCACCATGCCCTTGCTCATTGCATTCGTGCCGCACGGGCGACGAGCTCCCTTGCTCGTCGTCGCATGCCCGCACTATACAACACCCCTTAAGGGTAACACGAAGCGTCCATTGCTTTGTGCGTGCAAGTTATATGAACGAATCGCATAAAAATTTAAAATTTTTATTTAAAATTAATGACAAATTAATAAATAATATTAATTTCATAATTTTAGGGCGAAAAATCGAAAATTTATTATTCAATTGATTTCCGATTATCATGGATTCAAGCCTAGGTCATAAAATTTAAAATTTATCATAAATTTACAATTTTTATGGTGGTTTTTAATCATAGGTTTCTAATTAAATTATAATTAATTATGAAAATCAAATTAATTCTAAATTATTCTAATTTTCAACAAATTAATCATAATTACAAATTAGATTGCATAATTAACAAGGCTAGGCATTCAAACTTGTTAAACATATACAGTAGGTCAATCAAAAATTCAAGATTTATCAACAAGAATCGCAAATATTTAATTTAACATCTTAAATTTACGAAATTTTGCATTCGAAAAACTAAAACTTTCGAAAAGTCATAGTTAGGCTTCGAATTTGAGAATTCTGGGTTCGGCAGAAAAACATTATTTTTGTCAAAATTTTAGAATGCATTTTACATGTGGAATTGACACAAAGATCACTCGATTTGGATGAGTAACGAAGAAACTGCCGAAAAACTGCGTACGTATAATTAAATAAACGCAATTTGCAATTAATTAACAATTACGAAAATTAATCACCCCTTTTAATTCTTGCAAATTTGTAATATTTAACCATGTTCATGCAATTTAGATTATGAAAATAATAAGAGGCTCGTGATACCACTTTTAGGTTATGATACATATGACAATTCATAAATCATGCGGAAACAACCATTAAGCCAGGAATACATATTATTTACACATAATCATATAGCATAATTTAGATGCATACTCTTTGTTGCGTGCCTTCCCTAGCCGCGCCCGAACCGAACAAGAACAAGTCTTTTAGGACTCCAAGTGTCGTCCCTCCGTAGATAGTCCACAGCACGTCCGGATCCGCCTTAAGATTGACCAACTAGAATCGCCCTTAAGGTACTATTATTTTCGGCTAAAATGGGCAAGAGTTATGGCTGATTTTTCTGCTTAAAAATCCTAGTTTTGAATACTTGAAAACTTATGTATAAATAATGACCCCTAGGCCCTTATTTATAGAGGTATAGAAAAGGAATTGTAATCCTACTAGGATGTGGATTTGTTAATTAGAACTTTATTAGGACTCTAAATAACAAAGCAATTCTAATAAGATTAGGATTTTAATCTTCGCACGAATCCCAATAGAATTAGGATTTCCGGCATACGCATCGCACAAGCCGTGCACCCGCGCAGGCCTTGCGGCCCACGACAAGCGCACAGCCCATGTGCGGTGCTGCGTGCGTGCGCGCGCCCTTGGCTGGGCCTGGCCTTGCGCTGGGCCTGGTCGAGGCGTGCGTTGCGTGCGGCTCGCTGGGCGATGGCCTGGCTTCGTGCTGGGCCTTCGTCTAGCGGGCCTCGTCCGATGCTAATTCGTACGATACGCTTCCGATTAAATTCCCGATTCCGGAATTCATTTCCGATACGAACAACATTTAATATTTCCGATTCCGGAATTAATTTCCGTTTCGAACAAATATTTAATATTTCCGTTTCCGGAATTATTTTCCGATTCCGATAATATTTCCGATTCTGACAATATTTCCGTTTCCGGCAATATTTCCGATTCCGGCAATATTTCCATTTCCGATAATATTTTCCGATACGTACCATGTTTCCGTTTCCGGCAACATCTACGACTTGGATAATATTTATATTTCCGATACGATCCATATTTCCGTTTCCGGCAATATCATCGTTTCCGGAGTATTCATTTCTTGCCTGTGACGATCTCAGCTCCCACTGAAACCAAGATCCGTCGATTCCGAATATCCATAGATGGAGTATTTAATGCCATCAAATACTTGATCCGTTTACGTACTATTTGTGTGACCCTACGGGTTCAGTCAAGAGTAAGCTGTGGATTAATATCATTAATTCCACTTGAACTGAAGCGGCCTCTAGCTAGGCATTCAGCTCACTTGATCTCACTGAATTATTAACTTGTTAATTAATACTGAACCGCATTTATTAGACTTAACATAGAATGCATACTTGGACCAAGGGCATTATTTCCTTCAGAGAGGACATCTCCAGATCCTTTAACAGGGACTCAAATTTCAAGCTTGTTGGAAAATTGGGAAAACAAGTTTGGAAAGTTACAACCAAAGAAGAAATATCCAGATTGTCCATGGAGAAAGTCCTCTATCTTCCACACTTTGCCATATTGGAAAGATTGCGGGTGTCGCCATCATTTGGATGTCATGCATATAGAAAAAAACATATGTGATAGTGTGCTGGGAACTTTGTTAGACATACCTGGAAAGTCAAAAGATCATCATAAGGCTCAATTAGATCTGCAAGAAATGGGTATAAGGGAAGAACTACATCCTTTAGATACAGATGACGAGCGTTATGTTTTGCTGCCCAAAGCATCATTCTCAATGACAAAGGAAGAAAAAAGCATTTTTTGTAGTGTTCTGAAGAAGGCAAAGTTGCCACAAGGTTGTGCATCAAATATTGCAAGGTGTGTGCAAGTGAAGGAGGGAAAAATATTAGGGTACAAGAGTCATGATGCTCATATAATAATGCAACATTTGCTTCCAGCAGCAATTAGGAAAACTTTACCAAAACATGTTGCGTTACCTCTTATTAGATTGAGTGGCTTTTTTAGGGAAATATGCAAGAGAGTCATCAATCCAAAAGATTTGGATTGCCTTCAAGCTGAAATTGTTGAGACTCTTTGTGAACTTGAAAGAATATTTCCACCATCTTTTTTTGACATCATGGTCCACTTGCCGATTCATTTGGTTGATGAAATAAAGCGTGGTAGACCAGTGTGTGATTGGTGGATGTACCCTATAGAAAGGTACCTCGGAAAGCTGAAATCGTATGTTAAAAACCGATGTCGCCCTGAGGCTTCTATAGCAGAAGGTTATTTGGCTGAAGAATGCTTGATATTCTGTTCTAGGTATTTGAATGCTGGTGCAAAGAAGCGATCTAAGTGGTTTAACAAAAGTCAGGAGAAATGGTTTGAAATTGACGAAGAGTCACCTTTATTCCCTAGGGCAGGTTATCCTCTTGGGAGGAAGAAGAAAGGGAAGAAGAAAGGGAATTCATACACTCTTGATTCAAACACAATGGCTCTAGCACATCGTTATGTGTTGTTTAATTGTCAAGATGCCCAAGTTGAGAATTACATCAAGTGAGTAATATTTTGAATATCTTGTCCATTATGTTTAAATTTATATTGTTTTATTTCCATACTTATATGGTTAATACTATGCAGGGAACATGAAGAGTTTGTAAAAAAGAAGTCTAGAGACAGGCGAAAAAGAAGGTGGAAAGAGGCACAAGAGCATAGCAATGAATTCATGGTTTGGTTTAGGGAAAAGGTTGAGCTGGTTAATGTCCCTGATCATATCAAGTGGCTATCAATAGGTCCTTCTCGTATTGCAAGGAGGTACACTGGATATTTTTGTAATGGATATAAGTTCTACACTAGAGATCATGATGAAAAGTGTAAAACTCAGAATAGTGGAGTCTCTTTGACAGCTTTGACTCCAAGCTTCGCGAGTAGCAAGGATCACAATCCCGTTCTTGGTAATGTCACATATTATGGGATTGTAAAATCGATAATTGAGATAGATTATTGGAGTGCATTTAGTGTTGTGTTGTTCGAGTGTGATTGGTTCCATGTGGAAGTAGATGATTATGGACTAACTCATGTGAACTTCAAGAAATTGTGTTCTAAAGATGATCCTTTTGTCTTGGCATCACAAGTGCATCAAGTGTTCTATACTCAAGACGGCCTTGAAGAAGATTGGTATTATGTGAACCGAAATTTGCCAAGAGACTTTTTTTATGCCGAGGGGCAATCTGAAAACACGTATATGAATGAAGTTCGTGAACCCGCGGAGGATGTTATCCCGGCTACAAATCATGATGAACACCGAAATTGGTACATAGAAGGTGCTTATGACAGAGTTGAGGTGCCTGCAAACACTGAAATGAGGGATGATAGTCACGAAGATAGTTCCGATATAGAAGACACAGACTGGGATTGGATGGAACCATCAAAGTGACATGCCTGGAGCGTTTAATTAGAATAATTATCCTTGATTTGAACTTATTTTTTGGATTTGAAGAACTATCATTGAAGTGTTTTATTTTCTTATTTAATCTTGTTGTGTTCTGATTTTTTTAAGGTTTCAATTTCTAGGTTCCTGTCACTACTAAGTCCTGCCTGCTGTTTTTTTTTGGTCAGTATAAATTCATCTTTCTCTCTTTTGTTTTGACACTGCTGTGGGCTCTGCCAAGGTGACTCGGTGAATATTTAATTGGCATGCCTGCCATTTCAATACTTTGGCTTGCTTGTGAACATAACGATGCCAAATGAGTTGGAGGCTCTTGAGAATATGCTTTCAAGCTCGTCGTGGAATTTGTTTTATGCTTCAGCATCTAATATAAAAGTGACCGTGTTGATGAATAGCTGTTAATCTGTCATCGGGTTTTAGTGATTTACTTGCTGTAAATTTTGCCTAGTCCTTCCTGTGGTGTTGTATGAAACCAGTTTTATTAATGTCTTGCCTGCATATCTGCTTTTTCAAGCATTGAATTTTACCTGAGAGGCTAAGATTTAACATTATGCTTGGTATTGAAAACTGAAAACTGAAAACTGTGAGAACATTATGTCTAACGTTATGCTTTTAAAGTTAGGTTGAAATGGAACTTGGTATTGAAAACTGTAGTTGTCTAATGTGCTGTACTTTTCTGCCTTTACAGAGGGATTTGCATCGTCGGTAGGAAAATAAAGCCCCGTGAAGAGATTAGTTGATCAGTTTGCTGGTAAGCTTCCAATTGATCAAATGTATGAAATTTTGATGCATTTCTACTTAATAGCTAACTAGTTCTTGTGCCCGTTCTACGAACGGGTCTTTTATTTGTTGTTTTATCGTATTGGGATGTTGATTGGTATTGGACGTAGCCAATTTGTTTAGAGTGCATCGGTAGTAATTAGTGTTGTTTTTCTGATGTTTTTTATGCCCAGTCTTGGTAAAAGTGTGTAGTTGTTGGTGAATAAGTAATGAATGGAAAAGAATGGTTGCCGGATATTTTTGTATTACGTGGTAGTATTGTGTGTATACAATTGTGTAGTTGAACATTGTCATTAGGTTTTCCATGAACTTAAGAAATGATTAGGTAACTAATGCAAGTACATAAAGGAATTCAAGCAATAATTTAGACAAAACACCAAGCTCCAGAAATACAAACACTAATGAGCATTTGCTAGAACATATATCCTTTCATTTAGCATAGCCAACGGAAAATTGTAACATGGAAACTACGACACCAAGAATGAAGTATCAAGACTTTTGTTCGTCAATTCCCCCAAAACTGTAAATGAATTATCAAGACTTTATTTGAACAAACTCATATTGAAAGGAATGAGTGAATGACACCAAGTAAATGTGATCTTTGTTCGTCAATTCCCCCAGAACTATCAAGAAATTCAACTTCTCAAACAGTGATCTTGTTGAATATCATTTTTCAAGAACGTATATTGCTAATCATACCCAATGGAAAATTGTAACCTGTATTCATTGATAATGCTAATAGCCTCTTCTAAACTATTAATATGTCAAAGAAGAAATATAATCACTACTTTACATTGAAGGCTATTTCATATGCAAAGCCCGAGAATGAGAGAAACCTTGTTGTATGCTTTCTAGGAAAGCTTAAGGAAACCCGTTTGTTTGAAATTCCTGATGACAAAATAGTGAGTGATAGAGCAATCGTGCAGCTTAAGCAAGTTGCGTATCTTGCTAAGAGGTGTTTTGAATTGAAATGGGAAGATCGCCCTACCATGACGGAGGTTGCAAGAGAAATAGATAGGATCGATGGAATATGGTCGTAAAAAATGCCCAACAATCAAACACAAACAAAACCAAGTCTTAATCACTCTTGACTGGCCACTAATTTAATCACAGGAAGTCCAACTATATAACATGAGTAAAAACACATAACTTATCTTTGATGGATAGTTGATTATAACTTTTCCGGATATCAAAACCTGCAGTTCTTTTTCCTCAGCAAAATGACAGTAGTACTGGTGACAACTCTCAACTACAATAATCCTTCCTTAACGTTTGACTCATTTTCCACCCAACCTGTCACACTTCTCTTCACTATCAACAATAAAATTAAGTTAAATTTAAATTCTCAAATACTTTGTACTAAAACTAAATGGGGGAAAAACCAGGGCACAACTCAACGCATGAAACACAATTTCAGAAAATTTGATTTGGCTTCCCTATTCTGGTCTTGGTGCACATTCAACCTCAATCAAGCGCAATGAAACAAAACTTCCACACACAAAACAAACTAAATATTAGCATACTACTATTATTCAGAAACAAATACATCAACACTAATCAACTGAACTGGTAAACCCAAATAGGAAAAAGCTAGGAGCCCAAAAAAGGTACCTGTTACAGTGAGTCTGCAAATCAGAAAACCTATTACAGTGAGCAAATATGTGGTAGCTCTGTAGAGTTCCCCTTCAGCAGTGCTACTGAACCAGCACTATCAATCTCTACCTCAACCAGCGAGAAGACAGCTTCCTTCGCATAACGCAGACCAAACTGCAGAGCTGCAGCTTCTGCCTGCAGTACAGGGGTGCCCTTTGTGAGCTTTCAGAACAGTTCTGATCTGTGAAGAACAGAACAGTTCTGATCTGTGAAGAACAGAACAGTTCTGAACTTGGTCTTTGGAGCATCGGTAATATCAGGTCTGACTTCATAATAAGAATCTGCCGGTTGTCTAGGGTCCCTCCACATCATCATGAAACAAATTTGATCTCTTACACCCAAAAGGCAGAAATTCCAATACTTTTCACCCAAAATCACAAAACTGACTGCCCGTCTTCTGTTGATTACATTATCTGTTGGTTTAGTTTGTTTGTTAGTATGCGTGTTTACACATTCTTCAACAAAAGAAGAACAAAACAAGAACACGAGTTTAAAATCTAACGTGGTTTTAGAGATTGTATAATATTTTAGATTGTACCAAATATATGTCATGTTTTTACAGGTACTGTCCAGACTCCAGATAATTGCAAGAATTCTGTGTAGTAAAATCATGCAGACTTTTGTTTGCTTGAATTTGTTGTGTTGTTGATGCATGTGTTTATTTTCATAGACTGTTATCCCCAAGTTTAATAGAGAAGTAATATTGGCAGTTGGTTTCTATTTCTAAGGTCTTGTGTGTTCTTCTTTGTAGGAATCAAGATCCAGATGGCAGCTTATGAGAAACTTAGACAGGAAAGGATAGAAGAAAATAGAATAAGAATGAAGGATTTGGGGGTTACATCGATGGCTTATGAAATGAAACAATCAATGAAGGGATCACAATAAAGGAAAAAAAGTAAGACGCATACTAAGAAGGTGACTAAAGATACTGACGAATATACACCTGATGAAGAGGGTGAACTGAACCACTCAAGTGAAGAGGATGAAAATGAGATAAGGAAAACGGTGTAAACTTGAGGTCTCGTTCAAAGAAGGTGGTTTCTTTTTCTGACAGCTTTTGTGAATCACAATTGCTACAAAATCATGTAACTTTTAATGATTTCCATGAATACTTTATTTCAGGTTTTGGCATTGAGAGGGAAGATTCCCACAAACAATAAAGACACAACATGTGTCTCTTCAATACCAATGGAAAATATAATTAAGATGCGTCATCCAAACACCGAAAAAGAGCACTCAGAACAAGGGTTGCAAGGGAGAGATTCAACACAAAGAAAAGGCCAATTAGAATTGGATTTGGATCTGATGCAGACGACACAACAGCAACAACAACAACAGATTGGATCACAAGTAGCACAACAACCTAAGAGGAAGGTAGGCTCTATTATATCGGAAAATTCTCAAGTGAGATTAGGCAAGTCTACTGCACAGAAAAAATTATCGTTTCATAGTCAGCAAGAGAAAGAGGTTGAGCTTGAGAGTGGTGTCCAAACTAAGATAGGGCAGAGTAAGGCGATGGTTGCTCCTGGTTCACTCGGTGCTTACAGGCAAATGAAAACACAATTAATAGAAAAAGAGAGGAGAGCAAAACAAAGTGATTTATTACTACGACAACAACAACGGCAACCTGTTAACATGGCTAGTTCACAACCTGTTAACATGGTAACTTCACAAATGCTTTTGGGGAGTTCACAGGCACAAAGTTATTCACAACCACAAAGGTTTGGACCTGACTTACAGGAAGAATACGAGAATCATATGAGTTCAAATGAATGCAATTTGGAACAGCATGTAGATGAAGAAGATGAGTTTAGTGATGGATTGAATTTTCCTAATGGCGAGATACCAGGTATGCAAGATGAACCACTAATGAACCTGGAGCATGAAAACGAACAAATAGGTAATAATCTCTGTATTTTCGTCCTAAATCTTTTAAGATAGATATGTTAAGAGTCAAATATAATTTCAATGACCTTGTTGAGTTAATGTTCATGTAGCACTTTCAAAAAGGAAGCGAACCAGAGGACCAACTATGTGTAAAGATGTCCATGAATGGACATTAGAAGAACGCAAGCCTATCATTCTTAATGAAATGGGAAAGCCTATTGGTCCCGATGATAAGACTGTAGATAAATTTACAAGATTCTTAGGGACTTTAGCTCGTAATTCTTCTCTTGCACCGTTGAACAAGATTAGTTGGCTTAAGGTTCCAGACAAGGAACAAATTTGGAGCTACGTGAAGGTATGCACCTTTTATTTATGTATTCAATAGCTGTGTTGTTGGCTTAGATGCTAGTAGAGTCCAAGGTTTACTTATTAAGAATTAATTTTCTTTTTTATTTTGCAAAGGAAAATAAAAGTAGAATAACCTTGACATTAAAACTAGCATAAAGAATAACAAAAGTAAGTTCATGTATATGAAATTTTAACAGGTAGTAACGCAAAGAGAAGAGAGTCTACAAAATTTTCAAGCAAAAAATTATTTAGGAAAACAAATAGAGAAATAGTAGGAACACTTTGCAATCCTGATATGGCCATATGGACACTGCTACTTTGTGGAACTATGGATGCTTGAACATGCTAGAACATCTTTGAGAGTCTATACTAACTTCTAAGCTCAAAAATTTACAAGGTCAACTGATACACAGTTTAACTTTCTTCTTCAATATAGCTTCGACTAAAGCAGAATTTTGTCCTGCAAGAAAAAGTTTTAACATACGATTTTTGTGACTGTTAGACAATTCTACAACTTATATGTTACATAAAAAACAAAAAAAAAACGCAGGTGCATTTCTGGTACAATTCTAATTTAATATTTTTCTTACTACAGAAGAAATACATTATCCCCGAAGAAGGTAAAGACTATGCTTTGTCATCGGTGGGAAGGCTTTGGCGTAAACATAAATGTAGTGTTAAGGCAAAGCACTTTACTCCGTACGACAATGATGGTGATAGGTTGGTTGATCCCCCTGATACAGTTCCAGAGGCGCATTTCAAAGAGTTGCTGGAGTTCTGGAATTTGGAACAAGTTCAGGTAACGGTTATGTTGTTTCCATTATTGGTTATTACCCTCTCAAAATGAAAGCTGTTAAGCTATGAATTGTGTGCTAAGCCTGCAGGAAGATAGCAAAAAGAAAAGGGAAATAAGTATAGATAAAAAAGATAGGCACACTATGGGTCCTATGACTTTCGCGAGGAAACAATATAAATTGGTATATTTTAATACCATTATTCGTTCTTTATTGACCTCACTATGCTCATGTAAACATTCTTATTTCTGTTCTAATTTGGATTTTTTTTTTATTCTAGCAACAACTAGATGTTGAAAAGAAGCCACCATCCTTAGCACTCGTGTACAAAGAAAGTCGTAAAAGGAAAGCAGGCAAAACATACAAAACATCTTATGAGCCCACCCAAAGTAACATTGTAAGTCTCGCTGTCTCCATATTTTTAGAAAATGATTATTCTTCTCAAGTTAGTTATTTGTGATATTTTCATTATAGGACAAGATGGAGGAGGTCCAAATGCAAAGTGAAATTGATGGAGATGTTGCATATGAAGGAAATAATGCCCTTGGTCCAAGTATGCATTCTATGTTAAGTCTAATAAATGCGGTTCAGTATTAATTAACAAGTTAATAATTCAGTGAGATCAAGTGAGCTGAATGCCTAGCTAGAGGCCGCTTCAGTTCAAGTGGAATTAATGATATTAATCCACAGCTTACTCTTGACTGAACCCGTAGGGTCACACAAATAGTACGTAAACGGATCAAGTATTTAATGGCATTAAATACTCCATCTATGAATATTCGGAACCGACGGATCTTGGTTTCAGTGGGAGCTAAGATCGTCACAGGCAAGAAATGAATACTCCGGAAACGATGATATTGCCGGAAACGGAAATATGGATCGTATCGGAAATATGAATATTATCCAAGTCGTAGATGTTGCCGGAAACGGAAACATGGTACATATCGGAAAATATTGTTGGAAATGGAAATATTACCAGAATCGGAAATATTGCCGGAAACGGAAATATTGTCAGAATCGGAAATATTACCGGAATCGGAAAATAATTCCGGAAACGGAAATATTAAATATTTGTTCGAAACGGAAATTAATTCCGGAATCGGAAATATTAAATATTGTTCGTATCGGAAATAGATTCCGAAAATGGAAATTTAATCGGAAGCGTATCGTACGTATTAGCATCGGACGAGGCCTGCCGGACGAAGGCCCAGCACGAAGCCAGGCCATCGCCCAGCAAGCACGCACGCCACAGCCCAGCGCGCACAAGGCCGCGCATGCGTGGGCCGCGCTGCGTGGGCTGCTGCTCGCATGCGTGGGCAGCCCTTGTGGCTGCCGTGTGTGTGTGAGTTTGAGCTCATGCGAGATTCCTGAATCTGCAAGAGTCAGTGTATGATTAAATGTCTATTCCTATTGGATAAATTGATTAAGTAGAATTCATGTAGAATTCTAATTCCAATTAATTCGCATCCTACTAGGATTACGATTCCTTTTCCATAACTCTATAAATAAAGGCCTAGGGGTCATAATTTATATACAAGTTTCAAAGTATTCAAAAGTGAGTTTTTGAGAGAAAATTCAAACACCCATCTTGCCCCAAAAGTGCCGAATTTTCTGAGTACCTTAAGGGCGATTCTAGTTGGTCAATCTTAAGGCGGATCCGGACGTGCTGTGGACTTTCTACGGAGGGACGACACTTGGAGTCCTAAAAGACTTGTTCTTGTTCGGTTCGGGCGCAGCTAGGGAAGGCACGCAACAAAGAGTATGCATCTAAACTATGCTAAATGATTATGTGTAAATAATATGTTTCCTGGGTTAATGGTTGTTTCCGCATGATTTATGTAAATGTCATATGTATCATAACCTAACAGTGGTATCACGAGCCCCTTATTATTTTCATAATCTAAATTTCATGAACATGGTTAAATATTACAAATTTGCAAGAATTAAAAGGGGTGATTAATTTTCGTAATTGTTAATTAATTGCAAATTGCGTTTATTTAATTATATGTACGCAGTTTTTCGGCAGTTTCTTCATTACTCATCCGAATTGAGTGATTTTTGTGTCAATTCCGCATGTAAAAGGCATTCTAAAATTTTGACAAAAATAGTATTTTTCTGCCGAACCCAGAATTCTCAAATTCGAAGCCTAACTATGACTTTTCGAAGGTTTTAGTTTTTCGGATGCAAAATTTCGTAAATTTAAGATGTTAAATTAAATATTTGCGATTCTTGTTGATAAATCTTGAATTTTTGATTGACCTACTGCATATGTTTAACAAGTTTGAATGCCTAGTCTTGTTAATTATGCAATCTAATTTGTAATTATGATTAATTTGTTGAAAATTAGAATAATTTAGAATTAATTTGATTTTCATAATTAATTGTAATTTAATTAGAAACCTATGATTAAAAACCACCATAAAAATTGTAAATTTACGATAAATTTTAAATTTTTATGACCTAGACTTGAATCCATATCAATCGGAAATCAATTGGATAATAAATTTTCGATTTTTTCGCCCTAAAATTATGAAATTAATATTATTTATTAATTTGTCATTAATTTTAAATATAAATTTTAAATTTTTATGCGATTCGTTCAAATAACTTGCACGCACGAAGCAATGGACGCTTCGTGTTACCCTTAAGGGGTGTTGTATAATGCGGGCATGCGACGACGAGCAAGGGAGCTCGTCGCCCGTGCGGCACGAATGCAATGAGCAAGGGCGTAGTGCACGAGCGCAAGGCAGCAGCCCTGCCTTGTGTCGTGTGCCACGAGCAATGAACGGATGGGCATGGGCGAGGGGCGAGCCAAGGCAGTCGCGTGTGGGCAGCAAGCGAGCTGCGCCACAGCGCGCGCTGCCTCGCACAACAGCGCGCAACCTCGTGCGCAGCGAGCGCAAGCTCGCGTGCCACGAGCGCTGCGCACAGCATCACTCGCGCACCAGCGAGCGATGGCTCGCGCGCGCGCAGCGAGCGATCTCGCGCCCCAGCGAGCGATGGCTCGCGCGCACCAGCGAGCGATCTCGCGCACCAGCGAGCGATGGCTCGCGCGCGCGCAGCGAGCGATCTCGCGCGCCAGCGAGCGATGGCTCGCGCGCACCAGCGAGCGATGCAGCGCCCCAGCGAGCGATGGCTCGCGCGCACCAGCGAGCGATCTCGCGCACCAGCGAGCGCGGTAACGCGCGCGCGCTGCGAGCGATAGCTCGCGTGCGGTGGGCGCTGTGCGGAGGCTTACGTATGGGACAGCAGCAGCTATGCAACGAGCGCATGGGCTGCGCGCACATGGCCAGCAATGGCTGTGTGCGTACAGCCCATGGGCGTGCAACGCGTAGGATGTTTGCGTTTCGATTAGATCGTTTTTGAATGTTTAATTTGAAAATTTCAGTTCACGTAATTTTAATTGATTTTAAAATTAATAATTTGAATTAATTTCTTGGATTTTAATTTTGAATATTATAATTATAATAAATGGCATTTATTCTAATTATTTTACTAAAATTAAAATCATAAATTAATTTAAATGTGACTGAAATTAAAATTAAATTTTTGGATTCAATTATAAATTTATATGAGCTTTAAATTTTAATTAAATTTGTATGTTTCCGGTTAGACTAGAAATACAATTTTATGTTTAAAATTAGTAAAGCATATGAATTTATTGGTTTGAGTGGGAGTGCTTTTAGTCATAAACTCTTGATTAGGTCTACAAATCCTTAAGGTTAAAACAACTCGATTAGAATTAATAAGGACTGAATAATTGGTAGATTATTGGTGACCTTGATTAATTGCTGCAAATGTTTACGTGATGCATAATGTGTTTTAACTAACCAGCTATGTGGGCCATTCATGATAATGAATGGGTGAATGGTATATATTGTATATGTACTGTTTTGCAGGTTATGAAGTGACTAGTATGGCCCAAATAGGATAGAAAATATGGTCTGCGTACCATTAATTTGAATGTAATTGGTCTAAAGCACCAAAGTTATTTTTCAATTCAAATATGGTCTGCGTACCATCAAATAGTTGTAATTAGTTATAACTTATCCTATTTGAAGAAAATGGTGCCTCCCACGGAGATTTTCAAGACGGACTTTGAAGTCAAAGCTTCAAGATGAAGTCGGGCCATACTAGATCACAAATATCTTATGCATGTTTTAAGTTATTTATTGCTTTAAATATGTCTTAAAATGCATGAGATCAAAAGCTTGATTATGTTGCATGATTAAGGATTTTAGTTCACTTAAAATCTAACCAACATAGTAAGAGCCTTAAGTTCCAAACTTAAAAATTGAGTTAAAAGGTGCCATGCCAAAATATACACTTGCTTGGATATCCTTTACATCAATCTAGTAATAGTTTTCGCTCAGCGAGGTGTTACTTATTGGTCCTAAAGGGGCAAGGTACACAAATAATTGTGAGTACATGTTAGTTTTGGTGAAACTCAACGATATAAGTAAGGAGTCCTTTTATGTCGTGGCAAATTCGATAGGTTTACCTAATAAGTTCTTAGACGTACCTATCAACCAAGAATAGTTTCTAGACTATTAGCAAAAGGCTTTTGCTTACCTAAGATGTTCTAGGATTAAGTCGACAAACTGTGCTTAGTTCTTCAATGATTTTAGGATCTTGGAATCATTTTATTCACACCTGCCGGAACACATAACTTGAATAAAATGCTTAATAAACATTGAATTATGCATGTATGCTAGAATTTAAGTTTATTAAGAGAAACTGTGAATGGTTATTTATTTGTTTATTCTTTTCAATTGTAGTTTTAATATGGCAAACAACAATCAAAACATCATCATGGGTTCTGAGCTTATGGTCAAGCTGAACCTGACAAATTTTCTTGAATGGGAAGCTAAGCTAGTTGAAATAGTCAAACTCAATGGACTTGAGTATGTACTATCACATCCCATGCCAAGCTACTATGCCAGAGACATGACCCCTGAGAGATTTTACGCCTGGGATGCGGATCTCAAAAAGGTTATGAGTCTCATGCTGAACAATATCCCTGATGATTGGGCTAGAAGGTTTGTAGCCTATGAACCTTTTACGCTCATCAAGAATCTGAGGGATATCTGTCGTGGAAGTACGGAGGACAGGGACCTGAACGTCCATGAGTTGATTGAATCAATGTCTGGGCTAAAGGTTAGTTCTCCCAACAGGTGTTATAGGATGGAGGTCCAAGAAACACATGTTCAGCTCCTTCGCACTAAACAGAGGGTAGGCGTCCCACTGAGGTTCCATGTGGATCTTATGTGTTCATATTTTGATCGCCTAAGTCTACTAGGAACACCAATAAGCGAAAGGATGGCAGTCTCTGTCTTGCTCAATTCACTACACAGTGGGTTTGGTCGCTTCAAGCAACAATACCTAAGTGAACCAAGAGAAGAAACAGTTGCAGAATTTATTCACCTTGTCAGAAAGGCTGAAATAGTACTGGACTGTGAAGCCAAAGATTTACTCAAGGCTAGAAAGAGACCATTCAAGAAAGGTGGAAAGTCCAAGGGCAATGCTAAATCAAAGCAGGACAAGTCCACATCAAGCTGTCTTTATTGTGATGGAATAGGCCATTACAAAAGAGAATGTCCAAAGCTAAAGGAAGATCAGAAGAACGGAACAGTCGTTCCATCTTCAGGTATTTTCGTTATAGACTGTATACTTGCTAATTCAACTTCTTGGGTATTAGATACAGGTTGTGGCTCACACTTATGTTCCAATCCACAGGGACTAAGAAGAAGTAGAAAGTTAAGCAAGGGAGAAGTCGACCTACGAGTGGGAAATGGAGCACGGATTGCTGCATTAGCCGTAGGAACTTACTATTTGTCGTTGCCCTCCGGGCTAGTTTTGGAACTGGAAGAATGTTTCCATGTTCCAAGTCTTACTAAAAACATCATTTCAGTTTCTTGCTTAGATGCTAAGGGATTTTCCTTTATAATAAAAGACAATAGTTGTTCATTTTATTTTAAAGAGATGTTTTATGGATCTGCTAGATTAGTCAATGGACTTTATTTATTAGATCACGACAAACAAGTATATAACATAAATACCAAAAAGGCCAAAAAGGATGATTCAGATCTCACCTA
The DNA here is from genome assembly GCF_020520425.1 of Spinacia oleracea. NCBI lineage: Eukaryota > Viridiplantae > Streptophyta > Magnoliopsida > Caryophyllales > Amaranthaceae > Spinacia > Spinacia oleracea. The sequence goes on along the minus strand of NC_079492.1, from coordinate 5,617,731 downwards.
TCTGTGGCATTGTCGATTAGGCCATATAAACTTGAAACGCTTAGAAAGACTTCAAAGGGAAGGAATTCTAGAACCATTTGACTTAGAGGATTATGGTAAATGCGAATCATGTTTACTTGGCAAAATGACAAAGCAACCTTTCTCTAAAGTTGGAGAAAGAGCAAATGAACTATTGGGTTTAATCCATACAGATGTATGTGGACCAATGAGTACAAATGCTAGAGGTGGTTTCAGCTACTTTATCACTTTCACTGATGACTTCAGTAGGTATGGTTATGTCTACCTAATGAAGCATAAGTCTGAATCCTTTGACAAATTCAAGGAATTTCAGAGTGAAGTAGAGAATCAATTAGGCAAGAAGATCAAGGCACTGCGGTCTGATAGAGGCGGTGAATATCTGAGCTATGAATTTGATGACCATCTGAAAGAATGTGGAATTCTATCAGAATTGACTCCTCCTGGAACACCACAATGGAACGGTGTGTCAGAACGGAGGAACAGAACCTTGCTAGACATGGTCAGGTCAATGATGGGTCAGGCCGAACTTCCATTAGAATTTTGGGGACATGCACTAAATACAGCTGCACTCACTATAAATAGAGCTCCGTCTAAAGCTGTCGAAAAGACTCCATACGAATTATGGTTTGGAAAGCCTCCAAATGTGTCTTTTCTTAAGATTTGGGGATGTGAAGTATACGTCAAACGATTAATTTCAGACAAACTTCATCCAAAATCTGACAAATGTATCCTTGTGGGCTATCCAAAGGAAACAAAGGGGTATTACTTCTACAATACATCTGAGAACAAAGTGTTTGTTGCTCGAGATGGTGTCTTTTTGGAGAAAGATCACATTTCCAAAATGACAAGTGGGAGAAAAGTAGACCTCGAAGAAATTCGAGTCGAACAACAAACTCTAGAGAATGCTCAAGATGACATTCAGGATGAAACTCAGAGATCTTTAGAAGAATCTGGTGAGAATCATGGTCAATCTAGAAATGTTACCCCGCGTAGATCGCAAAGATATAGATCTCAACCGGAAAGGTACTTAGGTATTTTGACGAACGAGAGCTATGACGTTCTATTACTTGAAAGTGATGAACCTGCGACTTACAAGCAAGCTATGACGAGCCCTAGCTCCAAGCAGTGGCAAGAAGCCATGCAATCTGAATTAGACTCCATGTCTGAAAACCAAGTATGGGATTTGGTCGATTTGCCAGATGGCTACCAAGCCATTGGAAGCAAATGGGTTTTCAAACTGAAAAAGGACAAGGATGGGAAACTTGAAGTTTTCAAAGCTAGATTGGTTGCGAAAGGTTACAGGCAAGTCCACGGTGTGGATTACGATGAAACCTTTTCACCAGTTGCAATGCTAAAGTCTATTCGAATAATATTAGCAATCGCTGCATATTACGATTACGAAATATGGCAGATGGATGTCAAAACTGCTTTCTTAAACGGCGTTTTAACAGAAACTGTGTTTATGACACAGCCTGAAGGTTTTGAGGATCCAAAGAATGCTAAAAAGGTATGCAAGCTAAAGAAGTCAATCTACGGATTGAAGCAGGCATCCAGGAGCTGGAATATACGTTTTGATGAAGCAGTCAGTGACTTTGGTTTCATCAAGAACGCGGACGAATCTTGTGTATACAAGAAGGTCAGTGGGAGCAAAATTGCTTTCCTAGTATTATATGTCGACGACATATTGCTTATCGGAAATGACATTCCTATGTTGAACTCTGTCAAGATTTGGCTTGGGAAATGTTTTTCGATGAAGGATCTAGGAGAAGCACAGTACATATTGGGCATCAAGATTTACAGAGATAGATCTAAAAAGATGATTGGACTTAGTCAAAGCACTTATATCAATAAGGTGCTTGATAGGTTCAAGATGGCGGACTCCAAGCGAGGCTACCTACCCATGTCTCATGGAATGACTCTAAGCAAGACTCAGTGCCCAAAAACACTTGATGAGCGTAGACGAATGAATGGGATTCCATATGCATCATTGATTGGTTCAATAATGTATGCTATGATATGTACACGCCCGGATGTTGCGTACGCACTCAGTGCTACGAGCAGATACCAGTCAGACCCAGGAGAGGCGCATTGGACTGCTGCCAAGAATATTCTGAAGTACCTGAAAAGGCACAAAGATGACTTCCTGGTCTATGGTGGAGATGATGAATTAATTGTTAAAGGCTATACGGACGCAAGTTTCCAAACCGACAAAGATGATTTCAGATCACAGTCTGGGTTTGTCTTCTGCCTCAACGGAGGAGCAGTAAGCTGGAAAAGTGCTAAGCAAAGCACCATTGCGGATTCTACAACTGAAGCGGAGTACATTGCTGCACATGAAGCAGCAAAGGAAGCTATATGGCTAAGGAAGTTCATAGGAGAACTTGGTGTAGTCCCCTCCATTAAAGGACCAATAGCCCTGTATTGTGATAATAACGGAGCTATTGCACAGGCAAAAGAGCCTAGACACCACCAGAGAGTCAAGCATGTACTTCGTAGATTTCACCTTCTACGAGAGTTCGTTGAAAGAAAAGAAGTCGAGATAAGCAAAATTGGAACTGATGACAACATATCAGATCCATTAACTAAACCTCTGCCGCAAGCGAAGCACAACTCGCACACTGCAGCTATGGGAATCAAGCATATTGGAGAATGGCTTTGATGTCTCTGTTTAATGTTTTAAAGTTTTAGAGTTTAAATCTTTGTAAAACATTATTGGTTAATCATTCACAATAAATGAAAGGAATTCATTTTTCCATTTAATTTGTGGTTTATTAAATGATGAGTCCCTTCAACTTGACGATATATTCAAGATAGACTGTCAGGACCAGTCCTGTGACTAAGAAATGTCTATCAAGTGAACTTGAATGTCAAAGGTTGAAAATGGTCCCTAGTCGGAGTTTTCTATAAAATTGGACGCATAGAAAACGTTAGACGATTAGAATGCAAGATGACTAGTAGTTCTGTTTCTTGAACTATGTGGACATGGCAATGTCATAATCATTTGCATAGATACTTACTTTGGGAAGACTAGTATCGGACAAGACCTATGAAACTTTACTGTAAGAGATGAAAGTCTGTCATAAGTAAATTTCATTAAATTATTAGACACTAAATCCTCAATACCTGAGTGATTTGAGATTACTTGTTTGAGAACTGGTTGCTTTGACGTTGACCAACCGTCGCACCGTAAAAGGAGGCTATAAAGGCAACGCTCAGGTAATCACCTATCAAACGAAGTCTAATCTCAAGATCGCAAGATTGGGATTGTCCTCCCATAAATCGGGATGAGATGCTTAAAAGTTGTACAAGGCCACTCGGAGAGCTAGAAACTGTGAAATGCATGGCCGTGCTCGGATGAATCATAGGCTATGATTATCTGTTTATTTGATCAGTTGAACTCTGAAACCGAGGAACACCTCTGGACATAATAAGGATGACAACTCTTACCTTATGTTCAAGAGCAAGCATCGAGCGACAAAGGAATTAGGAAATGCACACTTGTCCCTAAGGACAAGTGGGAGACTGAAGGAAATAATGCCCTTGGTCCAAGTATGCATTCTATGTTAAGTCTAATAAATGCGGTTCAGTATTAATTAACAAGTTAATAATTCAGTGAGATCAAGTGAGCTGAATGCCTAGCTAGAGGCCGCTTCAGTTCAAGTGGAATTAATGATATTAATCCACAGCTTACTCTTGACTGAACCCGTAGGGTCACACAAATAGTACGTAAACGGATCAAGTATTTAATGGCATTAAATACTCCATCTATGAATATTCGGAACCGACGGATCTTGGTTTCAGTGGGAGCTAAGATCGTCACAGGCAAGAAATGAATACTCCGGAAACGATGATATTGCCGGAAACGGAAATATGGATCGTATCGGAAATATGAATATTATCCAAGTCGTAGATGTTGCCGGAAACGGAAACATGGTACATATCGGAAAATATTGTTGGAAATGGAAATATTACCAGAATCGGAAATATTGCCGGAAACGGAAATATTGTCAGAATCGGAAATATTACCGGAATCGGAAAATAATTCCGGAAACGGAAATATTAAATATTTGTTCGAAACGGAAATTAATTCCGGAATCGGAAATATTAAATATTGTTCGTATCGGAAATAGATTCCGGAAATGGAAATTTAATCGGAAGCGTATCGTACGAATTAGCATCGGACGAGGCCTGCCGGACGAAGGCCCAGCACGAAGCCAGGCCATCGCCCAGCAAGCACGCACGCCACAGCCCAGCGCGCACAAGGCCGCGCATGCGTGGGCCGCGCTGCGTGGGCTGCTGCTCGCATGCGTGGGCAGCCCTTGTGGCTGCCGTGTGTGTGTGAGTTTGAGCTCATGCGAGATTCCTGAATCTGCAAGAGTCAGTGTATGATTAAATGTCTATTCCTATTGGATAAATTGATTAAGTAGAATTCATGTAGAATTCTAATTCCAATTAATTCGCATCCTACTAGGATTACGATTCCTTTTCCATAACTCTATAAATAAAGGCCTAGGGGTCATAATTTATATACAAGTTTCAAAGTATTCAAAAGTGAGTTTTTGAGAGAAAATTCAAACACCCATCTTGCCCCAAAAGTGCCGAATTTTCTGAGTACCTTAAGGGCGATTCTAGTTGGTCAATCTTAAGGCGGATCCGGACGTGCTGTGGACTTTCTACGGAGGGACGACACTTGGAGTCCTAAAAGACTTGTTCTTGTTCGGTTCGGGCGCAGCTAGGGAAGGCACGCAACAAAGAGTATGCATCTAAACTATGCTAAATGATTATGTGTAAATAATATGTTTCCTGGGTTAATGGTTGTTTCCGCATGATTTATGTAAATGTCATATGTATCATAACCTAACAGCATACTATGAAGTAATGAATAAACCAACACTAGTACATAATTGAGCTTATGTAACACGTGTTGGTAACACTTTTTGAAATGCAAGATTGCTAGATTTTTAAGTAACACTTTGGTAATATTTTTTATAAAATGTAACACTCAAGGTAACACTTTTAACATAGGTAACATTTCATGGTAACACTTTTAAAATAGGTAACAGTTTATGGTAACACTTTTAAAATAGGTAACAGCTTATGGTAACACTTTTTAAAATAGGTAACATTTTATGGTAACACTAAGAAGTGTTACCTTATTTTTGAAGAAGCACTTTGAAAACACTTTGATATTAGGTAACACTTAATATTTGGTAACACTTAATATTTGGTAACACTTTGATAGGTAACACTACTTTGTATTAAGTACACCTGTTCAACGGGCCTGGCAAAAATTAAACGGACCGGGTCGGGCCTTGCTTACAATATTTTTGGGTCGGGCCAGGTTGGATATTAAACGGGCTGTAATGGACTGGGCTTAATTTGAGTTTGTATGTATTTTAAATGAATAAAATTAAACGGGTCGGGTCGGGTCGGGCCTGAAGGTAAAGGAATGAGCCCTTTAAAAAATGAGATGGATCTGGACTGCTAATGGCCCCCCAGCCCGTTAAACAGGTCTAGTATTAAGTAACAATCAAAAGGTCTTGCGCGCATAAGGTGTACAATAACTTTATCGTACACCAAAATAACTTTTACCTAGTTTTTTGTAACTTTTACTATGTTTTGGTTAACTTTTATATTATGAAATTTGTTTTGATAGATTAACATTTTAAAAGGTTAAATGATTAATTTTTATACATTAATGATTTTGAAGAATTTTTTTTATTAAAATGAAAAAAGTTTATCAAGAAAAAATAGATAACTTTTACATATATAAGGGTAAGTTTAATGTATTTTGAGTCAACTTTTACTTTGGTGTACAATATTTATTGTATACCTCTTGTAAATAAGAATTATTTTTTTTTTGATAAATTGTAAATAAGAATTTGTGAGTAACAATAATACTTTTAAAATCATACGATCAAACTTACATTTAAAATTTTCGAGTGTTTAATTAGTTGTTGACCACGTTTGTTTATAATTGTTGAGTCTTTTGTACTGCAACAAATTAGAGGAGCTTGGGCTGGGCCCAAAATCAATTGAAGTTTCAATTTGCCTTATTAGAAAAAATCAAAGAACAAAAGGTCGACAACAATTGTCTCAAAACATAAATGGCATCTCTCTTCTCCATTATCTCTTTGTTGGTTGCATATTCCATCTTCAATACATAGCCAACCACTGCTCCACCATCGCTAACAACATTCATCGGCCATCATAGGGTCAATTAAATCCAGAAACTTCGCATCAATGTCGCAACGCACTCTAGAAAACAAGGGCTCCAATATCTTTTTTTTTCAAACCCTAAATTATGTAAGTTATATTCTCTCATAATTCTTATTTCAATAATTTAAGCTTTTAGAGTTTGATTTATTCACAACTGAAATTAGTTTTTCGTTAATCTAAATGGGTAATCAAAATGAAGGTGCGATATAAAAAAATAATCCGAAAAAGGGAAATCGATTTGGCCTGGTACTTGAAGAAATTGCGGGTTACAGAGAGCGCAGAAGTCGAATTCTTGTGATATTTGTTAAAATTTGATACTCAAGTTAGTGTTTTCTTCGATTAAACACGTAGATGCTGAAATGGAAATTTTTGTCTTATAATCGCCTGTCTTGTTGCAATTAGATTTTGATTTTCTTGAATTTGTAGTTAATTAGGGAATAACCGGATTAATGGGGGTGGTTTTAGAGTTTTATCATGTGCGTTTTTGTGTGTGATTAAGCTCACTTTATTGTAAACTGGTTGTTCTCACTATTTGATGTTAGAGCGCTTATCATCCATAGTAAGGTGACGCCTAAATATTTTAGTTGTACCTAACTACTTTACAGTAAACTTGTTGTTCTTAACAACTTCTACAACAACTTGCCTTGTTATTTTACTCTTGTCATTACTAATAAAATGGGACAAGTCTTTCTTTAGTCTTGGGAGGCGCAACCTCTGGCCTTGTGGGATGAAGTGAATACTGTTTATTACAATTACGCCGAACAACTAAACAGACTAGTGAAATGGGATAAATCTAAGATAAAAAAGGGAGTCATTTTGAGCCATGAAAAGCTTTCGGAACATGTATCCTTTTGTTTGAAGACTATAATTTCAAGCTTTTAGAACTTTAATTTTTTTCTCAATGATAATTAGTTTTGTTTGTGTTAATAAAAAAGGAATGATCAGATCGGACAATGCGATAAGAAAATCATAAAAGGAAAAATCGAATTGGGTATTTGCAAAATTGCAAGAATCATGGTTTATAGAGCATATAAGTCACATTCTTTGGAATCTTTGATTAATTTTTATACTCTATGTAAGTGTTTGCTTCGATTAAATACGTAGATATTGAAATGAAAATCGTTGTGTTATAATCGTCTATATTGTTGCAGTTAGGTTTTTATTTGCTTGAATTCATGGTTAATTGAGGAATAACCAGATTAACAGGATTAATTCTTGTGTGTTTGTTTGTTTGTTTGGGATTAAGCTCACTACTGTAAACCGGTTGTTCTCACAGTATTGTGTCAGAGTGCCGATGTTTAAGAAAAATGACATTTCGTTTATGATTTTGGAGTTTTTTGCATAAACATATGTTAGCTTTTCGGGGTTTTGCTTTTATTCTGAAATCTTGTTATTGGTTTTTTTTTTGTTGTTGTTGAAGTTGCAGGAGGAGAGTGTTAGGGTGTATACGTGTGTTTATATTTTAAAATAGGACAACAACAGGGCAGTGGTATTGGCAACGTTAGTTGTAGTTGTGGGTTGTTGTCTAGCTAGGACTCTCATGGAATTTCTATGAAAAAAAGCCTTGATGTTACCCCTTTGATATCTCAAGCGACGACTTCACTAGAATTGAATTTTTGTTTGGGTAATTAGATACTCATATTTTTCCTGGCAAGGTTATAACCAAGGGAGGTTTAGTTTCTAGCACATTGACATATATATGTTAAGCGAGAAGTTGTTCAGACAGCTCCTAGACTGATTTATTTCCGCTTACAGGTGTACTGGTAATAAGTTTACTTCATTATACCTGCTTTTCTTGGCTATAAGTTGTTGCTGGCGCTTTGCGAATTTAGGAATGAATGGTGAGTTTAGCTAACTCTTTTTCTGTCATTCTTCCACTATCTTTTCCTTTTTATGATATTAAGTTGCTCTTTTCTTGTCACTTCAAAAACCAACCAAGAGATGATTATGGCCCAAGGTGTCGATTTACTACCAGTAACTGCTACGCTACTAATGGAGAGGATCCCCAAAGCCTTCGTGTGATTGCTGGAGCAGTGGGTTTTAGATGTTTGATCTCAAGCAGTTTCAACTGTAGTTTCATCTTTTCTGGGCCTGCTAGTTCATGTTTGCAGGTTGGGTTTTTTGTGTGTGTTTTGATTGTTGGTCTACGTTGTTGTTGCTGAGTTCAAAGGAGCTTCATGGTTGTTTAATCCATATGGAGGAGGTCCAAACACGTACTATATGATGTTGGCTTGAGGATCAGAGCATGTAATTCCTCTTTTATGCGTTTTCAGTTCCGAGGTGACAGTTTGGTGGTGTTTATTTTTGAGCGATTTGTTTACTCGGTCTCTATTTTGGTAGGTTTATTGTAGGGGTAGGTGCTGCTGTTTCTTGAGGTGCTGCTGTTGGTGAGGTGTTGTTGTTGCTTGGAGCTAGCTGCTGTTCCTTGAGGTGTTGTTGTTGGTGAGGTGTTGCTGTTGCTTGGAGCTAGCTGCTGTTGCATGGAGCTGTTGTCTGCTAGGAGCTTTCTGATGCTGTCTGCTTGGAGATGTTGTCTATTGTTTCTGTTTGATTTTGCTTGGACGTACTACTGCAGGCTGGTGATTTAGGAAGTGTTGCGTTTTTCTTTTTTTTTTGAATTTTGTGGTATAGGGACCGAAATTGATCTCGGCTGACTTTCTTTTTGTTTTGATTATTATATTGCTTAGCCAAACAAAACAATTGTTGTATGTGGATGTTTCTGTAACCAACTACATATGAAATTATATCGGTTTAACTTATTTTCTATTGTATATGTTATTTTCACATTGTACATGCAAATATTTTTTATATTTAAAAATATATATATATATATATATATATTGGGTATTTTAAATAAAATAATCGTAGTAGTAGTAGTAATAATAATAAAATAATAATAATAATAATAATAATAATAATAATAATAATAATAATAATAATAATAATAATAATAATAATAAAAAGAAGAATGTTACCTATTAATTAACAAGGTGTTACATTAGTTTGCAAAAAGTGATCCATAATGTTAAATAAAGTGTTACTTTATGTCAAAAGATGATTGAAAAATGTTACCTAATAATCAACAAGGTGTTACATTAGTTCGCGAAAGTGATACATAATGTCGGATAAAGTGTTACTATATGATTGAAAAATGTTACTATAGATAAGTAAGTGTTACATAAGAAATAAAAGGTAACACTTTAAAAATGATACCAATGATATAAAAAAGTGTTACATAAGAGGGTCTATAGTAACACTTTTAAAAGTGTTACCATACGTTACCCAAAGTGTTACATAAGACCTTAGGGAACATGGGCGGATGTATCACCCACTAAAGTGTTACCTATTGTCTATAGTAACATTTTTACCACTTTATGTATCACTTTTTGGGTGTTACTTAAGGTTCATTATGTACTAGTGCAAATAACTTAGGCCATAGAAAAAAACAACTGGGAATATGTTCAATCAAGGGAAACAACAGCAAACCAATAATTCCTGATGAGTTCTTAAAGCCCTATAAAGACCAAATTGTGAAAGAAACTGTAGCAGAGTTAATGAAGACGCTCAAGCAAGTTGATCCTGAAGTGTTGGATACTTTGACTCGGTCACTTGGGAATGTGTCATCTAATCCAAAAGGTACTGAACATGTTCATAATGCATCCTCAAGTGAACAAGGGCCAAATCAGGTAATAGTTAATATATTCTTTTTTAGAAAACACTAACTGTTATTATTGCGTTATTGCATTTTTGTTGGTCCCCGTTGTCTGATATATGATGTTTTCACACATATATAGAATCAAATGGATCAAGATGAAGGATTGGAGTAGCATTTTGTTGGTGTTTGCTGATGTTTGCTGCTGTCTCTGCTGCTAGCTGTTGTCGCTGCTGCTAGCTGCTGTTTGTTACTGCTGCTGCTGTTCACTGCTGTTTGTTACTGCTGTCACTGTTGGCTGCTGTTTGTTACTGTCACTGTTAGCTGCTGTTTGTCGCTGCTGCTAGCTGCTGTTTGTTACTGCTGCTGTTTGTTACTGTTGCTGCTGTTCACTGCTGTTTGTTACTGCTGTCACTGTTGGCTGCTGTTTGTTGTTGTTACTGCTAGCTGCTGTTGCTGTTACTGTTACTATTATGTTGTTTTTTCTCTTTTGGAATTTGGTAGTCTAGAGATCGAAGTCGACGAAGTTGACCGAAGTTGTCTTTTGTTTTGTTTTGATTATTAGATTGTTTAGCCAAACAAAAAAAATTGGTGTTTGTGGATGTTTTTTTAAGAAACTATGAAATTATATAAATTTCAATTATTTATAGTATATGTTAATTTCAAATTCGTGGTTGTTATTCGTGTAAATATCATTTCAAATTCGTGGTAGTAGTAGTAGTAGTAGTAGTAGTTTTCGAGGGTTTTAATTTGCGGGTCGAATAAATACCTATTTTTCACCCTAATTCAAAACCCTAATTCATTTCCCCCTCTCTGCAAACTCTGTGACTCCTTCTCTCTCCTAAACTCCCTGCTTGGCTGCTTCTGTGAGCTGCTCTGGTCATGAGTCATGACTGTTGATTTCTCCGCCGGCATCTGCATCGAAGGATCGAAACAAGGCATCAGCGCACGACGGAGGTTCAAGGAACGAATTGAGTGACGAACGAGTCGGAATTGGACTTCCGGCGGGAGAAACGTCAATGGCGGTGGTGGAGATCTCGAGGGAGTAGAGAGAGGAGATTGAAAGGCGCCAATGATGTTGCTCGAAAAGAAGCGAAAGAAATAGCTGACGGACATCAAAGTTACCAGATTCATTGTCGCGAAGGAGCAATTGATGCAGAAGCAATCGGTGACTTCAATCGCGAATGAGCAGTCTCCGTCTTGCGGTGGCTGCGCTAGTGCCTGCTGGTGGCTGCGACGCGAACGAAGGGAAGCTGGGCCTCGCAAGGGTTGGTCGTCGCGGACGAACTGTTTTTGTTACATTTTTTGCGTTGAAGTAAATATTTTGTTTAGTGAAGAATAATTCCTTTTAGTTAAGAAGAAATTCGTTTTATTTAAGGTTAAAGTTGCTTTAGTTGAGAATAATTATATTTAAGTTACACATTATTTTGTTTTAGTGAAGGTTAATTTGTTTTAGTTGAGAATAATGATGTTTTAGTTAAAATTTATTTTGTTTTAGTTAAAAATATTTTTGATTAACTAATTGGTTCAAATGCTTAACTAATTAGTTCGATTGATTAACTAATTAATTTCAGTGCTTAACTAATTGGTTCAAATGCTTAACTAATTAGTTCGATATTAACTAATTAATTTCAGTGCTTAACTAATTGGTTTCCTTGATTAACTAATTGGTTCAAATGCTTAACTAATTAGTTTGATTGATTAATTAATTAATTTAAGTGCTTAACTAATTGGTTTCATTGCTTAATAATTGGTTCAAATGCTTAACTAATTAGTTCAATTACTTAACTAATTGGTTCAAATGCTTAACTAATTGAATTTCAACGTTTCACTAATTGATTTAATTGCTTAACTAATTGGTACCAAAACTTAACTAATTGAATTTTGGGCTTAATTAATTGAATTTTAGGCTTAACGAATTAGTTCGATTGATTAACTAATTAATTACAGTGCTTAACTAATTGGTTTCATTGCTTAACTAATTAGTTCGATTGCTTAACTAATTAATTCCAGTGCTTAACTAATTGGTTTCCTTGCTTAACTAATTGATTTCCTTGCTTAACTAATTAGTTCAAATGCTTAACTAATTAGTTCGATTGATTAACTAATTAATTCCTGTGCTTAACTAATTGGTTTCATTGCTTAATAATTGGTTCAAATGCTTAAATAATTAGCTCGATTGCTTAACTAATTGGTTCAAATGCTTAACTAATTGAATTTCAACGTTTCACTAATTGATTTAATTGATTAACTAATTAGTACCAAAACTTAACTAATTAAATTTTGGGCTTAACTAATTGAATTTTAGGCTTACCTAATTAGTTCGATTGGTTAACTAATTAATTTCAGTGCTTAACTAATTGGTTTCATTGCTTAACTAATTGGTTCAAATGCTTAACTAATTAGTTCGATTGATTAACTAATTCATTCCAGTGCTTAACTAATTGGTTTCCTTGCTTAACTAATTGGTTCAAATACTTAACTAATTAGTTCGATTGATTAACTAATTAATTCCAGTGCTTAACTAATTGGATTCATTGCTTAATAATTGGTTCAAATGCTTAACTAATTAGTTCGATTGCTTAACTAATTGATTCAAATGCTTAACTAATTGAATTTTAACGTTTCACTAATTAATTTAATTAATTAACTAATTGGTACTAAAACTTAACTAATTGAATTTTGGGCTTAACTAATTGAATTTTAGGCTTAACTAATTAGTTCGATTGATTAACTAATTAATTTTAGTGCTTAACTAATTGGTTTCCTTGCTTAACTAACTGATTTCCTTGCTTAACTAATTGGTTCAAATGCTTAACTAATTAGTTCGATTGATTAACTAATTAATTCCTGTGCTTAACTAATTGGTTTCATTGCTTAATAATTGGTTCAAATGCTTAAATAATTAGTTCGATTGCTTAACTAATTGGTTCAAATGCTTAACTAATTGAATTTCAACGTTTCACTAATTGATTTAATTGATTAACTAATTGGTACCAAAACTTAACTAATTAAATTTTGGGCTTAACTAATTGAATTTTAGGCTTACCTAATTAGTTCGATTGGTTAACTAATTAATTTCAGTGCTTAACTAATTGGTTTCATTGCTTAACGAATTGGTTCAAATGCTTAACTAATTAGTTCGATTGATTAACTAATTCATTCCAGTGCTTAACTAATTGGTTTCCTTGCTTAACTAATTGGTTCAAATACTTAACTAATTAGTTCGATTGATTAACTAATTAATTCCAGTACTTAACTAATTGGTTTCATTGCTTAATAATTGGTTCAAATGCTTAACTAATTAGTTCGATTGCTTAACTAATTGATTCAAATGCTTAACTAATTGAATTTTAACGTTTCACTTTAATTGATTAACTAATTGGTACTAAAACTTAACTAATTGAATTTTGGGCTTAACTAATTGAATTTTAGGCTTAACTAATTAGTTCGATTGATTAACTAATTAATTTCAGTGCTTAACTAATTGGTTTCCTTGCTTAATAATTGGTTCAAATGCTTAACCAATTAGTTCGATTGATTAACTAATTAATTACAGTGCTTAACTAATTGGTTTCCTTGGTTAACTAATTGGTTCAAATGCTTAACTAATTAGTTCGATTGATTAACTAATTAACTCCAATGCTTAACTAATTAGTTTCATTGCTTAATAATTGGTTCAAATGCTTAACTAATTAGTTCGATTGCTTAACTAATTGGTTCAATTGCTTAACTAATTGAATTTCAACGTTTCACTAATTGATTTAATTTCTTAACTAATTGATACCAAACTTAACTAATTGAATTTTGGGCTTAACTAATTGAATTTTAGGCTTAACTAATTGAATATTAGGTTTAACCAATTAGTTACATTACTTTAACTAATTCATTCCAAATTAGTTAAGCAATGAAACCAATTAGTTATACAATGAAATCAATTATTTAAATACTTTGACCATTTAGTTAAGAATTGAAACATATTTAATTTTAACGAAAACATATTTAATTTTAACTAAATGTCAAAAAATATAACTAATCCTCAAAATGGGGATCCCTTCACTTTTTTGAGAAAAGGAAGTACAGAACAGAACAGGGTAGTACCAAGACTACCAACTATCAAGTGCAATTACAATTATTTAGAGAAAAGGGGGATCCCTTCATTTTTTTGATAAATTGCTATTTCAATGTTCAGATGCAGTGAACAGAACAGAAAGTACCAAATGCAATTACAATTCAATTGAGAAATCAAACCCACCTCTGGTTGCTAATAGGTAAACAAAGAATTACATCAGATAATCTGCCATAATGCATAAAATAATTCTTGAAATGTTGCTGTTTAGATATTTTAAACATCATCAAAGTAAATTTGACCACATTTCATCAAGAAGATTTAGCAAATGTAATCAGGAACCTGACCCTCAACAAATTCTAGAACAATAGATAGTGCCTCAGAAATCTGAACATCCCACACAGTATAACTCTGAAAGTGCAGACTAATAGTGGTTATTTGACCCCAACATATGCCATCAGATCCTCGTATTCAGGATCCGAGTCCTGCTTCCTTGCAGTTTCATTGTTGATTCCCTGAGCCCGAGCAGAAGGGATAGAAGTAGTAGAAAAGATGTCATAAACTTAATAGAACCACCTGCCAAAGTTGTCTCCTTCTTTCACCGATTCGGCATGAAACCGCCGACTTGTCTCCTTCTTTCACCGATTCGGCATCTTGCAACGACAGTGAGGAGATGAAGGCGACGGAGATGGCGGCAAGGAGGTGAAGGAGGCCGAGTTTTGGAGGAGAGGAGAAGAATGAGAGGAGAGAGAAACGCGAGAGAATTAGGGTTTTTGGAATGAAAGGGAAGCTGGGTTTCGCAGAAGGAAGGAGAGACGCAAATGAAAAATGAAGGAGAGAGAAAAAATCATATTTATATAGCGCGTGAGTACACGCGCGCGTGGTTTTCATTGACGGTCTGACGGTGACGCGCCTGTCAGGCGGTCTGACGCACAAGCTACTCAACAAACTTTAGTTAAAAGTAACTTGTAGAGTTGTAATCATGTAGAGTTATTGATTAACACACCCCACAAATTTGCACGTACAAAACACTTTCTTTTGTCAATTGGCACAATACCAAAACGAGTGAGACCGAACCAATTAAAAACTTCCCTTTCTTTTAAAATTTTCCAAAAAAGAAAAAAAACAGAAAAAAGAAGATGAAAGGCCAATGTTCATCTTTACATTAAAAATTTTCCGGCAAAACCGGATTATTTAGATTCTCAAGCACGTCTACTCCTTTAACTTCTTCACACAGGAAAAAAAAATCCCCCAAATTTTCAGCAATTTACATCTTCACATTTTCCAATTCCCCATAAATATTATCAAAATCAAATTCAAAATCGAAATCGAAATCAAATTGACGAAGAAAATTGAATCTCTGTGACAATTCTCCGGCAATTTCCTCTCTCGAATTTCTAGGGCTTCCTTTTCTTCGATTTCCGCATTTCAGAAAATTTTCGGTATTTCCTAATTTTTCTTGTTCATTTTGATTATTTCAGCTTGTTTTTTATTTTGTTTACTTGAATTATATGCTAGTGCAAGTTAATTTCGTTTTGTAGTTGATGAAATTTCGGTTTCTGAATTGCTGCAGATGAACAATCCTATTCTATATGTTTGTTTTTTTTGGAATTTTCTGTTAGTTTTTCAATTTCGATTGATGATTTTGGTTTGATTATTGAAGGTAGAGAGTAATTGAGTGACTTAATTTGTTGCTACATTAGTAAAATGGTCAATTTTTTTGAATTATATGCCAGTGCAAGTTAATTTCGTTTTGTAGTTGATGAAATTTAGGTTTCTGAATTGCCGCAGACGATTTTTGTTTGTTTGTTGTTTTTGCTATCGATTGATGATTTTTGTGTTATTTATTTGAAATTTTGTTCGATTATGTCAATGTAGAAAGTAATTGAGTGACTTTATTTGTTTATGGAACTTTCTGTTAGTTTTTCTATGGATTGGTGGTGTTTTTTTTTTTTATTTGGTTGAAGTTTTGTTCGATTATGGCAAGGTAGAGAGGAATTTGAGTGATTTAATTTGTTGCTACTTTAGTAAAATGGTCAATTTGTTTTGAGAATTTGGAGTGTGGAATTGAATGACTACACATGGTGTGGTATTGTGATTGATTGAAACATGACTGTCCAATTTAATTCATGATTACTGAATTTCAAATCAAGGAAAGGTCACGTTGTACTTGGTCGCTGATCATTGTAAAATTGGTGAAATTGTAGTGATATTTAGGCAAAATGAGTGTGGTGGGGTTTGATATTGGAAATCAGAACTGTGTCATTGCGGCTGTGAAGCAAAGGGGGATCGATGTGTTGTTGAATGAGGAATCAAAACGTGAGACACCAGCCGTGGTGTCGTTTGGGGAGAAGCAGAGATTATTTGGTTCTGCAGGGGCTGCTTCTGCGACCATGAATCCAACGTCAACTATCTCTCAGATCAAAAGATTGATAGGTCGGAGTTATGACCATCCCAAGGTTCAGGAGGATTTAAGGTTGTTCCCATTTAGGACCTCTCAGGGTCCTGATGGCGGTATTTTAATCCATCTGTCGTATTTGGGTGAGCAGCATACCTTTACACCTGTGCAAATATTGGTAATGCTTTTTTCACATTTGAAGCAGACGGCTGAGAAAAGCTTGGAGGCATCTGTTACAGACTGTGTGATTGGGATCCCTTCACACTTCACTGATCTACAGCGACACCTTTATGTTCGTGCTGCATATATATCAGGTCTAAACCCAATAAGGTTGCTGCATGACTGCACTGCTACAGCCCTTGGTTACGGAATTTACAAGACAGACTTCACCAATAAGGGTCCGTCTTATGCTGCCTTTGTTGATATTGGGCACTCTGATACTCAGGTTGCGGTTGTATCATTTGAACCTGGACATATGAAAGTCCTTGCTCATGCTTCTGACAGCAACTTAGGTGCTAGAGATTTTGATGAGGTGCTCTTTCGTCATTTTGCCGCGCATTTTAAGCAGCAGTATAATATCGATGTTTATTCTAACTGCCGTGCTTCCATTCGGCTTCGAGCGGCATGCGAGAAATTGAAGAAGGTCTTAAGTGCAAATCCAGAGGCACCCCTCAACATTGAGTGTTTGATGGATGAGAAAGATGTGAAGGGTTTTATTTCAAGAGATGAATTTGAAAAACTCTCATTAAATTTATTGGATGGAATAGCTGTACCATGTCGCAGGGCTCTGATGGATGCTGGTGTGGCAGCAGAGAGGATTCACTCCGTGGAGCTTGTTGGTTCAGGATCTCGAATTCCAGCCATAAGTAAAGTTTTGGCTTCAGTTTTCAAAAAAGAACCAAGCCGAAAGTTGAATGCTAGTGAATGTGTTGCTCGTGGATGTGCACTGCAATGTGCTATGTTTAGTCCAAATTTTCGTGTCAAAGACTATGAGGTTTGTATATTCCTTGAATTTAGACTTTTGCTACTTTGGAACTCATGTTTTCAATGCTTATTCAATATTTAGTTGTTGATGATTCTGGTGTTGGATTCATAAGGTTGCTTTAAGATACTTGTTGCTTTCTATATGATGTTGGAGGTTGAAGATACCTTTATTAAGTCGGACATCTTATATTGGAAGGTTAATAATAATGTTTTAGTAGTTGCTCAACGTGGGCTACTGAATTTCCTAAAGATATTGTATCTTCTTAGCGAGGTATATGTATTCATGTGGCTGATGTGCAATTGAATTCCTTTTTAACACGAATCCCCAGAACGTCAGTATTTTTGTCTGTTTCTCCCTTTTTACATTGCCTTAAGCTCATATTAACTTTATGGCGGAAAGGATGTTACACGACAGTTTCTGTGGATATCTCCCAACACATTTATTAGTAATTATCTACGTAAATTGAAAAAGGGAAAGAAAAAGATGTCATAAACTTTTAATTCAGTGTCAATCTAATGTGATTATCTTGCTTCTATGTGTTTAAACTTTCCTCCAACTTTAGCTAGGTATCCTGCTCTAGTCTTTTTTGTTGCATTGTTCTATTTTAGGTCTGTGTTTATTCGGGGTTGGAGATGGTGAGCTGTCCTTCCTTGAATTCATATACCTATTATTGTAATGCTAAATGGCTAAGTATCGGTATATTTTTCATTCCATCTGACTACCTGACATTGATTAGCCAAGGAAAGCTTTTTGCCAGAGACTATATACTGATGTCCTGAAACGACTGATTTCAATGAATTAAATGTGATACACCACACGAACTCAATTTTTTGTGTACTATTCTTTCACTTGCTAAATCCTTACTAAGATCGGTAATTTGGTGTAAATAAGAGGAGTAGTCTGCAACACTTCGCCACTGCCAGTGCTGGAGTTGTGTGGGTGAAATTATAAGCTAGTGAAAAATTACTAGTGTTAGAAGATGTCGTAAGATATAGTTGCCAGATAATATATCACTAAATATATTCATGGTCCATATTTACACTGAATAATAAAGTATCATAAAGCGTCTTAACTGAGGAATTTGAGGGGTTAATCTGTGTGGATTTAGTGACAAGAATGCTAAATGTTATGCTGGGAAGTAGGAGTGCCTAAAAGAGTGTTAACCAGAAAAGAAACAGAGTAGCTGTGGGAAAGAGAAGATCATGCAATTTTATAAGGTTCTCACAGGTGTCTATTGAGCAATGGGGTGAATAACAATAAAACAAGAGCGGATCCAATGAGGAACTTCCGGAGGGTGCAATCTGGGTCAAGATGTTCAAGCATCCTCTAATAACTAGAAAAGAACAATGCAGCATTAAGAAAATCGTTATCAAAAGGATGCATTATTTAAAATTTCTATCTTTGATGAATAAGAAACAGTGCTTTTCGTTATCTTTATAAGTTAAGTTATTTTTTCCAGATACTACTTTGTTAGGAAAAACATGTTTCCCTAGTCCCTACTGCATTCTTCTCATTGTGGAAAGTCCAATTCTCTAATACAATTTTGATACAATTGATTGTTTTTAGGTAGTGCTTGCTGCCCTACAATATTTTGCTTCGTGCTTTTGTGTTGGGTCAATGTCTTCTGACTAAGAGCATGACTGAACTGGTGTTGAATGATGATGTCACTTCCCCTCTTTATGATTACTTTTTTCATTTGTAGGTGGAGGATTCACTGCCTTTCTCTATTGGACTGCGTTTATCTGATGATGGTCCAATACATGCACTTCCAAATGGTGTATTGTTTCCCAAAGGTCATCCAGTTCCTAGTGATAAAGTGCTTAAGTTGCATAAAAGTAGTGAATTTCAGCTAGAAGCCTTTTATGCCGATGAAAATGAATTACCTCCGGGTGTATCTCCTGAAATTAGCATTTTCGGGGTATGTTGTGAATTGCTAGTTTAATTTATTTTTCTTCTTGATCTTTCCTTCGTTGGGAGTGATCTAATTTACTAATTATATATGTTTCCATTGGATGAGTTTGTGATGCTGTTTGCAAGTTTTGGTGGATATTTAACTATAAGTTTATGACGTGTAAAGTTTTTAAAATAAATATTTTCAGATTTTATTTATTTGGTGCCTTGTGGTTTGTCACTTTGCCATAATTCTACTTTCGGGGCTCTGTTTTCCCCAATTCTACAATGTTGGGGTAGAGCCAGATCTCCCTTTTCTCTCTCCTTCAATAGCCCATTGGAGATACTTGTTGAACATATTTTAATGGTAGTTTTTGTTTTTATTTATGGGCTGTGGTCCAGGCCTATTGCTGATTAGTTCATACTCCCTCCGTTTCGAAAGGATGGTTACACTTGAATTTTTGAGGTCAAAGTTTGAAATCTTTGACTGAATATTGCCAGTTGCCACTCATATAAACATCTTAATTTTATTACTTATACGTGATTAAAGATATTGATGGTCAAAGGCTCAAAGGTGTAGATTGGAGACCGTAAAAGCAAGTGTAACCATTACTTCGAAAATATAGATAATACACAGAATATCGTTAATGTATTGTTTGTTCCACCATTCATTCATTTGTTTATTTTTTTATTATTGGGGAACTTCACTATTTTGGGTCATCTAGAAATGGAAACTTTGGCAACTAAAATGGGACGGAGGGAGTAGATTTTTTTGTTTCTTGCTTTTGAAAATCGCTGTTTTCGAGTTTGTGGCTTTTGTGCTATATGGATATGAAGTAAACTGAAAACGCAGCAAAATTTCACATTTCATGTCTTTATAGTCATTATGTTTTTATTAACACAGGGACTGGTGCAAATGTGCAATACCCAACATCTAGAGAGTAGAGTCTTGACGTTAAATTTCCTACCATTTCATGCTACTACATACGGAGTAATAGATTGTGATGCTCATTGCAAATGTTTCATGTAATTATATACATCTTTCCAGTTTAGGATTCTGCAGCTGTTTTCTGGTTATTTACTTATTTTCGTGCTTCATGTGATGAAACTTTCTTTTTGCTCTCCTCTGCAGATTGGTCCTTTCCCAGGGGCCCATTCTGATAAGGCTTATGTGAAGGTGAAAGCTTCACTAACGCGTCATGGGACTGTTACTTTAGCATCAGCATATGTGAGTATCTTTAAGTCTTAAACCAAAAGTGCATTATAATGGGAGATAGGTCTTTACTGTACACACTGCACAGAACCCTCCTGCGCATAGAATGTTGGGGGGGGGGGGGGGGGTGTTGGAGGAGAGAGATAGCGGAGGTGGGATCAACCCTCTCTTTCTCGTCCTTAGACATTCTCATGCACAGGCCGGTTCTATTCTTATATATCATGAACTTATATGCATGCATCAGCTTGTAGGGGGTTATGTGGACGAACCAATTATGAGAAGAAATGCAAACCTGTCCTCGGAAAGGGTAGAAGCTGAATCTGATATCGGATCTCCTGATGCAGAAGATGGTGCTGAAGATAG
The DNA here is from genome assembly GCF_020520425.1 of Spinacia oleracea. NCBI lineage: Eukaryota > Viridiplantae > Streptophyta > Magnoliopsida > Caryophyllales > Amaranthaceae > Spinacia > Spinacia oleracea. The sequence goes on along the minus strand of NC_079492.1, from coordinate 5,596,924 downwards.
ATATTTTGTACCGAAGCCAGTGCCTGAATCTTTTGTGAAGCCAGTGCCTGAATCTTTTGTGAGTGGGCACCAACTTTGTCATTGTTACTTCTCTGTCTCAAATTAATTTGTCAGATTTGACTTTGATGGAAAAAACCTTTTCACCTTTTCTATTGACTTGTCTTAATATTAACCCCCTCCAACTTTGTCCATTATTATTTTTTGTATGTGGGTTTGGGATAGGGAAAATAGTAAGAGAATGAATTGGGATGGAGTGAGAAATAGGGTTAATATGATGGAGAGGTAAAATGTCATCTATTACTCAAATTAGAAGCATGATTGGAAAACCAAAGAGAATGTGTAAATAGTAACGGGCGGAGGGAGAATAGAGTTATTGGTGTGTAATTGATGGCCTTTTTATACACCACCTTTCTAAGATAATTGTTTTATGACTTTTACTAAATATGTAGGACTGTTTGGCAATACTAGATTTGTGGTTGGCTTCTGTATTAGTTGTTAGCTATGTTACTCGGACTCGGGTACCCATGTCGGACACTCGGACGTGTCCAAGTGTCCGACTCGGTTAGGTTGTGAAAAAATTGCATGACTTTGGTCCCAAATGAAGTGGTCCAGTGTTCGTAGCCATGTCCGAGTGTCGAGGAGTACATGTACTTGAGGTGAAACGAATAGTCCAAGCAACATAGGATTTTAGTTGCTAAATGTTATTTGTTAGGCGAACTTAAATCTGCGATGATAGTTTTTTCCAAGATATGATACAGTATTTGAAATGGTACACTATCCAAAATAATGTTGTAAAAGATCTCTATCTCTTGAAAAATTCATAACTGTAATTATTTGAGATAAATTCTAGTACTATTTGTATTGCATTTTCACACCTAGACCTCTGTGTTAGCATCCTCAATGGACCGCAATACTGTTTGTCAAGGTGCTCATTTTGGCATGAAGAAATTTTGGCAGGAAGAGAAACTACTAGAAGCTAGGGAGAGACTATTGATATTGACAGTAAAATTTATGTCCATTTGCAGAGTCACAATAGAAAGAGTAAATCCGTGACTCGGTCGCAGATACCGATTCGTGAGATTGTATATGGTTGCATAAGTGAAGGAGATTGTTTTAAAGCTGGGGAGAAGGAAACTGAGTTGGCTAAGCAGGACTTTACGATCGAGCAGGCCAAAGAGAAGAAAAATACCCTCGAGTCTTATGTATATGAAACCCGCAATAAGGTAGAGCTTATACTTCCCTCATTTCTTTTGGTATACTGCTTTACGTGTAGTTATGGTGCAATACATATATCTAACTTCCTGCATGTTGTTCTTTGTGCGCGTGTAATTTATTCTTTCAGCTTCCTGAGTTTGCATCGTTGATTTGGTATTTTGTTAACTATTTTAGCGTTTGGTAGATAGATGTTATTTCATATTATGAGGGCTTGGAATAGACACAGTTGCACTTGCACATATTCGTTTGTGGTGACAAATGTATGTTTGCATGTCTATAACCTTATTTTAGATAAATATGGGTCAGAAATTACGCTGAGATCAGTTTGTTTTTCAAAAATAGAAACATTAACATAATGTTTGTATCTGTTTGATGTGACACTAATACATATTTGTTTTTAATACCTTACTTCTTTGTCCTTTATTTCACTTGGCATTAGTTACGGTTTTATATTTTCCTTCATGTCCTCTTTCAAAGGCATTGGCTTCACCTTCAAACAAGAGGTTTCATCTCTAAGGCACCCTTAGAGTCACTGGCTGAGTTAGTTATCACAAGTGATTTCCTTACAAATTTGTCAATGTTGACCCTAACTCGTAAACAGTTTAATAAGCAAAAGTTGTGTGATGAACCAGCAATAATTAAGTAATGAAAGAGAAAAGAGACTCAGCAGACCACTGCTTTTCTTCCTCCTTTTATCTGTGACTGTGACTCTGTGAGCAGCCTATGCCTAACAATAAAAGGAAGAAAAACTCCTTTACACCCTTCTCATTGCTCACTCGGTCACTCTGCACTGTTTTGTGCCCTTTTCTGCTAGATGCCCCTTCTCTCCTCCTATCAACAGGTACTTTTGCCACAAACACTTTTAGATGTCAATTTTTTTCACTTCCTATTCTTTGCTCCCTTATTATTCTCCGTAGATTATCTCTTTAATTACAGGCAGTGAATTGATTCTTCCTCCCTTCTTTAGTTGCAACAATTTGACTTTCACGCTTGGCAAGACAATTTTTTATCATCAATGTCTTTGACTATCTTTTAGTAAAAAATATTAAAGGTTATATAATTATATTTTGAAATTACAGAGGGATATAATACTTATCCAACAACATGATTTATATGTTTAGTAAAAATTTATTTTCAAAGTTAGTATATGAATAGTGCAAAAGTAAAATTGTATCAACTAAAAAAGAAGCAAATAAAAAACATCTTCAATCTACTTGTTTGGCCCCAAATGTCGATGTCTTACTATCTAGTCTGATTATGGGAAAAAAGGGAAAGGGCTAGGTGCAAATAAATCGCAAAAATATATCTCCAATTTGGAAATCCATTTAATAAAACTATTCAATCTAAACAACTAGCCCGGCTTGCTTTTGATTGGACTTCGGATTTTATCTGAATAACTTACACCCTAACGGACCTAACCTACCAATTTTACCCAAACCAAGTTTACAAAATAATGAGGTATCTGTTTTAGTCTGTTGTAATGAAAAAGAAAGAACTAAAACCATGCAGCTGTGACTTTACAGCTTTTTTGAAATGGACAGTTCGTAGTTATTTTAACTCTTTTGTAACAATTCTTCTCTAAATTTATCATTCTACAAACCATCGTTATTTTATTTCAGTATTTCCTTTTTCTGTTCCACAATTGTGTCTTTAACTTTTGTGCAATATTACTCTGAACTGTACTTACTTCTATGAATACTTACCTTAGACTACAGGCAGCTTATATAACCAGTGAATTACTAAAATCTACTTCCTTTGTTTCTTTTTAGTTGACACAATTCAATTCTGACACCATTCACATAAGTTCTTTTGACTTTCTTTTGTGATTTATACTTGTGAAAAAATATAGTCATGTGGGGTCTTATTAGGTTCATCCCAATGAATATTTTCCAAATATCAACTTTTCATAACTTCTTCCTATTTATAGTTGAAGATGTTGATGTTTGAAATCGTGAATTGGCAAATGTGCTTAAAGAATCGTGTCAACTAAAAAGAAACAGACGAAGTATTTATCAATTTATATACAATGAAGTATATTTTTAGGGTATGAAAATTTTATGAGGGGTGTCGAGGATTATAGAACCAAAATAGATCTTGTAGTGCTAGTAAAATGTTTAATACGAAGTATAAGATAGCTTATTAAGTATGGACTATTACAAAGGGGACGGGAGTTAGTGAAAGAAGGAAAATCTAATTTTTGTCCTAGGTTTGCTAGGACCTTCCTGGGGCTTGTGGTAATCAGGATTCATTCAAGGGAGATGAAGTTCTACCCAATGTCAGTTTCATTTGTTAGTGGCTTTTCTTTCTCCGTGTGGAGGGTGCTCCCTGTCCATTTACGCCACCGTCAAACTATGTGGTGGGTTGGGCTAGTTCAGTTGTTCACTATTCCTGGGTGGTCTCTTCTCTGCTTTGTCCTGTTTGGACTTTTTATTTAAATTTCATGTTCTTGATTAATCCTTGATTCTTTTTTGTTACCTTTCTTTTTTACTTTTTCAATAAGACAAATAACTAAGTTGCATACTTGAATAGATTTTGAGCACGTACAAGGATTTTACTGCTGAATTAGAGAAGGAACACATCTGTGAGAATTTACAGCAGACAGAGGAATGGCTTTATGAAGATGGAGATGATGAATCTGCTGATGTTTATGCTGAGAGGTTACAGGATCTTAAAAAGGTTAACAGTAGTTCAAATTTTGAATAATAACAAAGTAATGTATCATTAGTAATGTACTGAACTTCTGTAGTTTTTGTAGTTGGTGGATCCTATTGAATATCGATTTAAAGAAGAGGAGGCCCGACCACAAGCAGTCAAGACTTTTGTTCAAACTATGAAAGAATGCCAGGCAGCTGCAAGATCACTACCAGCTAGTGAAAGAGAAGCTGTATGGGCCTACATGGATTTGATTCATAATGGTTATATTAGTAGTAAATAAAGCAATGAGCTCTTGCTTTTTTTTTCTTCTAATATATAATTTTTCTTTCTTTGTAGTTCCTAGCAAAATGCATTGATTGTGAACAATGGCTCAGAAAGAATATTCAGGAGCAGGAATCACAACCCAAAAACAATGACCCATTGATATGTTCACGCGTTATTGAAGAAGCCACAGAAGACCTCATAGAGTAATATCCCTATAGCCTTACATATTTCTAATACTCCGTATTTGTTTATCAAAGGTTAGTCTAGGCGTCTCTTCTGTAGGATTAGTGCTTTATGAATTATGATTGATTGAGTTTTTACCTTGGTTCATATCTAGGTAAATCTTATTGATGTCAACTGCAGATTTTTACATGGAAGCACCAAAAAATAATCTGTAATACGTATATAATTGCAGTGTTTCTAATTACAGTTCATAACTTCATATGATGCTAAAAATAGTTGGCTAATTGACTCTGTTTACTGTCAATATATAGAGCTTAGGGTGTATTAGCTCTAATGGTTCTGCAATGTATCTTTTTGCTTACCAAAAAAAAATGGCTAAAGTGAAGAATTATATAGGCCCTAATGTTGCTCGGTAAATCTCATGCGTCTCTGCAGTTTTGAAGGCAAGTGGGATGTCCTTTGTGATTGCAGGTAGAGTTGTAGGTTAAATTTGGTTGTCCTACACAAAGTTGCCTGATTAGTGGAATGCTTCAGTACACAGAAACGAGAATGCAACTCGCCACGTACTGTTTTTTATTAGTTGAAAATTGTGCCACTGTTTGTCTGCATCATGTACCCCATTCCAATAAGCGTGTCAAGGTTTGAGATTTAGCATATTAGGCAACACTTGTCTTACCTACAAACAATGGGGAGAAGGTTTAGGCATTCTGTGTTAACGAACACCTGAATTGGTGGGGCATATTGGACTCTGGTGTTTCATATGGTGAGCATTGAGCAGATTATAGTTTGCTTCAATGTTATATACTTCACTTCTCTCTATATTATTTGGCTTTTCCCTTCGTTGGATGTATTTTTTTTTACTTTTTTTGTGTTTCGGTTTCTACAGATTTTGGTTATCAGCGTAATGCTGCCTGTCTATGGTTACAGAATGTAGAATTTAGGACTTGTTTCTGGTCAGAAGTATCCTTGCGGTTTTAGCTCATTGGGTTATTTTCTGGATGCTTGACAGGTGTTACAGGCACATAGCAAATACGAAGGGCTCTGCTGGTAAATCAGAAGATAATGCCTACTCAGATCGCAGGAGCAAACGAGATGAAATGGAAGTAGATTGACGCAATATGACACCAAACATTGCGGCTTTACTACAAAGTCATTCTGGTGAGCAACTATTTCTTCTGTACCTAGATTTTTGACAAGGGTCTGGAAATATCAGCGGCTTTTATGGCTTACTCAATAGATTCAATTGAAGTCATTGGTTTTTGGATGGGTAAAGGTAAAACATAGCCTAACTTAGCTCTGCCATATCAAAGACATGTAAACTTCTTCTGAAACAATGCCTTGAAAATGAGTTAGGGGCATTCATTCGTTGAGTCTTTTGAGTGATGCCTTACATAGACTTATTATTATAAGCAATGAAATCTAGTATTTTAAGTAAGTTTGTTTTCATTGTTTACTCCTTACTACCCATTTTATCAATCAACCATTTCGTTTTATTTTCTTCTGGAGATAAAATTTCTACAATGTTCTGTTGTCTTGTACGTGGTGATGAGATTTGGGAAGTCTGCTTCTGTTACTTCTAGTAATTTTTAAATTATTGCTGAACATACGAGGGACACACATCTAATAAAGATGAATCTGCCCTCCTTGTTGTGCAATTATAGAAACTTTGTTCCGGTGTTATTGCTGTTATGTTGCGGTTATGCATGAACCTTAGTTTAAAAAGGCGCAAGGCACACTAAGGCGCACAAGGGTCATGGAGACTAGGCGCAGGGCTCAGGTGCGCGCATTTTCCTTTTGGATACAAGGCGCACATAATTTTCTATTAAACCTTAAAATTCGGTATAGAAAAAAATTAACACAATTTATACTCAAAACAACATATTTCAATTGGAGTGTCATATTTTCTTTCCGGTTCATAAGCATTGCGTGATCCCGTTGATAGAGTGCCACAATTAGAACCTTCCGTGGTAATTACAAGCTGGAAATCTGAAAATTAACTCATATTATGCTACTTCCACTACCCAAAAAGCTAAGGTTGTAGAGATATAACCGTTGATAGGTCACATGCGGTGTGTTTATATTACTAAAAAAGAAAAAAATGTAAATAAAATATCCACGTCATCCTACCGCGCCTGAAGACTGAAGGCGTACAAGGCGCTGCGCCTTGTGCCTTACCTAAGGCGCACGAAGGCCCGCGCCTAGTTGACATCAGTGAGCCTGGAGAGCTCAAGGTGCTTTTTTAAACTAACATGACGAGAATACCTGAAAATTACTTCGACTGTGGAATTATTTCACATTTTGTTTATGCCACAAAATATATAGCCGTGTTTCACAATTTGTTTTAGCACATCTTTCAGTAATAAAAGTTCTTAGGCACTTGATAATACATCTCTCAGAAAATGAAATAGAAATTTCAGAATTATTTAGGTTTTAGTTTCAAATGTAGGTTCTATGTCAAGGGAAATGATACTTTAGACTCTCATTGATATTTAGCTCTTCGATAAATGTCTTTTCTTGTCTTCCCATTTATCCAGACTATCATTGAGAAGTCTGCTTCTGTTACTCCTGGTAATTTGAAAGTTTTTGCTGAACATATGAGGGGAAAAACAAATACACTTTCAATCCTTGTTGTGCAATTACAGAAATATTGTTACGATGTTGACATGTTGTTGCTGTTATGTAGTGGTAAATGCATGAGCATGACGAGAATACGTGGTAAAAGTTGCCACAAATAGCCATGTTTCACATTTCATTTTGCATATCTTTCACTAAATAAATGTTCTTAGGCACTTGATAAGTTGATAATACATCTCTTAGAAAATGAAATCGAAACCTTAGAAGTATTTAGTTATTTTTTCTTTTTTTGAGGGGAGAATTATTTAGTTCTTAGTTTCAAATGTAGGTTCTATGTCAAGGAAAATAATGTTGGCTTTGTTGCCTGTTTTTTTTCTTTAGATTATCATTGATGTTTAGCTCTTGAACAATGGTTTTTTCTTGTCTTCCCATTTATCCAGACGCATCTTCGCCTTCTCCACCTGAAAATCATACAGTTAGTTACTGATAAATTTGCAGTTCATCATGTTGTTATAAGATACTAACATGATTATTGGATTAGTTAAATTTCTTGTTTTAAAAAGATTCAAAATGAACAGGAATCTGGGATGGTTGGTAAATGAGTTTATTACCTCTTTAACCCAATCTGTTCGAACAGTAATCCAAGACAGAATAAGAGTTTGTATTGCAGTGCCAGCAACCATGCCTGACCATATTCCCTGCATACATGAAACAATCCTTCGGCTTTATAGTTTGTATTGTTTAGGAAAAAGGTTTTGGTGTTTGTACCAGGTAGACCTGTCAAAAACTGACCCAACCGAAACCGACCTGAACCGACCGAATCTGGAACTGACCATAAAACAGGTAACCCGAAACCCGACAACCGATTTTAACCCATGGTTGTTTGACCCGAACCTGATTCGATACCCGACAATGACCTTAACCCGATTTTTACCGCTAACATGTTATGACTTGACTTGTGGAGTAAATGTTTTACGCTTGAATATTTTAAGATGATTAAATCAGATATTGACTCGATCTTAACCCGTGTCCGCGAGTGACCCGAAATGAATTTTAATCGACCTAAAAATTATCCGATCTGAACTTGACCCTCAAACCCGAGATTAACTGCTACAAACCCGATTCAAACCCGACTATATAAGACCCAAACCCGAAATTGAACCCGACCTGAACATGACTTGACTCGAACCCGACATGCACCCGAAATGGAAAAAAATTCGACATGACCCGACTGAAAACCAACCTGACCGAACCCGAGTGATAAAGTGACCCGACACAACCCGACCTGATCATGACCCGAGACCTGAGATGACCCGACAACCTGTTTTGACAGCTCTAGTACTAGGGAGTAACATGTGTCATTTCTAGTGTCTATTTTAGTAGAAAGTATAGAATAGATGCCTTTTACTCGTGAATTCGGGTATAAGTGGAGTATCGAATACCTTGGCACCAAGATCAAAACCAAAGCCAAGAATACATCCCAGTGGAACTCCAATGATGTAGTAACATCCCACATTCACATATGCTACGAACTTCTGCCATCCGCATCCAACAGCCACCCCTAGAACAATTAAGTAACGAAAATATGCGTTTAAGTATTGCCCAATTGCAAATTTGAGATGCTCTATTGCATTAAGGTTCTGTTTGATTTGGTGTAAAATATTTTAATGGAGAAGATTATCTCTTTTCAATTGTTTTACGTCGTTTAGTTTGACAAGAGATGAAAATCAAGTCTGGAGTGGGTTTGAAAATCAAAAATTCACTTATCCATTTTCTTTTCCAATCAAATCATGCCAAATCATCACACTTTATCCTACTTAGTATTTTTTTTAGGAGTTCAGGTGAGTTTGAGGTAAGTTTGTGGATAATCCCATGGAAAATTATTTTTCACTGAAAACATTTTACGTCGAATCCATCGGAGCCTAATTGATTGACTAGAGTAATTCATTACCAGAGAGGACAGGTTGAATGCCATTGAGAATAAGACTCAAGGCCAGTAATGGACATAGCTCAGAAACTGCATTCGCCACCGCCTCGCCGCTTGTGAAAGCGTAGCTTATAACATGGCGTAAGGAAAGAACTGCTACTGCTTCAATTATGGCAAATATTACAGATAAACTGGTTACCATTATCACTGAGAATGCTGCTGATTTGGGATTTCCTCTTCCAACTTCATTACTCACTCTTACACTGTAAATTATTTACAAACACTCAAGTTGCGGGGTTAGTGTTACGCAAATTTTTGTAAAAGACGGGTGAAAATTATTAGGTGCACCGTGCATTCAAGAGTATTTTTGTGGTCCCTACCACATTTTCTCCTCACGCGTAAGAAGAAAATGTTAGAGGGTGCACCGTACACCCGAGTGCATATAATATGCTCTAAAAGACGGGAGCTACAAACCGAAAACAGACTCAAAACTAAAAGAAGCTCACCTTACGGCCGCATTGAATCCAATATGAACCATCAGTAAAGCCCCTAGTATAGTCATGCTGCATACACAATCTTTGATTCATTAATCAATTTCTAGATTAATGTTTTACTCAAATTTTTTTTATAGATTAATGTTGTAGTTCGTATTAGGTTGGGTTCTATTCACCTGATTTTCTAGTATTTTTTTTTCCTGAATTTATCTTATTTGAACTTATTTTAATTATAAATTGTACTGGGTCAACCTTATTTTTCCTGAACTTATTTTTTGTTAAACAACTATCGAAATAATAATAAAACATGGCAAGATCGCACCTGCAGTGTCATCCGCTGTAGTCGTACTCAGCGATAACGGTGGGGCTTGGAACATGCTTCATCAGTCTTTTTTGGTTGACACATTTTTACTTTGATACTATTTTTATAATCTCCTATGACTATTGATTGTGATTTATGCTTAAGAAAAAATATAGTCATGTGAGATCTTGTTTATAATTGTTTCATTGTATAAATTTATAGTATCAACTTTTGTAAAAGTTTTACTCATTAATAATTAAAGATATTAATGATTGAAATATTGAATTGACAAACGTGATAAAAGAATTGTGTTAACTAAAAAAAGAGCAGAGGATGTAGAAAACTTACCAAACAGATAGTGAATCCAAGGTGAGCTCAGGATCTTTCAACAATCCAGCAATAAGAACCAAAACTTGATAATACCAAGTTTCAAGGCACAACATTATTGCAGATGCAATAGATAACCTGAAAAAATCCCAAAGCCCATGAAGAGCCATTGGGCTGAATCCAGTCCATGTACACTTGAACCTGCTACTACACAAAATGTATACAAATTGGGCCACAACTATGATCCACCAAGATATACTCAAAGCCAATGATGTACCCAACAAGCCCAAGCCCAACTTGAAGACAATGGCCCAACTCAACACAACATGGATAGCTAACGTGATCGCCGATATATAGGCACTGGGCCTAACAACACTTTGGGCTTGGAGGAATTTTTGGATCGGAAAGTTGAGGGCGTAGGCGTATAATTGAGGGATGAGACCGTATACGTACACGGCAGCAGCGGCGGCTACAACCGTGGATTCGCCTAACATGACGAGGAATTGTTTGGAGAAGATGCTGAGTATTGTAAGTGGTATTGCTGTTGCGGTTAGGACTATCATTGCACGTTGAAGGTAGATTCCTAACATGTTGTATCTTTGTGCACCATAGGCTTGTCCACAAAGAGTCTCCACTGCACTCCCCATTCCTAACTGCAAACGAAATATTTTTTTAATATCAACTTTTATAATTTGAATAATTAAAAAATGTTTACGTAATAAGTCGTGTCTTGGAAACGGTGAAACCGTGAAAGTGAGATAAAGGAATATGAAGATAGTCATGGTTTAAGGATGCAATATTGTTATGTTAAATTTAACAGAAAAGACACATAGGGAGTTCTTTCTAACAATAATCAAGTGCCTATTAAGGATTGTCCAAAACAATTGGGTCCACTAATAATATTGTACAAATTTGGCTAGGTGCGCTGATTTTAGACATGTGATAATATGCATAATAAAAATGATTTGGCTTTGTAAAGAACTTGTTTTTAGTTGTTTGATAGGATAGGAACTAGGAAGGTATCAACAAGACAACAAGTGATTTATTTCCGGGATTATTACTGCGTAGACGTAGAGCTGTCAAAATAGGTTATCGGGTCGGGTCAGAGTCGGATCCGGTCGGGTCATGATCATGATGGGTCGTTTTGGGTCACTCGGGTTAAAGTCGGGTTGGTTTCCGGTCGGGTCATGACGGATTTTCCATTTCGGTTATAAGTCGGGTTCTATTCGAGTCATGTTTCGATCGGGTATTGTCCGGGTTCAGGTCTTATATAGTCGGATTTGAATAGGGTTTGTAGCAGCTAATCTCGGGTTTGGGTCAAGGATCGGTTTGGATAATTTTCGAATCAGTTGAAATTCAGGTAGGATTCACTCTCGGACACGGGTTAAGATCGAGTCCAATAACTATCTTTTTCATCGGGTAAAGATCATGTTTGGTCGGGTTCACTCTCGGATACGGGTTCGTAGTTTTAAGATTTTGTTTATTGAAATAATAACGTAGATGCTCAACAAATTTTCATTTTTCTGGATCAAGTAGTAAAATTAATAATATAGACTTATGGTTGAAGTTACTATTTGATCGTGTCAATGGCAGGTCATATTGTTAACATGTCGTGTAAAATCGTTAATTGGGTTGTCACAGGTCAGATCAGTAACACGTTTCATTGAGTTGGCATCGGGTAGGGTGTTGAATCGGGTTCGGATCAGTGTCGGGTCGGGTTAATTTGGTTATCGATCATTTTCGGGTCGGGTGTCGGATTTGAGTCATACAGTTTCAGGTCAAAATCGGTTATCGGTCTTATCGGATCGGGTTACGGGTTTTCCGTTTTAAGAGCATCAATTATAGCTCATTCTTAGCCGCCTCTTAAAGAGAGAGAAAATCTAAGAGGTGACTCTTAATAAATAAGAGCCAACTCTTAACTATCTCTTATTTAGAGGTTGATTGAGACATGCTCTAAATAAGAGGTAGCTCTTAGAAATAAGAGGAGGGTGATGTGGAATAGTGTGGTGTATTTTGGTTGCTTTTTGTATTAAAAGTGAAATTAAAATATTAAAAAAACTATATAAGAATTAGTGTTTAAGTGGTAGTCTATTTCTTGGTGTTTTTGGTAGCTAACTCTTGTTAATAGACGGTGATGAGGTGTATAAGGAGAGACTAAGTGGGGGCAAATTAAGAGTGAGCCTACAATTGATGCTCTAACAACATTTCATGTTTTGGTCGGTTACAGGTTTGATTGGTTCAGGTCTGGTTAGTTTTTGACAATTGTAGTCTTGTAGATCTAGTCCACAATAGTATTAGTGTAGACTCAAAGCCAATAATAATGTAATTGTGTATTCAAAACCAACGATAAAATTAGAGTGGGTTCAAAGCCAACAATAATATTGGTGTGGGTTCAAAGCCAATAATTTTCGTTTGCAACCATTTTACACATATAGTGACCTTTATTATTCACATTGTGAGTATAATAAATTAAGCATCATTTTTCTTAAATATTGCAACCATTTTCTTAATCGAAGTAACCTTACTCTTCTTTTCTTTTTTTTAAAAAAAAGTGAACCTTGATTTAAAATCACATTATTCAAATACAACTTTACCAATGACAACAATTTGATACTTTGACCATAAAAAACTTAATAAACATGCCAAAATAAATTAAAAGCGAGTTGTTGATTTTTATTTTAACACATGGTCATTGGCCCACAATAAAGTTAGTGTGGACCAGGTCCATTTAAGAATTGATTTATTTATACGTGGTTTGAATTGCGGTATCGATCTTTACTGCGAAAACTTGTCATTTTGCGGGTTACAACATCAAACTTCTAGTTTTGCAAATCTATACCTACCTACCACCTCCATTTCAAAATGATATTTACGTTTTTTGGTTCTAACCCGTTACATAATGTTCTTACACTTTGCTTTATTCTATTTTTGAACATGAAAATTTACCACCTTACCCTTATTACCTCGTTATATTTAGACATTTTCACTCACTTTCTCTTACTTTATTCATTTGTTTCTTACACTCACCTACCTTTTTACATGTTTCTCTTACTTTATCCATATTTTATTATATTCAACCAACTTTTCCATTTTAGTCTTAATATTTGTGCAAATAGTAACCGTAAAGATCTTTATGAAACAGAGTTAGTATTCCGTAGTATTTAAAACCAAAGCCAATAAGCCATATATGATTAGAAGCCACACGTGTCATCTCTCCTTTCATCCATCAATTTGCTTTTCGTGCCTTTTTCACTTCATCTTCCTTATTTAACATCAATTCATCAATAGTCCTATATATCCATTAACCTCTTCCACCCACCCCTTTAACACTCAACGTTAATTCATCACATAATTTACAACTCAACCTTCAAATTCCATCTCTATTTAAATCATATATTACCACTAAAATCACAAGGCGTCAAAAATTAAAAATTCAAAAGACAGCTGCACAACCATTATATAACCTCCCGTTCTTTGAACGGGCTCAAGAGTTAGTTATAACCTAAAATGTCACTTGGCATTCAAACTACAACCCTAGATCGGCTTCTGGCAAAGGAGGACCAAAAGCGATGTCATTTTTTTTTTTTTTTTGCGAATGAGCCACAGGGGCGGTGATGAAAATCGATCCCAGAATCACCTAAAATCGATATGGAAGCTCTAACCAACTGAGCTATCCCTCACTCTCAAAAGTTATGTCATTATGAATTCTCAACTTATATTCTCAACTTATTATTAATACAAATAAATGCTTTAAAAATAAAAACAAAAATCAATAATTTTGGAGGTTTAATTAATTAACATACCATGAGACCATAGGAGAAGACTTGGATACCACCATTACCAAGTGAGGCAGCAGCAAGATCAGTGTTACCAAGATGTCCTGCAAATACCCTAGTGGATAAGGACATCCCATTGTTTATAGTGTACACAAATATTGCTGGTGCTGCCAAGTATAACAACCTCTTGAACTCCATCCATGATGCCCTTCTCATCTTCTTAAGCATCGGTATTCGGGTGTCGGTCAACACCTTCTCGAGCTCGGACCCCTCTTCGTCGTGGTTAGGTGGTGGTTCGGATGAGGAGGCGGCCGCCAATATCGGCCGGTGAAGCTCTTCTTGGAGATCGCTTTTCCTCATTGTATGATGAAAGCAATTAAGTACTACGTACGTACGTACTTTGTAGTAGGATATATCACTTGAACATATAATATTTTTAAGGTGGAAAGTGAATTATTTGTAGTAGGATATATCACTTGAAAATATAATATTTTTAAGGTGGAAAGTGAATTTGTGATCTTGTAAATCGATTAATTAGTTAAGTTGCACAAACCCTTGATATTTATAGATGGCGAGAACCTGTAATAGCTCGCTAGGATTTTTAAGTCAGGGGGTCGATGTGTTAATAAAATAATTATTTAAGTCGTATTAATTTACTCTTTTAAATAAATACAAGGTATAAATTTAAAAGAAAAAAAAATTGGTGGAAGGCGGTCCATTAGTTCTTGTCTCATGGTGACCCCGCCACTGGCAAGAACGTAAAACACTTAATTTCACAGTTATATTAAATTGTCATGGTCAATGGAGCGCGCTCGTAAATTGTTGTTGATATGCGCGGGGAATGATTGATCGAAGTTTTGGTCGATCATTTTTCTCCACAACTTTCGAGAGTAAATCATGTGGTCCGTGGCAGGTATTTAACAATGTAACGAGGGGGTCAGATCAACCAGTAAAATTTTTAAGACAATATAATATGAAATTTATATCATTATACACTGCCGAATGAGAATTAATGTCCTCTAAAAAAAAGTGAGAAGTGATGTGTGATTTACTGATTTCGTGCTTCATGGTCCTAAATTATTGTTCATACGTTTTTAAAGAAAGAGTCTTACTTTCCACAATAAAAAGTACACACTTTCCGAATTATTGGCAACATTATTTAAACCTTTTTTTCACACAATAAAAAGGACTAAACAATATCATTATTACTTTATGAGGAAATTTCCAACGTGAACAATTTGGGAGCTGGAGTGGCCGAGTGGGGGCAATTTTTTATTATACTACACTAGTTTAGGGCCCATACAACTTACGGTTACTGCTAAAATAATTTATTATTTCAATAGGAATTAAATAAAAGACTTGTGATATTAGGAAAACGTGAAAATAAAAAAAATATATGAAAAATTATAAATCCAAAGTTGTGTAAAAAATATTCAAGTGAACTAAATTTGCATACTTCGTATTACAATACCTAGTTAAGGATCATAGTTGTGTACTTGTATGTAGACCGATCTAACAAAATTAACCAAATACGAATGACTGACCCAAGACTAATTTTCGAAAAGACCCTAGCATAACTTAGCTAGTCAAATGCAATATAGTTTGAATTGAGTACAATTTGATAAATGACTTCTAATGTTAGTCTACTTACCATGTATTATTATTTTAATTAACATTCGTACTTGTAGGTAAAATAACTATTGATACCAGAAATAATAATAGATAAGGAGAGGATATTACTTGATTGTAGATCTCATACGAATAGCGTTGCATCGTGGTATGGAGGCCACTTCCTTAGAAGCGAATTTCGCCACCCTACCGGTGCAGGCTTATAGTGACGAACGCCCCCCCAAGGTTAACGCAACAACTCTGGATTCTACACTCTGAACTCAAAGGTTGAAATTGCTCAAGAACTGCTCAGATCTTTAATGGAGACATTAGGGTTTGTATTTTTGTGTCTTCTGTTTCTCCATAAATCTGAATATTATATTATGTTAGGAAAAGAATAATAGGGAGTATTTATATGTTTTACAAGAAAGGAAATAAAACAAGGTGGGTTCAAGTTCTACCGGTCCACTGGGCCATTTAACCCAACTGGGCCCAAACTTAAAAAACCTCCGAATGCATTATATTTCCAACAGTACTTACCATGTATTATTTTATTAACAATAGACTAACAATAGAAGTCTATTCATCAATATTATTTAATTTGTTATCAGATTAAAAAGTCATAATACAGAAATAAAATCATATCATAATGGAAAGAATAATATTGATTCAACTTTCCTCCAATAATAATATATTACAGAGTACGTACTAACATTTATGGTAATTGAATTATATTTTTATTCCATTTTTTTATCTTAGTTTCCTAAAAAATGTAATTTATTTTTAAAAAAAAGTAAAAATAAAAAATATTTTGGGGGAAAAAATTGCACCAGGAACAGGAAGGGACACGTGTCATTCCTGATATCTGTTTTAGTATAATATAATCTCTATTATATAAGTAAAGAGCTAAGGGAATATGAGTAAATCTACTTTTTGTGTCCCCCTAGAAATAGACGACAATACCCCCACCCCTATTTTAAACCCCAACCTTCATTCCAAACCCTAGAAATCACTGAGTTTGAGGGAACATACTCTCTCTCTCTCTCAACTCCATCTCCCTTTCTCTCGATGCGTGAAAAATCACGCTTACTGCTGATACGATTACCAATTTACATTGAACGATTTGTTATTTCCCAAGCTTTCTCTATAATTTCATTTCTTCTTTCTCTCTAAAATTTGAAGGAAAATCTAGCGGAACAATCGAGAAAGTTACGATTCAATTGACTGTAATACTTCTGTTTTTTTTTTAAAAAATCTCTGGTTTACGTTAAAATTGTTTTGATTGATTATGGATTTTTATTTTCAAGTAATTTTAAAGTTCGTATTTTGCAGTTTTTGAAGCAACTTCAAATCTTCAATGGTGGCTGCAAATTCGCCAGTTTGTATTATGGATTTTTATTTTCGGGTAATTTTAAAGTTCGTATTTTGCAGTTTTTGAAGCAACTTCAAATCTTCAATGGTGGCTGCGAATTCGCCAGTTTGTAATTTCCTATCTTAACCAGTAGAATTTTGGAAATTAAAACTTCATATTTGTTGCAAGATTTTCCTTCTCCCTTTTTCCTTCTATTTCTTTCTCCGATGTGTTGATCTTCTCTTTTCGATTTTCCCTTCATTCTTTTTCTCATCCTTTATTTGTTCATTTCATACGAAGTTAGTGTGTAACAGATTTTTAATTTGTAACTAGTAGTGACGGTGTTTCTTTAGTCAAATAAGAACATTATCGTGTTAGATATTTTCCAATTTTTGTAGTTACATAAGGAAAGAAAGCTAAAAGTAAGTTGCAGTGTTTTGAAAATTTTAATGATCACATGATCTCCTAATGTTTGTATTTACCGAGTTTGAGGAGATTATGATTATCATTGATTTAGAAATGGGTGTGGAAAGAGCACATCCATAACTCAAGGTGAAGGTAGAGAACGGTTAAAAACAAGATAGTTTCAATGTTGACATAATCTATGTGCTAAAGAAGACCAAAGTTATTAAGGCTCTCTTTGAGAAGAGAAGATGAATTGTGCTGCTACTGGAAAATTTAGAGTGCTTTTGAAGCGTTGTTCATATTACTACTGTAGTATGTTCTATTTGAATGGTGATATTATTAAGTAGTTATGTTACTAATAATAGTGATGGTCATATGGTGATATTATTCATCTCAATTCTCCGTAGTAATATCTGCGGAATTTTATGAACAAAGGTCTTAGTTGGATTGTGCAACTTTGTTTTTGTTTTCCTTTTCATGTTAAAAAAAATTGACCAAGCTGTGTTTCAGATTAATTGATGTAAGCAATTGGAGATTCAATTGAAATTGCTCATAGAAATGCATATATTTCACATCCATATGATTGGTGTACTCGGTAGTAGTTATGACAGTAACTATATATGATTCAGATTATAGTTAAGTGATCAATAAGGAGTAGCAAATGCCACTTTATCTGGTAGAGTTTTCTTCACGTGTTGTTTGTTAATAATAAGTTAAAGTTCATTGCTTGAATATAATATGTTTTATCACTCCTTGGATGCTCATGAGTTTTCTTTGTTTGTTTAGAGGCGTACTTGATGGTAGAGGTAAGTCAAAACAAAGTAGAAGTACGTGAAAAGAAGAGCCGCAAAGCTATGTTGAAGTTGGGGATGAAGCCTATCACTGGTGTCATTAGAGTCATTGTGAAGAAGAGTCGTTGTGTAGAGTTCCATTTCTGAATTCTATTTGTTGGAACAATTGCGAACAAATCGAAAAATCAAAAAATGTTCGCAATTCGATTTTTTGAGAGCTTAGATTTGGGGAACAATTCGATTTGTAACTAGCAATTTGGCCCGTGCAATGCACGAGAATAATTTATAAAGTGTTAAAATAACTTACATTGCTTGACATGCAACAATTTTTAGGTATTATGAAATTTTAAATTATTTATGTAAATTCATAAATTTTGTTTATAGTAAGATATAAATATATAAATAAATAACATTTAAGGTTATTACTAAATTAATCTAAATAATATTTAGAGAAAACAATCAACAACCGTGATAATATACTGTACAATATAATATCTATGATAAAACAAATAATTATTAAAACAATCATAATAAACATGGACGAAAATTGAGATTTGGCCATAGAAAATTAAAGAAGATACACGCGACACATAACATAAAACAGGCACACATACCCCGGGAAAAATGTATGATGATATTTTTTTGTTGAAAATGATGATGAGATAGAGTTGATGGTGTTGTGATATGATGAAATGGTTGATAGTTCAATTTATTTATAAGGAGTGCAAGGAAGATGAGAGGTTGATGGCTTATTTTGATTTGATGTTTAGTTTTCACTTTTTTTGTAGTTAAGAATTTAAAAAGACTATTAAGTTATACAAAGTAAGTATTAGTGTTTAATGTTTATTGTTATTGTTATTGTTATGGAATATTAGTTGATTAATATAATTTAAGTTAGTTTATTAAGTTATGATAATTTATTGTATGTTTATGTTATGTGTGTCTTTTGAGTTGTTTATTTATTTATTTATTTTAATAAGGGTGTCTTTTGAATTTTCTCTATTTTAATTATAAAAAATGTAGATTGATGAGGTGATGAAACTTGTCATTTTGTCACCTATGGTTACAGTTTTTATAGACTAGGTATAGATGTGATTAGCTTTTATCCATATTTGGATATTATTTATTTTAAGTTGAGGTTGTCTAAATCGATACTGGGTATACCATAACAATGGTATACTAGGGACATGTAGGTAATTTTAAGTGGAGTAAAGGTGGGTGGCCCACCATCAATTACAACTTCAGATATTTTCAACTTCTCTCTCTAAAAATCTGTTCCATAATTTGAATTTCAAAATTTTTTTTGACTTTTCAATTTTTCTTTTATTTCTATTTTATAATTTACTGATTATTAATTTAATGTAATGTAAAAAATCAGGTGGGTTTCATTTTTACAGTTTCTTTCCAAAATACGATTCTTTCGTCTTCTTCCTCCTTGCGTGCTCTCCCGCTCAATTGTTCTCCCTCCAAATTCTCCGGCAAGAACTGCCCAAATTCTCAGTCTCTTGTTAGAAGGTTAGCCACTTCGTGACCGGTTTCCAATTCATACCTTCCAAAAAGGGTGTTTGCTAGAGAGATTATAATCGGTGATATTTCTTAACTAACGAACTGCTCAACTTTTCCAGGTGAAGTTAATTTTTTTCTGTATGAATTGATGTTTAGTTCATGTTTTGGTAATATTTTTTGTTTTCACAGTATTTTGGGGCTGATTTGAATTTTAGGGTTTCACCATTTTGTTTCACAATTGTGTTGCTGATGAATTGAAAGTGAATTTTTTTCACAATTATGTTCTAATTACTTGAAGTAGCTCTTGTTATGGAAATTTAAGTGTATATTTAAGTTATTGAAGTAGCTATTTTATGGAATTTTCATATTTGGGGTTAATTAGTGGTTAATTTGTGGTTATTATGCGAATTTTATACTGTGATGTTTGTTGTTGAATTACTTTCCAAGTTGAATTAAGTAATTTGATAAGCTTTCGTTTAGGTATAGTTAAACTGATATGAAGGGGTGCCTGATTAAGTTTTAATTCGTGTGATGGCATGGTTTTAAAAGTACGTGTAGGTTTGATTGTCGTTTGGTACTTGATCTGGTACCAAATGGAAAATATTACATATTTGGTACATTTAGGTAAAGGATATATGATTTGGTATTTTCTTTGGGACCAAACCTAAATTACCAATGTGTTTGGTACTGTTATATCGAAGGTATGCATGGTATAATGATTGGTAAAATTGTATTTGTAGGATGGTTATCAAAAAGGGACAAACTGGTAGCAGCAGCAAACCTAGGGTGAGTGTCACTGCTCAATTTATGAGTCTATCGTATTTGCTGAAAATTGATAGTATGTATATTGTTATACGTTTATGAACAAGATATGTATTTCAAAATTGTTTTTAAGGAAAAACGCGTGGAAGTTGCTCGGAATAGTAAGCTGCAGAAGGGCAAAGAGCCTGTAGTCGATGAAGAAATGGAAGAAGATGATGAAGGGCGATCGGTATCTGGGGATGACAGTGAAGAATCTGTATTTGACGGGGATGCATATGAAGATGTTGAAGATGATGAATTTGAGGATGAGATATATGAGGACGATGAATTCGAGGATGAATTATGCCAGAGAACAGTGAAACGTGCGCCAAAGAAAAGGCAATTTGTTAAAAGCAGCAGGGTTGTTTCATATGATGAAGTAGAGGAGGAAGAAGATATAGAAGAAGAAGACGGTGAATATATGGATGGTGGGTATGAAGATGAAGGAGAGGATGTTGTTGTTCGCGTTCAGAAAAGAGGGAAGAGTTGGAAGGAGGTCGGGCAGAATGCTTTGAAGAAGAAGGCACATCTGCAGATGATGCGGAAGAGGCGTAGAGAGGATTATGATGATGTTGACGAGGGAAGGAGACCTGTGAAGAAGACGCTACTTCCTGCGATGAAGCAGATGGGTAGGAAGTTTGATGAAACAGGGGTTGCAAAAGGAAAGCCCCCTGCAAAACAGAAGGCAATCAGAGGGAATAACAGATGTTTGTGCGGGTATATTTTTTTGAAATTTATTCATTATTTTTAAGGATTTTTATGGTATAATAATGTTTTTTCTACGTAGTTGATGCTAATGTTATTATCATATTTAGGTACCAATTCCCAAACATCCTATGTCTAGGGGTGAGTATGCGAAGTTTCACGGCGTGGTAGTGGCTACTCAGCGGGCTAATTGTGGCCGGAAGGTACTATTGATCCTATATTTAAAGATGAATTGTGTATTTTGATTACGTTTTGTCAGTTGATAATTTCAATTTTTTACTTAAACTATTATGTGTAGCAACCAAGCGTTATCTGTCGCACGGATGCATTTTCAAAGATAATTGCTGCTTTTGATGAGTCAACGAGAAGTTGCGTTAGGAAAATGGGGTTCGGGGGGATGTTGGATTTGAAAATATCCAAGCTACCTAGGCAGCTGTGCTACTAGTTGATGTCCCGGTTGGATGGGGGTAACAGTTACCTTGTTGGAGGGGACGGCCATGTGTTGCCGATAACTGCTTCCCATTGGGAATATGTATTCGGATTCCAGAACAGCGGTCTTCCGGTGCCAGTGAAGGAGTATGATCTTCCTCCAGGCACCCTTAAAGCGATGGCCCTCAAGTATGGTGAAAAGAATACATCAACCTCAAAGAGCACAATAATCATAGCAAAATTTGTAAAGGAATTGACAGGGCCGGTTGACAATGAAGGAAAGATAAAGCCCCTGGCTAATCAGCGTGATAGGGCCTCGTTCATGGAAAATTTCATGATTGTGTTGCTGGGGCAGATTTTATGTCCTTCTACCGATGGGGGTAACATGTCTTTAAAATTGCTAGGTGCAGTTTCCGTGGCAAAGAATGCATCACTGTACAATTGGTGTGAGTTTTGTCACACATGGCTGTTAGACTACGGAGACGCCTGTCAGCGGAAGATAGACCATCAGGAGTATGCCGCTTGGACTGGTGGTTGTGTGTTGTTTTTGCTGGTGCGTCTATCTTACTGAAATATTTAATGTTTTAAATTATATAAAAGGTTAATACTGTTATTGTTGTGGTGTTAGTATCGTGTCTTATATTACAGTGCCTTACGTGAAATTGGATTTGTTTTACAGATTTTCTACCTAGACCATTTATGCAGGCATCCTGTGAGATGGGATGAGTTCCCCAGGATCAAAGTCTGGACACAGGAGGAAGTGGATGAGGCGAAGAATCGGGATAGGAAAGTGAGTGAAGATTATGGAAGGATTACGGTGGGTAACTGTTTGTTAGTCGGTCGTATTTGTCATATTAAATTTTGTATTATCTAATCTGACTGAAATCTATTCCTTTTATAATCTTTCCAGACTGTTGATGTTGTGTACGGGGATCCTCATCCCCTTTACGGCAGGGAGGGTAGACGGTCTCCCGCAGTAGAGGTTGCTGAGATGGTAGCACAAATGACTTCTCCAGAATGGAGACGCACCCTAGCTCAGGAGGTCACAGAGATGGTATGGGAAGTTAAACGCTTTCCTCAATTTTATGTTGATTGTTTGGTATCAAATATCAAATATTGATTGCTTGGTGTTAGTGATAAATAGGCATATATGTTTAACTAGTCAAAAATAGTACTCACCATGGTCTGGAGGAGTCATGTCTGTGTTTATGAATTAATTTACTTTTTTTCTGTTTAGGTTATGGGGCAGCTTGCTCCATTATTGCAAGATCGCCTGGGCGTATCCCGTGGGGGAGGGGTCATTGAAAGAGGAATGAGGTCATATCATGCTAGCGATCATTTGACGATAGAAGTTGATGGTGTGGCTATGCCGGTGGACAAGTCTGTCAATAAGGTGCTTCCAGAGTTGGATGGCGATGACGATCCCGATGTGGAGTTGCAACCGTCTGATGGGGGACGTGTATTTGTGGGCCCTCATGGGAGTGTGCCAGTTATGAATCCCCTAGACCCGGTCAGCCACGGTGATGTACCTTTGGTCCACACTGCTGATGATGTTGGTGTAGTAGCAACTGAGCCAGAAACAAGCAAGCAGCCGGTCGACACGACACATCAGCACGGACAGGTTCAAGCTGGTGACGGGCCACCTTCAGATGGAATGTCATCGGAGAAGGTGGGACAGCTGGGTGTAGGTGAAGACGAAGAGGACGATGAAGACAATGGTGAGGAGAATGTTGAGGAGCCGGAAGAGGAGGATGGTGGCGTCAAGGATGGGGGGCCGAATAACAGGGATGATGACGATGATGAGGGACCGGCTAATGGTCAGGTGCAAGGAACGGTTGCAACATCGCCCTTGGAGAACATCGCTCAAGAGAACTCCTCTGAAGATAAGAACAGTGAAGAGAACACCAGTCAAGATAACCCCACTGAAGGGAAGACCACTGATGAGAATCTCCAACCTGATGACCAAGAACGACCACGGGAGAAATTGATCCTAAGGATTCCGAGAACAAATCCGAAAACACGCAGTCGGCAGATGCGAGTTCGAATGACAAAACTTGAGAGTGACGTAGTAGCTTATGTGGAGTCATACAATCCTAAAGGGAAAGAGCAGTACGTTCTACAACTTTTACTCATGTAACACTAAAGTACGTTGTATACACTAATGTACGTTGTATATTTATGTAATGATAATCACTTGTATCTGTATTTTATGTTTGCAGGGGGGCCATGCCTATCGAGTGTGATGGTAATGATGCAAATCGGATGATGTGCTACTCGGTTGTGCGTCCTAGGGAGTACGTGCATTCCCATTACGTTCGGGCCGTTGCAAACATATACAACAGGGAATGGGCTCTGGAATACCCAATGAATTCTCGCAGAATCATGCTGGACTCCTCATTTGCGGTATGTTTTCCTAATATTCACCATTAATGAAATCAATAAAGTAAGCGTACGAGGTTGCTTAGTTATTGGTTGTTGTGCTTTACAGTATCAGAAATTAAAGACGAGGGAAACATATGCTGGTCTGTTGAAGAAGTGGTCCACCCCTCTCCAGAAGATTGTGTCAGCTGATATATCTGTGGTAAGTCTAATTAGTCTTTTTACTCCATGTTTAGATGTCCGATTACTCTGGTTTAATCATTCCGCATATAATAGTAATGGTAATATATGCCAACAACATGTGTCTGGCTATTTTCGGACTCATAACTGAGTGATGAGGCCGTATTTTAAGGATTTGGAAATAAGTTCCTACATGCCTTTTACGTTGAATGATTGCTCTCTATTTGGTCAGTTCGGGATCTGTCTTCTTTTTGCGGAACGTCCTTGTACAATTTGTTATTTTAGTTTTTGGTGTATTAATTGTCCGCGACACACAGGTATGCGATTTGTAAGAATTTGTAATTATCATGTCCAGGTCTATGTTCTAGTTGTGGACAACGGACATTGGTGGTGTGTTGCTTTTGCACTGAAAGACCAGAAGATATGGTTCATTGACAGTATGTATACTAATCCTGCTTCCGAGCATTCTGGGGATGTTAAAAAATTGGTATCTAATCATGTGATATGTAGTTTTTACTTAACCTGGTTTGGTGGGAGTTTAAGAATATTGAGTTCACTCATTTTATTGTACTAACATAATACGGTCTCCTCATTCCAGATAGCAGCTGTGGAGTACGTTCTACATTGGAGGGACACGCAGTATAATGCAGCTCTTGTTTGAAAGTTGAAGCAAATGCATACTTGGCCCTTGGACTCCATTAGCTTCCCTGACTACAACGACAAGTACTGTTTATGCTACCTTTTCATCGTCGAGTAACCACCTTATGTCTTACTGATATGTTTTGTTTGACTTTGTAGTCATGCGTGTGGAATAGTAATGCTTATGGCTATCCAGGAAAGTGCAAGGGCATTTACAAAGACGATGCAAGTGGTAAGTCCTCTACTACTGTAACTGTAAGTGCTATACCCCCACACTATAAACTTACAGTTGTCTTTTAAAACTTGTTTTGGGACAAGGGGACATCAATGTAGCTCGGAAGGCACTGTTTTTGTCTCACTTGAATTCAGATTTCAACTCCTGCCGCCCGCTGCTTCCCCAAATCGTTGCAACCCACTGCCCAGTTCGTTGATGTTTGGTTGTGCTTCATCTGCTAACGTTTAGGGTTTTAACCGAAAAACAATTGAACACTTATCTGGTCATTTTTTGAAATGTGATTAACGCGTGAACTAAATCATAGTTGTTGTCTGTAATACCCCATATTTTTAGGCATTTTATTAATCATTTTATGCATTTTTTTTAATATATATTTAATATTAAATTATTTTGGAGGGAAAAATATTCAAATATTTTGGAGGGAAAATATTCAAATGTGAATATTATTTTCAAAACTGAATTAAATTATATTTTTCATATTTTATTAATTCCTAATTCTATTAGGAATCAATTTTGGAGAAAAAGATTTTTAATCAACTTAAAATTATTTTATAAATCCGAAAATTATGTTTGGTATTTTATAAAATCAGTTTTATATTATTTATATTTATGAGAATATATTTCGGATTTTTTTTGGAAAAATAAGATAATTCTATTTAAAATTGGATTTAAAGAGTTTTACCAATTCAAAATTCCCTAAAAATCCGAATTCTTTGAGATAAATTCTGAAAATTTCAGGATAAATCTTAATTAATTATTAAGCCTCTGTTTAAAATTTCGTGATTTTATCTTTTGTATTTCTATTTTAAACGATTTTACTCTAAACCGAATATCACCAAAATCATGACTAGATTCAGAATCCTATCACAACTCAAACACCAACCACGGCCATACCCCTTAGGGTTCCATTCTAACCCTAACCCTAATCCTATACCTATAAATACCCCCTACTTTATTCATCATCCCTCACACCAAAAGTTGAGAGCTTTCCCAAGCCCGCTCTTAAACTTCTTCTCCCTCTTTGGCTCTAAACCTTCTTACCTAAAACCCTTATACAACCACCACGACACCTCCGTCGTGCACTCCTTGCCGCCGACGTCTACCTTTTGGTGTCGTGACTTCCACACCCCAATTATTTTCAAATCCTTCTCTTTTACGGCCAGTTTTTACTATTTAAACTCTTCTAAATTAATGCCGTAATTTTTAAAAGTGTATTTTTAAACCATGAGTTCGAAATTTTGATTTATAATACTGTTATTATGCATTCATAAATCATGAATTAAATTTAAGTCCATTAGATTTATTTTTATTAATTTAATTGTTTAACCATGAATTAGTTAGGGTTTTATTTATTAATTGTTAGGAACTCGTGAGTGATCCGTAGCAGGATCATACTAATCTTTGTGTGAGGTGTTATTTAATCAAGGTACGTGTATGTGGCTAGATTATTATATGAATGATATCTATGTATGGTTTGATTATTAACTTCAAATTATGAATTGTTTTCAAATTGAAAATTGTGAATTATTGATATTGGATTGTTTCTTGATTTGTGAAAATTGTTTGAGAATTTTTGAAAGGTTAAATATTTTTCTTGATTTTAATATGATGATGGATTTTTTCAAGTGGTGTTTGAAATAGTTTGTTTGGTTTTGATGAGTAATAAATCTTTATTTCAAAATACGTTTTTTTCTTCAAAAATAAATAAATAAATTGTTTTCGTAACATTAGTTGCGATTTATGTGAATTTTTGTGCATAATGGTTTACTTAATATTTATGTACTTGGAAGGAGTTTAGTGACAATTTTAACCTTCTAATAATGACGAGTTTCCTTTATTTGGAATTGGTCGAGATATTTTTTTTTCTCTTTATGGAATTTGGTGAAAATTGTAAATTGTCTTGTACTTTGTTATGATTTTGATGTACTGAAGTGTTGCAATATTCTAATTGCATTATTTTTTGAAATTAGGTTTTAGTTGCAAATTTTCTATTAATACACCTTTATCTAGGCAAGATGGTGAGAGGGATAATCCGTAATCGGGGAAGGAAGAGATCATGGAAAGTCGGAACGACGATTAGGCGCCTAACCGAAATAGCTCAAAACTTGACTCAAGCTATGACAACTCAGGATACTCGCAAGAGTAATATTGAAAACTTTGGTGATGTATTTAAGAAAGTAGCAGCTAGTAAACCACCTACCTATGTTGGAAAGGAAGACCCTACAAGCCTAGAAAATTGGATTAGAGAGTTTGACAAACTATTTGATGCTATCAATTGCCCAGAGGATCTAAAAATAAAAAATGTTGTGTACTATCTAAGGGAAGAAGCTGACCTATGGTGGTCACAACGAAAGAAAGACTTAATGGCCAAACCTGATTTTGATTGGGAAACCATGAAAGAAGCTTTGAGAGCTAAGGTTTACCCTCCCTACCTAAAGAAGCAGAAATGCCTAGAATTTACAAACCTTAGAATGGGCACCATGACTGTGAATGAGTATTACACCAAGTTCATAGAGCTAATGAGGTTTACACCTGAAATAGTCCCAACTGAAGCCATAAAAGCTCAAAGGTTTGAGTAAGGGTTAACCTTGACTTTGCAAGGGAAGCTTGGGGGAGTTAACTTTGAATCCTTAGATGATGTTTATGGACGTGCAGCTCACCTGTATGGGATTAAAGGAAGAGAGCTTGAAGGAAATTCTGGTGAAAAGAGGAAGGGAAATGGAAACTTCCAAGGGAATGAGAAGAAACCTAAGCTGGATGGGATTTTAACCATGGAAAGAGGGAAGGGAAT
The DNA here is from genome assembly GCF_020520425.1 of Spinacia oleracea. Taxonomy (NCBI): domain Eukaryota; kingdom Viridiplantae; phylum Streptophyta; class Magnoliopsida; order Caryophyllales; family Amaranthaceae; genus Spinacia; species Spinacia oleracea. The sequence goes on along the minus strand of NC_079492.1, from coordinate 5,569,388 downwards.
TTTAACCAAAATAGGAAAGAGAATCGCAATATCACCCAAAAATGGAAGGGAAATTATGAAAATGGAAGTAACGGGAACGAGGATAAGCCTAAAAGGAACTACTTTTGTAAAAAGTGTGAGAATAATCATCCAGGAAAAGATTGTGAGGGAAACCTAGTTACTTGTTATTTCTGTAAGAAGCAAGGGCATCGTGAGTTTGAATGCTACAAGAAAGCATTTGGGGAATCAACATATAACCTAGGCCATAATGGGAAAAAATTCACACTCAAATCAACAAGGATTAAGCCAGCAGGATGGAATCAACAACACCAAACCTAGAGTTGGGAATAACGCCACCCAATTGAAGGGACAATTGTTCGTTATGAATCATCGTGAAGCTGAAAACGCGTATGAATTAGAAGCTGGTACTTTTTCTATTTATGATCTACTTGCTAGCTAAACTTTTATTGTAATAGTAGGGCATCACATTCATTCAAAGAGTTTCAGTTTTCAAAATTTAATAGGCGAGTTACGGGGTCGTAACTTTCTTTTTAAGGGGGGTAGAATGCGATAGAGTTTCGCGCTTTTACCCATTTTTAGTGTGATTTTGTAAAGTTTTAGCAAATTTGGTCTATTTTATGCATGTGCATTAGCATGTTCTTCTTTCTAAAAGAGTCGATAAAGTTGAGATATTTCCGTTTTCAGAATATTAGTGTGGTATTTTGTCCTAAGTTTCGGGACGAAACTTCTTTTAAGGGGGGTAGACTGTAATACCCCATATTTTTAGGCATTTTATTAATCATTTTATGCATTTTTTTTAATATATATTTAATATTAAATTATTTTGGAGGGAAAAATATTCAAATATTTTGGAGGGAAAATATTCAAATGTGAATATTATTTTCAAAACTGAATTAAATTATATTTTTCATATTTTATTAATTCCTAATTCTATTAGGAATCAATTTTGGAGAAAAAGAGTTTTAATCAACTTAAAATTATTTTATAAATCCGAAAATTATGTTTGGTATTTTATAAAATCAGTTTTATATTATTTATATTTATGAGAATATATTTCGGAATTTTTTTGGAAAAATAAGATAATTCTATTTAAAATTGGATTTAAGTAGTTTTACCAATTCAAAATTCCCTAAAAATCCGAATTCTTTGAGATAAATTCTGATAATTTCAGGATAAATCTTAATTAATTATTCAAGCCTCTGTTTAAAATTTCGTGATTTTATCTTTTGTATTTCTATTTTAAACGATTTTACTCTAAACCGAATATCACCAAAATCATGACTAGATTCAGAATCCTATCACAACTCAAACACCAACCACGGCCATACCCCTTAGGGTTCCATTCTAACCCTAACCCTAATCCTATACCTATAAATACCCCCTACTTTATTCATCATCCCTCACACCAAAAGTTGAGAGCTTTCCCAAGCCCGCTCTTAAACTTCTTCTCCCTCTTTGGCTCTAAACCTTCTTACCTAAAACCCTTATACAACCACCACGACACCCCCGTCGTGCACTCCTTGCCGCCGACGTCTACCTTTTGGTGTCGTGACTTCCACACCCCAATTATTTTCAAATCCTTCTCTTTTACGGCCAGTTTTTACTATTTAAACTCTTCTAAATTAATGCCGTAATTTTTAAAAGTGTATTTTTAAACCATGAGTTCGAAATTTTGATTTATAATACTGTTATTATGCATTCATAAATCATGAATTAAATTTAAGTCCATTATATTTATTTTTATTAATTTAATTTTTTAACCATGAATTAATTAGGGTTTTATTTATTAATTGTTAGGAACTCGTGAGTGATCCGTAGCAGGATCATACTAATCTTTGTGTGAGGTGTTATTTAATCAAGGTACGTGTATGTGGCTAGATTATTATATGAATGATATCTATGTATGGTTTGATTATTAACTTCAAATTATGAATTGTTTTCAAATTGAAAATTGTGAATTATTGATATTGAATTGTTTCTTGATTTGTGAAAATTGTTTGAGAATTTTTGAAAGGTTAAATATTTTTCTTGATTTTAATATGATGATGGATTTGTTCAAGTGGTGTTTGAAATAGTTTGTTTGGTTTTGATGAGTTATAAATCTTTATTTCAAAATACGTTGTTTTCTTTAAAAATAAATTTGATTAAATAAAAGGAGGATTGTTGGTTGGTTTATCATATGGTTGGAACTGGATGGTCTTTCATGACATTATTGTACTTTTATAAAGTCTCAAGGTGGAATGGATTTCATGGAACTTTTATGTTCATACGCATCACTTGTTGTGTAAGTCGAGGGTCACTTGTTGACTATTATTTGGTTAGTACCCCAATGTATAGATTTGTGATGGAATACTAGCTTGGGAGTGTGCACATTTAGTAAGGAAGGGGAGATAAGAAGAGGTGTTTGATTTTCATATTCTAATTGGAATCTATTTTGGAAAGTTTCTACTTTTGGAATATTGTTACATTTGGAAAGTTTATATATTTGGAATATTTCTTTTTGTGGAATGTTTCTACTTTTGGAAAGTTTCTATTTTGGAAATCTTAATTCTTGAAATGCTTATACTTTTGAAAAGTTACTATTTATGGAAAGTTACTAATTTTAGAAAATGAATCTTCTATGATTTCAATTAAGCAAGTTTGAATTAAATGGTTTGTGAAAGTATGTTCAACTATATATAAATATTTTACATGTCTTGCATATATTTGTACTTAGCTTTTGCTAACCCGTATTTCCTATTTGTTTTGGCTTGGCCCTGTTCACCTTTTGGTGAGCAGTTTTCAGGAATTTGATGTGATGATGTGACATGCTTGCATACGGGATTAATGGAGAGTTCACTAGTTAGGATTTATTTTTCTAAGTTGGTTTCATTTGTGAGTTAAGATTTTAGTATTTAAATTTCAAGGGTTTATCGAATATACACTATTATTATTTCAATTATTATTCAATAAAGAAAAGTATTTGAGTTATTCCGCTGCATTAGTTGAGTTAATTAGCCTTTAACGTAATCACGTGGCGGTAATACTCCTAAGTTTCTCTCAAGATTGGTTTTATTTAATTAAATGTTGTTTTTAAAAAAGAGATAAATTTGGGGGCGTTACATTGTCTTTTGATACTCACATTATTCCTAGGAGATGGGATACATTGCTTGCAGGTATGTTTATGAGTTGTATTAGCAATATTTGACGTTTTTTAAGTTATGTGGTATGCTTTGTATCGTGCATTAAAGATCGACAATACGAGTTTGGTACATGTTGTGGTACATAATAGGTTGTTTGGTACCGTTATTAGGAAGGTTGGGGTACAATCTACGAGTTTGGTACAACCTGAAATTGAAGGAAATAATTCCCTTGGTCCAAGTATGCATTCAATGTTAAGTCTAATAAATGCGGTTCAGTATTAATTAACAAGTTAATAATTCAGTGAGATCAAGTGAGCTGAATGCCTAGCTAGAGGCCGCTTCAGTTCAAGTGGAATTAATGATATTAATCCACAGCTTACTCTTGACTGAACCCGTAGGGTCACACAAATAGTACGTAAACGGATCAAGTATTTAATGGCATTAAATACTCCATCTATGGATATTCGGAATCGACGGATCTTGGTTTCAGTGGGAGCTGAGATCGTCACAGGCAAGAAATGAATACTCCGGAAACGATGATATTGCCGGAAACGGAAATATGGATCGTATCGGAAATATAAATATTATCCAAGTCGTAGATGTTGCCGGAAACGGAAACATGGTACGTATCGGAAAATATTATCGGAAATGGAAATATTGCCGGAATCGGAAATATTGCCGGAAACGGAAATATTGTCAGAAACGAAAATATTATCGGAATCGGAAAATAATTCCGGAAACGGAAATATTAAATATTTGTTCGAAACGGAAATTAAATCCGGAATCGGAAATACTAAATATTGTTCGTATCGGAAATAAATTCCGGAATCGGGAATTTAATCGAAAGCGTATCGTACGAATTAGCATCGGACGAGGCTCGCTAGACGAAGGCCCAACACGAAGCCAGGCCATCACCCAGCAAGCCACACGCATCACCAACACACGCCAAAGCCTCGACCAGGCCCAGCGCAAGCCAGGCCCAGCCGAAGCCATGGGCGCGCGCGGACAGTAGCATGGGCCGAGCGCTGTGCGCTCAGCGTGGGCCGCAAGGCCTGCGCGGGTGTACGGTGCTCGTGCGATGCTCGTGTGCGAATCCTAAAGCTATCGGGATTCGATAAAAGATTAAATCCTAAACCTATTAGATAAAGTTTATTTAAATAGAGTCCTAGCAGGATTCTAATTAAATAAATTAGTATCCTAATAGGATTCCAATTCCTTTTCCATACCTCTATAAATAAGGGCCTAGGGTCATTATTTATACATAACTTTTCAAGTATTCAAAGCTAGGATTTTTAAGCAGAAAAATCAGCCATATCTCTTGCCCATTTAGCCGAAAATAAGTAGTACCTTAAGGGCGATTCTAGTTGGTCAATCTTAAGGTGGATCCGGACGTGCTGTGGACTATCTACGGAGGGACGACACTTGGAGTCCTAAAGACTTGTTCTTGTTCGGTTCGGGCGCAGCTAGGGAAGGCACGCAACAAAGAGCATGCATCTAAACTATGCTAAATGATTATGTGTAAATAATATGTTTTCCTGGCTTTATGGTTTTTCCGCATGATTTATGAATTGTCATATGTATCATAACCTAACAGTGGTATCACGAGCCTCTTATTATTTTCATAATCTAAATTGCATGAACATGGTTAAATATTACAAATTTGCAAGAATTAAAAGGGGTAATTAATTTTCGTAATTGTTAATTAATTGCAAATTGCGTTTATTTAATTATACGAACGCAGTTTTTCGGCAGTTTCTTCGTTACTCATCCAAATCGAGTGATTTTTGTGTCAATTCCGCATGTAAAAGGCATTCTAAAATTTTGACAAAAATTGTTAATTAATTTTCGAAAAACTGCGTACGTATAATTAAATAAACGCAGTTTGCAATTAATTAACAATTACGAAAATTAATTACCCTGCGTATGTAAAAGGCATACTATTTGTGTCAATAATGCCCTTGGTCCAAGTATGCATTCTATGATAAGTCTAATAAATGCGGTTCAGTATTAATTAACAAGTTAATAATTCAGTGAGATCAAGTGAGCTGAATGCCTAGCTAGAGGCCGCTTCAGTTCAAGTGGAATTAATGATATTAATCCACAGCTTACTCTTGACTGAACCCGTAGGGTCACACAAATAGTACGTAAACGGATCAAGTATTTAATGGCATTAAATACTCCATCTATGAATATTCGGAATCGACGGATCTTGGTTTCAGTGGGAGCTGAGATCGTCACAGGCAAGAAATGAATACTCCGGAAACGATGATATTACCGGAAACGGAAATATGGATCGTATCGGAAATATAAATATTATCCAAGTCGTAGATGTTGCCGGAAACGGAAACATGGTACGTATCGGAAAATATTATCGGAAATGAAAATATTGCCAGAATCGGAAATATTGCCGGAAACGGAAATATTGTCAGAATCGGAAATATTATCGGAATCGGAAAATAATTCCGGAAACGGAAATATTAAATATTTGTTCGAAACGGAAATTAATTCCGGAATCGGAAATATTAAATATTGTTCGTATCGGAAATGAATTCCGGAATCGGAAATTTAATCGGAAGCGTATCGTACGAATAAGCATCGTACGAGGCCTGCAGGACGAGGGCCCAGCACGAAGCCAGGCCATCGCCCAGCAAGCCAAGCGCGCCACACGAACAGCCAAGGCCACGCCAGGCCCAGCGCAAGGCCAGGCCCAGCAGGCCGTGGCAACGCGCAGGAGCTACGTGGGCTTGTAGCTCGCGTAGGCCTCGCTGCGTGGGCTGCTGCTCGCACGCACGCGCATGGGCGGCCCATCGTGGCTGCCGTGTGTGTGTGCGAAAGTGTTTGTGTTCATGCACGATTCCTAAAACATGCAGAGTTCGGTTAATGATTAAATTCCTAATTCTATTTGATAAATTAATTAATTAGAGTTCTTGTAGGATTCTAGGTTTAATTAATTTGTATCTGAATAGGATTCCAATTCCCTTTCCATACCCCTATAAATATGTGGCCTGGGTTCACAATTTATAATGAGTTTAAAAGTATTCAAAGTGAGTTTTTGAGAGAAAAATTCAATCACACATCTTGCTCAAAAGTGCCGAAAATTCTAGTACCTTAAGGGCGATTCTAGTTGGTCAATCTTAAGGCGGATCCGGACGTGCTGTGGACTATCTACGGAGGGACGACACTTGGAGTCCTAAAGACTTGTTCTTGTTCGGTTCGGGCGCAGCTAGGGAAGGCACGCAACAAAGATTATGCATCTAAATTATGCTATATGATTATGTGTAAATAATATGTAATCCTGGGTTAATGGTTGTTTCCGCATGATTTATGTAATATCATATGTATCATAACCTAACAGTGGTATCACGAGCCCCTTATTATTTTCATAATCTAATTTGCATAAACATGGTTAAATATTACAAATTTGCAAGAATTAAAAGGGATGATTAATTTTCGTAATTGTTAATTAATTGCAAATTGCGTTTATTTAATTATACGTACGCAGTTTTTCGGCAGTTTCTTCGTTACTCATCCAAATCGAGTGATTTTTGTGTCAATTCCGCATTTAAAAGGCATTCTAAAATTTTGACAAAAGTAGTTTTTTTCTGCCGAACCCAGAATTCTCAAATTCGAAGCCTAACTATGACTTTTCGAAGGTTTTAGTTTTTCGAATGCAAAATTTCGTAAATTTAAGATGTTAAATTAAATATTTGCGATTCTTGTTGATAAATCTTGAATTTTTGATTGACCTACTGTATATGTTTAACAAGTTTGAATGCCTAGCCTTGTTAATTATGCAATCTAATTTGTAATTATGATTAATTTGTTGAAAATTAGAATAATTTAGAATTAATTTGATTTTCATAATTAATTATAATTTAATTAGAAACCTATGATTAAAAACCACCATAAAAATTGTAAATTTATGATAAATTTTAAATTTTTATGACCTAGACTTGAATCCATAACAATCGGAAATCAATTGAATAATAAATTTTCGATTTTTCGCCCTAAAATTATGAAATTAATGTTATTTATTAATTTGTCATTAATTTTAAATATAAATTTTAAATTTTTATGCGATTCGTTCATAAAACTTGCACGCACAAAGCAATGGACGCTTCGTGTTACCCTTAAGGGGTGTTGTATAGTGCGGGCATGCGACGACGAGCAAGGGAGCTCGTCGCCCGTGCGGCACGAATGCAATGAGCAAGGGCGTAGTGCACGAGCACAAGGCAGCAGCCCTGCCTTGTGTCTTGGGCCACGAGCTATGAACAAATGGGCATGGGCGAAAGGCAAGCCAAGGCAGTCGCGTGTGGGCAGCAAGCGAGCTGCGCCACAACGCGCACTGCCTCGCGCAAGAGCGCGCAGCCTCGCACGCAGCGAGCGCAAGCTCGCGTGCCACGAGCGCTGCGCCCAGCATTGCTCGCGCGCACAGCGAGCGATGTCGCGCGCCCAGCGAGTGATGGCTCGCGCGCACAGCGAGCGCTGGCGAGCGCGCACTGCGAGCGATGGCTCGCGTGCGACGAGCGCTGGCGCGCGCGCAACAAGCACCACAGCGTGCGATGGCTTGCGATGGAGATGCAGCAGCTATGCGACGAGCGCATGGGCTGCGCGCACATGGCCAGCAATGGCTGTGTGCGTGCGGCCCATGGGCGTGCAATGCGTAGGGTGTTTGCGTTACGATTAGATCGTTTTGAATGTTTAATTTGAAAATTTCAGTTCACGTAGTTTTAATTAATTTTAAAATTAATAATTTAAATTATTTTCTTGGATTTTAATTTTGAATATTGTAATTATAATAAATGTTATTTATTCTAATTATTTTACTAAAATTAAAATCATGAATTAATTTAAATAACGACTGAAATTAAATTAAACTTTTTGGATTCAATTATAAATTTATATGAGCTTTAAATTTTAATTTGTATGTTTCCGGTTAGACTAGAAATACATTTTTATGTTTAAAATTAGTAAAGCATATGAATTTATTGGTTTAAGTGGGAGCGCTTTTTAGTCATAAACTCTTGATTAGGTCTACAAATCCTTAAGGTTAAAACAACTTGATTAGAATTAATAAGGACTGAATAATTGGTAGATTATTGGTGCCCTTGATTAATTGCTGCAAATATTTACGTGATGCATAATGTGTTTTACTAACCAGCTATGTGGGCCATTCATGATAATGAATGGGTGAATGGTATATATTGTATATGTACTGTTTTGCAGGTTATGAAGTGACTAGTATGGCCCAAATAGGATAGAAAATATGGTCTGCGTACCATTAATTTGAATGTAATTGGTCTAAAGTACCAAAGTTATTTTTCAATTCAAATATGGTCTGCGAACCATCAAATAGTTGTAATTAGTTATAGCTTATCCTATTTGAAGAAAATGGTGCCTCCCACGGAGATTTTCAAGACGGACTTTGAAGTCAAAGCTTCAAGATGAAGTCGGGCCATACTAGATCACATTTATCTTATGCATGTTTTAAGTTATATATTGCTTTTAAATATGTCTTAAAATGCATGAGATCAAAAGCTTGATTATGTTGCATGATTAAGGATTTTAGTTCACTTAAAATCTAACCAACATAGTAAGAGCCTTAAGTTCCAAACTTAAAAATTGAGTTAAAAGGTGCCATGCCAAAATATACACTTGCTTGGATATCCTTTACATCAATCTAGTAATAGTTTTCGCTCAGCGAGGTGTTACTTATTGGTCCTAAAGGGGCAAGGTACACAAATAATTGTGAGTACATGTTAGTTTTGGTGAAACTCAACGATATAAGTAAGGAGTCCTTTTATGTCGTGGAAAAATCGATAGGTTTACCTAATAAGTTCTTAGACGTACCTATCAACCAAGAATAGTTTCTAGACTATTAGCAAAAGGCTTTTGCTTACCTAAGATGTTCTAGGATTAAGTCGACAAACTGTGCTTAGTTCTTCAATGATTTTAGGATCTTGGAATCATTTTATTCACACTTGCCGGAACACATAACTTGAATAAAATGCTTAATAAACATTGAATTATGCATGTATGCTAGAATTTAAGTTTATTAAGAGAAACTGTGAATGGTTATTTATTTGTTTATTCTTTTCAATTGTAGTTTTTAATATGGCAAACAACAATTTATTCAACATTCGATCAATTCTCGAAAAGGAGAAGTTGAACGGGAAAAACTTCCTTGACTGGCAAAGGAACTTGCAAATAGTTCTTATGCAGGAAGAAAAGGAGTATGTCCTAGATGAGGCGATGCCCGAAGCTGCAGGCGACGGGGTCACTCAGGCAGCCCTCAATCGTTGGATTGATGCCAACAAGGATGTGAAATGTCTAATGCTCTCCACCATGAGTGCGGATCTGCAGAAAACGTTCATCAACTCAGATGCTTTCACAATCATCAGTGAGTTGAAGAACATGTTCCAAGATCTGGCTCGAGTCGAAAGATTCGAGACTCATAGGCAAATTCTTGAGACCAAGCTTAAGAAAGGCGAGCCCGTAAGTCCACATGTTCTCAAAATGATTGGACTCATTGAGAATATGAGTCGGCTGGATCAGCAATTTTCTCAGGAAATGGCTATAGACACCATCCTCCATTCTCTTCATAGCGGGTATGATCAGTTCAAACTGAACTACAGTATGAATAATCTGGACAAAACGCTCACTGAGCTTCACGGTATGCTGAAGACCGCTGAAAAGACGCTCAAAAATGATAAGCAGGATGTGCTTATGGTGCGTGGGGGCAAGTTCAAGAAATCTGGAAAGAAGAGGAATGCTAAGAAAGGTGGCAACAAGGCCAGCCCAACTAAGCAAACTGGCGCCAAATCTGTAAAGAGGAAGGTCAGTCAACCCACTTCTGAATCCGAATGCTTCTACTGCAAGAAGAAGGGGCATTGGAAGAGAGATTGCTTGAAGCTAAAGGAAGATCAGAAGAACGGAACAGTCGTTCCATCTTCAGGTATTTTCGTTATAGACTGTATACTTGCTAATTCAACTTCTTGGGTATTAGATACAGGTTGTGGCTCACACTTATGTTCCAATCCACAGGGACTAAGAAGAAGTAGAAAGTTAAGCAAGGGTGAAGTCGACCTACGAGTGGGAAATGGAGCACGGATTGCTGCATTAGCTGTAGGAACTTACTATTTGTCGTTGCCCTCCGGGCTAGTTTTGGAACTGGAAGAATGTTTCCATGTTCCAAGTCTTACTAAAAACATCATTTCAGTTTCTTGCTTTGATGCTAAGGGATTTTCCTTTTTAATAAAAGACAATAGTTGTTCGTTTTATTTTAAAGAGATGTTTTATGGATCTGCTAGATTAGTCAATGGACTTTATTTATTAGATCACGACAAACAAGTATATAACATAAATACCAAAAAGGCCAAAAAGGATGATTCAGATCTGTAACGCCCCGACCTCTAATTCACTTGTTAAGGAATACTTAGCAGCGGAAACATCCTAATTCGGTCGGGACATTACTGCCGTAACTCCCTCTTGGGAATTACAAGGCAACTATCAATCATAAGCTATTAAACTCAAAAATTCACATAATCATCCTTCTCAATTCCTTAATCAAAGTACATAACTTAATCTCGAATCTTTACTGAAACTTGATACAACTTAACATTAACTTAGGTGAACTTGGTAATAGTGAAATCCTCGCCACTACTCGTTCCCGTGGTCCCCAGCAGTACCTAAAACGGAAAACAAAACGGTGAGCCGAAGACTCAGTAACAAGTTACCCTAGCATCGTAACATCATTTCAATTCATTTTATTTAATAAACAGGGAGAATAGAATATAGTAAAACATTTAATAAATCAATATTTCAGAAGCATCATTTCGAACATCATTTCAGGAACATTATTTCAGGAACATTATTTCACTAATCTTTTTCCTTTTAACAGTATTATTCTGGTCGTTAGGACTTTACAGGAAACATGGTAGGACGTCTCCTACGAACAGGGGAAGCCAGTGCTTCATAACAGGGGGAGCCAGTGCTCCATAACAGGGGAAGCCAGTGCTTCTTATCAGGGGGAACCTTGGTTCCATTTCAGGGGAAGCCAGTGCTTCTTATCAGGGGGAGCCTGGGCTCCATATCAGGGGAACTTGACCAGTTCTTACACTTTTCTTTATCATGTTTACATTTCTTTTAATGGGACATTAATCAGGAAAATCTCATTCATTCAGGGTGGTTCAATAAAACCATTAAATCTCGTTATTTCATAAAATCATTACTTTCAGGAATAATAAGTCATTAAATCAATACTTTGCATAAAGCTGCATTATCGTAAATCAATTCAATCAAAACATACTTGTAATCCCGCAAATCATAAAACATCATTATAAAACATCAATCATTCATAACATCATTCGTACATAAATACATTTTGAAGGGATTGCGGGTACTAGCAATAACCGTTACCTCAACCGTAGTTTTTATACTCCCTGTCTGATGGATCGTCCTTCCTGAGTTCCGAGTTCGATTTCTTTCAAGGTATCAAATTATTGAATTAGTTATTAAAATGATAAGTAATCTAAAATCGATATTTTTATAAATAATAAGTTTATAAATAATGATTTTAAAACATAATTCCATAATTTAATAGAAATATTATTAAATTAGATTTATGTCAAAATACATTTATATATATATATATATATATATATATATATATATATATATATATATATATATATATATATATATATATATATATATATATATATATATATAATTATTAAAATTCATAATATTATAACAAAGGTTAAAGTGTTTAACTAAAATTTCTTTCATAAAACATTAATATTGTATGAAAACAAATAGGTAAAATCTGAAAATGAAATAAGGGCATAAGGCTCACCTAACAAAAACTTGGGCCAGAATTTAGATTTTGGAAGGAGCCCAAAGTTCCAAAATGGAACTTAGTTCCTGGAACGTGAAGCAGGCAAGGGCGCAAGGCCAAGAAAAGAAAAGCAGAGGAGCAAGCACGACGGGGGAGGAGAAAAGAAGGAGATTAGGAGGCGGGTCTGTGCGGCTTGGGCGGCGGCAGAAAGCCGGCGGTAACGCCAGCATGGCGGCGCTGAGGTTGTGCAATCCGGCGAAGGAACAGGGAAGTCGTGTGGGGAGGGAGGCAGGGTGCAGCGAACCGCGAAGTCAGGGGTGGTCATGTGGTTGCGCGCAGTTTGCGCGGAGGAGAGCGAAGGAGAAAAGACGGTGAGGGTGGCCGGTGAGTGGTGGTGTGGCACGGTGGTACAGCAGGAGGAAAAATAAAGGCAGGGGAGTGCGGCCCGGTTCTGGTCGAAGGGAATGGAGGGAGTTGCAGTGGTGGTGGTCGACTGAAACAGCCGGAGGTGAGGCGAGGTGGTGGAAGTGGCACCGAGAGTTGGTGGTGGTTGGGGTGGTTTTTGAGTTTAATTTAAGAGGTAATTTAGAAACTAAAATCAAAATTTAAGATTGAAACTGATTTGATGGTTGTTTTTGCTTGAAATTTCGGTCTAATTGAACATCTATTTATAGGGATTAATGGGGTTGAATGACATAAGTGATGAGCTCCATTGAAGCTCAATTGGATGACAATTGTCAAGAGAAATCAGGAATATGGTGACTAAGGCATTAGAATTCAGATTAGTGTCATGAGATTGATGACTCAATTTGATATGAAATATGGTGATGACAGTTGGAAAGTGAACTTGGAAGTTCATGGCAAAAGATGCGTGAAGAAGAAGGAGGGGAAAAGAGAAAGTGATTTTTGGTTTCTTTGGTGAACAAGGGCATTTTGGTAAATAAGACATAATGGACAATATTCAGAATTTGCATTGCTAAAAATGAAAATGGAACAATGGCTTTGAGTAATATTGATTTCTAAAATGATTCTTTTATAAAGTGCTAATAAAATAAATTTATTTTTCGAATAAAATAAGAACGTTTTTATTAAAAGAAATCCGAAAATAATTAAAATTTACAAAGGGGTTTAAGCTCGTAAATATGAAATTAAATTATAAACTGGAAAATAAATCGTGTAGCAATATTAAAAATTCAAGCGAAATAAAGCTTCGTTAATTAAAATAAAGTTCGAATTTTTGATTTAAAACGATTTTAAGCTAAATAAAAATAATTAAGCATAATTAATCAAGTTTAAGAATTCGGGGTATTACATTCTTACCCCCTTAGAAAAAGTTTCGTCCTCGAAACTTGGAAATTAGATTTATAAAATGATTGTTGAAAATTGAAAACGCTTAAATTAAAGTACGATGTTTTATTTTAAAACCAAGATCTCACAATTTCAATTCTGACAATGTCTAGCTTTCATTCCGCCATCATCTTTTAGGACTCCGCTTCAACTCGAGACCTAGAATCGAAGAGTAAAGAGTACAAAAGGGGCAAAATTTATATATTGATCCTTAATCGTCATTAAGGTCAATTACATTCCGCCATCGTCCTTCGTATCTCCACTTTACTTCATAAAATAGGACCGAGGAGCAAAGAACATAAAAGGGGCAAACTTGTTAGCATAGACTATGCTCCCATGCATTTTACTTTGTGATATCTTGTTTGAAAATATTTTCTACTGAACAGTAATTTTATGCAAAATTATAATGCTGAAAATATATGTATTGTAATGAAAATAAATATTTGTCTACCAATTGCAATACTCAATAATTGTAAAAGTCATCTATTATATCAATTTCGTACTCTGAGCTCAGGAGAACTTCCATCGGAGGCGGCTTCCATGTATAACAATTAGACTACCAGTACAATCATGTCATGTCATCATAAACATAATCCATATCATAGAGACATAATTCATATGAACATTTCAAATTCAATATAAGCATAACATCTGACACACAAGCATGGTTGACCATAACGTAATCATTCATAGAAAACATAGTAATTCATACATCATATCGTTCGTGGGCGAATAATTAGAGATATTTCGCTTTCATTTTCCATTGGGCTTCTTTGTGGCAGGAAACTTATCGTTGACTTTCGTTATTCGATTCGTTTCGATTTCGATTTCCGATCTTTTCTTCTACGTCAAACAACTTCGTTGACTACGTTCGTTGCGGGGGTTTGAGTCCAATCGCGTGACTAGAAATATATCGTTAGACATATGACTTAGTTGCTTATCCTTAGGTCGAAAAATCTCATATTTTGCGAAGAATGCTAAGCCATCAAGCATGCCTTTATCATAAACAATCTAGCTTCTAGAAAACTTAGTTCATCCTACCTGGTTTTACAGACATGTCATTTCGTAGATTCCTTTTCTTAACTCCATTGCATTCCTCAATCATTCATAATTCTTTTCGAACTTCATAATATTCATTGATATTATCAACCTCATAGACAGACTAATTCTCGATAACTTATTTTGGTAAGATCCTTGAAACTTATATGCAAAACTCAATCTCATGCTTTCACCATAAATCATATTTTTCTCATAGCATTTCGCAAAACTTTAAATTCTTTCGCTTCGCTTTCTTTACGGAGATTATCAAGCATCCTTTCAGATAAATACATAAAACAATCCTTATAAGTTATGCGGAAAGGTAATATAAGAATCGATTTTAATCATAACTTCAATACTTTAATTGTTGATTCGCCACTTAGGAAATACAAACTCATGCTCTTTCGATACTCTATTATTCAATCTTTTGATAACTAATTCTTGATAACTTCTTTTGGTAAAATCCTCGAGATCTTATTCATGCTTCAACTCAAATGGGGTTCATAACATTCATGTATAACTTCTTAGCTTCCTTAATAAAGGCATATCAATCATTTTTCAGATACTAGACTTTTGTACTTATAAACTCCAAAACATTCATCGGAAAGGTAACCCAAGAATAACTTTTATTCATAACTTTAACACTTTAAACCTAGAATAACTTCACCTTAATTAGTGATCAACCACTCATGAAATACAACCTTATGCTCGTTTGATACTCTAACATTTATATCATCCTTAAAGATTTCATAACCATAAAAATTCCTCAAACAATTCATATCCACAAAATCTTTGAGTTTAAACCGTGCTTAACTTAACTTCTTCCAAGAAATCAGTAATGCTTAAACTTTTCCTAGCCTGTCTAGGGTAGGAAACTCATAACATGAAATCTATGGAAGTTCGGCTTCAAAGCGAGAAACAACTACGTTAAAATAATATCAATGTTGGCGTCATCTTTGTCTTTCATCATGTAAGCTCTTACATATGCCGTGATCGCATTGGATTATGATTAACCCTAGAATTGTTTCGTTCATGATTGGTCGAGGTTGACGAAATGCTCTTTCCCTCCACGTATTCGTTCCTACACGACATTAGTTTCTTATTCGCCAGGGCATTGCAAAGTCTCCAATAGTTGATCCATCTTGTTGGTCCATTCTTCAAATTCCATCGAATCGGCTTGCCGTCATAGATTGGTGGATTCCAGGGTGAAATTTTCTCAAATAGTGATGCATTTTTGTTCGATTTAGTTTTTCGAGAATATTTGACCGATTAGGTTGACATCGTACTTGCAGTTCCTAATCGTTTCATTAACTCCTCGTGGTCTTCTATAAATTGTTCGTCACAGGAATCATCATGGAAAACATCATTGTGGGCGACGTCATCGTGAATGTTGCGCTTTGTTGTGAGCATCGTTCGTGGCATCGTTGGTAAGTTCGATAATCGATATTTCGCATAACATATTCAATCAGAAAAACATACATAACAGGAGAAATGAATCCCTTTTATCCCGTGCGTTCCTACGCTCACACTCATTTCATTTTAACTTAACATGATTTTAACATATTCTTTTTAACTTATTCCTTAAAACTCTTTACTTAAAGCCTACTGAATTCTATTACGTGCAAAACCCGTAAGGTTTAGCACTTATGGTCCAGAACCTTTGCTCTGAATACCAAACTGTAACGCCCCGACCTCTAATTCACTTGTTAAGGAATACTTAGCAGCGGAAACATCCTAATTCGGTCGGGACATTACTGCCGTAACTCCCTCTTGGGAATTACAAGGCAACTATCAATCATAAGCTATTAAACTCAAAAATTCACATAATCATCCTTCTCAATTCCTTAATCAAAGTACATAACTTAATCTCGAATCTTTACTGAAACTTGATACAACTTAACATTAACTTAGGTGAACTTGGTAATAGTGAAATCCTCGCCACTACTCGTTCCCGTGGTCCCCAGCAGTACCTAAAACGGAAAACAAAACGGTGAGCCGAAGACTCAGTAACAAGTTACCCTAGCATCGTAACATCATTTCAATTCATTTTATTTAATAAACAGGGAGAATAGAATATAGTAAAACATTTAATAAATCAATATTTCAGAAGCATCATTTCGAACATCATTTCAGGAACATTATTTCAGGAACATTATTTCACTAATCTTTTTCCTTTTAACAGTATTATTCTGGTCGTTAGGACTTTACAGGAAACATGGTAGGACGTCTCCTACGAACAGGGGAAGCCAGTGCTTCATAACAGGGGGAGCCAGTGCTCCATAACAGGGGAAGCCAGTGCTTCTTATCAGGGGGAACCTTGGTTCCATTTCAGGGGAAGCCAGTGCTTCTTATCAGGGGGAGCCTGGGCTCCATATCAGGGGAACTTGACCAGTTCTTACACTTTTCTTTATCATGTTTACATTTCTTTTAATGGGACATTAATCAGGAAAATCTCATTCATTCAGGGTGGTTCAATAAAACCATTAAATCTCGTTATTTCATAAAATCATTACTTTCAGGAATAATAAGTCATTAAATCAATACTTTGCATAAAGCTGCATTATCGTAAATCAATTCAATCAAAACATACTTGTAATCCCGCAAATCATAAAACATCATTATAAAACATCAATCATTCATAACATCATTCGTACATAAATACATTTTGAAGGGATTGCGGGTACTAGCAATAACCGTTACCTCAACCGTAGTTTTTATACTCCCTGTCTGATGGATCGTCCTTCCTGAGTTCCGAGTTCGATTTCTTTCAAGGTATCAAATTATTGAATTAGTTATTAAAATGATAAGTAATCTAAAATCGATATTTTTATAAATAATAAGTTTATAAATAATGATTTTAAAACATAATTCCATAATTTAATAGAAATATTATTAAATTAGATTTATGTCAAAATACATTTATATATATATATATATATATATATATATATATATATATATATATATATATATATATATATATATATATATATATATATATATATATATATATATATATATATATATATATATATATATAATTATTAAAATTCATAATATTATAACAAAGGTTAAAGTGTTTAACTAAAATTTCTTTCATAAAACATTAATATTGTATGAAAACAAATAGGTAAAATCTGAAAATGAAATAAGGGCATAAGGCTCACCTAACAAAAACTTGGGCCAGAATTTAGATTTTGGAAGGAGCCCAAAGTTCCAAAATGGAACTTAGTTCCTGGAACGTGAAGCAGGCAAGGGCGCAAGGCCAAGAAAAGAAAAGCAGAGGAGCAAGCACGACGGGGGAGGAGAAAAGAAGGAGATTAGGAGGCGGGTCTGTGCGGCTTGGGCGGCGGCAGAAAGCCGGCGGTAACGCCAGCATGGCGGCGCTAAGGTTGTGCAATCCGGCGAAGGAACAGGGAAGTCGTGTGGGGAGGGAGGCAGGGTGCAGCGAACCGCGAAGTCAGGGGTGGTCATGTGGTTGCGCGCAGTTTGCGCGGAGGAGAGCGAAGGAGAAAAGACGGTGAGGGTGGCCGGTGAGTGGTGGTGTGGCACGGTGGTACAGCAGGAGGAAAAATAAAGGCAGGGGAGTGCGGCCCGGTTCTGGTCGAAGGGAATGGAGGGAGTTGCAGTGGTGGTGGTCGACTGAAACAGCCGGAGGTGAGGCGAGGTGGTGGAAGTGGCACCGAGAGTTGGTGGTGGTTGGGGTGGTTTTTGAGTTTAATTTAAGAGGTAATTTAGAAACTAAAATCAAAATTTAAGATTGAAACTGATTTGATGGTTGTTTTTGCTTGAAATTTCGGTCTAATTGAACATCTATTTATAGGGATTAATGGGGTTGAATGACATAAGTGATGAGCTCCATTGAAGCTCAATTGGATGACAATTGTCAAGAGAAATCAGGAATATGGTGACTAAGGCATTAGAATTCAGATTAGTGTCATGAGATTGATGACTCAATTTGATATGAAATATGGTGATGACAGTTGGAAAGTGAACTTGGAAGTTCATGGCAAAAGATGCGTGAAGAAGAAGGAGGGGAAAAGAGAAAGTGATTTTTGGTTTCTTTGGTGAACAAGGGCATTTTGGTAAATAAGACATAATGGACAATATTCAGAATTTGCATTGCTAAAAATGAAAATGGAACAATGGCTTTGAGTAATATTGATTTCTAAAATGATTCTTTTATAAAGTGCTAATAAAATAAATTTATTTTTCGAATAAAATAAGAACGTTTTTATTAAAAGAAATCCGAAAATAATTAAAATTTACAAAGGGGTTTAAGCTCGTAAATATGAAATTAAATTATAAACTGGAAAATAAATCGTGTAGCAATATTAAAAATTCAAGCGAAATAAAGCTTCGTTAATTAAAATAAAGTTCGAATTTTTGATTTAAAACGATTTTAAGCTAAATAAAAATAATTAAGCATAATTAATCAAGTTTAAGAATTCGGGGTATTACAAGATCTCACCTATCTGTGGCATTGTCGATTAGGCCATATAAACTTGAAACGCTTAGAAAGACTTCAAAAGGAAGGAATTCTAGAACCATTTGACTTAGAGGATTATGGTAAATGCGAATCATGTTTACTTGGCAAAATGACAAAGCAACCTTTCTCTAAAGTTGGAGAAAGAGCAAATGAACTATTGGGTTTAATCCATACAGATGTATGTGGACCAATGAGTACAAATGCTAGAGGTGGTTTCAGCTACTTTATCACTTTCACTGATGACTTCAGTAGGTATGGTTATGTCTACCTAATGAAGCATAAGTCTGAATCCTTTGACAAATTCAAGGAATTTCAGAGTGAAGTAGAGAATCAATTAGGCAAGAAGATTAAGGCACTGCGGTCTGATAGAGGCGGTGAATATCTGAGCTATGAATTTGATGACCATCTGAAAGAATGTGGAATTCTATCAGAGTTGACTCCTCCTGGAACACCACAATGGAATGGTGTGTCGGAACGGAGGAACAGAACCTTGCTAGACATGGTCAGGTCAATGATGGGTCAGGCCGAACTTCCATTAGAATTTTGGGGACATGCACTAAATACAGCTGCACTCACTATAAATAGAGCTCCGTCTAAAGCTGTCGAAAAGACTCCATACGAATTATGGTTTGGAAAGCCTCCAAATGTGTCTTTTCTTAAGATTTGGGGATGTGAAGTATACGTCAAACGATTAATTTCAGACAAACTTCATCCAAAATCTGACAAATGTATCCTTGTGGGCTATCCAAAGGAAACAAAGGGGTATTACTTCTACAATACATCTGAGAACAAGGTATTTGTTGCTCGAGATGGTGTATTTTTGGAGAAAGATCACATTTCCAAAATGACAAGTGGGAGAAAAGTAGACCTCGAAGAAATTCGAGTCGAAAAACAAACTCTAGAGAATGCTCAAGATGACATTCAGGATGAAACTCAGAGATCTTTAGAAGAATCTGGTAAGAATCATGGTCAATCTAGAAATGTTACCCCGCGTAGATCGCAAAGATATAGATCTCAACCGGAAAGGTACTTAGGTATTTTGACGAACGAGAGCTATGACGTTCTATTACTTGAAAGTGATGAACCTGCGACTTACAAACAAGCTATGACGAGCCCTAGCTCCAAGCAGTGGCAAGAAGCCATGCAATCTGAATTAGACTCCATGTCTGAAAACCAAGTATGGGATTTGGTCGATTTGCCAGATGGCTACCAAGCCATTGGAAGCAAATGGGTTTTCAAACTGAAAAAGGACAAGGATGGGAAACTTGAAGTTTTCAAAGCTAGATTGGTTGCAAAAGGTTACAGGCAAGTCCACGGTGTGGATTACGATGAAACTTTTTCACCAGTTGCAATGCTAAAGTCTATTCGGATAATGTTAGCAATCGCTGCATATTACGATTACGAAATATGGCAGATGGATGTCAAAACTGCTTTCTTAAACGGCGTTTTAACAGAAACTGTGTTTATGACACAGCCTGAAGGTTTTGAGGATCCAAAGAATGCTAAAAAGGTATGTAAGCTAAAGAAATTAATCTACGGATTGAAGCAGGCATCCAGGAGCTGGAATATACGTTTTGATGAAGCAGTCAGTGACTTTGGTTTTATCAAGAACGCAGACGAATCTTGTGTATACAAGAAGGTCAGTGGGAGCAAAATTTCTTTCCTAGTATTATATGTCGACGACATATTACTTATCGGAAATGACATTCCTATGTTGAACTCTGTCAAGATTTGGCTTGGGAAATGTTTTTCGATGAAGGATCTAGGAGAAGCACAGTACATATTGGGCATCAAGATTTACAGAGATAGATCTAAAAGGATGACTGGACTTAGTCAAAGCACTTATATCAATAAGGTGCTTGATAGGTTAAAGATGGCGGACTCCAAGCGAGGCTACCTACCCATGTCTCACGGAATGACTCTAAGCAAGACTCAGTGCCCAAAAACACTTGATGAGCGTAGACGAATGAATGGGATTCCATATGCATCATTGATTGGTTCAATAATGTATGCTATGATATGTACACGCCCGGATGTTGCGTAGGCACTCAGTGCTACGAGCAGGTACCAGTCAGACCCAGGAGAGGCGCATTGGACTGCTGCCAAGAACATTCTGAAGTACCTGAAAAGGCATAAAGATGACTTCCTGGTCTATGGTGGAGATAATCAATTAATTGTTAAAGGCTATACGGACGCAAGTTTCCAAACCGACAAAGATGATTTCAAATCACAGTCTGGGTTTGTCTTCTGCCTCAACGGAGGAGCAGTAAGCTGGAAAAGTGCTAAGCAAAGCACCATTGTGGATTCTACAACTGAAGCGGAGTACATTGCTGTTAGGTTATGATTCATATGACAGTTCATAAATCATGCGGAAAAACCATAAAGCCAGGAAACATATTATTTACACATAATCATTTAGCATAGTTTAGATGCATACTCTTTGTTGCGTGCCTTCCCTAGCTGCGCCCGAACCGAACAAGAACAAGTCTTTAGGACTCCAAGTGTCGTCCCTCCGTAGATAGTCCACAGCACGTCCGGATCCGCCTTAAGATTGACCAACTAGAATCGCCCTTAAGGTTCTAATATTTTCGGTTAGGTAGGCAAGAATATTGGCTGATTTTTCTGCTTAAAAATCTTAGTTTTGAATACTTAAAACTTGTGTATAAATAATGACCCCTAGGCCTTTATTTATAGAGTTATGGAAAAGGAATCGTAATCCTAGTAGGATACGAATTAATTGAAATTAGAATCCTACATGAATTCTATTTAATTAATTTATCCAATTAGGAATAGGAATTTAATCATACACTAACTCTTGTAGATTTAGGAATCACGCATGAGCACAAACTCACACACACACGGCAGCCACAAGGGCTGCCCATGCGCGTGCGAGCAGCAGCCCACGCAGCGCGGCCCACGCATCCGTGGCCTTGGCGCGCGCTGGGCCTGCCTTGCGGTAGGCCTGGGCGCTGCCTTGGCTGGGCTTGTGGCGCGCGTGCTTGCTGGGCGATGGCCCGGCTTCGTGCTGGGCCTTCGTCCGGCAGGCCTCGTCCGATGCTAATTCGTACGATACGCTTCCGATTAAATTTCCAGTTCCGGAATTTATTTCCGATACGAACAATATTTAATATTTCCGATTCCGGAATTAATTTCCGTTTCGAACAAATATTTAATATTTCCGTTTCCGGAATTATTTTCCGATTCCGGTAATATTTCCGATTCTGACAATATTTCCGTTTCCGGCAATATTTCCGATTCTGGTAATATTTCCATTTCCAATAATATTTTCCGATACGTACCATGTTTCCGTTTCCGGCAACATCTGCGACTTGGATAATATTCATATTTCCGATACGATCCATATTTCCGTTTCCGGCAATATCATCGTTTCCGGAGTATTCATTTCTTGCCTGTGACGATCTTAGCTCCCACTGAAACCAAGATTCGTCGGTTCCGAATATTCATAGATGGAGTATTTAATGCCATTAAATACTTGATCCGTTTACGTACTATTTGTGTGACCCTACGGGTTCAGTCAAGAGTAAGCTGTTGATTAATATCATTAATTCCACTTGAACTGAAGCGGCCTCTAGCTAGGCATTCAGCTCACTTGATCTCACTGAATTATTAACTTGTTAATTAATACTGAACCGCATTTATTAGACTTAACATAGAATGCATACTTGGACCAAGGGCATTATTTCCTTCAGTCTCCCACTTGTCCTTAGGGACAAGTGTGCATTTCCTAATTCCTTTTACGCTCGATGCTTGCTCTTGAACATAAGGTAAGAGTTGTCATCCTTATTATGTCCAGAGGCGTTCCTCGGTTTCAGAGTTCAACTGATCAAATAAACAGATAATCATAGCCTATGATTCATCCGAGCACGGCCATGCATTTCACAGTTTCTAGCTCTCCGAGTGGCCTTGTACAACTTTTAAGCATCTCATCCCGATTTATGGGAGGACAATCCCAATCTTGCGATCTTGAGATTAGACTTCGTTTGATAGGTGATTACCTGAGCGTTGCCTTTATAGCCTCCTTTTACGGTGCGACGGTTGGTCAACGTCAAAGCAACCAGTTCTCAAACAAGTAATCTCAAATCACTCAGGTATTGAGGATTTAGTGTCTAATAATTTAATGAAATTTACTTATGACAGATTTTCATCTCTTACAGTAAAGTTTCATAGGTCTTGTCCGATACTAGTCTTCCCAAAGTAAGTATCTACGCAAATGATTATGACATTGCCATGTCCACATAGTTCAAGAAACAGAACTACTAGTCATCTTGCATTCTAATCGTCTAACGTTTTCTATGCATCCAATTTTACAGAAAACTCCGATTAGGGACCATTTTCAACCTTTGACATTCAAGTTCACTTGATAGACATTTCTTAGTCACAGGACTGGTCCTGACAGTCTATCTTGAATATATCATCAAATTTGAAGGGACTCATCATTTAATAAACCATAAATTAAATGGAAAAATGAATTCTTTTCATTTATTGTGAATGATTAACAAATAATGTTTTACAAAGATTTAAACTCTAAAACTTTAAAACATTAAATAGAGACATCAAAGCCATTCTCCAATATGCTTGATTCCCATAGCTGCAGTGTGCGAGTTGTGCTTCGCTTGCGGCAGAGGTTTAGTTAATGGATCTGATATGTTGTCATCAGTTCCAATTTTGCTTATCTCGACTTCTTTTCTTTCAACGAACTCTCGTAGAAGGTGAAATCTACGAAGTACATGCTTGACTCTCTGGTGGTGTCTAGGCTCTTTTGCCTGTGCAATAGCTCCGTTATTATCACAATACAGGGCTATTGGTCCTTTAATGGAGGGGACTACACCTAGTTCTCCTATGAACTTCCTTAGCCATATAGCTTCCTTTGCTGCTTCATGTGCAGCAATGTACTCCGCTTCAGTTGTAGAATCCGCAATGGTGCTTTGCTTAGCACTTTTCCAGCTTACTGCTCCTCCGTTGAGGCAGAAGACAAACCCAGACTGTGATCTGAAATCATCTTTGTCGGTTTGGAAACTTGCGTCCGTATAGCCTTTAACAATTAATTCATCATCTCCACCATAGACCAGGAAGTCATCTTTGTGCCTTTTCAGGTACTTCAGAATGTTCTTGGCAGCAGTCCAATGCGCCTCTCCTGGGTCTGACTGGTATCTGCTCGTAGCACTGAGTGCGTACGCAACATCCGGGCGTGTACATATCATAGCATACATTATTGAACCAATCAATGATGCATATGGAATCCCATTCATTCGTCTACGCTCATCAAGTGTTTTTGGGCACTGAGTCTTGCTTAGAGTCATTCCATGAGACATGGGTAGGTAGCCTCGCTTGGAGTCCGCCATCTTGAACCTATCAAGCACCTTATTGATATAAGTGCTTTGACTAAGTCCAATCATCTTTTTAGATCTATCTCTGTAAATCTTGATGCCCTATATGTACTGTGCTTCTCCTAGATCCTTCATCGAAAAACATTTCCCAAGCCAAATCTTGACAGAGTTCAACATAGGAATGTCATTTCCGATAAGCAATATGTCGTCGACATATAATACTAGGAAAGCAATTTTGCTCCCACTGACCTTCTTGTATACACAAGATTCGTCCGCGTTCTTGATGAAACCAAAGTCACTGACTGCTTCATCAAAACGTATATTCCAGCTCCTGGATGCCTGTTTCAATCCGTAGATTGACTTCTTTAGCTTGCATACCTTTTTAGCATTCTTTGGATCCTCAAAACCTTCAGGCTGTGTCATAAACACAGTTTCTGTTAAAACGCCGTTTAAGAAAGCAGTTTTGACATCCATCTGCCATATTTCGTAATCGTAATATGCAGCGATTGCTAACATTATTCGAATAGACTTTAGCATTGCAACTGGTGAAAAGGTTTCATCGTAATCCACACCGTGGACTTGCCTGTAACCTTTTGCAACCAATCTAGCTTTGAAAACTTCAAGTTTCCCATCCTTGTCCTTTTTCAGTTTGAAAACCCATTTGCTTCCAATGGCTTGGTAGCCATCTGGCAAATCGACCAAATCCCATACTTGGTTTTCAGACATGGAGTCTAATTCAGATTGCATGGCTTCTTGCCATTGCTTGGAGCTAGGGCTCGTCATAGCTTGCTTGTAAGTCGCAGGTTCATCACTTTCAAGTAATAGAACGTCATAGCTCTCGTTCGTCAAAATACCCAAGTACCTTTCCGGTTGAGATCTATATCTTTGCGATCTACGCGGGGTAACATTTCTAGATTGACCATGATTCTCACCAGATTCTTCTAAAGATCTCTGAGTTTCATCTTGAATGTCATCTTGAGCATTCTCTAGAGTTTGTTGTTCGACTCGAATTTCTTCGAGGTCTACTTTTCTCCCACTTGTCATTTTGGAAATGTGATCCTTCTCCAAAAAGACACCATCTCGAGCAACAAACACTTTGTTCTCAGATGTATTGTAGAAGTAATACCCCTTTGTTTCCTTTGGATAGCCCACAAGGATACATTTGTCAGATTTTGGATGAAGTTTGTCTGAAATTAATCGTTTGACGTATACTTCACATCCCCAAATCTTAAGAAAAGACACATTTGGAGGCTTTCCAAACCATAATTCGTATGGAGTCTTTTCGACAGCTTTAGACGGAGCTCTATTTATAGTGAGTGCAGCTGTATTTAGTGCATGTCCCCAAAATTCTAATGGAAGTTCGGCCTGACCCATCATTGACCTGACCATGTCTAGCAAGGTTCTGTTCCTCCGTTCTGACACACCGTTCCATTGTGGTGTTCCAGGAGGAGTCAATTCTGATAGAATTCCACATTCTTTCAGATGGTCATCAAATTCATAGCTCAGATATTCACCGCCTCTATCAGACCGCAGTGCCTTGATCTTCTTGCCTAATTGATTCTCTACTTCACTCTGAAATTCCTTGAATTTGTCAAAGGATTCAGACTTATGCTTCATTAGGTAGACATAACCATACCTACTGAAGTCATCAGTGAAAGTGATAAAGTAGCTGAAACCACCTCTAGCATTTGTACTCATCGGTCCACATACATCTGTATGGATTAAACCCAATAGTTCATTTGCTCTTTCTCCAACTTTAGAGAAAGGTTGCTTTGTCATTTTGCCAAGTAAACATGATTCGCATTTACCATAATCCTCTAAGTCAAATGGTTCTAGAATTCCTTCCCTTTGAAGTCTTTCTAAGCGTTTCAAGTTTATATGGCCTAATCGACAATGCCACAGATAGGTGAGATCTGAATCATCCTTTTTGGCCTTTTTGGTATTTATGTTATATACTTGTTTGTCGTGATCTAATAAATAAAGTCCATTGACTAATCTAGCAGATCCATAAAACATCTCTTTAAAATAAAACGAACAACTATTGTCTTTTATTATAAAGGAAAATCCCTTAGCATCTAAGCAAGAAACTGAAATGATGTTTTTAGTAAGACTTGGAACATGGAAACATTCTTCCAGTTCCAAAACTAGCCCGGAGGGCAACGACAAATAGTAAGTTCCTACAGCTAATGCAGCAATCCGTGCTCCATTTCCCACTCGTAGGTCGACTTCACCCTTGCTTAACTTTCTACTTCTTCTTAGTCCCTGTGGATTGGAACATAAGTGTGAGCCACAACCTGTATCTAATACCCAAGAAGTTGAATTAGCAAGTATACAGTCTATAACGAAAATACCTGAAGATGGAACGACTGTTCCGTTCTTCTGATCTTCCTTTAGCTTCAAGCAATCTCTCTTCCAATGCCCCTTCTTCTTGCAGTAGAAGCATTCGGATTCAGAAGTGGGTTGACTGACCTTCCTCTTTGCAGATTTGGCGCCAGTTTGCTTAGTTGGGCTGGCCTTGTTGCCACCTTTCTTAGCATTCCTCTTCTTTCCAGATTTCTTGAACTTGCCCTCACGCACCATAAGCACATCCTGCTTATCACTTTTGAGCGTCTTTTCAGCGGTCTTCAGCATACCGTGAAGCTCAGTGAGCGTTTTGTCCAGACTATTCATACTGTAGTTCAGTTTGAACTGATCATACCCGCTATGAAGAGAATGGAGGATGGTGTCTATAGCCATTTCCTGAGAAAATTGCTGATCCAGCCGACTCATATTCTCAATGAGTCCAATCATTTTGAGAACATGTGGACTTACGGGCTCGCCTTTCTTAAGCTTGGTCTCAAGAATTTGCCTATGAGTCTCGAATCTTTCGACTCGAGCCAGATCTTGGAACATGTTCTTCAACTCACTGATGATTGTGAAAGCATCTGAGTTGATGAACGTTTTCTGCAGATCCGCACTCATGGTGGCGAGCATTAGACATTTCACATCCTTGTTGGCATCAATCCAACGATTGAGGGCTGCCTGAGTGACCCCGTCGCCTGGAGCTTCGGGCATCGCCTCATCTAGGACATACTCCTTTTCTTCCTGCATAAGAACTATTTGCAAGTTCCTTTGCCAGTCAAGGAAGTTTTTCCCGTTCAACTTCTCCTTTTCGAGAATTGATCGAATGTTGAATGAATTGTTGTTTGCCATATTAAAAACTACAATTGAAAAGAATAAACAAATAAATAACCATTCACAGTTTCTCTTAATAAACTTAAATTCTAGCATACATGCATAATTCAATGTTTATTAAGCATTTTATTCAAATTATGTGTTCCGGCAGGTGTGAATAAAATGATTCCAAGATCCTAAAATCATTGAAGAACTAAGCACAGTTTGTCGACTTAATCCTAGAACATCTTAGGTAAGCAAAAGCCTTTTGCTAATAGTCTAGAAACTATTCTTGGTTGATAGGTACGTCTAAGAACTTATTAGGTAAACCTATCGAATTTGCCACGACATAAAAGGACTCCTTACTTATATCGTTGAGTTTCACCAAAACTAACATGTACTCACAATTATTTGTGTACCTTGCCCCTTTAGGACCAATAAGTAACACCTCGCTGAGCGAAAACTATTACTAGATTGATGTAAAGGATATCCAAGCAAGTGTATATTTTGGCATGGCACCTTTTAACTCAATTTTTAAGTTTGGAACTTAAGGCTCTTACTATGTTGGTTAGATTTTAAGTGAACTAAAATCCTTAATCATGCAACATAATCAAGCTTTTGATCTCATGCATTTTAAGACATATTTAAAACAATAAATAACTTAAAACATGCATAAGATATTTGTGATCTAGTATGGCCCGACTTCATCTTGAAGCTTTGACTTCAAAGTCCGTCTTGAAAATCTCCGTGGGAGGCACCATTTTCTTCAAATAGGATAAGCTATAACTAATTACAACTATTTGATGGTTCGCAGACCATATTTGAATTGAAAAATAACTTTGGTACTTTAGACCAATTACATTCAAATTAATGGTACGCAGACCATATTTTCTATCCTATTTGGGCCATACTAGTCACTTCATAACCTGCAAAACAGTACATATACAATATATACCATTCACCCATTCATTATCATGAATGGCCCACATAGCTGGTTAGTAAAACACATTATGCATCACGTAAACATTTGCAGCAATTAATCAAGGGCACCAATAATCTACCAATTATTCAGTCCTTATTAATTCTAATCAAGTTGTTTTAACCTTAAGGATTTGTAGACCTAATCAAGAGTTTATGACTAAAAAGCGCTCCCACTTAAACCAATAAATTCATATGCTTTACCAATTTTAAACATAAAAATGTATTTCTAGTCCAACCGGAAACATACAAATTTAATTAAAATTTAAAGCTCATATCAATTTATAATTGAATCCAAAAATTTAATTTAATTTCAGTCGTATTTAAATTAATTCATGATTTTAATTTTAGTAAAATAATTAGAATAAATAATATTTATTATAATTATAATATTCAAAATTAAAATCCAAGAAAATAATTCAAATTATTAATTTTAAAATTAATTAAAATTACGTGAACTGAAATTTTCAAATTAAACATTCAAAACGATCTAATCGTAACGCAAACATCCTACGCGTTGCACGCCCATGGACCGTACGCACACAGCCATTGCTGGCCATGTGCGCGCAGCCCATGCGCTCGTCGCATAGCTGCTGCTTCCCTATCGCAAGCCTCCGCACGCATTGGTGCTCGCTGCGCGCGCCAGCGCTCATCGCACGCGAGCTATCGCTCGCAGTGCGCGCGCGCGACATCGCTCGCTGGGCGCGCGACATCGCTCGCTGGGCGCGCGAGCCATCGCTCGCTGGGCGCGCGACATCGCTCGCTGGGCGCGCGACATCGCTCGCTGGGCGCGCGACATCGCTCGCTGTGCGCGCGAGCCATCGCTCGCTGGGGCGCGACATCGCTCGCTGGGCGGGCGACATCGCGCGCTGTGCGCGCGAGTAATGCTGGGCGCATCGCTCGTGGCACGCGAGCTTGCGCTCGCTGCGCGCGAGGCTGCGCGCTCTTGTGCGAGGCAGCGCGCGTTGTGGCGCAGCTCGCTTGCTGCCCACACGCGACTGCCTTGGCTTGCCCTTCGCCCATGCCCATTCGTTCATTGCTCGTGGCACACGACACAAGGCAGGGCTGCTGCCTTGTGCTCGTGCACTACGCCCTTGCTCATTGCATTCGTGCCGCACGGGCGACGAGCTCCCTTGCTCGTCGTCGCATGCCCGCATTATACAACACCCCTTAAGGGTAACACGAAGCGTCCATTGCTTCGTGCGTGCAAGTTTTATGAACGAATCGCATAAAAATTTAAAATTTATATTTAAAATTAATGACAAATTAATAAATAATATTAATTTCATAATTTTAGGGCGAAAAAATCGAAAATTTATTATCCAATTGATTTCCGATTGTTATGGATTCAAGTCTAGGTCATAAAAATTTAAAATTTATCGTAAATTTACAATTTTTATGGTGGTTTTTAATCATAGGTTTCTAATTAAATTACAATTAATTATGAAAATCAAATTAATTCTAAATTATTCTAATTTTCAACAAATTAATCATAATTACAAATTAGATTGCATAATTAACAAGACTAGGCATTCAAACTTGTTAAACATATGCAGTAGGTCAATCAAAAATTCAAGATTTATCAACAAGAATCGCAAATATTTAATTTAACATCTTAAATTTACGAAATTTTGCATTCGAAAAACTAAAACCTTCGAAAAGTCATAGTTAGGCTTCGAATTTGAGAATTCTGGGTTCGGCAGAAAAATAATATTTTTGTCAAAATTTTAGAATGCCTTTTACATGCGGAATTGACACAAAAATCACTCGATTTGGATGAGTAACGAAGAAACTGCCGAAAAACTGCGTACGTATAATTAAATAAACGCAATTTGCAATTAATTAACAATTACGAAAATTAATCACCCCTTTTAATTCTTGCAAATTTGTAATATTTAACCATGTTCATGCAATTTAGATTATGAAAATAATAAGGGGCTCGTGATACCACTGTTAGGTTATGATTCATATGACAGTTCATAAATCATGCGGAAAAACCATAAAGCCAGGAAACATATTATTTACACATAATCATTTAGCATAGTTTAGATGCATACTCTTTGTTGCGTGCCTTCCCTAGCTGCGCCCGAACCGAACAAGAACAAGTCTTTAGGACTCCAAGTGTCGTCCCTCCGTAGATAGTCCACAGCACGTCCGGATCCGCCTTAAGATTGACCAACTAGAATCGCCCTTAAGGTTCTAATATTTTCGGTTAGGTAGGCAAGAATATTGGCTGATTTTTCTGCTTAAAAATCTTAGTTTTGAATACTTAAAACTTGTGTATAAATAATGACCCCTAGGCCTTTATTTATAGAGTTATGGAAAAGGAATCGTAATCCTAGTAGGATACGAATTAATTGAAATTAGAATCCTACATGAATTCTATTTAATTAATTTATCCAATTAGGAATAGGAATTTAATCATACACTAACTCTTGTAGATTTAGGAATCACGCATGAGCACAAACTCACACACACACGGCAGCCACAAGGGCTGCCCATGCGCGTGCGAGCAGCAGCCCACGCAGCGCGGCCCACGCATCCGTGGCCTTGGCGCGCGCTGGGCCTGCCTTGCGGTAGGCCTGGGCGCTGCCTTGGCTGGGCTTGTGGCGCGCGTGCTTGCTGGGCGATGGCCCGGCTTCGTGCTGGGCCTTCGTCCGGCAGGCCTCGTCCGATGCTAATTCGTACGATACGCTTCCGATTAAATTTCCAGTTCCGGAATTTATTTCCGATACGAACAATATTTAATATTTCCGATTCCGGAATTAATTTCCGTTTCGAACAAATATTTAATATTTCCGTTTCCGGAATTATTTTCCGATTCCGGTAATATTTCCGATTCTGACAATATTTCCGTTTCCGGCAATATTTCCGATTCTGGTAATATTTCCATTTCCAATAATATTTTCCGATACGTACCATGTTTCCGTTTCCGGCAACATCTGCGACTTGGATAATATTCATATTTCCGATACGATCCATATTTCCGTTTCCGGCAATATCATCGTTTCCGGAGTATTCATTTCTTGCCTGTGACGATCTTAGCTCCCACTGAAACCAAGATCCGTCGGTTCCGAATATTCATAGATGGAGTATTTAATGCCATTAAATACTTGATCCGTTTACGTACTATTTGTGTGACCCTACGGGTTCAGTCAAGAGTAAGCTGTGGATTAATATCATTAATTCCACTTGAACTGAAGCGGCCTCTAGCTAGGCATTCAGCTCACTTGATCTCACTGAATTATTAACTTGTTAATTAATACTGAACCGCATTTATTAGACTTAACATAGAATGCATACTTGGACCAAGGGCATTATTTCCTTCAATTGCTGCACATGAAGCAGCAAAGGAAGCTATATGGCTAAGGAAGTTCATAGGTGAACTTGGTGTAGTCCCCTCCATTAAAGGACCAATAGCCCTGTATTGTGACAATAACGGAGCTATTGCACAGGCAAAAGAGCCTAGACACCACCAGAGAGTCAAGCATGTACTTCGTAGATTTCACCTTCTACGAGAGTTCGTTGAAAGAAAAGAAGTCGAGATAAGCAAGATTGGAACTGATGACAACATATCAGATCCATTAACTAAACCTCTGCCGCAAGCGAAGCACAACTCGCACACTGCAGCTATGGGAATCAAGCATTTTGGAGAATGGCTTTGATGTCTCTATTTAATGTTTTAAAGTTTTAGAGTTTAAATCTTTGTAAAACATTATTGGTTAATCATTCACAATAAATGAAAAGAATTCATTTTTCCATTTAATTTGTGGTTTATTAAATGATGAGTCCCTTCAATTTGACGATATATTCAAGATAGACTGTCAGGACCAGTCCTGTGACTAAGAAATGTCTATCAAGTGAACTTGAATGTCAAAGGTTGAAAATGGTCCCTAATCGGAGTTTTCTATAAAATTGGACGCATAGAAAACGTTAGACGATTAGAATGCAAGATGACTAGTAGTTCTGTTTCTTGAACTATGTGGACATGGCAATGTCATAATCATTTGCATAGATACTTACTTTGGGAAGACTAGTATCGGACAAGACCTATGAAACTTTACTGTAAGAGATGAAAATCTGTCATAAGTAAATTTCATTAAATTATTAGACACTAAATCCTCAATACCTGAGTGATTTGAGATTACTTGTTTGAGAACTGGTTGCTTTGACGTTGACCAACCGTCGCACCGTAAAAGGAGGCTATAAAGGCAACGCTCAGGTAATCACCTATCAAACGAAGTCTAATCTCAAGATCGCAAGATTGGGATTGTCCTCCCATAAATCGGGATGAGATGCTTAAAAGTTGTACAAGGCCACTCGGAGAGCTAGAAACTGTGAAATGCATGGCCGTGCTCGGATGAATCATAGGCTATGATTATCTGTTTATTTGATCAGTTGAACTCTGAAACCGAGGAACACCTCTGGACATAATAAGGATGACAACTCTTACCTTATGTTCAAGAGCAAGCATCGAGTGACAAAGGAATTAGGAAATGCACACTTGTCCCTAAGGACAAGTGGGAGACTGAAGGAAATAATGCCCTTGGTCCAAGTATGCATTCTATGATAAGTCTAATAAATGCGGTTCAGTATTAATTAACAAGTTAATAATTCAGTGAGATCAAGTGAGCTGAATGCCTAGCTAGAGGCCGCTTCAGTTCAAGTGGAATTAATGATATTAATCCACAGCTTACTCTTGACTGAACCCGTAGGGTCACACAAATAGTACGTAAACGGATCAAGTATTTAATGGCATTAAATACTCCATCTATGAATATTCGGAATCGACGGATCTTGGTTTCAGTGGGAGCTGAGATCGTCACAGGCAAGAAATGAATACTCCGGAAACGATGATATTACCGGAAACGGAAATATGGATCGTATCGGAAATATAAATATTATCCAAGTCGTAGATGTTGCCGGAAACGGAAACATGGTACGTATCGGAAAATATTATCGGAAATGGAAATATTGCCAGAATCGGAAATATTGCCGGAAACGGAAATATTGTCAGAATCGGAATTATTATCGGAATCGGAAAATAATTCCGGAAACGGAAATATTAAATATTTGTTCGAAACGGAAATTAATTCCGGAATCGGAAATATTAGATATTGTTCGTATCGGAAATGAATTCCGGAATCGGAAATTTAATCGGAAGCGTATCGTACGAATAAGCATCGGACGAGGCCTGCCGGACGAGGGCCCAACACGAAGCCAGGCCATTGCCCAGCAAGCCAAGCGCGCCACACGAACAGCCAAGGCCACGCCAGGCCCAGCAGGCCGTGGCAGCGCGCACAGCGCGCGCAGCGCGCGCAGGAGCTACGTGGGCTTGTAGCTCGCGTAGGCCTCGCTGCGTGGGCTGCTGCTCGCACGCACGCGCATGGGCGGCCCATCGTGGCTGCCGTGTGTGTGTGCGAAAGTGTTTGTGTTCATGCACGATTCCTAAAACATGCAGAGTTCGGTTAATGATTAAATTCCTAATTCTATTTGATAAATTAATTAATTAGAGTTCTTGTAGGATTCTAGGTTTAATTAATTTGTATCTGAATAGGATTCCAATTCCCTTTCCATACCCCTATAAATATGTGGCCTGGGTTCACAATTTATAATGAGTTTAAAAGTATTCAAAGTGAGTTTTTGAGAGAAAAATTCAATCACACATCTTGCTCAAAAGTGCCGAAAATTCTAGTACCTTAAGGGCGATTCTAGTTGGTCAATCTTAAGGCGGATCCGGACGTGATGTGGACTATCTACGGAGGGACGACACTTGGAGTCCTAAAGACTTGTTCTTGTTCGGTTCGGGCGCAGCTAGGGAAGGCACGCAACAAAGAGTATGCATCTAAATTATGCTATATCCTTATGTGTAAATAATATGTAATCCTGGGTTAATGGTTGTTTCCGCATGATTTATGTAATATCATATGTATCATAACCTAACAACTTATTGGTCCTAAAGGGGCAAGGTACACAAATAATTGTGAGTACATGTTAGTTTTGGTGAAACTCAACGATATAAGTAAGGAGTCCTTTTATGTCGTGGAAAAATCGATAGGTTTACCTAATAAGTTCTTAGACGTACCTATCAACCAAGAGTAGTTTCTAGACTATTAGAAAAAGGCTTTTGCTTACCTAAAATGTTTTAGAATTGAGTCGACAAACTGTGCTTAATTCTTCAATGGTTTTAGGGTCTTGGAATCATTTTATTAACACCTGCCGGAACACATAATTCGAATAAAATGCTAATAACTTGTTTGAATTGCATGATTGCTTTAATTTCAAGTTATTATTCATGATAAATGTTTAGACTTTGCATGCTTCAATATATGTTTTAATTATTGTTTATAATTAAATATCTTGCACTGCAGTAAATCCTTTTAGAAAGGTAACAGTAAACTTCCTCAATTGGTAGTGAATCCAAGAACGATTCACGGAAATGAGAGAAAATGAGCAATTTAAAATGTACGTTTCTTTTAGCGACTTTTATGGTTGTTTTCGAGTATCAAAATCGAATGGCAAACCAATTGGTGCTTGTGAATTCAAAATACACTGTAGTTTTGAGATCATAAAGCATTGAGTTTAATACGCTCAGCTTTACCAATGGTTAACAACCTAATATCTTTGTCCATTTAATTCTCGAATGAGTCTAGTCCCTAGACATTCGAATAGATCGATGCTTAGAGAACTTTAGAAGCTTCTGGTAAGATCATCTAGTTGAAACTTAATATTCAACATAAATTAAATGGTAAGAACCTTGTTGGGGTGACATTGGACATGTCTAACAAAGTATAAAAGTCAACACTAAAGAATTCAATTCTTAAGACTATAAGAAAGGGTACAAGAAATAGGAAAACGAGGAACAAATGAAAGGAATTTACGATTCCGTTTCTACCTATAAGTTTATGTTTAAAGAGAAGTGACCTAGAAATCAAACTTCCTTGGTATCATATACCGCTTGAGGTTCTTACTTCGGTAAAAACTCAAACAATGGAAGCTAGGCTACACTAATGACCTACAAGTGGGAAATGAAGCATGGCAATGCTACATTAGTTGTAGGGTCATCTAGTTTGTTTTAAGTCCTTTCAAAGGCTGCAACTTAATGGCTATTTTGTTCCATAATCAGCATACCTAAATTTCTGTTTTTCAAACACAGAAAGACTCACATTCAAGAAAAACAAAAACAATGTTTGTTTGTTTATTTGAGTGAAATGGTCAATTACGGGTTGAGTCAATATGCTTGATTAAAACAAACAACTCTTTAACAATAAAAACTTTACTAGGTTCAAATCAACCCCTTGATTTGAGTTCCACTAATCTTTGGCATTGTTTCTTAGACCATATCAACAAGTTAACATTCAAAAGCTCTATTTTGATGGACTTTTGAAAGTTAATTGATTTCTAGATCAATTTAAGACGACTAGTCTTACTTGTTGAAAGTAACAAAAGATATGAACTATTGTTAGAACGCCTAGACAATAGAGTTCAAAGCTAAAGAAAGATTTTATGACTTTATTATTTCACATGGATTTGAGTGAATATAGGTTTATTTTACTCAAAGTGATATAAGTTTGAATCTGTTTGACTAGTTCAAAGATTCAGAAGTATAAAATCCACTTGGCAAGAAATCATAAAGATCTAGGTTAGATCATGTTGATGATTACTTGAGACCAAATATGATCATCAATGATTGTGTGTTGTAATTTCACAATCTAGGTCCATAAGATATGGCATATCTTAGTTGGAATAATCGAAGGCAATTAGTACTTGATTCGATCAATGATGGATCATAAAGACTTTTCCTATAATTTCTAAAACAAAATGCTCAACTACCACCAAACTAAACCAAATTCGTCAAAGCTATTGAAAAGTAATTTCAAAATATCTTTTGATAATATATCTAAAGAGTTCCTAAACTCAGTGGGAGCTTAGTGTTTGTTATTCAACAAACTAAGGCCCAAGTATAGATATATGTTTCATTGTGATTTATTCAAATGAGACACAAGGGTATTGTTTCTACCACGAATTTTTGAGAACATAATGTTTGTTTGCTCGAAATAATGTCCTTTTGGAGATTCGTTTCCAAAATGACAAGTGGGAGAAAATAGACCTTGAAAGTCTTCGAGGCGAACAACAAACATAAACGGACATTCCAGAGGCTTTTCGAAGTGCTTCAGAAAAACCGAACTTATTCTTTAAGGACTTTAGAAGTGGCTTTAAAGAATAGACATCTCTTAGAAGACTTTACAAGTGCTTCAAAGAGAATAGAATATTCAAAGGACTCTCAAAGTGCCTGTTGATATTCTATTGTTTGATGTTCTATACCCAAGTAGGCATAGAGTTCAAATCACTGGAACTATGAGATTCTTCTATTAGATAGTAAAGAAACATAGAGTTCTGGTCAATGAAACTATGAGATTCTTCTATTAGATAGTGAAGAAACCTACAACTTGCAGTCAAACTATTATCATGTAGATTAATGAGTTTGTGACCTGTAAGAAAGCTATGACGAAACCTAGATTCCCTAAAATGGTTAGAGGCCATATATAGACTCAAATGTTTTAAATGGTTAGAGGCCATAAAACATACTTAATGTTTTGATGACAAAATTGAAATTTTGTTGATTTGCAAGAATAGGTTCACACCTATTGGTTGCAAGTTTGTTTTAAGGATAAAAACCATCAAACATGAAATTGTGTTCACACACAAAGCGAGATTAGTTGCTAAAGGTTACAAGCAAATTCATGGTGTGAATTGTGTTGAAACCTCATGCATAATCGTAATGCTCAAGTCTATAATTCAAGCAATGATTGAATATTGGTACATATAGCAATTGGATGACAAAACTTATTCCTCAATCAAATGTTGGAATAAACTATGTACATGGTATGTCATAGGATTTTTGGATCCAAATAAATGCTTGAAAGAGAAAGCTAGCTTATAAAATCTAAGTACAGATTTAAGCAAGCAATTGGGAATTGGAATTATATTTTAATGAAGCTAATAAGTATTTTAGTTTCATAAAATATACATGATTCTTATAGATATATAAGAAGTTTAGTGGGAGTACATAAAAACTTAATTGGTCCTATGTGTATCACACACATATCTCTCTATTGTAAAATAACATTCAAATGCTAATGACTTAGATTTGAGATTATTCATCAATGATGGACCATGGCGAAACTTAGTACATACTGGGTATTAAGATCTATTTACAAAGATCTTATGATATTGTTTTGGATTAAGTAATGGCATTTACTAAATCAAACACGAAAGTCTCCATTGGAGATATTCGACCCATGTGAATAAATCTAAGTAAAGGATGTTTGAACTATGTATAAGCATTTACTAAGTTAAACATCAAAGAGTCTAAATGAGATTCTTAACCTATATTATATGTCAAAGAATTTAGCTGAATTTAGTATCTACTGAAACTAGATAAGCTAAAGTTACATGAATAGAAATCAATTGGGAATTATTCTGCAAAAGAATTTATCATGTATGATATAATATGAGGATCGCCAAAAACGTATCGTATGACTTTAGGCATGACGAACATATACCAATCTCTATTGATCTAAGTGAAGATCAACTAGATTGAGATCAAGAATACTTATGGTACTTGAAAAGGTACATAGGAATAGTTCTTGATTCAAGGAAATAAAGATATGCTAAATATTGATGCTACACGCATAAACACTGGCAAAGGATCAAGCAAGACCCTTTGGAGTTAACCATTGATAAGGACGAGCTATAGAGCATCGTGTTTTGAAATGGCAACATGGATTGAAGACCATGAGTTGTTGCGTGGGAAATTAAAATAATAATTTCTATGTTCTAAGATATAGTTGGAGAGTCTTCCACATATCTATGAACTGCTTGGATAGGTAAATCCAAACAAAGCATCATTAGCAACCTATACAATTGAAGTAAAAGTAATTATTGCCTAAAAAGCAATAAAACAGAGTTGTTTAAAGTTCTTCACTGAACTTGGGTAGATCACCTATCTGCTGGCTTGATGGTTCTTCATTGAAAAATGCGCAGAACCACTCTTGAAGCAAGAAAAACGTCTGCTAACTTGATGGTCCTTCATTGCAAAATGCGTAGAACCACTAATGTAGCAAGAAAGACTAGATCACAAAATAAACATACTCAAAAGTTCTTATCATCATATCTCGAAGAACATTCGATGAAAAGGATGTTAAGATTAGCAAAGCATGATAACTAAACCTATGCAACAAGTGAGAAGCAACACTCACATTGTAGCACTGGAAATCAAGCATAGCTTTGAATTCCATGAACTGTTTTAGAAGATGGGTTTGAGGCCCATGGTTGTAAAACGTTGGGGTTGAACATTTATCATATATGAAATGTATTTTTCATATTCCATTTAATCTTGGTTTATTATTAAATGATGAGTCCCTTCAATTTGACGATATATTCAAGATAGACTGTCAGGACCAGTCCTGTGACTAAGAAATGTCTATCAAGTGAACTTGAATGTCAAAGGTTGAAAATGGTCCCTAGTCGGAGTTTTCTATAAAATTGGACGCATAGAAAACGTTAGACGATTAGAATGCAAGATGACTAGTAGTTCTGTTTCTTGAACTATGTGAACATGGCAATGTCATAATCATTTGCATAGATACTTACTTTGGGAAGACTAGTATCGGACAAGACCTATGAAACTTTACTGTAAGAGATGAAAATCTGTCATAAGTAAATTTCATTAAAATTATTAGACACTAAATCCTCAATACCTGAGTGATTTGAGATTACTTGTTTGAGAACTGGTTGCTTTGACGTTGACCAACCGTCGCACCGTAAAAGGAGGCTATAAAGGCAACGCTCAGGTAATCACCTATCAAACGAAGTCTAATCTCAAGATCGCAAGATTGGGATTGTCCTCCCATAAATCGGGATGAGATGCTTAAAAGTTGTACAAGGCCACTCGGAGAGCTAGAAACTGTGAAATGCATGGCCGTGCTCGGATGAATCATAGGCTATGATTATCTGTTTATTTGATCAGTTGAACTCTGAAACCGAGGAACACCTCTGGACATATAAGGATGACAACTCTTACCTTATGTTCAAGAGCAAGCATCGAGCGACAAAGGAATTAGGAAATGCATACTTGTCCCTAAGGACAAGTGGGAGACTGAAGGAAATAATGCCCTTGGTCCAAGTATGCATTCAATGTTAAGTCTAATAAATGCGGTTCAGTATTAATTAACAAGTTAATAATTCAGTGAGATCAAGTGAGCTGAATGCCTAGCTAGAGGCCGCTTCAGTTCAAGTGGAATTAATGATATTAATCCACAGCTTACTCTTGACTGAACCCGTAGGGTCACACAAATAGTACGTAAACGGATCAAGTATTTAATGGCATTAAATACTCCATCTATGGATATTCGGAATCGACGGATCTTGGTTTCAGTGGGAGCTGAGATCGTCACAGGCAAGAAATGAATACTCCGGAAATGATGATATTGCCGGAAACGGAAATATGGATCGTATCGGAAATATAAATATTATCCAAGTCGTAGATGTTGCCGGAAACGGAAACATGGTACGTATCGGAAAATATTATCGGAAATGGAAATATTGCCGGAATCGGAAATATTGCCGGAAACGGAAATATTGTCAGAAACGGAAATATTATCGGAATCGGAAAATAATTCCGGAAACGGAAATATTAAATATTTGTTCGAAACGGAAATTAATTCCGGAATCGGAAATATTAAATATTGTTCGTATCGGAAATAAATTCCGGAATCGGGAATTTAATCGAAAGCGTATCGTACGAATTAGCATCGGACGAGGCTCGCTAGACGAAGGCCCAGCACGAAGCCAGGCCATCGCCCAGCAAGCCACACGCATCACCAACACACGCCAAAGCCTCGACCAGGCCCAGCGCAAGCCAGGCCCAGTCGAAGCCATGGGCGCGCGCGGACAGTAGCATGGGCCGAGCGCTGTGCGCTCAGCGTGGGCCGCAAGGCCTGCGCGGGTGTACGGTGCTCGTGCGATGCTCGTGTGCGAATCCTAAAGCTATCGGATTCGATAAAAGATTAAATCCTAAACCTATTAGATAAAGTTTATTTGAATAGAGTCCTAGCAGGATTCTAATTAAATAAATTAGTATCGTAATAGGATTCCAATTCCTTTTCCATACCTCTATAAATAAGGGCCTAGGGTCATTATTTATACATAACTTTTCAAGTATTCAAAGCTAGGATTTCTAAGCAGAAAAATCATCCATATCTCTTGCCCATTTATCCGAAAATAAGTAGTACCTTAAGGGCGATTCTAGTTGGTCAATCTTAAGGTGGATCCGGACGTGCTGTGGACTATCTACGGAGGGACGACACTTGGAGTCCTAAAGACTTGTTCTTGTTCGGTTCGGGCGCAGCTAGGGAAGGCACGCAACAAAGAGTATGCATCTAAACTATGCTAAATGATTATGTGTAAATAATATGTTTTCCTGGATTTATGGTTTTTCCGCATGATTTATGAATTGTCATATGTATCATAACCTAACAGAAATTTGTTCCGGTTTTGCATGGTACCAAGCATAAATTGAGTACCAAACAAGATCAGATATGTACCAAACAAACATTAGTAATTGTTGCTACAAAAGTTGGATTAAGAGTAAGACAAAATAGTACGCAAACACGGTGACCTAAATAATCAAATTTGCGGAGTTTATGAATTGAGTCAATAACTAGTTTCAGCGGTGTTTATTGTTATAAAGGATAAAAATGTTATATGAAGTACTAAAACAGGTCCGACCCGTTCGACAGGCTGGTAATTTCGTATCGAAATACAATTTTGACACATTAGTTTTTTTTTATACATAAGTATTTGCACACGAATTGAGATATTAAGAGTAAAATTAATGGTTGGAGAAGTAATGGTTAACAATAGTTCGATACTTCCGCACGAATTTCTAAATTTTATATAATTCATCCTGTAATCCATCGGACGACTAGGATCTGGATCCTTACCTATTAACCTCATTTGGATGTGGATCCGGTCTTGCTCCTACTGGGGTTGAACGTACACAATCACCGACATCACGCAGTTACTTATATATTATCCTCAATGCTTATGCGAACCACAATAACCGTAACTAACCGTACATTAACCACATTTAATCATGATCGCCTATACCAAACAATCCAAAGGGGCATACATATTTTAAAAAAACAAGAGCATTATTGTTAAGTAGTTTATGCAGATCGTTATATTTATGCAGATCGTGTAAAGTAGTTTCCATTATTTAAAGCGAAGAGGGTAATACGAATCATGGATTACATTATCAGCCGTTACCATTGGGTAATATGAATCTGAACGGTTCTTTGTAAATGGACTCCTATTTTTTTCGGCAAAGGTAATATTAATCATATTAGCAAAATCTATTAATCGAATGTTATATGGGTTACAGTTTGGTATACCTCTTGTATTTGTTTCGGACTCTAATGAATACTAATATGAGATCGGTTGTTATAAAAACGTACAATACCTTGGTTTG
Source organism: Spinacia oleracea (assembly GCF_020520425.1). Lineage (NCBI taxonomy): Eukaryota > Viridiplantae > Streptophyta > Magnoliopsida > Caryophyllales > Amaranthaceae > Spinacia > Spinacia oleracea. Next base: position 5,527,540 of record NC_079492.1, on the reverse strand, counting down.
GTACATTATCAAGTCGTAAAATATCACCCGTTTGGTATCAAGTTCGGTAGTTGGGTTTTTATTGTAGTTATTTCTCGTTAATTTGAATTTGGAAATTGAAAAATGTGATTTTGTGTATTGTTTTTAGAGTAATCTGGAATCAACACATAAACATATGTTTAAACTAACCAAATCACACATTTACAATGGCCATATACAACACATAAACATATGTTTAAACTAACCAAATCACACATTTACATTCACACTAACCAAATCAAAGAAAACATTATGCTGAAGGAGGATGTCAAACACACAAAATCACACTTCACACTAGGGTAATTAAAAAAATAACTAAAGCAATACATTTGAGAAAAATGAAACAATCACACAGCTAACACTATGGCATTGAAATAATAGTATGCAAATGGCCAGACTTCCAGGACATTACATGCCACCACACTGAATCCTCCAACTGTAGTTTGCATTCCCCACATTTGTGTCGAAATTATTGAAATCAATGTCACTCGGTACATTAAGTAGCGGTTCCCTAGGGTTCAAGGAATTTGACCCTTCCCTCCACAGGTCACAGACGCACTTATATTTAAACCTTGTGTAAGTGCCATTTGTTTCTTTGTACTCTAGGGTTTCATAGTATCGAAAATTAAGGGTACGTACTCTTTCGGAGAATTTCCAATCAAAGTCGGGGCGGTAGTATTGATTGATCAATTCCATGGCCCACTTCTTGCATGCGAACACTGAATTAGCCCTAGTTGGCTTGTCCATCTTAGACCATATGACACCCATTATATTAGCATCTCCGGCAACAATATCGACGTTGTTGGACTGTGCACATCCGTGTTGGTCTGGTTCAACCACCGCATAGCCATACTTTTCCGCTAGGTCGATCTCGAATTGTTGTATGAGGTCGTGTTTGCGAGCAGTTTTGTGTTGTTCTGTATAATCGAAACGGTAATGGTGGTTAGGACAGACTCTGGGGTAATAATTTGGCAGAATATCCATTTTCGAATGATATGCTTTGTGGAAGACAATAAAGTTTTTGGAAATAACCCTCATAGGAAGTGTTATTTATAGAGCGCCTGTTTTAACCGTCACATAACTGCCACCTTATCCATTTATTAAAAATTAGATGACCGACAAAAAACACACATATTTCATTATGCTAACCTTACACTAAACCTTTTATTTGAAAAAATAATACGTTGGTACCTCTGTCGCAATATAAACAGTACCAAACATGTGTTGTTCACTGGTTTGGTACTAATTTACTCAATAGTGGGTACCATATGCCTACGGAATGAGGGTGATCGTAGACCATGACCTCGACGAAATTATACCATGTCGAACCTTTAAAACTGTTAGTGTTATTTGTCGTTTGTTATTGAATACCTAATTATCATTATACATATTTAATAAAAATACTTCATTTTAGCAATCATAGTTATTAAACCAAATCACACATTTACATTACAATAACATAATCCTAAAGGAGGATGACAAACACACCAAATCACACTTCACACTAGGGCATTTAAATACAAATAAGCAATACATAAGATGAAAAGAAAACAATCACACACCTAAAACTATGGCATTGAAATAACAGAAGGAAAATGGGTAGAGAATTCCAAGACATTACATGCCACCACACTGAATCCTCCAATTGTAGTTTGCATTGTCCACACTAGCATCGAAATTATTGAAATCAATGTCACTCGGTACATTGAGGAGCGTTTCCCTAGGGTTCAAGGTATTTGATGCTTCCTGCCACAGGTCACAGACGCACTTATATTTAATCCTTGTGTAAGTGCCATTTGTTTCTTTGTACTCTAGGATCTCATAGTATCGAAAATTAACGGTACGTACTCTTTCGGAGAATCTGCAATCGAAGTTGGGGCGGTAGTATTGATTGATCAGTTCCATGGCCCACTTCTTGCATGCGAACACTGAATTAGCCCTAGTTGGCTTGTCCATCTTAGACCATATGATACCCATTACATTCTCATCTCCGGCAACAATATCGACGCTCCTGGGCTGTGCATCACCGTGTTGGTCTGGTTCAACCACCGCATAGCCATACTTTTCCGCGAGGTCGATCTCGAATTCTTGTATGAGATCTGGTTTGCGTGCAGTTTTGTGTTGTGCGGTATGATCATAACGGTAATGGTGGTTAGGACAGACTTTGGGGTATGCATTTGGTGGAATTTCCATTTTGCAAATGAAATGCTTTGTGAAGAGAATAAAGTTTTTGAAAATATCCCTCATAGTAAGTGTTATTTATAGAGGACTTGTTGTAACCGTCACATAACTTCCACCTTATCGGTTTTATATTATTTAGATAACCAACCGTCACAATATACTCACACTTATTGACGCCAACATTTACACTAAACAAACCTTATATCTTCTTCAAACTGCTGACGGTTCATTGTCAGTTATGATTCATTATCATTTAGTAAGTGTTATCATTTAAAGAGGACTTGTTGTAACCGTCACATAACTGCCACCTTATCCATTTCACATCATTTAGATAACCGTCACAAAACACTCATACTTATTGACGCCAACCTTTACACTAAACCTTATATTTGAAAATAAGTGAATTTGGAACATCTGATGCACTGTTAAAAGTACCAAACAAATCACCGCTCATCTGTTTGCTACTAATGTAGTCCAAAGGTGGTACAGAATTCCTTGAATGGTATATGTATAGTTCAACGACCATACTGAAAACACGAAACAAATACTATAACCCTAAATACAAGCAATTCGCGCGATTTTCAACATAATACGCATTAAAATTTCAGCTTTATTGAAGAACCCCAAAGAAATTAGCAAACAGCGTCCCTTTCGTACCCTTGCTTGTTCATATTACAAAATACGCCAAACTCATCCGATTAATCAGGGTGATCGTAGACCATGTCGACAATTTTAAAATGTTAGTACTTATTTGTCCTTGGCGAAAGGCCATTTTGCATGATATCTACATTGGTACACAACAGTACAATAAGTATCAGAATTCTTGAGTGTGAATGAATATGACATAAACCAATTCATATGACTTTGAATTCGTAAATAAAGAGACCTAACCCGTTATTATTGTTCCCAATGAGATCTGAATCCGTTTAAAGAACGGTCGGTGACGTTACAAGTGCATGTACACGGTTCTGAAACGTCCCGAAAGTCGTTTATGATAATGTCCTATTTAATCCACTTACAACTCATTAACTGTAATGAACATTTAGGGTTGTCGAGCAATAAATGTTGACGAAAATTATACCATGTCGAGTATAAAGCAGCCCGTACGAAAATTTAGGGTTGTCGAGTACAAAGGCGTTAACGAAAATTACAATAAAAATACCCACAAATGGTAATTACATAATATGGTTCATTAAATAGTTGCAAACACTTAACATAGTTGCAATCATTTATCATAAGACACACTTACAAACATCTGTAAACCCTAATTTCATAAACAGAGAGACGCACTAAAATTCTAATCATGTGTGCAACTCACACAGTTGTACACAATATGGCAATGTTTAAAATAACATTTACAACTTACACTGCGTCACACTAACTTACTATTAATATGTACTACTTATAATGCGTCACACCTTACTTTAGCAAACATACGAAATTGCGTTAATGAAGGGAATAATCAGTCTCACGGAGCAAGTGTAGGGGACTTGATACGCTCAATTCCTACATTAAGATCAATCACCCTTTGTTCTGCGTCATCATATTGCTCAATGATTTATTTCATATGGTCAAATTGATCTCCATGACCACCAATACGCAGCGCCTGGTGAAGCGATGTGAAGAAATGGCGTTGCATGGATTTGAGTCGATGTATATGTTCTTTGCAATTTCGTATCCCATTCTCCATTACCTTGTTCATTTCATCAAAGCCTTGCTCCACATCGTCATAGCTCTGTAGCAAATCCTTGAAAAGGATCTCAACCCGACTATTCCCTTCCCACCTCATTCTTATCATTGTTGATTTTATGCAGTCACGTTTAGGGATGGCAGTGGGTAATGGACCCGACCCGGATCCGTGGATCCAGATCCGTTTTCAACGGATCTGGATCCTCAATTTTTGGACCCGACGGATCCGGGTAGGATATGGATCCTTGGTTTTAAAAACGGATCTGGATCGGGTCCTAAGTCATTACCCGGATCCAGATCCATTTACCCGTTTTTATATAAAAATATAAAAGTAAAGACTTAAGACTTGTAGTATTATTGAAGTTTTTGAACTTTTAATATTATTTATGTTGAATTTGTTAAATTTTATTTTAGTAAATGCTTGTATGGAAAAATAGCTTTGTTATTGAAGTTTTATTAAACTATGTTTTAAGGTTAAAATGAAAATTAAGGTCGTTTGATGAAAAAATAAGTTAGGATCCGTTTTGGATCCGTTTTGGACCCGGATCCGTAGGATCCGTCGGATCTGGATCTGGATCCTCAATTTCATTACCCAGCGGATCCGGGTAGGATCTAGATCCTTGCCCAAAAAACGGATCTGGATCTGGATCTTAGAGGATCCGGTCCAGATCCTACCCGTTGCCATCCCTAGTCACGTTGAGTTTTTTTCGCTTCCTTGATTTGTTGAACCTTTGCATTAATTTCTGCCATGGCACGTTCTTCCGCCGTGGGTCTATGAGGGACGCCAGACCATCTTGAGTTTGCGGATGATGCCATTTGATTATCGTATTTCTCCAATGCATGCACTCTATAAACGTAAATGTGTTCTCCTATTTATAGAAGACGATCCCTGGGTCCGTCCTTATCCAAATAATGTGGAAATAAATAACTACCTTTATCATAATAATGAAACTGCCTTTCTATATGTAACTACCAATCGGGGGTATGGTCCGCAATACCCGCCTACCTTAAAAACTACCACGCCAAGTTATAAATTGTTTTTTCCACATAAAGTACCATTCCCAAGGGTATACTGTCCCAACCTCCTAAATCCAGACTCCCAAACAATCCACTCTCTCAACGGTTGTTTATTAACTAAACCTTTTGTATAAGACAAATATGTTTCATGTATTTATGGTCCAAGTGTGATACGGAATATTTATAAGTGTGTATATGAATAAGTTTGTATTGTTTGAGTAAATACTGGTAAAAATAGTATACTGTAAATACAACATCGTATACCAAACCTAGTTAATTGGTAGTTTGGGGTTCCAAACGTAAAGATTTGAAGTTGCTTCACTAACTTACGTAAAAACGTTGGGAAATGTGAGTCACATTAATTACTTTCAACCACTATAAGTAATGGCTATCAACTACCTGTTCTACTTTAACTTAATTTAATCATCTCCCTTTATACAAACTTATAGCCAAAAGTGGTTTCCCCCTCAATCAATAGCCAATTTCTCATTACTACCTTTTAACATGAAGAAACTGAAGTCGATTTCGAGTAGGGTTGCGCAAAACCAAGTCTCTGGGACTTGCCAAAATTACCTTTCACATCCAAATTGTGTTTTTTATTTCAATCCACCAAAATCAACAAACGTCCCGGAGTTGGACTACAACAACACCTCGTACTACGTCGACATGGAAGACTTAGAAATGCTTTTTCCGTTAGATGATGCAATTAAGACGAACTTGAATTTTCAAGTTACTGCTGTCATGGACAAATTGTCGTACACCCATGAAAATTTCCCTTGTGTCATCATGGCAACACCTGGAGAGAATGCTGCTGTAGCTCACCGTCCTTTAATCAGAGACCAACCGCATATGCATTTGGGGTTCTGGAGGTTTCTCGACTGGTGCTCCAACCAACTGAGGGAACAACTTGACTGGAAGTTGTACCCAACGGAGCTTCTTGCAGTCGTTGACCCTGAAGGAAATAATGCCCTTGGTCCAAGTATGCATTCTATGATAAGTCTAATAAATGCGGTTCAGTATTAATTAACAAGTTAATAATTCAGTGAGATCAAGTGAGCTGAATGCCTAGCTAGAGGCCGCTTCAGTTCAAGTGGAATTAATGATATTAATCCACAGCTTACTCTTGACTGAACCCGTAGGGTCACACAAATAGTACGTAAACGGATCAAGTATTTAATGGCATTAAATACTCCATCTATGAATATTCGGAATCGACGGATCTTGGTTTCAGTGGGAGCTGAGATCGTCACAGGCAAGAAATGAATACTCCGGAAACGATGATATTGCCGGAAACGGAAATATGGATCGTATCGGAAATATAAATATTATCCAAGTCGTAGATGTTGCCGGAAACGGAAACATGGTACGTATCGGAAATTATTATCGGAAATGGAAATATTGCCAGAATCGGAAATATTGCCGGAAACGGAAATATTGTCAGAATCGGAAATATTATCGGAATCGGAAAATAATTCCGGAAACGGAAATATTAAATATTTGTTCGAAACGGAAATTAATTCCGGAATCGGAAATATTAAATATTGTTCGTATCGGAAATGAATTCCGGAATCGGAAATTTAATCGGAAGCGTATCGTACGAATAAGCATCGGACGAGGGCTGCCGGACGAGGGCCCAGCACGAAGCCAGGCCATCGCCCAGCAAGCCAAGCGCGCCACACGAACAGCCAAGGCCAGGCCAGGCCCAGCAGGCCGTGGCAGCGCGCACAGCGCGCACAGCGCGCGCAGGAGCTACGTGGGCTTGTAGCTCGCGTAGGCCTCGCTGCGTGGGCTGCTGCTCGCACGCACGCGCATGGGCGGCCCATCGTGGCTGCCGTGTGTGTGTGCGTAAGTGTTTGTATTCATGCACGATTCCTAAAACATGCAGAGTTCGGTTAATGATTAAATTCCTAATTCTATTTGATAAATTAATTAATTAGAGTTCTTGTAGGATTCTAGGTTTAATTAATTTGTATCTGAATAGGATTCCAATTCCCTTTCCATACCCCTATAAATATGTGGCCTGGGTTCACAATTTATAACGAGTTTCAAAGTATTCAAAGTGAGTTTTTGAGAGAAAAATTCAATCACACATCTTGCTCAAAAGTGCCGAAAATTCTAGTACCTTAAGGGCGATTCTAGTTGGTCAATCTTAAGGCGGATCCGGACGTGCTGTGGACTATCTACGGAGGGACGACACTTGGAGTCCTAAAGACTTGTTCTTGTTCGGTTCGGGCGCAGCTAGGGAAGGCACGCAACAAAGAGTATGCATCTAAATTATGCTATATGATTATGTGTAAATAATATGTATTCCTGGGTTAATGGTTGTTTCCGCATGATTTATGTAATATCATATGTATCATAACCTAACAGTGGTATCACGAGCCCCTTATTATTTTCATAATCTAAATTGCATGAACATGGTTAAATATTACAAATTTGCAAGAATTAAAAGGGGTGATTAATTTTCGTAATTGTTAATTAATTGCAAATTGCGTTTATTTAATTATACGTACGCAGTTTTTCGGCAGTTTCTTCGTTACTCATCCAAATCGAGTGATTTTTGTGTCAATTCCGCATGTAAAAGGCATTTTCTGCCGAACCCAGAATTCTCAAATTCGAAGCCTAACTATGACTTTTCGAAGGTTTTAGTTTTTCGAATGCAAAATTTCGTAAATTTAAGATGTTAAATTAAATATTTGCGATTCTTGTTGATAAATCTTGAATTTTTGATTGACCTACAGTATATGTTTAACAAGTTTGAATGCCTAGCCTTGTTAATTATGCAATCTAATTTGTAATTATGATTAATTTGTTGAAAATTAGAATAATTTAGAATTAATTTGATTTTCATAATTAATTATAATTTAATTAGAAACCTATGATTAAAAACCACCATAAAAATTGTAAATTTATGATAAATTTTAAATTTTTATGACCTAGACTTGAATCCATGTAAATCGGAAATCAATTGAATAATAAATTTTCGATTTTTCGCCCTAAAATTATGAAATTAATATTATTTATTAATTTGTCATTAATTTTAAATATAAATTTTAAATTTTTTATGCGATTCGTTCATAAAACTTGCACGCACAAAGCAATGGACACTTCGTGTTACCCTTAAGGGGTGTTGTATAGTGCGGGCATGCGACGACGAGCAAGGGAGCTCGTCGCCCGTGCGGCACGAATGCAATGAGCAAGGGCGTAGTGCACGAGCACAAGGCAGCAGCCCTGCCTTGTGTCGTGGGCCACGAGCTATGAACAAATGGGCATGGGCGAAAGGCAAGCCAAGGCAGTCGCGTGTGGGCAGCAAGCGAGCTGCGCCACAACGCGCACTGCCTCGCGCAAGAGCGCGCAGCCTCGCGCGCAGCGAGCGCAAGCTCGCGTGCCACGAGCGCTGCGCCCAGCGTTGCTCGCGCGCCCAGCGAGCGATGTCGCGCGCCCAGAGAGCGATGTCGCGCGCCCAGCGAGCGATGTCGCGCGCCCAGCGAGCGATGTCGCGCGCCCAGCGAGCGATGGCTCGCGCGCACAGCGAACGATGGCTCGCGCGCACAGCGAGCGCTGGCGAGCGCGCACTGCGAGCGATGGCTCGCGTGCGACGAGCGCTGGCGCGCGCGCAGCACCACAGCGTGCGATGGCTTGCGATTGGTAGAGCAGCAGCTATGCGACGAGCGCATGGGCTGCGCGCATATGGCCAGCAATGGCTGTATGCGTGCGGCCCATGGGCGTGCAATGCGTAGGGTGTTTGCGTTACGATTAGATCGTTTTGAATGTTTAATTTGAAAATTTCAGTTCACGTAATTTTAATTAATTTTAAAATTAATAATTTAAATTATTTTCTTGGATTTTAATTTTGAATATTGTAATTATAATAAATGTTATTTATTCTAATTATTTTACTAAAATTAAAATCATGAATTAATTTAAATATCGACTGAAATTAAATTAAACTTTTTGGATTCAATTATAAATTTATATGAGCTTTAAATTTTAATTAAATTTGTATGTTTCCGGTTAGACTAGAAATACATTTTTATGTTTAAAATTAATAAAGCATATGAATTTATTGGTTTAAGTGGGAGTGCTTTTTAGTCATAAACTCTTGATTAGGTCTACAAATCCTTAAGGTTAAAACAACTTGATTAGAATTAATAAGGACTGAATAATTGGTAGATTATTGATGCCCTTGATTAATTGCTGCAAATATTTACGTGATGCATAATGTGTTTTACTAACCAGCTATGTGGGCCATTCATGATAATGAATGGGTGAATGGTATATATTGTATATGTACTGTTTTGCAGGTTATGAAGTGACTAGTATGGCCCAAATAGGATAGAAATTATGGTCTGCGTACCATTAATTTGAATGTAATTGATCTAAAGTACCAAAGTTATTTTTCAATTCAAATATGGTCTGCAAACCATCAAATAGTTGTAATTAGTTATAGCTTATCCTATTTGAAGAAAATGGTGCCTCCCACGGAGATTTTCAAGACGGACTTTGAAGTCAAAGCTTCAAGATGAAGTCGGGCCATACTAGATCACATTTATCTTATGCATGTTTAAGTTATTTATTGCTTTTAAATATGTCTTAAGATGCATGAGATCAAAAGCTTGATTATGTTGCATGATTAAGGATTTTAGTTCACTTAAAATCTAACCAACATAGTAAGAGCCTTAAGTTCCAAACTTAAAAATTGAGTTAAAAGGTGCCATGCCAAAATATACACTTGCTTGGATATCCTTTACATCAATCTAGTAATAGTTTTCGCTCAGCGAGGTGTTACTTATTGGTCCTAAAGGGGCAAGGTACACAAATAATTGTGAGTACATGTTAGTTTTGGTGAAACTCAACGATATAAGTAAGGAGTCCTTTTATGTCGTGGCAAAATCGATAGGTTTACCTAATAAGTTCTTAGACGTACCTATCAACCAAGAGTAGTTTCTAGACTATTAGCAAAAGGCTTTTGCTTACCTAAGATGTTCTAGGATTAAGTCGACAAACTGTGCTTAGTTCTTCAATTATTTTAGGATCTTGGAATCATTTTATTCACACCTGCCGGAACACATAACTTGAATAAAATGCTTAATAAACATTGAATTATGCATGTATGCTAGAATTTAAGTTTATTAAGAGAAACTGTGAATGGTTATTTATTTGTTTATTCTTTTCAATTGTAGTTTTAATATGGCAAACAACAATCAAAACATCATCATGGGTTCTGAGCTTATGGTCAAGCTGAACCTGACAAATTTTCTTGAATGGGAAGCTAAGCTAGTTGAAATAGTCAAACTCAATGGACTTGAGTATGTACTGTCACATCCCATGCCAAGCTACTATGCCAGAGACATGACCCCTGAGAGATTTTACGCCTAGGATGCGGATCTCAAAAAGGTTATGAGTCTCATGCTGAACAATATCCCTGATGATTGGGCTAAAAGGTTTGTAGCCTATGAACCTTTTACGCTCATCAAGAATCTGAGGGATATCTGTCGTGGAAGTACGGAGGACAGGGACCTGAACGTCCATGAGTTGATTGAATCAATGTCTGGTCTAAAGGTTAGTTCTCCCAACAGGTGTTATAGGATGGAGGTCCAAGAAACACATGTTCAGCTCCTTCGCACTAAACAGAGGGTATGCGTCCCACTGAGGTTCCATGTGGATCTTATGTGTTCATACTTTGATCGCCTAAGTCTACTAGGAACACCAATAAGCGAAAGGATGGCAGTCTCTATCTTGCTCAATTCACTACACAGTGGGTTTGGTCGCTTCAAGCAACTATACCTAAGTGAACCAAGAGAAGAAACAGTTGCAGAATTTGTTCACCTTGTCAGAAAGGCTGAAATAATACTGGACTGTGAAGCCAAAGATTTACTCAAGGCTAGAAAGAGACCGTTCAAGAAAGGTGGAAAGTCCAAGGGCAATGCTAAATCAAAGCAGGACAAGTCCACATCAAGCTGTCTTTATTGTGATGGAATAGGCCATTAAAAAAGAGAATGTCCAAAGCTAAAGGAAGATCAGAAGAACGGAACAGTCGTTCCATCTTCAGGTATTTTCGTTATAGACTGTATACTTGCTAATTCAACTTCTTGGGTATTAGATACAGGTTGTGGCTCACACTTATGTTCCAATCCACAGGGACTAAGAAGAAGTAGAAAGTTAAGCAAGGGTGAAGTCGACCTACGAGTGGGAAATGGAGCACGGATTGTTGCATTAGCTGTAGGAACTTACTATTTGTCGTTGCCCTCCGGGCTAGTTTTGGAACTGGAAGAATGTTTCCATGTTCCAAGTCTTACTAAAAACATCATTTCAGTTTCTTGCTTTGATGCTAAGGGATTTTCCTTTTTAATAAAAGACAATAGTTGTTCGTTTTATTTTAAAGAGATGTTTTATGGATCTGCTAGATTAGTCAATGGACTTTATTTATTAGATCACGACAAACAAGTATATAACATAAATACCAAAAAGGCCAAAAAGGATGATTCAGATCTCACCTATCTGTGGCATTGTCGATTAGGCCATATAAACTTGAAACGCTTAGAAAGACTTCAAAAGGAAGGAATTCTAGAACCATTTGACTTAGAGGATTATGGTAAATGCGAATCATGTTTACTTGGCAAAATGACAAAGCAACCTTTCTCTAAAGTTGGAGAAAGAGCAAATGAACTATTGGGTTTAATCCATACAGATGTATGTGGACCAATGAGTACAAATGCTAGAGGTGGTTTCAGCTACTTTATCACTTTCACTGATGACTTCAGTAGGTATGGTTATGTCTACCTAATGAAGCATAAGTCTGAATCCTTTGACAAATTCAAGGAATTTCAGAGTGAAGTAGAGAATCAATTAGGCAAGAAGATTAAGGCACTGCGGTCTGATAGAGGTGGTGAATATCTGAGCTATGAATTTGATGACCATCTGAAAGAATGTGGAATTCTATCAGAATTGACTCCTCCTGGAACACCACAATGGAACGGTGTGTCAGAACGGAGGAACAGAACCTTGCTAGACATGGTCAGGTCAATGATGGGTCAGGCCGAACTTCCATTAGAATTTTGGGGACATGCACTAAATACAGCTGCACTCACTATAAATAGAGCTCCGTCTAAAGCTGTCGAAAAGACTCCATACGAATTATGGTTTGGAAAGCCTCCAAATGTGTCTTTTCTTAAGATTTGGGGATGTGAAGTATACGTCAAACGATTAATTTCAGACAAACTTCATCCAAAATCTGACAAATGTATCCTTGTGGGCTATCCAAAGGAAACAAAGGGGTATTACTTCTACAATACATCTGAGAACAAGGTATTTGTTGCTCGAGATGGTGTCTTTTTGGAGAAAGATCACATTTCCAAAATGACAAGTGGGAGAAAAGTAGACCTCGAAGAAATTCGAGTCGAACAACAAACTCTAGAGAATGCTCAAGATGACATTCAGGATGAAACTCAGAGATCTTTAGAAGAATCTGGTGAGAATCATGGTCAATCTAGAAATGTTACCCCGCGTAGATCGCAAAGATATAGATCTCAACCGGAAAGGTACTTAGGTATTTTGACGAACGAGAGCTATGACGTTCTATTACTTGAAAGTGATGAACCTGCGACTTACAAACAAGCTATGACGAGCCCTAGCTCCAAGCAGTGGCAAGAAGCCATGCAATCTGAATTAGACTCCATGTCTGAAAACCAAGTATGGGATTTGGTCGATTTGCCAGATGGCTACCAAGCCATTGGAAGCAAATGGGTTTTCAAACTGAAAAAGGACAAGGATGGGAAACTTGAAGTTTTCAAAGCTAGATTGGTTGCAAAAGGTTACAGGCAAGTCCACGGTGTGGATTACGATGAAACATTTTCACCAGTTGCAATGCTAAAATCTATTCGGATAATGTTAGCAATCGCTGCATATTACGATTACGAAATATGGCAGATGGATGTCAAAACTGCTTTCTTAAACGGCGTTTTAACAGAAACTGTGTTTATGACACAGCCTGAAGGTTTTGAGGATCCAAAGAATGCTAAAAAGGTATGCAAGCTAAAGAAATCAATCTACGGATTGAAGCAGGCATCCAGGAGCTGGAATATACGTTTTGATGAAGCAGTCAGTGACTTTGGTTTCATCAAGAACGCAGACGAATCTTGTGTATACAAGAAGGTCAGTGGGAGCAAAATTGCTTTCCTAGTATTATATGTCGACGACATATTACTTATCGGAAATGACATTCCTATGTTGAACTCTGTCAAGATTTGGCTTGGGAAATGTTTTTCGATGAAGGATCTAGGAGAAGCACAGTACATATTGGGCATCAAGATTTACAGAGATAGATCTAAAAGGATGATTGGACTTAGTCAAAGCACTTATATCAATAAGGTGCTTGATAGGTTCAAGATGGCGGACTCCAAGCGAGGCTACCTACCCATGTCTCATGGAATGACTCTAAGCAAGACTCAGTGCCCAAAAACACTTGATGAGCGTAGACGAATGAATGGGATTCCATATGCATCATTGATTGGTTCAATAATGTATGCTATGATATGTACACGCCCGGATGTTGCGTACGCACTCAGTGCTACGAGCAGATACCAGTCAGACCCAGGAGAGGCGCATTGGACTGCTGCCAAGAACATTCTGAAGTACCTGAAAAGGCATAAAGATGACTTCCTGGTCTATGGTGGAGATGATGAATTAATTGTTAAAGGCTATACGGACGCAAGTTTCCAAACCGACAAAGATGATTTCAGATCACAGTCTGGGTTTGTCTTCTGCCTCAACGGAGGAGCAGTAAGCTGGAAAAGTGCTAAGCAAAGCACCATTGCGGATTCTACAACTGAAGCGGAGTACATTGCTGCACATGAAGCAGCAAAGGAAGCTATATGACTAAGTAAGTTCATAGGTGAACTTGGTGTAGTCCCCTCCATTAAAGGACCAATAGCCCTGTATTGTGACAATAACGGAGCTATTGCACAGGCAAAAGAGCCTAGACACCACCAGAGAGTCAAGCATGTACTTCGTAGATTTCACCTTCTACGAGAGTTCGTTGAAAGAAAAGAAGTCGAGATAAGCAAAATTGGAACTGATGACAACATATCAGATCCATTGACTAAACCTCTGCCGCAAGCAAAGCACAACTCGCACACTGCAGCTATGGGAATCAAGCATATTGGAGAATGGCTTTGATGTCTCTATTTAATGTTTTAAAGTTTTAGAGTTTAAATCTTTGTAAAACATTATTGGTTAATCATTCACAATAAATGAAAAGAATTCATTTTTCCATTTAATTTGTGGTTTATTAAATGATGAGTCCCTTCAATTTGACGATATATTCAAGATAGACTGTCAGGACCAGTCCTGTGACTAAGAAATGTCTATCAAGTGAACTTGAATGTCAAAGGTTGAAAATGGTCCCTAATCGGAGTTTTCTATAAAATTGGACGCATAGAAAACGTTAGACGATTAGAATGCAAGATGACTAGTAGTTCTGTTTCTTGAACTATGTGGACATGGCAATGTCATAATCATTTGCATAGATACTTACTTTGGGAAGACTAGTATCGGACAAGACCTATGAAACTTTACTATAAGAGATGAAAAACTGTCATAAGTAAATTTCATTAAATTATTAGACACTAAATCCTCAATACCTGAGTGATTTGAGATTACTTGTTTGAGAACTGGTTGCTTTAACGTTGACCAACCGTCGCACCGTAAAAGGAGGCTATAAAGGCAACGCTCAGGTAATCACCTATCAAACGAAGTCTAATCTCAAGATCGCAAGATTGGGATTGTCCTCCCATAAATCGGGATGAGATGCTTAAAAGTTGTACAAGGCCACTCGGAGAGCTAGAAACTGTGAAATGCATGGCCGTGCTCGGATGAATCATAGGCTATGATTATCTGTTTATTTGATCAGTTGAACTCTGAAACCGAGGAACACCTCTGGACATAATAAGGATGACAACTCTTACCTTATGTTCAAGAGCAAGCATCGAGCGACAAAGGAATTAGGAAATGCACACTTGTCCCTAAGGACAAGTGGGAGACTGAAGGAAATAATGCCCTTGGTCCAAGTATGCATTCTATGATAAGTCTAATAAATGCGGTTCAGTATTAATTAACAAGTTAATAATTCAGTGAGATCAAGTGAGCTGAATGCCTAGCTAGAGGCCGCTTCAGTTCAAGTGGAATTAATGATATTAATCCACGGCTTACTCTTGACTGAACCCGTAGGGTCACACAAATAGTACGTAAACGGATCAAGTATTTAATGGCATTAAATACTCCATCTATGAATATTCGGAATCGACAGATCTTGGTTTCAGTGGGAGCTGAGATCGTCACAGGCAAGAAATGAATACTCCGGAAACGATGATATTGCCGGAAACGGAAATATGGATCGTATCGGAAATATAAATATTATCCAAGTCGTAGATGTTGCCGGAAACGGAAACATGGTACGTATCGGAAATTATTATCGGAAATGGAAATATTGCCAGAATCGGAAATATTGCCGGAAACGGAAATATTGTCAGAATCGGAAATATTATCGGAATCGGAAAATAATTCCGGAAACGGAAATATTAAATATTTGTTCGAAACGGAAATTAATTCCGGAATCGGAAATATTAAATATTGTTCGTATCGGAAATGAATTCCGGAATCGGAAATTTAATCGGAAGCGTATCGTACGAATAAGCATCGGACGAGGCCTGCCGGACGAGGGCCCAGCACGAAGCCAGGCCATCGCCCAGCAAGCCAAGCGCGCCACACGAACAGCCAAGGCCAGGCCAGGCCCAGCAGGCCGTGGCAGCGCGCACAGCGCGCACAGCGCGCGCAGGAGCTACGTGGGCTTGTAGCTCGCGTAGGCCTCGCTGCGTGGGCTGCTGCTCGCACGCACGCGCATGGGCGGCCCATCGTGGCTACCGTGTGTGTGTGCGTAAGTGTTTGTGTTCATGCACGATTCCTAAAACATGCAGAGTTCGGTTAATGATTAAATTCCTAATTCTATTTGATAAATTAATTAATTAGAGTTCTTGTAGGATTCTAGGTTTAATTAATTTGTATCTGAATAGGATTCCAATTCCCTTTCCATACCCCTATAAATATGTGGCCTGGGTTCACAATTTATAACGAGTTTCAAAGTATTCAAAGTGAGTTTTTGAGAGAAAAATTCAATCACACATCTTGCTCAAAAGTGCCGAAAATTCTAGTACCTTAAGGGCGATTCTAGTTGGTCAATCTTAAGGCGGATCCGGACGTGCTGTGGACTATCTACGGAGGGACGACACTTGGAGTCCTAAAGACTTGTTCTTGTTTGGTTCGGGCGCAGCTAGGGAAGGCACGCAACAAAGAGTATGCATCTAAATTATGCTATATGATTATGTGTAAATAATATGTATTCCTGGGTTAATGGTTGTTTCCGCATGATTTATGTAATATCATATGTATCATAACCTAACAGACCCCGTCCCAGACATAGATGTCCAGGATCTCCCAATTTATAACATCCCCGCCTTTGACGCACACATTTTCATTGCATCCTACTCAGACACTATTCACATTATGAGGGCGGAGGACTTTTTCTATAGCCTAAATGTCAGAGTGAGCCGACGATATTTTTGGGGCATGTCTCGTGCCTACACAGACATTTCTGTTGAGGGACAAAGGAAATTCGAGGGGGTACCAAATACGATCCCACGCGGTTTGATTGTGTCAATCTGGAACGCTAAGTCCATGACAAGGCCATCATTCAAGGCGACATTCTTGGAACTGTTTGCAACCCACCACCCAGCTCTCTTGATTGTACCTGAAGCCAGGATAAGCGACGAACACTGTAAGGAACTGATAAATACCCTACCAGGGAAGTACGAGAGTGCAGTGTTCGATAACATAGATCAGTGTGGAGGGGTAGTTCTTATGTGGCGTGTTAACGATCTATTCGTATCTTATAAAGAAGATGATTCCACGGCAGACAGCGGCTTGTTCAACTTCACATTTGAGGTAAGAAGCGTACAACACCCCTCTTTCTAGATACTCTACTTAGATTAAATGCCCTTTGAAACGACATTGATTACTTTAACATGAAATTTGACCTGAGTCTGAGAGTTTAGTACCATAATGAAGTTGAAAAGGGTTCCATTCCCGTGCATGTAGTTGTACCTTTCTACTAATTTTCTTAATAACTTTTACGAATGTGGTACCAAATACAAACTACACTAGTATCATCTTTGCAATCCACCTTAATATTTCTGGACACTTTTAGATTGTACGATGGTCTCTCCAAAATAATATTGTGGGTGGTAGGTAGCTAAGTAAGTACAAGAGTATATAAGTTCAAATGAAGACACACCCAATTATCTTCAATACGTTTCCTAATTCGACGTCTACTATGTAACTCATAACTACAATTTTGTGTACATCCGGTGGTTTACGTTTCAAGAAAGCAAAAAGTAGCCCGTACGTCGGAGTTGGGTCTATGAAGATGGCAAGGATTGAGGGTAAGTCAACTACAACAATTATAAACAACTAGGGTTCTTATTATATCGGTTTGTATTCGTAGTCGCCTATATTCTTATAATCAGTGTTGTGTAAGCTGAAGAATTAACTTCCTTAAGTGTTGTATTGTGATATATAATGTTAGAATTTGTATTAAATTAACATGGTTTATTTCTTATTAATGCTAGACTATTATGACAAATGTAATGTAAAATACATATTAATTGTGAACTCATATAAATTCACATAAAATACGAAATGTTTATTTGGTACTACAGTGTGTACCAAATACCGATGACATAGTACAAATACAGTCCTAGGGCCTTACTGAAAACGACCCAAAAATACAAGCTTTGGGGAGAATTTTGCAAACCTAGGGCTAAAGTAATAACACTTTTCAAATAAAAAACATAAACTTACCGAGGACACACCCATTACGTAATGTTTGTGTATCCCAAACCGCATCATTTGGTACCCATATTAGCGAAATGTAGGTACCAATTAGCATCAAATTTCTTCACTTGCGTCGCTGTTAGAACTATCGTACTCATCAGCTGAATCAGGGTGAAAGTAGACCATGTCCTCGTCGTCATAATATATCTTAGAACATCTCCAAGCGAAGGCCAGTTCCATCTGCTTATCGTAATGAGCAGGGTAGTTCTGCGTAGAGTAAAAAGGGTTTTCAAGGAGTAAATCAAACTCACTCATCGTCTCCAACCCATTCAGATCTATCATTTCGTTCTTGACCTAGAGGTAGTTGTCTTCATCGTAAGATAGGTAGTAAAAAAGATCCTCGTTTCCGAAATTCATCCACTCGAACGTGGTCTCCCTTTCTTTGAAACCCATGTATTTCCGACCAAGCACTAGTAGGCCGAATGGACCCGACTCTGTCTCATGTACCTGTAACCTGTAATTGACCTCATCCAACCACCCTTTCAAGGGCTTGAACATCTCAAAGAATTTGACAAGGTAGCGGTAGAAAAGATCATTTTCCATGCATTTAAGGATGATTTTTTTAGTTTGTTTAAGTGAAAACTACAAGCCATCTTATACGAATCTAGTAAGTAATATAAAAAACAGTACGCCTCTTTCCTGAAGCGTCTTGCACTAACTATCTTGAGAGGTGTGAGGTACGGCCATTTAGGGTTGAAGTCTATTCCACCTATGGCTTCATCCCCGTTCCTTGACACAGCTGCCAGAAGGTGGGGGAAGACAAGGCTTTCAGCCCTTTTACGTACTGTGTGGATCCCGACGACGTCCTTTACGTCGCGTTGGCCGGAATCAGCCATGACCTTTAACACTTCGTCACTATCCATTACCTTGGCCTTTCCCTTCTCCCTGGCTGTGTACCTCCTTGTCCTTGGTGTTTCTTCCTGTTCAGGTGCCTTGCCTTTTCCCTTACTGCAAATATATTTACACAAATGTACCATACGAAGCGATTTAATACACACTCCATATTAGTAAAGTACGATCGACATTAATAAACTACACTAAATACATTTCAATGGTGTAATATAAACATAAACAAAACAAGAAAGCCTTATTTATCACATACTTGTCGTGAACAGAACAAGGTCATACATTAGCAGAAGTTACCTTTTATTTTCTTTCCGAGTAGGACCACCCGCCATGACTAGAAGTAGTTTCTAGTTAATTCTCTATAGAAAGATGGATGGAAAATGAAATAAAACCTAGGAATGCCTCATTTTAATTATAGAAGTACATGATAAGGAATGCATCAATGAATGATTACCTTTGTTGGTGGTTGGGGTTTTCGTCCAAGTACAACATTAATAAAGGGTAGTTGGCATAAAGTACAACATAAAAACTACTCACTTGTGTAATGTACTATTCACATAAAATATGAGGAAAAAATAAAAGGTAAAAGTCTTTGAATTTGTATTGTTTATTTTTTTTAAAATTATTAGGGGAAATGCAATAACTATGTATCTTCACCAACGTACTTTAACACCAACGTCCGTAATTAAAGTTACCAGTTGCCCTATTTATCACCAACGTCCGTAATTAAAGTTACTAGTTGCCCTATTTATCACTAACGACTGACTTGAGGTCCTCCCCTACAATCAAACCCGAAGTCCCCCACTACTGTTTATCAAAGGAAGCCTAATGCCAAAATCACCAACCCAAAACGTTTTAAAACAATGTGTAAGCAATGAAACGTCCCCAACCAGGAACCTCCTATATCATCCTCGCGAAGCAATGTACTTCTCCCCGACTACGGGTATGCGATATGAGTTGGATATAAATCGGACCTTTTACTTTCAGACCTATGACGAGATCATAGGGGAAGAGGAGTGGAACCCCGTTGATAGGGACACTATCGTACGGGCAATATTTTCAAAAACATCGGACAGAGAAGGATTTCCAGGTAGGTTCATGCTAACGGAGAACAACCGTGTATTACCATTCCACCTCCCCACTCCCGAAGACTCGGTTGGTCGTATTCCAGATGGTTTGTTAGCTTATATAGAGTGGGAAGCTAGGAGTTGGGCCGAGTTCGAGGCGTTTGAGGTAATCCCTTATAATTACTTACCTTTCATTGATCCCATTCCAGTACTACATATTGACCAAACACCGGTATACACTGTACCAATCAAAAAAACCCCTATATTTTTTGGTTCTTACACCGATGGACTTCATGTCATGAAAAACTCTAACTACATTCACTAAATTGACGTTGATGTCTTCTACCGAGAAGGGAACCTGTATAAAAAGGGTTACCACCATATTCACTTGGGATCAACAGAAATACGTCGGTCATACAACACCGACACTACTGGCAAAGGGATTGTTAGTGGTCATTTGGAATGCTAGGGGTGTAACCAGGCCTTCGTTCAAGGAACACTTCTATCGCATATTTTCCCAACTTACACCGTCCATCATCATCGTGACCGAGTCAAGAATAAATGAACCTCAACTACTGCTTATCGCACAAACACTGCCTGGGACGTACCAACATGACTTATTCGGTCCCGAAGGACGAGCCGGGGGTGTTGTTATGTTTTGGTCTGTCAACCAAGTCCAGCCATCGATTACTTACCGGCATGATCCCGTTTGTCAAATGGGGGGAGCAAAACCTAAACACCTTGCGTCGTTACAATTTCATGTAAGTGTCTTCCGTTTTACAAATATAGGTAGTATCAGATAAGGTTCCAAACGGCGGTTTGGTACACCAACAATAACTACATGGTGTACCAAACCATTCAGTTTCGGGCATGCATTTTCGATCCATATAAAACTCATCTGACCGAAAAAACACGTATTTTGGGGTATTACTATACCAAACGAGGGCATATAAAACACCAAATGTTTGATATTGTACAAATGGGGGTTACAAGGAAGGAATGTATGTTTGTGGTTCATTGTAGGTGAATGTTTGATAAAACAACTAACAATTTGTTCCTGTTCTACGTAGGCTGTGATCCCGGGAACGACTTCCCGAGCAAAACGACGGCTATTGATGTGCTAAGCTTAGCAGACGGAAAGACCCAATGAAAGGTAATAATAGCTTTCCTAATCTATAACAAATGCAGTCCCCCAATTAACGCGAAAAACAACTTACGGGAATACAACACACATATGTAATTTATATACGAAAGATATTGATGAAATTGTCCAACTCATAAAATACGCTTTTTATTGATTATTACAATCTTTTACAAAGGAAACGTCGATTTACTTTGCGAGGAGAAAATACACAAAAACTATAAGACAAACTACGAATAATTTATACAACATCCAAATGCATGATTCAATCTTGTCGAGGCGGTGGAGAACGCGGTCCAGCCCAACATCAACAAGACGCGATGGCAGCATGTTTTCCTCTGTTATTAAATTGTGATCTTCAACCCACCGGAACCACCCACAAAATCGACATTTAAAATATAATTTATGTGGATTTGTGGTTGTCTGTGAAATCCTAAGTTCAGTTATGCAAGTGATGCATGTTGGACAACTAATCGTCTCGCACCAGAGCATCTTCCAACCATCTACGCATCCCACGTTTGCCGGCGGTGACCTTAGGGAATTAGAACTATGAGACATTAGGAACCCGGCGTTATTTGATTTTAAATTAAGTAAAATGAGGTAGGAAGTGGCCAACAATTTCTTGTGGCTTATATAGCTGTGGTGGTCAAGGTCAAAGATTCTTTGACAAGCTTCCAACGGTTTTGAATTTTGACTGAGGGAGGCGGGAAAATTCCCGCTCATTGTTTCAAATTGTTTTTGGAATTCTCCTATTATTACGTCGTTTGGGATAGGCCATTTCGTAGGTTTGGTGCTTTAGGTCACAACTCGGGAGCTTAATTTAGAATAAGTTTTTAATTAATCGTATTTGTTATTGGTTAATTAATCGTATTGGTTAATTAATCGTATTGGTTAAGGGACTTAATGTTTACCCGGTCGAGAAATCGTCCCAATGTCATCTGGGTCCGGGGTTGAAAATCTAACCAATGACGGTATAAATCCGACCACGCTCACAAACCTTAGTAGTGTTAAGAACCGGATAGTTGATTTCCAAAACCCATTCAATCCGATTACCTTAGATTTACCTAATTCATTCACGTAGTAAGTAATTATCATTTAATAACCACATATGTATATAATTATGTAGTAATAGTCTTACTAAGTGTAATGTATGGTCGTAGGCGTACAGATCATGGTCATCATCAAATCATAAAATTTCAATTTTCGTATTTGCATAAATTAATAACACTTGATATTTTGAATATAAATATCAGGACCAATATAACATCATCGAACATCATAACATACGTAAATTAAGACAACCATGTAATCTTACATTGTTATATTGTTACGTAAACACATTTTATTCTAAGACGTGAGAATTTCCAATTTCAAACACATATTCTAAGACATAAACACATGATATTGTAAGACGTAAACAACTTATTAATGAGGTATTAGTACTAATAAAAGTTCAAAATGTAATCATTAAATTATATTACTAATATTGGGTTTGGAGTAATTTGAAAAATGAGTTAACAATGTTCGGACACCCGACCTTGTGTCGAATAGGTCACGCCAAATTAAAGACCTATAATATCCGTCTTTTAAATTAACCACACATTAAATGACCATGTACCCTACACCCTATACCTTCAAACATATCACTAACTCGTACATAACCCTAAATTCCGATTCTTAGTAGTCTATTGTTCCATACCGACAATATTAGTGTGCCAAACTACTTATTCTAACGAAACCACATAACCCTAAAATCCAATTCTTAGTGGTCTACTGTTACATACCGACAATATTAGTGTCCCACAACTCATAGTAACGAAAACACATAACCCTAAAATCCAAAACTTAGTAGTCTGCTGTTCCATACCGACAATATTAGTGACCCAAACTACTGAATCAAACGAAAACATCACCAAATTCGGATAAATTGTGTTCAACATTCAAATATTGATTTCACTCAAAAATAAGAACAATTATGCAGATAACGTTAAATTGCAGTAGTTTGCATTTAGTGGAAAAGTACTCTGAGCGGTACCAAGTAGTAAGATCAGTAAACCTGGTGGTACCAAACGACGTAATAACTTTTTAACCCACCTAGGTTGTTAGGAATTTATTGCACTACGTTTTTTCACCGACAACGTTGGGGTAGTATTCACTTCCCTTTATAGTTGACAACTACTTCCAGTGGGGACTCCTCAAACCAACCCACTTCATACCATTTCGTTTCTCCTTCTAGCTATTCAAACCCTAATTTCCAAATTCTCCACCGGCAAACCTGCCAAAAATGGACAAAGGCAAATCTATCCTTGTTTGTGATAGCAGCCGATCACTACTCTGCCACCCAAAAGGCATAATGTACTTCGAGCAGCCAAAATCATCAAACAGGCCTGAATTGAACTACAACACCACTTCCTACTCCATCGACGTCGAAGACGCAGAAATGGGTCTCCTTGTGCCGCACGCAATCAAAACTGACCTGAATATCCAGCTGTATTGTGCCGTTAGTAAGTTGCCTTACCACCCTGTTATTTTCCCTTGTTCTGTGATGGTCACCTCTGCAGGTAAAATCCAGCCTGCACACCACCCTTTAATTACGGACCACCTTAATATGCATCTAGGGTTTTGGGCCTACTTAGATTGGTGTTCCAACCGGCTTGCTGCACAAGGGTCGTGGTTGTTGTACCCGAACAACCTCCTCGCTGTGGTAGACCCTAGGCCAGCTGTAGTTGTGGACGACCTCCCTGTGTACAATTTCCCTGATTCCAGGAGCCACGTTTTCATTGCATCCAACGCTCACGCTATTCATGTTATGAGTGTGGAACATATGTTTACTGGGGTGGAAGTTACTGTTGTTCCAAGGTATTTTCAGACCAAACCACGGGCTTACACTAAGGTGTGCTTAGAGGGAAAGACTATGGTTGGGACGGAGGTACCCGCCATGATACCACGAGGTGCGATGGTCGTTGCATGGAACGCCCTATCCATGACCAGACCCTCATTCAAAGCCACCTTCTTTGAGATGTTTGCAAGGCACCATCCATCACTCATGGTCGTTACTGAAGCTCGAATAAGTAACAACGACTGCAGGGAGCTAATTAGCAACTTACCAGGAGAATATCAATCCAAATGGTTTGAGAATCAATGCGGAGGGGTAGTCCTTATGTGGCGGGGAGACGACTTGTTACCAAACTACAATGAATCTGATTTGGGTTCGGCCAACGTCCTATTTACTGTCTTATTTGAGGTACTTCATTTAATTTCTTATTTCGGTTCCCAACGCTTTGTTTTACACCGTCTTGTACTGCCTTAGGGTACTAAACAGGTATGCTTACACCGTCTTCTACTGCATTCGGTTGACTCCTTAGTACCAAACAGGTGTACATAGTACTGCATTACAATACATACCAGTACAATATGGGTGAGTATGGTACCGTTATGGGTGAGTATGGTACCGCTACCGCTATTATTATGTCTCATACGAACTATATAATGTAGACAATTAGAAACCATATAACTTGATTGTAATCGTTTATTTGATTTATGCAGTGGGTGAAGCCCCGGAAGCAACCACTTGCGCGTAAACTGGAACTGTAAGCGCCAGAGCCTGGAGCTATTATACACAAATTTCCCAATCAGTGTGTAGTACTTATTATGTAGGGTGGTTTTTACCTGTAGTATAAGAACTTAGTTAGGTACTAGCTTAACTACGGCGTAGTATTTATCGGCATAGTATTCATCACCATGACGTATTTAGTTATAAGGTTTGGGTAGATTCTTCTGTCCTACTTCTATGGCGTAATAGTAACAGGTAAGTTATTTGTTGTTGTTCAAACATTGCCTACCTTTAGCTCGTCGGATATGTAATAGGTGTATTTTGTAGTTTCAACCTAGGCGGCGCTGGCTACCCTAAGCCTTCCATGTAATATTTTGCGGATGATGTTTTTCGTATTACTAGTCTTATTCTTCGAACGTATTATTCGTCTTTTATTTTTAAAAAAATGTATTGGTGTTACGACACGATGTAGTACCTATAACTTTAACAAATGGTCGTTCTATAACAGGTACCACAAATACACTAACACAAATACTGTAAAACATAGCAAACACGAAAGAGGGTACCAAATTATCGAATTATACATGGTTTAGTACATCTTGCCTGTACTAATTTAGAGTTCTGTGTCAATAATGAAAATTCAGTTTACGAAAGTATCTAAAGTAACCTTATTTAAGTTACGACATCCTGTAAACCCCAAATTGGGTTATAAATTGAATCATATGGTTATAGAGGAATGCACATATGGTAACACGCCATAATTCAGACTTATTGGATGGAAGTCAATCAACTTCAAATAACGTACCACAAAGGTAGATTTGTTGGGTGGATTTCACCATGGAAATCAATTCTAATTCTTCGTAAGGTCATGACAACCGAGCAGGTCTTGAGTGAATACTGGATTACCACTGGCGCCATGTATAGAATGCGTACCACACCCACCCTCATTGACTAAAAAACCCGGATTGGACTGCAACAAGTGTTTAGTAGTTGGTTGATAACTACGGTGATCCCCATGGGAGGTTTCGTTCACAACCTGGAAACTATGCCGGTGCTGGTTTTGATTTGCAAGCATACAATGACTCCCGGCCTCTTGATAATTTCCACCTCTACTGCTGCTGTTGCTGGTGAAGTAACGAATGGAACCAGCATTTTGGGACATTTGCGACATCTGAGATAGTTGCACTCCACTCAAGTTTTGCGATATTTGCACACCATTAATGTTCTGGGACATGTGTAAACCTGATAGGTTTTGGGCAATTGGACCACCAGATATGTTTTGTGACATTGATATACCACAACAGTCTTGGGACAAAAGTACGTCACCACCCTCCGGGGTCATACGAATCCCACCCACAGACATGCAAATTTCTGTCTGTCCTGAGGGAAACAAATTTGTGGCAACAACTCTACTTACACTTCCAGATGACTGTATACATGTCAAACGCTAATAAATACAAGCTAAATGTTGTTGACGGTTAATAAACATTTAATAACATGAGTGGTACAAAATGACACGAAAAAAATCACCTGAAACTGTTGAACAGGTACCCCATTGTTGTAGTTCTGCTGAGGGTATACCATAGTCCCCCTTACTTGCCCAGCCATTTGAGGCGGGTAATCAGCACTATACCCCTGGAAATATCACAAACACACATCAATATTTGTTTAAATAGAATATCACAAACTCACATCAATATTTGTTTAAGTTTAATTTGTAGCGTATGTGATTCACTCACATATTGATCGTGGGATCCCCAACCAGGATGGAAGGTGTTTGGCGGCTGCACGTAGTTGTGTTGAGGAAGGAAAGTGTTCTGACAATTGCTGGTTTCTGGAAAGTCTTGTGGTACAACACTCTTGTTTTTCCTGACTTGCTTCCTTGCGGGGTTTTTATTCTCACCTGGTTGTAAAAATCTTTTTTCACGAGTCCTGTGAGCCTTTAAACCACCGCGAGGAACAGGATCTTTAACCATTACAGGGGGGTAAATGTGGTAGTATCATCCCCAACGCTGTTTGGAGGTTTGTTAACGGAGCCTGGTGTGTTGTAGGTCCAACAATCGCCATCCTGTTCCCCCCGGAAGTCAGTGCACCAGCTTCGTTATCACCAACTGCTGAAAGAGCATCACTCTCATCAAGATGTAACACAATATTCATAATACCTTCTATGACCAAATCCAACTTCTGCTCGGACAGTGATCCACGGATGGCAGCAGGTTCCACCACATTCATAATCCGGTCATAGCGCTTAACTTCTTCTGTTTTCTCGGGATCATGATAAGCAACCTTCACAAGAGTGTGCTTGCGTTGTATATCTTTCCTCCATCGGTCAACTATATATCCAGCAGGCACGTTTTCCACATCCTCCACGTCCAACACCTTAATGATGTGCCTACACATAATGCCGTGGCACTCAAAATGTTTGCAGTCACACTTTGCAAATGAGGTCTCCTTGTTGAACATCACGACGTATATACGCTTCCGGCCTGCCAAAGATATTTCCTTTCTCAAGAACTTGGACCATACCCATACTTTGTCAGACACCGTATGCTCAACCTCCACATCAGAAACTACTTTCGAAGTAATAGGTGTTACGTAACATACCCGCATACATTGGATCTGGACTTCAACGAACTTCGCATCCGTATATAGTTTCTGGAACTTCCTCTCCACAGCAAACTCTCCAACCAAAGACCGAGTAAAACGACAGCAGTTCACATCAGCAGCTTTTTCATCATTGGCCCTACTTTCCATGGCCTTGCAGTACCTAGGAGCAAACTGATATAATCTCGTATTCTTCTTCAAGTACCCATCGAAGAAACTGTTAATACTCTCAACCCTCTGAGTCGTCTGCATCCCCGCCCAAAAAATATGCTTCACATATGCAGGTATCCACATTTCTCGCTGATTATACAACCCTTATACATTTAAAAAAGGTCATTAGGTAAATTAACAACAAAGGAAGCTAAAGCTATGCTTTTGGAAAGGGAGAACATAACAGCTCTGGGGAAAGTAAGGTTCTAGAGAGATTTGAACATGAAAGACATTCTCACCAAAGACAATGCCATATATGAAATACGTACCACATTGCACATGTAAATCAAATATTTAATGCAGTTTGGTACATAATTAAATGAAAACGTGTACCAATCCAAAATGTTATCGCGGTTTCGTATAATGTATACTTTACCATATCACGATTAGAATTAAAAGTAGTACCAAACCATGATCAATACCTACTAGCCACTTGTAGCTTTCCTTAGCCTCCTTCAGCTTGAAAGTTTCCACCACTTCAGCCCAACCTTCTTCGAATTCAACAGGGGTCAAACTGTTGTATATGACATTCTGTAGGGCAACTTTTATTTGGGGAAAATCAGTCATGGAACCCAATTTTCGGCTGAGCTTCTGCATAATATGCCACATACACCAACGATGTCTGGTTTTAGGCATTGGCATTGCTATTCTAATTGCCTTCCTCATAGCCGCATCCTGGTCGGTCATAATAGCAGCGGGAGCTTTACCCCCCATACAAGACAACCATGCCCTAAAGAGCCGAACGAACGTTTCCGCGGTTTCATGAGACACTAATGCACATCCAAGCAAAATTGTTTGCCCATGGTGATTCACCCCAACAAAGTTCGAAAATGGCAACTCATACTTGTTTGTCAAGTACGTGGAGTCAAAACAAACGACATCCCCAAAATACTCATACGCGGCTCTGCTACAAGCATCAACCCACATTACATCCTGCAACTTCCCTGTTTTATCAAGCCGGTGGAGATGGAAATTTTTTTGATTATCCTTTGTCATTTTATCTAAATAATTTATCATTGCAACAGCATCCCCATCTCGTAGCCTCAATCGCATCCTCCTATTCAAACTATTATGCACGTCTTTCTTCGTAAAACCAATATTCTCTACACCATTCCTTCTTCCCGCTAAGTTATTGAAAATCTGAGCCACAGGTGCACCTGAATCGTGATCATTTTCAATCTGTTTCAGGATTGTCTGAGTTATTTTCCTGACCCGGAACATGGATATATGGTTGGACTTGGTAGGAGTGGGAATGTGGTTCAAATGTTCAGTAACAACACTCTTCACAACCCATAAATTCTCTTTGGTCCGAGCACCATATAGCATAACAGGGCAACTACACTTCTTCGTCTTCCTCTTAAGAATTGGTTCCTCTACGCAGGTAACTACCCTTCCATTCACCATCCACCGGTATTTTGGCCGTCCATGACACTCACACCTCCAAACATAGGTCCTCAGGGAATTCGATTTGCCCGTTTCACTGTCTTTCACCCCGCTCTTATTCCCTCCCATACACACTACACCAAAACCTTGTTGCTCCCCATAGGATCAAAAATAGTTATTCAATGCTTCCCAATTAGCAAATGACATTCCAACATAAGGGGCCGGTAGAACGGGACCTTTGTTCCGCTTCGTAGGAGTTGTATACATATCTGAGTTATTGGTTGAAACCCCATCTCCATCACCAGGGCCGCCAATGTCTTCATCCTCCATACAAGTAGTGTTTCACCCTACTCCCATTTCTCCGGATTCATCATAATTATCATCATTAACCTCATTCAGGTCATCATCATTTTCAATACACAATTCTTCATCTAATTCATCTCCGTCATCTAATGCTTCATCATAATCATCCACAACATCATACTCGTCATCTTCCCAACGTTCTTCACCAACTTCTACGTCCCTAACTCCCCCATCTTCAGACTCTACAGCATCACCTACCCCATCATCTTCGTCAAACCCATCATCACTACAATATTCCCCTACATCATCCAACAACTCTTCCTCCCCATCCAATTCAAGAACCTACATAATGAAATTTATTGTGTTTAATTTGGAGTATGGTACAGGCTTCCGATACCAAACCTTAAAAATGTTTACCAATGAGTTCGTGTTCCCCATTGCCTTTTCCTCTTTTAACAAAATGTTTTCCGTAATTTCACAATTTAACAATAAACAATACCCTAAATTTTATTCCAATCATCGTTGAAATCCTAATTTTTATTCCAATCATCTTTATCCTAATTTTTTTACACATTTCGTAACCAAATTCAAACCATAATTTCAACATTACTCAAATTTATATTATGGATAATAAACAAATTCAAACCCTAAATAATTTCGAGATTACTCACTGAATTGAATGACCTAATTTAAATAACTATTTCGAATTTATTTTTCCACTAATAGTTGAATGCATTTATTGTATTAATTAATGAAATAATTGGTTATTAATTACAACTAATTACGGAAACTTGGAAACATACCTGGTTTAATTGCAACCTCCTTTTGCTTCCAACCACTCCTTCACCCTCCTTAGAAGTTCTCATTACCGCCGCCTACCAATTTTTTGGCCAATCGCCTACTTATCCACGCCTACTTCATGACAAACACCATACACAAGGTGAGCCCAGCTTCCACATTCGAGGGCTTCATTCATATGTGACTGAATTGTTCATACGGATTTCAAATTTTTAATCAAACAACCCAGATCTGAAAGATAATTATGAAATTGGGGGAACAAATTGGGGGAAGAAATTAAACAGAATAGAAATTAAATTTTACGAAAAATAATTACGCAAATTATTTCACCATTTTTGCCGCCTAAATTTTCATCACTGACATTGGCGCAATTGGTGAAATTTTCACTCTCTCTCTCTACAATTTCACCTAAATATCTTGGCGCTCACATTTAACCCCCATTTCCTTTTTCTTTTCTAAGTTTAATGATCCCACTTCTGATTTTACTATTATTCTATTGCTAGTATACCATTTAAATGGTATACCTAGTATACACAAAGACTTCCTCTTTGAAGTTGAAGAGAACATGTACGTAGTTGGAGTAAATAACTAGTGGCATGTAGGAATCATGATGAATTTTAAGAAATTTTCTGGGATTATTGAATTGATTATAGTTTGATTAATTGATCATTAATTGAATCATGAATTCTCCTAAATCATTGAATGTGAGTTGATGAAATAAATATAGTCCTTCTACGGTCTTCTTTATTTACACCTCATATATTCGGCTCTCAATGATTTAATTAAAATGCCAAATCCAATATTCAACTTTCAAATTTTACCCCAAGCTATACTGTTATATATGTTTAAACAAAATTAGTCGAGCTTAATATAATTTTATAAGATACTTTTTAAGGGAAAATATATAGTGTGATGGGAAAACTTTGATACTTGAAATCAGTGGTTGATGTTCCTTAACGCTTGGGTGAGCCCGATTCCTCTAGGAGGAAAATGAGGAAAATTTCAAGTGTGTTTCTGGTTACCCCCAAAATTTGGGCATAATTGTATAAATTACATACTCTATTATATTGTTTAATTTTTCTACTGACCCCCCTTATAAAAATGTTTAAGATACCCTACTGCATGAACTAATCATGCCCGTAATACATAATTGTGAGATTAAGAGAGTTAAAACAAGGGGATCAATGTAAACTTATTTGAATTTCACTGGACTTATCTTAACTTGGTAGCCTTTATTTTTCTTGAACTTTTAACTGAAATTATCTGAATTTATTTTGCTTCAAAAGTTGAAATAAGGTGAAAAAAGAACAAGGCCTAAACTAATTACTCCCTCCCATTTATTTTTACTTTATCCTATTGACCAATTTTTTGTGAGATATTTTAGGGTCAAATGAAGCAAGTAAAATGAAAATGAGGGATACCACAAATTCTTATCAAAGTACGTCTAAAAGTTAGTTAGCTAATTGTCATTAAAGATGGTTGTGGGACGGGCTGACCCGACCCGACACGAAAAAATCCTAGCCCAACCTGAGCACGAAAAAAAACGATCCGACACGAGCACGAAGTCGTGGGTCGAGCCTAGGCCTTAGTTTTTTGAAAAAAGCACGACATGACTCGACCCATCACGATAAAACACACTAAACTTATTAAAATTAACTTTAGGCACAATGGGCCGGTCTGGCCCAACACGAAGCCCGTGGGCTTGGGCCGAGCATAGGCCATGTTTTAAACTTTCCGGCCCGACCTATCCCAACACGATACGACGTGGTCCTGCCGCGGGCCCGACCCGACCACGACCACGACCACGACCATCGTTAATTGTAGGGGTGTCAAATCGGGTCATCGGTTCGGTTTCGGTTCGGGTTCATCGGTTCGTGTTGAAACCGGTTTATTTTTTTTTCGGTTCGGTTCGGGTCGGGTTGAAAATTTAACGGTTCGGTTCGGGTTCGGGTTACGTGGTACGGGTTCATATCGGGTTGGGTTCATATCGGGTCGGGTTCATAACGGGTCGGTTCATATCGGGTCGGGGTCATAACGGGTCGGTTCATATCGGGTCGGGTCATAGACGGGTTAGGTCGGGTTCAAATCGGTTCAGATTCATATCGGGTCGGGTTCATATCGGGTCGGATTCATACCGGGTCGGGTTCATACCGGGTCGGGTCAGATCGGGTTGGTTTGTAGTCGGGTCGGGTCAATTCGGTTCGGTTTGTTAACGGGTTTAGTCGGATTGTAATCGGGTCGGGTTCATATCGGGTCGGTTTCATATCGGGGCGGGTTCATATCGGGTCGGGTTCATATCGGGTCGGGTTCATGTTTAGTTAGATTAATTCGGATACAACTAATGTCATGTTATTACTAAAATCACAATTTTCTATACGTTAATATTATAATATTCTTTTGGGTGAAAGATGAGAGGCAAAGACCCTAAACATAATTTATATTATAATATCTACATTATTAAAGCTAGGTGAAAGGTAAAAGAAAATAGGCCATGTAATTTGATTACGTGATGTATAACTACTGTTATTTTCTTTTTTAACAAACAACTAATGTAGTAATGTTCATTATCCAATTAATTTCATAAACTTAATTAAGAAAAGTCAGTCAATGTCTTTTATTATGTCTTGTAATATTTACCAATCATAATATTCAAATTGAATCAAAATCATCTATGCCCTCCCCCACCATGCCAGAGTATTGCCAAACATGTATTGATTAACTAAATATTAATGATGTAGTAATTGATAGTCGATAAAGATGAATTAATACATAATGAATTTGTAAAGTTTGTAAAAACAAGTTTGTCATATGTTCATATTAGTTTAAAGCTTAAACAGCAAAGAAAGTAACATGTTCAACGACGAAACGAGACAAACAAGTTAAATTGTTAATGAATTAAGTCGGTTCAATCAAAACAACATAGCTTTTCGATTAGTTCTTAAGTTAAAACCTTATAACTTTATAACGTATTGAATTAGATCAATTTAGTTTAATGATCGATTAGACGATTAGTCAGTTGAATACGAGTCAACAAAAGAGTGCAAGGATGAAGGCTAATAAAACAATACAAATTCATGAGTAACATTGTCAAAAATTAAGGAATATAAAATTCTACATTTATGACTCTAATAAACTAATAACTGATGAATTGATTATCGTAATTCGTTTAAACTAAAAGTCCACATAACTATAACTATGTAAGGATATAAATCTATAACGATATAATTGTGTAATTATATAAGTATATAACTTTGTGAGGTTATTAGTTTAAAACAAAACTATCTATTAATGATGATAGTGGGTTTATCATATATCATTTTACTTATTTTAGTATTATTTCAACGATGATAAAGCATATAAAAACATAAATCATTTATTTGCGTATCAAATATAATTAGGATCGTCGCATTTATGTTATTAGTTTAATTCGAAATTATTTGTTGACTTATAAATGATCATTGTAAAACAACGAGTTATTTGTTGGCTTATCAATGATCAATGCATTACTAGCAGTAGCATCATAACTTATAAGACAATCCACGAGCACGAAACACCAGTGATTTATTTCTTGAATGATAATAATTTGAAACATAAGTTTTACATAGTTACACTATTAGTCAATTACATGATTATAATTTATACATAATTAACTTTCGCAATATCAACCCAACCCGATAACCTGAAAGTTCTAAAAGAAAATAAATTTATTTTCAATTTTTTTTTTTTAAATAAAGTACTAATATTTGAAGTTGGTAACAAAATAAAATACTAATTTGGGTGTACTATGTACGGAGTAAATTATACGGAATAAATTATACGATTTACGTATTTGTATCTAACCCTTTATTTGTGTACGTATTTGTATCTAACCCTAATAAAACAATGGGCCAAGCCCAAAATCCTATTTCTAACCCTAAAATCTAATGACTATATAAAGTCACTCAAAAAACCCTAAAGCCTCACCCTCACTCTTATTTTCACGGCTCAAAGATATCTCTCTCTCTCTCTCTCAAAGATATCTCACTCTCACTGTTCATTTTTTCACGGCTCTCTCACTCTCACTCTTCATTTTCACGGCTCTTTCTCTTCTCAAAGATCTCTCTTCAATTTTCTGGATCTCATACTTTCTCTTTCTCCTCACAAGGTGATTTTTTTCGATTTATTGTCTTATTTTTCTGATTTATTTGCTAATTTTCGTGTTCATTTATGGTTGATTTTGTCGATTTAAATAGTTATTTTTAGTCGATCTATTTGATACTAACTCTCTCTTCATTTTTTCCGATCTCCGGTTTCTTGCGCCGATCTCCGCCTCTCTGCTCTCAACTCTTCAAGTTTTCGGCTTCCTCTTCACTAGGTGATTTTTTTGTATTTTTTTTATATTTTTTTTGTGTTAATGTTTGATTTTCTTATTTTTATCGATCTATTTGATACTAACTCTCTCTTCATTTTTTCCGATATCCGGTTTCTTGCGCCGATCTCCGCCTCTCTGCTCTCAACTCTTCAAATTTTCGGCTTCCTCTTCCCTAGGTGATTTTTTTGTATTTTTTTTTTGTATTTTTTTGTGTTAATGTTTGATTTTCTTATTTTTATCGATCTATTTTCTTATTATTTTCTTATTTTTTCGATTTTGTGGAAATTTGTGGAATTGTATCGATCTGTTTATGCTAAGATTTATGGTTAATTTTGTGGAATTGTATCGATCTGTTTATGCTAAGATTTATGGTTAATTTTGTGGAATTTACTATGTATTTGTTTCGAGTTTTGCTAGTCTTTATATTCCCTTGATTTTAAGATCCAAACTGGCAGTTATTTTTTAAAAAATTAAAATTCATTGAAACTCAGATCTAATTTTATGAGTGAGTTTTAATTCGAAGTGGTATTATTGGGATGCTATTTACGGTGTTGTTTGAGACTTTGAGTTCTTTGTGATTTTTTGACATGGGTCAACCATGTTAATCGAATAATATATCTCTTTATTTTTTTATATTTATTATAGGAATTATTGTTACACTTATTTTACAACTAAAATTTATCCCTAATTATCTTTACTTCAATATTCTTTTTTCCTTATTCTATAGTGTAAATATATAATAAAGTTTTTATTTAATCTAGTTCCATCCTATCTCAACAAAATCTTTATCTTAAAATATGATCGAATATTTAGTTATATCTTATTAAATTCTCATATGAGATTGAACAATTGATAGTTTAGATTTTAATAACTTAAATTTAAAAGATAAATAAATTACATAAGTAACTTTAAACCTGTCAAAAAAAGAACACTTGCTTGATCCTATATTAGATTCTAGATACTTGTGCACATGCTTGATCCTATAGTAACTTTAAAACTTTAAACCAGGACATTAATCACATGCTTGATCCTATATTTGATTCTAGATACTTGTGCACGAATCTGGAAGCCAATATAGTCAGATTCCATTAATTTAGCATCTAATTAATTAACATTTAATGTTGTATTTTAACATCTAATTAATTAAAATTGTTTATGGTGTATTATAACATCTAATTAATTAAAATTGTTTTCTTTATGTTTTGTAGAAATGGATTCACAATCTACTGCTGAAAATGAAATTGGGACTACTGCAACCATTCTGACCACGAGCTCCAAAATTGGTCAGTTAGTGGTGCCATCTAGTGGGCCTTCGTTGAAGCGTAAACGTAATGCCCCAATTTGGCAACATTTTACCTTTATTGATAAAATGGAAGGTGATATTAAGGTTTGCTTTGCTCAATGTAACTATTGCCCTAAGCAATACAAGGCAGAAAGCTCAATGGGTACTAGCACTGCCAATAATCATTTTAAAATTTGTCCTGGTCGTCCTCAATCTGCTGTTGCTGTTTCCTCCTTTGACCCAAAAGTGTTTTTGCGCTTGTTTGCTAAAGCTATTATTTGTCATTCTTACCCTTTGTCAATTGTTGAACATGAGCATATGAGGGTAGCACTTACTTATGCTAATCCTGCTATTGTGCATGTTACCAGAAACACCATCCTTAAACATTGCATTAGGGAGCATGACCTTTATAAAGATAATTTGTTTAAGCTTTTGCAAAATATTCCAGGTAAAATTAGCTTTACATGTGATTTGTGGACTGCTTGTACTAGTCGTGGCTACCTTACACTTACAGCTCATTTTGTTGATGAAAGTTGGACTCTTAGGTCCAAAATTTTGAATTTTAGGTATTGTGAGCCTCCCCATACAGGGATTGCTGTTGCTGGTTTTGTTTTTAATCTCATAAAAGAGTGGCAACTTGAGCGTAAAGCTTTTGCTATGACTGTTGATAATGCTCGTAGCATGGACGTTATGGTCCGCAAACTTAAGCTTGATTTATGTGAATCTTCTTCTCTTCCTTGCCATGGT
Organism: Spinacia oleracea; assembly: GCF_020520425.1. NCBI lineage: Eukaryota > Viridiplantae > Streptophyta > Magnoliopsida > Caryophyllales > Amaranthaceae > Spinacia > Spinacia oleracea. Next base: position 5,491,405 of record NC_079492.1, on the reverse strand, counting down.
GACTTTTTTCATGTTCGTTGTTGTGCTCATGTTTTAAATTTAATTGTTCAAAGAGGTTTGAAAGAGGTTGATGCTAGTGTTACTAAACTCCGTGATGTTGTCATTTATATTGATAGTTCTGATGCTAGACTTTGTCAGTTTGAACAGGCTGTTTCTGAGGTAAATTCTGTATTTAAGGGTAAGTTATGTCTTGATGTGGTTACTCGTTGGAACGCAACTTTTCAGATGATTCGGAAAGCTTTAGAAGCTAAAGAAGCTTTGATTTTACATGCTGAAAAATATTTAGCATTTTCCTATCATCTCTCTGATGATGAATGGGCTATTGTTGAGACTGTGTATGAATTTCTTCAACCTTTTTTTGATATGACTGTTCTATTTTCTGGTTCTGAATATCCCACTGCTAACTTATATTTCGAGAATGTTTTTCTTATTGAGTACAATCTGAAGGAAGCGCATAAAAATCCTTTGCTTAAGTTTATGGCTGTTGAAATGCTTGAAAAGTTTGAGGATTATTGGGGTGAATATTCCCTAATTTTATCAATTGCTCTTGTTCTTGATCCACGCTATAAGCTTCAACGTGTGAGAAAAGCTTTTAGTGTTCTTTATGTTGAATATGCAAGTGAGGAAAAGACGAAAAAGGTTAAAGATGCTCTTCAAAATATTTATAAGCATTATCTTTCTCAACGATCTGGTTCTTCTTCTACTTCAACTAGTCAAACTGTTTATAAGAAATCAAATGCATCAAGGGTAATTTTTTTTAATCATATAATCTGAATCGTGGTGCACTAATTAGTTAATGTCTGTATCATTAATTTTTTTATTTATTGTTGTTTTTTGTTACAGTTACTTGATGACAGTGATGATGAGGCCGAAGGAAATAGTATTGGTGATCTTGAGTTATACTTGAGTACACCACGTTCTCGAGTTGTTGATGGGGAAAAGTTTGATGTTCTAAAGTTTTGGGAAGGCCAAATGCCCGTCTATCCTGTATTAGCTTCTCTAGCTAGGGATGTTTTGGCAATTCCCATCACTTTTGTTGCTTCAGAATCATCCTTTAGTATGGGTGGTCGCATTTTGAACAAGTATAGAGGTGCTATGTTGAGTAAGCATGTTGAGGTTATGGTTACGGCTCAAAATTGGAGTCGTGGTTATTTCTGCGATATTGATGAAGATGTACTTGTTGTTGGTAAGGAAATGGAAGTTGAAAGTGCTTCATCCACTTGAGATTCCTTGTGTTGCCTTGTCGTAGCATCTGGGAACTCATTTAGAGATGCCGATGCCTTAAAACCACCTTATTTTTGCCCTTGTTTCCTATGTTGGGAACTCAGTTTGAGATGCCCATAGAAACTTGCTGGCTTTATTTGTGTGGTAATTCCCTATGATGAATAATTACTTATTATAAAGCTTACTTTATTATAATATCTGAGGGAATTTTATAATAAAAATTTTCAATCTCTTTTGTACCTTGATTTGGGTGTGCAGGATTGCAATTGAGTTTTGGTGGGATTGCAATTAAATTTCATAATAAAAAAACCTTGATTTTGTACCTGTTGCAGTCTCACAAGTGTTGTTTGAATGGCGTATAATCAGTTCTGGTTTTATTTATTATTTGGCAAGCTCAACAAAAACTCCAGGTTGTATTTATGTGCTCTAACCTGGCGAGGTTTGGTATCAGGTTTGCTGCTGTTGTAAAAGTTTGTTAAATTGTAACATCTATTTTTGAGAGTCTTCTGTTGCAGTCTTGTTTCAGAGCTGTGAATTTAATTGGTGTTTGCTCAAAACGTAGGTCTAGATTTAGAGATGCAGCTTCACAATGCACGGTGCAGTGCTGATTCGAGGAGAAGTCTTGTTCAAGTCAGCAAAGGTTACGGTGTTGTGATGCAAGAATATTGAATATCACTCCTACAGTCCTACTTTGTTTATCTATTTATAGTTCCATATTATCTATTCTATAAAAATACACATTTAGCATTACATTTATGCTTTGTATCGTTTACCATATTTCTGGCATTTTTCAGAAATTTGTAGGTGCTGTTATTTTACGTTACATGTTTACATGACAATTTTGTACACCTTTGGGGACTAATAAAGAAGGAAATTTACAAATTAAGTTTCAAAAGTTGTATTATGGTACAATTTCAGTGCGTCTTTTTAGAATTGTTTCATTTCGTAATAGATTATTATCCATGTTTCTAGAATCCTTGAAAAGAAATACATAATACAAAATTAAAAAATAATGCATACGCCTTTAATTTAAATAACGCATACGCCTCGAATAGTCTACGCATAATAAATCTGGTCGCGAATATAAATTTTGATAATTAACAAAACGATAATTACGACGAGTATTTTGGTCGCAAATATAACTGTTCACGATGAGATAATAGACTCGTCGTAAAATAAAGTATTTATTTTCTAACATAAATACAATACTCCGTATTATGAGAATTAAAAGAACGTGTAGGAATTGAAATCTTTAATATTCGAATTTAAAATAGTTCATATAATTTATGACGAGTCATATCGAGTATAGATGAATCGAGTGTCCAATCAAAAGTAAACAAATGATAACTTATAATTTGAAATGGCATATTTACATATTCTTTTGACAGTTTTGTTTTAAGAGTTATTCAACTATAAATAAATACGTATATGAAAGTCAAACCTTGAAACACTTATGTTTGTATCATATTTGATATTGCGGGTTATAAACAGTTTGAATTAAACGGGTTATAAACGGGTTACGGGTTGTAAACGGTTCGGGTTGTAAACGGTTCGGGTTGAAACAGTTCGGGTTGTAAACGGTCCGGGTTGAAACGGTTCGGGTTGTTAACGGTTCGGGTAGAAACAGTTCGGGTTGTGAACGGGTTTTCCCCGGGTTGAAACGGTTCGGGTTGAAATAAATCGGGTCATTAACGGTTTTCGGGTTCATTCGGTTCGGGTAGAAACGGTTTCGGGTTGATGCAAACGGTTTGTTATCGGGTATCGGGTCTAAATCGGTTTAATATTTTCGAGACGGTTCGGGTTCGGGTTGATTGTTATCGGTTCGGTTAGTTTTCGGGTTCCAACTAACGGGTTATTAACAGTTCGGGTTCTTAACGAATCGGATTAACCCAGCGGGTACAACGGTTCGGGTTGAGATTTGACAGCTCTAGTTAATTGTCATACACTCATACAATATCTCATGTCACACGCCTCCTACTTATTTGGCATACTACGTACCGAGCATTAATAAAAAAAATACAGTTACTATATGCAACCTTTATTTACTTTAAAGCACCCCGCAAAAACCCAAAAATACCCTTTAGTCTACCGTTGATTGAAACACCCTCAAACTTCCCATACTGTTGGTTTCCTCGGTTCGTGAAAATTGAAGAACAGAAATTGAAAACGGGGATTGAAGAACGAAAATTGAAGAATGAAAAGGTTTGTCTTCGAACACCAATCAATCTCGTATAACTACAAGGCGCGTGTTGTTGTTTTGCATTTTCATGCTCAGAAATTGAATTAGGTTTTCATGGTCATTAATTAGCATAATAGATTTCAGAGTTTGAATTAGGGAATTGAATTAGGGAATTGGGAATTTGAATTAGGAATTCAAATTAGGAATTAGGTTTCATAGAATTGGTTGAATTAGGAATTTGAATTGGGAATCAGGTTTCAAAGAATTGGTTGAATTAGTAATTCGCATTGGGACTTAGGTCCTCATGGTGTTCACGCATTTTCCTGATGGAGTTGTTTCTTGTTGATAGGGTGGAATAGATTACAAATTTTGTATGGTTGGGTTGTAATAGAGTAGTATGTTTTGTGTAATTGGGACGAAATAGTACATCTAATTTCATGTGTTATGTATAAAATAGATAATACTATTTCATATGACCTATCCGAAATAGGTTTGGTAACTTCATATGCTTCATCCGAATTAGACAAACAAACAACCGGAGCATCTATACGATATTCACCTGTTTGTATCCGCAGTTCTGGTTTATTAGTTGGAGCAAGAAATTCATTGATACCCAAAACTAGACAAACCAGTGTGATGATTATGTTAAGTTGAGAACAAGCTGAGAACATAGAAGTTAGTGGTCCAAGCTAGATGCTTAAGTTAAGTGTATTACCACTAAATATTTGGTCAAAACTATCAGAGAAGTTTGTTATGTTAAGGTGCTAAAAGCTGAATAATACGTTTCTTAATTTTATTTACAAAGGCTAAGTTAATGTCGTTAGCGTGATACTAGGCAGTAACATATTCCCTTTAGTTTGACTACCCTTCTTCCCTGCCACTGTTTAATTCTCAAGTGCCCGATTAGCCTATTCTTTGGCATAAAACTCACTGTGCTCTCTGAACTCTTCATTTATAGAATATCCTTCATTGAGGATAATTTTACCTACAATGTCAGGACTAATAATCGCATGTCCGTATCTAGCTATCTAATTAGCTGCTCGATTTTATTCTTTCAAACTATGCTTCTTAATTTGACGATTGTATTCCGTATAAAGAAGTACGTATAATACAACTAGTTATTAGCAGTATGTAATTTGAGAAACTTATTTAACAGTAGTTAAGGTGAAATAGTGTTTAAATTTTCTAAAAGAAACCAATTGCGATCATAATAAATTCACATTGATGCATTGACTCTGTAAAGATCATAATAAAGAAACCAAATTCGTCATAATAAGTATTGTATTGTGTATATTATTGGTGCAGATTACCAAAGATGCATTGACTCTGTGATCAAATAATTAAGTTTGTATTGGATACTAATTAGCAGACAATGCCTTTTAACTCTTCATCCTGTTTCTTTCTTATCCAACTTCCAGTAAGATCTTTTTGTACTCTAATCTAATTAAAGGAGCTACTAGCCTTAATGTTGTATAACCTGCTGGCGAGTTTTGTTATCATCGACTTTGATCGAGGAACCTCCAGGGTGGAGGGAGTATCAGTATCGTGTTGCTTAATAAAAACACACTTCCAAAAATGTATGTAAAGGAGCTAAATAAGACTACTCTTTCTATCTTAATAGGTAGTAGTAGTAGGAAGTAAAGCAAAAACTATGTCCAGCATAATGAAAACTAGTAGTACATGTTTTCTGCATGAAAACTACCACAGTACACTCTAGACTCACTAGCTTGGTATCACTATTATCGACTTCACTCTTGATTTTTCTCAATCAGTTGCATTCCCTCAAACTCCTTGCTAACAAACACTCTCCTAAGATTGGTCTTCTGGGAATTCAGTGCCCAGAGAAGTTTTTCATATTGATCTAGAGTCATCAGTCATGAGTGCAGCTTCCTAAATGACAGTAAGTGTGACGAGAAAAAGTTAATTAGTCTTTAAACCAAAGAAAAATGGCATCTTATCTTACTGAGGTTACAGAAGAAGTGCCTTCATTGCTTCCTCTTTCTTTCTTTCTTTCTTTCTTTCTTTCTTTCTTTATTTACTTTATGCTCTTCTGTCTCATCCTTTAGATCTCTAATATCTTCAGTGACCTCATCAGAAGTGTTGCGAACTTTAGTTTGAAGCTTGTGATGTCCGAAACTAGCTAGAAAAATTCTGATTGCATAACAGTATTTTGGAGGTTTTTTCCTACCTTCTTTTGGTTTCTTTAACATGTTTTCTTCAGGAAATTATGACATATTTTGTTTAGAGAACTGTAACAGATTTTTGGTTTCATTATATGTAAAGATTTTGTGTGAATAATGTCATGCTTTTGATTTATATTGTACATTAGTTTCCTTCTTTTGTTTGTTTCCAACTTCCACTAGGATACTAATGTACAAAAAGATCAAGGAGCATTAAGGTTATATAAAGTCTATGAGTTTTTGGTGTTAGAAAGTTGTTTGCCTTTTTCTCCACCTGGTCCACTTTTTGCATGCCTCAGTTCCCCTTTGTCGGAAATTTTGAGCCTATTGTGTATAGAATCAATATTGTATACAGCCAAAACAATTATGTCTACAACTATTTTCTATCCGTTGTTCTGTTGATTTGTTTGTATTTTTATTGATTCAATAATATAATTTGCTAAATTGTTAAATATATTCTGTTGGGTTTTTTTTTGTTAGCTTTGTTTTCATATGATTCTCATAAGATTGATTATGATTCCTGATTTGATTTTTCCGATATGACGGGTTTCAAATTGTTAATTATACTCTGTTGGATTTGGTGTTATTTTATGTCCAATTATTCTATACCCACTCCATGATTCTGCTTGAAATTCGTATAATCCTTTTTGATATGCTCTATTTTTATGACAATCACCATTCATCTCTCCTTGAGCTCAGGGCGGAGTGCCCCTCTTGCCCTACCTTAGGACGGGCCTGGTCGGCTGGTCTATATACCCACTTCATAACCTTAGTTGAAAATAATACTATCCTTTTTTTTCAATTTGTTCTTGATTAAATACTATGTTTTGGGGGTTAATTTGGTTGTTTTAAGGAGGGAGCAGAGTAGAAAAGAGCAATAATTTAGTACCATAATAAAGTTCAGTTTGATTGAATTATTTTTTATATAAAATTCATGAGTTTGATTGAATGAGAACTTTGAAAGTTTTTATTTTTTATTTTTATAATTGACTCCACTCCGGAGCTTGAGACTAGGTGGTAGTGATTTTGTTCATTAGAAGATATCAAGATAGTGTATTAGGTTAGATTCAAACCCCTGATGCTTTCAGAAGCACCTCAACCATTCAGCCTAATTCGTGGGCTTTTGTTTATGACCCTTTTATGTTAGGATGGAAACTATGGAAAAGGCATTTTCTCGTTGGGCCCAGGGCAGCGCCCCTCCTATCGTGGCTCAGGGACAGGCCTGAGAAAAGGAGAGGGATTTGTTTGAAAGAGAAGAAGGAAAAGAGGATCAGTTAATTTCTTATTTCCCTGTAGATTGGCCATTCATCAATCAGGAATATTTGTATATTGTTGCTCTTTCTTTTGACGAGTCTATAAATGTTGTTTTTAGGTGAAAGTGGTGATGGCAGCGGCGACTTCTTCGTCATTGAAAGAGTATTTGAAGAAGTATGAAAGTAACAGTGCAGCAGAGGAGAAGAAGAAGAAAAAAAAGAAGAAAACTAAAGCAGTAGCTGCTGGTGTGCTTGTTGTGGATGAAGATCCTGTGTGGCAAAAGCAAGTCAATCTTGAAGAAGATGAAGAGAATGATTCACCTGGTAAAATTTTAATGTCATAAAATGAAGGCAAATTTGTCAAAAACTACCTTATAAAATCATATTTTTGTGAAAAGCTACATTATAAAAATAATGTTGTTAAAACTACCTTATAAAATATTTTTGTTGTAAAAAGGTACCTCTTGTCGGATTCCGGCATTGACTCCTGACCTCTGCTTTTTTTCATAATATTTTTCACGTTTCCCATTCTTTTTTATTCCCTCCATTCCCCTTTCTTCGATGGCCATTAATCCCTCAATTCCAATACTTTTGAGTTTTGACCAAGAGGTCGCATGCAATGGAGGAGTATTCCAGATCGATTCGGCGAAGAACGGGATGAAATCGTACTTATCTTCCTTTTCATGGCGTTCCTAACAAGCTTGTTGTGTAATTCAAATCATTTGATTTTCATAAATACCGATTCATTTTGTCAAATGTGTTTTAAGTAACTAATAGCTCAATTGGATTGTAATGAAGTAATTGTTTTCACTTAATGTTCATTGTAAAATGTGCTAGGAGTCTAGGACTGTGAAATACAAGATTCGATTTTTCTGGAGAGAGTGACCAAGTTTGGAGGAACAAATTCCCATAAATAATTTCAAGATGTTCAAATCAATTTCAAAATGAATTGTGGAAACCCAATTCATACCAAGCATCAATTGTTTATAGTTAAATACTGAATTGTGTTATCTTAGTCTCTTTTAGCAAAGGGAACCATTAATATATGTTGCTTCGGGGTATTTAAGTAGAATTAGGAAGTAGGCATGAAAAGAGAGAAAGAATCAGGTTGTTTATGAATCCTAGTGGTACAGGAAGCACAACAATTGGGAGGATAAAGAATCGGAAGATGGCGTGAAAATTTGATAATTTGTTAATTCCTAGCGCTGTCCATGGGCCCATGGCCATGGCAGGGGCATACCCCTTCATCCTCATTTTTTTTTTGGTAAAGAACCATCATCATCATTTCTTCCTTCATGCTTGTATAATTTACAGGTGATTAAGTCAGGGTAAAGCTATAGCGGTTGTGTGGTTCAACATCCCTTTGAAGGGGAAAATGAGCAGGAATTTGGGATGACAACCTAAGAGGCCCGTTTTCTTTAGATTGGTGAACTTACAGGCATTAGCTCTGAAGTTGGTTTAATTTTGTCTCCACATCGTCGCCCTAGTAGAGAGAGAGTCTTTCTGAAAAACAGAGAAGGAATCCCTCATAGAAAAAGTAAGGTCATATGACTTGTAAATGCAAGTCAATGCCGGAAATTTTTGGTCAAAGGTTGGAATCCGGCAAGAGGTACCTTTTTGCAACAACTTTTTATAAGGCCGGAGTAGTTTTTAACAACATTATTTTTGTAAGGTAGTTTTTCACAAAAATATGATTTTATAAGGTAGTTTTTGACAAATTTGCCTAAAATAAATGTATTTTGTCATGGACTATGACTCAAAAATCCAGTTAGCCCCTTATTGTGTACTGTATTTCCTGAGTTATTCTTTTGATTTCATTTTGTAGATGAGAAGCCACAAGTTGATGAAGACATAGAAGTTAAAAGGATGAAGAGGTTGGAGCAGCTTAGAGCTAGGCGTTCTTACAATGAAATCTCTGAAGATGGTAGTGGCTGGGTTCCAATTTCTGATACTCCAATGGACTCAACAAATCTTGATTCCTCACCTCGTAATCGGAAAGCTAGGTATGACCCACCTTCTCCTGAGCATGGGATGGATGCTTCAGATTCAGGTAGAAAAGAACTTACTGATCTGTCACCACCACGACAGCGTCGCCAACGCAATGACAGTCCCTCACCAGGGCCTAACGGTCTTGGTAGAGAAGGCTCTGATCTGTCACCACCTCGACAACGCCAAAATCTCAATGATTTTCCATCATCTAAGCACGTAACAGAGTCCTCGGCTGCCATTGAAGAAGTCGATTTATCACCACCACGGCAGCGCCGTAGGCGCTATGACTCTCCCTCACCAGAACGCAGGACCAAGGCTTCAAATGCAGAGGACAGTGATATGTCCCCTCCACGTCGGCGGGGACAGGTTCATGGTTCCCTTTCACCCATGCCTCAGAAAAATTCATCAGTTTCTGGTGTAAGAGACTTTGATATGGATGATTTGTCCCCTCCTCGTCGAGAACGTCGCGGTTCTTCAAAAATAAACGATTCACGAGTTTCAGAGGATCTTTCTCCTCCGAGGAAAAGTCAAAAGGGGATTGATAAAAGGGGCGGAAGAGAAAATAGTGTAAGAGGAAGGTCTATTGAACCAGATTTGTCACCTCCTAGAAAAAGCAAAGAACAGAAGAAAACAGGCTTGATTACTGGCAAAGATGTCAGTACAGAGATTGCGAAAATTAAAAAAGATGAATGGTCGAGGTATATTTTCATCAATATTTGTGGCTTCTCTCACCAGGGCGGGATGGGTTTGGTAGATAATTTCATTGTTGTTTCATATGTTATTTGAGTGATAATTTTTTGCTAGGTACATGTACATAAATTTAGTTAAGGAATTATTTTTGCACATGTTGGTATTTTTTTCCCACAATGCAGATGGAATATCTTGCTTCAAAAGTATCCTTGAAACACCTTGGTGGGGAGTGGGTTGTTATGTTAATGTCACTTATGTGCTTGGTATTCTGGGTTTCAATTCTTGGCTATTTCTCTCGAATACCAGTGCGTTAATCTCAAACAGTGTGTACATATTTGTAGATTCAATGAGATGGATCCTTCTACAAGCGGAAGAGGTGCTGTACCAGTATATCGTTTCAAGGGTTAGTGACTTGGTTTCTTGCTTTATTGCTCCTAGCCGCGCTATAACTCCTGATATAGACTTTGATTTTTGTGGCATTTATATGTTTGTAGCTTAATAACAGTGAATATCACAGGAGAACGCATATCAAAGGACGAGTACTTGAAGCTAACCAAGAAAGAAGAAAAGCCCAAGAAGGTAACTAATATTTTCTGTTACGGCTTCTTTGTGAGTATAATATTTGAGAGGCTACATATTGCTGTTGCCGGCTCTGTGTTCTCCTAGGTCTATATAAAGCACTAGCAGCCTGGTTGGTTGGTGGTAATAGTAATGGTTATATATGCAATTATGTGAAGAAACTTGCATGCTGATATCAGTGGGAATGCTAATTATTCCAAATACCTCATTTTCTTCATAAAATTTTATTTCCAATTTACCACCCATTACCACTTTAGAGGTGGTATTGTATGGTAATGGAAATTAATGAAGAAAAACAGATGTTTAGGGGTGAATTTCCATTACCATGATAATGAACAAGGGATTTCCATACAGAATCATGGAGTATCAATTTCATCACTTCTCCCGTAGTTTATGAACGATTGCCAAACAGGCCATAAGTTGTATAAGGTATAGATGGTTTGAAATGCCTTCTAATCGAAAGAAGGTATATATTTTTTTGAGATGCCAGGTTGATTCCATGTAACACGAATCGAGCTCTTTCCTTTTTTTTTTCTTTTGTCGCTGCATGTGGATGCCTAATATATGGTGTTTTGACTTCTGATTTGATTGTCTGTTCTTAGCAACGAATTTATCGTTTATCATTGACAAGTTTAGGACCCATTTTTTCGTCCTGCAAAAATGTACTTCTCCTTATAGTGCAATTGATCTGAACAAATTTCCTTTTCCAAAATAAAGTTGGGGCAGGGGTTTGGTAGGTGAATACTATATGTCGTAAGGTCTCTTCCCATTTATAGCTTGTCCTGCTCTGCTTATGTCTGACCAAGCAATCCACATTCTAGCAACATTTTTAGTTAAAGAGATGCTTGGTCAGCAGCTAAAAGACCGTGATGGTAATTGGTAGGAGATGCTTCCTTGGGAGAACTGACAGGCGATTATTCAAGGTAGAGGGTTTATTATGACGACTGACGAGTCATTCGTAGTTGAGAAAATTTGGGAAGAGTTGTCCATGGTGGAGCCCAGAAGTGAAGGATTTCTCAGATTTTGGAGCTGCAAGCCTACAATCAATATTTTTGTTGGTTTTTTGATAATAGATGAGGTAAGCAAAGTAAATTATCTGAACATAGATTAAACGCGGAGCACAAAATAATTTAATCGACAAACTACCTTCAACAATCCCTGCACAAAGCTTAGATCTCTAAAGTAAAGGGTTTGCCAGAATGGCCAGATTCACATTGGAGGAAGAGAGTCACAAAGACACAAGGGTTTTATTCATTCAATCATCAAAAGCTATCTTAGGATTACTCTGTTAATGCTTACATCAATATTTATCAATTGATTTCCTCATTTAGCTATTAAGCCCTAATCACAACTTATTATTTAAAAGCTCTAAAAAGAAAAGAATAGTTAAGAAGCTTTCATACTCCCTCCGTTTCTTTTTGTTTGTTACGTATTCCTTTTAGGGTGTTTCACAATGTTTGTTACATGGCAGAATCTTTCTTTTTATAAACGTATTATAATGTTATTTTCTGTGCTAGCTTTTAATTTTGATTGGTCCAATTTTTTCAACTCATTAAATTCTTTACAATTTCCTAATTATGTTAAGTTAGCAATCTATGTGCTTTTCCATTATTGGTTCATTTTGATAAATAAAATAATCTTATTGGTTGTTGTAATGATTAGTGGATTGAGGTTTTACTTGGGTTTATTTTTTTAATAAAAAAAAGAATCTTTATTATACGTTAATAAACGTGCAAAAGTCCAAACGTAACAAACAAAAAGAAACGGAGGGAGTATTATGGAAGAAACTGCAAAATCGCAATCTGCAGGTCGTCTGATATGCTGACACGGCCGTGTCAGGTGAGCATCAAAAGGCAATTTCTGGAAAGCCTCTAACGTGTTTGTGACGAGGAGTGTTCTCTTTTTCAACTTCAGTTTAAGGCCCTCAAATTACCTCCAGTGCACAGGTGCACTTCAGCTTCCAAATGCCTATTCGTTTTGCTAAAGCGTCATAAGACTCATAACCAAGAGAAAGGAGGGTTGTTCATAAGAATTGACTTAGAAGTCCACTTAATCCCAAAATCCTATCATGCCTAAACCTTGTCATTGTTCATTTTAGGAGTCTCTTCATGTAGTGGAATGTTCCTGCATCAAGTTTGGTAACTTTAGAATCCACGGATTCAAATTCTTATTTGTTACCTAAATAAGCTCATGACGTATTTTTTTCTCAGTAGTAAGCTGACATTCATGCATGTCCCTTTCTTGTATTCTATGTTTCAGATCTATCGGCCCCTTTTTCAGATGAGGCATGAGCCTTATTTTCCTTGACTATTTTGGGAGACAAGTCTTCAAATGAGAGACACATGCCTTGTAGAATGAAATGCCTGAAAGGAACTTTTTTTAGTGGTGGGTTAGGGGTTTGTCAATGGTCACTATACCCACCTTTCCCTATGCTGCAGAATGTACAATTCTATACTCCTTCGTCCGACTCCCAGTAGTGTTGGCAAATATTTTGGAGTTCAATAAATATGTATTAATGTGAATACTTTAATTTTCGAAATATTGAAGGACTCCTAGCAAAAGAACACAAGTAAACTTACCAATCTTGCTGACAATCCTGACGGACACAGTTTTTGCTTGTGCGAAATAAGGCAGTTTTTGCTCATCTCAGATGTGCTCAATTCCTTGCAGTAGTAATTTATCTACCGCTGTCTCTGGATAGAGTGATTGACATGGAACTGGATATGCTGCTGAAACCCCTCTAGTTGAGATACATTTTTTATTTGGACCTTGATTTTACTTGTTTCCTCTGATTTTGTCAGGACTAGCGATATTTATGCTTTATTTTCTATTGATTAGGAGGAGAAGAAGCTGGAATGGGGTAAGGGCTTGGCTCAAAAACGTGAAGCTGAAGCTAGGCTTCTTGAGCTGGAACTTGAGAAAGAGAAACCATTTGCACGGTCCAGGTAAACTCAAGTGGATGCTGACTTCTTATTACTTATGACAGGGATAGATTGTGATTAAATTGTTTTACTTTATAAATAAACATATAATGCAGTTCCTAAATAGGAATTTTGTTTAGGATTTCATGCAAAATCACGGGCCGGTCGGTGTAGTTAATGTTTACAATAAGCTAGCTTTTTCCTTTTTAGTTTTTTATTTGTAGCCTGCATATATCAATTTCCTTTTTTATATTTGCCCTCTTTTTTGATGTTTATTGGGGAGAATGGGGTTGAGAAATTTGCATTATGTATTCCGCCATTGTATTTTCAGTTGGGACTGTCAAGTGTCATTTTATCCTCCCTAGTTCATTTTTCTGCTTCTGTATGGAACTATGGAAGTGGAGTATTGAAGGCCAATGACCAAAAATGAAAGTAAAAACATCTGAAATAGGAGAGGTGTGATTATTATCTTGCAAAAATATGACTTTGAGTATTCGCGAGGTCTTGTTTTAAAGAGTCCTACTGATGAGACTCTGAATATTACGCGAAGTCTTGGTTTTAAAATATGATGATGATGTTTGTTCTGTTTGCAGAGATGATCCAGAACTTGATATCATGATGAAGGATAGACCTAGGTGGGGTGATCCAATGTTACATTTGGTCAAGGTATTGAAATTTGAAACTAGATCATGCTCTGTTACTGAAATCTATTCAATGAGACTCTTTTGAATGTTACATTTGGTCAAGGTATTGAAATTTGAAACTAAGATGATGCATGCTCTGTTACTGAAATCTATTCATAGAATATTTGAGTGAGACTCTTTTGAATGGGGGTTGCAGAAAAAACAATCGGACTTGCTTCTTTCAGACTTGGGTGATAATGAGAAGATGAGGGAGTCTGGTTTCATTATTCCCCAAGATAGACCTACTCACAGCTGGCTCAACAGGGGTGTCGATTATGAACCTAATAGATACGGCATCAAACCCGGGAGACATTGGGATGGAGTTAATCGTAGTACTGGTAAGTCTTGTTTTACGCTCTTTTCAATTTCCTATATTGGTTATGATTTTAATAAGATCGAGAGAATATTATTAATCATTAATCAAATGGCTCTTAAAACCTCTTCGCATCCTTTCCATGAAGTAGAAGATGGTCGTCCCGTTATCGCTTTTGGGTCAATTGGAAACAACCTCTCTGCAATTGCAGGGGTAAGGTTGCGTACACCCGACCCCCCCTTACCCCGCTTCTTGCGGGAGCCTCTTTGAGGCAATGGGGTAATGATAACGAATGATTAATCAAACTTTACTACGGAGTAGTTTTTAAGAAAAGTCATCCCCTTTTCTTTGCATTGTAGGATATGAAAAGCAATTGGTCAAGAGGACGAATGAAAAACGAGCTACTGAACGAGAAGCCTATCTGTGGTCTGTAGCAGACATGTAAAGATGGCAAGGCTCAATGATACTAGAACCTCTCTCCTGCAATGATATTGAATCTCTTCGCTCTTTCAGGTTACATGCTTTCATATCGTCTTTTTTCATGATTTTTGTGCTACTTGTAAATGTTCAATCTTGAATTTCATAAACGCTGCGGATTTTGCAGTAAGTCTCAACTCTATATGATAACCAAGAAACTCCTTGACAGCATCTTTGCTACTACTTGGATGTTACCAATTCAGCAGTTGCAGCAATGAAGTACCCCGAAAGTGACTGTTGATTATATACTGTATTAGTTTACCAGCTATTAATGAAGAAATGAATTCAAAAGACAAGCTTTTGGTGTGCGTTTCTTCTTTCTTGTGCTAACCAATGCTTATGCTGAATTATAATTCATACAGAAACAGAACCATGCGGGAGCTTCAAGTGGAAGAACGAACTGAGACGTTTCAGTAGGATCAACCCTGTCTGTATCCATGACCTTTCGTGGATTCGCGCAACTATCTGTTTAAAAATACAATGACAAGACGTGGAGAAGTTCAATTGTAAGACAATGACAAGGTTGAGAGTTTGATTCTGATAATCACAATTGATAACTCTGTTAATTTCTGAAAATCAGAATTTAGAAAAAAAAACCAAAATCAAGTGGAAATGTTTTTGTAGATTGTTCTTTGTAAGTTTCACTGTCCATTTCGACACTCCATATAATTTATGTGACAAATGTTCAATTATGTGTCTTATCTTTATGTATTGTTTTGTAAGTACAAGGAGGGGTGTTTAATACCCATAGTCCATACTTATGTGTGTGTGCGCGTGTGTTTGTGGTAAGTGTGAAAATTTCAACACTTTGGTTCATCACACATATAAAGTAGGGGTGAGCAAAAACTTAGTGTACCCTGAATTACAACCAGAACCTGTTGTGCAGGTTTCGGTTTCGGTTCCGGGTAATAAAAGTGGGAACCTGTTGAAACAGGTTTCGATTTCAATTCTCAATTTTTCGGAACGGGTATCCTGTTGGGTACCCTGTATACACCAATTCTAATATTAATTGCCCAAAATAAGGGTTTGGGCTCTATAAAAATGCTTCCTATGCCAAAATATAAAACAATCCAAGATACTTTTTTGGAAAATATAAATATGCAATTACAATTTAAGCCCAAGCTATAAACAATCAAAAAGCCCAAACTACAGAGTAGATATTTTTTTTCTCAATATATTAGCAATAATTTATTTAAAATTTTAAAATGATAGGGTACATAAATCGTCCTCATTTTTAGGAACCTGTTGCAACAGGTTCCAGTTCCTAAAATTTTGACATCCAGACCAGACCGAAGAGAAAATTTGAAATTCAAGACCCGAAGACCGGACCGATCATGCTTGGACCGGACCAGAACCGGGGCCGAAAAATCGATCCAAAACTTGGACTGACCGGTTTGGACCGGTTATAGACCTATTTCTATATATTTTTTTTATTTTGTTTTACAAATTATGGTAAAAAAGGAAAAATATATACGGAGTCTAAAAAAAGTCAACTGTTTAAGGCCTTTTTGTAAGATAAAATAAAATATATCACAATATAATAATATTTACAACACAGTAAAGGAGAGAATTAAATTTTTAAATCATTTATATTATATTTTATTAAGGAAATATCGATCCGGTCCAAAATCGGTTTTTGGACCGGACCGGACCGAAGACCGAAATTTGATATTCTCGACCCGAAGACTATTTTTTCGGTCTATATCGGTCCGATCCGGTCCATTTTTTCGGCCCGGATGAATTTTTGCACACCCCTACTCCGTAGTTGCTAATTAACAAGCGTTTCATTATTTGTGAATATAATCAATTATACCAGTATATGCATGTCTCTGTTGATGTCTAAATCATTGTCAGAATAATTTCACGTTCTCAGTTTTATTCAGTTTATTTACAAAACAATCATTTAAAATTATTCTCCTACTTAGCTACTAATTGCATGATCTTACCATCTTCCTACTAAATTAATCCCAAAAAAAAAAAAAAAAAAAAATCATGTTTTGCCAACATTATAAAAGTAGTAACTTCCAAAAAGATTTGTCATCATTTTCTACAAAAAGACTAAAATTCATTCAACTTTGAGAAAATTTTCTAATAGAAGAGCTGGGTTTGGCCACAGCCCACAGGTACGCAATTTGAGTAATGCTTCATCTGATCATTTTTAGTATAGAACGTTTGAAAATTTACATTATTTCACATATTTCTATTTTACCCAAACCCGATTTGATCCGAATTAAATAGGCCCGAACTGTTATGGATCAACCCACAGTCCATCCAGTGACCCGATTTAACACCTTTACTTTTGGCTATTTATATGTAAGGTAAAATAAAAGTCATGTGAGATTTTGTTAGATTCGTCCCAATTTATATTTCAACTTGTCACATTTCTATAATTTTACTTGTCAATAACTAGGGATAGGACTGAAATTATGTATTGGCAGTCAATACGTTACGTTGCAAATAAAAGTGAACGAATGAAGTAAGCTTGCAACGAATCTAACAAACTTTCGCATGATAATGTGTTTTTTTCTTAAGGATCGGAAAATCTCAAAATTATTCAAATCACATTAGGTGCATAATTCAAAAGTCAAAATAGAATAGAAAGGGTATCCACAAGTCACAAAGTCGAGTCGATGAGCTATGCATACATACGTTCGGGGCGTGATTCACCCATTGTTGTTTGTCTATCACATTTTACTAAACTTTCCGCTACAGTTAGTTTTGTTGAACAAGGCTTAATACGAGACTTGACTAGGAATAAACACATTTTACTAACCTATCCTCTACCATCTATATCTATACTAATAATAAAACATTAAGCTTTGAACACAATGATAACACCGTCACATTATTTTATTTTTATTTTTTTGTAAAATTCATTTTTCATTTCCCCTCTTTACCTATCATTTCGTCTTATTATCTTTAATATATTTTTCTTATACAATTAATTTTATTTGTTTAATATTTTCACATTTTTATTTTAATATTCTATACTACTATTTTAAAACAGAATGTTTTAGATACTATGATGCCATTTTCACTCTTTAATTTAATTTATATTATTTTATTATAAAATAATTATTTATATTCATTTTTTCCACTTCTCCATCTTTTTCTTTTTTTTTTTTTTTTTTTTTTTTTTTTTTTTTTTACAGGCACTTCTCCACCTTAATTAAATCTATGTTATTTTCCCTTAAAGTTTATTTCGGTCAAATGACATTCTAATTTCAATTACACTCCAAATAAAATAAATTGTATTTTATTGCTCCAATATTTTTGTATTATCCCCTATATTACATATATCCAATATAACTGAATTTTTAAATTAAAAAATCCTTGCATTGTACGGGATAAAAACCAGTTGGTTTAATCTTGTAAAATTACGAAGATCCTTAACTTTTTTTTTTTTTTGAGAGAATTGACCTAAGTTATTTTCTCAACTCTCAGACCCAAAATCCCAAAGAATACAATTACAAATAACTGCCAAAATCATCAATGTGTTTCATACACTCACCGGAATCGCCGGCGCCGGCGCCGTCGTATTTGTCGGCGTTTACCTCGCCGGACACAACTTTTTCCTCTACCATATTTCATATCTGCTATAATTTGATGAATTGCAAAATCAACATTTTTCTAATTCTAAAAAATTGTCATTTTTAGCAACAATTCTTACTGTTTTTGTGGAAATTGCAGCTAGCATATGAATGGAGGCAGAAGTGTGTTCTGGATACCGAGAATAAGGTACTTTTGCAGTTCAGTCTTTTACATTATAACCCATTTTATTTCAATTTCTTTGAAACATAATTTGTTCTAATTTCAGTTGCTTTTATGGGAGAATTTAGTAATATTTTGAATTGAAATTGGAATCTATGGTTGAGAATGATATACCATTTTATCAGCTAGGGAAGTTAGGCTCTGTTTGGTTGACCTAGAAATTAGCTTGTTTGAACTTAGTGTTGTTTGATTGACATGAATATACAAAGTGAAACTCCTTAGGTAATTAGAACTTCCCATGCTCAACCAAACAAGAATGCTCAATCTCTAGGAAGTTAAAATACATGGGAATCGCAAATACAAGGGAAATACGACTTCCCAAGTGCAACAATACATCACCTAAGTGAATTTATTTAAACTAATACGAAGTATTAACTAATATGAACTTATTTGTGCTGAAACAAGTAAAAATAAGTTGAAACAAACATATCCTAACTCTGATTGAAATGTTCATTATACAGAACGGGGTGGCGAGGACGCGAGGTGTATGTTGCACTTGCACATGATACATACACACTCATTGTTTGCTCATTTGAAGCTCTCTCAATTGGATAGTCTTGGTTTTTCATTTCAGCCAGGTGTATTATAGGATTTGTCCTCTTATTAGTTATTACCAATTGGTTTTAGGATGAACATGTACGTGTTTGGCTTGTGAGTGATACAACTCGATCTTTTTCTCTTTGGTAGGTGCGTTCCAAGTCTGTTTGACATTAATTATTAGGATGGGTGAGTTTGTTCTTGGAGGTTGGTAACTGGTAAGAATGATTTTTTTCTATGGGGGATAATGTCTTTTAAGGAGTAGTTAAAACACATTGATGATCACCAGAGAGAAGGTGCATAGGAGTAGTTAAAACAATTAAAACGGAAAGAAGGGCGATCACTCTGCAACTGAGAGTGCATAGGATTCATGTTTTAGTTAAATTTAGTAAAATATAGAAACAAAGTTTCTTCTTTGTGGCGTACTTTCTTTTAAGGAACATACAGGGAGTTAAAAGTTCTTTGTGGAAAATAGCATTTGGTCTTCCTGATTTGGATCAGGGGTTAGCTAATTTCCTACGCCCTAGCATACCACTTATCAGGTTTCCCATACCGATCTGCAATTCTCTGGCATTTCTACAACTCCTGGGGCACAAGTTGGACGGATCAAGAAATGTATTCTTGGGGATGCAACTTGCAGTTTCCAAGTAACAAACTCTTCAGCATAGCCCTAGGCATGGTCCATGGCTGTGGGCCGGCCCGGCCTGAAGCCCGACATGTCCCGACACGAAAAGCCCGACACGACCGGAGCACGAAAAAAGCATGTTCCGACACGGGCACGAAGTCGTGGGCCGGGCCTGGGACTTAAATTTTTGGAAAAAGCACGACACGACTCGACAAAGCACGCTAAATTTAGTGAAATTAGCCTTAGGCACGATGGCCCGCCCCGGTCTAGAACGAAAGACCATGGGCTTGGGCCCTGTTTTGAAAATTTCTTGCCGGCCCGATACAATTCGGCCCCAGCCCGGTTAGGCCCACGACATGTGGACCCGGTCAGAAGCCCGGCCCGGCACAGCTCACGGCCATCTTTAGGGATTTGAATGCATAAGATGTTTTGGGGGGGGGGGGGGGGGGGGGGGTTACATCTGGTGATGTGTGGCCTCGTGATTTCGAGGTTCAGTAATGGTCTTTCTCCTTGGTTAGCTATGCAATAAAAGCATGTTGGTGATATGTGATATCCCTTTGAAATGAATTTCACGTAAGGTACGACTGTACGTAAGCATCTATGCATAATTGCATTCTGGTACTATGTTTGCGACTTGAAAATATTGCAACTTCATTTGGGGCTTGGCAAAAGATTCAACCTAAGGAATGCTTCAGTAATATAATAACCTAATTCCTTTAACTGATTCTAGACGCTTGCGGAAAGCCTCGATTTAATTTATAGGAAAGATCCCTAGGCTATCTTAAAGCTTCTGAGGAAATTTTGAAAAAACAGAAGGGGAAAGGAGAAACAGGAGGCTTGATTATTTTTATTTTTTATTTATTTCTCAAAGAGGAACTAAGAGAAAGCTGAGAGTACAATGAAAGTTGACAAAACTTTTCGAATGAACACTTAGAGGCATCATTAATCAAGGTAGGAGTAATGCACAGTTAAAACCAAATATTATTTAATGTGGTCTAGATGTAGTCTGCTAGTCCGCAATGTTGAAGAAATGCAATACTATTGTGCTTAACTTTTTTTGTTTTTGAGTATTGGAAGGACGTAAGTGCAACAAAATTGGAATTTCATAATTTGCAATTAGGGTCTATACCTTTCTCGATGAGCTGGTTCTTCAATGGGCTTCAAACCTTCAGCGAGCTTTGAGATTTTGAGTGAAGTTGAGGAAGAACAAAGAGAAGAGATGGAAGGGAAATAAGTAGGGTAAGTGAGTGGCTGAGGGGGCAACAGGGTAGTTTATAACTTTCTTTCATAATTCGGGGAAAGAGGAATAATTTGGGGCGAACAGAAGCATGTTGTGCCCTGCATGCAAGTCAACACTTGAACTTCAACTTACACGGTTACACCACCAGAAAGGGAGTTTTGGTTGCATCGTGCAATAAGTTACAGTGAAGTGGGTAGTTCCCCACAACTGTTTTTGTATAACGGTATTTCCTCAAATTGTCGTAGTCTCGTAAAGGCAGATTATGGCAATTTCTTTTTGGTTGTTTAACCTTGATATGCAATTATGCATGGCAGAAAGATAAAAACTGTTTTCCTAGAACCAGATGTTTGTTTGGTTATGGTTGATTCTAATTAAATCTTCATCGTTTAGAATAGATGCTGGTAACTCGGGACCAGTTGTCTTATGCGGTTGGATGTTTCTTTTGAAGTGGGATTTTCTGCCAATTTGTATGGATTGGTATGCTTCATATTTCTAAACCTTTTTTTATTTTTAGTCATTAATATTTTCCTCCTACAGTTTTCAGGTGTTTTGTTTCATTCTGAACTTCATTTATAAATGGTAGAGACCAATGGAAATCTAAGGAATTTCATCTACAGCATTCCCTAGAGCTGAGGTTCACTCTTAAGAAGTTACGTGCTACAACTGAGAGATAAAGAACCATGTTAGGTACTTCGCCTTCATGACCTTATCTTAATTTTTTGTAGTCATTGGAGCTTATATCATTGTCAATGGTGAGATGAGACATGATACTACTATAATTCTATGATAATAACATGATTGTCCTTTTTCGTTGTTTTCCTTCTACAGCGAACGAAGTTATCACTCTTGGAGCCGCCATTTTTGGATTATTGACATCTATTGCAGGCTCAACGGCTTGCTTTTACAATTCTTATAAAACAAGTAGAATCAATTTATCAATTTTGAAAGTTAAAGTGCAGAATCTTGAGATCTTGATTCAAGAACTTCAACAGAAATTGAATGGGATTGATGTGCTTAAGCATGATCCTCGTGAATGGATTTCTAGAGCGAGAGAATTCCTAGAAACGGTTAATATTTCGGATCTCGAAAGCCGTCTTAACGAGAATTGTGTTGGTGGGCAGCTACCCAACTTTTGCAGCCGATTTGGTGCTCTGAAATCAATTGAAGAAAGTAATCATGGATTGGATGTGCTACTAGACAGTGGTAAAAACGTTTCTCGGGAAATCAAGGTCAAAGGATCTATACAGCCAGAGGTGAACATTGTAGGCAATGCTAGAAAAGAAATAAAAAAAAGGATATGGGAGCAGGTTTCACAAGCAGAAACAGCTGGAATAGTGTGCATTCATGGTATGACAGGTGTTGGCAAGACAGCTTTCGCTGCAGCAATTCATAATAAAGCATTGAAAGAGTTGACAGCTTTTGAGAACGTAATTTGGGTGAATGTTGAGAATGGATCAGGGCTCAAACATATTCAAGAAGAACTTGCTAGCAAGTTACAGGTACACCTTCCTGGCACTACAGTTAATAAAGAAACTTTGAGGAGTGCTTTGATGCAAAGAGGAAGATTCCTGCTGGTTTTAGATTCTATGTGGCAAGCGTTTTCTCTCCATGATATTGGAATTCCAGAACCAGTTGCTGGCTCAAAGCTGATAGTGACTTCAAAAACTTATTCTGTCTGCAGAAAGATCACGAAAAACATCAAGAGTAGAGAAATTTATGAAATAAAACCACTTTTGGAGGCTGAGGCTTGGGATCTGTTTCAGGGGGAAGTAGGACCTAACATTGTAAATTTAGAAAGTGAAACAGTTTCTATCGCTCAGCGTGCAGTAAAGAATCTTGATGGCCTTCCATTGGCGATTAAGTTGTTTGCTGAAACTCTCAGTGAAGTTCATGATGATTACGGTAGTGGAATCGATGCTGCTTGGAAGGATGAGTTATTTTCATTGAGTAGATCAACATCTCTACTTGGTAACAAGAGCCAAGAGTTATTTGATTGTTTCAAGTATAGCTATGAGTGCTTTGGAAAGACTTCAATGTCATGTTTCATTTACTGTACTTTATTTCCAGAGGGTTATCTGATTAAGCCAAAGGAGTTGATAGACTATTGGATGTGGGAAGGGCTTTTAGGTCCTATTTCATCTCTAGGAGAAAGCATGAGGTTGGGGAGGCAAACATTGAACGAGCTTAAATTTGCTCACCTTCTTGAGAGTGTGAAGAGTGAAAGCGGAGAAGAATCATTAAAGATGATTAATTTGGTTCGACATGTGGCGATGGATGCCATTTCTAAGTCCGGCAATCATTTCTTCATTAAGTGTGGACAATCACTAGGTGAGTTTCCGTCAGCTTATGATTGGCCCGCCAATACCGAGAGAGCCTCACTTGTGCAAAATCAGTTGAGAGCTTTGCAGAACTCTCCTGATTGCAATAAACTCTCTACTTTGCTGCTGCAAGACAACCCCCTGAACTTAGTTCACCATGAGAATTTCTTTTCCAAGATACGCAATCTTCGAGTCCTTGACCTATCCCGTACTAGCATCTCATCCCTACCAAAATCTTTCTCTGGCTTGACAAACCTACACGCACTACTGCTGCGTAGTTGCAGAAACCTGAAACTTCTACCTTCCTTGTCCAACCTTCACAGATTGATTGTGATTGACATCTCTGAGACACCCTTAGAACAAGTTCCTGACGGGTTGCACAACTTGATAAATTTAAGGCGCCTAGATCTTTCTAAAACTAAAATTGAGGTGTTCCCGGCTACAGTACTTGGTAAACTAACTGAAATGGAAGAATTGTTACTGATTACTGCAGAAAATGGTGGTTATGTGTGGGGGTCAAATCTGATATTCCCACAATGGCCAGGTGCTTGTATTGAAGAACTTCTGGACTTGAAAAAGATGGTTGTTCTTCAGCTAGCCTTCTTGAATCCAGAAGTGTTTAATAGATTTGTGGACCAAGTAGATGATCAACAGCGTGCAATTCAACTGCGCAGTTTTAAATTTTACGTGGGTGGTATCTACAGTGGTGGTGATATTGGTGATAATAGCGTAGTAGTAATGGGTGACTGTAGTATTAGGGTTCCCAGAGGAACATCTGAGCTGTACTTGATGAAGCACAGCCAGGAGCTACTCTCACTGAAGTTTGATGGTTGCATGCGCGACTTAACAATTGTGGATGTCTCGAGGTTTGATGCACTGACTTATCTGTTTACACTTGAGATGCTAGGTAGCCTCAAAAGCCTCAAGAAGATATGTGTTAAACACTGTAAGAAGATGAAATCTGTAATACAGCCAGCTGCAGAAGCCAACCCAACTTCTATAACTATTCCAAAGTTAACAAATTTTAAGCTTTATGACTTGCAAAATTTAGAGAGCATCTATGATGGGAAAGTACTGAGTTGCCCGTCTTTGCATGGATTTGAGGTTTTTAATTGTAAAAAACTCAAGCTTCCTAAGGTCTTGGTGGGACGGCAAAATTGTATTATTGAGATTGTAGGAGAGAAAGAATGGATTGATAAAGTGATGGAGGATGGTCCAAGCCCACATTTAAAATATACTGAAGCATTAGTGCCTGCAGAGCTGTCTACTCCCAGGTAAGATTGCTAGTGCTTGTTTGTTGTAATTTGTGCCTTTCATTTGTGTAGACATGTTAATCGTATCAAATAAACCGATCAGACCCATCATCACTCTGATCAGGCTCCCTATCAGTATGTAAGTAGTGTAAACATATTAATCGTATCAAATACTAGCCGTGTGAAAAGAGAAAGACTTTCTGTTTGTATCTCTTCAAACTCCAAGTGCAAATTTTGAAGTTCTACTACCTAAACCATTACATGATGCTTACAAAAACTGAAATTCTAAAAACCCAACCTCTGTACGTCTTATGTAACCAACACAAGTTGGTGAGGAGTTGGTGGGGAACTCACCTTGTGAGTTCACAGGGTCGAGCCCCATCAGCTGCGAAATGCTTGGGAGTGGTTCAAACGAAGGCTTGTGTAACTGAACTGGTTAGGGTCCCTTTTTCTTTCCTAATAAAAAACATGTACGTTTTATGTTAGGTAGCTCACTAACTGACATCTTCAACTTAAAGAGAGCAAGATTGACATTGTGTATTTCTTGCAGTTTTAGGTTAAGAAGGTCGGAGTCGTTTGTCAGCTTCAGGGATACTCATGAAGATAGTGGGAGAAGTCTTGGTAAATTCAAATCCTCCTTATCGTAGTTCATATTTCAAAACTCTTCAACATGTTCTGCTCACGTTTTCATGCAGGATTGCAATCAGTTTCATTCATACTGCTGACTAATCATACTTATAAAAATTGTCACATAACTATAATGATCTCATTCTGCATTTCTGATACCAGTAGTCACATCTATTCATCTATTGAATGTGGTCTCCTGGGCTCTAAGCATGTTAACTACTCTCTCCGTGTTTTAAAAAGAGATACACTTTCCTTAAACGACCGTATTTTAAAAAGAGATACACTTTCCTTTTTTGACATTTCTTGGTCCCCACTTCCAATTATATTAATATTTCTCTTTCTTGTGGTCCCCACACTTACTCACATCATCTTTTTACTATAATAAATAATTCACCCACTACCACATTTTCATCTTATTTTAATAAATTCAACTCATTCTCCTAAAACTACGTGCCGGTCAAAGTGTGTCTTTTTAAAATACGGAGGGAGTATACATAGTTATCACGTCATTACAATCCTGGAAAATATGTTGTCATAGTAGTATAAGTGAGTACGTTTCTGTTCTGCTCACCTTATTTCAACTTATTTTAGGAAGATAAGTTCAGGAAAAGTAAGTGTTACCCAAGTACAATTTATAACTAAAATAATTTTTGATAAGTTCAGATAAGATAAGTTCGGAAAAAATAAGTGAAAATCAGGTGAATTTGACGCACCCTACATGACTACTTCGGTTCTTCGGTTCCAAATGTGCCATAGAAGAGACGTACCTAATTGAATTATCCTTGGGTTTAAATCCTAAGGAGACTTTACTTTTGTCATAATTAATTTTTTGCCCAGAAGTTGCTTCATATAGTTTAAGGATATCAATTATTTTGGAGCATTCGTGAAAGTTAGCTCTTACAAAAAGAAGACTGTCGTCGGCAAAAGAAGGTGAGAAATCGCTGGCCTAACTCTACTCGCGCGGGCACTATGGAGAAGACCATCATCATTAGCTTTCTTACTCAAACTCGAGAAAGCATTAGACAGAAGGATGAAAAAATAAGGAGAAAGAGAGTCTCCTTGTCGTAAGCCACGGGAGGGAGTAACCGAACCGCAAGGGGTTCCATTCACGAGAAAGGAATAAGACACTGGAGTGACACAACTCATAATAGCATCAACCCATGCACCTGCAAAGCCAAGTTTTATCAATAGTTTCCAGAGGAAAGATCACTACTCGATCATAAGCCTTGCTCATATCCAACTTCAACGCAATTGTGCCCTTTTTGCATTTACTCCTGTTTTCATAGTATCAAAGAGTTCTAGGGCAATCAAAGCATTATCCGTTATTAAACGTCCCGGGACAAAAGCACTCTGATTCTCAGAAAAAATACCAAGAACAACACCGGGCATAACAGACTTTAACCTCATCACAATAACCTTTGAGGCTAGCTTATAAATAACATTACACAAGGCTATAAGGCCGAATTTCCGTCATGCACACCGGAGTTTTGACTTTTGGAATAAGAGCAACACTAGTACTATTTAGGGGACCGAGAGCCGTTCAAAATACTACACACAAAGTTAGAAACATCATCTCCAATATTATGCCAGATTTTTTTTATAAAAAAAAATGTGCATATCGTCTGGCCTTGAGCCTTACAAGGATGCATTTGACTCAAGGCGGCAAAGCCATCATCCTTTGAGTACGGACGCAAGAGTTCCTCATTTATCTATGGGGTGATGACCTTCTCAACAACATTGATAACTTCCAAATCAGCCCCATCAGATGGGCTATTAGAGGAAAATAAATCCTCATAGCAGGCTTGAACAATGTCATGAACAATGTACTGAGCTAGAAAAAGCCCCTGCCATCATATGAAATCTTTCGGCCATTGAACCTCCCTCCGAGTCCTCCCAAGCCTTCCTGACCACCATCTCACACCCAAGTCTTTCTCGAGCCCCAATTTAACAAGATGGGTGTGTGATTAGACTTAAATACCATGTGCGTGACTAAGGCCTCGGGGAAGTGAACACACCACGAAGCATTGCCCATGAAACGATCTAGCCTTTCGCGGACACGGGTCTGCTTAGTCAACCCCCTCTCCCACGTATACCAACTACCTTCATACCCCAAATCTCTGAGCTCACAATCCTCCATCATCTCCCTAAAACTCTGGTATTGCCCGCCTCTCCAAATTCGAGCCTCCTTCCTTCTCTTCATAGTCCAATATTTCATTAAAATCACCACCACTGAGAACCGGACCTTCATAATCACCACACAGTTGGCGAAGCAGCTCCCAAGTTTTGAACTTGTTTGCGGCCTCCGGCCAACCATGATTTCCATGATTTCCCAGACTCCATTTCCACCTCCCCAAAAATGTGGTTCTTGGAAAAAGAAGCAAGAGAAAATGTAATTTTTTCGCTATTCCAATACAAACATAGTCCACCCGCTTTTCCTACACTACTAACACCAAAATGAACAAGAGAAACCAAACCTGAGTTTTAAGTTTTCAGCCGTAACATTTTTATCATTGTTTCCGAGACAAAAAGTAGCTCAAAGGCAAGAGAAAAGCACACCATTTCTGGAGTGCTGAAACAGATCGAGGGTTTCCAAGCCCTCGACAGTTCCAACATAGTGTACTCATTGGGAAGGGCGAGGCTGGGCCGTGCCAAGCTCCGCCTGAACAGTAGCAGCAGATGGTTCCAAGGGTGACTTCTTCAAGCGCTTCCCTAAAGACTCCTCTGCAATATCAATCTCCATAGCAACAGTGTTAAAGGTCCGCTTCTGTTATTAGACCTTCATGGAGGTGCTTCAGCTACCCACCATTTGACGTGCAACTCTCTTCCACTTAGTGACACTTGCCCTCTCTGATTCAGGCACCTCGTTTACTGCCTTCAGAGTCTGCAAGCTATTCTCCATAGTGAAAATCGGGTGATCATGTTTCGGGATAGCCTCTTCAACAAACTCTTCATCAGCTCGAAACTGGGTCTTGCTTAGATGATCAGGCAGCTTCTTACCCTGGCGGTGGTGACAAGGTTGCAGCCACTTTCACCCTAAGGGCGTCAAGTGCTTTACCTGTTCATCAACTGTCTTTGGTGAGGCGAATAACAGTTTCCGGGCTGCACTCGGTGAGCCAAGACGAACCACTCCCGGATTATTGATCGTTGTAACACTGCTTCGAGTGCTTCCTATTTGGTTTCCTTGTAGAAATCTTTTCCATCCATTACCGCTCCTTTCTCACGAACCCCAACTGGTCTCTGAATGTGCTTATGAGGAGAGACAACCAAGAACGGGCCATATTGATAAACCAGTTGGTCTCCGACTCTCCGTCTTTAGCCATCCCTTTAAAGGTGCAATCACGTTCAGTGTGACCAATTCGACCACGGAAGTAACAAAAATCTCCTAGACGTTCATACTTGAACCCAATCCATTTCGGAGCATGAGAGCCAGGCACTTTCACTCCTCGTTGGAGCGGTTTGTCAATGTTTAAAACTACCTTCACACGCATATATTCTTCCCAGCTAACCGGATCAGAATCATCAAACTCCAGAAACCCTCCGAGAGTCCGAGTTCTTCCCCCATGTCAAAAGCAAAGGAAGGATTCCTCTTACCAAACGGAACATCTAACATACGAATCTAGAAGTTCGATTTTGACACCCCTCCAAAACTCTATCTTTATCTTGCTCGCTAAAAAACTGAAAAACAAACAAGTTCGATTCTACCATCCGCACCACTACGTTCTCCCGAAGCCTCCTGATCGAAAGTAGGGTCCGTTTCATCGCCTCAACATTGAAGGGTTTCACAGTTAACAATTTCCCTACCAGAGATAAGGAAATTTGGTCCTTCAAATACGAGTCACTAACGTCCTCAAAATTCTCTCCAAAGACAATCTTCTCCTCCTCCGTCAATTTCAATTTGCTCCATTCATCTACTAGATCATCAGCCATGGTGGCCAGAGGAATTAACAGAGAAATCCCCGAACAGAAACACTCTCAAACCTGCAATAGACGGAACTCACTAACCCTAGACAAGGACTTTCGCGAACCCTAGCAGAGGGACTTTATTTATTTATTTTACAACTACTGTTGTTATGTAAGAATCTGAAGTCCTGAACTTAGTTTCAGTAGGTAACTAATATGATATTTTGGTAGCCCATGAATTTCTCTAGCATGATTTATTAACATTAATCTTAAAGATGGTATTGGAGTTGATTGCTGATGAAAATGCATGAGATTAATCTTTAGTCAGCTTGTGGATGACCAAAATATTGTAATTCATAAACAGGAGCTACGATTCCCCGTTGGCACAGATTATTTCACCCGTTTAGGGGTAGTGCGGTCTTTTCACCGGCTGCAGACACCCTCCATATTGCCAGCACCACCAGTAACGATGCAATATCCGAGGTTTCTGTTCTTCCACATGCAGAAGCTGGTAGGTTTTCCAACTTGTTTGGTTTGGTTTGGTATGATGGTGTCATTACAGAGACAAGTTCTTTTGCATATGTCAAAAAAAAAAGACCAGTTTTTTTTGTTGATTAAATGTTTGACGACTACCTGAAATGCAGGTACATCGCAAAGAGGGTTTAACAGAACCCGCAGCAGTCGCTCTGATTGACCGTCTTTTGTCGGGAAATTGATTTTGGCAAACCCCTTGTGAGTAGAGCATGGAAAACTGTCAGTGGCGTGCCAAAATCATTTCCCTTTTTTATTGGCTAAACTTAGCCAAGTCTTCATGTATCCTAAAATGGTACGGAGTAGTTTTTTTGTTCTTTGCATTTTCAATAGGTAATGAAACCTATCATGTGTGAAGATTTCATGTCTTAGACTTCAAATGTATTAGTGTTAATTTTGTTATAAACTCCATATAGACCGTTTGAGACTTAATTGATTGATGATTGAGTATTTGCCTTAATCCATATACTTTTAATTATTGGCTTAACATAGTTCCAAATTTTTTACGAGGAGCTAGAAATAAATAGTTTTTTTTTTGGCAAATAAAATACGTAAATACTAAATAGTTAGTAACTCAGATAATATCAAATGAGGGAACATTTTCAGCTGAAAATTATTGAGTTTTTTTTGGTTGAATTATCATTTTCCTTATGAAATTGCAATTTGCTAATAACCACCATTACATTCAACTATTAGACTATTAGACTTTTTCCAATTGGGCTCAAGCAAGAGTTTCAAATGAGAGCGAGTTATCACGTGTTTGATATTTTTCCGATGCTAAGGTCCAGCGTGTCCCATATGAAGCAACTCCCATGAGCATGTATGTCTTACTGATGCATGCATGTATCTTGGTGCAGGTTAGTATCATTACGTGTTATTTCCTCTGCTATTGTGTACAATGCTTGTTGTACATATGGGGTAGGCTGGCCTGCTGGATCAAACCTCGAGGATTCAGGCGCCGCGCGGGCGGTCAAAAGACCCGTCCGTGACAGAGTGTTGTAAAAATAAGCTCCTAATCGAACGAGTTATAAAAAATGACACGAATTGTTATTTTTATTAAATTTCTCATAAGGTTTTTATTTTTCACAAATGGGAGTGTTGTTTTAGATGGAAAAAAAAAGTCAATTTGATTGATGAATATTGACGGATCCTCAAATAATAGATTAGGAATCATTTTTTTGAGGTTTAGTGTGAGTATTCAAAATATATTACCTTTGAAGAAAAAAGTGTAATTATTAAAAGTTTTGATTATATTATTAAATTAAAGGGTTATCAATGATGATGCTTTTATACTTTATTATTTTTCATCTCTTGTCAGATCGTGTGACACTTACTTAACTATTAGACCATATTTAATAATATGTCAGTTGGATATGAGTGGGGTACATGTCATATGTAGACCTGGTTATCGGGCGGGCCGGGTCAGGGTCGGTGCGGGTCAAAAGAGGGTCGGGTATTGAAAGGGTCATTTTTAGCGGTTCGATAATGGGCGGGTCAAAAGCGGGTCGCGGGTCATTAGCGGGTCATTAGTGGGCGGGTCAATAAACGAGCAATGAAAAATGAAAAACAAAAGAGCCATGTGCAAGTACAAGTAAATACAAAGCTATACACGTAATTTTTTGTATCATTACTATTTTAATTTTCAAAATAATTGTAGTATAAGTTTGACCCTATAAGGCTATAATGACCATGTCCAATAAAGGCTCTGTTCAATAAGAGCCCTGTCCAATAAAAGCCCTATTAACTTGACTCTAACCCTATATCCATTGGACTACCCTGTCCAATAACCAGGTCTAGTCATATGGTCAGACAGTTTAATTGTAAGAGGATCGCTTACAAGAATTTGTGTGAAAATTAAAAAAAACTAGGAATAGTTAATTAAGTACTTACATGTTGCATTAGTCAATAATATGCAATTGGAGCACATGGTCTCACTGTCTCACCAACAAATCAAGTTTACTAATAATGTGAGTTATGTGATTCCAAAATTATTAATTAACTTATTTTCTATTAAACTATTATTAATCATTGATTTAATTGTTGACTAATATTTTCTATTAATTAGTCTATTATTTAACCTAAATATGATATGTACGTGGATAAGTCCTTGGCTGCAATGCTGCATGCGGACGTACAGCTAATTATTTGGTTGTACGTTACTAGCATTACAATAAACAATAGTAAGGATAATACATTAATACGTACGGAGTATTATTTTATTTTAATTTATTTGATGGAAACGTAGTACATATTATTGGGTATATTACCAATAATTTAAGGTAATTAATAAATGATACTCCGTACATCGTATTATCATGCTTCTTTTGCACAAGCTTATTCGAAATGTTTTTTTTAGGGGAAATTCGAAATGATCTGAAAGTGTGAGAATGTTATAACTTATTTTGTCTGAACTTTTGTTACTAAAACTTCAATAATAAAAACTACGCAAATTTGTCAAAAAGTATCTTAAATTTTAGGTCAGTTTATGAAAAAGTACCTTATTGATTTGTTTTTGTCAAAAAGTACCTTAATTTAAAAAATTATATTACAAACAGGACCTGTGGGGAACATTCCTTCAATTGATACCACTTTTCGCTCCAAAAAATGTGTGTAACACATTTGACCAAGCAAATAGATGTGCCC
Source organism: Spinacia oleracea (assembly GCF_020520425.1). Taxonomy (NCBI): domain Eukaryota; kingdom Viridiplantae; phylum Streptophyta; class Magnoliopsida; order Caryophyllales; family Amaranthaceae; genus Spinacia; species Spinacia oleracea. Next base: position 5,459,472 of record NC_079492.1, on the reverse strand, counting down.
GTAATTCTGTTATAAGAATAGACATTAACACACCAAAATCTCATATCCAAAGGTGCCACTTGAGTGTTTTGGTGGCAAAAATTGTGAATTTGATTCTTATTCATCAACTGCGCGTGTGCGATTTTCCCACAATTTTTTTACCAATAGTCGGAGCCAGTGGAGGAAAAGTTGACTATTTGACTGGAATATTGGCCAAAAGTCCAGTTTTAAATCCAAAGGTTTAATTCAAGATACTTTTTGACAAAAAATAAACCAATAACGTACTAGTTCATAAATTGACCTAAAAACAAAGTACTTTTCAACAATTTTGCCTAAAAACAAATTATTTAAGTCAAAGTCCAATAACAATCACTATTAAAACACAAATATATTTTATTATTTGAGATTAAAGAAAGAAAAAATTGAATAATAAATTTAAAAAAAAACACATTAATTATATCTGAAATTTTGGCTGATAAATACGAAACAAACTTCACCACTTCCTTTTGCACTCCACACATATTTTCCAACCTTGCAAATTGGAATTCCTCTTTATGAGTGTGATTATGAGTTTGATTATTGCAAACTAAAATTGAAGATTTTGAGCAAAATGTAAGCCCTTTTTTTTGTACAAGTTTATTAATGTTTTCTTTTTATTTGAATAATCTAGATATATTGTCTAATTCTTTAGTACACTATTAACATTTATCTTTTTCAACAGTTGAAATCAAGGGCAAATAAAAGTGGTTAGAGTTTTCTCATTGGATATTGGAATACAAAGCAGTTGCAAAAACTAGAAGCACCATGATAGGTACATTTGCTTCAATTACATAATCTATTTGTGAATAATCCGTTAAAATAGTAACATTAAATCAGTAGTTGATCGAGGTATCAGGATGGTGGAGTTATGACATCGCTTCACTCATTGTTCGATTTCGTTTGGCTCATGATCACACTTAAAATGTAAAATACATTGATTATTACCTTTGTAAATTTTTGGACCAAAAGTAAAGATATAAAACCGTGTTGGATGACACAACTTATAATATTCACTTGTCTAGGAGCATGATGCACATTGTACTTATTTTACACGAAGTAAGAAATTAAGAACACACGAAGTATACAATAGTTAAAGTAAACACACATAAAATTCAAAGTAAAAAATCACACGTCCTCATCTTTTTTCATGCAAGGACTCTGTTTGCTTTAGCTATTTACTGTTTGCATGCAGTTACCCGATTACCTTTTTGTTTAGCAGGTTTGACAGCAGATTTGACTAGCTGTTTGTATAAATGTATTTGGTAGCACATAGAGATTTCTAAACGGATTTTTCATGAAATGCCCCTGAGGTTTGTGTTAATGCACCAAATACCCTTAAACTTTCCAAAATGCACCAAATACCCCCGAGATTTAGTATAAATACACAAAATGCCCACAAGGCTAACGGACGTTAAGTCCCCGTTAGCGTATGTTTACATTTTTGCCCTTAATAAACCGTTTTCTTTATTTATCCTAACATTAACCCTTAATTATATTAATTAACCCTTAATTACATTAATTAACCTTTAATTATATTAATTAACCTTAATTACATTAACTAATCCTTAATTAAATTAATTAATCCTTAATTAAATTAATTAACTATTGTCTGAAAAAACCAATTACCCCAAAAAAATTTGGATTCTCCATTCCAACCTTGTTGTTGCCTTTGTTCTGTCTCCTCAAGTCCCACCACCACCATGTCAAACCCCTAATTCCTCTCTCTCCATTATCAACACCAACCATAGCTCCATCCTTGCAACCACCTCCATCCTCACAGAATCAACGAATTAGAGGAGAGAGAATGCAGCCATGCCGCCACCACCAAACCCCACCACCGCCATGCTACCACCATCAAACCCCACTCCCCCTTCCTCACCGGCGGCGTTTCCCTCCCCTCCCCCACCTTACCCACTGCTGTCGCCACCACCAAACCCGCGTTTCCCTCCCCCTCACTCCCCCCACCTTCCTCATTCCCCACTGCCGCCGCCACCAAACTCCACTTCGCCTTCCTCGCCGGCGTCGTTTCCCTTCCCCTCACTTCCCCCTCCGTTACGGTCAAGGCAACTGGCAACAATGGTTGATTAAAATCCCCCATTACTGATTTGGGGATCAATTTTTTGGGATCTGGATTTTGAGAGAGGAAAATCGATGTATGTGTTTGTCTAGCGGTGGCGGTGGCGGTGTGGGGTGGTGGTGGTGAGGAAGAGAAGGGGTTAGCATGGCGGTGTGTGGTGGTGGTGAGGAAGAGAAGAGCTGTCATGGTGCTTCCAACCCAGAAAAATTGGCTGCCATTTTTAACAGGGAAGAAGGAAGGGGGGAGAGAGAAAAACAAATGAAAAAAGAAGAAATTAAAAGGAAAAGAGAAAAATTAAATTAAATTAAAGTTAAAGTTAACGGATAAGTTAACGGAGTTAACGGAAAATAGTCATTTTGGGCATTTTGTGTATTTATATTAAACCTTAGGGGTATTTGGTGCATTTTGGAAAGTTTAGGGGTATTTGGTGCATTAAGACAAACCTCAGGGGCATTTCATGAAAAATCCGATTTCTAAAAGTTATTAGCTATTTCAGTGTGTAAAATGACATTTATGTACATTTGTCTTTTATAACATTTATTTATTTTTGTTATGTAAGAATAGTAAAAATGTTTTTTGCAATGTTACCTTAACAATCTTCTAAGCAAAAAAATTGGTAAAATGAACATTTTCAAAATACATGAGAGGTTTTGACTCAATCATTTTTACCAAACACTTCTTTTTGATAAATTTGGATTAATCAACCTTTAAAAATTGTTCAAAAGTTCAAAACTCTAAAAGCCCCTAAACCTCTCTTCACTGAACAAGGCCAAGAACATTCTTTCGAGTTTTAAGGAACATAAAGTAATAAAAGTATAAATTAATTGTACAATGAAATCAACAAGAAAAATTTCCCTAAACAAAAATATATAAATTCTGGAGCATCATGTTCTTGGATAATGGTTGCGCAAGTCTGAGAGAAGCACAGAAGAGGAAGTTGGGATTCAAGCTAAGTTATTTCTCAGTTTCTCCTATATTTGACAATTGACATACTATTGGGTAGAAAATCTGATTATTTTTTCCAATGGTTTAGGTTTTCAATCTCATATTATGGGTTTTTAATTACGAGTAACATATTTGAATTTTTAGACATAGATATGTTGATGGAGTTAATTGGCCCATGCACACTAACTGTTTGAGAAAATGCACAAGTGAAGTCATACTTTTTGTTGTGTGTTTTTATGTCTGCATCAGTACACTGTGCATTATTTACCACTTCCCAAATGATTTTAATACTGTATACTAAATCAGTTATGTGAGATTGGTCAACGGAATTGTAGAGAGGCAGGGGGACTAAGTCAACACCGGAAAGTTGACTTATTGGCCCGAAAGTGGCATGTAGGTACTCCATGTCTCCCAACCTTGAGGATCAAACCTCACTAGTGTCACTTTGGGAATTTGGGGGACTAAGTCAACACCGGAAAGTTGACTTATTGGCCCGAAAGTGGCATGAAGGTACTCCATATCTCACAACCTTGAGGGTCAAACCCCACTAAGCCACTAGTGTCACTTTGGGGGGACTAAGTCAACGCCGGAAAGTTGATTTATTAGCCCGAAAGTGGCATGAAGGATTGAAGGTACTCCATATCTCACAACCTTGAGGGTCAAACCCCACTAGGCCACTAGTGTCACTTTGGGGGGGACTGAGTCAACACCGGAAAGTTGACTTATTGACCCGAAAGTGGCATGAAGGTACTCCATATCTCACAACCTTCAGGATTAAACCCCACTAGTGTCACTTGGGGGGGGGGGGGGGGTTGTAGTGTTGTACCCATTCCCTACTCTTAAGGGGTCTTGCTTTTCAACTGGGGCTGGGTTGATTTGTGCGGGGTCCCGGCCTAGTGTGGCGCTTTACGTTAACCCCAGGAAACACAAAAAAAAAAGTTAGGCTCCAATTACACTTCAGGGTGGTTCCTGATTAGTTTAATATTGTACATTACCAGTTATGTGCCTGCCCAAGGGCAAGATTGGTCATCGGAATTGTAGAGGGGGGGAGACTAAGTCAACACCGGAAAGTTGACTTATTGGCCTAAAAGTGACATAATGATACTCCGTATCTCACAACCTTGAGGATCAAACCCCACTAGGGGGGTTTCCCGTACCCTTCCCCCACCCCCAAGGGGTCTTTCTTGTTAAGCGGGGTCAGGTTGATTTGTGCATGGTTCCGGCCTAGTATGGCGCTTCTCCTTACCCCTAGAAAAAAAAACTAGACTTCAATTACACTTCAGGTTGGTATGTGCGGGGTTCCTTCCTGGTGTGTTCCAACAAAAAAAAAACTTGCCGCCTTCCCATTTTCTGTCAGCTCACGGATTTATTGAATTTTGGCCGGAAGCTCAGGGATTCAGTATCTCACTGAATATGTTCTGAATAGTAGGCTTACATCAAAAGAAAATGCTTTTCTCCTACAATAATCTATAAATCAACCGGTAGAGAGTGTTTGACTAACTAAAATTTCACATATAATCAACTCATACAAACTAGAGTACATTCAAACGAATTGTTGATACGGCCATAGATTCAACCAATGCTGTCATCTGTAATTTTTCTCAACATGCTCCTAGAAAAGAAAAGGCAAAGAAATTCTCAACCAAAAAAAAGTTTCAGCTGACAAACACTAAGAATGCCATAGGCAGCTAGGAGCCTAGGAGTGGCAAAAAGTTTTTAATTGAAGGGATTGATCAGAAAGCCATATATCTCAAAAATCTTTATCTGGATTTTGCAGCTTATCATGTAGTGGCTCTTGTATGCGGCGTTGTGGGAATATTGACGTCTATGGTTGGCTCCTCTGCTTGCTTTTACAATTCATACACAACAAGCAGAAACAGTTTAGCGATACTGGAGCAAAAGGTGAGGGATCTTAAACAATTGCTGGAGAAGATTGAACTGAAGTTTAGAGGGAATGGTGTGCTTAGGCCTGATCCCTCGGAATGGATTAGAAATGTAAATACTTTTTTGGAAGCAGACCGTAAAATGGACCTTGGAGGTCATCTACATGAGAGTTGTATCAATTGTTGTCTTGTGTGTAAGACTTGGAAGTTAATCTTGAACAGTACGAGAAAAGCGGACAAGCTGCTGAAGGAGGGTGAAGATATCGAAGTCGTCGGTATTAGGCGGTCAGGTTCAAGAACGACATATTTTTTTGGAGAGGATGTAGAAAACATCAGTGAAATGATATGGAATGAAGTTTCACAGGAAACAGGAGTACAGGTAGTTTGCATTCATGGAATTGCTGGTGTCGGAAAGACAGTTATGGCAGCAGCAATCCATGATAAAGCATTGGAAAATATGGAGGATAATTTTCAGAATGTTATTTGGATAAGCATTGAGTATGGGTGGGTGATGAAGGACATTCAAGAAGAAATTGGAAGGCAGTTACCTTCAGATCTCTCTGACTGTACAGATGATAGAGTCAGAGCTGAAAGATTGAAGGCGGTTCTAACTAGCAAGAAATTTCTCCTGGTTTTAGACAGTTTCCCAATGTGGCAAGATTTGAATCTTGATCATATTGGATTACCACGGTCTAGCAATAGTTGGAAGCTGATAGTTGCTTCAAGAAGTTATTCGGCATGCATAAAAGTCAGGGAGCGTATTTCTGCAACAAATATAATTTATGAAATAAAACCTCTTCCTCAGGATAAGGCTTGGGAATTATTTGAACATGTTGCAGGTTCCAACCTTGGGCGTTTAAATGATGAAATCATCCAGGACACTAAGCTCGCTGTAATTGATCTTAACGGCCTTCCTTCAGCTATTGAAATGTTTGCAAAGGCCCTGAAAGAAATACCTGATGACAACCCTACCAGAATTATTGATTCTTGGAAAAGGGAATTGGTTTCTCTGAGTAGCTCAGGGTCCTTGCTTGGTAGAAAAGGCCAAGAGTTTTTTAACGGTTTCAAAGATATCTTCGAAAAATTAGAACAGGTCGAGTTGTCATGTTTTGCTTATTGTCTGTTATTTCCAAAGGGTTATATCATCAAGGCAAAGGAGCTGATAGAGTATTGGATGTGGGAGGGAATTCTTGGTGAAGTTTCATGTTTGGAAGAAACCATAGGAAAGGGACGGGAAGTATTGCACAATCTCAGCGATGCTCACCTTCTTGAGATCATTGACGAAGGTAAGCCTGAAGAATCCGTCAGGATGCTGACTGTAATCCGATTTGCAGCAATGAATGCTGATGTAATAAAATCAGGTCACCATGACATCATCAAATGTGGAAACTCTGTCAAAGAGCTTCCTTTAGCAAAGGATTGGCCTGAGAATACTCAAAGAGCCACATTTGTTCAGAATGAGGTGTGCGCTTTACAAAATAGTCCTGATTGCAAATTTCTGTCTACTTTGCTTATGCAAGATAATCCCCTAGACTCAGCATCCCACAAAAAGTTCTTTTCAAAGTTGGTTAATCTTCGAGTCCTTGATCTATCTCGAACTAAGATGAAATCTCTACCAAAATCTCTCTCTGGCTTGGATAATCTACATGCACTTCTTCTTCGTGATTGTGAAAACTTAACTTCTCTCCCATCCTTGTCAAATCTCCAAAAATTGCTTGTTCTTGATCTCTCTGGGACACCTGTAACAGAGTTGCCTAGAGGGTTAAACAACTTGACAAACTTAAGGCGTCTGAATCTTTCGTGTACTAAGTTACAAGTACTCCAAGCTTCAGAAGTTGGTCAACTGACACAGTTAGAAGAACTATTATTGATGTGCAATAGTGGGGGAAATCTCATATGGGGGTCGAATAAGATTTATTCAGTTCGGAGAGATCTTTGTATAGAGGAGATCATAAACTTGGGAAGGTTGGTTGTTCTTCAGCTTAACTTCTCTGACACAGCAGTCTTCAGAAAATTTCTGCACACTGCAAAATTTGAGAGAAATGCTGCCAGGCAAGGAGTTACAAAACGCAGATTTAAATTTCGTGTGGGTCAAATGTACAATAATTGTGATCATGTAGTTGGTGACAACAGTTTAACATTAATAGGAGATCACAGGGCTCCTCTTACCAAAGGAACTGCTGAGTTGCACTTGATAAGTTGTGCTCAGAAACTACCCTCACTAAATATTTATGGCTGCTTGAGGCACTTGTCCATTCTGGATGTCTCTGACTTCGATTACCTTGAGTATGTGCTCACAAGGGAGATGCTTAACAACCTCGTTGAGCTGAAGGAGATACGTGTGAGGCGGTGTCAGAAAACTGTATCAATAATAAAGCCGGATGCAGAGGCTGACATTATTGCTGTTCCTAAATTAACAACATTGTTGCTCTGTGATCTACCGGAGCTGAAGAGCATATGTGATTGGCAAGAGGTGAATTTCCCTTTTCTGGAGGAGGTTAAGGTTTTGAATTGTGAAATCATGGAGCTCCCTACGATGGGGGCTGGAGAACGCAAGATTTTAATCAAAGGATACAGGAATTGGCTTGAGAGAGAAAAAAACAGTAATTCAAGTGCCAGTTCTGTCTTCATATATGAAGAAATACCACAGCCTACAGAGATACAGCCTTCTTCTACTTCAGGTACGCCAATAAGTTAAGGCTTGCTTTTGTTATTTCTTACTTGTATCGTGTATAAGCACTGTGTGCCCTTTCGTCATGTGACAATTAATATGGAACAGAGGAAGTATGTTTATGTAAGCAACCGCGTTAATATGGAACAGAGGGAGTATGTTTTTGTAAACAACTGCGTTATTAATTTTTAGTTGAAGTTACATTACATCATCTACATGAATCAGATAATATTAGCTTCAGCCACACCATGTATTCATCATCATCCTAAATCCAGCTCGAAACCCTTCAACATGCTTTATTCGCACTTTTTATCATGTCAAATTGTCAGCTCCATAAGTTTCTGTTAAAATAGTTGCAAAATGTTGGTAATCTAGATCTCCTCATGTTACTAGTTACTAGTTACTTCCTCCTTCCCTTTTTGTTCTTTACGTATTCCATTTAGGGTGTCCCATTTTGTTCTTTACATTGAGAATATTTCCTTTTATATTATCATATAAATGCCCTTAATATCCTGTCAAAAATTGTGCCAATTAATTATTTTAACCAATTAAATTCATTGGGGCACACTTTTTCATTGGAGCATTAAATCTTTCACACTTCCCCAATGTCAATCTTTAGATAAAAGTGAAACATTATAAATAAACGTAATTTGCATTGTTTAAATAAAAAAATAGAAGGAATCTCAATCTAAATTAATTAGTCGTTAAATCGCGTGCATGATTCCAAACGTAAAGAACAAAAAGGGACAAAGGGAGTAGTTCATTTCTGAAACCTTCTGTCATGCTTAATTCACCCTTTGTTTTGCAGGACTGCCACCAGTTCCACCGGTACAGCCAATTAATTGTACAGGTATCTATAAAACGTAACTTTGCTTGCATTTTGTTGCAAATTCTATACCCCAGTAACATACTGAATGTGATCCGCTATTCTCATAGGCTGACCTTATTAACTTCGCTCAGTAATCACTTGGCTTCCAATTTCTTTAAAACTTTGCCATTTAGCAGCCTAGCAGGTTACGGCAATGCTTGTGATTGTATTATTATGCCAGTAATATTCCATTCATGAGGCCTGCTTTTGTTACTTCTTACTTGTAATGTATAAGCACTGTGTGCCCTTAATCTCAGCTATATCCTATTCATGAGGCCTCCTTAATCTGTGTGCCCTTTCGCCATGTGACAATTATATGGAACAGAGGAAGTATATTTCTTTAAACAACTGTTATAATATGGAACAGAGGAAGCATGTTTTTGTAAACAACTGCGTTATTCATTTTTAGTTGAAGTACATACTTACATTACATGATCTACATGAAACAGACAATGTTAGTTTCAGCCACGCCATGTATTCATCATCGTCCTAAATCCAACTCGAATCCTTTCAACATGCTTTATTCGCACTTTTTATCATGTCAAATTGTCAGCTCCATAAGTTTTCGTCAAAATAGTTGCAAACTTTTGGTAAATCTAAATCTCCTCATGAAACCTTTCACCATGCTTAATTCACCCTTTGTTTTGCAGGACTGCCACCAGTTCCACCGGTACAGACAGTTAATCGTACAGGTATATCTATGAAGCGTAACTTAGCTTGCATTTTCCATTTATATTACCCCAGTAACATACTGAATGGGATCCCCTATTTGCATAGCCTTATTAACTTCGCGCAGTAATCACTTGGCTTTCAATTTCTTTAAAACTTAGCCATTTAGCAGCCTAGCAGGTTACGGCAATGCTTGTGATTGTACTATTATGCCAGTAATATTCCATCTTCTGTAATGTAACTAACTAACTACTCCGTATTACATTTGGCTTCTTTTTGTGATTTATACTTAAGAAAAACATAGTCGTGCTGGGTTACGGCAATGCTTGTGATTGTACTATTGTGCCAGTAATATTCCTCTTCTGTAATGTAACTAACTAACCACTTATTTAGTTGACACAATTCTTTAGTCACGTTTGTCAATGCACATTTTTAATCATTAATATCTTAAATCATGTAAAAGAAAAAAATCGTAAAAAGTTGATATTGTGAAAGTATTATCAAAGACGAATTTAACAAATCTCACATGACTATATTTTACCTTATGCATAAATAGCAAGAACTGGTCAAAGGAGGATGTATGAATAATGCTAAAGTCAAACCGTGTCAACTAAAAAAACAGAGGAAGTATGTAACAACTAAGAACAACCAATAGGTAACTACTCCGTACTCTGTAGTATGATATTCTTTTACGGTTGTACCCCATCACTTGCTCTTGTAGGGTTTATTTAATACTTCCTCCATTCTTATTTACATGACACAATTGGGTTTTTGACACTATTAACACAAGTTCATTTGGCTTCTTTTTGTGATTTATACTTAAGAAAAACATAGTCGTGCTGGGTCTTGTTAGATTCGCCTCAATAAATATTTTTAAGTATCAACTTTTTATAATTTTTTATTAATGTTTGAAATCGTGCATTGGCAAACGTGACTAAATAATTGTATCATGTAAATAATAACAAATGAAGTATTAATCTTAGTCAGATGAGGATGACCAGAGTATTGTAATTCATGAACAGGACACACGACTCCCGGCTATTTGGACATACTTAGGGGCTGGGTTGTTGTGACCTTTTCACGGGCCGCAGGCGACCTTCATACTGCCAGCACCAGTAGCTATGCAATGTCCGAGGATTCTGCACTCCCACTTGCCGGAGCTGGTAGGTTTTTCCTATTTGTTTTGCTTCCTAATGTATCATTACAAGCCAAGTTTTTTTTGCTGATTGAATGTTGATGACCACCTGAATGCAGGTCCATCGGAAATAGAACTTAACAGATCCCGCAGCAGTCGTTCCACAAATTAGAAGATGCACCCAGTTGTATGTAGCTCTAAATGCAACCGGATTAAAAGCACATTTTTACAATTAAAAACACGTTTTTACAGTTCAGCACATACATCTTTTTAGATTTTTACCATGTATTCATCATCATCCTAAATCCAGCTCGAAACCCCTCAACATGCTTTATTCGCACTTTTTTTCATGTCAAATTGTCAGCTTAAGTTTTCGTCAAAATAGTTGCAAACTTTTGGTAAATCTAAATCTCTTCATGTTACTACTTAGTTCATTTCTGAAACCTTCTGTCATGCTTAATTCACCCTTTGTTTTGCAGGATTGCCACCAGTTCCACCGGCTCCGCCGGTTAATCATACAGGTATCTATAAAGCGTAACTTGGCTTACATTTTTTGCAAATTCTATAGCCCAGCAACATACTGGATGTGATCCCCTATTCGCGTAGGCTGGCCTTATTAACTTCGCTCAGTAGTCACTTGGCTTTCAATTTCTTTAAAACTTTGCCATAAACAGGCCGGGTGGCAAAACTGCCAATATACTGCAATGCTTGTGATTCTTTTTCCATGTCGAATTTTGCACGTTGACTGTATGATTTAAGAAAAGTTTTAAACTTAGCTTAAAGAACGAAGAAAATTATGTAATATGTTGGGATTCCTTAATTTCTTTGGGAATAAGCCCAAATGCATTGCCACTGACTTTTACTATACAATTGATCTTCCTTTTTCATTTTTTGCCACTAATGGTACTTAGATTAATAATCAGTCACAGAGTTAGAGCCATGTTGGTTGTTCTCCCTTTCAGTCAAAGGGTTAGTTACATGCCCATTATGGGCCAATGAAAGCATAATAGGATTCCTATCTTCCTCATACAGTTTTTTACAAAATAAGGGGGATAGGAATATAGTTCCATTCTGGTTCAAAATGCCCTTCTTACTCCCCGCTTCCTTTGCTAATCCATCAGCCAGCTTGTTTCCTACCTTCGATTCAAATATCAGTTTTGTGCCCTGCAAGAGTGACCGGAGATGCCTACAATTTCCCGACATTGAAGTTAGTCTTGAATTGAATTGGTTGGTCTCTTTGATTTTAGTAATTGCTTACTTGCAATCTGTAGCCAAGTTTCCAGATGATGGCCTCCTTCCATGTACCTGAATGGTCGTCCCTAGTCCCTACAACAGCACAACCAGTTTCTTTTGACCCATAGTCAAAGGATGCATCACAATTTACCTTGTAGAAATTCAGACCTGGTTTACTCCAAGAGAAAGGGTAGGGCTTTAAGTTCACTGGAGATTGATTTTGGGTGAAAAACCATTCAGTGGCAGCCAGGTGCATTGCTTGGCTATAATTTGGATGGGTTTGTTTTGTTTAGAGAAAATCCAAGAATTCCTTCTTTTCCAAAGCTCCCAGATAACGAAAATGAAAAGGACATTCCAAGGAATTTGGTTGGTGGAAGAGGCTTTATACTTTAGATTGCTAGTGAGCCACAAATTAAACTTAGAATTCAACTGTTGGGATGGGGTTAACAAGTTCCATAACTCAGTTGCTCTATGAATCCTCAACCTTCTCAGGGCAGAAAGTACAGTGAGGGTTAATAGTTGAGGTCCTTCGAGCTAGGTTTGAGTTTGTAGGAAGCCTGTACCAAAAAGGTCTGACAAATGAACAGCCTGATCTAAGGGTGACCACGTGCATTTCACACCAGATTCCAAGAAAATTGTCTAGTGTTGGAAGAGGAGGTGGTATGAGATTACAAACAGGCTTTGGCTTGAGAAGAATCAAATTTCCCCTTAGCGTACCAGGCACGTAATTCTATTAGGTTTTTTAGAGAGAGGAGTGCACCTGATTCTCTGTTGTAATCATTGCTCAACTGAGAAACCAAGGGTGTTTCCTAGGCTTGAACAACCTAGCAGGGATGCAAGGCTTAAGAGTTGGTACTTCTCCATCAGAGATCCTATAAACTTATAAAGTGAACCCTTAGAGAGTCGTTTCCTAGCCATTTCTCTGCCACACCTTGATCATGTCACCATTCCCCACTTCCCAGACCACGCAGTGTCTATCCAGAACCAGTCTTAAAAGTTTTTGGTTTGATCTTACTCTTGTAGTATTTCTAAAACATGATCTCGACTCTGTTGTCTAGCTTCCAACAGAGTCTTGCTAAACCTATCAAGTTCAGGTAGCATCTAGGAATGACTTGCAGTGGACTGGATGAGCACCATCTTCCCTGCCTTGGACAGGGTTCTAGCTTTCCAAGAAGTAAGTTTTGCATTAAGCTCATCTAGAATGAAGCTAAGTTTAGCCCTAGAATGTTTTCTGACAGAGAGGGAAACCTAGATAGGTTCCTAGATCTTTCGAAGTTTTCACCTGCAAAGCCTGCTCAAAAACATCCATTATGCTTTAGTTTGTATTAGGAGAGAAGATGATTGGGCTTTTATCTTCATTCATTTTGTGACCTGATTGATTGAAGAAAGAGTTTAGAGTGTCTAGTACACTGGAAAGAGTTTTCTGATTTGCTTTCCCCAAATAGGATCAGATCATCTACAAAAAAAAGATGAGAAAATTTTGAAGTGCCTCCCCTAAATCTAAAAGGATCCAAAGAGTTTTGTTCAGAAGTTTGATGAATTTTCCTTGATAAGTACTCCATGCACATAATGAAAATGTAGGGTGACTAAGCTTGCCATTGATACACACTGAAGAGACAAAACAGATACAACTCCTGATGAGCTTGATAGAGTCCTCATTGAAGTTGAAGACATTTAAACAATGCTCAATGAAAGGCCACTCCAATCTATCATACGCTTTTTCTAAGTCCAGCTTCAAGGCAAAGATGCCTTTCCTACCCCTTTTCTTTCCCATGGAGTGCATAATTTCAGTAGCAATGATGTAGTTTACATCAGTCCCTCTTCCAGGGATGTCTCGTAAGAAGGGTCTGATCCTAACAACACGGATTTTGGACACTAGCTTGTAGGAAGTGTTGAGTGTTGACCAGGCTGATTGGTCTGAAATTTATTATTTTCCTTGGATTAGGGATTTTGGAATCAGACAGATAACAGATGTATTGAGCCATGAAGGAGCAGATTTTGTACTGAAAATGTTCTTGACTAAAGAGAAGCAGTCCTCCTTAATTACCTCCTAGAATTTGTGGTAGAAAATAACATGGAAACCAGGGGATTTGTTGGCACCTGTAGAGAGGGTTCTTTGGATTTCTAACCAGTTTGGAATGTTATTTTCTAACCTGTAGAGAGTGTTGAGAGAGGAAGCTTGCATACTAATGGAAAGATTTTCAGAAGACAAAAGGGAGAAGTAATTCACAATGTGGATTCAGTGTCAGCTGGATTTTCTAACTCAAGGCCCACATTAGTTTTACGGTTGATTATCCTATTCCCTTTTCTTCTAATGATGGTGGACATATGAAAAAAGTGAGTGTTTCTATCCCCTTGCAGACTGCAGTAACCAATAACTTCTAGCCGTAGTTGCCCAGAAAAGTTCTTCCTGCTCTAAAAATTTTTCCAGCTCAGAATGAAGACTGACCTCTAAGTCAAACAGAAAGGTGCTGTTTGGATCTCTCTCAAATGCTACTTGGGCACCTTTTATTCTAGTTAGAATCATATTCTTTTTCGTTCTTAAGGACCCAAACACATCCCTAGACCAGGTGGTAATTGTATCAGAAATACAACTGAGTTTATTTTGGAGAGGGTCATCATTTGTTGGGCAATTATTTTCAATTAGGGAGTCAAAAGAGGGATTAGACAGCCACATAGTTTCAAATTTAAAGGGTTTTTCTCCTGCTTGAGTGAACTTAGCATCAAGATTATGATCTGAGCTCATTCTAGGTAGGTTTTTCACAATTGCATTTGGGAATTGCATTATCCAGGAAGAAGAACCCCACATTCCTGTCCAATCTCTCAAAGATTGGGGCAGACTTTCTCTTATTAAACCAGGTGAATTTCTGACCAGTAAATCCTAGAATCTAGATCAACTAGGTCATAGTGATGCATCGTGTCTCTGTACAATCTCATTTTATAACTCTTTTGGAGGGTTTGATATAGGATTTATTTACATTAATTACATTAATGTAAATAGGATTTATTTATTTAATCTTATTCAGATGAGGGTGACAGGAAAATTGTAATTCCTGAACAGGAAATACGAGTCCCAGCTGTTGGGACATAATTACGTGCATGATTTGGGATCGTGTGACCCGTTCACCCGCAGGCGACCTTCATACTGCCACTGCCAGCACCAGTAGTTATGCGATATCCGAGGATTCTGCCCTCCCACATGCAGGAGCTGGTAGGTTTTTCCTAGACCTGATCAAAAGGCGGGCCGGGCCAAAGGCATAAAAATATGTCCATTATGTTGGGCAGGGCCAAAAATAGCGGGTTTTCGGGCCGAACCAAATTTATAACTTAAATTGTTGTTTTACGTTGCCCAAAGCCTGCATTTTTTTAAAAAGTCCGATCGGGCACAAATTAACAAATTTTTCTATACAAGTTTATATTTAGTCAAATTCAACCATAAAATGGCGTATAATTCAAATTAAAATCGTATTACACACAACAATAGAAAAACGTGTTTATTATGATTAAATTTTCTCATAATCTCATTTATTACTATACATACAATGATTTTCAAACGGTCGTCAAAACGGATTCAGTCGGGTTTTGACCCATTATTTTTCGGGTTGTTCGGGTTCGGATAAAATCGTGTTACGAATAACAAAATCTTGTTTAAGACCAAAATCGGGTTACAGATAACAAAATCTTGTTCAAGACCTAGTATAACTAATCGGGTCGGGTCGATTTTTGACAAGTCTAGCTAGCCGTGTTTCGTTGCTTTTTTTTTTCCTTTCCTAGTATAACTAGGACATATGATGTAATGATTAACAAGACTTTCAGAGTAGGAGTTTGATTAACAATAAACTACATAGTACATACCCAACACGGAGCTAGCTAGTATTAGGTTTAGGAAAGTAAAATTGTTAAAACGTAGGTTTAGGAAAGTAAGATCCAACACCGAGTTGAAGTTGGTTTATTTGAATAATTGTTGTATATATAAACCAACTGTTAGGAGCTAATTATACACAATAATTTGCTGAGCTATGCTATATATACGTATTCTACTACTTGAAATATTCACATAATAAGTAGATTATTTTCATAATCTAACACCAACAAGTTGAGAGATAGATTTTTGTTAATCGATCCGATCAGTTGGTTAAGTAGATATGGGTGGTAAGAAAAGAAGTAGATCCATGTTTGAGATATCGATGGAGGAAAAGAAGCTTCTCGAAAAAGAATGGGATAGTGCATTGTGCACAATATGCTTAGAACATCCTCATAATGCATCTCTTATTATATGTACTTCCCATGCTAACGGTTGCAGACCTTATATCTGCAATCAAGTCCACCGGGATTGCAATTGCCTTCGTCAATTTCTGAAACTCAACATTAATTTAAGATGTCCTCTATGCAGGGGAGATGTCTTAGAGGTGAAGGATGTCGAAGAGGATGTTAAAAATTACATGAATTCCAAGACTCGAGATTGTGCAAAAGGGTTATGCAAGTTTGTAGGCAACTATGGTGAGTTGACTAAACACACATATCGTTATCACCCTTTTGATGATTTTCCTGTTTTGGAGGATTATATGATATCTGACGGTCGTGCGGTTGAAGTCATCGGTCCCATGGTTCGTGTATTGCCAGATACGCTGTTTGATATACATAATATGGGTGATTATTTTGAATCACAATTTCACATGTACTTGCAACGCTGGTAGCAGATAGATAGATAGATAGATAGATAGATAGATATTCAGTGGGTTTAATTCATTTTGTAATTTGTTCCACGTATTTGAGTTTAATAATTAAAGGGAAATCTTATGGAGTTTAAACATACGTTTTATTTTATTTTATTTTAAAACCCCATATTTCATCTCAAATCTGTTCGATTTTTCTTGATCTTCTCTCGTATTAATTTAATTTTCGCTTCATAATCTCTCCAAGCTTGACAAATCCCTAGCATTGGAGTTTTGTTCAGGTGAAATTCGCTATGTTTCTCAAAAAGTTGTTGATCGATATTATTCGACAATAATTTGATTTTCGTTTGTTTAATTGGTTTCTATCATCGATCAAATTTCAGTTTTAATGGAGTTTAATAGTGGTTCAAATCATGTCAACTGATTTGGCTTTAGGGGTATATTTGCTGGATTTTGCCTCTTCTTTGTGGAATTTGAACCTGATTTTAATGTACATTGAATTCTTTTTAGGGCTAAGCTAGGGTTCTTCTATATATTTTCTAAGAATTGAGATGGTTGTCATCTGATTTCATTGGAAAATATTATCATGTTTTCTCTTGTTTGTGACTCATGGCACCATGCATGCTGTTTATGCTTATTGTGACACGTCCAACTAAAGATGGTTGTGGGCGGGCCGGGGCGGGCTTTGGGCTAAGCCCACGGCCGTGGGCCTACACGAGCTGGGTCCAAGGCAGGCCCAATCTTTCGTGCTTGGCCAAGCCGAGCCGGAAAGTTCAAAACAAGGCCCAGGCCCGGAAAAGCCCACGGGTTATCGGGCCGTCGTGCCTAAGTCTAATTTTACTAAAATTAGCGTGTTTTTTCGTGTCGTGCCTTGTCGTGTTTTTTCCAAAAAAATCGGCCCAGGCCCAGGCCCACGACTTCTTGCTCGTGTCGGGACGTGCTTTTATCGTGCTCGTGCCAGGTCGGGGTTTTTTCGTGTCGGGTCGGGCCTCGGCCGGCCCACGGCCATCTTTACGTCCAACTAGTCACGCAACAAGTAACAAACAACCTCCAATTCAAGTTTTTCGCAAGTTATATGAAACATAAATAGTTAGTAACTCAGTTAATATCAAACGATGAGTTAGAAATTCACAAGTTATATGAAACGTAAATGGTTAGTAACTCATATAACATCAAACGAGGAGTTAGAAATTCACAAGTTATATGAAACGTAAATTGTTAGTAATCACTCAGATAACATCAAACGAGGAGTAAGAAATTCAGAAGTTACATGAAACGTAAATAAGTAGAAACTCAGATAACATCAAACGAGTTAGAAATTCACAAGTTATATGAAACGTAAATAGTTAGTACTACGTAACTTGGTTCAGTGGTGATTGAGGCCGAACTTGGTAGGGAGGACCCCGTGTTCGAACCTCGCAACAACAATTGGGAGGGGGAAATGAAATCTACCCACCAGAACTCGCCCCGAATCCGGATTAGCCCTAAAGGTGAACCGGATGCTAACACAAAAAAAAAAAATTAAAAAAAAAAAACTTGGATAAAACCAAATGACATAAAAATTTCAGCCGGAAAATCTTGAGATATCTTTCTTCGATTGTAATATCATTTTCAGTTACTCTCAATAGTGTGGTGAACTAACTTCTCAATGAATAAGTTACCTTTACAACCAAACTAAAACTGGTTTAATCCACACAACATCAAAACTTTGTTGTAAGTTTCTCTTGAATACAGGCGCATAATAACATGGAAACAACTTCCACGAAGAACAAAAACCGCGCCAAATCTTTACTTTCATGTTTGTGTTGAATCTGTCTATCTATAGATGAAAAATACTGCATTTCCATCCATTTTTTCTTGTGCTATCATATGATTTGTTTATCAACTAATCCGGTTTATCAACGGCTCTTTCACGGCTTCCCATGTATCGAGTCGTTTAGCAGCTTTCTCAACCTGCAAATTGAACATTCAATGTCATCAAAACTCTTAACTATCTTCAGAACATTTTAACTACAATGTACTTTCTCGACTAGGATATGATCAACTAACAAAACAAATACTTTGTTTCAAACTCTATTGTTCATACGGAGTATAAATTGAAGCAGTTCCTGATAAACTCACGGGGCCATACACAAGTCCATACCAGAGAAGAGATTGACCACATATAAAACCACTTACAAAGTAATTGTCATGCTGATAGTGTATGTAACTTAAAGTTTTAAACCAGTAATAAATCCAATAAGACAAGAAAGTACGAAAGAGGAACACAACACACACATTGCCATGTAGAGAACCAAACAATCTTACAAGTTACAACTAGTTATGATTTTTAGTACAACTACTAATCAGAAGTAGGCCCTGTTCTTTTGAGCTGAATTTTACTGAATTGAACTGAAAGGTCCTAAATTTTTTTAAAAAAAAGAACACATAGCCGTACTCCGTAGTAAGGTTGTTTTCCTGGGCCGGGAAAAATCCCACTTAACGTGTTAATGATAAATTATGCACTTAACCTTTCACGATCAGTTTTCTTATTAAAGTTGTGATTTTACATAATTTTCAACTCACATTCATCTTTATTTTATAGTGGAAGTACTATTAGAGAGATTGAAATGGCTCATCAACTAATTCCTTGACAAATTATGACAAAATCCAAGCACATCACTGTCCTAGCTCAGTGATTTAACCTAATTAAGCTCCAAACACATTTCATACGAAATATCTTATGGCGTAATTTTAGAAGTTAACATCTCAGTTGTCCGATCCTTACACTTCTGTAATTATCTTATCGACAAGTTACTTATCAACTTATCGTTCATTGAATGCCTTAAGATTATGATGCTCCGTGCTTCTGTAATTACTTTACTGAACTGAACTGGAAATAAACCAAAAAGAACAGGGTCTAAGCATTAGAAGCAAATTAAACACTACCTCTTTTTGCCAATCTGTTCGGTATGTGACCCATAGTAGGATAAGAGTTTGTATCACAGTTCCTCCAATCATACCGCCCCATATTCCCTACAACGAGATTATGTCAAAATTTTGTATGGACGATTAACTTAAATGCCAAATATGGAGTTTAAGTAAGTGAATATAACTAACAATAACTCAATGAATGTAGCATAAAAGAAATTACTAAAGGATTTACCTTAACACCAAGATTAAAGTAAAATCCGAGCAGAACTCCAACAGGGATTCCGACCACATAATAACATGCGACATTTACATAAGCAACAAAGGATTGCCATCCACATCCAACCGCCACCCCTGCAAATTATCACAATAAGCTTTAGTACATTACATTCAAAATGTCTTGTATGTACACCAGAGTAACTTTTACCCAATTTTTTTTTGTAACTTTTACCTAATTTTTGTAATTTTTAATATGTTTTGATTAACTTTTATATTATAAAAAAAAATTGTTATATAAACATCTTACATGATTAAATTTATACATTATTCGTGATTTTGAAGAAATAATTTTTATTAAAATGAAAATTTTGATCACTAAAAAATCGAAATGTTTACATATATATACTAATATATTAAAAAGCATTGTGAAAAACATATATGTGCCACGTAATATTCTCCCCTTTACGCCACAACATCAACTCACCAAGTGTTATGTCATGTTATAGACAACCAAAAATCAATACAGTGACGTTTGAACTTTGAACACATGACCTAAAGTGTAAATGATAACTCTCATTACTATCTTAACCAACCGTTGTTAAGCATATTGAGTTAACTTTTACTCCGGTGTACAATATTTATTATACACCCATTGTAAATAAGAATTTGTGAATCACATTTGCATATTACTAGACGCCTAACACAAGCATCAAATTATAAGTTCCAAAATGAAAAACTGGAAACTACTTTTTTGTCGTTTCATATTTTGGTTAAGAAAATAGAAAACTGGAAACAAAAAATAATACCGAACAGTTAACATTACCCGATAAAACAGGTTGGACTCCGTTAAGAAGGATAGAAATGGCAAGGAACGGGGAGAGATCAGCAACAGCTTCAGAAACTTCAACACCACCAGTGAAGATATAACTAAGCTCATACCGGAAAATGAGCACAAGGATTGCAAAGAATAGCGCGATCAAGAAGGAAATGGTGGTCACTGCTACAACAGAAAATGATGCAGACTTTGGGTGCTTTGCTCCTAGCTCATTGCTCACTCTTACACTGTCAAATACAATTTACATTAAAACAAAAACAAAAAACAAATTTTATCATTGAATTTCTCGTGTTTCTTTGGATTTATGGTTCATGTTATAACAGAAACAAAAAAAGATTAAATAACGTAAATAAAGAACACAGAGGTTTATCGTGATTCACTAACAATGTGTTAGCTACGTCCTATACACGCAGAGGAGAGGAAAGTAGTTTTATTGATCTTGAGGAAAGTTTTAGTTGAATTTCTCGTGTTTCTTTGGATTTATGGTTCATGTTATAACGGAAGCAAAAAAGATTAAATAACGTAAATAAAGAACACAAAAGTTTAACGTGGTTCACTAACAATGTGTTAGCTACGTCCACATGCAGATGAGAGGAAATTTTTATTGATTTTGAGGAAAGTTTTAGTTGAATTTCTCGTGTTTGTTTGGATTTTATGGTTCAAATTTGAAGAGACAAATTAAAACGGGTAGCTAACCTTGCAGCTGCGTTGAATCCCACCGAAATCATGAACACCCATCCAGATATTGTCATGCTGTAATTACAATCAGAAAGTCACAAACTCAGTGAATTTAAAATCATGCACATGGATTTCTATAATGTAAAGTTTCTGTTTTGGATAAAACATGACCATTTAATCAACTTTCTTCTATTACATTATCTGTCAATTTAATTTGCTAATGCAGAATTAGTCAATTTGGATTCTGATGCAATGATTAACATTTAACAGGACTTAAAACATTTGTGTGTCACATAAACAGGTGATACTAAGGAATGGAGGAAATATCGGTCAGATTTGGTGAACATATAAAAGTAGGCTAAGTTACACACTTGTGTAGTTGATTCAACAATTACTTGTTTAATTTTGTTCAACAAAAATAAGACAATGCGTTGTAATTGGACAGTGTTTAAAAAGTCTAATTAGATGCCACCAAAATGGGAATTAAAAAAATATCTAAATGGGTAAAAGTTTACAAACCGATTATATTTTTTTCAATAGGTTTTGCGCATCAAGTGTATCGGGTAACTTTATGAATTAATTTTTTATGGATACATTTTTAAAAAGATTACGTGATTACCTTTATACATTATGAGTGATTTTGAAGAAATTATCACTAATACGGAGTAAATTTTACATTATATCGAGGTAAGAGGTAACTTTTATGCATTTTTTGGTAACTTATTTCTTGTACAATATTTATGGTACACGGGTGTAATTAAGAGTTTGTGTTGATCTTTTTTTTCGAAATTTATGAAAGGAAACGATTTCAATGTTTCTGAAACGCTACCTACCTTTAGTAACTGGGTAACAACATATCATATTCATGTTTCCTCATACAAGGGATTATTGATTATTAGCTTATTACCAATAAAAGAAAGTATACTTGTACATTTGTTATTACTATTTTTTTCCCTTCACCATCCTTGATAAGGAAATGTATGGGTTAAATGTTAATGCATTATTTGAGCCTGTGAGATCCATCACCTATTAAGTATTCACCCAACTAGAATACGGGGCCCACACGGCCACATCTCGGGTCATACTACTAATTTTAGTGAAGTGAACATTGAATGAGTTTTGCATAGAGAAAATGACAACTAAATTTCCATGGTCACAACTCAGTCCACATATTCACATAATAATAACATTCATGGGTGAGAAATTTCAGACCCTACATTATGTTCTAGATGATGTGATTGTACACCATGTGTGATTCCGACTAATTATAATTAAGGATATGAAATAATTTTGCTAAAAGACCCTATATGAAGCTATGAACCAAACACAAATGATTACTACGGAGTATTATAGGATTAATGATGTAATTATTCAACCATAAAATGACGTATAAGTAAAACCAAAACCATATTACACCCAACAATTGTAACAGTAACGTGTTTATTGTGCTTAAAATTCCACATAATCTCATTTATTACTCTAAATACAACTATTTGCAATCGATCGGGTCAAAACGGGTTCGATCGGGTTTTGACCTTACATTCTCCGGGAAAACAGGTTTAATTCGTTCAAGACCAACTATTTTAGGTTTGGTTCTGCTTCGGGTTTTGGGTCAGGTCGATTTTTGATGGCCTAATCACAAAAGATAAAATCTTGGTTTATGTAGTTGACCTCATTAGTGGAATTGAGGCTTCGATATTGAAATTATTGTTGTATTTTTACATTATTTTTTCACTAATTAATGGTTTGAAGTAATAAAAGAGGATGCATAATGTTAATGCATTTGAAAGAGCTAACTTAAAAGTAGAGAGCACAAAATTGTGTTACCTTACAAAGAGGTGTAAGGCAAGTTGAGCATTATCAAGCAACCCAGCAATCAATATAACCATATCTCAATAAAATGTAGAAAAGATGCGCACATAATAACAAAGTATCAAACACAAGCTTATATATTTGTTGCCAAATTCAACCATAAAATGACGTACAAGTAAAACAAAAATCATATTACACTCAACGATTGTAACAGTAACGTGTTTATTGTGCTTAAAATCTTGGTTTATGTAGTCGACCTCATTAGTGAAACCGAGACTTCAAATAGACATTGTTGTTGTATTTTTATATGTTTTTTGACTAATATATGGTTTGAAATGATATGAACAAATTATGATTATATATAGCATAATTGAGAAAATCAGTCAATAAAAGAGGATGCATATATAATGTGTTTACCTTACAGAGAGGGAGTCTAAGGCAAGTTGAGCATTATCAAGCAAACCAGCAATCAACACCAATATCTGAAAATACCAAGTTTCCAAACACAGCATAACAGCCGAAGCAGCAGACAGCTTGAAAAACTCGTAAAGCCCGCTAAACGCACCCATACTAAACCCGGTCCAAGTATACTTAAACCTCGAGCTAACCACTATGTAAACGAACTGAGCCACGACTATAATCCACCAAGAAAAACTCAACACCAAACCCGCCCCAAGTAGGCCCCACCCGAGCTTATAAACCGCGACCCAAGTGAGCCCGATGTGGACCACGAGCGCCCCGGCTGAAATGTACGCGCTTGGGAAAACCACGCTTTGCGATTGGAGGAACTTTTGTATAGGGAAATTGCAAGCGTACGCGAATATTTGTGGGATTAGACCATATATGAATAATGCAGCTGCTGAGGCTATGTTTTCGGGTTCTCCTAGTAGTAAAAGGATGTCCTTCGAGAAAAGGTACACGACCATTAACGGTATTCCGGTGGCCATTAGGAGGACGGTGGAACGTTGCATGTAGACGCCGAGCATGTCGTATTTGTTAGCACCGTATGCTTGCCCGCATAGGGTTTCTACCGCGCTTCCCATACCAAGCTACATGTACATACATGAGTAACAAAAGTTAATAGTATGCCATACTACAACGAAAAAACAAAAAGAAAAAAAAAAGGCTTATATCGCCGTTGAAAGTTTTATACTGATTTGGCTAAGGGCGGTGATAAAGGTTACAAGTTGCGACAAATAAAATGTGTTGCATTCCTACGTGTCACTCTTTTTTTTAATGGTACTACAAGGGTGCCACGTAAACCGCGACTCATCAAATTATTTTTTTCTATCGACGCCATATTTTTACTATTAAAATAAGGTAATCCATAAAATAAAAAAATAAAAAATAAAAAATTTATAATGGTTATAGTAAATATATATTTCCTTTTATTTTGTAAATTATAAATTAAAAATAGAAATTACAACCTAATAATGTATTTTTATGTAATTAAAAAAATAGTTGCGACCTTTATCACATTGTTTTGGCTAATTATATAAAATTCGAGTGCACTCTATAGCATACATGTTACATGTACAACCAAGTAATGCCTTGGCCAGAATATGAGTTAATGTAGTAATCGACAACAATAACTAAACACCTAGATAATAAATTTACAACTTTTAATAAGCTATGTAGTACTTTGCAAAGTCAGTAAAGACCTAAGTAGTAATTTGTAAATTTTCTTAATAATAATGTTACGAGTACAAACTTTAAAAAGTTGGAATTAGTAAATGCAGAAAATATTGTCAAATAAAATGAAAACACTTAGGAAGACTAAAACACCTTCCTTGACATTTCGGATCTTAGCTCGCGGATTCTAAACGGTTCGAATTCTAAACGGTCGGACAAATCCATCGGGTTCACTAGGTCGGATTGAGAATTGAAATGACACCCCTACTAGATAGTGTGATCAAAGGGGAAGTGTTTTCGGCACAAAAATTGTGAGAGCACAAAAAACTGTTGTGAGCGTGGTTACTTACTTATTTACTTACATAAATATGTGCCAAAATCAGGGTGAGTTTATCCCTAGTCTTGAAGGGAGTCTCAAGGTGATTCTTAAGCCTAAATCTTGGGATAATGTGGTAAAAGATTACACCAAGTCTTGAAGTGAGTTTGAAAATCCAAGACTCACTCAAGACTCACTTAAGACTCTACTTTTTTATTCATCCAATCAAATCATGCCGCATCATCAAACTTAATTTATCTTATTTCATCCGATGGTTTATTTATTATTTTGTTTCATTTGCCTTTAAATTTATGTTCTAGATCTTTTGAATTTAATATGTTGTATTATTGTTTCTAATTTGTATGGAATATATGTCAATTTCGAAATTAACATTTTCTATTTTTTTTCATTTTTTTCTCGAATTATAAATTACTTTGTTTTAGAGCTGATCAACATGGGCCCAGCCTGACCCGGTCCGAAAATTACCGGTTTTTGGGCAGAAGGTCCGGCCCGACCCGATTTTTTTAAAAAAATACGGGCTTTGGACAACGCAAAACAACAATTGTAGTTATAAATTTGCCCTGACCCGGAATTGGCCCGAAAATCCCGCTATTTTTAGGCCGAAATAGCGGGTATTGGGCATACAAAATTGGCTCGAAGCTTCGCCCGGCCCGCCCCAACATAATGGACAAATTTTTATGTCCTCAGCCCGACCCGGCCGCCTTTTGATCAGGTCTACTTTGTTTGTATATAAGAAAACATAGCTTCAATATTATTTAGAAAATGTACCAAAAAAGATAAATACATAAAATATTATTTTAATAATTAGGTGAGTTTGAGGTGAGTCTGTGAATAATGTATAAAAATAGGGTGAGTTTTATATGAGTCTGGATAATAAAAAAAGTTAGTGAAAAATTAATGTAACAGAGTCTGAAGATTGGAGGTGAGTTTAAACTCACCCTGACTTTCGAAGGGATATCAATATCACAAAAAAGTTCTGTCCATACATATTGTCATATTAAGTCACGTGATCAATGGGAGGAGTACAGGACTATGAAGCGGCCGTCTTGTCCTACATTAGTACTACAGAAAGTCCAAAAAGTTAAAACCATTTCCTTTTCCCTACCTACTCCTATATTTTCACAATTTACATATTCTAACGAGAATATGAGATCAAGTGGGACATGGTTCGATCCTCATCGGCCCCAATTTATAGTTCGTGTAAGCTAAGTAATGACGTATTGTGGTGGTTTCGGGTTGTGACCAGTTTCGGCGAAACTTCATTTGTCATTTACTACCTCATTTTCACAAAGATTTTTACAGTTACTATTTGCATAAATATTAAGATAAAAGTAGAAAATTTATCTCATATAATAAAATTTGGATTAAGTAAGATAAATGTGTAAAAATGTGGATGAATGTAAGCAAAAATGAATAAAGTAAGAAAAAGTGAGTGAAAAAATTGTAAATAATGTGGGTAAAAAATTAGTAAATTTCATGTCCAGAAATAGAATAAAGTAAAGTGTAAAAAACATTATGAAACGAACTAAATCGAAAAGTTTAAATATTATTTGAAACAGAGGTAGTATATGTATTATCATATCATTACTTTATCATTTTTTATAGTCCTACAAACAGTTTTGAATGGAGTAGAAGAAGTGTACATTCTGTAGAACCAATAGGCCATTATGGAGTCACCAACCCCCTTAGCCGAAAGCATTACGGGTTCACCTCATTTGTCAGATTAAAATAATATCAACAATAACCGTATCTTTCTGTTCTTTGTAGTTCAACTTTAGTTCAAACTAAGAGCAATATCAATGTCAAGTCTTAAGACTTAAATTTGTTAACACGGCATATGACTCACCTAATTTTAAGATCAGACATATCAATTTGTAGCATTAAAGTATTAAATTAAGACTCAACTTAATATGTGAGTTAAATAAATAATAACATGTTATATTATTTGAAATGTTTTAAATGAGTTTGAGGGGGTGAATAGCTAAATTTAAATGAGTCTAAAAACTCTTAACAAAATTTAATTAATTAAATATTAGTGGAAAGCTGACATGACATATTAGAAAGGTATTGTATTAAGATAAGACCCTTTGTTGTTTCTCTAAAGAGACCCAAGTTCGATAAATAGTCTACAACTCGATAAACACACCCAACTCGTAAAACTCTCAAGTAAGTATGTCCTGATTGCCAATGATCTGGGTGGGGCCAGCTCCCAAAACTACATTGTATAAATTTGACACTATATTGCTTAATTTTTTCATTGGTCTCCATTATAAAATTGTTCAAGATCAGCCAATACGGATTGGGGTGGGATGCATCCCCCATTCCCCCTACAATTCTACCAAGTACGAAGTACACCATAACAACTTGACAAATTTTTTCCCTTTTTTTTCACAATTTGACAATTTTATTATTCTACAAAGATGATAATGACGAGCACAAAATGACCAAATCTATTCCTCTGAACTATAATATGCGTGTCATGTTACCGATGAGTTCTTTTTCAAACAAGAATTTGATTTTGATACCTACCTTATCATTTTTGTTTTATACACCATAGTTTTTTGGCACGTTATATACCAAGATCCGGTGGTCCTAACTTAGGAAAAGAATATGAAAGGTGAGTATATCAAATCATTAAAGTTTTACTTAACATTGTAATTAGTCAAATGGGTCAAAAATGATCTTTTATAGCTCATATTTTGCGAGAGCCTTATATAATTTTCTTTTTTGTAAAATCACATTTTTTTGCAAAAGACAACCAAAGTAAAGTTTCTGACATTAACTAAGTTTTTCCGGCCATTGACTTACACGTGAGCAGCACGTGTGGCTTCATTTTACATGTTAACTTGTGAAAACGAAACAACTTCCCTTAAACACGACAGAATATATCAAAAATGAGCACTATCAAAATAAACCGCCTTAACAATGCGTTTTGTTGAAAATGTAGCAAAATGAAGCCACACGTGTTGCTCACGTGCAAATCAATTGCTAGAAAAGCTCAGTCAATGCTGAAAACTTCCCTTAGGTTGTCTTTCGCAAAAAAGATATACATTAAGGTGTTATTTCAAAAAAAAAAAGTATATATATATATAAGGTTCTTTCTCGCAAAATTTAGATTATAAAAAATCATTTTTGACAAATTTACCTTGTAATTACCGTATTTCTCCTATCGAGTGTTCATTTACGAACTACTGAAATAGCACGATAAGTCATTAGTTGACTATGTTCTTTTATTTACAGGACAAAGTTGACTAGTTGTTGTAAGCAAATGTTTACCATTATTAAATAATAGTATTACGGAAATATCTAGGGGACATGTTTGCCACTTTATAAATGAATTTTCCCTCAATAACTAAGAAAAAAAAGCCTAACACTCACATGAGTTTAATGTTTTTTCTCTCTTCCAAGTTTTATAACATACTTTCACGAGTCAAAAAACTTTACCCATCGCATATTTTAAGAGTCAAAATCCTCCATCTTACAAATATACTTCCTCCGTCTTTTAATACTCGCAACGTTTGGACTTTTGCCACTATTCATATAATCTACTTTGACTATTCGTAGTGTTTTTAATATAAGATAAAACATAGTCATGTGGGATCTTGTTAGATTCGTTTCAATGTGTATTTTCAAAATATCAACTTTTTATAATTTTTGCATAAAGAGAATTTAAGATATAAATGATCAAAGTTGTGCATTGACATGCGTGAAACTAACAAACGTTGCGAGTATTAAAAGACGGAGGAAGTATAACTTATGTCATTTCTTCTTATTAATTGATATTTACAATTAGTTACCAATTTTATTTCCATATCTACTCTGTAAAATAATATTTACATTTTTTGAAATAAAAAAAAATATAAATATTATTTTACAGAGTAGATATTTACATGATCCAATAAGAAGAATGATGGAAAATGGGACGATTGGGACTCATACTTTACGAACTTATCGTGTAAATTTATTAGTTGCAATAATTTGACTTTTAAACTTAGTTTTTGTTCTGTTTGATTTATTTTGATTTATTTCAGATAAAATAAATTCAGCAAGTATAAATTTTGTTGTAAGTTCAGACACAAATAAATTTATTTCAGATAATATAATCCAATAAAATGGAGTCCTAATCAAAACTTTAATTATTAATTAATATACTTTGTATTTAAACATCTATTCATGAAAATTAATGGACTCCGACAACTTGAATAATAAAATTAAGCAAAAGTTAAGGTTAAATTTAGTAAAGTTGCAAATAAAAAGAAACGGAATAAAAAAAACATACTCAATTCAATACCAAATCATATACTCCAACCATATCGTGGCACATTTCATCAGTAATCCTAATGAAATGCACCAATCCTCGAAAAACACCTAATAATAATAAAATATTCCCTCCGTCTCAGAATACTCGTAACGGTTTGACATTTTACATTATTCATATTATTATTCACTTTGATCCTATTTATTTATAGTATATGAAAATAAATATTAGCCGTAATATATTGTTCGTGTTATATTGAGTGTCTGCATTGACAAGCGGGTCCAGTCAAACCGTTCCGAGATAATAATAAAATAAATAGTACAGAGACAAACATACCATGAGACCGTAGGCCAAGAGTTGAACACCGTTATTGCCGAGAGAAGTGGCGGCGAGTTCGAGATTTCCGAGGTGGCCGCAGAATATTTGGGTGGACATTGAAATCACGTTATTAAGCAAATACACCACGATGGCGGGCCCCGCTAGTGGGACCAAGTAAGTCATCTCTATCCACGTGGCTAACCATAGGCGGCGAAGCAGTGACGTGTCACGGCTGTTTAGTGTGTCTTCGAGTGTCGAATTCACGTCTTCTCCCACCGCCCCCGCCTTTTGTGGTGGAAGGAGTGGTGGTTGTTGTGAGGAGAGGAGTGGCGAATCATAGTCACCACTAGACCCCATGGTGGTGGTGGAAGGTTGTTGTGGTGGTGGGGTTTTGGGGTTGTAGAAAGTTATGAGAGGATTTATTATTTAGGACAAGGAAGTTTATATATGGGGTGGTGGAAATGTAGTGGTGTAGTGGGGTTTTATATATGTTTGGAGGAAAAAGAATAAGGGGTTGGTACATTTCAACCAAACCACAAGTCTTGTGTTTTTGTTGTGTATGTGGGTAATTTAGAGCCATTAATTAAATATTTATTTTTTAATTTTTTTTTTAAATGGGGTGGAGGATTTGAATTTGAGTCATGTCGTACAGATTCTCAATCTTAACTACTAGGTTCAGACAGTCATATCTCGATGGTAAAATTACTCCCTTCTTTCTCGATTATTAGTTTCTTTTGGAATCTTGTTCACTATTTATAATGGAAGAAAATCTTCTAATTTCTTTCCAATACGTATTTTCAAAATATATTTATGTGAGATTTTGTTGTATTCGTCTTAATGTAGTTTAGAAGTATCAAAATTTTATATTATTTTAACGTACCTATTTGGAGATATTTACGTTTAAATATGTACTCCCTCTGTTCCGGAATACTCGCAACGTTTTGACTGGACACGCTTGTCAAATGCCAATGCACAACTTTGATTATTAATATCTTTAATTATATATTATAAAAACTTATATAATATTAATATTTTGGAAATATATATCAACATGAAGCCAACAATATATTAATAGGGTCAAAGTGAATTATGTGAATAATGCAAAAAGTCAAACCGTTGCGAGTATTCCGAGACGGAATGAGTAGTTGAAACGGATGCAAAAGTCAAAAGATGACTAATATTTAAGAACAGATTTAATAATTAATTTTGATACACTATTTTGTAATTAATGGGGAGTAGTTGTAAGGAAATCTAGCTTATGAGATCATATCTAAGTAAGTAGTGTCACATGAATTATATGACAGTTATATCGCATGTTTTTTTCTTAACACGTTAATATGGACGAGTGTGTTTGGAAATTCATAAAAAAATCGATGTTTGCGTGCCTGAAATTCAGAAAAGGCGGGGTTATACAAAAAAAAAACAATTGAACTCATGTATTGAGTTAACATAAACATGAATTTTAAGTGTATTTTGATTTGGTTCCTACAGAAAAATATTTTTATTGTTTTTATGATGTAAAACTGTTGATTATTTGATTTCCTTCCATACATGGTGTTCGGGTCCCCCTGTGGGACCCACTTTTTACATAAATTACCAAAATATCATTCTAGGGGAAATTACTGAAAATACCCTCAAACACAAACCTCTTGGTGGGCTCAGATCAGAAGTTAGGGGTCCATATCTCAGCCCCCTACAGGCCCAAGATTATACACTCCTACACTTGCATATATTTACTAATAATGTCATCCTGTCTTACTATAAATGTGTCTCACCTAATCATTACTCTGGTATGCAATTATTCCCACGCTGACTCTCTCACTACTTTCTCTCTCTACAAGGACTGACTTGAGCGTCGGAGAGGGTTTTCTCGGGAACCCCCCCGAGCCAGTTTACGTTTGCCGTTTTTGTAGGACAAACCACAACCGATTGGAGGAAAACAACAGCCTGGTTGACGAGGCTTCCCCTATTTTCATACTTAAGCATTTTCTTCGCAGAAACAGTTGGCGCCGTCTGTGGGGAAGTCAACTACAAGCCATGGTTAACACTCGACGAACCAGGCAACACTCCTCCTCTCATCGATCAGAGTCCCATCCCAATTACGTGTTGATGCCTACTCCGAGAAACGGAGATGATCACGATGGTGATCAGGACCATGAGAACCAACAGCCCCATGTCGAAGCTCACCCCGAGAACCTGGTCACCCGAAAGGATCTGGAGCATTTGGCTGTTCAAGTCAATGAGGCTATCCACAACCTCCAAGGAATGGGAGAAGGACCTTCAAGGAAACAGCCAAACCACCCTACCAGCTCAAGGGTGAGCACATCATCTCATACCATCCACATGGCACAACCTCGAAGTGTGATGGACAGGCTAGGTGACAGGGGTGGGGTACAGCCTCGCCCTCACCAATCAAGGGCCAGTCAAGATGCACGTCGGGTAATTGAAGAACGACAGCTGCACAGAGGAGACCTCGACGCTCGAGACCTCTTGCACAGGAGGCTCCTCGAACAAGCCAAAGAAGCCATCAGGAATGATATATAGGATCACCCGAGGTCTACCCCCCTCTACTACGGCAGACCACCCCACTCCTTCAAAGAAAGTCGGGTCGATCGAGGTCAGCTCCCGAAGGACATCTCCTAGGAGGCACTCACCTTCTCCTACAAAGAGACATCACTCACCCCCTAGCCGGGCTAGAAGCTATTCCCCCAGGACAAGGGTTTCACTCCCCGATCAACAGCCAAGGGATCATTCATCCTCTCATCGCCCTATGCATCGTTCACCCTCAAGAATAGGGAGGATCCCTTCACGCTGTGAGCGAACATACTCGCCTCTCCCAGAGAGTAGAGGTAGGCATACCTCTCTAAGGGGAAGATGGGACTCCCCTCCACCAAGAACTGATAAGCACATGCATACCTCATCATTGCAAGAGGCTCTCACTCCATTCTCCCAAGAAATAATGAACACCCCCCGCCGGGACAAAGTGAAGGTCCCTACCATCGAAGCTTTTGATGGAACTGCTGACCCAGAGGAGCACATGGCTGTCTATGCAGCCCAAATGAACGTCCAGACCGGGTGTGGAGCTACTTGGTGCAGATACTTCCCTACCACCTTGAAGGGTCTGGCTGAAGGAAATAATTCCCTTGGTCCAAGTATGCATTCTATGTTAAGTCTAATAAATGCGGTTCAGTATTAATTAACAAGTTAATAATTCAGTGAGATCAAGTGAGCTGAATGCCTAGCTAGAGGCCGCTTTAGTTCAAGTGGAATTAATGATATTAATCCACAGCTTACTCTTGACTGAACCCGTAGGGTCACACAAATAGTACGTAAACGGATCAAGTATTTAATAGCATTAAATACTCCATCTATGAATATTCGGAACCGACGGATCTTGGTTTCAGTGGGAGCTAAGATCGTCACAGGCAAGGAATGAATACTCCGGAAACGATGATATTGCCGGAAACGGAAATATGGATCGTATCGGAAATATAAATATTATCCAAGTCGTAGATGTTGCCGGAAACGGAAACATGGTACGTGTCGGAAAATATTATCGGAAATGGAAATATTGCCAGAATCGGAAATATTGCCGGAAACGGAAATATTGTCAGAATCGGAAATATTACCGGAATCGGAAAATAATTCCGGAAACGGAAATATTAAATATTTGTTCGAAACGGAAATTAATTCCGGAATCGGAAATATTAAATATTGTTCGTATCGGAAATGAATTCCGG
This sequence comes from Spinacia oleracea, assembly GCF_020520425.1. NCBI lineage: Eukaryota > Viridiplantae > Streptophyta > Magnoliopsida > Caryophyllales > Amaranthaceae > Spinacia > Spinacia oleracea. Next base: position 5,426,558 of record NC_079492.1, on the reverse strand, counting down.
AATCGGAAAATTTAATCGGAAGCGCATCGTACGAATAAGCATCGGACGAGGCCTGCGCGGGCGCTGAGTGGGCTGCTGCTCGCGCGCACGCATGGGGCCCATCGTGGCTGCCGTGCGTGTGTGTGCAAGTGTTTGTGTTCATGCACGTTTCCTAAAACATGCAGAGTTCGGTTAATGATTAAATTCCTAATTCTATTTGATAAATTAATTAAATTAGAGTTCTTGTAGGATTCTAGGTTTAATTAATTTGTATCTGAATAGGATTTCGATTCCCTTTCCATACCGCTATAAATATGAGGCTAGGGCTCACAATTTATAACACAAGTTTCAAAGTATTCAAAGTGAGTTTTTGAGAGAAAAATTCAGTCACACATTTGCCTATAAAGTGCCGAAAATAATAGTACCTTAAGGGCGATTCTAGTTGGTCAATCTTAAGGCGGATCCGGACGTGCTGTGGACTATCTACGGAGGGACGACACTTGGAGTCCTAAAGACTTGTTCTTGTTCGGTTCGGGCGCAGCTAGGGAAGGCACGCAACAAAGAGTATGCATCTAATCTATGCTAAATGATTATGTGTAAATAATATGTTTTCCTGGGTTTATGGTTTTTCCGCATGATTTATGAATTGTCATATGTATCATAACCTAACAGTGGTATCACGAGCCCCTTATTATTTTCATAATCTAAATTGCATGAACATGATTAAATATTACAAATTTGCAAGAATTAAAAGGGGTGATTAATTTTCGTAATTGTTAATTAATTGCAAATTGCGTTTATTTAATTATACGTACGCAGTTTTTCGGCAGTTTCTTCGTTACTCATCCGAATTGAGTGATTTTTGTGTCAATTCCGCATGTAAAAGGCATTCTAAAATTTTGACAAAAATAGTATTTTTCTGCCGAACCCAGAATTCTCAAATACGAAGCCTAACTATGACTTTTCGAAGGTTTTAGTTTTTCGAATGCAAAATTTCGTAAATTTAAGATGTTAAATTAAATATTTGCGATTCTTGTTGATAAATCTTGAATTTTTGATTGACCTACTGCATATGTTTAACAAGTTTGAATGCCTAGTCTTGTTAATTATGCAATCTAATTTGTAATTATGATTAATTTGTTGAAAATTAGAATAATTTAGAATTAATTTGATTTTCATAATTAATTGTAATTTAATTAGAAACCTATGATTAAAAACCACCATAAAAATTGTAAATTTACGATAAATTTTAAATTTTTATGACCTAGACTTGAATCCATAACAATCGGAAATCAATTGGATAATAAATTTTCGATTTTTTCGCCCTAAAATTATGAAATTAATATTATTTATTAATTTGTCATTAATTTTAAATATAAATTTTAAATTTTTATGCGATTCGTTCATAAAACTTGCACGCACGAAGCAATGGACGCTTCGTGTTACCCTTAAGGGGTGTTGTATAATGCGGGCATGCGACGACGAGCAAGGGAGCTCGTCGCCCATGCGGCACGAATGCAATGAGCAAGGGCGTAGTGCACGAGCACAAGGCAGCAGCCCTGCCTTGTGTCGTGTGCCACGACCAATGGACGAATGGGCATGGGCGTAGGGCGAGCCAAGGCAGTCGCGTGTGGGCAGCAAGCGAGCTGCGCCACAACGCGCGCTGCCTCGCACAAGAGCGCGCAGCGAGCGCAAGCTCGCGTGCCACGAGCGCTGCGCCTAGCATTGCTCGCGCGCACAGCGAGCGATGTCGCGCGCACAGCGAGCGATGTCGCCCGCCCAGCGAGCGATGTCGCGCGCCCAGCGAGCGATGTCGCGCGCCCAGCGAGCGATGGCTCGCGCGCCCAGCGAGCGATGTCGAGCGATGTCGCCCGCCCAGCGAGCGATGTCGCGCGCCCAACGAGCGATGGCTCGCGCGCCCAACGAGCGATGGCTCGCGCGCCCAACGAGCGATGGCTCGCGCGCCCAGCGAGCGATGTCGCGCGCGCAGCGAGCACCAATGCGTGCGGAGGCTTGCGATAGGGATGCAGCAGCTATGCGACGAGCGCATGGGCTGCGCGCGCATGGCCAGCGATGGCTGTGTGCGTGCGGCCCATGGGCGTGCTACGCGTAGGGTGTTTGCGTTACGATTAGATCGTTTTGAATGTTTAATTTGAAAATTTCAGTTCACGTAATTTTAATTAATTTTAAAATTAATAATTTAAATTATTTTCTTGGATTTTAATTTTGAATATTATAATTATAATAAATGTTATTTATTCTAATTATTTTACTAAAATTAAAATCATGAATTAATTTAAATGCGACTGAAATTAAATTAAACTTTTTGGATTCAATTATAAATTTATATGAGCTTTAAATTTTAATTAAATTTGTATGTTTCCGGTTAGACTAGAAATACATTTTTATGTTTAAAATTGGTAAAGCATATGAATTTATTGGTTTAAGTGGGAGCGCTTTTTAGTCATAAACTCTTGATTAGGTCTACAAATCCTTAAGGTTAAAACAACTTGATTAGAATTAATAAGGACTGAATAATTGGTAGATTATTGGTGCCCTTGATTAATTGCTGCAAATGTTTACGTGATGCATAATGTGTTTTACTAACCAGCTATGTGGGCCATTCATGATAATGAATGGGTGAATGGTATATATTGTATATGTACTGTTTTGCAGGTTATGAAGTGACTAGTATGGCCAAATAGGATAGAAAATATGGTCTGCGTACCATTAATTTGAATGTAATTGGTCTAAAGTACCAAAGTTATTTTTCAATTCAAATATGGTCTGCGAACCATCAAATAGTTGTAATTAGTTATAGCTTATCCTATTTGAAGAAAATGGTGCCTCCCACGGAGATTTTCAAGACGGACTTTGAAGTCAAAGCTTCAAGATGAAGTCGGGCCATACTAGATCACAAATATCTTATGCATGTTTTAAGTTATTTATTGTTTTAAATATGTCTTAAAATGCATGAGATCAAAAGCTTGATTATGTTGCATGATTAAGGATTTTAGTTCACTTAAAATCTAACCAACATAGTAAGAGCCTTAAGTTCCAAACTTAAAAATTGAGTTAAAAGGTGCCATGCCAAAATATACACTTGCTTGGATATCCTTTACATCAATCTAGTAATAGTTTTCGCTCAGCGAGGTGTTACTTATTGGTCCTAAAGGGGCAAGGTACACAAATAATTGTGAGTACATGTTAGTTTTGGTGAAACTCAACGATATAAGTAAGGAGTCCTTTTATGTCGTGGCAAATTCGATAGGTTTACCTAATAAGTTCTTAGACGTACCTATCAACCAAGAATAGTTTCTAGACTATTAGCAAAAGGCTTTTGCTTACCTAAGATGTTCTAGGATTAAGTCGACAAACTGTGCTTAGTTCTTCAATGATTTTAGGATCTTGGAATCATTTTATTCACACCTGCCGGAACACATAATTTGAATAAAATGCTTAATAAACATTGAATTATGCATGTATGCTAGAATTTAAGTTTATTAAGAGAAACTGTGAATGGTTATTTATTTGTTTATTCTTTTCAATTGTAGTTTTTAATATGGCAAACAACAATTCATTCAACATTCGATCAATTCTCGAAAAGGAGAAGTTGAACGGGAAAAACTTCCTTGACTGGCAAAGGAACTTGCAAATAGTTCTTATGCAGGAAGAAAAGGAGTATGTCCTAGATGAGGCGATGCCCGAAGCTGCAGGCGACGGGGTCACTCAGGCAGCCCTCAATCGTTGGATTGATGCCAACAAGGATGTGAAATGTCTAATGCTCGCCACCATGAGTGCGGATCTGCAGAAAACGTTCATCAACTCAGATGCTTTCACAATCATCAGTGAGTTGAAGAACATGTTCCAAGATCTGGCTCGAGTCGAAAGATTCGAGACTCAAAGGCAAATTCTTGAGACCAAGCTTAAGAAAGGCGAGCCCGTAAGTCCACATGTTCTCAAAATGATTGGACTCATTGAGAATATGAGTCGGCTGGATCAGCAATTTTCTCAGGAAATGGCTATAGACACCATCCTCCATTCTCTTCATAGCGGGTATGATCAGTTCAAACTGAACTACAGTATGAATAGTCTGGACAAAACGCTCACTGAGCTTCACGGTATGCTGAAGACCGCTGAAAAGACGCTCAAAAGTGATAAGCAGGATGTGCTTATGGTGCGTGGGGGCAAGTTCAAGAAATCTGGAAAGAAGAGGAATGCTAAGAAAGGTGGCAACAAAGCCAGCCCAACTAAGCAAACTGGCGCCAAATCTGCAAAGAGAAAGGTCAGTCAACCCACTTCTGAATCCGAATGCTTCTACTGCAAGAAGAAGGGGCATTGGAAGAGAGATTGCTTGAAGCTAAAGGAAGATCAGAAGAACGGAACAGTCGTTCCATCTTCAGGTATTTTCGTTATAGACTGTATACTTGCTAATTCAACTTCTTGGGTATTAGATACAGGTTGTGGCTCACACTTATGTTCCAATCCACAGGGACTAAGAAGAAGTAGAAAGTTAAGCAAGGGTGAAGTCGACCTACGAGTGGGAAATGGAGCACGGATTGCTGCATTAGCTGTAGGAACTTACTATTTGTCGTTGCCCTCCGGGCTAGTTTTGGAACTGGAAGAATGTTTCCATGTTCCAAGTCTTACTAAAAACATCATTTCAGTTTCTTGCTTAGATGCTAAGGGATTTTCCTTTATAATAAAAGACAATAGTTGTTCGTTTTATTTTAAAGAGATGTTTTATGGATCTGCTAGATTAGTCAATGGACTTTATTTATTAGATCACGACAAACAAGTATATAACATAAATACCAAAAAGGCCAAAAAGGATGATTCAGATCTCACCTATCTGTGGCATTGTCGATTAGGCCATATAAACTTGAAACGCTTAGAAAGACTTCAAAGAGAAGGAATTCTAGAACCATTTGACTTAGAGGATTATGGTAAATGCGAATCATGTTTACTTGGCAAAATGACAAAGCAACCTTTCTCTAAAGTTGGAGAAAGAGCAAATGAACTATTGGGTTTAATCCATACAGATGTATGTGGACCAATGAGTACAAATGCTAGAGGTGGTTTCAGCTACTTTATCACTTTCACTGATGACTTCAGTAGGTATGGTTATGTCTACCTAATGAAGCATAAGTCTGAATCCTTTGACAAATTCAAGGAATTTCAGAGTGAAGTAGAGAATCAATTAGGCAAGAAGATTAAGGCACTGCGGTCTGATAGAGGCGGTGAATATCTGAGCTATGAATTTGATGACCATCTGAAAGAATGTGGAATTCTATCAGAATTGACTCCTCCTGGAACACCACAATGGAACGGTGTGTCAGAACGGAGGAACGGAACCTTGCTAGACATGGTCAGGTCAATGATGGGTCAGGCCGAACTTCCATTAGAATTTTGGGGACATGCACTAAATACAGCTGCACTCACTATAAATAGAGCTCCGTCTAAAGCTGTCGAAAAGACTCCATACGAATTATGGTTTGGAAAGCCTCCAAATGTGTCTTTTCTTAAGATTTGGGGATGTGAAGTATACGTCAAACGATTAATTTCAGACAAACTTCATCCAAAATCTGACAAATGTATCCTTGTGGGCTATCCAAAGGAAACAAAGGGGTATTACTTCTACAATACATCTGAGAACAAAGTGTTTGTTGCTCGAGATGGTGTCTTTTTGGAGAAGGATCACATTTCCAAAATGACAAGTGGGAGAAAAGTAGACCTCGAAGAAATTCGAGTCGAACAACAAACTCTAGAGAATGCTCAAGATGACATTCAGGATGAAACTCAGAGATCTTTAGAAGAATCTGGTGAGAATCATGGTCAATCTAGAAATGTTACCCCGCGTAGATCGCAAAGATATAGATCTCAACCGGAAAGGTACTTAGGTATTTTGACGAACGAGAGCTATGACGTTCTATTACTTGAAAGTGATGAACCTGCGACTTACAAGCAAGCTATGACGAGCCCTAGCTCCAAGTAATGGCAAGAAGCCATGCAATCTGAATTAGACTCCATGTCTGAAAACCAAGTATGGGACTTGGTCGATTTGCCAGATGGCTACCAAGCCATTGGAAGCAAATGGGTTTTCAAACTGAAAAAGGACAAGGATGGGAAACTTGAAGTTTTCAAAGCTAGATTGGTTGCAAAAGGTTACAGGCAAGTCCACGGTGTGGATTACGATGAAACCTTTTCACCAGTTGCAATGCTAAAGTCTATTCGAATAATGTTAGCAATCGCTGCATATTACGATTACGAAATATGGCAGATGGATGTCAAAACTGCTTTCTTAAAACGGCGTTTTAACAGAAACTGTGTTTATGACACAGCCTGAAGGTTTTGAGGATCCAAAGAATGCTAAAAAGGTATGCAAGCTAAAGAAGTCAATCTACGGATTGAAGCAGGCATCCAGGAGCTGGAATATACGTTTTGATGAAGCAGTCAGTGACTTTGGTTTCATCAAGAACGCGGACGAATCTTGTGTATACAAGAAGGTCAGTGGGAGCAAAATTGCTTTCCTAGTATTATATGTCGACGACATATTGCTTATCGGAAATGACATTCCTATGTTGAACTCTGTCAAGATTTGGCTTGGGAAATGTTTTTCGATGAAGGATCTAGGAGAAGCACAGTACATATTGGGCATCAAGATTTACAGAGATAGATCTAAAAGGATGATTGGACTTAGTCAAAGCACTTATATCAATAAGGTGCTTGATAGGTTCAAGATGGCGGACTCCAAGCGAGGCTACCTACCCATGTCTCATGGAATGACTCTAAGCAAGACTCAGTGCCCAAAAACACTTGATGAGCGTAGACGAATGAATGGGATTCCATATGCATCATTGATTGGTTCAATAATGTATGCTATGATATGTACACGCCCGGATGTTGCGTACGCACTCAGTGCTACGAGCAGATACCAGTCAGACCCAGGAGAGGCGCATTGGACTGCTGCCAAGAACATTCTGAAGTACCTGAAAAGGCACAAAGATGACTTCCTGGTCTATGGTGGAGATGATGAATTAATTGTTAAAGTCTATACGGACGCAAGTTTCCAAACCGACAAAGATGATTTCAGATCACAGTCTGGGTTTGTCTTCTGCCTCAACGGAGGAGCAGTAAGCTGGAAAAGTGCTAAGCAAAGCACCATTGCGGATTCTACAACTGAAGCGGAGTACATTGCTGCACATGAAGCAGCAAAGGAAGCTATATGGCTAAGGAAGTTCATAGGAGAACTTGGTGTAGTCCCCTCCATTAAAGGACCAATAGCCCTGTATTGTGATAATAACGGAGCTATTGCACAGGCAAAAGAGCCTAGACACCACTAGAGAGTCAAGCATGTACTTCGTAGATTTCACCTTCTACGAGAGTTCGTTGAAAGAAAAGAAGTCGAGATAAGCAAAATTGGAACTGATGACAACATATCAGATCCATTAACTAAACCTCTGCCGCAGGCGAAGCACAACTCGCACACTGCAGCTATGGGAATCAAGCATATTGGAGAATGGCTTTGATGTCTCTGTTTAATGTTTTAAAGTTTTACAGTTTAAATCTTTGTAAAACATTATTGGTTAATCATTCACAATAAATGAAAAGAATTCATTTTTCCATTTAATTTGTGGTTTATTAAATGATGAGTCCCTTCAATTTGACGATATATTCAAGATAGACTGTCAGGACCAATCCTGTGACTAAGAAATGTCTATCAAGTGAACTTGAATGTCAAAGGTTGAAAATGGTCCCTAATCGGAGTTTTCTATAAAATTGGACGCATAGAAAACGTTAGACGATTAGAATGCAAGATGACTAGTAGTTCTGTTTCTTGAACTATGTGGACATGGCAATGTCATAATCATTTGCATAGATACTTACTTTGGGAAGACTAGTATCGGACGAGACCTATGAAACTTTACTGTAAGAGATGAAAGTCTGTCATAAGTAAATTTCATTAAATTATTAGACACTAAATCCTCAATACCTGAGTGATTTGAAGATTACTTGTTTGAGAACTGGTTGCTTTGACGTTGACCAACCGTCGCACCGTAAAAGGAGGCTATAAAGGCAACGCTCAGGTAATCACCTATCAAACGAAGTCTAATCTCAAGATCGCAAGATTGGGATTGTCCTCCCATAAATCGGGATGAGATGCTTAAAAGTTGTACAAGGCCACTCGGAGAGCTAGAAACTGTGAAATGCATGGCCGTGCTCGGATGAATCATAGGCTATGATTATCTGTTTATTTGATCAGTTGAACTCTGAAACCGAGGAACACCTCTGGACATAATAAGGATGACAACTCTTACCTTATGTTCAAGAGCAAGCATCGAGCGACAAAGGAATTAGGAAATGCACACTTGTCCCTAAGGACAAGTGGGAGACTGAAGGAAATAATGCCCTTGGTCCAAGTATGCATTCTATGTTAAGTCTAATAAATGCGGTTCAGTATTAATTAACAAGTTAATAATTCAGTGAGATCAAGTGAGCTGAATGCCTAGCTAGAGGCCGCTTCAGTTCAAGTGGAATTAATGATATTAATCCACAGCTTACTCTTGACTGAACCCGTAGGGTCACACAAATAGTACGTAAACGGATCAAGTATTTAATAGCATTAAATACTCCATCTATGAATATTCGGAACCGACGGATCTTGGTTTCAGTGGGAGCTAAGATCGTCACAGGCAAGGAATGAATACTCCGGAAACGATGATATTGCCGGAAACGGAAATATGGATCGTATCGGAAATATAAATATTATCCAAGTCGTAGATGTTGCCGGAAACGGAAACATGGTACGTGTCGGAAAATATTATCGGAAATGGAAATATTGCCAGAATCGGAAATATTGCCGAAAACGGAAATATTGTCAGAATCGGAAAATTTAATCGGAAGCGCATCGTACGAATAAGCATCGGACGAGGCCTGCCAGACGAGGCCCAGCACGAAGCCAGGCCATCGCCCAGCAAGCCAAGCGCGCCGCACAAACAGCCACGCCAGGCCCAGCGCAAGGCCAGGCCCAGCAGGCTGCGCGCACAGCACGCGCAGCGCGCAGCGCGCGCGGGCGCTGAGTGGGCTGCTGCTCGCGCGCACGCATGGGGCCCATCGTGGCTGCCGTGCGTGTGTGTGCAAGTGTTTGTGTTCGTGCACGTTTCCTAAAATATGCAGAGTTCGGTTAATGATTAAATTCCTAATTCTATTTGATAAATTAATTAAATTAGAGTTCTTGTAGGATTCTAGGTTTAATTAATTTGTATCTGAATAGGATTTCGATTCCCTTTCCATACCGCTATAAATATGAGGCTAGGGCTCACAATTTATAACACAAGTTTCAAAGTATTCAAAGTGAGTTTTTGAGAGAAAAATTCAGTCACACATTTGCCTATAAAGTGCCGAAAATAATAGTACCTTAAGGGCGATTCTAGTTGGTCAATCTTAAGGCGGATCCGGACGTGCTATGGACTATCTACGGAGGGACGACACTTGGAGTCCTAAAGACTTGTTCTTGTTCGGTTCGGGCGCAGCTAGGGAAGGCACGCAACAAAGAGTATGCATCTAATCTATGCTAAATGATTATGTGTAAATAATATGTTTTCCTGGGTTTATGGTTTTTCCGCATGATTTATGAATTGTCATATGTATCATAACCTAACAGCTGAATGATTACTTAAGGAAGAATCCTACCCCGAAAGGAAAATCCATAGAAAAGGAGCCCCCTAGTAATGATACGGGAGACGACATTGGAGTGATAGCCGGAGGCTTGGCAACAGGCGGGTCTGTGAGCAAGGCGGAGGATAGCTTATGGGCAATTGAACATCAAGTCCTAAAAGTGGCATCGGCTTCTCAAACTGCCCCGGTGATGACATTTGGTGGGAACACTAGCCACCCAATTCAAGAGTCCCATGACGTTCCCCTGGTCATCGAGATGAAAGTCGCTAACTCAACAATAGGACAAGTGTTAGTGGATAGTGGATCATCCGCCGACATCATACTCTAAAGTGTCTAGAAGGGCTCAAGTGTTCCAAAGATTATCTAAAAACCATCTCCCAACCACTCATTGGGTTCGGAGGTCAAGCTGAATGATCTAAAGCTCATCTCATACTTAGCAAAATAATCTAAGTCTATTCAAGCATGGTGCTTCATCGTTCGCCCAAGACTGGGGCTCATTAGCCTCAATTGGAGAACAAACCCCATCTTATACTTAGAAAAATAATCTAAGTCATTTTCAAGAATGGTGCATCATCGTTCGCCCAAGCATGAGGCTCATTAGTCCCTTTGGAGAACAACAACCCATTCCCATACTTAGCAAAAAATATCTAAGTCATTTTCAAGAATGGCGCATCGTCTTTCGCCCAAGCATGGGGCTCATTAGTCCCTTTGGAGAACAGAAGCCCATTCCCATACTTAGCAAAGCATCTAAGTCATTTTCAAGAATGGTGCATTATCGTTCGCCCAAACATGGGGCTCATTAGTCCATTTGGAGAACAACAACCCATTCCCGTACTTAGCAAAATATCTAAGTCATTTTCAAGAATGGTGCATCATCGTTCGCCCAAGCATGGGGCTCACTAGTCCCTTTGGAGAACAACAGCCCATTCTCATACTTAGCAAAAATATCTAAGTCATTTTCAAGAATGGCGCACCGTCGTTCGCCCAAGCATGGGGCTCATTAGTCCTTTGGAGAACAGAAGCCCATTCCCATACTTAGCAAAATAGTCCAAGTCATTTTTAAGGATGGTGCATCGTCATTCGCCCAAGCATGGGGCTCATTAGCTCCTTTGGAGAACAACAGCCCATTCCCATACTTAGCAAAAATATCGAAGTCATTTTCAAAAATGGCGCACCGTCATTCGCACAAGCATGGGGCTCATTAGTCCCTTTGGAAAACAGAAGCCTATTCCCATACTTAGCAAAATAATCTAAGTCATTTTCAAGAATGGTGCATCGTTGTTCGCCCAAGCATGGGGCTCATTAGCTCATTTGGAGAACAACAGCCCATTCCCATACTTAGGAAAATATCTAAGTCATTTTCAATCATGTGTGGCAAGTAGAAGCCATGGCACAATCATGTGCGGAAAGTAGAAGCCATGGCACCATCATGTGCGGCGAGTAAAAGCCACGACACCATCATGTGCGGCGAGTAGAAGCCACCTAGCCTTGGCCTTGGCCTGCCCTCACACTCACTAAACAAGCCCAACTCACAAATATTCCCCAAACACACAAACAAAACCAAACAAAAAACTATCACCCATCATTTTACAGAAGAAAAAAAAAATACATCCTGTTAGGTTATGATACATATGACATTACATAAATCATGCGGAAACAACCATTAACCCAAGACAACATATTATTTACACATAATCATATAGCATAATTTAGATGCATACTCTTTGTTGCGTGCCCTCCCTAGCTGCGCCCGAACCGAACAAGAACAAGTCTTTAGGACTCCAAGTGTCGTCCCTCCGTAGATAGTCCACAGCACGTCCGGATCCGCCTTAAGATTGACCAACTAGAATCGCCCTTAAGGTACTAGAAAATTTCGGCACTTTTGAGCAAGATGTGTGTTTTAATTTTCTCTCAAAAAACTCACTTTTGAATACTTTGAAACTTGTGTATAAATTATGACCCCTAGGCCTTTATTTATAGAGTTATGGAAAAGGAATCGTAATCCTAGTAGGATACGAATTAATCGAAATTAGAATCCTACATGAATTCTATTTAATTAATTTATCCAATTAGGAATAGAAACTTAATCATACACTGACTCTTGTAGATTCAGGAATCACGCATGAGCACAAACTCACACACACACGGCAGCCACAAGGGCTGCCCATGCGCGTGCGAGCAACAGCCCGCGCAGCACGGCCCACGCAGCCGTGGCCCTTGGCGCGCGCTGGGCCTGCCTTGCGGTAGGCCTGGGCGCTGCCTTGGCTGGGCTTGTGGCGCGCATGCTTGCTGGGCGATGGCCCCGGCTTCGTGCTGGGCCTTCGTCCGGCAAGCCTCGTCCGATGCTAATTCGTACGATACGCTTCCGATTAAATTTCCATTTCCGGAATCTATTTCCGATACGAACAATATTTAATATTTCCGATTCCGGAATTAATTTCCGTTTCGAACAAATATTTAATATTTCCGTTTCCGGAATTATTTTCCGATTCCGGCAATATTTCCGATTCTGACAATATTTCCGTTTCCGGCAATATTTCCGATTCTGGTAATATTTCCATTTCCAATAATATTTTCCGATACGTACCATGTTTCCGTTTCCGGCAACATCTACGACTTGGATAATATTCATATTTCCGATACAATCCATATTTCCGTTTCCGGCAATATCATCGTTTCCGGAGTATTCATTTCTTGCCTGTGACGATCTTAGCTCCCACTGAAACCAAGATCCGTCGGTTCCGAATATTCATAGATGGAGTATTTAATGCCATTAAATACTTGATCCGTTTACGTACTATTTGTGTGACCCTACGGGTTCAGTCAAGAGTAAGCTGTGGATTAATATCATTAATTCCACTTGAACTGAAGCGGCCTCTAGCTAGGCATTCAGCTCACTTGATCTCACTGAATTATTAACTTGTTAATAAATACTGAACCGCATTTATTAGACTTAACATAGAATGCATACTTGGACCAAGGGCATTATTTCCTTCAGTCTCCCACTTGTCCTTAGGGACAAGTGTGCATTACCTAATTCCTTTGTCGCTCGATGCTTGCTCTTGAACATAAGGTAAGAGTTGTCATCCTTATTATGTCCAGAGGTGTTCCTCGGTTTCAGAGTTCAACTGATCAAATAAACAGATAATCATAGCCTATGATTCATCCGAGCACGGCCATGCATTTCACAGTTTCTAGCTCTCCGAGTGGCCTTGTACAACTTTTAAGCATCTCATCCCGATTTATGGGAGGACAATCCCAATCTTGCGATCTTGAGATTAGACTTCGTTTGATAGGTGATTACCTGAGCGTTGCCTTTATAGCCTCCTTTTACGGTGCGACGGTTGGTCAACGTCAAAGCAACCAGTTCTCAAACAAGTAATCTCAAATCACTCAGGTATTGAGGATTTAGTGTCTAATAATTTAATGAAATTTACTTATGACAGACTTTCATCTCTTACAGTAAAGTTTCATAGGTCTTGTCCGATACTAGTCTTCCCAAAGTAAGTATCTATGCAAATGATTATGACATTGCCATGTCCACATAGTTCAAGAAACAGAACTACTAGTCATCTTGCATTCTAATCGTCTAACGTTTTCTATGCGTCCAATTTTATAGAAAACTCCGATTAGGGACCATTTTCAACCTTTGACATTCAAGTTCACTTGATAGACATTTCTTAGTCACATGACTGGTCCTGACAGTCTATCTTGAATATATCGTCAAGTTGAAGGGACTCATCATTTAATAAACCACAAATTAAATGGAAAAATGAATTCCTTTCATTTATTGTGAATGATTAACCAATAATGTTTTACAAAGATTTAAACTCTAAAACTTTAAAACATTAAACAGAGACATCAAAGCCATTCTCCAATATGCTTGATTCCCATAGCTGCAGTGTGCGAGTTGTGCTTCGCTTGCGGCAGAGGTTTAGTTAATGGATCTGATATGTTGTCATCAGTTCCAATTTTGCTTATCTCGACTTCTTTTCTTTCAACGAACTCTCGTAGAAGGTGAAATCTACGAAGTACATGCTTGACTCTCTGGTGGTGTCTAGGCTCTTTTGCCTGTGCAATAGCTCCGTTATTATCACAATACAGGGCTATTGGTCCTTTAATGGAGGGGACTACACCAAGTTCTCCTATGAACTTCCTTAGCCATATAGCTTCCTTTGCTGCTTCATGTGCAGCAATGTACTCCGCTTCAGTTGTAGAATCCGCAATGGTGCTTTGCTTAGCACTTTTCCAGCTTACTGCTCCTCCGTTGAGGCAGAAGACAAACCCAGACTGTGATCTGAAATCATCTTTGTCGGTTTGGAAACTTGCGTCCGTATAGCCTTTAACAATTAATTCATCATCTCCACCATAGACCAGGAAGTCATCTTTGTGCCTTTTCAGGTACTTCAGAATGTTCTTGGCAGCAGTCCAATGCGCCTCTCCTGGGTCTGACTGGTATCTGCTCGTAGCACTGAGTGCGTACGCAACATCCGGGCGTGTACATATCATAGCATACATTATTGAACCAATCAATGATGCATATGGAATCCCATTCATTCGTCTACGCTCATCAAGTGTTTTTGGGCACTGAGTCTTGCTTAGAGTCATTCCATGAGACATGGGTAGGTAGCCTCGCTTGGAGTCCGCCATCTTGAACCTATCAAGCACCTTATTGATATAAGTGCTTTGACTAAGTCCAATCATCTTTTTAGATCTATCTCTGTAAATCTTGATGCCCAATATGTACTGTGCTTCTCCTAGATCCTTCATCGAAAAACATTTCCCAAGCCAAATCTTGACAGAGTTCAACATAGGAATGTCATTTCCGATAAGCAATATGTCGTCGACATATAATACTAGGAAAGCAATTTTGCTCCCACTGACCTTCTTGTATACACAAGATTCGTCCGCGTTCTTGATGAAACCAAAGTCACTGACTGCTTCATCAAAACGTATATTCCAGCTCCTGGATGCCTGCTTCAATCCGTAGATTGAATTCTTTAGCTTGCATACCTTTTTAGCATTCTTTGGATCCTCAAAACCTTCAGGCTGTGTCATAAACACAGTTTCTGTTAAAACGCCGTTTAAGAAAGCAGTTTTGACATCCATCTGCCATATTTCGTAATCGTAATATGCAGCGATTGCTAATATTATTCGAATAGACTTTAGCATTGCAACTGGTGAAAAGGTTTCATCGTAATCCACACCGTGGACTTGCCTGTAATCTTTTGCAACCAATCTAGCTTTGAAAACTTCAAGTTTCCCATCCTTGTCCTTTTTCAGTTTGAAAACCCATTTGCTTCCAATGGCTTGGTAGCCATCTGGCAAATCGACCAAATCCCATACTTGGTTTTCAGACATGGAGTCTAATTCAGATTGCATGGCTTCTTGCCATTGCTTGGAGCTAGGGCTCGTCATAGCTTGTTTGTAAGTCGCAGGTTCATCACTTTCAAGTAATAGAACGTCATAGCTCTCGTTCGTCAAAATACCTAAGTACCTCTCCGGTTGAGATCTATATCTTTGCGATCTACGCGGGGTAACATTTCTAGATTGACCATGATTCTCACCAGATTCTTCTAAAGATCTCTGAGTTTCATCTTGAATGTCATCTTGAGCATTCTCTAGAGTTTGTTGTTCGACTCGAATTTCTTCGAGGTCTACTTTTCTCCCACTTGTCATTTTGGAAATGTGATCCTTCTCCAAAAAGACACCATCTCGAGCAACAAACACTTTGTTCTCAGATGTATTGTAGAAGCAATACCCCTTTGTTTCCTTTGGATAGCCCACAAGGATACATTTGTCAGATTTTGGATGAAGTTTGTCTGAAATTAATCGTTTGACGTATACTTCACATCCCCAAATCTTAAGAAAAGACACATTTGGAGGTTTTCCAAACCATAATTCGTATGGAGTCTTTTCGACAGCTTTAGACGGAGCTCTATTTATAGTGAGTGCAGCTGTATTTAGTGCATGTCCCCAAAATTCTAATGGAAGTTCGGCCTGACCCATCATTGACCTGACCATGTCTAGCAAGGTTCTGTTCCTCCGTTCTGACACACCGTTCCATTGTGGTGTTCCAGGAGGAGTCAATTCTGATAGAATTCCACATTCTTTCAGATGGTCATCAAATTCATAGCTCAGATATTCACCGCCTCTATCAGACCGCAGTGCCTTAATCTTCTTGCCTAATTGATTCTCTACTTCACTCTGAAATTCCTTGAATTTGTCAAAGGATTCAGACTTATGCTTCATTAGGTAGACATAACCATACCTACTGAAGTCATCAGTGAAAGTGATAAAGTAGCTGAAACCACCTCTAGCATTTGTACTCATTGGTCCACATACATCTGTATGGATTAAACCCAATAGTTCATTTGCTCTTTCTCCAACTTTAGAGAAAGGTTGCTTTGTCATTTTGCCAAGTAAACATGATTTGCATTTACCATAATCCTCTAAGTCAAATGGTTCTAGAATTCCTTCCCTTTGAAGTCTTTCTAAGCGTTTCAAGTTTATATGGCCTAATCGACAATGCCACAGATAGGTGAGATCTGAATCATCCTTTTTGGCCTTTTTGGTATTTATGTTATATACTTGTTTGTCGTGATCTAATAAATAAAGTCCATTGACTAATCTAGCAGATCCATAAAACATCTCTTTAAAATAAAACGAACAACTATTGTCTTTTATTATAAAGGAAAATCCCTTAGCATCTAAGCAAGAAACTGAAATGATGTTTTTAGTAAGACTTGGAACATGGAAACATTCTTCCAGTTCCAAAACTAGCCCGGAGGGCAACGACAAATAGTAAGTTCCTACGGCTAATGCAGCAATCCGTGCTCCATTTCCCACTCGTAGGTCGACTTCTCCCTTGCTTAACTTTCTACTTCTTCTTAGTCCCTGTGGATTGGAACATAAGTGTGAGCCACAACCTGTATCTAATACCCAAGAAGTTGAATTAGCAAGTATACAGTTTATAACGAAAATACCTGAAGATGGAACGACTGTTCCGTTCTTCTGATCTTCCTTTAGCTTTGGACATTCTCTTTTGTAATGGCCTATTCCATCACAATAAAGACAGCTTGATGTGGACTTGTCCTGCTTTGATTTAGCATTGCCCTTGGACTTTCCACCTTTCTTGAATGGTCTCTTTCTAGCCTTGAGTAAATCTTTGGCTTCACAGTCCAGTACTATTTCAGCCTTTCTGACAAGGTGAATAAATTCTGCAACTGTTTCTTCTCTTGGTTCACTTAGGTATTGTTGCTTGAAGCGACCAAACCCACTGTGTAGTGAATTGAGCAAGACAGAGACTGCCATCCTTTCGCTTATTGGTGTTCCTAGTAGACTTAGGCGATCAAAATATGAACACATAAGATCCACATGGAACCTCAGTGGGACGCCTACCCTCTGTTTAGTGCGAAGGAGCTGAACATGTGTTTCTTGGACCTCCATCCTATAACACCTGTTGGGAGAACTAACCTTTAGCCCAGACATTGATTCAATCAACTCATGGACGTTCAGGTCCCTGTCCTCCGTACTTCCACGACAGATATCCCTCAGATTCTTGATGAGCGTAAAAGGTTCATAAGCTACAAACCTTCTAGCCCAATCATCAGGGATATTGTTCAGCATGAGACTCATAACCTTTTTGAGATCCGCATCCCAGGCGTAAAATCTCTCAGGGGTCATGTCTCTGGCATAGTAGCTTGGCATGGGATGTGATAGTACATACACAAGTCCATTGAGTTTGACTATTTCAACTAGCTTAGCTTCCCATTCAAGAAAATTTGTCAGGTTCAGCTTGACCATAAGCTCAGAACCCATGATGATGTTTTGATTGTTGTTTGCCATATTAAAAACTACAATTGAAAAGAATAAACAAATAAATAACCATTCACAGTTTCTCTTAATAAACTTAAATTCTAGCATACATGCATAATTCAATGTTTATTAAGCATTTTATTCAAGTTATGTGTTCCGGCAGGTGTGAATAAAATGATTCCAAGATCCTAAAATCATTGAAGAACTAAGCACAGTTTGTCGACTTAATCCTAGAACATCTTAGGTAAGCAAAAGCCTTTTGCTAATAGTCTAGAAACTATTCTTGGTTGATAGGTACGTCTAAGAACTTATTAGGTAAACCTATCGAATTTGCCACGACATAAAAGGACTCCTTACTTATATCGTTGAGTTTCACCAAAACTAACATGTACTCACAATTATTTGTGTACCTTGCCCCTTTAGGACCAATAAGTAACACCTCGCTGAGCGAAAACTATTACTAGATTGATGTAAAGGATATCCAAGCAAGTGTATATTTTGGCATGGCACCTTTTAACTCAATTTTTAAGTTTGGAACTTAAGGCTCTTACTATGTTGGTTAGATTTTAAGTGAACTAAAATCCTTAATCATGCAACATAATCAAGCTTTTGATCTCATGCATTTTAAGACATATTTAAAGCAATAAATAACTTAAAACATGCATAAGATATTTGTGATCTAGTATGGCCCGACTTCATCTTGAAGCTTTGACTTCAAAGTCCGTCTTGAAAATCTCCGTGGGAGGCACCATTTTCTTCAAATAGGATAAGCTATAACTAATTACAACTATTTGATGGTACGCAGACCATTTTGAATTGAAAAATAACTTTGGTGCTTTAGACCAATTACATTCAAATTAATGGTACGCAGACCATATTTTCTATCCTATTTGGGCCATACTAGTCACTTCATAACCTGCAAAACAGTACATATACAATATATACCATTCACCCATTCATTATCATGAATGGCCCACATAGCTGGTTAGTAAAACACATTATGCATCACGTAAACATTTGCAGCAATTAATCAAGGGCACCAATAATCTACCAATTATTCAGTCCTTATTAATTCTAATCAAGTTGTTTTAACCTTAAGGATTTGTAGACCTAATCAAGAGTTTATGACTAAAAAGCGCTCCCACTCAAACCAATAAATTCATATGCTTTACTAATTTTAAACATAAAATTGTATTTCTAGTCTAACCGGAAACATACAAATTTAATTAAAATTTAAAGCTCATATAAATTTATAATTGAATCCAAAAATTTAATTTAATTTCAGTCGCATTTAAATTAATTCATGATTTTAATTTTAGTAAAATAATTAGAATAAATTCCATTTATTATAATTATAATATTCAAAATTAAAATCCAAGAAATTAATTCAAATTATTAATTTTAAAATTAATTAAAATTACGTGAACTGAAATTTTCAAATTAAACATTCAAAACGATCTAATCGAAACGCAAACACCCTACGCGTTGCACGCCCATGGGCCGTACGCACACAGCCATTGCTGGCCATGTGCGCGTAGCCCATGCGCTCGTCGCATAGCTGCTGCTGTCCTATCGCAAGCCTCCGCACAGCGCCCCATCGCACGCGAGCTATCGCTCGCAGTGCGCGCGCGCGAGATCGCTCGCTGGGCGCGCTGGCTCGCTCGCTGTGCGCGCGAGCCATCGCTCGCTGGGGCGCGACATCGCTCGCTGGGCGAGCGACATCGCGTGCTGCGCGCGCGAGCCATCGCTCGCTGGGGCGCGACATCGCTCGCTGGGCGAGCGACATCGCGCGCTGCGCGCGCGAGCAGTGCTGGGCGCAGCGCTCGTGGCACGCGAGCTTGCGCTCGCTGCGCGCGAGGCTGCGCGCACTTGTGCGAGGCAGCGCGCGTTGTGGCGCAGCTCGCTTGCTGCCCACACGCGACTGCCTTGGCTCGCCCTTCGCCCATGCCCATTCGTTCATTGCTCGTGGCACACGACACAAGGCAGGGCTGCTGCCTTGTGCTCGTGCACTACGCCCTTGCTCATTGCATTCGTGCCGCACGGGCGACGAGCTCCCTTGCTCGTCGTCGCATGCCCGCATTATACAACACCCCTTAAGGGTAACACGAAGCGTCCATTGCTTCGTGCGTGCAAGTTATTTGAACGAATCGCATAAAATTCAAAATTTATATTTAAAATTAATGACAAATTAATAAATATTATTAATTTCATAATTTTAGGGCGAAAAATCGAAAATTTATTATCCAATTGATTTCCGATTGATATGGATTCAAGTCTAGGTCATAAAAATTTAAAATTTATCGTAAATTTACAATTTTTATGGTGGTTTTTAATCATAGGTTTCTAATTAAATTACAATTAATTATGAAAATCAAATTAATTCTAAATTATTCTAATTTTCAACAAATTAATCATAATTACAAATTAGATTGCATAATTAACAAGACTAGGCATTCAAACTTGTTAAACATATGCAGTAGGTCAATCAAAAATTCAAGATTTATCAACAGGAATCGCAAATATTTAATTTAACATCTTAAATTTACGAAATTTTGCATTCGAAAAACTAAAACCTTCGAAAAGTCATAGTTAGGCTTCGAATTTGAGAATTCTGGGTTCGGCAGAAAAATACTATTTTTGTCAAAATTTTAGAATGCCTTTTACATGCGGAATTGACACAAAAATCACTCAATTCGGATGAGTAATGAAGAAACTGCCGAAAAACTGCGTACATATAATTAAATAAACGCAATTTGCAATTAATTAACAATTACGAAAATTAATCACCCCTTTTAATTCTTGCAAATTTGTAATATTTAACCATGTTCATGCAATTTAGATTATGAAAATAATAAGGGGCTCGTGATACCACTGTTAGGTTATGATACATATGACATTACATAAATCATGCGGAAACAACCATTAACCCAGGACAACATATTATTTACACATAATCATATAGCATAATTTAGATGCATACTCTTTGTTGCGTGCCCTCCCTAGCTGCGCCCGAACCGAACAAGAACAAGTCTTTAGGACTCCAAGTGTCGTCCCTCCGTAGATAGTCCACAGCACGTCCGGATCCGCCTTAAGATTGACCAACTAGAATCGCCCTTAAGTTACTAGAAAATTTCGGCACTTTTGAGCAAGATGTGTGTTTTAATTTTCTCTCAAAAAACTCACTTTTGAATACTTTGAAACTTGTGTATAAATTATGACCCCTAGGCCTTTATTTATAGAGTTATGGAAAAGGAATCGTAATCCTAGTAGGATACGAATTAATCGAAATTAGAATCCTACATGAATTCTATTTAATTAATTTATCCAATTAGGAATAGAAACTTAATCATACACTGACTCTTGTAGATTCAGGAATCACGCATGAGCACAAACTCACACACACACGGCAGCCACAAGGGCTGCCCATGCGCGTGCGAGCAGCAGCCCGCGCAGCACGGCCCACGCAGCCGTGGCCCTTGGCGCGCGCTGGGCCTGCCTTGCGGTAGGCCTGGGCGCTGCCTTGGCTGGGCTTGTGGCGCGCATGCTTGCTGGGCGATGGCCCCGGCTTCGTGCTGGGCCTTCGTCCGGCAAGCCTCGTCCGATGCTAATTCGTACGATACGCTTCCGATTAAATTTCCATTTCCGGAATCTATTTCCGATACGAACAATATTTAATATTTCCGATTCCGGAATTAATTTCCGTTTCGAACAAATATTTAATATTTCCGTTTCCGGAATTATTTTCCGATTCCGGCAATATTTCCGATTCTGACAATATTTCCGTTTCCGGCAATATTTCCGATTCTGGTAATATTTCCATTTCCAATAATATTTTCCGATACGTACCATGTTTCCGTTTCCGGCAACATCTACGACTTGGATAATATTCATATTTCCGATACGATCCATATTTCCGTTTCCGGCAATATCATCGTTTCCGGAGTATTCATTTCTTGCCTGTGACGATCTTAGCTCCCACTGAAACCAAGATCCGTCGGTTCCGAATATTCATAGATGGAGTATTTAATGCCATTAAATACTTGATCCGTTTACGTACTATTTGTGTGACCCTACGGGTTCAGTCAAGAGTAAGCTGTGGATTAATATCATTAATTCCACTTGAACTGAAGCGGCCTCTAGCTAGGCATTCAGCTCACTTGATCTCACTGAATTATTAACTTGTTAATAAATACTGAACCGCATTTATTAGACTTAACATAGAATGCATACTTGGACCAAGGGCTTTATTTCCTTCACATCCATGGGCCCGCACTTAGGAAAACGGCAGCCACGCCGTGCACGACCTTCGCCCACAAAAACAACAGCCCATGTGCGCGCGTCCTTGGGGCGGAAAACAAGAGCCAAGCACAACCTTGTGCCCGCGCCCTTGGGGCGGAAAACAAAAGCCAAGCACAGCCTTGTGCGCGCGCCCTTGGGGCGGAAAACAAAAGCTAAGCACAGCCTTGTGCGCGCGCCCTTGGGGCGGAAAACAAAAACCAAGCACAACCTTGTACACGCAAGTAGAAGCCATGGAACCATCATGTGCGGCAAGTAGAAGCCATGGCACCATCATGTACGGAAAGTAGAAGCCATGGCACCATCATGTGCGACAAGTAGAAGCCATGGCACCATCATGTGCGGCAAGTAGAAGCCACCTAGCCTTGGCCTTGGCCTACTCTCACCTCACACGCAAACCAATCGCCCAAGTTGAGGCTCAACACGACCTCGTGCGCGAAACCTTAAGATCGACCACAACTAAACCGCACTCGTGCCTCATCCACGTAGTGCCAAGGCCCATATGGCTTCACAAACGCCCAAGACCAATGCTCACCTACCGCGCATAATGCGCGGCCAGCATGCGCCTCACCAAGCTCAGCGATAAACTCGTGCCCAAGCGCACTCACACATCACACATCATGTGCGACACTTAGCCGCCAAAGCATACATCAATCGCCCAACGCCAGGCCTGGCATGTCCGTGCCTTAGTCGCTATGCCCACGGGCGCCGCACGTTTGGCACCCGCGCCTGCCAGCCTACACACAGGCATGTGTGACAAATTAGCAGCCAAACACGCCTCGTTAGGCGGAAAAACGTCAGCCGAGCCTAGCACACAAGCAGTGAGCGCCAAGTCACTCTCGAAAAAAAAAAAAAAACAAGTCCTTGGACCCCGGATAACATTCGCCCAAACCTTGGGCTCAGCTCGTCCGAATGATCAAGCATGCCCTCATGGGCGGAAAATGGCAGCCACGTCCGGGAGTGCATCAGCTAAGATCTCAAGTACGAGGACATTCAAAGAGCATTTCCATACTTAGGAAAAAATTTAAGTCCTTAGATAACAGCATCCAAGCCCAACGCCCCTCGCCATAGACAAGATACGAGAAACGACAGCCACGCCTAGACGTGACCCTCGCCTCGTGCGGCAAATGGCAGCCACGACCGCCCATATACACGTGCCTAGGGCGACAAACTACCGCCTAGCCGAGAGAAGCCTTGTGCACACACTACGAACGACGAATAGCAGCCAAGCACTGCATATGCGCACATGAACAACCATGCACGAGCCTTGCAAAAATAGAAGCCACGAGAACCCCATATGGCGTCTCATGGGCGACGAACAACAGCGCAGCACTTGGCCTAGCGCAAATAAACGGCAGCCAAGCCCAGGGCTGCCAAAATCTAGGTTCAAAACGCAGGAGAAGCCAGACAAATGAGAAACTAAGTAAAAGTGCATCAAAAGCCAAGCCATTGCCAAACATGTTCAAAACAGACCAAAAGCCAAACATATGGTCAAACAAGTTATGATACATCAAAAGCCAAGTAAATGGCACGCTGAAGTCAAGCATGGGACTCATTAGCTCCTATTGACGAATAGAAACCAACCTCTTATACTTAGCAAATTAATCTATGTTCATTCAAGCATGGCGCTTCATCGTTCGCCCAAACATGGGGCTCATTAGTCTCTTTAAAGAACAAAGCTCATCCGCCTAGTGTCTCAACATCATCCGCCAAGGAACAGTTGGCGCCTCAAATGTCGTGTTTCATTCGCCAAGCCCTCATGGCGAGACAAACCACCCGTACAATATCAAGCGCAAGGCCCACTAATAACAAAGTACTCGCCCAAAATAACTCTCGCCAATAAAGGCAAGATACCCGTCCATGTTAGGATATTGATTCACCAAGAATTGCCAACTAGGATTTGCATTATCAAGATTAATGGAATTTGTCCATTTCATTCACACAAGCAAAATAACCGCCGAGTTAACCAAATCCAAAACCAACCGCCATGTTTTATAAACCCACAAAATAATACCCTCAGAACCAACCGCCGCATTTTATAAACCCACAAAAGTATAAGTACTTAGAATATTTTTCACCTATTTTATTAACTCTAAAGATTATTATCATCAACCACATGTTACCCCACCCATTACTATATTTTACTTCGCTAAATACACAAGCCTCGAGACGACTAGTCTTGTAAATTTGGCGTGGGGCTAATGTTCGGGCCCCCCTGTGGGAACCACTTTTTACATAAATTACCAAAATACCCTTCTAGGGGAAATTACTGAAAATACCCTCAGACACAAACCTTTTGGTGGGCTCAGATCAGAAGTTAGGGGTCCATATCTCAGCCCCCTACAGGCCCAAGATTATACACTCCTACACTTGCATATATTTACTAATAATGCCATCCTGTCTTACTATAAATGTGTCTCACCTAATCATTACTCAGGTATGCAATTATTCCCACGCTGACTCTCTCACTACTTTCTCTCTCTACAAGGACTGACTTGAGCGTCGGAGAGGGTTTTCTCGGGAACCCCCCGAGCCAGTTTACGTTTGTCGTTTTTGTAGGACAAACCACAACCGATTGGAGGAAAACAACAGCCTGGTTGACGAGGCTTCCCCTATTTTCATACTTAAGCATTTTCTTCGCAGAAACACATGGTAATCCAATATAATATTAATAATAATCCCTTTAATAATAATCCTCCAATAATATATTAATTAGTCTTATATGCATGCGATGCGTGCGAATATAAGAATCATATTTGTGTTATTAAATTTAAACCTGAAATAACATGTAAAAGATAGAATATAAATGTGATGCGTGCGAATATAAGAAACATATAAGTTAGATAGAGCCGAACGCATATAAACAGATTGATTAAAATAGTAAAAATTTATTTAAGGGGCTAGATTGATTAAAATATTTCTTTGGCCTTTTCCTATTAGATAAGTTATCATTATATTCTCTATTCTATAAGTGTGGAAAATATTTTAGTAATTTAAGGGGACACCAAAAGTTGATTTACTAAAATAATCTCAACTCTTCACTTATATAACAGAGATAATAGTTCAAAAAATATACAAATTTAAGAGTATTGAGGGAAACATATAGAAATCAACTTCCCTTTCTCTTTGATGAATCCCAAAACAAACGTCCCCTTAATCTAATCACAAATACTTATTTAAAGGTGGTGTACAATATTTATTGTACACCGGATTAAAAGTTTACTCAAAATGTTTAAAATTTACCTCCGATCTATGTAAAATTAGTGATACAAAAATTTCATTTTAATAAAATTTTATTTTTTCAAAAACACTAATAATGTGTAAAATTAATCATTTAATAATCCTTTAAAATGGTTATCCATCATTTTTTTTAATAATATACAAATTAATAAAAAGCATATTAAAAATTACAGAAAACTGAGTAAAATCTTGTGTGTACAAGACCTTTTGTAAACTAATTTGATTTATGTACTTCCTCCGATTTTTTATACTCGCAACGTTTGTGATTTCTACACTATTCACATATTATAATTTGATCATTGTTGGTGATTTATACGTAAGGTAAAACATAGTCATGTGGGATCTTATTAGATTCGTCTTAACGTGTATTGTCAAAATATTAACTTTTTATAATTTTTGCTTAAAGAGAATTAAAGATATTAATGATCAAAGTTGTACATTGGCATACGTGAAAGTGAAAAACATTGCGAGTAAAAATGAACAGAAAAAGTATGAATTTATGTGTTTATAGTTCATCCTTATCTTTTGTGTTCAAGGACATTGGTTAAATGTTTTTATTTTTATTTTTGGTAAGGGTTCAAGTGTTCAAGATATGTCGATTTTTAAAAGAACATGGTGGTCAAATAAGATGACATATTGACATATACGGCTAGTTTAACACTATGCTGTTTTGGAAGTCTTGTTAACTTTTTCCACTTTTTATACTAAGATTACTAACGTATTGCATGACTTCATAATAAAAATAATTTGGATCTCACTTTTTAGTTTTTACGAATCATTACTTATTTGTGTAACCTTTAATGATTTTCTTCGAGCCAATCAATATCACATTATGATTTTTCAACTTAGGCAAAACAATATATGGTGTACCATGTCACTTTACAAGCTCTTATTGCTATCTTTTTAGATGCTTTATTTAGGAGTACTTTGGTGCAAAGTAAAATTAGTACCGCCACTGTATTATGTCCTGGTGTGTCATGTGATAAGATTATTCTTGTGTGGATTTGGTCTATAATAATATTAGTGTGGACTTAAAATTAATAGTTTTCTTTAATATTATTTTTACACTCATAGTGGCCTAAATTGTTCATATAATAACTATAATAAATTAAACACTAAAATTCATCGACATAGTAACCATTTTTTGAAGTATAGTAACCCATGGCGTAGACTTCCAAAACAGCATAGTAGACTTATACTCCCTCCGTTTCTTTTTGTTTGTTACGTATTTCTTTTAGGGTGTTTCTCAATGTTTGTTACGTGTGAGAATCTTTCCTTTTATAAACTTATTATACTATCA
Source organism: Spinacia oleracea (assembly GCF_020520425.1). NCBI lineage: Eukaryota > Viridiplantae > Streptophyta > Magnoliopsida > Caryophyllales > Amaranthaceae > Spinacia > Spinacia oleracea. The sequence goes on along the minus strand of NC_079492.1, from coordinate 5,400,247 downwards.
TTTTTTGTGCCAACTTTTAATTTTAATTGGTCCAATTTTTTCAACTCATTAAATTTCTTTACAATTTCCCAAGTATGTAAAGTTAGCAATATTTTTGATTTTCCATTATTGGTTCATTTTGATAAATAAAACAATCTTATTAGTTGTTGTAATGATTAGTAGATTGAGGTTTTACTTGAGTTTATTTTTTTAACAAAAAAACAAAAGAATCTTTGTTATACGTTAATAAACGTGCAAAAGTCCAAACGTAACAAACAAAAAGAAACGGAGGAAGTATATATTAAGCTCACACCACGGTGTAGACTTATGTATATTAAGTTCACACCATGGCGTAGACTTCCAAACCAACATAGTAGACTTATGTATATTAAGCTCACACCATGGCGTAGATTTATGTATATTAAGCTCACACCATGACGTACACTTATGAATTTTAAGCTTCGTCCGTGGTACGAGCTTAAACTGCATAAGTTTATACCATGGTCGAAGCTAAAAACTCATAAGTCTGTACCATGGTATAAGCTTAAAATTCACAAGCTTGTACCATGGTACAAGCTATAAATGCATAAGTTTCTGAATTTTTTCCGGGAAAAAAAAATTAAAAAAATTCGGTGTTCCACCGGTAGTCTCAGCCATGAAAACATTACTACCAATTTTTTCGTCGGCGACGTGGTGGCGGTGGTGTTGGACGACGGTGGTGGACGGAGGGGGGAAGGTAAGAGGGGAAATGAGGATGTTAAATGTTGAATAGGGGGTAAATAAAAGAGGGTATATGGGTAAAATAGTAGGACGGTAAATAGTACGCATCTTTATAAAATATGTTTTATCTTAAAAAGTTTATTTCTAAGAACCTCTTGTGATCGAAAATTAAAAGAGATGAAATCGGTGTAATTACGAAAATGTTAGGGCCCCTAGTGAAAAGTGGAGCTTTTTTGCCGAAACCAATGAATCGTTGAGGATTTGAGGGTAAATCTGTCCAAAATAAGTAATATAATCTCTATTAAAAAAATGAAGAGATGAAGTCATTATCGTGATCACACTTTTGGTGTCCCCTATTGAATAGTCTAAAATGTTCTTATTAGTTACAAAATTAAATTAATCATTTATTAAATCAAAATTTCAAAAAACTTTTGTATTAGTGTAAAAGTAAAAATAAAAAGTCAAGAGAATACGAATTTGCCAAACTTTGGAAGAGCTATTTACGGAATATTTACCAACATAGAGTTGGCTCAAGTGGTAAGCAGCTTGATGTCGCTTAAGGGAGGTCTCGGGTTCGAGCCTCGCCGTATGCAGAAACTCTTGTTGGTAGACTCACCCACCATAAGCAAGGTGTGCGACACGGGTCGGATCCGGATGTAGTCGGAGCTAAGCTCCGGTGAACCGGGTGTGCTATGCGTAAAAAATATTTACGGAATATTTAAAATTTTCCATAAGTTGGAAACGGTTAATATTTTCTATATATTCCGTATATAAATAAAATCAGTACTTTGAACTATAGTTTAGATATTGTATGCCATTTTTTTTGCCGGACTTTCGACTTATAAAGTTTTAGAAATATATGTATATAAATAGTTATCTTTATATACACGTATATAAGATGGTCTAAGTTATCGATGTTAGACAATCTTTGTTCCATACAAGGGAACGACTGAAATGTTTGTTTTTTAGTATTTCTCTTATTAATTACTTATACTATCTCTAAATATCTAATTAATATTAAATCACTACGGCATTGAGATACCAAATATTATATCCGATCCCAAACAATTTCAAATATGTTTTTTTTTCTTCTTTCGGTGCAAATAAGCCACAGGGCAATACAAATTACGAATGGGGAGACTCAAATTTGAGACCTATTATACAAAAGTCTTCGGTCTTAACCATTAGGCCAAGATATGATTGGTTCCAATTTGGAATATGTAAACAAACAAAAAATCTACTACTTATATATATAATAAATTATTTTTGTTTCTAATATATTTTCGCACGCATCGCGTGCATATAAAACTAGTTAGATATATACTAACGTGAAGGTATCTTTTAAAACACCCGATTGGGAATAAAATAATATCAATATATACGTAGGGAGTACATTGTCAGTGTGCGATTTTTATGTTGTTTTTCACTTATTTTTCTGAAGTGAGCCGAGTTGAACCATTTTCTTTTAATCGTAATTTGAATATAACATAACTTTGGCATATTATATGTAGACAATGATTATTTTGACATAATCAATAGATAGTAGGTGCAACGATGAAATATATTTACATCAAATCACCATGTCCTTTCGGATGTTCATAAAGAAGTATTTGATACTAGTTTTGTACATCATGGAGAGTTAGATGTCTAGTAATAGTGTCACTAATTACATCTAGGTTAGCGCTGAAGTGTAAAGATTTTATGGTTGTCAATTGGTTAAGAGTGTTATCATATCAGAGCTAGACAGTCTTCGATAACGATATGAGTAATGGAGAAATACAGGGAGAGATTTCGCCACTCTGTTTTTCATTTTAGTTTATGGTTGCGCTCTACTTTCCATGACGATTCATTATATATGGTAGATAGGTTTGGCTCAGCAACCTGATCTTCGAAACATTAGTCTAAATATAATTTGCTATCAAGTTGGTGGGTCAGGGGAATAGATGCAAACAGGACAGTAGTCCGTCTTACACAGCCACATACCCTCACTCTCATGCACGGTTGTTATCTCCTTATGTGTAATCTATATTTTTCTTATTTTTTCACAGTTTTACACTATTTCGTGTCACGTCTGTAGGGTTTATTTAGATCTTATTCGGATCGGAACGATTCGAATCAGGTCATTTTGGATTATTTTTCTTTCGTATCGGTTTCGGATATGTGTCGGGTCCATTTGAATTTCGGGTTACGACAAGTTGAAGAACCTTTATGGAAAAGTCTTTATGCAATCGGTGATAAATCAAATTCAAAGGTAATAGAGTTGAAAGAGGTGCTTTGGGATGAATTGTTTTTTGTATGTACTTTGTGACAGGAAATAAAACCAGAATCGTTGATTTGTTGATATTAAAAAAAAGGGGGCTAGAGAAAAAGGTACGAAATAGACAGCAATTTAATCTCGGTTTTTTCCCCTTTATTAGAGGGAACAAACTCGTGGACAACGGTCATCTAAAAATCCATCAAGAACCTCAATGGTTTACAAAAAGACATAGTGGAATATCAATGAGATTTTAGCCTAATATATAGTTAAAATTATAAACTTGTGTACGATAGATCTCATATAACTATCTTTGAATAAATTTTTATGTGTATCTTAAAATGGTTGCCCAACTTCATGTATTTATACATGGAGTTTGTTGGTGAGCCATAAGCCAAATAAATGTGTAGAGTCTTCTTAGAATATGGTTCATGATTTTCCAACAAGGTAAGAAACTAATAATCCTCTAGATTGTAGCTTCCAAATTTGTTCCACGCAAACCTTTCTAGTACCTTCCAAATTTCTTACCGTACAATTAATATTCCAAAAGGTCTTGCGCGTACAAGGTGTACAATAAATTTAGAGGCTTACTATTTACCGCCCCATATTACTCAAAACCGCCCAATTCATTACCCATATACCCTTCTCATTTACCCTCTTACCTTCCCACCCCAAATCTAACCCCCACTTCCGGCCACCATCGCCAGCCACTACCTCCGGCCACCACCGCCACCATCACGTCGTCGGCGTCAAAATGACCGAGTCTTCACAAGAGGTTTTTCTTTTGTCCGAATTTTTTTTTAGAAGCTTATGCATTTTTAGCTTGTACCGTGGTACAAACTTATGAATTTTAAGCTTGTACCGTGGTACAAACTTATGAATTTTAAGCTTGTACCATGGTACAAACTTATGAGTTTTTAGATTCGATCATGGTATTGAGTTATTGACTTATGCATTTTAAGCTTGTATCATGGAAGGAGCTAAAAAATCATAAGCCTGTACCATGGTACAAGCTAAATATTCATAAGTCTACATTATTTAAGGTTTTGATTTGTTGTTGCATTTGATTTAATGTAATCGGAAAAAAAAATAGAGAATTGTGAAATTTTAGCTCCTTCCATGGTACGGGCTTATGAATTTTAAGCTCCTTCCATGGTACAAGCTTTAACTGCATAAGTCAATACCATGATCGAAGCTAAAAACTCATAAGTCTGTACCATGGTACAAGCTTAAAATTCATAAGCCTATACCATGGTACAAGCTAAAAATGCATAAGTTTCTAAAAAAATTCCGGACAAAAAAAAACCCTCCTGTGAAGACTCGGCCATTTTGTCGTCGACGACGTGATAGTGGCCGGAGGTAGTGGCCGGTGATGGTGGCCGGCGGTGGTGGGAGAGAATTGAAAAGTAAGATTAAGTAAGGGTACTAATGTAAAATAAGGGAAAATAGTGGGGCGGTTTTGAGTAATATGGGGCGGCTTTTAGCACTCCACTAAATTTATTGTACACCAAGATAACTTTTATGCAGTTTTTTGTAACTTTAACCTACTTTTTAGTAAATTTTATATTATAAAAATAAAAAGTTGATAGATAAACATTTTAAAGGGTTAAATGATTAATTTATACATTATTAGTGATTTTGGAAAAATAATTTTTATTCAAATGAAAAAATTTATCATTAAAAATGAGATAACTTTAACATATATAAATATAACTTTTAAGCATTTTGAGTCAACTTTTACTCCAGTATACAATATTTATTGTACACCACTTATAAATAAGAATTTGGGTTAATATTCAAAAACTAATTCCACCCAAAACAATTAATGCAAGGCCTACAACAATTAAAATAGCGTTGAGTGGTGAATACAAGTAGTACACATTGTGACATTATTAATGACAAGGCAACAAAATTTTCCAAGTTAAACGTTTTTTAAATACAAACTTTTAGGAAAGACCACCTAACGGTTACACCACTTTGTTGTCACCTAATGACATTGATTAGTTAAGCATTAAATCAATTAGTTAAACAATGAAACTGATCAGTTAAGCAATGAGATTAATTAGTTAAGATTTTATGAGTTTTAGTGAATAATAAGTTTGTTAAAAAATAATAACTATTCGACTCATAAATTTAACTATTTGTCTTTATACCTTAACTATTTTGTTATTCAATTATTTATGATTTTATTACTTTTAGTTATATTTTACACTAATTTAGTTAGTACAAAAAAAAGTGGTCTAATCGTTAGACAGTTTTACACAAAAGCTTTTGTTTTTGAAATGAATTTTTTTGAATTGCTATCGAACATTATAGATATTATCAACAACGGTTTTGTTGTGGGATCTTTTACGGTGCTGACGTGGCACGCGTTCCTCAGAGGTATCAAGTATGACCTGGCACGAACTTCTGGCAACCTGCAAAACAAGAATATTCCCGTAGGAATATTCCCTCCGATGCTTAAGTAAGTATAAGCTAGAGAGATAAGTAATTTGTAGAGAGAAGACAGATCAAAGATAAGTTTTTGTTGGTGGGAATGAATTGAATGCCCTTTTACCTTGGAATCTGAGCTATTTATAGTGCTAGGGTTTCTTGGGGACTGTGCCCTCAACCCTAGCTGTGGGGTGTGTGCCCCTTGGGGATTTAGGACACGTGGCGTTCGGCCCGCAATGATGAGCCTTTTACCATTTGGACCTGCCTTCTCAGAGAGGATGGGCCTTCCAAAATGGGGTTCTGTTCTTATTTCGTTTGGGTACTAAGGTTTGGGCCTTCTTTCTAGGTTTGGGCCCAGCTGGCCGGTATTGATCGTTGTATCCTCTTTGGGCTTTGTGGTGGAGATATTCAAGCCCACATCATTTTCCCCTCATGAGGAGTGAAAACAGACGTTAGTTTTCACTTCTCTTGGAGTGTTCAATGAGGTGATGACGCGTGGCAGGGGTAATCATTTCTTACCCCTCTATAAATAAGTGGCCAATTTGAGTGATTTCCCCCCTCATTTCTAGTGATCATTTGAGAGCAATAGGAGAAGGCGATTTCCGGCGTCTAACATCCACCGAAATCCACTGTAGCGCCGCCACAATCTTCAAAGCCCTGTTCTTGCAGTTCTTCATCAAAGTTCTTTCACAAACTCTCTTTGATCTATCAGGAAAATGCTTTCTTTGGAAAAATTTGTTTGTTGATTTTGATCCTTCCCAATTCTCTTTTCTTAATCATGCAAGGGTCTCGTCAAACTGAGGGCGTCAACTTGTCCCTTTGACGCCTTCTCTTTTCAAGTATGCCCATGTCTTGAACCAAGTCTCCAGCCTGTGCAGGATTTTATGGCGCGGATAGAGGACGAAGAGCAATTCGAAGGAGAATCCTCTTCTCCTATAGAGGAGGACGTCCCTGAGTGCACCGATGTTGTTAGGTTATGATACATATGACAATACATAAATCATGCGGAAAAACCATAAAGCCAGGAAAGCATATTATTTACACATAATCATTTAGCATAGTATAGATGCATACACTTTGTAGCGTGCCTTCCCTAGCTACGCCCGAACCGAACAAGAACAAGTCTTTAGGACTCCAAGTGTCGTCCCTCCGTAGATAGTCCACAGTACGTCCGGATTCGCCTCAAGATTGACCAACTAGAATCGCCCTTAAGGTGCTAGGAATTTTCGGCTATTATTGTGCAAGAGTTTGGCTGAATTTTCTTTCAAAAACTTACCCTTTGAATACTTCAATCGTGCGTATAAATTATGACCCTAGGCCCTTATTTATAGAGGTTTGGAAAGGGAATTGGAATCCTAGTAGGATACGATTTAATTAAACTTAGAATCCTACAAGGAGTCTAATTAATTAAATAATCCTAATAGGAATAGGAATTTAATCACACACCAAAACCTAATAGATTTCGGAATTGTGCATGGACACAAACACACACACGCACGGAGCCACGAGGGCGCCCACACGCGTGCGCTCGGCCCACGCATCCCACGCTGGGCGGCCTTGCCTTGGCGCGCTAGGCCTGCCTTGCGGTGGGCCTGGCGCTGCCTTGGGCTGGGCGTGCGCGCGTCCTTGCTTGCTGGGCGATGGCCTGGCTTCGTGCTGGGCCTTTGTCCGGCAGGCCTCGTCCGATGCTTATTCGTACGATACGCTTCCGATTAAATTCCCGGTTCCGGAATTCATTTCCGATACGAACAATATTTAATATTTCCGATTCCAGAATTAATTTCCGTTTCGAACAAATATTTAATATTTCCGTTTCCGGTAATATTTTCCGATTCCGATAATATTTCCGATTCTGACAATATTTCCGTTTCCGGCAATATTTCCGATTCCGGAAATATTTCCATTTCCGATAATATTTTCCAATACGTACCATGTTTCCGTTTCCGGCAACATCTACGACTTGGATAATATTTATATTTCCGATACGATCCATATTTCCGTTTCCGTCAATATCATCGTTTTCGGAGTATTCATTTCTTGCTTGTGACGATCTCGGCTCCCACTGAAACCAAGATCCGTCGATTCCGAATATCCATAGATAGAGTATTTAATGCCATTAAATACTTGATCCGTTTACGTACTATTTGTGTGACCCTACGGGTTCAGTCAAGAGTAAGCTGTGGATTAATATCATTAATACCACTTGAACTGAAGCGGCCTCTAGCTAGGCATTCAGCTCACTTGATCTCACTGAATTATTAACTTGTTAATTAATACTGAACCGCAATTATTAGACTTAACATTGAATGCATACTTGGACCAAGGGCATTATTTCCTTCAGATGTCGCGTCGGCGAGCACGTCAGGTGGGGAGGAAGGTCACCTTCATCCCAGTGCAATCTTCCCACTTCAGACGTGGCTGAACTTTCTCACCCTCAAGGGGAAGGTCTATGGGAGGTCTCTTAATCTAGGTTCGGAGTACAAGTTTCGTATGCCGGCTGGTATGGACTGCACCAGCTTTGGACTGGTGGAAGGAGAATTCGCCGTGTACGGCTCCTTTCTGAAGCTGGGTATGAGATTCCCCCCTCACCCCTTTGTGGTGGAGTTGATGGACGGCTTCAACATTGGCCTGAACCAAATGTCCCCCAACTCTTGGGCGGGTGTTTTTGGCTATATCGCTCGTTGCGAGCTCGCATGTATCACCCCTTCCTTCCCGGCGTTCCTAAGGATCGCCTCCATGTCCCAAGTTTCAAAAGCCGTCGCGGGTTGGCTAATTCTTACGTACAAGGGAGCTTATCGGACGGTGATGGGGAAGGCGTCTAAATGGCATCACTGGAGGAAGAAGTGGGTGGTCATCAAAACCACAAATCTGGAGATGTGCGAGCGGATGAGACGTTGGAACGTCAAGCCCAACTTGGTTGGAAAAGGCAGCTCTTTCCCTCCAGTCTCCACCGTTCTCTGGGAACGGATCTCGACGTTGTTCAAGGCCAAGCCACTCGTCATTAAGGACAAGACATCCTACATACCCGAGGGGTGGTTGCCTCATCTGGATCAACTGGGCGATCCCGTTTTCCTCTCGGTTGTGGGCTTGTGTCCGTATATGCCGAGAGGTAATGTATCTATACTTCCAATCCTTCACTGTTTTATCAAAACTGTACTAATGTCTTTATTTGTTTTTTTAGACGAGGCCATGGATAAGCTGGACGATGCCTCCAAAGGCCAAGTGGATATGCCGTCCTGGCTGGCGAAGGTACTCGACGCCAGCACCTATAAGGCTTGGCAGCGTCAGCAGGCGGCCGAGCAAGCCATCCCAGAGAAAATGGCTCCCCCTCCTGCTGAGGAGAAGGTATTGATCAAACCTTCCTATGTAATTCCCTATATTGTTTGCAACTTATATGTTTTCATTTCTTCAGAAGGCGAGGAAGACGGCCACGGACGCGGCTCCTTCTTCTAAGCGCAGGGCTGGCGGCACAGGGAAACCCGTCTTCAAGTCAGCGGCTTCGAAGGCTCCTAAGGGGTTTGCCGTCCCCAAGGCTGCATCCGCTTCTCCTAGCTTCCAGAAAGCCGGTGAGACGGCTGATCCTCTTGCGGGGATTCCTGAAGTCGTCCGCCGAAACATTCCTCTGAAGGCGGCGGAAAGAGCTAGGAATTCTGGGGGTAAGTTTTACTCCAACATCATAACCACCTGCCGTTCCTCGCCTAGCAGTTCTCTAGTTTCCCCCAGGGATTCTAAGGCCGTTGTTTTTCCCATAGAAATTCTCGATCCTCAGAAAGACATTGATGCTGAATTGGATCAGATCCCTTCTTCAGGCGGGTTCAATTCTCATGACCGCAGGAAGATAATGACGTTGATGCGCAATGCCATTCCTCCCCAATATGCTGAGACTCTCCCCGAGGCGGCCGAGAATATGCTTGCCGCCATGCAGTCCTCGGCACTGGACGTGAGTTTCATTATGCCTTTATTTTTACACACTCGTTTCTCTTTGTTTTACTCTTGCTATTTTTGTGCAGATGTTCATTCTGCTGGACTCACTGAAAAAGTGGCGCACTGCTTTGGTGCATGAAGAGGCTCGACACCGTCTTCTGGCCAGTCAGTGTGGCGACCAGCATTTTGCTGAGCTGGAGAAACTTCGCTTCGACAGGCGGGAGCAGATTAACGCTGTGACTACCGCCCTGGCCTCCAAAATGCTGAGAACGCGGCTCGTCTCCTGCAAATTCATCAGAACTTTTCTGAAATGGAGGAACTTTCCAAGAAAATCAAGGAGAAAGAAGCTGAATTTTCTCGTCTTGAGACTCAGTTTAAGGAGTTGGAGGTCCAGCTGGAGGCGGCTAGCAAGGAGGTTGCTTCGTCAAAGAGTGTTCTCGACCAGTCGACCATGCTAAGTGAGAAATCAACCCGAAGGGGTATGGAGCTTGCATGGAATGCTGAATTTGCAAGTGAACGTCCCTTCAGCTGGTTCGAGAAGTTCCCCACCTATCAGATTGAGGTGGAGAAGGCTCAAAAGGAAGGACGCACTCCTCCTGAGTTTGTTCCCAGCGAGGATGAGGAATGAGCTCCTACGCGTCTTGTATTTATTTTCAACATGTTTTCATGACGCCTTGCTTAGTGGCATTGTGCATAATTTTTGTAATTATGACTAACTTTTTGGAATGACATGGCGACTTTTGAACGTCTTATTGCTTTTTAGCTTTTGTCATCATTTATTTATTTATTTTTATTTTTTGATGCTATGATTATGTCTGACGCCTCCGACTTGAGACGTCAGATGTCTGCCCTGGTCTTTTTGCCGAGGTCTTTAGCTACTTTATATAGCTATGTGTAGAAATGTGTAACCCTGTGTTCTAGGTGATCAGCCTAGTGAGGGTGCTAATCTGGGCCACTTCTTAGGCCTTTAAACGATAAGTCTTTTTTTGGGAGAACGTTAGTTTGCATTTCCGAGGAATTTGATAACATATTTGCCATAAGGATTTCCCAGCAAAGCCGGCTTGCAGGGAATTTTTCATTTAATGTTTATAACATGCTACATGGTGCGTCTAGGTTCTAGACGTCTTTACAAAGCATATAATCAAGATAAGTGTCAATCTAGAAAAAGTACTTCTTGAGGTTATCCGCATTCCATGTACGCAAGATCGGACGTCCCTGCATGTCCTGGATCCGGTATGTTCCGTCTCGGACCTCCTCGTAAATCTCATACGGACCTTCCCAAGTAGGGGTGAGTTTCCCTTGTTCATTGGCGCGTCCGACGGCTTTCATTTTCCTAAGTACAAAATCTCCAACTTTAAGTTTCTTCTAGAAACCCTTTTGTTGTACTCCCTCGTCATTCGGAGTTTGTATAGCCGCTGTCGTAGAGCCGCCTTCCCTCTGGTTTCTGGTAAGAAATCCAAGGCCGCCTTCATCATTTCCCAATTGGCATCTTCATTAAACAACATGATGCGCAGGGTTGGTTCACACATTTCAATGGGTAGGACGGCTTCAGCTCTATAAGCTAACAAGAATGGTGTTTCTCCTGTGGAATTTTTTGCCGTGATCCGTATAGACCATAAAACATTGGGTAACTCGTCGGCCCATAAGCCCTTTGCCTCATCAAGCTTCTTCTTCATCCCTTCAGAGATGATTTTGTTGAATGCTTCTACTTGTCCGTTAGCTTGGGGGCGTCCTACTGATGCAAAACATGCTGTGATACCATGGTCAACCAACCAATCTTCCAATTTGGGCGTCTTGAATTGTGGCCCATTGTCGAAGACAATAGACTGAGGCACGACAAACCTTGTGATTATGTTTTTCCAGATGAATGCTCTCACATCTTGTGCCTTAGTGTTCTTTAAAGCTTCAGCTTCTACCCATTTAGTGAAGTAGTCGACGGCTACTATTACATAACGCAGTCCTCTTGGTGCCGTCGTAGAGGGGCCTAATAAGTCCATCCCCCGCTTGGCGAATGGTATAGGGCTGGTGATTGGCGTCAGTTTATGTGCTGGTCGTCGAATTAGGTGAGCAAATCGTTGGCATTTATCACACCGCTTGACCAAATTGAGAGCGTCTTTTTTGAGAGTGGGCCAATAGTATCCGGTTCTTATAGCTTTTTCGGCCAGGGCCCTCCCTCCTATGTGAGAGCTGCATAATCCCTGATGAAGGTCTTCCAGTACCTCCTACCCCTTCTCGGGGGTTACGCAGCGAAGAAGAGGCCGTGAGAAGGATTTTTTGTATAGAGTTCCATTCCATATCTCGAACCAGGTGCATTTCTTTTGTAATATTTCTGCCTGCTTGGGGTCATTAGGGAGTACTCCATTCATTTTGAAGTTGACAATATCATCCATCCAGGTGGCTGTTCGGTCTAAGATGTCTGTTCTCGAGGCGTCAATGCTTTTGGACTGTTTTACCTCCCAGAATACATGACGTGGCGTGTCGCAGGATCCTGAGCTTACTAGTTTGGATAAAGCGTCTGCCTTGTTATTTTCAGACCGGGGTATGTGTTGTACTTCAAAGTTAGACAGTTGTTGAACTTCTTGACGGACCCTTTCCAGATATTTTATCATGGCCTCATCCTTGGCCTCATATTCTCCTTTGACCTGACTGACGATTAACTGCGAGTCAGATAAAACCAGGACGTCTGTTGCCCCTGCGGCTTTGTGTTAGGTTATGATACATATGATAATACATAAATCATGCGGAAACAACCATTAAGCCAGGAATACATATTATTTACACATAATCATATAGCATAATTTAGATGCATACTTTTGTTGCGTGCCTTCCCTAGCTGCGCCCGAACCGAACAAGAACAAGTCTTTAGGACTCCAAGTGTCGTCCCTCCGTAGATAGTCCACAGCACGTCCGGATCCGCCTTAAGATTGACCAACTAGAATCGCCCTTAAGGTACTAGAATTTTCGGCACTCTTAGGTAAGAATTATGGCTGAATTTTTCTCTCAAAACTCACTTTGAATACTTGAATTAATCTCTGAAAATATGTGACCCTAGGCACGTATTTATAGAGTTATGGAAAGGGAATTGGAATCCTAGTAGGATACGAATTAATTAAACTTAGAATCCTATAAGAACTCTAATTAATTAATTTATCCTTTTAGGAATAGGATTTTAATCATATACTAATTCTAATAGTTTTAGGAATCGTGCATGAACACAAACTCACACACACACGGCAGCCACGATGGGCCGCCCATGCGTGTGCGTGCGAGCAGCAGCCCACGCAGCGAGGCCATGGCCTTGGCGCGCGCTGGGCCTGCCTTGCGGTGGGCCTGGGCGCTGCCTTGGCTGGGCGCGCGTTTGGCTGGGCGCGCGTTTGGCTTGCTGGGCGATGGCCCAACTTCGTGCTGGGCCTTCGTCCGGCAGGCCTCGTCCGATGCTAATTCGTACGATACGATTCCGATTAAATTCCCGGTTCCGGAATTCATTTCCGATACGAACAATATTTAATATTTCCGATTCCGGAATTAATTTCCGTTTCGAACAAATATTTAATATTTCCGTTTCCGGAATTATTTTCCGATTCCGATAATATTTCCGATTCTGACAATATTTCCGTTTCCGGCAATATTTCCGATTCTGGTAATATTTCCATTTCCGATAATATTTTCCGATACGTACCATGTTTCCGTTTCCGGCAACATCTACGACTTGGATAATATTTATATTTCCGATACGATCCATATTTCCGTTTCCGGCAATATCATCGTTTCCGGAGTATTCATTTCTTGCCTGTGACGATCTCAGCTCCCACTGAAACCAAGATCTGTCGATTCCGAATATCCATAGATGGAGTATCTAATGCCATTAAATACTTGATCCGTTTACGTACTATTTGTGTGACCCTACGGGTTCAGTCAAGAGTAAGCTGTGGATTAATATCATTAATTCCACTTGAACTGAAGCGGCCTCTAGCTATGCATTCAGCTCACTTGATCTCACTGAATTATTAACTTGTTAATTAATACTGAACCGCATTTATTAGACTTAACATAGAATGCATACTTGGACCAAGGGCATTATTTCCTTCAGTCTCCCACTTGTCCTTAGGGACAAGTGTGCATTTCCTAATTCCTTTGTCGCTCGATGCTTGCTCTTGAACATAAGGTAAGAGTTGTCATCCTTATTATGTCCAGAGGTGTTCCTCGGTTTCAGAGTTCAACTGATCAAATAAACAGATAATCATAGCCTATGATTCATCCGAGCACGGCCATGCATTTCACAGTTTCTAGCTCTCCGAGTGGCCTTGTACAACTTTTAAGCATCTCATCCCGATTTATGGGAGGACAATCTCAATCTTGCGATCTTGAGATTAGACTTCGTTTGATAGGTGATTACCTGAGCGTTGCCTTTATAGCCTCCTTTTACGGTGCGACGGTTGGTCAACGTCAAAGCAACCAGTTCTCAAACAAGTAATCTCAAATCACTCAGGTATTGAGGATTTAGTGTCTAATAATTTTAATGAAATTTACTTATGACAGATTTTCATCTCTTACAGTAAAGTTTCATAGGTCTTGTCCGATACTAGTCTTCCCAAAGTAAGTATCTATGCAAATGATTATGACATTGCCATGTCCACATAGTTCAAGAAACAGAACTACTAGTCATCTTGCATTCTAGTCGTCTAACGTTTTCTATGCGTCCAATTTTATAGAAAACTCCGACTAGGGACCATTTTCAACTTTTGACATTCAAGTTCACTTGATAGACATTTCTTAGTCACAGGACTGGTCCTGACAGTCTATCTTGAATATATTGTCAAATTGAAGGGACTCATCATTTAATACTAAACCAAGATTAAATGGAATGTGAAAATACATTTCATATATGATAAATGTTCAACCCCAATGTTTTATAACCATGGGCCTCAAACCCATCTTCTAAAACAATTCATGGAATTCAAAGCTATGCTTGATTTCCAGTGCTACAACGTGAGTGTTGCTTCTCATTTGTTGCATAGGTTTAGTTATCATGCTTTGCCAATCTTAATATCCTTTTCATCGAATGTTCTTCGAGATATGATGATAAGATCTTTTCGAGTTTGTTTATTATGTGATCTAGTCTTTCTTACTTCGATGGTGGTTTTACTCATTTTGCAATGAAGAACCATCAAGTTAGCAGACGTTTTTCTTGCTTCAAGAGTGGTTCTACGCATTTTTCAATGAAGAACCATCACGCCAGCAGATAGGTGATCTACCCAAGTTCAGTGAAGAACTTTAAACAACCATGTTTTATTGCTTCTTAGGCAATAATTACTTTTACTTCAACTGTATAGGTTGCTAGTGATGCTTTATTTGGATTTACCTATCCAGGCAGTTCATAGATATGTGGAAGATTCTCCAACTATATCTTAGAACATAGAAATTATTATTTTAATTTCCCACGCAACAACTCATGGTCTCCAACCCATGTTGCCATTTTCAAAACACGATGCTCTATAGCTCGTCCTTATCAATGGTTAACTCCAAAGGGTCTTGCTTGATCCTTTGCCAGTGTTTATGCGTGTAGCATCAATATTTAGCATATCTTTATTTCCTTGAATCAAGAACTATTCCTATGTACCATTTCAAGTATCATAAGTATTCTTGATCTCAATCTAGTTGATCTTCACTTAGATCAATAGAGATTGGTATATGTTCGTCATGCCTAAAGTCATACGATACGTTTTTGGCGATCCTCATATTATATTATACATGATAAATTCTTTTGCAGAATAATTTCCAATTGAATTCTATTCATGTAACTTTAGCTTATCTAGTTTCAGTAGATACTAAATTCAGCTAAATTCTTTGACATATAATATAGGTTAAGAATCTCATTTAGACTCTTTGATGTTTAACTTAGTAAATGCTTATACATAGTTCAAACATCCTTTACTTAGATTTATTCACATGGGTCAAATATCTCCAATGGAGACTTTCGTGTTTGATTTAGTAAATGCCATTACTTAATCCAAAACAATATCATAAGATCTTTGTAAATAGATCTTAATACCCAGTATGTACTAAGTTTCGCCATGGTCCATCATTGATGAATAATTTCAAATCTAAGTCATTAGCATTTGAATGTTATTTCACAATAGAGAGATATGTGTGTGATACACATAGGACCAAATAAGTTTTTATGTACTCCCACTAAACTTCTTATACATCTATAAGAATCATGTATATTTTATGAAACTAAAATACTTATTAGCTTCATTAAAATATAATTCCAATCCCCAATTGCTTGCTTAAATCTGTACTTAGATTTTATAAGCTAGCTTTCTCTTTCAAGCATTTATTTGGATCCACAAATCCTATGACATACCATGTACATAGTTTATTCCAACATTTGATTGAGGAATACGTTTTGTCATCCAATTGCTATATGTACCAATATGCAATCATTGCTTGAATTATAGACTTGAGCATTACGATTATGCATGAGGTTTCAACACAATTCACACCATGAATTTGCTTGTGACCTTTAGCAACTAATCTCGCTTTGTGTGTGAACACAATTTCATGCTTGATGGTTTTTATCCTTAAAACAAACTTGCAACCAATAGGTGTGAACCTATTCTTGCAAATCAACAAAATTTCAATCAAAACATTGAGTATGTTTTATGGCCTCTAACCATTTAAAACATTTGAGTCTATATATGGCCTCTAACCATTTTAGGGAATCTAGGTTTCGTCATAGCTTTCTTACAAGTCACAAACTCATTAATCTACATGATAATAGTTTGACTGCAAGTTGTAGGTTTCTTCACTATTTAATAGAAGAATCTCATAGTTTCATTGACCTGATCTCTATGTTTCTTCACTATCTAATAGAAGAATCTCATAGTTTCAGTGACTTGAATTCTATGCCTACTTGGGTATAGAACATCAAACATTAGAATATCAATAGCCACTTAAAGTCCTTTGAATATTCTGTTCTCTTTGAAGCATTTGTACAGTCTTCTAAGAGATGTCTATTCTTTAAAGCCACTTCTAAAGTCCTTAAAGAATAAGTTCGGATTTTCTGAAGCACTTCGAAAAGCCTCCGGAATGTCCGTTTATGTTTGTTGTTCGCCTCGAAGACTTTCGAGGTCTATTTTCTCCCACTTGTTATTTTGGAAACGAATCTCCAAAAGGACATTATTTCGAGCAAACAAACATTATGTTCTCAAAAATTCGTGGTAGAAACAATACCCTCGTGTCTCATTTGAATAAATCACAATGAAACATATATCTAGACTTGGGCCTTAGTTTGTTGAATAACAAACACTAAGATCCCACTGAGTTTAGCAACTCTTTAGATATATATGATTGAAAAGATATCCTGAAATTACTTTTCAATAGTTTTGACGAATTTGGTTTAGTTTGGTGGTAGTTGAGCATTTTGTTTTAGAAATTATAGGAAAAGTCTTTATGATTTATCATTGATCGAATCAAGTACTAATTGACTTCGATCATTCCAACGTAGATATGCCATATCTTATGGAGCTAGATTGTGAAATTACAACACACAATCATTGATGATCATATTTGGTCTCAAGTAATCATCAACATGATCTAACCTAGATCTTTATGATTTCTTGCCAAGTGGTTTTTATACTTCTGAATCTTTGAACTAGCCAAACAGATTCAACTTATATCACATTTGAGTAAATAAACCTATATTCACTCAAATCCATGTGAAATAATAAAGTCATAAAACCTTTCTTTAGCTTTGAACTCTATCGTCTAGGCGTTCTAACAATAGTTCATATTCTTTGTTACTTTCAACAAGTAAGACTAGCTTGTCTTAAGTTGATCTAGAAATCAACCAACTTTCAAAAAGTCCATCAAAATAGAGCTTATGAATGTTAACTTGTTGATATGGTCTAAGCAACAATGCCAAAGATTAATGGAACTCAATCAAGGGTTTGATTTGAACCTAATAAAGTTCTTTAAAGAGTTGTTTGTTTTAATCAAGCATATTGACTCAACCTGTAATTGACCATTTCATTCAAATAAACAAACAAACAAGCATTGTTTTTGTTCTTCTGAATGTGAGTCTTTCTGTGTTTGAAGCAGAAATTTAGGAATGCTGATTATGGAACAAAATAGCCATTAAGTTCCAGCCTTTGAAAGGACTTAAAACAAACTAGATGACCCTACAACTAATGTAGCATTGCCATGCTTCATTTCCCACTTGTAGGTCATTAGTGTATCCTAGCTTCCATTGTTTGAGTTATTACCGAAGTAAGAACCTCAAGCGGTATATGATACCAAGGAAGTTTGATTGCTAGGTCACTTCTCTTTAAACATAAACTTATAGGTAGAAACGGAATCGTAAATTCCTTTCATTTGTTCCTCGTTTTCCTATTTCTTGTACCATTTCTTATAGTCTTAAGAATTGATTTCTTTAGTGTTGACTTTTAGACATGTCCAATGTCACTCTAACAAGGTTCTTACCATTTAATTTATGTTGAATATTCTGTTTCAACTAGATGATCTTACCAGAAGCTTCTAAAGTTCTCTAAGTATCGATCTATTCGAATGTCTAGGGACTAGACTCATTCGAGAATTAAATGGACAAAGATATTAGGTTGTTAACCATTGGTAAGGCTGAGCGTTTAAACTCAATGCTTTATGATCTCAAAACTACATTGTATTTTGAATTCACAAGCACCAATTGGTTTGCCATTCGATTTTGATATTCGAAAACAACCATAAAAGTCGATATAAGAAACGTACATTTTAAATTGCTCACTTTCTCTCTTTTCCGTGAATCGTTCTTGGATTCACTACCAATCGAGGAAATTTACTGTTACCTTTCTAAAAGGATTTATTGCAGTGCAAAATATTTAATTATAAACAATAATTAAAACATACATTGAAGCATGCAAAGTCTAAACATTTATCATGAATAATAACTTGAAATTAAAGCAACCATGCAATTCAAACAAGTTATTAGCATTTTATTCGATTTTATTGTTCCGGCAGGTGTGAATAAAATGATTCCAAGATCCTAAAATCATTGAAGAACTAAGCACAGTTTGTCGACTTAATCCTAAAACATCTTAGGTAAGCAAAATCCTTTTGCTAATAGTCTAGAAACTATTCTTGGTTGATAGGTACGTCTAAGAACTTATTAGGTAAACCTATCGATTTTGCCACGACATAAAAAGACTCCTTACTTATATCGTTGAGTTTCACCAAAACTAACATGTACTCACAATTATTTGTGTACCTTGCCCCTTTAGGACCAATAAGTAACACCTCGCTGAGCGAAAACTATTACTAGATTGATGTAAAGGATATCCAAGCAAGTGTATATTTTGGCATGGCACCTTATAACTCAATTTTTAAGTTTGGAACTTAAGGCTCTTACTATGTTGGTTAGATTTTAAGTGAACTAAAATCCTTAATCATGCAACATAATCAAGCCACAATCTCATGCATAATTAAGACATATTTAAAGCAATAAATAACTTAAAGCATGCATAAGATAAATGTGATCTAGTATGGCCCGACTTCATCTTAAAGCTTTAACTTCAAAGTCCGTCTTGAAAATCTCCGTGGGAGGCACCATTTTCTTCAAATAGGATAAGCTATAATTAAAACTAATTACAACTATTTGATGGTACGCAGACCATATTTGAATTGAAAAACAACTTTGGTACTTTAGACCAATTACATTCAAATTAATGGTACGCAGACCATATTTTCTATCCTATTTGGGTCATACTAGTCACTTCATAACCTGCAAAACAGTACATATACAATATATACCATTCACCCATTCATTATCATGAATGACCCACATAGCTGGTTAGTAAAACACATTATGCATCACGTAAACATTTGCAGCAATTAATCAAGGGCACTAATAATCTACCAATTATTCAGTCCTTATTAATTCTAATCAAGTTGTTTTAACCTTAAGGATTTGTAGACCTAATCAAGAGTTTTATGACTAAAAGGGCTCCCACTTAAACCAATAAATTCATATGCTTTACTAATTTTAAACATAAAAATGTATTTCTAGTCTAACCGGAAACATACAAATTTAATTAAAATTTAAAGCTCATATAAATTTATAATTGAATCCAAAAGTTTAATTTAATTTCAGTTGTATTAATTCATGATTTTAATTTTAGTAAAATAATTAGAATAAATAAAATTTATTATAATTACAATATTCAAAATTAAAATCCAAGAAAATAATTTAAATTATTAATTTTAAAATTAATTAAAATTACGTAAACTGAAAAATTTCAAATTAAACATTCAAAACGATCTAATCGCGACGCAAACACCCTACGCATTGCACGCCCATGGGCCGCACGCACACAGCCATCGCTGGCCATGTGCGCGCAGCCCATGCACTCGTCGCATAGCTGCTGCATCTCCATCGCAAGCCATCGCACGCTGTGGTGCTTGCTGCGCGCGCGCCAGCGCTCGACGCACGCGAGCCATCGCTCGCTGTGCGCGCTCCATCGCTCGCTGTGCGCGCGAGCCATTGCTCGCTGTGCGCGCGATCAATTGCGCGCGATCAATCGCTGGGCGCAGCGCTCGCTGCGCGCTCTTGCGCGAGGCAGTGCGCGTCGTGGTGCAGCTCGCTTGCTGCCCACACGCAACTGCCTTGGCTTGCCTTTCGCCCATGCCCATTCGTCCATAGCTCGTGGCCCACGACACAAGGCAGGGCTGCTGCCTTGTGCTCGTGCACCATGCCTTGCTCATTGCATTCGTGCCGCACGGGCGACGAGCTCCCTTGCTCGTCGTCGCATGCCCGCACTATACAACACCCCTTAAGGGTAACACGAAGCGTCCATTGCTTTGTGCGTGCAAGTTATATGAACGAATCGCATAAAAATTTAAAATTTATATTTAAAATTAATGACAAATTAATAAATAATATTAATTTCATAATTTTAGGGCGAAAAATCGAAAATTTATTATTCAATTGATTTCCGATTGTCTTGGATTCAAGTCTAGGTCATAAAAATTTAAAATTTATCATAAATTTACAATTTTTATGGTGGTTTTTAATCATAGGTTTCTAATTAAATTATAATTAATTATGAAAATCAAATTAATTCTAAATTATTCTAATTTTCAACAAATTAATCATAATTACAAATTAGATTGCATAATTAACAAGGCTAGGCATTCAAACTTGTTAAACATATACAGTAGGTCAATCAAAAATTCAAGATTTATCAACAAGAATCGCAAATATTTAATTTAACATCTTAAATTTACGAAATTTTGCATTCGAAAAACTAAAACCTTCGAAAAGTCATAGTTAGGCTTCGAATTTGAGAATTCTGGGTTCGGCAGAAAGATACTATTTTTGTCAAAATTTTAGAATGCCTTTTACATGCGGAATTGACACAAAAATCACTCGATTTGGTTGAGTAACGAAGAAACTGCCGAAAAACTGCGTACGTATAATTAAATAAACGCAATTTGCAATTAATTAACAATTACGAAAATTAATCACCCCTTTTAATTCATGCAAATTTGTAATATTTAACCATGTTTATGCAATTTAGATTATGAAAATAATAAGGGGCTCGTGATACCACTGTTAGGTTATGATACATATGATAATACATAAATCATGCGGAAACAACCATTAAGCCAGGAATACATATTATTTACACATAATCATATAGCATAATTTAGATGCATACTTTTGTTGCGTGCCTTCCCTAGCTGCGCCCGAACCGAACAAGAACAAGTCTTTAGGACTCCAAGTGTCGTCCCTCCGTAGATAGTCCACAGCACGTCCGGATCCGCCTTAAGATTGACCAACTAGAATCGCCCTTAAGGTACTAGAATTTTCGGCACTCTTAGGTAAGAATTATGGCTGAATTTTTCTCTCAAAACTCACTTTGAATACTTGAATTAATCTCTGAAAATATGTGACCCTAGGCACGTATTTATAGAGTTATGGAAAGGGAATTGGAATCCTAGTAGGATACGAATTTATTAAACTTAGAATCCTATAAGAACTCTAATTAATTAATTTATCCTTTTAGGAATAGGATTTTAATCATATACTAATTCTAATAGTTTTAGGAATCGTGCATGAACACAAACTCACACACACACGGCAGCCACGATGGGCCGCCCATGCGTGTGCGTGCGAGCAGCAGCCCACGCAGCGAGGCCATGGCCTTGGCGCGCGCTGGGCCTGCCTTGCGGTGGGCCTGGGCGCTGCCTTGGCTGGGCGCGCGTTTGGCTGGGCGCGCGTTTGGCTTGCTGGGCGATGGCCCAACTTCGTGCTGGGCCTTCGTCCGGCAGGCCTCGTCCGATGCTAATTCGTACGATACGATTCCGATTAAATTCCCGGTTCCGGAATTCATTTCCGATACGAACAATATTTAATATTTCCGATTCCGGAATCAATTTCCGTTTCAAACAAATATTTAATATTTCCGTTTCCGGAATTATTTTCCGATTCCGATAATATTTCCGATTCTGACAATATTTCCGTTTCCGGCAATATTTCCGATTCTGGTAATATTTCCATTTCCGATAATATTTTCCGATACGTACCATGTTTCCGTTTCCGGCAACATCTACGACTTGGATAATATTTATATTTCCGATACGATCCATATTTCCGTTTCCGGCAATATCATCGTTTCCGGAGTATTCATTTCTTGCCTGTGACGATCTCAGCTCCCACTGAAACCAAGATCCGTCGATTCCGAATATCCATAGATGGAGTATCTAATGCCATTAAATACTTGATCCGTTTACGTACTATTTGTGTGACCCTACGGGTTCAGTCAAGAGTAAGCTGTGGATTAATATCATTAATTCCACTTGAACTGAAGCGGCCTCTAGCTAGGCATTCAGCTCACTTGATCTCACTGAATTATTAACTTGTTAATTAATACTGAACCGCATTTATTAGACTTTACATAGAATGCATACTTGGACCAAGGGCATTATTTCCTTCACTTTGCTCATCTGAATTCCACATATCAGGGCTTCGTATTCAGCTTCGTTGTTTGACGCCTGAAAGTTAAACCGCATTGCATATTCATAGATATCCCCTTCTGGTGATTCGCAGATAATGCCGGCTCCTGACCCGTTCTGAGTGGCAGAGCCGTCCACATGAACTATCCACTGGGTTTTCTCATTCTTCAAATAGGGTGGCTTGGTCAGTTCCGCAATGAAGTCAGCAAATGCCTGTCCCTTTATTGCCTTCCGCGGTTCATACGAGATATCAAACGCGTTAAGCTTAATTGCCTAGTTGAGCATTCTTCCGGACACTTCAAGATTGGTGAAAGGCCGCTTTAGTGGTTGATCCGTGTATACTACCAGTCGATGAGCCAGAAAATATGGACGAAGCTTCTTACTAGCCAAGAACAGAGCGAAGCCAAACTTTTCGACTGTTGGATATTTGAGTTCAACATTCTGCAGCATGTGACTGACAAAGTAGACAGGTAGCTGCGTCCCATCCCTCTCTGTAAGCAAGACGGCACTTAGTGCGTACCTTGAGATGGCAAGGTACAGATACAAAACTTCCCCTAAGAGAGGGCTGACCAGTCGTGGAAAAGTATGCAGGTGTTCTTTTAGGCGAAGGAAGGCAGCCTCAGCTTGCGACGTCCACTCTAACTGGGTGCCCTTTTTGATGGTACTGAAGAAGTAATGACACTTGTCTCCAGCTCTAGATAAAAATCGTCCCAAGGCGGCAAGACATCCAGTTAGGCGTTGCACATCTTTGACCGTCCTTGGCGACGTCATATTGATGACTGCCTGCACCTTGTCCGGATTTGCTTCAATGCCCCTTTCGTCAATCTAGAAGCCAAGGAACTTGCCAGAGGATACCCCAAATATGCACTTCTTGGGATTGAGTCTCATCTGGTATGTCCTGAGGGTCTCAAAGGTTTCTCTCAAATCGTCGAGGTGATCCATCTTCTGTTTGCTTTTTACAATCATGTCGTCGATATAGGCTTCTATATTCCTCCCCAGCTGCTTTGCGAAAACCGTGTTCACCAACCGTTGGAAGGTGGCGGGGGCATTTTTTAAACCGAACGGCATTACTTTGTAGCAGTACAATCCTTGTTCAGTGACGAATGATGTCTTCTCCTGATCTTCGGGCCACAATGGGATCTGGTGAAATCCGGAGTAGGCGTCCATGAAGCTCATCATGGCATGTCCGGCCGTTGTGTCAACGAGTCGGTCTATCTTTGGCAGTGGGAAACTGTCCTTAGGGCAAGCTTTATTGAGATCGGTGTAATCAACACACATCCTCCATGTCCCATTGGGCTTGGGTACCAGGACTACGTTAGCTACCCAGTCTGGGTACTGAAACGGACGTATGAAGCCTGCATCCATTAGTTTCTTAACTTCGGCAGCGGCGGCCAAATTTCTTGCTTCTCCATGATTCCTCTTCTTTTGTCGTACTGGCTTTACAGCGTTGTCCACATTTAGCTTATGCATGGCCACCGCCGGGTCTATGCCTGGCATCTCCTCTACCGTGAAGGCAAAAATTTCCTTGTATTCTCGGAGCAGTTGTACTAATGCTGCTGACATGGGGTCGTCAGGGTGGACCCCAATGAGGACCGTTCGAGACGGGTCTGCTAAGTCCAGAATTATAGCATAGTGTGCTCCCACTGGCTCAGGTCGTCTTTCTATATTGTGCTCCGTTGGTGTCTCCCGGGTTTTACGACGGCTTGCCAGAGGTTTAGCTTGCTCTTTCCCCTTCGGAGAGGCTCCCCAGGCCGTTGGCTCCAATGTCGATAAGTAACAATCCCTGGCCAACTGTTGATTTCCATAGAGAGACCCAACGCGTCCGTTACTTCCGACAAATTTGACCAGTAGTAAATGAGGAACGATCACAGCTTTTAGGTCGTTGAGCGTTGGACGGCCAAGTATGATGTTGAATGTGGTGAGGTTTGCTACAATTATAAACCTGATGACAACTTCTTTGGTCACTGGGGAACTCCAACAGAGGCTGGGAGCAAAATGGAGCCGATTGGACGAACGATGCTCCCTCCGAATCCTACCAAGGGCCCGTACACTTTTTCTATGTTTTCAGGATTGTGTCTTAATTTCCGCAGACATTGCAGACTGATTATGTCGGACGAGCTCCCCGTGTCCACCAGTACTCTCTTCACCTTGAGATTAGCCACCTTAATCTCTATAACCAGAGGGTCATCATCATATGGCGCTGCCGCCCTTCTGTAATCGTCTTTAAAAATTTCTACAGAGGGTAGATTCTTCTGTGCTGGGCGAAGATGATATGGACCTTTTTGCCGTCCTTCCTTACATGGTTCTCCTACAGCTATTCCCCCTGATATTACCATAACTCTTTCGTTTGAATACTTAGAGGTGGGGCTTACTTCTTTGTGCGCGTCCTCTAAATGGACGTACTGGCGGAGGTGTCTTTCAGCCGCGCGATCAGTTAATATCTTCCTCAACATCCGACAACTTTGGGTGTCATGTCCTTCGTCGTTTTGGAAAGCACAGAAAGGGGCTTGTTGGCAGGAGGTGGTCAATCGTCGGGGAGACGGTTCTATTCCCAGACTCGGTCCTTCAGCAAGGAGGATGTTTTCAAGAGCCGTGTTGAACATAAAGGGACCCCTAGAGGACGACTTTTTTCGCCCTCTTTTTCCCTCGGAGCCGCGGCCATTCTTCCTTCGGGTGACGCTCTCATGCTGTCTTCTAGGAGCCTCTAGAGAGTAATGGCCATGGGCCTCATTTTTCTTCTGTAAAGTTCGCTTCGTCCATCTTCCTGGACGTTCCTCTTTGACATGCCGACTCTCTTCCTCCAGGGTGCTTCTCTTCATAGGTGAGTCGGGATCTTCTGACAAAAACTCTACCATCCTGCCATTATCGTGCTTAGGATTGACTTCGTGAGAACCATCCAATAAGTGCCGCACGGAAATGGCGGCAGCAGGCCGGCTAGCTGCCGCGTCACAATGAGTGTTGGACCCATCTTTAGACACCCCTTCTCTGGCTGGGAGTTCTGTTTTGCCCTTGGTTCGCAGTCAGTTTGAAGTTCAGCCATGACACCGTATCTCCCCACAGACGGCGCCAAATGTTGTGGGATCTTTTACGGTGCTGACGTGGCACGCGTTCCTCGGAGGTATCAAGTATGACCTGGCACGAACTTCTGGCAACCTGCAAAATAAGAATATTCCCGTAGGAATATTCCCTCCGATGCTTAAGTAAGTATAAGCTAGAGAGATAAGTAATTTGTAGAGAGAAGGCAGAGCAAAGATAAGTTTTTGTTGGTGGGAATGAATTGAATGTCCTTTTACCTTGGGATCTGAGCTATTTATAGTGTTAGGGTTTCTTGGGGACTGTGCCCTCAACTCTAGCTGTGGGGTGTGTGCCCCTTGGGGATTTAGGACACGTGGCATTCGTCCCGCAATGATGAGCCTTTTACCATTTGGACCTGCCTTCTCAGAGAGGATGGGCCTTCCAAAATGGGGTTCTGTTCTTATTTCGTTTGGGTACCAAGGTTTGGGCCTTCTTTCTAAGTTTGGGCCCAGCTGGCCGGTATTGATCGTTGTATCCTCTTTGGGCTTTGTGGTGGAGATATTCAAGCCCACATCAGGTTTATTAGCGATTGAGGAAAATATTTGACGACAAGAAAAGTAATGAAATCGACAAACAATTTAATCTGAAATTATTATTTTTTCTCTAATAGAGGCAAGAAACTCACGGACGACGATCATCTAGAAATTCACCAAGAACTCTAACTTATTAGAGTGAGTAAATCAAATTACAACTCTCAAAGAGTAATAAACTCATAATGCGTTTCAAAATCGTAACGTAGAAGGCTTATGTATGCATGGTTGCTCAACTTCTTAGAACATGTTCATGATTTTCCAACAAAGTAAGAATCAACAACAACAACAACAACAACAACAACAACAACAACAACAACAACAACAACAACAACAACAACAACAACAATGTCTTAGTCCCAAAATGATTTGGGGTCGGCTAACATAGACAACAAAGTAAGAATCATAGACCCAAATTCGCTTCGACATAAACCTTTCTAGTAGCTTCAAAAATTTTACCTCCATAAAACGAAACATAAGTAGTGTAATCATATAGTGCGAAGCATTAAGAAGTTGACTCGTTAAAACTCTGTTTTTGGAATGAAAAAAACGAAGATTTAGGATGTTTACACGCTTAGTGCTTGTATTAAGGAAAGAAAGCAAAATAACTAGGGAGTTGACTCGCTAAAGTTATATTGTTGGAATGAAAAAAGCAAAGATTTAGGATGTTTACACGCTTAGTGCTTGTATTAAGGAAAGAAAGCAAAGTAAGTAACTAGGGAGTTGACTCGTTAAAGTTATGTTTTCGGAATGAAAAAATCGAAGATTTAGGATGTTTAGTTGTTTACACGCTTAGTGCTTGCATTAAGGAGAGAAAACAAAGGAAGTAACTTGTGTGAAAAACGGTGTATGACTTCATTTTTGAACATTTTAGAACCCCGGAAGATTAGAGGTCCAGATGCTTCCCTTATACCCTAGGTCCCCAGCAAATTTGGACATTTTAGGAAACCAGGAACGCCAGAGGCCGGGTCTAAGCGCTTATCATATACCCCATGGGTTCCGGAGGGATATTGGGTGTTTAGACCCATCTTCTCGGCCTTCTAAATGACATTTTATATGACTTTCTTAAAAACGCGTGTTCTCAAATAAAAGTCATCCTGGAATTTTAAGGGACCAATAAGTTTGTTTTTTAAAACTGGACTTTGTTATATGACCATGAGGAACATTCCCCAAAAAATTCCGGAATAATCTTCTAAATTTTGACATGGGGGACATATTAGGTGATTAAAAGTTCAAAACTATCTCCTTAAGCCTTTAAAAGGGCACTTTAGATGATTTTCTCAAAAACACGCGTTGAAATAACCTGTTATTCCGAAGCTTTAAGGGACCAATAAGTTAGATCCTTTATTTAGAAGTTTGTAATAAAACAATGGGAAACATTCCCGAAAATTTAAGGAGATTCCAATACCGGGACTCAAACCCTCCAAATTCGATCAATTTGTCGTGTATAATAATTTCAGCAAATTTGGACATTTTCTGAAACCGGAAACATTTGAAGTGCGAACGCTTCCCATATGCCTACGAGTCTCCGGGTGGCACATTTTAGCCGATGAACCGAGATTATTCCGTGCCTTTTACCAACTACTGGTTGCAAAATATAAGGATTCAAGTTTAAAACCACTTTTGACCTATATGAATTGGATCCTTGACACATTTATGATCTAATAAGTATTCCAAAAACTCGGAATTATTACGAATCATCAAACAGAAATCCATAGAACATTGTAAACAAAATCCGGAAACAAAATATCATATTTATCCCTGTGACACTGATAACGTCAAATGACTCAAATCCAACCATTTTTCGGTTCGTTTTTCTTCTTTCTCAACCCGGAGGAAAAACAAAAACAAAATTGATTTTGCAAACAAATAACAAAAATGATTTTCAGTTTCCTCAAGATCCTTGGTTCCTTCGTCCAACACGAGCAACAAATCCAGCTTTGATCGGTGCAACTGACCGTCCAGAACCACACTGCAAAATGTAAACACTATTTAATTAAGCAAAGCCCGCGTGGGGGGAAATAGAGCTAATTATCCGCGAAAATGCAGACTTCAAACAGAGCACGTATTTCAGAATATATAGTGCAAATAAAATGGCATTTTCGTAAATAAACTGATAGAAAAACTAAAAAAAGTGTGGAAATAAAAAAAGAAACGAAAAAAGTGAATTAAATGAATAGAATATGAGGGTAACATAATAAAATTTGAAGTTGAAAAAATAAAATGTAAGCTTAAATGAATAAAAATTGAAGTTAAATGTATATCTTGAAAGTCTATTTATTTACGATTTTGCCATGTGATTTGTACTATTCATCAATAACCGTTATTGATTTAGAATCACCCAGGAAAAGGCCTCAGAACTGCATATTCATTATCATGTAATTTGTCAGACAATGTAGGCAAAATTTTAAATCATCATCGGCCAATGCAAGGAAAACACCGTTTTTTTTCCAAATGAGACCTAAACTCTTTGTAAAGATCTTGAAAATCATCACAGTTGACAGTTGTTTTATTTCAATAAATAGTCATAGGTTGAAAGTTTTTTGTGATCTCTCTATAGGACTATAGCATATAGGCAGAGAATAAGAAAGCATAATGATGCCTCGCTCGTAGTATAAATAGCCGAATTTATCAATTAAGGTAAATGAGAACAACCCTATACTTAAATATCACTGATCTGCCGTACAAGTTTTGCTTACAAGTATTTATTTCTTACATATAAGTATGCCCCACAAAACGGAGTTGAACTTATGCTAAAATGATGTTTCAAGTAAACACAAAAGCTGGGATAAGGCCTCAGAACTCGGATAAAAGTTATTTCATGTGCACATATTGAAAAGTGCTCAATGATAAACTAGTCATCATAAGCCTATTACACAGAACTTTTAACAAGAACTATTTTTTGAGCAAAAAAGTATTTCGAAAGAAAACAAAAAGGTAAGGCTAGAAAGGTAAAACAACATGGAAGGCCTGGATGAAAAACATTGGTTGCTCATGCACATGTAATGTTATATCGCAACAGAGACTCGAATATCAAAATATCATGTCAAAGCTTAAAAAGAGGACACCTAAAGAAAAACAGAGCATTTTTCAACAAACAACTGACCTGTTCACATCTGAGAAAGAAGAGTCGGTTTTCCTTTGACAGTATGGTGTCTGAACTCTTACAACCATTGCAAATAACATACTCATCTGCAGTAAGGCAGCAGTAGGTTAGAAGAACTGGGAATAAATAGAAACTTCTTCATTTTCATCAACTCGAGAAAGCACAAAAGAGGGCGGCACAACTATAGGATTTAAACACAAATTAGAAGGTACACCCAGTTGTATGTAGTTCTACATGCAACCGGGTTAAAAGCACAAATGTGTACATCATGAGTGAAGCAGGCTGCAGATAACAAAGCAACAACAATTTATCACCAATACAATTATTATACCATAAGTTGCTTACTTTCTTATCCAGATTGTTTGACAAATTACAGAATATGATAAGAAAACTGACTTCAAGGTGATAATTGAATGCAGGTACTTACTAACATATCTCCTCAATATCCCTTCAAAATTCTTTGGAGCAAATCGTCCTTTCACCACCAGTCTCTGCTGTCCATCTAGAGATCCACTTGTTCCCATTTCTGCTAGTAAAAAGGTCATGACATGTTCTGGTTGCCTATGCATACTGAAAAAGAACAAATATACACAGGATAATCAATATCAGGTATCATTCTCCTTTGCAGGATATAAGTCTGTAGAAGAATTAACCAGATTACAAAGAAAAGGTCAACACAGCATAAACTGACCACATTCATGCCTAAGACATTACATACTCAGCTACATTACAAAAGAAACTAGTTTTACCCTACCCCACGCAGCCACCCTTCACCCAAAAGGAAGACAAAAGGTATCCTTCAAAGAATTCAAAGGTGAAAAAAAATCGAAAAACAGCGAAAAACTAAGAGCTTGAGATAATCTAGACATCAGCAAAAGATAGAGATCTATATAGTTCAGAAGACAGGTAATTCATAGCGGTCCTTCATGTAATTTTGTTTTACGGTTGAATTTAAGTTATTTATACCAGTGACTAATGCCAGAAACCAAGAGAAAAAGCAAAGAAACACGGTGAGTGTTAGACATACGTTTTGCAAAGATCCATGAAGTTAACAAAAACTGTCTTCTTCGTGCCTTCACGCAACACTTGTGGAGGTCTCATAACTGTTCGACGCCTGTCTCCAGCGAGTTCTGGGTTGTTCTCACGAAGGATGTTGAAAACCCTTCCAAGAAGCTGCACACCATTAAAAGTTCAACACAATATACAATAGTACCTGATAAGCAACAAAATTCACAAAGGGAAAACAACATTCTGCTTTTTAAATTTGAAGATCCATCTCATACACAGGATGACAGGAGGCAGGCAAATGTACATGCCATATATGATATTCCCAGGGTTGATGATAAAAATCCGGTTATTCAGAAAAGGAGCAAAAACAAAAGGGCTTGATGTTTGTCTTCATCTAAGCCGACAAAACATTTCTAGTACGTCGATCCACCAACTTAACTACAGAACAACAATAAATCCACAATCATGCAAGTCGAAAGGAACCAGTCAGCTGGAAGGTCCAGCATCTTCCTTCTCCCTGTATGTTCTTTTAAGATTAAAAAAATGTAGCAATGAAGTTGGTAATTACAAATTTACAACAATGCAAAAGAAGAGGAACTAATATAAAGATCCCTTCTAGATATAGTGATCTCAGAAAGGACCAAAATTGACCATTAAAGTAATCATGTCTTTGTTTGAGTTTTATTATTCAAAACCAACAGAATCACAATATACCATGATAAGAAAAAGAAAAGCTACTCAAGTCCCACAGAAACTGTCTTGGTTTATTACTTTATTCTGTTTGACCAAATGATTGTCTTAGTTCGTGCATTACAGTTTCAACAGTTGGAAGTATATATCCCTGACATTAACATGTGCAGCTTAGTCGATATTAATCAATCGCACCAGTTTTTTGGGGGTAAGTTCTCTTTTGGCATGAGTTAGATGCATATTAATCATCTTTTATTTATGCGGGATTTCCAACTACTACAATCATAGTGATATGGAGGAGGTACAAAGAAAAGCATTTTAATTTTCCGTTTGCACCTCTAAATTAGTAAGAAAATATTTTCACCTCTAAATTAGTGAATGAAATGAAATACTTGCACCTCTAATTATTCAGAAAATGAAATCAATTCAAATTGTAAACAGCTAATGTCGTTATTCACGTAAAAACAACTCAAGAAGAATCCCGAATGACACATATGTTGACTACCATATTAGCCTGAGCACACCAAAGCAATTTCTTAAATGAATCCACTTAGATATATGGCTACTGAGCGTTAATCCAACATCCCATGGCATACAAGAAAAAAAATGATAGCAATTTAGCACTTCCGTATGCAACAATGCAAATAAGACAATAATATATCAAACAAACCTCCTCATATGTATAATCTCGGTCGCTTCCTTCCCAAGGATATAGCGATCGTTCTCCTTGCAAGACTATCCCCTCCCCCTCTTCATCTTCTCCAATGAAGTCTGAGACAAATAACAAATTTACTAAAAAGCTCCCCAGCATATTAGAAAAGCATAAATTTGTATCAACAAAAGCAAAAGAAAAAGAGTTCTCTGCCCGAGTAAACAGTAGGAGCACAAAGTCTTACCATCCTTCTCTTCCCCAAACTCAGGAACATCATCACCTGAAAGATTACTTTCGACCTGCAAAGAAAACCTCCTCATCAGAAATTATTCAACGAGTAAGGCAGTTTTAAAAGTAACATGGAACAGCTTGCCCATTCTTACAGGCTTCTTCTTCTTTTTCTTCAAGCCAGCGAACGAATTTTCAACTCCATCGTTTACTGCAGAAAAAGAACAGAAAACATCTAGAATGAGCATCCCTTGTACAATAAAAACACTAGGAGACTTCATTCCCTATAATGACATTCACATTTGACTTGGGCATGGAGATTAAATTTATATTAAAAACAGAGTAAAGAATATAGGAAGTACTGGGAGAGAGAGAGTAAAAGATTGATGGCATGGAGAGAGAAAAAGGAAGTTTATCTTGGGACAATGTGACGTCCCAAAATAATAAGAGTGAAGTCTATTATGGGTAGGGAATCGAAAAAACTCAAATGCTTGTCATTCCATGTTACAGACTTACAGTAGCTAACTGGAGAATGATGAGGCTAAATTCAGTACCTCATAAAATCAAAATTTAGCCAATGCATCCCAAATAGAAAAAGAAAAGGCAAATACTGCAACAACTTAAACGAGAAAGGCATAGAAACACATACCTGATAAATTCTCTGTTTTCTCAGCCAATTTATCCACAGATTCATCAGCAGGATCTTGAATGACAACCTTCTTCTTCTTTTTCTTCTTAGTGGGGTCAAATGGTACTATCTAGAAATAAAGAAAAAAGATGTGTTAAATTTCCATCCTGGCAACAGAGAAGACGGAGAAATTAAAGTTTCGACCCTACATAACAACCCAACAGAATAAACATGTTCTTGTGAAGGGTCCGTCATTTGGGTAATAACAGGCAAGGTGTTAGTCCTTAACCTAAACAAACCAGATAGCAAATTTCGTCAAAGTTAATAGTCTAGATAGGCTAGGTTAATCATTAAATGGTATTTCATCAAAATCTCACCTTAATGCAGTTTAACCACCAATTTCTGTGGTTAAATTACGATGAAAATATATTTAGGTCAAAATTTGTTGGTGCCATCTTAGTTTTAGTTTTATTTATGTTGCAAACTCAGAATATGTATATGAAGAAGTTGGTCAGACCTTAATCATTCTGTTGATGCAAACTCAGACTTAAGACAAAGATATATTATCTACAGCCTTGCACTCCAAGCAATTAAGATTTTGCTTCCGTAAGTTCTCTCCGTTCATAGTGGACAACAATTCAAGAGCCACATCGACTATTTCCCATAAGAGCAATGCTTTCCCTATATTTAAACCCTCAGCCAGTCTCATTGCAGCACAAATTCATAAGCAAGTAGCGTTGGATGGTTTTGTATTCAGTGGTCCTGCCTCGCATTTTATGCATCGAAGGGGATTATTAAGGTTAGTTAAAATGCATTTCGGCTTCTATTTCCACATCAACAGCTTCTGGTCCCTCAAATACGAAACTCCTTATCGCCTTATGGTGTTGTATGTTTACCACCCCAAAGTACAAATAATCCATACGACTAATGAGCATTTAAGGACCTTTGGTTGTCTGGTTTAATGGATGTATTAATGAGAAACAGACAGGGTTGACAGCAGAACCAGCTGTAGTATTCCGCCCATACCCAAATGGCAAAAAATGGGCTACAGTGTTCATGAATCAGAAACACGAGTAAATTGTTCATACCAGAAACCATGTTTTTCCAAGAGAGTACCTGACACTCCACAACCAAACTCTCCCACAAACATTTCCCCAAACTACACTTCTATGTTACATTCATTATCATTCTTACACTATTTTCATATCTATTTCTCCATATCCTAGCCTCACCCCTTCTCTTGTTTCATCACCTTCCTCCCTCCTCTTGTCATAACTTAATCTTTCGAGCTTCTTCTGCATTCCTGAAAGATGTTAAGTAGGACAGGATATCTTCAAGGTTACATTTTTTACATATGAGCTAATTAGTATCTTTAGACCACCTACCTGTTACACATTAAGATCATACCTCATATCTTTGTTCCTTGGCTAAACCACCAACTTAAAAAAGAAGCCTAAAATTATCCGAATCAGAGACCGATATAAGTACAGGGAATGAGGCTTCAAAGCCAATCAAACATGAGAACTTGGGAAGTGAGTAAATGACTGATCTCCCACCTAGCAAGAAGGCTATTCCTACCAAGTAAGTTTACAAAGTAACTTAAAAATCTAAGTTTGAATATTGATATTTCTTCGAAAACAAAAGGCACTTTTTGGGGATGCATTTCAAAGGCAGGGATTGAATACTAAGCTACGTGACTCTCTTTTAAGTTTCTAAATTAAAAGGCCAAACCTCCATGGTACTGATGGTAGATGTTAAGTTTTGGACAGAGGGTGAATCACTTAAAAGCTTCATTGTGACAATCAAGTCCTCTACAAACTATACAAAACCAAAAAGTCATAAGGTGCTTAGAGGTCTTCGCTACATAAGTTATTTTCGCACTAGTTCACAATTTGCATATCTCTAACCCAGGCTCCTACATGACACCAACATTAGCATCTTCTCTACAAGCTCGTCATGCTACAACAACAACAATATCTTAGCCTTATTGCCAATGATGAGGTCAGCTACACGAACAAAGATTTTTTCTCATGTGATCGTCAACCATGATCCTCTACCTCCACTCTCTTCTATCATTCTTAACTTCTTCCATCCACATCATCTTCGGTCTCCCTCGGCTTCGTCCAAGATCCCCATAATCCCAACCCTCTATTTTCCTTGCCCCTTATATATCCTCGAGCAGGGGATACTAAATTCTCAAAATTCGACAGCTAACCATACGAGGCGACACCATTTTAGTTTTATTGCATTTACGTTGCTACTCGAGCATGTTTTCTGTAAAGTCCTTAGGCATTTCCAATTCCATTACTAACTAATTACCCCTGTATACAAAAATATAATTTGTTTTCTGATAACAAAATACTTGATAAATTTTCTAACAACCAAACATAGAGAACTTTTACAACTTGTACCCACTGAACACTTCATATCAACATCATATATCCATCAAAAAAAACATCAACATTTGATGTGGACGACCACTTTGAGATAAATTCTTGTCTTTTGGGGATTAGGGGTTTTGTACAAATGTTAATGAAAAAAAAAAGATAAAATCTTTCCGTAACACCATGTAAATTAATCTGGCAAACCCTAAATAAATTCATATAAATTAAATTACCTAAAAAACAGATTCTTTTTCACCCACAAAAGGCTAAACAATTAAATTAAATTGGAACAAAAATGCTGCAAATTACTGAAAAATAAAATAAAAAGAAATACCCACATCAGGAATTTCTTCTTTCAATTCAGCGATGTTATCCTCGGTAGCCATGATTTCTTCAATTAACAAAAATCCTGCAACAATTAAATTAAAAAGGGTTAGAATTAAAAATAGATGGGAATAAAAATCTGATATTTTTCAATTTAAAAAAAAAAAAACTGGGTTTGTGAATTGAAAGAGAGATTAAAAGGCTCCCGTTTTTTAATCAAGAACACAAAATGAACGGAATAAGATCCGGTGGATCGGCGGCTGGGTTGGAGAGATAAAATATGAACCTGAGAAAAGGGGTTCACCTGAAAACCCTTGTTTTGCAAGTTGTGAGCTTTGTTTTTTCTGCAAAGTGTGTTCTTCTATACAAGAACCCCCAATATATTCGTAAAACACCTTTTTATTGTTTTCTTTAAAAATTAGAAAAAATAAACGATTTTTTTCGTGAAATGTAACTTAGGTTTAGGCCATGTTTAGTTCACCTTATTTCAGATTTAATCAGATTAGATTAGACCAGATCAGACCAGATCAGAAAAAATAAGTTCAGATTAGAAAAAATAAGTTCAGATCAGATCAGATATGACCAGATTATTATTATTATTATTATTATTATTATTATTATTATTATTATTATTTATTATTATTATTATTATTATTATTGGCATATATTTATATCATTCTTATTATATTTAATATTTTTTTACTATTATTGCTTTAATAAAAAATAATGTTGTTGTCGGCGCAATGAAAATCTATTACTTAAGGAATAAAAAAACATTAACAAAACATTCAAATTCATCATGTCCAAATCAAAATCATTAATTAAGTCCATATCAGAAACGATATGATCAGGTCATATCCATATCAGAACTGATTTTTATAGATCAGAACCATTATATATCTAGACCAAAACTTATAGGATGAGATAATATTAGAGCTGTAAAAAATCGACCCGACCCGAAAACCGACCCGAACCCGACGCGAAAATACTGGGTCCTGAACAAGATTTTGTGACCCGTAACCCGATTTTATCCGAACCCGAGCACCCCGAAAATGAAATGGGTCAAAACCCGACCGAACCCGATTTGGACCCGACCGATTGAAAATCATTGTATTTATAGTAATAAATGAGATTATGAGAAAATTTAAGCATAATAGACACGTTGTTTTTACTATTGTTGTGTGTAATATGATTTTAATTTGAATTATACGCCATTTTAATTCTTTATAATTTCTCAAGTATGTTAAACTAGCAATATGCGTGCTTTTCCATTATTGGTTCATTTTGATGAATAAAACAATAATCTTATTGATTGTTTTAATGATTAGTGGATTGAGGTTTTACTTGAGTATTTTTTTTTAATAAAAAGTGAAAGCCGATTTACACTATATTCAAAGAGACAATAAATGTCAGATTTTGAAAAAATGGAATCAGGATTAATGATAAAATCTAAAGCATTTAAAATAAAAAGAAAAGGAATCGTTATTATACGTTAATAAACGTGCAAAAGTCCAAACGTAACAAACAAAAAGAAACGGATGGAGTATTATAAATATTAAAATATTATTTTAAAAAGAAGATTTTGGTAATGGTGATTTGGGCCATTTACGTTAATTAAAGATAATTCTCATAAGAAAACTTGAATAAGATAATATTATAATATTTAATTTAAAAATTTATAAGAATATTAATAGATTATAGATTGATATGTGTAGTTTTTATAGTTTTTATAGTTTTTATAGACAAAAATAAAGATCAAGATATGTTGGATCGAAAGTCGAAATGGAGTGATAAAAAAGACGACAAAGATAATCCCTTACCCCGTAACAAAAAGGTCATTAAAATGCCAAAAGAGAATCAATTATGCAGATAAATATAATTTTACTTTTGTACTAAGATTTTGATTTTTCGTCATGTGAGGTCTTGAGTACTCCGTTTACATTTTAGATTGCAAGATTAACGTATTATATAACCTCAGTGTTTTTAAATATGAACTGTGTGAATGACTTTTTCTTTTCCAATATTTGTTGTGATTATTTGTAATAACACAATCTTATGTTTTTATATAATTTCGCACGCATCGCGTGCATAAAAGACTAGTATATCAATATACGAATGTCGAGTTAACGAAATTCTGTACGATAAGAATTGTTATCTTTACAATATTTTACATGCAAAAATGAAGAATAGTCAAATACTCAAAGTTACCCGACTTACCCCGATGCGAGTTACCCTTAAACTCTGTTTATAGAAATTCTGTTTATACTTTATATTACCCTTATAAAATAATAATCTCATTTCCTATTCACAGTAAAATAATATCAGGGTTAAAGTTACTCCAAGTTACTCCTCGTCACCGCCGTCACCACCGGCGGCGGCCCGCTGCATACCCTTCTCCCTCTACTTCGTCTTTCATCTCACCCTCTTGCGCAACTCTCTCTCCCTCGTGCTCCTCCACCGCCACCTTTGCCCCGGAGCCACGCCGCGCCAGTATCGCCGCCGGAAAGCGTCGCCGTTCATCAGGAACGCCGCCAATCCGGTTCCGCTCTTCTTCACGAATTTCTGTAAGTACATACACAAAAGAAAAAGAAAGAGAAATTATTTGCTATTTTAATTACTTCAATTAGATTTCTGATTTTATATAATTCAATTTCGTTATTGATTTAAAGTATGCCTATTAGCTAAATTTCAGATTATGTAGTATGTGAAAGTTGTGAAAATTGGTTGTATAAAGTGTTTAATTTGTGACTATTATTTCCTTTTGTTATATGATTGGACAACTTTTTTATGTCAAGTATTCTTATTATGAAAATTTAGGTTTCATGATTTAGTTTTAGAGGTTTATTGATCGCTATTGTTATTATTTGAGTAAGAGATTTAGATATGAGATGATGTTCTTGAAATTAAAGAAGGAACATTGTTTCTTGGGGTTTTAGCTTGAAGTGTGATTGAAAGCACGCATTTCCTTGCCATTTTCCATTTTAACTAGGTATTCTGATTTCAAGAATTTGAATTGTATTAGAATGTGTGTTTGTTTTATAAGTTCTGAAATTGTTTGAAAGAGTGATTTGAATAATTATAGAGTTTCAATAAGTCTTTGATTCTAATTATGACTTGAGTGTCCGCAATTTAGAAGGTGGACCATGGTGCACATAGAGCATGGTGCACCTTAAGAACACTACTATATAATTGAAAGAACATCTGGTTACGAGAAAAGAATATGAGTATTTTTTTTTATTTAGGTTTTTAATAAATAGTAAAATAATATACTTATTTTTATGACAAAAAAGTAAAATATTATATCGCATGTTCTTTTGCCGTAGTGTCATGTTCTTTTGGTTATGCACATATGTTCTTTTGGTGCACCATGGTCCATAGTCCACGGATTGCTTGAGTGTCAAAGTATGTTTAGAAATCATGTTGATGATTGTTAAAGTAAGTTTGATTTTGATGTGTAATTGAAGCTCTAAAAGAAATCTTGAATTTCGAGTATTTAATTAAGCTTTTACTAATTTTGTTATGCCTACTAAAAGAATTAGGAAATGTACTATGAGTACTAATATATACATATTTATTTTTATGAGTTATATCTTATATTTATTTCTCCTATTAATCACATTATATTATCTTAGAGAAAATTACAAAATAAAGAGTTTATTTTAGATTATTTGGTCTTGATCAACAAATTATTTGAAGTATGATTTGTTATAATCCTTGTTTAATTTAAAAGACAGAGTGAGTAGTCGTATGAGAAAGAAGATGTGTTGCCATGCAATTTCTGTTTCCACGTCAACTTTAGTACTTTTAGAGATACAGTTTTAATTAACCAATTAGATTAAAATTCAACTTACTCTACTATTCAAAGCCCTAGAAGCTCTTTTGTAAAACAATACAAGAACAACTTATTTATGTTAATTAAAAAACAACTTTGAAGATAATTATTAAGTGAACATAACTTATAATTATCATAAGCTTATTATTTAAATTGTAATAAACATGTATCAAAAGCGTCTTTATTGCTTAATACATGTACAGTTGCACCTATTAATACCCACCATTTTAATGAATCCAATTCACATATACTAAACAACCATACAATTTGAAAAATCTTACCGAAACAATCGACATGAATACATCTACAAATTTATGACTACAAAATTGGGGGTGCGCGCACATAGCTCCCACAACTAGTAACCGAAAATTTGAGAATGCTCTACTGAAGTTTGACACCAATAACCAAGTCTGAGTAGCAGACTATAAATATACAAAGAAATACTTCAATTGCATTGCTAAAAACTTGATATTAACTGCATTGTTTATACTGTAACTTGATAAGGATAGCTCTAATGTAAAATATTTGTATTAGAATAAAAAGTCTCTGGTATCTGTGAAAAAGAATTCTGGATGGGTGTATAATTATTTTCAATTATGTTTGAAAAATTAGCAACTTTGGTTAATTTATTCTATGATACTGTGTTGATTGAGTTACGAAATCAATCTATAATTTCTTAAAACTCCATTGTCATTTGTCAGCAGCTATTGAATTTTCTTCGGTTGGAGGAGTACCCGTACGTGCTTCGTTCTTAGTCAAACAATGGGCGATGAAAGTGAATTAGGAGATAAGATTGGAACATTTATACTTCCACTTCTCAAAAATATTGAAGAAAGTTTCGATTTTATGATCAGCAAAAGTCGGTTGAAGATTATACTATCTGGTTTTCCAAATGCAGACCTTCTATGTATTCTGCTTGATTCAGGATACTTGAAAATCACAAACGTAGACGAGAGGAAAAATGTTTTGCAAGAATTGCGAGAAACGGTGTGGGAGTGGTATGCAGATAAAGTCTCAATAGTCTTGTTCAAAAGTGGTGATATGTGCTCAATTGATGGCTACGGCATTATTCAGTGTATCGTAGATAATGACCCAAAGATTGATGAAGAATACTGTCATAGGGTGGATGAATTACTATTGGAAGGTGGATCAAAACTTTTTTTATGTTTAAGAAAATTGGATGACTTGAGTAAGTTTTTAGTCATTGAATTGAATTTATTTATTTTACACAATGTCTTTTTTGATTGATTATCTATTCTATTAATTTTGATTTAAAATATTTTGGTTTGTAATGTAAAAGCGATATTATTGTCCCGATTTGAACGTGGATACATGATGACAATTACGTCGATTGGGATTGATAACCTATTTCTGGTGATATTCGAGAAGCTTTCTCCTATGCTTGCTGACTGGAGATTTCTAATTGATCATAGTCAATTGGAGTCTCAATCTTTCTTGGTAAGTAACGTTTTAACCTTGAATTTGAACAATTATACTAATCAATTAATTAATTAGTTAATTATATGCCTATTGAAATGTTGCCTCTATATGTTTTATAGGATCTACAAATGTTGTGCGTTCAGGAAAATAAAAGACGAAAGGATATGAGAGAATTAATCGTTACCTCAGACGCAATTAAGGCTGGAATTCTCAAGTTCGCCAAATATGCTACTGGTGAAATAGTTATTCCATCAGACATGGTTGATTTGGAGGAATTGCAAGTTGTGAAAATTGATCGCCATTTGAAGTTCGCTTTAAGCACTGACAACAATAAGTATATGATTTCAATATATGATTTGATGAAGCTTTTATCAGTGAAACAGTTTTGTACAATCCTCCTTCTAGATAATGTAACAAATCAATCCACTTCCAATATTTTGTTGTTTTGGCTTATGATGTTTGAAATTATTTAATCCTACGGAGTATCTCATTCTTTTTGTTGTGTAGACTGTAACTGATTCAGCTGCCCGGGAAATCACGAGTCATCCACAACATTACATCTCTCTTGTGAAAGCTAATACATGTCGGCTTGTTGTGGTAATACTCCTAACCTTGTTAAATGTTATTGGTCATTGGCCTTTTAATTTTCTGTCTATCCTTTCTTATATCCGTCTGTCTATATTATATTCAGATAAGGCAATGTGAACCTGCAAAATACCTGAACACTAAAGCCAATGTCATGGTAATGCTATTTTGAAAACATGTTTTTTTTTTTGTATTTATTACTCAGAGTAAACTTTTCTAATGTGAACTTTGTAACTTCATGTATTGTGCAGCTTGATTTGGGTGACGTTTGCAGTAAACTATCTCCAAACGGCAACCAGGTCAACACACACTGGTACAAACTCTTGTTATTATGTTTTCTCTATATTAGTCATCGTTCTTTGTATGAATATTAAAATTTTCTTTAATGTATAGGAAATGGTTAGATCAAAAGACATTCAATGATATTCAAATCACTTTGGCTTATGAAATGAGGCGTCGTCATGCATTCGATGCATCTTTAATGGAATCTTCCCCTTCTGCTCACTGATTTTAAGAAATCGTGGTAAGGGACGTGGGTCAGAGAAAATAATATATATTGATTTTTCCTCAATTTGTTTCACTCTGGATGGTTGGCTATTGAGTGAACCTTTCAAGTTCTCTTTTATGTAACCTTTTTGGGGTGAGTTAAAAGTTATTGACAGAATGAAAATAAATTGATTCCCCGTTCTTTTACATACAATATGGAGAAATAGTGGGTTTTCGTTCTAAGGCTTGGTTCCTGTGGTTATACACAATTACACCTTTGGGCTTTATACTTGTAGTTGTATATGATATTGTTGGAGTGTGGATGACCTCTTACTGCCATTTCTAACTACTGATTTCATCTTTTATGTTATTACAGACGGGGGAATCAAGGAGGAAACAAAAGCCCACTAACATAGCCCAAGTGAGGTTCTATCCTAAAATCAATTGGCAATAGGAGGAGTAGCCCACTTAGGTTCTAAACTAGAAACTCTTTGCTTCATCTTTCGATGTGGTACACAATTACTCTCACTTGCTTTTTAACAAATCCCCCCTCAAGTGTAAGCCACTCCCCCTTGAACAGAATGGGCTAAAGCACCTAGACCCTAACCACGTAGGAGACACCAACTGGCAGGCCATAACCGAAACAAGCCCACAGACAACAGACGGGGGAATCAAGGAGGAAACAGAAGCACACTAACATAGCCCAAACAAGGTTCTATCCTAAAACCAATTGGTAATAGGAGGAGTAGCCCACTTAGGTTATAAACTAGAAGTTCTTTACTTTCTAACATTTTACCTGTACTTGTGCAATGTATTCTGAACCTTCTCATCAGTTTCGTCTTCTAGTATGCTTAATGCCACAAATATTGCCAGTATGAAGAATACATTTGATTGACCCGATTAAAAGGGGGATTGCTTACTTATACTTATATAGTCAAGGCTTTGGTGCCTAATTAAGTGTTCTCCTAATATCTGTCGTCAGTAGTTTGACTTAGAGTCTACCAAAAAGAAAGTTATAAAATCACAAGCTATGTTACCTGGAGTCGGGTACTAGTGTCGGATACGATTGTGTCCAAGTATCCGACTCGATTATTTTGGCCTA
This sequence comes from Spinacia oleracea, assembly GCF_020520425.1. NCBI lineage: Eukaryota > Viridiplantae > Streptophyta > Magnoliopsida > Caryophyllales > Amaranthaceae > Spinacia > Spinacia oleracea. The sequence continues at coordinate 5,357,859 of NC_079492.1, read as the reverse complement.
AAACCAAGTATCGAATCCATTCGGAGTGTCGAGGTTCCGACACGGTGCGTGAGGTTAAATGAAGAGTCCGGGTAACATACAATTTAAACAATTTTAAAAGTGAGGGTATAACCAAAACTTTTAATAAACTAAGGGGTACCAATTAGAAAACCCCATTGACTTATGTATCAGCACACTATAACTCTCTTCCAAATTATTTCATGTTTCAAAGCTACTTTTTCTGTTTTAACTTCATTTGCACAGATCAAGCAGCAGTGCAACAATGTCAAAGAACTTGATAAAAGAATACTCTTTAGTGGACAGTGAATCTATATTTATCTACATACAATGCAATTAGCAGATGTAATATAAATGCTGGTGTGCCTATTTTGCAGAGCTTTCTATCAGTGCATACTTTAACAGAGTAGTATACTTCTTACTTCATCCGTTTCTAAATAGTTGTACACTTGTTATTTACACATGTTATTTCTCTTGATTTATATATTTAAAATATCAAATATTTATCCGTTTAAATAAAATCAGCTATATATAATTTTTAATCTCTTTGTTTCAAAATAAGTGTTCTAGTTTGACCGACTCATATGATATTTTGAGCTTTGTAATCATTTGCCTATGTAAAATCTACCTGAAAACCCTAGACATTTCAATTTTGGTAAAATAATGGAAATTATGGGTTGCCCGAACCCATACTTTATCATTGATCTAAGACAATTTAGTTACTAGATTTTTCTTCTAGGCTAGCTCCTACCGATTAAGATTATTCTAGATTATAAATTAGCATCACATATTTTAGATTTTTCTAGATTAATATTTAACAATTTCCTCTCTCTAGTAGGAGATAGCTTGCCACCGAGTTGACTCGTCGTTAATGGCGTTGCAAGTGATCTGACGCAACACATGCTTCAATCTTCTTGATTTCGTCAACTCCATTCACTGCAAACAAATTAAGATTGATCCCATCTTTAAACAACAATGCAATATATGATAGAGATTTGAGGACGCACGCGGAAGTTTTGATGGACCTTAATAATATATCAAAATTTCATTTTTATCATTGATTTCATTAATAAGAACTGTACAACAATATTTGCAATAACTCATGTCCCTCACTTATCTCTCTGGCAGAACCCTTGTTTCTACTCCTCATATTTTGTGGGAGCTCTCTTGATTGGCTCATCTCTCAACTTATGCATACAACATATTTATAGTGGTATATCCTAGTTTCTAGATTTTTCTACGCTTGTATAATATTACATAATTTCACATCACATGCATGAGATACTTCTGGATACATCATCACTTGATTTTTCATTACTCATCTAGATTTTTCTAGAGTAACATTTGCTACTCCCCCTTAATCTAGAAAAATCTTGTACTCCAAAATGTTTATCTTTCGAAAATCTCGTTGATGCACTTGTCACCAACCACCAATCGGCATGAACGCTTTAGTTCCATTAATTGGCACCCGTGTTACCAACCTCCATCTTCTCGATACCTTTTAATAATCTTGATGATCTTCTCGTTTGTATCCATGTTATCAACTAGCCCACTGATGCACATGTCACCGGTTATCTCCTGAAATTTTTCTTCAAATTTAATTTTGTTATTGGTGCTCATGTCACCAACCATCCCGCTAATGCTTTGTCATTAGCAAACTTCAAAATTTTCTTCAAAATATTTTCTTCTACATTTTCTCCATGACATTTGTTTCTCCAAATTTTTCTTTGGTTGTGGTGCTCATGTCACCATCAGTCACTGGCTCACTGCTAATGCTCATGTCATTAGCAAACTGCAAAATTCTCTTTGTGAATATTGTTTTTTCACCAACCTACTTGCTAATACCCTTGTCATTAGCATCCTTCAAATACTTTTTTCTTCAAGGGGGTATAACTTTCACCTCCTCTTAGATCGCCGCCACTTCTCACCGGGTTTAAGTTTCCCCTTCTCTAGTTCGGGTCGTCGGAGTTCCAAACAGAGTTCTTGTTGTTTGTGTTCTTAATCGGGTTAAATTCACAACTTTTGAGCCTCTTCCAGCCCGGCCCTAATCGGCGGCGCCTGTGTTTGTCGGTAAAGGTAATCTTTTAGGGTTAGGGTTTGTGTTTGGAAGTAAAATTGTTTGATGGGTTGTGTGTGTTTAGGTAGTTAATTGGTTTTGTGGTTGATCGGCTTGTTATTCCCTCGCCCTTCTTATCGCTGCCGTCTTGTTTGTGTCGGACCACCTCGATCTGGACGGTAAAGGGAATCACCGCCTTCTTGTAGTGTCGGACCACCCCGATTTGGAAGGTAAAGGTAATCACCGTTGTCTTGTAGTGTCGACCTACCCCGACCTTGATGGTAAAGGTAAAGATTTTTAGGGTATCATGTTTTGGGTTTGATTTTGCCGATTAAGTTTTCCGTTTGCCTCCTCTACTATGTCTTGGTGTGACCTGTAGGTTAGTTTTTTTAATATGTTTCAAGTTAAGACTTTGTTTTGGGAAGTAATGTGTTGGTTTCTACTTGGTTTTTAGTTGTTCGTATGAGATTGTTGACTGTGGTGTCCAATTGAGTTTTTTGGTTTTAATTGTATGTATCTTAAGGGTATGTTCAATTTGGGGATTGTTTTACCCCTTAGTTCAAAAATTGGGGATAGTTGTTGTGTGTGGGGTGTTAATCTGTGGTCATGTGAACCTCCCTACCATTGGAGCTGATGTTGTAAGAATGGGGTGTGTTCCCGTTAGGTATGAGTGTGGGCTTGGGGGTTGGTGTTTTAGGTGTTTGGTTAGGGAAGGAGTGATGGTTAATGGGAAGGTTCAATGTCCTTGGGCTTCGGTTGTCCTTTGGTCTCGGAGGGTAACTTTTGTTATCCCTCCTTTTAGGTTAGCGCTTAGAGTTGTTCTTGGCGCTTTCAAAAACCGTTAGCTTCTCTCCATCTTTTGGTGGTCCATAGCATGCTAATCAAGTTTTGTTTAGACATTTGTGAGAATTACACAACGTCTTTTACCCATCCCTGCCACATTGTTTCTCTTTTGCTCCTGTCCTTGTTTTCCAAGTTCAACAGGTACTTCCAGGAGACTACTAGTGGTAACATCAGTGCCATCTTCTATAAAGGGAACTCAACCACAAATTTCCTTGATAAGACGTCACCGCGTAGATGGTGTACGAAAGGTTTTTCCAACAATCACGGGCCAGAACGAGGAGGACGTACACACTGCCCTTTTATTGTCTACTTTTGTGGGTTTTGTTATTGTAGTATGTGTAATGGTCTATAAAGGTCTTAATCTAGTTTTAGATTGTAGTTTGTTGTTACGTAATGCCTCTTTAATTTTGCAATATTAAGTCTATGTCCAAAAAAAAAAAAGTAAAATAATGAAAATTACGCATTGGGTTCATCTGCACTCCATGGAGCCCCATTTGTGATCGGAGGTGTAGGGACAATGTGGTCGTCGACCTAGTTTAAAGGCGTCAATAGGTGGTCAAGTGCACCCTTTTCAATATCCTCGACGTCACAAACGAGTTTCCGGTATTGAATTTCCACCTCGGCCGTTGATTTCCTCCCTCCAAGGTGGTCGGAGATAGCTTGCCACCGAGTTGACTCATCGTCGATGGCGTTAAAGTGATCCGATACACATGATTCGAACTCCTTTTTTTTTTTGGTGTAAGCACCCGGTTCACCTTTAGGGTTGATCCAGATTCCGAGCGATGATAGGTTCCAGTCCCCTCCCAATTGTTGTTGCGGGGGATCGATGTAACACCCTGATAATTCCTTATATTTATAATTCTCTTTTTCCGACTAATATAAAAGAATTATCAAGATATTACCGCCACCGTGATAACGGCTAAGGCTATTTACCAGAATTACACAGCCGAAATAACTAACTTTCAAAACATATTAAATAGTTAATGGTCACTTAACAAACTGGAACCATTGCGGCCCAAAACCAAAGTATTAAATAGTTTAAAATCCATTAACTATAGTTTAAGTAATAATAGTAGTCATGACTAGAAATCAAAACAGAGTTTGTAAATACGGAAGAGTAAATAGTCTCTCAACACTATCCCATGATAACTTCTCCCGCAAGTTATCTCTACGAACCTGCTTATTGAAAATTACTCCCCAACAATGCAAGTGCAATAGTGGATCATCATAGGGTCATTAAGGCGAAGGCCATGACCGAAAGACATGAAGCACGAAGTCAACAAAAGATGAGTACGAACAAGCTAGAATGAAATCCTAGACTAACATGCTTCACTCAATAATATAATAATCCATATGCAAAAGCCATTTAATAAACAATTAATCATGGAGACAGACTCGATACTTGACACGACTCTTAACTCACAAATTAATAAGAATTAGCTTCGAACGGATAAAATATAATAACAAAACCACTGAGGGAAACTGAGGGTACCCTAATAATTCCTTGCTTTTATAAAACCATTTTCCAACTTAAAATAAAGGAATTACTAAAGTATTACTGCCACCGTGATAACGGTTAAGGCTATTTACCAGAATTACGCACCGGAAAGTAATGTCAACTAACTTTCTAACCAACATAAATAATAATTATTGAGGCCTCCTACAAGTTGGAACCATAACGGCCCAAAAACAAAAGTATTTAAAAATCCAACAACTCAAAACATAAGTAAAGTATTAAAAAATGCAACTCTCTCAATCATCCCAAGCTACATGATTTCGATCGTACTTTGATCTACCAACCTGCTAAATTAATCTACTCCCCAACAATGCAAGTGCAAATGATGGATCATCATAGGGTCATTAAGGCGAAGGCCATGACCAAAAGACATAAAGCACGTAGTCAGCAAAAGCTGAGTACTTACAAGGCTAGAGTGAAATAAAACTATAAACATGCATCACTCGCTTAAGTACTAATCAACATGCAAAAGCCATTTAATAATAACAAGTAAACCATGAATACAAGACTCGACTCTTGACTCACAATTTAATTAGAATAAGCTTCGAACGGGCCAAAAGAATATTCCATAAAGGAAGAGTGTTGGGAGCCCACCAAACACCATAATAAATAATAAATATCGGACCATACCGAGTGTCGGGACATACCGACGGAATTCCAGCGCATAGATTAAATGAAACAACGTCTTGTATCATTAGTAGGAGATTCAAGCTTTCCGGCAAGTCTCCCCCCATTGTTCATACTCAAGGTATATACGTTCCAAGAGTTTTGAAGCTTGTTCTGGTTGCACTTTATGTTAGGTTATGATACATATGACATTACATAGATCATGCGGAAACAACCATTAACCCAGGACAACATATTATTTACACATAATCATATAGCATAATTTAGATGCATACTCTTTGTTGCGTGCCCTCCCTAGCTGCGCCCGAACCGAACAAGAACAAGTCTTTAGGACTCCAAGTGTCGTCCCTCCGTAGATAGTCCACAGCACGTCCGGATCCGCCTTAAGATTGACCAACTAGAATCGCCCTTAAGGTACTAGAAAATTTCGGCAATTTGAGCAAGATGTGTGTTTGAATTTTCTCTCAAAAACTCACTTTGAATACTTTGAAACTTGTTATAAATTGTGAGCCCTAGCCTCATATTTATAGGGGTATGGAAAGGGAATCGAAATCCTATTCAGATACAAATTAATTAAACCTAGAATCCTACAAGAACTCTAATTTAATTAATTTATCAAATAGAATTAGGAATTTAATCATTAACCGAACTCTGCATGTTTTAGGAAACGTGCACGAACACAAACACTTGCACACACACGCACGGCAGCCACGATGGGCCCCCATGCGTGCGCGCGAGCAGCAGCCCACGCAGCGCCCGCGCGCGCTGCGCGCTGCGCGTGCTGTGCGCGCTGTGCGCGCTGCGCAGCCTGCTGGGCCTGGCCTTGCGCTGGGCCTGGCGTGGCTGTTTGTGCGGCGCGCTTGGCTTGCTGGGCGATGGCCTGGCTTCGTGCTGGGCCTCGTCCGGCAGGCCTCGTCCGATGCTTATTCGTACGATGCGCTTCCGATTAAATTTTCCGATTCCGGAATTCATTTCCGATACGAACAATATTTAATATTTCCGATTCCGGAATTAATTTCCGTTTCGAACAAATATTTAATATTTCCGTTTCTGGAATTATTTTCCGATTCCGGTAATATTTCCGATTCTGACAATATTTCCGTTTCCGGCAATATTTCCGATTCTGGCAATATTTCCATTTCCGATAATATTTTCCGATACGTACCATGTTTCCGTTTCCGGCAACATCTACGACTTGGATAATATTTATATTTCCGATACGATCCATATTTCCGTTTCCGGCAATATCATCGTTTCCGGAGTATTCATTTCTTGCCTGTGACGATCTTAGCTCCCACTGAAACCAAGATCCGTCGGTTCCGAATATTCATAGATGGAGTATTTAATGCCATTAAATACTTGATCCGTTTACGTACTATTTGTGTGACCCTACGGGTTCAGTCAAGAGTAAGCTGTGGATTAATATCATTAATTCCACTTGAACTGAAGCGGCCTCTAGCTAGGCATTCAGCTCACTTGATCTCACTGAATTATTAACTTGTTAATTAATACTGAACCGCATTTATTAGACTTAACATAGAATGCATACTTGGACCAAGGGCATTATTTCCTTCAGTCTCCCACTTGTCCTTAGGGACAAGTGTGCATTTCCTAATTCCTTTGTCGCTCGATGCTTGCTCTTGAACATAAGGTAAGAGTTGTCATCCTTATTATGTCCAGAGGTGTTCCTCGGTTTCAGAGTTCAACTGATCAAATAAACAGATAATCATAGCCTATGATTCATCCGAGCACGGCCATGCATTTCACAGTTTCTAGCTCTCCGAGTGGCCTTGTACAACTTTTAAGCATCTCATCCCGATTTATGGGAGGACAATCCCAATCTTGCGATCTTGAGATTAGACTTCGTTTGATAGGTGATTACCTGAGCGTTGCCTTTATAGCCTCCTTTTACGGTGCGACGGTTGGTCAACGTCAAAGCAACCAGTTCTCAAACAAGTAATCTCAAATCACTCAGGTATTGAGGATTTAGTGTCTAATAATTTAATGAAATTTACTTATGACAGATTTTCATCTCTTACAGTAAAGTTTCATAGGTCTTGTCCGATACTAGTCTTCCCAAAGTAAGTATCTATGCAAATGATTATGACATTGCCATGTCCACATAGTTCAAGAAACAGAACTACTAGTCATCTTGCATTCTAATCGTCTAACGTTTTCTATGCGTCCAATTTTATAGAAAACTCCGATTAGGGACCATTTTCAACCTTTGACATTCAAGTTCACTTGATAGACATTTCTTAGTCACAGGACTGGTCCTGACAGTCTATCTTGAATATATCGTCAAATTGAAGGGACTCATCATTTAATAAACCACAAATTAAATGGAAAAATGAATTCATTTCATTTATTGTGAATGATTAACCAATAATGTTTTACAAAGATTTAAACTCTAAAACTTTAAAACATTAAACAGAGACATCAAAGCCATTCTCCAATATGCTTGATTCCCATAGCTGCAGTGTGCGAGTTGTGCTTCGCCTGCGGCAGAGGTTTAGTTAATGGATCTGATATGTTGTCATCAGTTCCAATTTTGCTTATCTCGACTTCTTTTCTTTCAACGAACTCTCGTAGAAGGTGAAATCTACGAAGTACATGCTTGACTCTCTGGTGGTGTCTAGGCTCTTTTGCCTGTGCAATAGCTCCGTTATTATCACAATACAGGGCTATTGGTCCTTTAATGGAGGGGACTACACCAAGTTCTCCTATGAACTTCCTTAGCCATATAGATTCCTTTGCTGCTTCATGTGCAGCAATGTACTCCGCTTCAGTTGTAGAATCCGCAATGGTGCTTTGCTTAGCACTTTTCCAGCTTACTGCTCCTCCGTTGAGGCAGAAGACAAACCCAGACTGTGATCTAAAATCATCTTTGTCGGTTTGGAAACTTGCGTCCGTATAGCCTTTAACAATTAATTCATCATCTCCACCATAGACCAGGAAGTCATCTTTGTGCCTTTTCAGGTACTTCAGAATATTCTTGGCAGCAGTCCAATGCGCCTCTCCTGGGTCTGACTGGTATCTGCTCGTAGCACTGAGTGCGTACGCAACATCCGGGCGTGTACATATCATAGCATACATTATTGAACCAATCAATGATGCATATGGAATCCCATTCATTCGTCTACGCTCATCAAGTGTTTTTGGGCACTGAGTCTTGCTTAGAGTCATTCCATGAGACATGGGTAGGTAGCCTCGCTTGGAGTCCGCCATCTTGAACCTATCAAGCACCTTATTGATATAAGTGCTTTGACTAAGTCCAATCATCCTTTTAGATCTATCTCTGTAAATCTTGATGCCCAATATGTACTGTGCTTCTCCTAGATCCTTCATCGAAAAACATTTCCCAAGCCAAATCTTGACAGAGTTCAACATAGGAATGTCATTTCCGATAAGCAATATGTCGTCGACATATAATACTAGGAAAGCAATTTTGCTCCCACTGACCTTCTTGTATACACAAGATTCGTCCGCGTTCTTGATGAAACCAAAGTCACTGACTGCTTCATCAAAACGTATATTCCAGCTCCTGGATGCCTGCTTCAATCCGTAGATTGACTTCTTTAGCTTGCATACCTTTTTAGCATTCTTTGGATCCTCAAAACCTTCAGGCTGTGTCATAAACACAGTTTCTGTTAAAACGCCGTTTAAGAAAGCAGTTTTGACATCCATCTGCCATATTTCGTAATCGTAATATGCAGCAATTGCTAACATTATTCGAATAGACTTTAGCATTGCAACTGGTGAAAAGGTTTCATCGTAATCCACACCGTGGACTTGCCTGTAACCTTTTGCGACCAATCTAGCTTTGAAAACTTCAAGTTTCCCATCCTTGTCCTTTTTCAGTTTGAAAACCCATTTGCTTCCAATGGCTTGGTAGCCATCTGGCAAATCGACCAAATCCCATACTTGGTTTTCAGACATGGAGTCTAATTCAGATTGCATGGCTTCTTGCCATTGCTTGGAGCTAGGGCTCGTCATAGCTTGCTTGTAAGTCGCAGGTTCATCACTTTCAAGTAATAGAACGTCATAGCTCTCGTTCGTCAAAATACCTAAGTACCTTTCCGGTTGAGATCTATATCTTTGCGATCTACGCGGGGTAACATTTCTAGATTGACCATGATTCTCACCAGATTCTTCTAAAGATCTCTGAGTTTCATCCTGAATGTCATCTTGAGCATTCTCTAGAGTTTGTTGTTCGACTCGAATTTCTTCGAGGTCTACTTTTCTCCCACTTGTCATTTTGGAAATGTGATCCTTCTCCAAAAAGACACCATCTCGAGCAACAAACACTTTGTTCTCAGATGTATTGTAGAAGTAATACCCCTTTGTTTCCTTTGGATAGCCCACAAGGATACATTTGTCAGATTTTGGATGAAGTTTGTCTGAAATTAATCGTTTGACGTATACTTCACATCCCCAAATCTTAAGAAAAGACACATTTGGAGGCTTTCCAAACCATAATTCGTATGGAGTCTTTTCGACAGCCTTAGACGGAGCTCTGTTTATAGTGAGTGCAGCTGTATTTAGTGCATGTCCCCAAAATTCTAATGGAAGTTCGGCCTGACCCATCATTGACCTGACCATGTCTAGCAAGGTTCTGTTCCTCCGTTCTGACACACCGTTCCATTGTGGTGTTCCAGGAGGAGTCAATTCTGATAGAATTCCACATTCTTTCAGATGGTCATCAAATTCATAGCTCAGATATTCACCGCCTCTATCAGACCGCAGTGCCTTAATCTTCTTGCCTAATTGATTCTCTACTTCACTATGAAATTCCTTGAATTTGTCAAAGGATTCAGACTTATGCTTCATTAGGTAGACATAACCATACCTACTGAAGTCATCAGTGAAAGTGATAAAGTAGCTGAAACCACCTCTAGCATTTGTACTCATTGGTCCACATACATCTGTATGGATTAAACCCAATAGTTCATTTTCTCTTTCTCCAACTTTAGAGAAAGGTTTCTTTGTCATTTTGCCAAGTAAACATGATTCGCATTTACCATAATCCTCTAAGTCAAATGGTTCTAGAATTCCTTCCCTTTGAAGTCTTTCTAAGCGTTTCAAGTTTATATGGCCTAACCGACAATGCCACAGATAGGTGAGATCTGAATCATCCTTTTTGGCCTTTTTGGTATTTATGTTATATACTTGTTTGTCGTGATCTAATAAATAAAGTCCATTGACTAATCTAGCAGATCCATAAAACATCTCTTTAAAATAAAACGAACAACTATTGTCTTTTATTAAAAAGGAAAATCCCTTAGCATCTAAGCAAGAAACTGAAATGATGTTTTTAGTAAGACTTGGAACATGGAAACATTCTTCCAGTTCCAAAACTAGCCCGGAGGGCAACGACAAATAGTAAGTTCCTACAGCTAATGCAGCAATCCGTGCTCCATTTCCCACTCGTAGGTCGACTTCACCCTTGCTTAACTTTCTACTTCTTCTTAGTCCCTGTGGATTGGAACATAAGTGTGAGCCACAACCTGTATCTAATACCCAAGAAGTTGAATTAGCAAGTATACAGTCTATAACGAAAATACCTGAAGATGGAACGACTGTTCCGTTCTTCTGATCTTCCTTTAGCTTCAAGCAATCTCTCTTCCAATGCCCCTTCTTCTTGCAGTAGAAGCATTCGGATTCAGAAGTGGGTTGACTGACCTTCCTCTTTGCAGATTTGGCGCCAGTTTGCTTAGTTGGGCTGGCCTTGTTGCCACCTTTCTTAGCATTCCTCTTCTTTCCAGATTTCTTGAACTTGCCCCCACGCACCATAAGCACATCCTGCTTATCACTTTTGAGCGTCTTTTCAGCGGTCTTCAGCATACCGTGAAGCTCAGTGAGCGTTTTGTCCAGACTATTCATACTGTAGTTCAGTTTGAACTGATCATACCCGCTATGAAGAGAATGGAGGATGGTGTCTATAGCCATTTCCTGAGAAAATTGCTGATCCAGCCGACTCATATTCTCAATGAGTCCAATCATTTTGAGAACATGTGGACTTACGGGCTCGCCTTTCTTAAGCTTGGTCTCAAGAATTTGCCTATGAGTCTCGAATCTTTCGACTCGAGCCAGATCTTGGAACATGTTCTTCAACTCACTGATGATTGTGAAAGCATCTGAGTTGATGAACGTTTTCTGCAGATCCGCACTCATGGTGGCGAGCATTAGACATTTCACATCCTTGTTGGCATCAATCCAACGATTGAGGGCTGCCTGAGTGACCCCGTCGCCTGCAGCTTCGGGCATCGCCTCATCCAGGACATACTCCTTTTCTTCCTGCATAAGAACTATTTGCAAGTTCCTTTGCCAGTCAAGGAAGTTTTTCCCGTTCAACTTCTCCTTTTCGAGAATTGATCGAATGTTGAATGAATTGTTGTTTGCCATATTAAAAACTACAATTGAAAAGAATAAACAAATAAATAACCATTCACAGTTTCTCTTAATAAACTTAAATTCTAGCATACATGCATAATTCAATGTTTATTAAGCATTTTATTCAAGTTATGTGTTCCGGCAGGTGTGAATAAAATGATTCCAAGATCCTAAAATCATTGAAGAACTAAGCACAATTTGTCGACTTAATCCTAGAACATCTTAGGTAAGCAAAAGCCTTTTGCTAATAGTCTAGAAACTATTCTTGGTTGATAGGTACGTCTAAGAACTTATTAGGTAAACCTATCGAATTTGCCACGACATAAAAGGACTCCTTACTTATATCGTTGAGTTTCACCAAAACTAACATGTACTCACAATTATTTGTGTACCTTGCCCCTTTAGGACCAATAAGTAACACCTCGCTGAGCGAAAACTATTACTAGATTGATGTAAAGGATATCCAAGCAAGTGTATATTTTGGCATGGCACCTTTTAACTCAATTTTTTTAAGTTTGGAACTTAAGGCTCTTACTATGTTGGTTAGATTTTAAGTGAACTAAAATCCTTAATCATGCAACATAATCAAGCTTTTGATCTCATGCATTTTAAGACATATTTAAAAGCAATAAATAACTTAAAACATGCATAAGATATTTGTGATCTAGTATGGCCCGACTTCATCTTGAAGCTTTGACTTCAAAGTCCGTCTTGAAAATCTCCATGGGAGGCACCATTTTCTTCAAATAGGATAAGCTATAACTAATTACAACTATTTGATGGTTCGCAGACCATATTTGAATTGAAAAACAACTTTGGTACTTTAGACCAATTACATTCAAATTAATGGTACGCAGACCATATTTTCTATCCTATTTGGGCCATACTAGTCACTTCATAACCTGCAAAACAGTACATATACAATATATACCATTCACCCATTCATTATCATGAATGGCCCACATAGCTGGTTAGTAAAACACATTATGCATCACGTAAACATTTGCAGCAATTAATCAAGGGCACCAATAATCTACCAATTATTCAGTCCTTATTAATTCTAATCAAGTTGTTTTAACCTTAAGGATTTGTAGACCTAATCAAGAGTTTATAACTAAAAAGCGCTCCCACTTAAACCAATAAATTCATATGCTTTACCAATTTTAAACATAAAAATGTATTTCTAGTCTAACCGGAAACATACAAATTTAATTAAAATTTAAAGCTCATATAAATTTATAATTGAATCCAAAAAGTTTAATTTAATTTCAGTCGTTATTTAAATTAATTCATGATTTTAATTTTAGTAAAATAATTAGAATAAATAAAATTTATTATAATTACAATATTCAAAATTAAAATCCAAGAAAATAATTTAAATTATTAATTTTAAAATTAATTAAAATTACGTGAACTGAAATTTTCAAATTAAACATTCAAAACGATCTTTAATCGTAACGCAAACACCCTACGCGTTGCACGCCCATGGGCCGCACGCACACAGCCATTGCTGGACATGTGCGCGCAGCCCATGCGCTCGTCGCATAGCTGCTGCATCCCCATCGCAAGCCTCCGCACGCATTGGTGCTCGCTGCGCGCGCCAGCGCTCATCGCACGCGAGCTATCGCTCGCAGTGCGCGCGCGACATCGCTCGCTGGGCGCGCGACATCGCTCGCTGGGCGCGCGACATCGCTCGCTGGGCGCGCGACATCGCTCGCTGGGCGCGCGAGCCATCGCTCGCTGGGCGCGCGACATCGCTCGCTGGGCGGGCGACATCGCTCGCTGTGCGCGCGAGCAATGCTAGGCGCAGCGCTCGTGGCACGCGAGCTTGCGCTCGCTGCGCGCGAGGCTGCGCGCTCTTGTGCGAGGCAGCGCGCGTTGTGGCGCAGCTTGCTTGCTGCCCACACGCGACTGCCTTGGCTCGCCCTTCGCCCATGCCCATTCGTCCATTGCTCGTGGCACACGACACAAGGCAGGGCTGCTGCCTTGTGCTCGTGCACTACGCCCTTGCTCATTGCATTCGTGCCGCACGGGCGACGAGCTCCCTTGCTCGTCGTCGCATGCCCGCATTATACAACACCCCTTAAGGGTAACACGAAGCGTCCATTGCTTCGTGCGTGCAAGTTTTATGAACGAATCGCATAAAAATTTAAAATTTATATTTAAAATTAATGACAAATTAATAAATAATATTAATTTCATAATTTTAGGGCGAAAAATCGAAAATTTATTATCCAATTGATTTCCGATTGTTATGGATTCAAGTCTAGGTCATAAAAATTTAAAATTTATCATAAATTTACAATTTTTATGGTGGTTTTTAATCATAGGTTTCTAATTAAATTACAATTAATTATGAAAATCAAATTAATTCTAAATTATTCTAATTTTCAACAAATTAATCATAATTACAAATTAGATTGCATAATTAACAAGACTAGGCATTCAAACTTGTTAAACATATGCAATAGGTCAATCAAAAATTCAAGATTTATCAACAAGAATCGCAAATATTTAATTTAACATCTTAAATTTACGAAATTTTGCATTCGGAAAACTAAAACCTTCGAAAAGTCATAGTTAGGCTTCGAATTTGAGAATTCTGGGTTCGGCAGAAAAATACTTATTTTTGTCAAAATTTTAGAATGCCTTTTACATGCGGAATTGACACAAAAATCACTCAATTCGGATGAGTAACGAAGAAACTGCCGAAAAACTGCGTACGTATAATTAAATAAACGCAATTTGCAATTAATTAACAATTACGAAAATTAATCACCCCTTTTAATTCTTGCAAATTTGTAATATTTAACCATGTTCATGCAATTTAGATTATGAAAATAATAAGGGGCTCGTGATACCACTGTTAGGTTATGATACATATGACATTACATAGATCATGCGGAAACAACCATTAACCCAGGACAACATATTATTTACACATAATCATATAGCATAATTTAGATGCATACTCTTTGTTGCGTGCCCTCCCTAGCTGCGCCCGAACCGAACAAGAACAAGTCTTTAGGACTCCAAGTGTCGTCCCTCCGTAGATAGTCCACAGCACGTCCGGATCCGCCTTAAGATTGACCAACTAGAATCGCCCTTAAGGTACTAGAAAATTTCGGCAATTTGAGCAAGATGTGTGTTTGAATTTTCTCTCAAAAACTCACTTTGAATACTTTGAAACTTGTTATAAATTGTGAGCCCTAGCCTCATATTTATAGGGGTATGGAAAGGGAATCGAAATCCTATTCAGATACAAATTAATTAAACCTAGAATCCTACAAGAACTCTAATTTAATTAATTTATCAAATAGAATTAGGAATTTAATCATTAACCGAACTCTGCATGTTTTAGGAAACGTGCACGAACACAAACACTTGCACACACACGCACGGCAGCCACGATGGGCCCCCATGCGTGCGCGCGAGCAGCAGCCCACGCAGCGCCCGCGCGCGCTGCGCGCTGCGCGTGCTGTGCGTGCTGTGCGCGCTGCGCAGCCTGCTGGGCCTGGCCTTGCGCTGGGCCTGGCGTGGCTGTTTGTGCGGCGCGCTTGGCTTGCTGGGCGATGGCCTGGCTTCGTGCTGGGCCTCGTCCGGCAGGCCTCGTCCGATGCTTATTCGTACGATGCGCTTCCGATTAAATTTTCCGATTCCGGAATTCATTTCCGATACGAACAATATTTAATATTTCCGATTCCGGAATTAATTTCCGTTTCGATCAAATATTTAATATTTCCGTTTCCGGAATTATTTTCCGATTCCGGTAATATTTCCGATTCTGACAATATTTCCGTTTCCGGCAATATTTCCGATTCTGGCAATATTTCCATTTCCGATAATATTTTCCGATACGTACCATGTTTCCGTTTCCGGCAACATCTACGACTTGGATAATATTTATATTTCCGATACGATCCATATTTCCGTTTCCGGCAATATCATCGTTTCCGGAGTATTCATTTCTTGCCTGTGACGATCTTAGCTCCCACTGAAACCAAGATCCGTCGGTTCCGAATATTCATAGATGGAGTATTTAATGCCATTAAATACTTGATCCGTTTACGTACTATTTGTGTGACCCTACGGGTTCAGTCAAGAGTAAGCTGTGGATTAATATCATTAATTCCACTTGAACTGAAGCGGCCTCTAGCTAGGCATTCAGCTCACTTGATCTCACTGAATTATTAACTTGTTAATTAATACTGAACCGCATTTATTAGACTTAACATAGAATGCATACTTGGACCAAGGGCATTATTTCCTTCACTTTACGTTTATTAATATTTTATTAAAGGTGAACTCAAGACTCAAACAACATACATGCATACATGCATTTATAAACGACAACCAAAACAATCTCATTTTAATCCTTTAGGACTTGTGATCAATAAATCAAGACGTAGTGAAATTACTACCAAGTTCCTTCTCACAAAAGGTGAGATTCTACATCATGCCTATTAACATGAGGGATGTGCCCTTGCACGACAATCCTAATTCATTTCATATAAAATATTCCCAACTGAACCCTACATGTCACGGCGGCTTACGTGAGCTAAACCTTCACATGTGGTAAACTAAATAGTACAACGAGGTACGAATAATTGGCTCAAAAGTATGCTAGATATCCCGTACAATAGCATAACAATAAATAATTCATCCCTTGCATGTGAAACAAACCATACATGAATAAATATTGAACAACATGATTGACAATGAAATCCATATTCACAATAGTCCCAACATGCTTGTTCAATCAACAAATCAATAATTCCATTATAATAATTCACATGATCGTTCACCCAAACAAATATGAATCCACCAAGTTCACATAATATAATTCACATCAATAACAATCATGTCATGTCCCTTGACACTTAGTGTGGTCGCCCTAGACTTGTACGTACCTTGAATACCTAAGCGTAGGGGCCACTTTGCAAAACGATCACTCACTTAGAAATCACCTCCTATCATCAAAATAATGAAATTTTAATTATTTCCATGTTCATTACATTTCCAGCAACTTTATAAAATATAAAACCTTGTTAATAATTAGAATTCAATAATTCTGTAATAAAATAATCGTCTCAATTTGTAAAACTAATCCCTAGTATAAAAATATACTTTTTCCACCCTTAAAACCAATAAAAATCAACACTTTAAACCTTTAAATCTGAAAATATAATTGATTATCATAATTAAATTAATCACCTAATTATGCTAATCAATTGACCCGTTAGTTCTAGGTTAAAACCCTAACTTGAATTTCCCAATAAGACCAATTTAACATCATAAAAATCAATTCTTTATTACATAACAAATCTGAAAATTCATACTTTAATCAAAATACGCCTCATGAATTAAAACACATAAATCCTCATAATACGGTGTTCATAACTGATTCCCAGCATTTTAATTATTCAAAACAATAATAATAATGTAATTTGAAATACGAAATTGAAATAAAATAGATTAAGGAAAATAGGATTATACAAATCCGGCCTATAGCACAGAACAACCACGAATTAATTGTGATTGGGCGAAAAAATTGAACGAACGAGCAAGAACACACACACACACACACACACACACACACACACACACACACACACACACACACACACACACACACACACACACACACACACACTCGGGTGTGTGTGCGCGCGCGGCAGGGGACGAGCAGGCACAGCGCGCGCTGGCGCGAGGGCTGGGCGACGAGGGCTGGCTGGGCGTGCAAGAGAGCGAGGGCGAGAGGGTTGGCTGGGCGCGCAGCAAGAGAGACGAGGCAAGGGGTGAGGGGCTGGAATGCAACAAGGCACGCAGCAATAGCAATAGCAGGGGCAAAGCAGTAGCGCAAGGCACTCGAGTGCACGATGCGGGCTGCAAGCAAGAGAGGGAGTGGGCGAGAGTGTGCGGCAACGAGGGCACAAGGCACGCGAGTGCTGTGCGGTGCGGGTGAGGAGCCGGCACAAAGAGAGGAGAGGGAGGAAGAGTGTGGGGCAAGAAAAAGAGAGAGACTTTAATGAAAAACAAGGGGATCATTTAATGAGGAGAGTCCTATTTATAGGCTCTCAAATCCCCAGTGGGCTAGCTAGGCTTGGAAATTTGACATTGGGCTTAGCAATTAAATGATTGGGCTAGCCTAAAGCTTAGAATTAAATTCTTTTGATCGGGCTCGTTTAATTAAACGAGTTGGACTTTTATTTAAAACCCAAACCTTTAAAATTACTTTGCGACCCATTAAATTTCTCGACTCGAAAATTAAATTCGTTTCATAATTAATTAAAATAATAAATATTCTAATTAATTAAAATACATTAAAATAATATTTAAATGCGAAATAAATTCTAAAAATCATAAAATGCTTTATAAATATAATAAAATATATTTATAATTATTATAAAAATACGAGGTATTACACAACCAAGCACCAAATAAATAAGGTCGGGCTTTCTACCGACAGTCGGACCACAACGTCTTGTATCATTCAAGGAGTACGAGTTTCTCCGACGCGACTCCCCCCATTGTTCATACTCAAGGTATATACGTTCCAAGAGTTTTGAAGCTCATTCGGGTTACACTTTACGTTAATTAGTATGTTATGTTCAAGACTCAACCCAAAGACATAACTCACAAGCAATTCAAAAATTACACAATTAAATAATTAAACAATGACACTTCATTTTAATCCTTTAGGACTTGTGATCAAACATAGGACTCAAGTGAAATTACTCCATTGTTCCTTCTCAAAACACTATTTGAGATAACCCGACATTGCCTGTTAACAAGCGAGGTGTGCCCTTAGCACGAATAGTCCTTAGTTCAATTCACATAAACTCCTTAAAGTCCCGAGCAAAACACTAGTTATTCCTCTCAAAACAACCAGTGAGGAAGTAAGCATTATTGTTTATCCTAATCAAACCGAAAATGTATAACCAAAATAAGGTGATATGGTAAGATATTAACACTGTCATATTTAAGTTTTTGTTTATTAATACTTACGGAGTAATACTTTCCGATCACAAAATAAGGTGAAATGAATCTGGAGCATAATATTCTGAGCTTTGTAATCATTTGCCTATGTAAAATCTACCTGGAAACCCTAAACATTTGCTCAATTTTGATGCAATTTTTTTTTTTTTTTTTGACATGATTGATGCAATTTTTAGAGTTATGGTGTGTGTGTGAATTGACACATACTCGGGCTGTGACACAACGCGAACCATACAGCTTGTTCAAACTGCAAAAAATAAAACACAAATACAGAGTAGATGAAGGCAATAATCAATAGCGAGTGAACTGGTAGTAGAACAAGAAATTATAGGTCATCCAGAGTTTTAGTTCCCAAAAAAGCAAATGTAACTCGAATACATAGATGCAAATCTGTACACATTGAATATTCAAACAGCTGATTTCCTGAATAGCTAGAATGGGATTTAAAGATAATAATGTACACACCTGTAAATCTGTAATACTATACATGATCAGGAAAAAAAAATAACAGAGCGCAAACATAGACATTCTGAACATTATTTCAGTTGAAACACCAAATCAATCAATGAGAAGGGTCACCCCCGAAGTCTTAAAGTAGGTTATGCAGGCAATGGTTCTTCCATAACTGTCAACGAAGAGCCAATGAAATCAATTGGTTGTTGACACAAATTTCAGGGAAAAACTAGACTTGATCATATATGGCCCGACCCAACCCGAAAAAGTATGGATTCGGGCAACCCCAAATACTCATTTTAGATCAAAGCCCGAACCTGATCCCAAACCCAAACCCGACCCGAAAACCCATTTCGCCCGAAAAACCTGCACTAAATTTATGGTTTGGCCATCTTTATATACCACTAGTTCATCTAAAATTATATTATATTGCTCGAGTAGTGTAGTAATATGAAGTTTTGTACCCTTTTATCTCTTGGTCAAGGTGTCCATTTTCTTAATTATTGTACATGATCTAATCATTCAAGAACATTCTGTATGTATATGTAATAACTAATTTTCTTTTTAACGTTTTTTTATAGGATTTTTCTTTTTAACTTTTAACACTTGTAGTTGCTTTCTTTATTACTTCTCCTTTACATTAATCATCTTGCACTAGTATAATTTGTAAGTTACTAGAATCATTCTAATTTTTCAAGTAATAAATCATAATTTTAGATTGAATATATATATATAATTTAACTTAATTGTTATTTTTGATGATCCTAATAGTTATAAACTAAAAAGTATGCTTATTAATTGGTTTAAAAATAATAATAAAATCATGTAATGATTAATTAATAATGTTATAACAATGTATAGTTATTTGAGCGACAATGACAACAATAACAAAAAATTCGGGCATAAAAATCCGACGCATTTGAGAACACTCGAACAATATATATTATCGGGCCTAAAAATAAGTTACGAGTATATATGAAAAGACCGTATGGAAACATTTATTTAAGTTAGAACAAAATTTGCCAAATATTACTTGGGTTATGTTCAGTTCAACTTATATAAGCAAATCTATATTATTAAAGCAAAGTGATGGTTAATGAGATGACTCAAAACCTCAATCCCTCAACTCTCATTCATCGGCTAAATTAGAAAATGTAATAAATTCTTATGAAAAAAAACAATAAAATCAAATTACATATCTTTAAATTTTAAAATTGGAAACTTAAATAACAATAAAACATATAGGTTGGAAAATTTCAAACACATTTTCAAAGTTGCTAAATTTTAATCAATCTAATAAATATAGATAATATCACTCATCCGAAACCCATTCTTCCCTTTATTGGACAATGATAGAGTGACCCCAAGGGTTTGTAACCCTTTCAATATTAAATTTTGATTGGTTACAAATGCATTGAAACTTTACATACAACACTTTCTCTCTCCAATTAATTATGCTTATGTATTATTTTATGTTATACTAGTCTTATATGCACGCGATGCGTGCGAGATTATATAAAACTTTAGTATTACAATTAATCATCACAAATATGTAGTATGCAAGAAAAAATGTTCGCAAAATTCAACTAAAGAAAAATTAATCGTCCCTATTTAAAAAAAATCTAAACCATACTCCGTAACACAATTTATTCATGTGCTTACATGATTAATAATCAAAACTTAATACCAAAGTAACTAAACATATAAAATAGTTTGTTTCCAAGCCACTTCAATTCCTTTATATTCATCAAATCCTATGTACCCGCAATAATCAAGCCAAATGAAAACATTCTAAATAGAAAACTACACTAGTGGAAAAAGGGTCATTTGCATCGCACTTTTAAGCACATTTGCGTCGCACATCGTGCGTGGCAAAAGCTCTCGACGCAAATGACTAAAAGTCATTTGCGTCGCACATTTGTGCGACGCAAATGAACCTTATTTGCGTCGCACATTTAGCTAATGTGCGACGCAAATAACTTTTCAGGCATGGTGCTGAAAAGTCATTTGCAACGCACATTAGCTAAATGTGCGACGCAAATAAGGTTCATTTGCAACGCACATTTAGCTAATGTGCGTTGCAAATGACTTTTCAGCACCATGCCTGAAAAGTTATTTGCGTCGCACATTAGCTAAATGTGCGACGCAAATAACTTTTAGGCGCAAAAAAAAAAAGTCATTTGCCACGCACAATAGCATAATGTGCGACGCAAATGACAATTTTAGCGCCAAAAAATTAAGTCATTTGCCTCGCACATTGAGCTAACGTGCGTTGCAAATGACTTATTTTTTTTTAAAAAATATTCGTTTTTTAATATTTTAGTTGGAAATTCCGACATGATCGTCTTTGAAATTAGACGCTTCATTCCCAATACCGGGAATACATTTATAATTATACCTGTCACTAAAGTTTACAACGTAATTAACGTTCCCAATAAAAGGCAATTAAATTCGTCATAGATCGATCAACCAACATGTTACAACAAACATAAAATTATTACAACAAAGGTACGTAGCTAGCTAGAGATCAAGTTCATATTACAAATTAAGCTAAAAATTCGACATTGTTCATGAAGTAATCTGCCCAAAAATCTTTCACCTCATTAATCTCCTCCGGTGAATAGGGCAATGTTCTTGAAAAATCCTAAAAAAGTGTAAATAATTCAATTTATCAACGATTGATCAATATAATAGTTTTGTGTACTTCAATTTATTATATAAAGTACGTAGTTTATGAGAACATACCTTAGTAAGATCTTGACTATTACCATGATTCATTATTATGTCGTACATAAAACGCATGACGTAGTAGCCACAATCTAGTGATCCCGGTTGTTGAGCACACTAAATGCATTAAAATAAATAACACAAGTAAAATTTCTATCACATTGTATGTTATAATTTTGAAAAACTTATTTCTTAGGTAAATAATAAACTAATTATATATATATATACCTGTGCTGGAATCCATGTTAATTTAGTTCCCTTAGATTGTCCACCTAGTCTCTTGTAACTCCGAAAAGCACTACACATTCGATAAAATATGCAATTATATATACTTTGTTTACACATGTAAATGCAAAGAATATTTTACATGTAAGTGCAATTATATACTTTGTTTACACATGTAAATGCAATTATATACGTAGTAGTCACATTTAAGGCTAATTGGGTCGTTCTAGGTCATTTTTAGGCAAAAATGATGTTTTCGAACCCAACTTTGAACCAAAGAACCTAAGGAATGTTTTCAAACTTATTACACGTCTCATATGCATAGTTATAACTTTCTAAGTCTCTTTACAATCTATTATTTCACATTTAAGGCTAATTGGGTCGTCCTAGGTCATTTTTAGGCAAAAATGATGTTTTCGAACCCAACTTTGAACCAAAGAACCTAAGGAATGTTTTCAAACTTATTACACGTCTCATATGCATAGTTATAACTTTCTAAGGCCCTTTACAATCTATTATTTCACATTTAAGGCTAATTGGGTCGTTCTAGGTCATTTTTAGGCAAAAATGATGTTTTCGAACCCAACTTTGAACCAAAGAACCTAAGGAATGTTTTCAAACTTATTACACGTCTCATATGCATAGTTATAACTTTCTAAGGCCCTTTACAATCTATTATTTCACATTTAAGGCTATTTGGGTCGTCCTAGGTCATTTTTAGGCAAAAATGATGTTTTCGAACCCAACTTTGAACCAAAGAACCTAAGGAATGTTTTCAAACTTATTACACGTCTCATATGCATAGTTATAACTTTCTAAGGCCCTTTACAATCTATTATTTCACATTTAAGGCTATTTGGGTCGTCCTAGGTCATTTTTAGGCAAAAATGATGTTTTCGAACCCAACTTTGAACCAAAGAACCTAAGGAATGTTTTCAAACTTATTACACGTCTCATATGCATAGTTATAACTTTCTAAGGCTCTTTACAATCTATTATTTCACATTTAAGGCTATTTGGGTCGTCCTAGGTCATTTTTAGGCAAAAATGATGTTTTCGAACCCAACTTTGAACCAAAGAACCTAAGGAATGTTTTCAAACTTATTACACGTCTCATATGCATAGTTATAACTTTCTAAGGCCCTTTACAATCTATTATTTCACATTTAAGGCTATTTGGGTCGTCCTAGGTCATTTTTAGGCAAAAATGATGTTTTCGAACCCAACTTTGAACCAAAGAACCTAAGGAATGTTTTCAAACTTATTACACGTCTCATATGCATATTTATAACTTTCTAAGGCCCTTTACAATCTATTATTTCACATTTAAGGCTATTTGGGTCGTCCTAGGTCATTTTTAGGCAAAAATGATGTTTTCGAACCCAACTTTGAACCAAAGAACCTAAGGAATGTTTTCAAACTTATTACACGTCTCATATGCATAGTTATAACTTTCTAAGGCCCTTTACAATCTATTATTTCACATTTGAGGCTATTTGGGTCGTCCTAGGTCATTTTTAGGCAAAAATGATGTTTTCGAACCCAACTTTGAACCAAAGAACCTAAGGAATGTTTTCAAACTTATTACACGTCTCATATGCATAGTTATAACTTTCTAAGGCCCTTTACAATCTATTATTTCACATTTAAGGCTATTTGGGTCGTCCTAGGTCATTTTTAGGCAAAAATGATGTTTTCGAACCCAACTTTGAACCAAAGAACCTAAGGAATGTTTTCAAACTTATTACACGTCTCATATGCATAGTTATAACTTTCTAAGGCCCTTTACAATCTATTATTTCACATTTAAGGCTATTTGGGTCGTCCTAGGTCATTTTTAGGCAAAAATGATGTTTTCGAACCCAACTTTGAACTAAAGAACCTTAGGCAAAAATTTAGGCAAAATGGCATTTTCATATGCATACTTTACTTACTTGTTTAGTGGCTCCTTAATCATCAAATTTCTCTTCATATGTTGAGAATCAAATATGTAGACCTCACGTTTAGACAAGCAAAGAACTAAAAGCATCCAGTGACTCCTACATACAAACAATAAACGTATGTAGTTAGAAAAAAAAAGTTAAATTTATAACAATCAATTAAAAACGAAGTTCAAAGTAATTTTCATACTTTTCGTAGTATGGACATAAGATGAATGTCTTAGAACTAAGTGCACTCATGGACCTCGTCATGTACAATAGAATTCGATCTGCATCGGACTTTAACATGGTGGCCGAGATCATCTCCGGGCACATGAATCCAATACTATTGGGGTGACAATCATCGTGAAAACACAACTCACTCAAAGCCCTATAATATAGAGTGTAAGAACGTTAAGACAATCATAAAAATCAAATTTAGGGGCAAAATATGAATTTAGGTAACTCACGTAACAAAAACTTGTATTATTGATATATTGAGCCATGCTCCCGAGAGAAGTTGATCGGTGTCTTCAACGGTGACACTAATTTCAAAGTCCTTTTCCATATTGAATTTCCTTTTAGTGCAATGTACCTTAACGTGCTCCCCTTCTTTTAATCCCAACATCATAGTTTTCATCACATTGCACTTACCACTCAAATTTTGCACTTTATAATTTTCAAGGAAATAGGTTTTTGATTTAGTGTTGGACGCTTTTGTTCCACTTCCCCCAACCACTAAAATTTTGCTTCTCTCATCTCCAATTCTCCATTAAAAGCTTCCTTCTCTTTTCGAAATGGGTGATCTTCAGGAAGATACATCCGGTAATCCATGTACACATCTTTCCCACAAAATTTTAGGCGCCTCGAGACCAAATCATCATGACAAACTGGACATGCCTTCTTTCCCTTTACAGAATACCCTGACAAATTTCCATAAGCCGGGAAATCATTTATCGTACAAAAAATCATGGCACGTAAAGTGAAATTGGTTTTGGTGTATGCATCAAACATCAACACCCCTTCATCCCACAACAATTTCAAATCTTCAATGAGTGGCTCTAGATACACATCTATGTCATTTCCGGGTTGTTTAGGCCCAGAGATTAAGAGCGACAACATGATGTATCTACGCTTCATGCATAACCAAGGAGGCAAATTGTATATGGTGAGAAGAACCGGCCAAGTGCTATATTGGGTACTAAGTGTCCCAAATGGGTTCATTCCATCCGTGCAAAGACCAAGCCTGAGATTCCGAACTTCTTCCCTAAAGACCTTGTACTTTCGATCAATGTTCCTCCATTGTGGAGAATCAGCAGGATGCCTCATTAACCCATCTTTCTTCCTCCCTTCGGCATGCCACCTCAAGAGTTTTGCAGTTTTCTCTTCTGAGAAAAGGCGCTTAAATCTTGGTATAATTGGAAGATACCAAAGCACCTTAGCCGGAGAAGGTTTCTTCTTAGTTGATGTTGCATCATTCTCCACGATCTTGTAACGGGACAATCCGCATCTTGGACACTCATGCAGATTTGCATACTGCTTTCGATACAACACGCAATCATTTGGACACGCGTGTATCTTCTCATAATCCATACCCAAAGGACACATAAGCTTCTGGGCCTCATAGTTAGACCTTGGAAGTTTGTTTCCTTCAGGAAGATTACCAGACGTGGCCTCCAAAAACTGTGAAAAACTCTTGTTGGTCCAACCGTTTTCCACCTTTAAGTTGAAATATTCGATGACGGCACCAAGTACAGTTTGTGTAGAACCAGGATATAATGGTGTTGCGGAAGCTTTGATTATACTATCATACATATGGGGACGCTCAACGAAATGATGGTCTTCCACATCATGCATCATATCATCTATCCTATCTTTCTCCTCTTCTTCCTCACTTTCAACACCAATATCATCCTCAATTTCATTATCATCACCAATATCACAATGATTATGCTGACTCGAGCTCGGCATACTAGAACTTGCCCCATGATCTATGCTCTCACCATGCCATGTCCACGTCGTGTAGTTACCCTTAAAACCGCGACGAACTATGTGATCAACAATATCATCAATATCCCGATACCCCCTTGAATTATTGCAATCACAACAAGGACACAGAATTAAACTTGATTCATGTTCTGATTGATGTTTCAAGGCAACCTTAATGAACTCTTGAATCCCTTGTAAGAACCTTGTAGAAAATCGTTTACTACCATACATCCAACTCCGATCCATTTTCAACCACTAAAGATAAAACAATATGACCAAATTTTGTCAAAGGTTAGAATATAAACTATATAGGCTATTCATATCATTATAAATCCATGGCTTCCAACAAAACCTACCATAACTAATAACAAGTTCCCATAGTACAATTCATTTCACATCACAAATTCACAAACCCGAATTTTGTAGCAAACCCAAAACATCATTTCATAACCTACACAAACCATCTCATAAACCTACACAAACCCAAAAATTCATTTCATAACCTTAATTCAACAAAACCTAATTGTAATAAACAAATAATTTCAACAAAACCAACTATTACAATTCATCAAAAACTACAATTAAAATTCAACAAAACCTAAATCTTAAATGTGCACAATTAAAATTCAATTAAATAATATCCACAATTAAAATTCAATCTTAAAATTCAACTAAAATGTACCATTAAAATTCAAACATAATATCCACAATTATAATTAAAATGCACAATTAAAATTCAATTAAATAATATCCACAAAATAAAATTTAAATGTACCGAATTAATCGATGGAGCAATTGAAGAGAGGAGGGCCAGCGGCGTGGCAGCCGACGGCGTTAGCAAGCAGCGGCGACAGTGACCTGTGAAGAGGCCGGGGGTTGAACGACGATCAGGGGGCGGCGACGAGCAGGAAGTTGGAGGACAATGAGCTGTGCGAAGAGGAGGTTGACGCGGCAGGAAGACGAACAGCAGGTCGAGGAAGACGGAGGTTGACGGCGGAGGACGAGGTTGACGGCGGAGGACGAGGAAGGCCGAGGAAGTTGGAGGAAGAAATTGAAGCAGTGAGGGGTGAAGCTTTTGCAATTGGGTTTCAATTTAGGTCGCTGTGGAATATCGCATTGGAGAGCTAGCGCCAACAAAATTAAATTTTAGAAAAATTCAAAACATCATTTGCGTCGCAGAATTACTAAACTGCGACGCAAATGACTCTAGGATGCCCCCAGAGTCATTTGCGTCGCAGATTAGTAAATCTGCGACGCACTTGATTGAGTTAATTGCGTCGCATTTTTACTAATCTGCGACGCAAATGACTCTGGGGGGCATCCTAGAGTCATTTGCGTCGCAGTTTAACAAAGCTGCGACGCAAATGACTAAATTTTATGCTAAAATTTGTCATTTGCGTCACATGTTCAGAATGGCGTGGCAAATGCGGGGATGCAAATAAGCCTTTTTCCACTAGTGCTACCTTATACAGGGTTTAACTTTTATATAAAGAATCCACATATGCCAAAAGCTTAATCGTACCTATTTATTGATAATCTCATAATATCATAATAAGAAGGTATTGCATAAGAGACGTTGCATATCAGACTTAATTACTGAGATTCTCATTCTTGTATCAACCTAGATTTAGCATATAAGGCTGGTAATATACTAAATCCTACAAAATTGATTTGGAAATTTTCTAAAAAAATCAAAGAAAAACAACTTTTCTGCTCAAACACACAAAACCAAGAATTTTAAAAGTTGTAATTAAGCATTAATTATCCAAAAGCAACAATATTAAGTATTAATTATCCAAAAAACCAGCTAAAGACCTCACCTTTAGGAGGTTTCTGACACTAAATCCAACACCCGGTTTCCACTTTTTTGCTTTGGTAAAAAAAACAAAATTTAATCAGCAATTACACAAAACCTAGAAATTTTATGCAACAGAAAAACAACTACAGATTTGATAACCTTCATCGTTACAGCTCAGATTTGATTTTGTGACTCGCACCTGTCTCTAATGATGTTGATGCTATGGACACCATGAATTCGTGCAAGCTGAATGACGCACTGCCCAACCATGCTTGTTGCCCCATTTTGTACAATTGCATCACCTAGTAAAACTCATCCGGGTATAATTTTTTTTAAAAAAAAAGGCTTAAGGCTGCAGAAAAAAAATTGGCATATAACAATGAGGACTATATGATCTGAACATACAATGACAGCATTGTTAGGTTATGATACATATGACAATTCATAAATCATGCGAAAAAACCATTTAGCCAGGAATACATATTATTTACACATAATCATATAGCATAGTTTAGATGCATACTCTTTGTTGCGTGCCTTCCCTAGCTGCGCCCGAACCGAACAAGAACAAGTCTTTAGGACTCCAAGTGTCGTCCCTCCGTAGATAGTCCACAGCACGTCCGGATCCGCCTTAAGATTGACCAACTAGAATCGCCCCTAAGGTACTATAAATTTTCGGCACTTTTGAGCAAGATGTGTGACTGAATTTTGTTAGGTTATGATACATATGATATTACATAAATCATGCGGAAACAACCATTAACCCAGGAATACATATTATTTACACATAATCATATAGCATAATTTAGATGCATACTCTTTGTTGCGTGCCCTCCCTAGCTGCGCCCGAACCGAACAAGAACAAGTCTTTAGGACTCCAAGTGTCGTCCCTCCGTAGATAGTCCACAGCACGTCCGGATCCGCCTTAAGATTGACCAACTAGAATCGCCCTTAAGGTACTAGAATTTTCGGCACTTTTGAGCAAGATGTGTGACTGAATTTTTCTCTCAAAAACTCACTTTGAATACTTGAAAACTCGTTATAAATTGTGAACCCAGGCCACATATTTATAGGGGTATGGAAAGAGAATTGGAATCCTATTAGGATACGAATTAATTAAACCTAGAATCCTACAAGAACTCTAATTAATTAATTTATCAAATAGAATTAGGAATTTAATCATTAACCGAACTCTGCACGTTTTAGGAATCGTGCATGAACACAAACTCACACACACACACGGCAGCCACGATGGGCCGCCCATGCGTGTGCGTGCGAGCAGCAGCCCACGCAGCGAGGCCATGGCCTTGGCGCGCGCTGGGCCTGCCTTGCGGTGGGCCTGGGCGCTGCCTTGGCTGGGCGCTCGTTTGGCTAGGCGCGCGTTTGGCTGGGCGCGCGTTTTGGCTTGCTGGGCGATGGCCCAACTTCGTGCTGGGCCTTCGTCCGGCAGGCCTCGTCCGATGCTAATTCGTACGATACGCTTCCGATTAAATTCCCGGTTCCGGAATTCATTTCCGATACGAACAATATTTAATATTTCCGATTCCGGAATCAATTTCCGTTTCGAACAAATATTTAATATTTCCGTTTCCGGAATTATTTTCCGATTCCGATAATATTTCCGATTCTGAAAATATTTCCGTTTCCGGCAATATTTCCGATTCTGGCAATATTTCCATTTCCGATAATATTTTCCGATACGTACCATGTTTCCGTTTCCGGCAACATCTACGACTTGGATAATATTTATATTTCCGATACGATCCATATTTCCGTTTCCGGCAATATCATCGTTTCCGGAGTATTCATTTCTTGCCTGTGACGATCTCAGCTCCCACTGAAACCAAGATCCGTCGATTCCGAATATCCATAGATGGAGTATTTAATGCCATTAAATACTTGATCCGTTTACGTACTATTTGTGTGACCCTACGGGTTCAGTCAAGAGTAAGCTGTGGATTAATATTATTAATTCCACTTGAACTGAAGCGGCCTCTAGCTAGGCATTCAGCTCACTTGATCTCACTGAATTATTAACTTGTTAATTAATACTGAACCGCATTTATTAGACTTATCATAGAATGCATACTTGGACCAAGGGCATTATTTTCTTCAGTCTCCCACTTGTCCTTAGGGACAAGTGTGCATTTCCTAATTCCTTTGTCGCTCGATGCTTGCTCTTGAACATAAGGTAAGAGTTGTCATCCTTATTATGTCCAGAGGTGTTCCTCGGTTTCAGAGTTCAACTGATCAAATAAACAGATAATCATAGCCTATGATTCATCCGAGCACGGCCATGCATTTCACAGTTTCTAGCTCTCCGAGTGGCCTTGTACAACTTTTAAGCATCTCATCCCGATTTATGGGAGGACAATCCCAATCTTGCGATCTTGAGATTAGACTTCGTTTGATAGGTGATTACCTGAGCGTTGCCTTTATAGCCTCCTTTTACGGTGCGACGGTTGGTCAACGTCAAAGCAACCAGTTCTCAAACAAGTAATCTCAAATCACTCAGGTATTGAGGATTTAGTGTCTAATAATTTAATGAAATTTACTTATGACAGATTTTCATCTCTTACAGTAAAGTTTCATAGGTCTTGTCCGATACTAGTCTTCCCAAAGTAAGTATCTATGAAAATGATTATGACATTGTCATGTCTACATAGTTCAAGAAACAGAACTACTAGTCATCTTGCATTCTAATCGTCTAACGTTTTCTATGCGTCCAATTTTATAGAAAACTCCGACTAGGGACCATTTTCAACCTTTGACATTCAAGTTCACTTGATAGACATTTCTTAGTCACAGGACTGGTCCTGACAGTCTATCTTGAATATATCGTCAAATTGAAGGGACTCATCATTTAATAAACCACAAATTAAATGGAAAAATGAATTCTTTTCATTTATTGTGAATGATTAACCAATAATGTTTTACAAAGATTTAAACTCTAAAACTTTAAAACATTAAACAGAGACATCAAAGCCATTCTCCAATATGCTTGATTCCCATAGCTGCAGTGTGCGAGTTGTGCTTCGCCTGCGGTAGAGGTTTAGTCAATGGATCTGATATGTTGTCATCAGTTCCAATTTTGCTTATCTCGACTTCTTTTCTTTCAACGAACTCTCGTAGAAGGTGAAATCTACGAAGTACATGCTTGACTCTCTGGTGGTGTCTAGGCTCTTTTGCCTGTGCAATAGCTCCGTTATTGTCACAATACAGGGCTATTGGTCCTTTAATGGAGGGGACTACACCAAGTTCACCTATGAACTTCCTTAGCCATATAGCTTCCTTTGCTGCTTCATGTGCAGCAATGTACTCCGCTTCAGTTGTAGAATCCGCAATGGTGCTTTGCTTAGCACTTTTCCAGCTTACTGCTCCTCCGTTGAGGCAGAAGACAAACCCAGACTGTGATCTGAAATCATCTTTGTCGGTTTGGAAACTTGCGTCCGTATAGCCTTTAACAATTAATTCATCATCTCCACCATAGACCAGGAAGTCATCTTTGTGCCTTTTCAGGTACTTCAGAATGTTCTTGGCAGCAGTCCAATGCGCCTCTCCTGGGTCTGACTGGTATCTGCTCGTAGCACTGAGTGCGTACGCAACATCCGGGCGTGTACATATCATAGCATACATTATTGAACCAATCAATGATGCATATGGAATCCCATTCATTCGTCTACGCTCATCAAGTGTTTTTGGGCACTGAGTCTTGCTTAGAGTCATTCCATGAGACATGGGTAGGTAGCCTTGCTTGGAGTGCGCCATCTTGAACCTATCAAGCACCTTTTTGATATAAGTGCTTTGACTAAGTCCAATCATCTTTTTAGATCTATCTCTGTAAATCTTGATGCCCAATATGTACTGTGCTTCTCCCAGATCCTTCATCGAAAAACATTTCCCAAGCCAAATCTTGACAGAGTTCAACATAGGAATGTCATTTCCGATAAGTAATATGTCGTCGACATATAATACTAGGAAAGCAATTTTTCTCCCACTGACCTTCTTGTATACACAAGATTCGTCTGCGTTCTTGATGAAACCAAAGTCACTGACTGCTTCATCAAAACGTATATTCCAGCTCCTGGATGCCTGCTTCAATCCGTAGATTGACTTCTTTAGCTTGCATACCTTTTTAGCATTCTTTGGATCCTCAAAACCTTCAGGCTGTGTCATAAACACAGTTTCTGTTAAAACGCCGTTTAAGAAAGCAGTTTTGACATCCATCTGCCATATTTCGTAATCGTAATATGCAGCGATTGCTAACATTATCCGAATAGACTTTAGCATTGCAACTGGTGAAAAAGTTTCATCGTAATCCACACCGTGGACTTGCCTGTAACCTTTTGCAACCAATCTAGCTTTGAAAACTTCAAGTTTCCCATCCTTGTCCTTTTTCAGTTTGAAAACCCATTTGCTTCCAATGGCTTGGTAGCCATCTGGCAAATCGACCAAATCCCATACTTGGTTTTCAGACATGGAGTCTAATTCAGATTGCATGGCTTCTTGCCATTGCTTGGAGCTAGGGCTCGTCATAGCTTGTTTGTAAGTCGCAGGTTCATCACTTTCAAGTAATAGAACGTCATAGCTCTCGTTTGTCAAAATACCTAAGTACCTTTCCGGTTGAGATCTATATCTTTGCGATCTACGCGGGGTAACATTTCTAGATTGACCATGATTTTCACCAGATTCTTCTAAAGATCTCTGAGTTTCATCCTGAATGTCTACTTGAGCATTCTCTAGAGTTTGTTGTTCGACTCGAATTTCTTCGAGGTCTACTTTTCTCCCACTTGTCATTTTGGAAATGTGATCTTTCTCCAAAAAGACACCATCTCGAGCAACAAACACCTTGTTCTCAGATGTATTGTAGAAGTAATACCCCTTTGTTTCCTTTGGATAGCCCACAAGGATACATTTGTCAGATTTTGGATGAAGTTTGTCTGAAATTAATCGTTTGACGTATACTTCACATCCCCAAATCTTAAGAAAAGACACATTTGGAGGTTTTCCAAACCATAATTCGTATGGAGTCTTTTCGACAGCTTTAGACGGAGCTCTATTTATAGTGAGTGCAGCTGTGTTTAGTGCATGTCCCCAAAATTCTAATGGAAGTTCGGCCTGACCCATCATTGACCTGACCATGTCTAGCAAGGTTCTATTCCTCCGTTCCGACACACCGTTCCATTGTGGTGTTCCAGGAGGAGTCAATTCTGATAGAATTCCACATTCTTTCAGATGGTCATCAAATTCATAGCTCAGATATTCACCGCCTCTATCAGACCGCAGCGCCTTAATCTTCTTGCCTAATTGATTCTCTACTTCACTCTGAAATTCCTTGAATTTGTCAAAGGATTCAGACTTATGCTTCATTAGGTAGACATAACCATACCTACTGAAGTCATC
Source organism: Spinacia oleracea (assembly GCF_020520425.1). Taxonomy (NCBI): domain Eukaryota; kingdom Viridiplantae; phylum Streptophyta; class Magnoliopsida; order Caryophyllales; family Amaranthaceae; genus Spinacia; species Spinacia oleracea. The sequence goes on along the minus strand of NC_079492.1, from coordinate 5,324,914 downwards.
AGTGAAAGTGATAAAGTAGCTGAAACCACCTCTAGCATTTGTACTCATTGGTCCACATACATCTGTATGGATTAAACCCAATAGTTCACTTGCTCTTTCTCCAACTTTAGAGAAAGGTTGCTTTGTCATTTTGCCAAGTAAACATGATTTGCATTTACCATAATCCTCTAAGTCAAATGGTTCTAGAATTCCTTCCTTTTGAAGTCTTTCTAAGCGTTTCAAGTTTATATGGCCTAATCGACAATGCCACAGATAGGTGAGATCTGAATCATCCTTTTTGGCCTTTTTGGTATTTATGTTATATACTTGTTTGTCGTGATCTAATAAATAAAGTCCATTGACTAATCTAGCAGATCCATAAAACATCTCTTTAAAATAAAACGAACAACTATTGTCTTTTATTAAAAAGGAAAATCCCTTAGCATCTAAGCAAGAAACTGAAATGATGTTTTTAGTAAGACTTGGAACATGGAAACATTCTTCCAGTTCCAAAACTAGCCCAGAGGGCAACGACAAATAGTAAGTTCCTACAGCTAATGCAGCAATCCGTGCTCCATTTCCCACTCGTAGGTCGACTTCACCCTTGCTTAACTTTCTACTTCTTCTTAGTCCCTGTGGATTGGAACATAAGTGTGAGCCACAACCTGTATCTAATACCCAAGAAGTTGAATTAGCAAGTATACAGTCTATAACGAAAATACCTGAAGATGGAACGACTGTTCCGTTCTTCTGATCTTCCTTTAGCTTCAAGCAATCTCTCTTCCAATGCCCCTTCTTCTTGCAGTAGAAGCATTCGGATTCAGAAGTGGGTTGACTGACCTTCCTCTTTGCAGATTTGGCGCCAGTTTGCTTAGTTGGGCTGGCCTTGTTGCCACCTTTCTTAGCATTCCTCTTCTTTCCAGATTTCTTGAACTTGCCCCCACGCACCATAAGCACATCCTGCTTATCACTTTTGAGCGTCTTTTCAGCGGTCTTCAGCATACCGTGAAGCTCAGTGAGCGTTTTGTCCAGACTATTCATACTGTAGTTCAGTTTGAACTGATCATACCCGCTATGAAGAGAATGGAGGATGGTGTCTATAGCCATTTCCTGAGAAAATTGCTGATCCAGCCGACTCATATTCTCAATGAGTCCAATCATTTTGAGAACATGTGGACTTACGGGCTCGCCTTTCTTAAGCTTGGTCTCAAGAATTTGCCTATGAGTCTCGAATCTTTCGACTCGAGCCAGATCTTGGAACATGTTCTTCAACTCACTGATGATTGTGAAAGCATCTGAGTTGATGAACGTTTTCTGCAGATCCGCACTCATGGTGGCGAGCATTAGACATTTCACATCCTTGTTGGCATCAATCCAACGATTGAGGGCTGCCTGAGTGACGCCGTCGCCTGCAGCTTCGGGCATCGCCTCATCTAGGACATACTCCTTTTCTTCCTGCATAAGAACTATTTGCAAGTTCCTTTGCCAGTCAAGGAAGTTTTTCCCGTTCAACTTCTCCTTTTCGAGAATTGATCGAATGTTGAATGAATTGTTGTTTGCCATATTAAAACTACAATTGAAAAGAATAAACAAATAAATAACCATTCACAGTTTCTCTTAATAAACTTAAATTCTAGCATACATGCATAATTCAATGTTTATTAAGCATTTTATTCAAGTTATTTGTTCCGGCAGGTGTGAATAAAATGATTCCAAGATCCTAAAATCATTGAAGAACTAAGCACAGTTTGTCGACTTAATCCTAGAACATCTTAGGTAAGCAAAAGCCTTTTGCTAATAGTCTAGAAACTATTCTTGGTTGATAGGTACGTCTAAGAACTTATTAGGTAAACCTATCGATTTTGCCACGACATAAAAGGACTCCTTACTTATATCGTTGAGTTTCACCAAAACTAACATGTACTCACAATTATTTGTGTACCTTGCCCCTTTAGGACCAATAAGTAACACCTCGCTGAGCGAAAACTATTACTAGATTGATGTAAAGGATATCCAAGCAAGTGTATATTTTGGCATGGCACCTTTTAACTCAATTTTTAAGTTTGGAACTTAAGGCTCTTACTATGTTGGTTAGATTTTAAGTGAACTAAAATCCTTAATCATGCAACATAATCAAGCTTTTGATCTCATGCATTTTAAGACATATTTAAAAGCAATAAATAACTTAAAACATGCATAAGATAAATGTGATCTAGTATGGCCCGACTTCATCTTGAAGCTTTGACTTCAAAGTCCGTCTTGAAAATCTCCGTGGGAGGCACCATTTTCTTCAAATAGGATAAGCTATAACTAATTACAACTATTTGATGGTACGCAGACCATATTTGAATTGAAAAATAACTTTGGTACTTTAGACCATTACATTCAAATTAATGGTACGCAGACCATATTTTCTATCCTATTTGGGCCATACTAGTCACTTCATAACCTGCAAAACAGTACATATACAATATATACCATTCACCCATTCATTATCATGAATGGCCCACATAGCTGGTTAGTAAAACACATTATGCATCACGTAAACATTTGCAGCAATTAATCAAGGGCACCAATAATCTACCAATTATTCAGTCCTTATTAATTCTAATCAAGTTGTTTTTACCTTAAGGATTTGTAGACCTAATCAAGAGTTTATGACTAAAAAGCGCTCCCACTTAAACCAATAAATTTATATGCTTTACTAATTTTAAACATAAAAATGTATTTCTAGTCTAACCGGAAACATACAAATTTAATTAAAATTTAAAGCTCAAATGAATTTATAATTGAATCCAAAAAGTTTAATTTAATTTCAGTCGTATTTAAATTAATTCATGATTTTAATTTTAGTAAAATAATTAGAATAAATAAAATTTATTATAATTACAATATTCAAAATTAAAATCCTAGAAAATAATTTAAATTATTAATTTTAAAATTAATTAAAATTACGTAAACTGAAAATTTCAAATTAAACATTCAAAACGATCTAATCGTAACGCAAACACCCTACGCATTGCACGCCCATGGGCCGCACGCACACAACCATTGCTGGCCATGTGCGCGCAGCCCATGCGCTCGTCGCATAGCTGCTGCATCTTCCATCGCAAGCCATCGCACGCTGTGGTGCTCGCTGCGCGCGCGCCAGCGCTCGACGCACGCGAGCCATCGCTCGCTGTGCGCGCTCGCCAGCGCTCGCTGCGCGCGCTCCACCGCTCGCTGTGCGCGCGAGCCCTCGCTCGCTTGTGCGCGCGAGCCATCGCTCGCTGTGCGCGCGAGCCATCGCTCGCTGTGCGCGCGAGCAACGCTGGGCGCAGCGCTCGCTGCGCGCAAGGCTGCGCGCTCTTGCGCGTGGCAGTGCGCGTTGTGGCGCAGCTCGCTTGCTGCCCACACGCGACTGCCTTGGCTTGTCTTTCGCCCATGCCCATTTGTTCATAGCTCGTGGCCCACGACACAAGGCAGGGCTGCTGCCTTGTGCTCGTGCACCACGCCCTTGCTCATTGCATTCGTGCCGCACGGGCGACGAGCTCTCTTGCTCGTCGTCGCATGCCCGCACTATACAACACCCCTTAAGGGTAACACGAAGCGTCCATTGCTTTGTGCGTGCAAGTTATATGAACGAATCGCATAAAAATTTAAAATTTATATTTAAAATTAATGACAAATTAATAAATAATATTAATTTCATAATTTTAGGGCGAAAAATCGAAAATTTATTATTCAATTGATTTCCGATTGTCATGGATTCAAGCATAGGTCATAAAAATTTAAAATTTATCATAAATATACAATTTTCATGGTGGTTTTTAATCATAGGTTTCTAATTAAATTATAATTAATTATGAAAATCAAATTAATTCTAAATTATTCTAATTTTCAACAAATTAATCATAATTACAAATTAGATTGCATAATTAACAAGGCTAGGCATTCAAACTTGTTAAACATATACAGTAGGTCAATCAAAAATTCAAGATTTATCAACAAGAATCGCAAATATTTAATTTAACATCTTAAATTTACGAAATTTTGCATTCGAAAAACTAAAACCTTCGAAAAGTCATAGTTAACTTTTAGAATGCCTTTTACATGCGGAATTGACACAAAAATCACTCGATTTGGATGAGTAACGAAGAAACTGCCGAAAAACTGCGTACGTATAATTAAATAAACGCAATTTGCAATTAATTAACAATTACGAAAATTAATCACCCCTTTTAATTCTTGCAAATTTGTAATATTTAACCATGTTCATGCAATTTAGATTATGAAAATAATAAGGGGCTCGAGATACCACTGTTAGGTTATGATACATATGATATTACATAAATCATGCGGAAACAACCATTAACCCAGGAATACATATTATTTACACATAATCATATAGCATAATTTAGATGCATACTCTTTGTTGCGTGCCCTCCCTAGCTGCGCCCGAACCGAACAAGAACAAGTCTTTAGGACTCCAAGTGTCGTCCCTCCGTAGATAGTCCACAGCACGTCCGGATCCGCCTTAAGATTGACCAACTAGAATCGCCCTTAAGGTACTAGAATTTTCGGCACTTTTGAGCAAGATGTGTGACTGAATTTTTCTCTCAAAAACTCACTTTGAATACTTGAAAACTCGTTATAAATTGTGAACCCAGGCCACATATTTATAGGGGTATGGAAAGAGAATTGGAATCCTATTAGGATACGAATTAATTAAACCTAGAATCCTACAAGAACTCTAATTAATTAATTTATCAAATAGAATTAGGAATTTAATCATTAACCGAACTCTGCACGTTTTAGGAATCGTGCATGAACACAAACTCACACACACACACGGCAGCCACGATGGGCCGCCCATGCGTGTGCGTGCGAGCAGCAGCCCACGCAGCGAGGCCATGGCCTTGGCGCGCGCTGGGCCTGCCTTGCGGTGGGCCTGGGCGCTGCCTTGGCTCGGCGCTCGTTTGGCTGGGCGCACGTTTGGCTGGGCGCGCGTTTTGGCTTGCTGGGCGATGGCCCAACTTCGTGCTGGGCCTTCGTCCGGCAGGCCTCGTCCGATGCTAATTCGTACGATACGCTTCCGATTAAATTCCCGGTTCCGGAATTCATTTCCGATACGAACAATATTTAATATTTCCGATTCCGGAATCAATTTCCGTTTCGAACAAATATTTAATATTTCCGTTTCCGGAATTATTTTCCGATTCCGATAATATTTCCGATTCTGACAATATTTCCGTTTCCGGCAATATTTCCGATTCTGGCAATATTTCCATTTCCGATAATATTTTCCGATACGTACCATGTTTCCGTTTCCGGCAACATCTACGACTTGGATAATATTTATATTTCCGATACGATCCATATTTCCGTTTCCGGCAATATCATCGTTTCCGGAGTATTCATTTCTTGCCTGTGACGATCTCAGCTCCCACTGAAACCAAGATCCGTCGATTCCGAATATCCATAGATGGAGTATTTAATGCCATTAAATACTTGATCCGTTTACGTACTATTTGTGTGACCCTACGGGTTCAGTCAAGAGTAAGCTGTGGATTAATATTATTAATTCCACTTGAACTGAAGCGGCCTCTAGCTAGGCATTCAGCTCACTTGATCTCACTGAATTATTAACTTGTTAATTAATACTGAACCGCATTTATTAGACTTATCATAGAATGCATACTTGGACCAAGGGCATTATTTCCTTCAAATTTTTCTCTCAAAAACTCACTTTGAATACTTGAATAACTCGTTATAAATTGTGAACCCAGGCTACATATTTATAGGGGTATGGAAAGAGAATTGGAATCCTATTAGGATACGAATTAATTAAATTAGAATTATAATAAAACTCTTATTTAATTAATTTATCAAATAGAATTAGGAATTTAATCATTAAACGAATTCTGCACGTTTTAGGTTTCGTATGCGAACAAAAACACTTACGCGAGCATGACCCGCAAGCGTGCAGGCCATGCCCGCGTACAGCCCACACGGCCGCACGGCCCACGCGAGCTACAAGCCCACGCGAGCTGCAGCAATGCTCGCAGCCCACTGCTCGCAGCTGCGCGCGCTGCGCGCGCTGCCACTGCCTGCTGGGCCTGGCCTTGCGCTGGGCCTGGCGTGGCTTTGGCTGTTCGTGTGGCGCGCTTGGCTTGCTGGGCGATGGCCTGGCTTCGTGCTGGGCCCTCGTCCGGCAGGCCTCGTCCGATGCTTATTCGTACGATACGCTTCCGATTAAATTCCCGATTCCGGAATTTATTTCCGATACGAACAATATTTAATATTTTCGATTCCGGAATTAATTTCCGTTTCGAACAAATATTTAATATTTCCGTTTCCGGAATTATTTTCCGATTCCGATAATATTTCCGATTCTGACAATATTTCCGTTTCCGGCAATATTTCCGATTCCGGCAATACTTCCATTTCCGATAATATTTCCCGATACGTACCATGTTTCCGTTTCCGGCAACATCTACGACTTGGATAATATTTATATTTCCGATACGATCCATATTTCCGTTTCCGGCAATATCATCGTTTCCGGAGTATTCATTTCTTGCCTGTGACGATCTCAGCTCCCACTCAAACCAAGATCCGTCGATTCCGAATATCCATAGATGGAGTATTTAATGCCATTAAATACTTGATCCGTTTACGTACTATTTGTGTGACCCTACGGGTTCAGTCAAGAGTAAGCTGTGGATTAATATCATTAATTCCACTTGAACTGAAGCGGCCTCTAGCTAGGCATTCAGCTCACTTGATCTCACTGAATTATTAACTTGTTAATTAATACTGAACCGCATTTATTAGACTTAACATAGAATGCATACTTGGACCAAGGGCATTATTTCCTTCAGTCTCCCACTTGTCCTTAGGGACAAGTGTGCATTTCCTAATTCCTTTGTCGCTCGATGCTTGCTCTTGAACATAAGGTAAGAGTTGTCATCCTTATTATGTCCAGAGGTGTTCCTCGGTTTCAGAGTTCAACTGATCAAATAAACAGATAATCATAGCCTATGATTCATCCGAGCACGGCCATGCATTTCACAGTTTCTAGCTCTCCGAGTGGCCTTGTACAACTTTTAAGCATCTCATCCCGATTTATGGGAGGACAATCCCAATCTTGTGATCTTGAGATTAGACTTCGTTTGATAGGTGATTACCTGAGCGTTGCCTTTATAGCCTCCTTTTACGGTGCGACGGTTGGTCAACGTCAAAGCAACCAGTTCTCAAACAAGTAATCTCAAATCACTCAGGTATTGAGGATTTAGTGTCTAATAATTTTAATGAAATTTACTTATGACAGATTTTCATCTCTTACAGTAAAGTTTCATAGGTCTTGTCCGATACTAGTCTTCCCAAAGTAAGCATCTATGCAAATGATTATGACATTGCCATGTCCACATAGTTCAAGAAACAGAACTACTAGTCATCTTGCATTCTAATCGTCTAACGTTTTCTATGCGTCCAATTTTATAGAAAACTCCGACTAGGGACCATTTTCAACCTTTGACATTCAAGTTCACTTGATAGACATTTCTTAGTCACAGGACTGGTCCTGACAGTCTATCTTGAATATATCGTCAAATTGAAGGGACTCATCATTTAATAAACCACAAATTAAATGGAAAAATGAATTCTTTTCATTTATTGTGAATGATTAACCAATAATGTTTTACAAAGATTTAAACTCTAAAACTTTAAAACATTAAACAGAGACATCAAAGCCATTCTCCAATATGCTTGATTCCCATAGCTGCAGTGTGCGAGTTGTGCTTCGCCTGCGGCAGAGGTTTAGTTAATGGATATGATATGTTGTCATCAGTACCAATTTTGCTTATCTCGACTTCTTTTCTTTCAACGAACTCTCGTAGAAGGTGAAATCTACGAAGTACATGCTTGACTCTCTGGTGGTGTCTAGGCTCCTTTGCCTGTGCAATAGCTCCGTTATTATCACAATACAGGGCTATTGGTCCTTTAATGGAGGGGACTACACCGAGTTCACCTATGAACTTCGTTAGCCATATAGCTTCCTTTGCTGCTTCATGTGCAGCAATGTACTCCGCTTCAGTTGTAGAATCCGCAATGGTGCTTTGCTTAGCACTTTTCCAGCTTACTGCTCCTCCGTTGAGGCAGAAGACAAACCCAGACTGTGATCTGAAATCATCTTTGTCGTTTTGGAAACTTGCGTCCGTATAGCCTTTAACAATTAATTCATCATCTCCACCATAGACCAGGAAAGTCATCTTTGTGCCTTTTCAGGTACTTCAGAATGTTCTTGGCAGCAGTCCAATGCGCCTCTCCTGGGTCTGACTGGTATCTGCTCGTAGCACTGAGTGCGTACGCAACATCCGGGCGTGTACATATCATAGCATACATTATTGAACCAATCAATGATGCATATGGAATCCCATTCATTCGTCTACGCTCATCAAGTGTTTTTTGGCACTGAGTCTTGCTTAGAGTCATTCCATGAGACATGGGTAGGTAGCCTCGCTTGGAGTCCGCCATCTTGAACCTATCAAGCACCTTATTGATATAAGTGCTTTGACTAAGTCCAATCATCTTTTTAGATCTATCTCTGTAAATCTTGATGCCCAATATGTACTGTGCTTCTCCTAGATCTTTCATCGAAAAACATTTCCCAAGCCAAATCTTGACAGAGTTCAACATAGGAATGTCATTTCCGATAAGTAATATGTCGTCGACATATAATACTAGGAAAGCAATTTTGCTCCCACTGACCTTCTTGTATACACAAGATTCGTCCGCGTTCTTGATGAAACCAAAGTCACTGACTGCTTCATCAAAACGTATATTCCAGCTCCTGGATGCCTGCTTCAATCCGTAGATTGACTTCTTTAGCTTGCATACCTTTTTAGCATTCTTTGGATCCTCAAAACCTTCAGGCTGTGTCATAAACACAGTTTCTGTTAAAACGCCGTTTAAGAAAGCAGTTTTGACATCCATCTGCCATATTTCGTAATCGTAATATGCAGCGATTGCTAACATTATCCGAATAGACTTTAGCATTGCAACTGGTGAAAAGGTTTCATCGTAATCCACACCGTGGACTTGCCTGTAACCTTTTGCAACCAATATAGCTTTGAAAACTTCAAGTTTCCCATCCTTGTCCTTTTTCAGTTTGAAAACCCATTTGCTTCCAATGGCTTGGTAGCCATCTGGCAAATCGACCAAATCCCATACTTGGTTTTCAGACATGGAGTCTAATTCAGATTGCATGGCTTCTTTCCATTGCTTGGAGCTAGGGCTCGTCATAGCTTGTTTGTAAGTCGCAGGTTCATCACTTTCAAGTAATAGAACGTCATAGCTTTCGTTCGTCAAAATACCTAAGTACCTTTCCGGTTGAGATCTATATCTTTGCGATCTACGCGGGGTAACATTTCTAGATTGACCATGATTCTCACTAGATTCTTCTAAAGATCTCTGAGTTTCATCCTGAATGTCATCTTGAGCATTCTCTAGAGTTTGTTGTTCGACTCGAATTTCTTCGAGGTCTACTTTTCTCCCACTTGTCATTTTGGAAATGTGATCTTTCTCCAAAAAGACACCATCTCGAGCAACAAACACCTTGTTCTCAGATGTATTGTAGAAGTAATACCCCTTTGTTTCCTTTGGATAGCCCACAAGGATACATTTGTCAGATTTTGGATGAAGTTTGTCTGAAATTAATCGTTTGACGTATACTTCACATCCCCAAATCTTAAGAAAAGACACATTTGGAGGCTTTCCAAACCATAATTCGTATGGAGTCTTTTCGACAGCTTTAGACGGAGCTCTATTTATAGTGAGTGCAGCTGTATTTAGTGCATGTCCCCAAAATTTTAATGGAAGTTCGACCTGACCCATCATTGACCTGACCATGTCTAGCAAGGTTCTGTTCCTCCGTTCCGACACACCGTTCCATTGTGGTGTTCCAGGAGGAGTCAATTCTGATAGAATTCCACATTCTTTCAGATGGTCATCAAATTCATAGCTCAGATATTCACCGCCTCTATCAGACCGCAGTGCCTTAATCTTCTTGCCTAATTGATTCTCTACTTCACTCTGAAATTCCTTGAATTTGTCAAAGGATTCAGACTTATGCTTCATTAGGTAGACATAACCATATCTACTGAAGTCATCAGTGAAAGTGATAAAGTAGCTGAAACCACCTCTAGCATTTGTACTCATTGGTCCACATACATCTGTATGGATTAAACCCAATAGTTCATTTGCTCTTTCTCCAACTTTAGAGAAAGGTTGCTTTGTCATTTTGCCAAGTAAACATGATTCGCATTTACCATAATCCTCTAAGTCAAATGGTTCTAGAATTCCTTCCTTTTGAAGTCTTTCTATGCGTTTCAAGTTTATATGGCCTAATCGACAATGCCACAGATAGGTGAGATATGAATCATCCTTTTTGGCCTTTTTGGTATTTATGTTATATACTTGTTTGTCGTGATCTAATAAATAAAGTCCATTGACTAATCTAGCAGATCCATAAAACATCTCTTTAAAATAAAACGAACAACTATTGTCTTTTATTAAAAAGGAAAATCCCCTAGCATCTAAGCAAGAAACTGAAATGATGTTTTTAGTAAGACTTGGAACATGGAAACATTCTTCCAGTTCCAAAACTAGCCCAGAGGGCAACGACAAATAGTAAGTTCCTACAGCTAATGCAGCAATCCGTGCTCCATTTCCCACTCGTAGGTCGACTTCACCCTTGCTTAACTTTCTACTTCTTCTTAGTCCCTGTGGATTGGAACATAAGTGTGAGCCACAACCTGTATCTAATACCCAAGAAGTTGAATTAGCAAGTATACAGTCTATAACGAAAATACCTGAAGATGGAATGACTGTTCCGTTCTTCTGATCTTCCTTTAGCTTCAAGCAATCTCTCTTCCAATGCCCCTTCTTCTTGCAGTAGAAGCATTCGGATTCAGAAGTGGGTTGACTGACCTTCCTCTTTACAGATTTGGCGCCAGTTTGCTTAGTTGGGCTGGCCTTGTTGCCACCTTTCTTAGCATTCCTTTTCTTTCCAGATTTCTTGAACTTGCCCCCACGCACCATAAGCACATCCTGCTTATCACTTTTGAGCGTCTTTTCAGCGGTCTTCAGCATACCGTGAAGCTCAGTGAGCGTTTTGTCCAGACTATTCATACTGTAGTTCAATTTGAACTGATCATACCCGCTATGAAGAGAATGGAGGATGGTGTCTATAGCCATTTCCTGAGAAAATTGCTGATCCAGCCGACTCATATTCTCAATGAGTCCAATCATTTTGAGAACATGTGGACTTACGGGCTCGCCTTTCTTAAGCTTGGTCTCAAGAATTTGCCTATGAGTCTCGAATCTTTCGACTCGAGCCAGATCTTGGAACATGTTCTTCAACTCACTGATGATTGTGAAAGCATCTGAGTTGATGAACGTTTTCTGCAGATCCGCACTCATGGTGGCGAGCATTAGACATTTCACATCCTTGTTGGCATCAATCCAACGATTGAGGGCTGCCTGAGTGACCCCGTCGCCTGCGGCTTCGGGCATCGCCTCATCTAGGACATACTCCTTTTCTTCCTGCATAAGAACTATTTGCAAGTTCCTTTGCCAGTCAAGGAAGTTTTTCCCGTTCAACTTCTCCTTTTCGAGAATTGATCGAATGTTGAATGGATTGTTGTTTGCCATATTAAAAACTACAATTGAAAAGAATAAACAAATAAATAACCATTCACAGTTTCTCTTAATAAACTTAAATTCTAGCATACATGCATAATTCGATGTTTATTAAGCATTTTATTCAGGTTATGTGTTCCGGCAGGTGTGAATAAAATAATTCCAAGATCCTAAAATCATTGAAGAACTAAGCACAGTTTGTCGACTTAATCCTAAAACATCTTAGGTAAGCAAAAGCCTTTTGCTAATAGTCTAGAAACTATTCTTGGTTGATAGGTACGTCTAAGAACTTATTAGGTAAACCTATCGATTTTGCCACGACATAAAAGGACTCCTTACTTACATCGTTGAGTTTCACCAAAACTAACATGTACTCACAATTATTTGTGTACCTTGCCCCTTTAGGACCAATAAGTAACACCTCGCTGAGCGAAAACTATTACTAGATTGATGTAAAGGATATCCAAGCAAGTGTATATTTTGGCATGGCACCTTTTAACTCAATTTTTAAGTTTGGAACTTAAGGCTCTTACTATGTTGGTTAGATTTTTTAAGTGAACTAAAATCCTTAATCATGCAACATAATCAAGCCACAATCTTATGCATAATTTAGACATATTTAAAACAATAAATAACTTAAAGCATGCATAAGATAAATGTGATCTAGTATGGCCCGACTTCATCTTGAAGCTTTAACTTCAAAGTCCGTCTTGAAAATCTCCGTGGGAGGCACCATTTTCTTCAAATAGGATAAGCTATAATTAAAACTAATTACAACTATTTGATGGTACGCAGACCATATTTGAATTGAAAAACAACTTTGGTACTTTAGACCAATTACATTCAAATTAATGGTACGCAGACCATATTTTCTATCCTATTTGGGCCATACTAGTCACTTCATAACCTGCAAAACAGTACATATACAATATATACCATTCACCCATTCATTATCATGAATGGCCCACATAGCTGGTTAGTAAAACACATTATGCATCACGTAAACATTTGCAGCAATTAATCAAGGGCACCAATAATCTACCAATTATTCAGTCCTTATTAATTCTAATCAAGTTGTTTTAACCTTAAGGATTCGTAGACCTAATCAAGAGTTTATGACTAAAAAGCGCTCCCACTTAAACCAATAAATTCATATGCTTTACTAATTTTAAACATAAAAATGTATTTCAAGTCTAACCGGAAACATACAAATTTAATTAAAATTTAAAGCCCATATAAATTTATAATTGAATCCAAAAATTTTAATTTGATTTCAGTCGTATTTAAATTAATTCATGATTTTAATTTTAGTAAAATAATTAGAATAAATAAAATTTATTATAATTACAATATTCAAAATTAAAATCCAAGAAAATAATTTAAATTATTAATTTTAAAATTAATTAAAATTACGTAAACTGAAAATTTCAAATTAAACATTCAAAACGATCTAATCGTAATGCAAACACCCTACGCATCGCACGCCCATGGGCCACACGCACACAGCCATCGCTGGCCATGTGCGCGCAGCCCATGCGCTCGTCGCATAGCTGCTGCATCTACCCATCGCAAGCCAACGCACAAGTTGGTGCTCGCTGGGCGCGCGCCAGCGCTCGATGCACGCGAGCCATCGCTCGTTGTGCGCGCTCGACAGCGCTTGCTGCGCGCGCTAAAGCGCTTGATGCACGCGAGCCATCGCTCGCTGTGCGCGAGCCATCGCTCGCTGTGCGCGAGCAATTGCTCGCTGCGCGCGATCGACGCTGGGCGCAGCGCTCGTGGCACGCGAGCTTGCGCTCGCTGCGCGCGCTTGCGCGAGGCAGTGCGCGTTGTGGCGCAGCTCGCTTGCTGCCCACACGCGACTGCCGTGCCTTGCCTTCGCCCATGCCCATTCGTCCATAGCTCGTGGCCCACGACACAAGGCAGGGCTGCTGCCTTGTGCTCGTGCACCATGCCCTTGCTCATTGCATTCGTGCCGCACGGGCGACGAGCTCCCTTGCTCGTCGTCGCATGCCCGCACTATACAACACCCCTTAAGGGTAACACGAAGCGTCCATTGCTTTGTGCGTGCAAGTTATATGAACGAATCGCATAAAAATTTAAAATTTATATTTAAAATTAATGAAAAATTAATAAATTAATATTAAAATAATTTTAGGGCGAAAAATCGAAAATTTATTATTCAATTGATTTCCGATTATCATGGATTCAAGCCTAGGTCATAAAAATTAAAAATTTATCATAAATTTACAATTTTTATGGTGGTTTTTAATCATAGGTTTCTAATTAAATTATAATTAATTATGAAAATCAAATTAATTCTAAATTATTCTAATTTTCAACTAATTAATCATAATTACAAATTAGATTGCATAATTAACAAGGCTAGGCATTCAAACTTGTTAAACATATACAGTAGGTCAATCAAAAATTCAAGATTTATCAACAAGAATCGCAAATATTTAATTTAACATCTTAAATTTACGAAATTTTGCATTCGAAAAACTAAAACCTTCGAAAAGTCATAGTTAGGCTTCGAATTTGAGAATTCTGGGTTCGGCAGAAAACTACTATTTTTGTCAAAATTTTAGAATGCCTTTTACATGCGGAATTGACACAAAAATCACTCGATTTGGATGAGTAACGAAGAAACTGCCGAAAAACTGCGTACGTATAATTAAATAAACGCAATTTGCAATTAATTAACAATTACGAAAATTAATCACCCCTTTTAATTCTTGCAAATTTGTAATATTTAACCATGTTCATGCAATTTAGATTATGAAAATAATAAGAGGCTCGTGATACCACTGTTAGGTTATGATACATATGACAATTCATAAATCATGCGGAAAAACCATTTAGCCAGGATTACGTATTATTTACACATAATCATATAGCATAGTTTAGATGCATACTCTTTGTTGCGTGCCTTCCCTAGCTGCGCCCGAACCGAACAAGAACAAGTCTTTAGGACTCCAAGTGTCGTCCCTCCGTAGATAGTCCACAGCACGTCCGGATCCGCCTTAAGATTGACCAAATAGAATCGCCCCTAAGGTACTATAAATTTCCGGCACTTTTGAGCAAGATGTGTGACTGAATTTTTCTCTCAAAAACTCACTTTGAATACTTGAATAACTCGTTATAAATTGTGAACCCAGGCCACATATTTATAGGGGTATGGAAAGAGAATTGGAATCCTATTAGGATACGAATTAATTAAATTAGAATTATAATAAAACTCTTATTTAATTAATTTATCAAATAGAATTAGGAATTTAATCATTAAACGAATTCTGCACGTTTTAGGTTTCGTATGCGAACACAAACACTTACGCGAGCATGACCCGCAAGCGTGCAGGCCATGCCCGCGCACAGCCCACACGGCCGCACGGCCCACGCGAGCTACAAGCCCACGCAAGCTGCAGCAATGCTCGCAGCCCACTGCTCGCAGCTGCGCGCGCTGCGCGCGCTGCCACGGCCTGGCCTTGCGCTGGGCCTGGCGTGGCCTTGGCTGTTCGTGTGGCGCGCTTGGCTTGCTGGGCGATGGCCTGGCTTCGTGCCGGGCCCTCGTCCGGCAGGCCTCGTCCGATGCTTATTCGTACGATACGCTTTCGATTAAATTCCCGATTCCGGAATTTATTTCCGATACGAACAATATTTAATATTTTCGATTCCGGAATTAATTTCCGTTTCGAACAAATATTTAATATTTCCGTTTCCGGAATTATTTTCCGATTCCGATAATATTTTCGATTCTGACAATATTTCCGTTTCCGGCAATATTTCCGATTCCGGCAATATTTCCATTTCCGATAATATTTCCCGATACGTACCATGTTTCCGTTTCCGGCAACATCTACGACTTGGATAATATTTATATTTCCGATACCATCTATATTTCCGTTTCCGGCAATATCATCGTTTCCGGAGTATTCATTTCTTGCCTGTGACGATCTAAGCTCCCACTGAAACCAAGATCCGTCGATTCCGAATATCCATAGATGGAGTATTTAATGCCATTAAATACTTGATCCGTTTACGTACTATTTGTGTGACCCTACGGGTTCAGTCAAGAGTAAGCTGTGGATTAATATCATTAATTCCACTTGAACTGAAGCGGCCTCTAGCTAGGCATTCAGCTCACTTGATCTCACTGAATTATTAACTTGTTAATTAATATTGAACCGCATTTATTAGACTTAACATAGAATGCATACTTGGACCAAGGGCATTATTTCCTTCAAGCATATGATAGATTAACATCCATAAACTATATGATTCGGGAAATAATCCAAGAATTAAATCAACAGACGCCATAAGACCACAAACAATAGAACTTTTCCAAGCCCAGGTAAATGTGAGAGACGGAATTAAATTCTCTTCGCTCCCACCGCTACTCCCTTCTTTGTTCCCACCAACACCAAACCACCCACCACCACTACACCTTGATTCATCTCTTCAGACCCGGAGAAAACAGAGAGCAAGGAATCGAGAATTTGACACATATTTTAATTGTATCGGTTTTAATTCAATAGCAAACAAAGTCACATCATTTTTTTATTCAAAATACAGATTTAAAGCTCAAAAAAAATATGGAACCCGGAAATACAATATTCAAGATTGAGAGTCAGGAAATACCTAGAACTACTCCCCTTAAACTGATGAGCATGATTTGCCACTTGATTGAAACCTACAACTGGTTGCTCACTGTAAAACATAGAAAGTATCCATTTTAAATTACAGAAATCAAGCAAAATAAATTTAAAAAACCCAACAAATATTGAAAAAAAACACTCATAGAGATTTGCTCAAATTGTCAAGGAGCTTTTGATACTCCTGTAAACCCTGTGCCTGTTAAGGAAGTCAAATGAAATCGGAAAAAACACATCAAATAAAAAAAAAATCTCCACAATCAATTGGAAAAAAAATGAAAATTTAAACAAAATTATTGAAATCTCACCCTTATTGAATTACGCATTCTCAAGTCCTGCAACAAAACTGAAATCAATTACAATCGAAAATCAAGGAGATAATCAACAAACTGAAATCTTTATGAAGAAACTGAGCAAAAATCAACAAATTACAATCACTTTTAACCTGCAACAAAACTGAAATAAAAAATTGTAATTGTAATTAAAACCCTAAAACTGAAATAAAACCCAGAAAATTAAAAATAAGAGATAATTACTTTGCATTTCGAGGAGGGTGAATTGGAACTGCAGGATACTCCGTTGCGTCGGTGGCTCCGATGTGGAGGTCGTCTTTTCAACGAACTTGAACAATGGTGGCGACTACGATCTCCTCCGTCGCGGTTTTCGATGGAGGCGACGGCGAGAGACGGAGGAGAGAACGAAGAGGGGAGAAGGTTTTTAAAAGTAGAAGAAATCGGAAGAAAGAGATAGGGAGATGGAGATGGAGATGGAGTAGAGAGAGAAAGAGCGAGGGTGCGGTTGAAAACCATCTCTACGGGAATGGCGAGGAAGAACCCTAGGTTGGCAAGGTAGATTAGAAGTAAAACCGGGGAGGGTGTATTCGTAAATTGCCTGGGGGACACGAAAAGTTAATTTACAAAAATGACCTCAGGAGCTGGCTTATATAATAGAGATGTATTCTTAGGGGTTGCCAACCCTCATGGTCAACCAAACATTTTCCAAAAGTATTGTTGTATTACCAATATTACTACTCCACACGTCCCTTAATACTGGCACCGGTTTGACCGGTGTAGAGTTTAATACATTTGAATTGACTTCTTAATTTAATGAGTATTAGTTGGTAGTGGGGTATTTTTTTAATATAGTTAGTGGGAAATGTGTAAGGGGTGGTGAGTGGTGAGTGGGGGGTGTGAATTTTTAAATGATTTTTTATAGGAAGTAGGGGTGTAGGTGGGTTAGTAGCTAAGTGTGAGAAATGATATAGTATTGGTAAAAATTTCCATTTATGGAAGCGGTACAAGTATTAAGACACGACCCAAAAAAGAAAGCGGTGCGAGTATTAAAGGACGGAGGGAGTACGTGCTTTGCCAATATTCGATTTTTGCCATTTGTAAAAGATGTATTGTTATGAGAAACATGTAAGAAAGTAGATAATATTATATTTTCATAAATGTTAATTTCTAATTTAATTTGGATCTATTCCGTTGAATTTGACCCTCACAACAATCTTTTAATTAGGTTTTCATGATTGAATTTTTCACTAGCTTTTTAGTTTTTTTTAAAAAGTCCCGTACATTAGTACGGGCACAAATTAGTAAGTGCTTATTTCAGAAACCCTCGTATCATATCAGATCAAAAAATCCAGATCAGATCATGTCATGCCAATTTTTATAAGTAAACTTTTATTTTTTATTTTTTATTGTAGAATATGGTTTATTTTTAGCTTTAAAAAGTTCAGATCAAAACAGAAAAATTTAAATCAGACCAGAAAAATTGAAATCATATTTTTTATCCTCCATGGAAGCAGCTTCTCAGGTAAGATTCTTTATTTTTTTTTTTGTAATCATCGATCGAATATCAATTGCACAATATAGGTTTTAGTTTCACACTACGGCAACTTTTGTGTAAGACCGCCTTACCGGAAAGACCACTTTGGTTGCTTAACTAATTGGTTCCATTTCTTAACTAATTGGTTACATTGCTTAATTAATTGATTCAATTGCTTAACTAATTAATTCCCTTGCTTAACTAATCAGTTTCAATGCTTAACTAATAAGTTCAAGTGCTTAACTAATTGGTTCCATTGCTTAACTTATATTACACTAAGGTGGTTTTTTGTGTAAGACCGCCTTATAGAAAAGTTTGTATTCCCACTATCTTTGAGTTCATTGTCAATACTGCCAATTTAGGGTTCTTCTAGGTGGATTATTGAACTATTTTATTGGTTTTAATTACTCAACTTTTGTAAGTGTGGAACGAGCGATTTTGTTGCTACGATTTTGCTATCATATGCTTCTTGTTGTTTATCTTAAGGGAGAAGGGTATTTTATGATTTTGGAGCGTAATTTGACAATTGAGTTTGCCTATAGTTTAACACCCTAGGATTGATTGATCCCCTCTTAAAAAGTTTGATTTTAGGTGAATGAAATTCTTGGGTTTTATGTATTGATGAATTTTCGATTGTTCGGCACATACTATATGCACAACGATTTGATTTTTTTTTAAAAAAAATTCGGTTGGTTGGCGTAATTTGGATTATACACTCGAGTGCACAATGACTCAATGAGCACTGTGCACCCTGTTGAACATTTATTGAAAATCTAATAAATATTGAGAATGATTTTAATGTACATGTTCATTGGCTATGGCCCTATTTGGTTCATTATTAGTAAAGGAAAGGAAGGGAAAAGAAAGGAAAAGAAAGGAAGGGAAATAGGTTTTATTTTCCTGTGTTTGGTTTAGGGGAAAGAAATGAAGGGAAGAGAAGGGAAAGCTAAATGACAGCTTTTAATTTTCTCTTTCCTTCCGAATTCCTCCAATTTTTGAAGGAAAGGAAAGTGAAAATTTTGTAAATGAGCTTTCCTTCCAATTCCTTTCATTTCCTCCCACTTCCCATATAATTATTTGTACCAAATACAGGAAACCTTATTTTACCTTTGCTTTCTTTTCTTTTCCTTCCAATTCCTCCCACCCAAATAAAGCCATAGGTCAAAACGCTACCCGCTACCTCAAACGCTACCGCCGAACACGCCCTAAGCCATGTAGAGATATACGGTCCTAACTTTTGTTGCTTGCCGTAAGCCGTGTGCAGTGATCAAATGTAGTATTCACCATGCATCTGTGTCCATTGATTTGCGTTTAGTTGAGTCCATTGATTTTGGGTTTTTTTTTATTGCTACCCCTTGTTTTTTCACAAGTCTTGGCGTGTACCTTCATTTAAATTGTTTATGTAGAACACGTGATCTTATCCTTGTTGACCTACCGTGGTTTACGTTAGATTTATTTTTACACGACAATTCTTGTGTAAGACCGCCTTATCGAAAAGACCACTTTGATTGTTTAATTTATTAGTTCCGGTGCTTAACTAATTAGTTCCGGTGCTTAACTAATTAGTTCCATTGCTTAACTAATTGGTTTAAGTGTTTAACTAATTGGTTCCATTGAACTTATGCGACACCAAGGTGGTCTTTTGTGTAAGACCGCCTTATATAAAAGTTTTTCTTTTGTACAGCTTAGTTTCAAGATAAAGCGAATTATACTTTCTAATTAAGTTGACCTAATCACAATTTCTCACTCCTTTCCTTCCCTCCTCCCTGTTTCCAAATGAACCATCATCTTCCGCCAAATGTGCTAGCTCTCTCTATTTATCGTTAGAATCAATTCATCATCCGCCATTCTCCTCACCCTTTATCTTTTGTTTTTCACATTTTTGATTTGATTGTAGCAAAATTCTCAAAAAAAAAGGAAAAGGGGGGGATAAATTCTCTACAAAATTATGTAGGAACTTTTATGAGTATAGTACTTGTGCAATGTATTCTGAACCTTCTCATCAGTTTCGTCTTCTAGTATGCTTAATGCCACAAATATTGCCAGTATGAAGAATACATTTGATTGACCCGATTAAAAGGGGGATTGCTTACTTATACTTATATAGTCAAGGCTTTGGTGCCAAATTAAGTGTTCTCCTAATATCTGTCGTCAGTAGTTTGACTTAGAGTCTACCAAAAAGAAAGTTATAAAATCACAAGCTATGTTACCTTGTCAAATATTGTGCAATCTCGTGTCATTCTCATTAATAACACACGTATATATAGTACAACTCAGTTACCTAAACCCTAGGTACACATTAGGTAACTCACCATAGTTAGGACTCTACAGAATATTCACAGAATAATATCTAATATCTTAACATATCTTAACATCCCCCCTCAAGGTGGAGCATGTAGATCTCGAATGCCCATCTTGTTCAAAAAAAACTCAAATTGCGCCTTCCCCAACGCTTTGGTGAAGATATCTGCTAACTGAACCTTCGTCGACACGTACGACGGACTGATGATCCCTTCCTTGATTGCATCTCGAATGAAATGACAATCTGACTCGATGTGTTTTGTCCTTTCATGGAACACCGGATTCTGTGCAATATGCAACGCAGACTGACTGTCGCAATACATCCTCATGCCTTGGTCGTGTGTCACCCCCAAGTCGCGTAGTAGTTGTTTCAACCACTTCAACTCACACGTCAGAGCTGCCATCGACCGATATTCTGCCTCAGCAGACGACCGAGAAACAGTATGCTGTTTCTTGGTCTTCCAAGAAACTGGCGACATACCAAGTGACACAAACCATCCAGTCACCGACCGACGCGTCATTGGACACCCTGCCCAATCCGAGTCGCACCACCCCTCCAACTGCAACGCACTGTCCGACCGAAGTAGTATACCTTGACCCGGACACTTCTTCAAATATCTCACTACTCGCAATGCTGCTTCCCAATGTGCCTCCTTTGGTGCTTGCATAAATTGAGATAGGACATGTACAAAGTAGGCAACGTCTGGTCGCGTGACAGCCAAATAAACCAGACGTCCGATCAGACGCCTATACTGCTCACCGTCCGACAGGTCTGGCCCGTCTGCCAATGCCAACCTATGATTCTGTTCCATGGGAAAGTCCACAGGCTTTGCTCCCAACAATCCGGCCTCTGAGATGATGTCGAGGGCATATTTTCTCTGACATACATAGAACCCTTGACTACTTCGTGCCACCTCTAACCCAAGGAAGTACTTCAGAGCCCCGAGGTCTTTCATTTTAAAACACTCCTTCAAGTATGCCTTAAAACTCTCAAGCGCAAACTTGTTATTGCCCGCGATAATCATGTCGTCCACATAAATGAGCACACTCAGCTGCAACGTACCTTTAGACAGAGTAAAGAGCGAATAATCGGACAGCGACTGTCGAAATCCATAGTGCGTCAATGCCGTCGACAACTTCTGGAACCAACATCTAGGTGCTTGTTTCAACCCATACAACGACTTTCTCATTCGACACACTTTGTCAGAGTGATTCTTCTGGAATCCAGGAGGAATCTTCATATAGATCTCTTCCTCCAAGTCACCGTGCAAGAACGCATTGTGGACGTCCATCTGATGCACGTCCCACTGTTTGACAGCTGCGACAGCTAGGAAAGTTCGAACTGTCGCCATCTTCGCGACGGGAGCAAATGTCTCATTATAATCCAACCCTTCCTCCTGATGATTCCCTAAACATACCAATCGAGCCTTCAGTCTCAACAAATTCCCATCCTCATCACGCTTCTCAGTATACACCCATTTACTCCCCAGTGCTTTCTTCCCTTCCGGTAAATTTTCCAACGTCCATGTCCCCTGTTCCTCCAACGCGTCGATTTCAGCAGCCATTGCCTGACGCCACCCCTCATGCTGCATCGCTTGTTTAAAACTCTTAGGAACTTCCCTTCTTGTAATGCTGCTATATAATGCCTGTGCTTTGACGAAAAACGCTCATAATTAACAAAATATGTGATAGGATAAGGAGTACCTGAGAGTGATGACGCCGTAGGTGTTTTGTCGGAAGTACTATATTTTTCCCGTATTGTATGTATCACACAGTCTTTCAGCTTTGTCGACGGAAACTTCGCACGCTTCCCCCTTCCTAACTCCGTATCCTCCACACACTGCCTTGTCTCACTCTCGTCACTACCCGTCGTCTCCTCTACACCTGTCTGTGAGGAGACGACGTCTGAATCCACTCGACTAGGTGTTTCATGTTGTTGTTCCTCCCTCACAGGCGACGACACTCCCCTGTCGTCACCACTGGTCAATGACACCCCCTCATCAGCTCCCGGAAGCGACAACACTCCCTCAGTATCACCTGTAGGCGGCGACACCCCAGCAGTATCACCTGCAGGCGACGACACGGTCTCAGGACCCGTAGTCCCACTCTCATCCAAACTCCAATGGTCAAGCCCCCCATGACCATCATGCACCAGTGGCAACACATCCGATTCATCTACAAAAGGAAACGTCCCTTCATGAAACTTGACATCCCGTGAGACGAAGAACTCATGTGTCTCTAGATCATAAAGTTGCCATCCCTTCCTGCCAAACGGATAACCCAAAAACACACATCGGCGACTCCAAGACTCAAACTTATCCCCTTTACACCGGAGATTATATGCATAACACAGACACCCAAACACGCGGATAGGCACATACGATGGTGGTTTACCAAACAACATCTCATAAGGTGTTTTATTGTCAAGGATCGGGGTAGGTGTACGGTTTATCAAGTAACAGGCGGCCAAAATACATTCCCCCCAAAATTTTATTGGAAGATTTCCTTGAAAACGTAACGCCCTCCCAACATTCAAAATATGTTGGTGTTTTCTCTCGACTCTCCCATTTTGTTGAGGCGTCCCAACACACGACGACTCAAACAGAATCCCATGTTGACGAAAATAATTTTGTAAGCAATTGAATTCAGTACCATTATCACTGCGTACTACTCGAAGGGATCTATTAAACTGACACTTAATCATGGCAACAAAATTAAGAAATGTCGATGCAACTTCCATTTTATTATTCAGTAAATAAATCCACACACCTCTAGAATAATCGTCAACAATGGTAAAAAAATACTTTGCCCCACAAGACGAGGGAGTCTTGTAGGGTCCCCATAAATCAAGATGAACCAATTCAAATGTGCGACTAGCACGACTAACACTAACTGGAAAACTCTCCCTACATTGTGTCGCCCGCGGACATACATCACAAATTGTTTTATTCTTCCTAATCTTATGACTCACATGAGGAAGTAACTGCAACACTTTTTCCGACGGATGCCCCATCCGTTGATGCCACAAGTCGACCACACACTCCACTGCTAGCACACGAACCTTTGGAGCCCCACGGAAAAAATATAGTCCTTCCTGTCGATCACCTACGCCAATCACCATCCTCGTCGAGCGGTCCTGAAGAACACACATTTTGTTAGTAAATTGAGCAGCACAATGTAATTCGTCACTTAATTGAGTTACAGAAATTAAATTGCAGTTCAATTTAGGCACAAATAGAACATTATCGAGCACGAAACCATCCTCCAAGACCACCGAACCATACTGGTTTGAATTTGCAGGTTGACCGTCCGGCAACACAACCTGTTGATTTCTTGATGTCTTGATATTTCTCAGGATTGAAATATCACCCGTCACATGACGTGATGCCCCACTGTCAACAATCCAACGTAAATCAAGATTACCTTGCAACTTGTTTGAAGGTCGTGACAAGATGTCAACTATTTGCTGGACTTGCTCCTTCGTCACCCCAACAAGCTCATGATTGGTTGTCGTCACTGCACCATGCGATCCGTCTCCACTCGTCACAGTGGTTGTCGCCCCTCCTGTGGCATTGCTCACGGCATTGGCACGAGCGACACCACTGGTCGACGACGCTGCCCCGCGAGCTACTCTGCTTCCTCTAATCGACGTCCTGCCTCCTCGACCAGGCCCTCGTCCACCTCGTTTCTTCTCATCCCACCATTCAGGAAATCCAATCAGCTGATAACAAGTTTCTTCCTCATGACCCTCACGATTGCAATGACCACAAAATCTGCCACTGACATCTCCCGACCTCGACCGAGCCTTAGTCTCGACCTTGAACGCCATGACACTCTCCGGACCTCTCGCAGCCTTGGCGCGCATGGTCTCGGTATTCATAACCGTCTGGTACGCCTCGTCGAGTCCTGGCAACGGCGATCGTGCTAACAGTTGTGCACGAATGGCTTCATAGTGATCATCCAGGCCAATTAGGAAATAGTGCAGACGATCTTCATCGTGAATGTCCCCCACCTGCTTCGCTATATTACACGTACAACCCGCACATACACACCTGGGAACTCGTGCATACTGTACGTACTCCTTCCATACCTTCGACAAGCGGCCATAGTACTCCATGACGCCCTCAGACGTGCCCTGCTTGCAACCACTCAGAGCCATCTTAATATGGCAGACCCTGGTGCCCGACACGACGCAGTACCGCGTCCTCAAATGACTCCACAACTCGTGAGCAATATCAAAGTCCTCCAGATTCGAACGCAAACTCTCGTCAATGGTGTTTGTGATCCAAGACACCACCATCGAATTGACCGCAATCCAATGTTTCATCTTCGTCTCGTCCGTAATGGGCTTCTTCACAGACCCATCAAGAAAACCAAATTTGAATTTTGAAATCATCGAGCGACGAACGGCTTTGGCCCATTCATCGTAGTTCGATGCTCCTCTCAGTTTCACAGGGGTGATAACAATACCGGGGCCGTCGCCTGACCCGAGATAGTAGTCTAGGTCGACGGCGGCGGCGATGACCTTTGGTGGTGCCTCCTCATCGGAACTCATGGTGATACTTAAGGAATTGTTAACTCCTAATCTCAATACTCAACAAGCGAAGAAAGTCGCTGTTCTCAATACTCGGCTACACTCTCTCAAATTTCTTGCGGAAAAAAAATCTAGGGTTTTTAACCTAGGCTCATGATACCATGTCAAATATTGTGCAATCTCGTGTCATTCTCATTAATAACACACGTATATATAGTACAACTCAGTTACCTAAACCCTAGGTACACATTAGGTAACTCACCATAGTTAGGACTCTACAGAATATTCACAGAATAATATCTAATATCTTAACATATCTTAACATACCTGGACTCGGGTACTAGTGTCGGATACGATTGTGTCCAAGTATCCGACTCGATTATTTTGTGAAAAATATCCATAATTTGACATGAAAAGGGGGGGATAAATTCTCTACAAAATTATGTAGGAACTTTTATGAGTATAGTACTTGTGCAATGTATTCTGAACCTTCTCATCAGTTTCGTCTTCTAGTATGCTTAATGCCACAAATATTGCCAGTATGAAGAACACATTTGATTGACCCGATTAAAAGGGGGATTGCTTACTTATATTTATATAGT
Source organism: Spinacia oleracea (assembly GCF_020520425.1). NCBI lineage: Eukaryota > Viridiplantae > Streptophyta > Magnoliopsida > Caryophyllales > Amaranthaceae > Spinacia > Spinacia oleracea. The sequence goes on along the minus strand of NC_079492.1, from coordinate 5,299,337 downwards.
CAAGGCTTTGGTGCCAAATTAAGTGTTCTCCTAATATGTGTCGTCAGTAGTTTGACTTAGAGTCTACCAAAAAGAAAGTTATAAAATCACAAGCTATGTTACGTGGACTCGGGTACTAGTGTCGGATACGATTGTGTCCAAGTATCCGACTCGATTATTTTGTGAAAAATATCCATAACTTTGGCCTAAAACAAAATATCGAAGTGTTTTGTATCAGCACTCTCTAACTCTCTTCCCAATTATGTTTTAGTGCAGTCTAGTCTGTTTCATGTCTGCTCATTTGACCGTTGGGGCATGGTGATGTTGGAATCTAATAACAACATCATTAAGGCTTGATATTGCCTATAAAGGGGTGTATAACTAAAATTGAAGGTGAGGAAAACATAGCAAATTGAAGGCCTCGAATTAATCTAAATAATTATTACTGTGCTGTGTAAAATTACGAAGTACACTAGATATACAGGATTAGAAGAACCCAGATCTGAATATATAAACTAGTACAAGCCATTGAGATCTGGGCATTAAGCCTTGAATTCTTTAAATTAACAACGAAAATGAACCATTGATATGCTGCTAGCTTGATAAGTAGTCATAGTCATGAGAATTAAGAGAAATAATGTTGCTCCATAATGATTTTTTTTTTAATTTTTTTTTTTGACATTTAGAAAGAAAGACAGATTTACATAGTACTCAGAAAGAGAGGGCAATATGAGTCAAGGTCTCAAGGATTATAGAGGCAGCAGTTGGATAATAGGGTTTCAGTTTCATTTGGGCTTTTATAGGGTGAAGTAAATACGGGAATTTGATACAACATATTCAGGTCCGACTCTGCTCAGGGTCGGATGCAGGTTCAACTGACATCCATTAACACAACCCCAACAAATGAGAAGGAAATGTTGATTTTTTTACATTTGACACATTTGTTTGGCTACAATAAGTCATTAAAAGTTGATACAAAATCAACATTTTTACTATTGTTCATTTGTACAGATCAAGCAGCAGTGGAAACAATGTCAAATGAACTTGATAAAAGAATACTCTTTAGTGGACAATGAATCTATATTTATTTACATTACATACAATGCAACCTTGACATACATTGTTTGATGCCTAGCAGATGTAATACTCCGTATATAAATGCTGGTGTGCCTATTTTGCAGAGCATGGTGTGGCGTAGTCTATGGTCACGACCTGGAGTTCATTTGCGTAATATAAATAGAACGACGTGGTCATGTATGATAATTATGTACAAGTTGTACTCTTTCTTGCGTAATTGTACTTTGAATTGAGTAACTCTTTAATGCTAGCTATGCTGGATATTTATGACAATAATCTATATCTATTGCTTTTTTAAGCTCCGTGAGTTTTGATGATTCTTTGATAGGACTGGGTTTCAGTGCATACTTTATACGGGAGTAGTATACTTCTTACTTCATCCGTTTCTAAATAGTTGTGCACTTGTGATTCACACATGTTATTTCCTTAATTTTTTTAACCTTATAAGATTTCTCTTGATTTATATATTTAAAATATCAAGTATTTATCCGTTTAAATAAAATCAGCTATATATAATTTTTACTCTCTTTGTTTCAAAATAAGTGTTCTAGTTTGACCGACTCATATGAATCTGGAGCATAATATTTCGAGCTTTGTAATCATTTGCCTATGTAAAATCTACCTGAAAACCGTAGACATTTGTTCAATTTTGATGCAATCTTTGGAGTTTATGGTGTGTGTTTGAATGGACACACATTCGGGACACAACGCTGAACCATACAGCTTGTTGTTCAAACTGCAGAAAATAAACACAATACAGATTAGATGATTGCAATTATCAATAGCTAGTAAACTGGAAGTAGAACAGGAAATTATAGGTCATCCAGAGTTTTAGTTCTCAAAAAAGCAAATGTAACTCGAATATATAGATTCAAATCTGTACACATTTAAGATTCAAACAGTTGATTTCCTGAATAGCTGGAATGGGATTTAAAGATAATAATGTACACAACTGCAATACTATACACGACCAGAAAAAAAAAATGGAGCGCAAACATAGGCATTCTGAACATGATTTCAGTTGAAACACCAAATCAATCAATGGGAAGGGTTGTGTTCTGTTATGCGGGCAATGGTTCTTCCATAATTGTCAACGAAGAGCTAGTGAAATCAATTGATTGTTGACACAAATTTCAGGAAAAAAAACTAGACCTGATCATCTATGGCCCAGCCCAGCCTGAAAAAATATGGGTTTGGGCAACTTCAAATACACATTTTAGATCAAAGCCCGAACCCGGTCCGAAAAAACCCAATTTGACCCGAAAGCCTTCACCAAATTTATGGGTTTGCGAATGATTTTTTTGTGTTAAAGTCCGACCCGGCCCGGCCCGACTTGAATTTTGATCACCTCTACAAAATACCATCAATATCTCATGGCGAAAACAGAAAGAAAGAAGAATGCGGAAGTACAAAAGGGTAAATACCTTTTCTCTTTTCAGGAACTTTATCTGAAACCTCCTCATTATTATCATCAGCAGTCATATTTGAATCAACAGGAGCCTTGGTAGGAACATTAGGTAGATCCAACTTCTCTTCTTCTTCTTCAAGAGCTGCTGTTGGAACTTCTGGTAGATCTTGGACAGTAAGTTATACCAACAAATGCATACCCAGTTAGAGAAGATTATGAGAAAGATCATAGACAATGTTCACCTGTAAAATGCAATCACATATTCACATGTATGATAGAATATTATCTAGTACTTCTGCATTTGTGCTTTTCCAAACACACAGGCATAGTCCCTTCTCATACTGGTATCCATATTCGTCCAGTTCTCATAAAGCCTATACTTCTTGCTTGCACGTGTTCGTAGTTCAAAGTTCACAATTTTTACCATGTCTAAACTACCAACCACTGAATTTATACAAAATATGAACATTATGGTATCTTGAAGGTGCCATGAAATACATCTCTGCATGTACGGGTGAGTATATATATTATTCATCTAGATTATCCTTTATTTACATTGAACAAGCTGTTTCAGAAAACTTCTGAAGCAGCTAGTGTGTTTTTGGTGTTTTACAGCTTCCGGACACTATAAAAGTTGAATCAGCTCAGAGTGTGTTTTTGGTCTTTTACAGCTTCTGATGGTCATTTCTACTTATTCCATCGGTTTCAAGAATATATAATTTAAAAGGTTCTGCAGTTTGAATCCCTGGAAGTCTCTATTTACTAAGTTATATATAGTCTCTTGTAATTCACTACAATATTGCCCGTGGGCTTAAGTATGTGATGATTTAAAATCTGAACATTCTCTCGTTATTCAAGTTCTCATAGCAGTTTCAATCAGCTTACCAAGTTCTCATACTAGACAGTGTAGGAACAATGACTAGTAATGAACGAATAAACTTATCTTTATCCAAGTCGTGGCGTGTATGAACACTGCCCTAAAGTTGAATTTTCCCCGTTACGTACACACGGCCTCTTGACAGTCAACCTCCAGGGTTACACGACATCTATCTCGTTGGTGTAGTACAAAAAGATAGATTGAAAACGAGATTGAACGTTGCCCAAAAACGAACCAGAGAGTATGTGTTTTAGAGGAAAATTTTCGGAGAGGAGTTAAGTTTCTGTGTGTCTTTTGTGAAAGAGGAAGGCACAATAAATAACGGAAAGCTGAAAAATTATTTCGGGAAGGAAATAAATTCGGTAATCAATTAGAATCAATCAATGACTCAATTTCCGGAATAAAATCTGTAACCGTTATGGAAAATATTCGGTTACCAAAATAGCCGTTACACAGGACTGATCGGCGGTAAAAAGGGCCCCACCCACACCCGCGAACGCGCCGCGCCACTCGCCCTCGCCCGAGGCCGGCCCGGCCCCCGCGCGCGCGTGTGCGGTGGCCTAGAGCCTCCTCTCAAGTCTTCTAACAAACCTATTAATGAAGTGTGGATATATAAAGTGGGTAATACTCTTGTTTTTTGTCAATGTGGGACAAACACAATTTTCATTCTTTTGAAGCAAAAACTACCTATATTTCCAACAATCCCCCACATGATTCAAAAGAACAGGAAAAACTAGAAAGGAACGTTTTGGGTAACGAAGACTTTTGTTTTGAAAGTGTCAATGTCTTTTGGACTTGAATTAATACCCAACGCATACAAAAATATCTTACAGTCGTTTTAGGTAGATTTCTCTTTGAACCTATCACGAAGTTAGTAAACCACTTTTGCGCGTTTCAACTTTTCTCAAATCAAGACTCGTTTTCGCAATTTGTAATTTTTAGTGCCCCACAAAGTACCCGGATTTTCATGAATGCTCTAGTGGTCCAAGCCTTAAGGACTCTCATAGGGGATTGGGCGTAACCCCCACATTCACATAGATAAGTTCATCAAGTTTGTACTGTCACAAACCACCTTCACAAGGCTATGAACTTATTAAGAGCCTTAGCTCAACCTTACGCATATGACAGTTAGAAAAATACTACATCACTTTTATTATTAGGAATGGTAGTAGTAACAAACATGAGTTCTTTTGTGATTTCGTTTGACCCATTGAACTTAGATATTTCTAAGATGGGTGTCCACCACAATTTACTCCACAATAGGCTTTAAACCCATTCCTTGTGCTGACTCAAGCACCATTTTTCTACAAAGGCCTTTGGTGAGAGGATCTGCAATATTCCTCTCGGACTTTACATACTCGAGTGATATTACATTTTTTCTGATCAGATCTCTAACTATAGCATGCCTTAAGAGAATATGCCTTCTCTTTCCATTATAGGCTTGATTTTTCGCTACCCCAATTGCAGCTTGTGAGTCACAATGCATTGAAACTGATGGAGTTGGTTTCCCCCACAATGGAATATCAGCAAGCAAACTCCTTATCCATCCAGCTTCCTGTCCTGTCAATTCTAAAGCAATAAACTCAGATTCCATAGTAGATTTGGCAATGCAAGTTTGTTTAGATGATTTCCATGATATAGCTCCTCCAGCAAGAGTAAAAACATAGCCACTAGTAGATTGAATTTCATCACTATCCGACACCCAATTGGCATCACAATATCCCTCAAGAACACAAGGTGCTCTATGATAATGTAAACCCCAATTGATAGTGCCTTTCAAATACTTCAATAATCTAATCAATGCATTCCAGTGATCTTGATTAGGATTATGAGTATATCTACTCAATCTACTAACCGCATATGCTATATCAGGTCTAGTATAGTTCATCAAAAACATCAAACTTCCAATAATCTTGGCATATTGTTCCTGTGATACAAAATTACCTTTGTTCTTTTTCAAATGAATACTAGAATCATATGGGGTTTGCACTGGAGTGCAGTCAAATTGACCAAATTTCTTTAAAATCTTTTCAATATAATGAGATTGGTTTAAAGACATCCCATATGAAGTTCTAGTAATCTTTATGCCAAGAATCACATCTGCCTCTCCTAAATCCTTCATCTCAAAACAAGAATTTAGAAAAGCCTTGGTTTCGTTCACTATGTCTATATTGGTACCAAAAATTAACATGTCATCCACGTATAGACATATGAAAACGCAACCAAGTTTTGAAAGTTTGGAATACACACAAGCATCAGAATCGTTTACCTGAAAGCCATTAGAAATAATAGTTTGATGAAATTTGTCATACCATTGTTTAGGTGTTTGTTTTAAGCCATACAATGATCTAATGAGCCTGCATACCTTATCTTCCTGTCCAGGAACAATACATCCCTCTGGTTGCTTCATATAAATTTCTTCATTCAAATCACCATTCAAAAAGGCAGTTTTTACATCCATTTGATGCACAACAAGATCATGAATGGATGCAAGTGCAATTAAGACTCTAATGGTGGCAACTTTAGTGACAGGAGAATATGTATCAAAATAGTCTACACCATGCTTTTGACGATGACCTCCTACCACAAGCCTAGCTTTATACTTAATCAAAGATCCTTTTGGAGTATGTTTCTTAGTAAAAATCCACTTACTACATAAGGGCTTGCAACCTCTAGGAAGATCAGACAAAATCCGAGTGTTATTACTCATGATAGACTCAATTTCACTATTTATGGCCTCTAACCAAAAACTTGAATCAATTGACCTCATAGCTTCTCCATAGGATCTAGGGTTTTCTTCTAAGAGAAATGCATCAACTTCTTGCTCGTCTAATAACTCTTTCTCAATTAGGAAGGCAGTAATAAAATTGGGTCCAAAGCTAGACTCAGTTCTAGTTCTTTTACTCCTTCTAGGTTCTAGAGTCTCACTAGATGATGCAATGTCATGATGCACAATGGAAGGTGGAGATGCAACAGGTAAGCATGCTTGAACATTAACTTTCATAGGAAAAATATGCTCAAAAAACTCTACATCCCTTGACTCACGAATTGGTCCAAAACCAGATGCATCCTTAAGAATGAATCTATATGCAGCACTGTTGGACGCATAACCTATAAAAATACCATCCACGGTTTTCGGTCCAATCTTACTCCTTTGGAAATCAGGAAGTCCTATTTTTCCCAAACACCCCCACACTTTAAGGTAACCCAAGTTAGGCTTAAACCCTTTCCACAATTCATATGGGGTTTTATCTAATTTCTTATGGGGAACACGGTTAAGGACATAGCAAGAAGAAAGAATTGCCTCACCCCACATGTTAGTAGGCATACCAGAACTTATAAGCATAGAATTCATCATATCCTTAAGTGTCCTATTTTTGCGTTCAGCTATTCCATTCTGTTCTGGGGTATAAGGAGCTGTAACCTCATGAATAATCCCATTAGCTTCACAAAATTTCTTTAAAGGAGTTCCATCATATTCACCACCTCTATCTGATCTAACTCTCTTTATTTTCAGGTCTAATTGGTTTTCAACCTCAGCCTTATAAATATGGAATTTCTCTTCGGCCTCATCTTTAGTACTCAATAAATAGACCTTACAATAACGAGAAAAATCATCCACAAAGGTAATATAATAACGTTTGCCTCCTCTACTCATGGAATTCTTAAAGTCGCCTAAGTCACTATGAATTAGTTCTAGTAGGGTAGAAGATCGACATACATTCTTATTAAAGGCTTTTTTCGGGTGCTTAGCTTCTACACAAACTTCACATTTGTCAAAAGAGGTATTACTAAAATCTGGAATAAGACTAAGTTGTTTGAGTCTCTTGACAGATGCAACATTCACATGACCTAGTCTAGAATGCCATAAAGAAACTGACTCAACAATATAAACATAAGCAGAAGAATTATTATTATCAGTCACAACATCAACCACAAGTAAACCCCCATTACAAAATCCCTTACCCACAAATTCACCATTTCTGGTAAGTACAAGTTTATCAGATTCAAAAGTTAACTTGATACTTGCTTTGTTAAGTAAAGCACCAGAAATGAGGTTCCTGCGGATATCGGGTACATGCAAAATATTTTGCAAAGCAATAGTTTTTCCAGAAGTAAGCTTTAGAAAAACTTTTCCTTTGCCAAGTACACTCACAGTGCTTGAGTTGCCCATGAAGACACATTCTCCTTCAGAAACTTTTTCATAGTCTTGAAACATTTCCTTGCTCGAACAAATGTGGCGAGTTTCTCCAGTATCAACAACCCATTCAGTCACGTTGCTCACCAGATTCACCTCGGACACAACAGCAGCAATGATGTCTTCAGTGAGATTAGCTTGAGGCTTGTTCTCCTTTGGCTTGTTCCCAGGTCCATGTCCTTGCCTGCATTCCCTAGCTGAATGACCATACTTACCGCAAGTATAGCAATTTCCTTTAAACTGCATTTTCTCTTTGTTGTTGTTGTTGTTCTGCCTTGTGCCATGGAATTGATTTGGACCCTTGCCTTTCGGTCCCTTATTATAACCTGCATTTCTTTTAGTTTCAACAAGATTAGCAGTAGAGGAAGAATGGTCAGTATATTTTCCCTTGGTTTGGATACGGTTCTGCTCTTCAATCTTAATGTGGGAAACGAGTTCTTGAAGGGTAAAGTCCTTTTGTTTGTGTTTCATGGAATGGACATAGGTTTGCCAAGAAGGGGGTAATTTCTCAAGGAGACAATTGGCTTGGAAAAGCTCACAGATTTTCATACCCTCAGCAACAATATCAGCACATAAATGTTCATACTCATGAACTTGATCAAGGACAGGCTTATCATCAGTCATACGAAAATTTAACCAACGACTACAAGCATATTTCTTAGTCCCAAAATCATTAGTCCCATACTTGGTTTTCAGAGCATCCCAAATTTCCATAGCATTCTTAGACTTACTATAAATCATATAAAGAGAAGCAGTCATGTAATGCAACAACATCCCACGACAAGTTTTGTTATCTTTCTAAAAATCCCTAGTGGAATTAGCAGGGGCAGCAAGAGAAGTAAGACAATAATCTACCCCAATTTGACCCAAGAAAAACTCCATCTTATCAGACCACATCTTATAATTCTTCCCATCGAAAGGATCTAACTTAGACATATCAGGGATAAAAGGGTTGGGAAGCATGGCAGACGTAAAAGGGATAACAGTAGGGATATTACCAGCCATTGAAAAATAAAACACGGAAGAAAAAATTCAACTTTAGATTGTAGGAACAATGACTAGTAATGAACGAATAAACTTATCTCTAACCAAGTCGTGGCGTGTATGAACACTGCCCTAAAGTTTAATTTTCCCCGTTACGTACACACGACATCTTGACAATCAACCTCCAGGGTTACACGACATCTATCTCGTTGGTGTAGTACAAAAAGATAGATTGAAAACGAGATTGAACGTTGCCCAAAAACGAACCAGAGAGTATGTGTTTTAGAGGAAAATTTTCGGAGAGGAGTTAAGTTTCTGTGTGTCTTTTGTGAAAGAGGAAGGCACAATAAATAACGGAAAGCTGAAGAATTATTTCGGGAAGGAAATAAATTCGGTAATCAATTAGAATCAATCAATGACTCAATTTCCGGAATAAAATCTGTAACCGTTATGGAAAATATTCGGTTACCAAAATAGCCGTTACACAGGACTGATTGGCGGTAAAAAGGGCCCCACCCACACCCGCGAACGCGCCGCGCCACTCGCCCTCGCCCGAGGCCGGCCCGGCCCCCGCGCGCGCGTGTGCGGTGGCCTAGAGCCTCCTCTCAAGTCTTCTAACAAACCTATTAATGAAGTGTGGATATATAAAGTGGGTAATACTCTTGTTTTTTGTCAATGTGGGACAAGCACAATTTTCATTCTTTTGAAGCAAAAACTACCTATATTTCCAATAGACAGTAGACTAGACACTGCATATATAAAGGCAAGTATCTCAATGATAAACATACATGTGCTTCTAGATTCTCAAATTCTGCTAATATTTCTTCCTCGTCATCAGCAGATAGTTTCTCCCCCAATATGGCATTTATTTCCTAGAAACAGATACCAGATGAAAGATTATTAGTCTTATATATATATATATATCAAAAAAAAGCAAACAAACAAACTAATTCTACCAAGAAATGCCCACACAGGTTCACATAACATATAGAGTGAACAGTTAGAGCGGATCGATTATAACTTTTATAAGCAATTCTGAAGAAAATATAAATTGCAACTCATAGTGCTCTGGTGCCTTTGCAAAACCACCTTCCATCTATGGTTTTCTATAATGTACCTATAATTGTTGTCCCCATGTCTTTTTCTTCCTAATTTATATTGGTAGCATAAATAATTTGTCAAGTCCATCTGTATGTGCCGCCTAACATGTCATCACCAAAATATAAACATGAAGCTCGATGTAGATTCTATTCCTGTTATAAGCACCAATCGTTGCAAAGGACACACTCAGAAGTTGATAGCAAGGTCATCCACTTAGAGCAGGAAGCTGACATTTTAGCCGATATTCTTCCAAGCGCATGTTGTTGAATCGAGGCCATTATGTGGCTTGAAATGACCAACTAGTGGGGCTTTATGATTCCAAACTTGCTTATATGACCATTGTTATTCGGATGGAACACTACAAGAGGGGGGGTGAATTGTAATATGGAACTTGCTAGCCAATTTTTGCGGAATTATAAAGAACATAAGCAAGTAGAGAAACATTGCAAGAGAGATTTTACGAGTAAACTTTCCAGGGCCCAACTGGAAAGAAAACCTCGACCCACTAGGGATTTCAACTCAAACTCTTTTCACTATAGGGCAACAACTCAGTTACAATCCTATAAGAAACTCGGCCCTTACTTGAGTTCCTCTACGAACTCAAGTTCCCAATAGTTGTTCCCTCAAACAACTACGCTCTCACTGACTTCCTTAAAACTCTCTCTTGACTCTTAGACTTCACTCAAAGCCTCTCTGCTTCTCTCTCATAGACTTCACTCAAAGCCTACCCAAATACATATCAGGGACTCACTCAAGTTCCTGCCCCATACATATCAGGAACTCACTCAAGTTCCCGCCCAAAACTTGATACAAGAATTCACTCAAACCCTTGACCAATTCCCCATTACAAGAGTTCACTCAACCCTTGACCAACTCTCAAAATATAGATGATTGAAGCTTGGTATCCCTCTAATATGTAGCACGTGAAAGAACAATGAGGAACATGTCACTCGTAGGAACTTGGAACTCGTAGGAACTGATTCAAAAATGTGGAATGAAAAACATATTCTTCTGTAACATTATTCCACAGCCAACCCTTATGGAATGACACAAGTCAGACCCTTTAGAATGAAGATATAAGCCTCTATTTATAGCATGCACAAGACTTAACCATAATCCCACTTATTCCTCCACTAACAGTAAGTTTCCTAACTTCTAGGCACTTACCCATGATAAGTTAGTTGGGGAGAAACTTGGGGAGAAAGCAGTCAAAGTCTTGGGCACAACTTATACCACGTTTACAGTAAAACAGTTAGAGTAAAAATAGGAAACAAAAAGAAAATAAATACTTGGAGAAAAAACAATGTTTTATCAAAACATAATCCAAGAGATATTTTTCCAAAACTCACTTTTTATTTATTTTCTTATGTAAAAATATTTTACTTAAAACCTTTTCATAAACGTGAAATAAATACATGAGTTCCCGTTCGTACTGGAACTTGCGTTACAAGTTCCAACACTCACAAACTCATTATACGTATCTTAAATTTTGACTCTTTATTTTCCAAAAGCAGGTAAGATAAAAATAAATAAAAGATGCAATTATAATCAGAATCCTAATTAAAGTTGATTTAATTTAAAACTTATCTTTTATTTAAAACTAAATCTTATCCTAAAATAAGTAGTGCATATTATCTAAAACACTTAACCAAGTAGAGATTTATTAAGAAACAAAACTCTAAATAAATCCCTATAGATTACGATAATAATATGCAACATATTTACTGACTCTTAGATTCTTTTGACTCTAAGTTCCACGAGTTCCTTTTGGCACCTTGTTCCATTACCTTTCACGCTACTACATACTTACATGAATCCTAGAAGATAAACTCTTATTTCATGTCTTCATGTTCCATGCTGCTTCGCATGTTGGTTGTTCCACCTCTGGAACTTCTCGAACCATGTTCCCCCTCAGGAACTTATTTATGCCTGCTTGATTAGTTTCTCTGATTGTCTAAGTTTGCATGCTTTGGCCTTCTCTTGTTCCTACTCTGGAACTCCTGGTTTTCTTAGCATAGAAACTTAAACATTTATTAGTTAAGTTTGCTTGTCATCATCAAAACCATTTGGGTCAACAATTTCCCCTTTTGGTGATGACAAACCAAGCAAACTTAATAGAGAAAATAAATCCAACATGCATAGAAAAATAAAACAAGATATTTACAAGAGATTAGAAGAATATACATAGTTGCATAGAAATATAAAACAAGATATTTGCAAGAGATTAGAAGAATATACATAGTTGCAACATACTTGAGAAAAGCAGATATTTGAGACTAGGAACTCAAAATATTTTGCCTTCAATGTTTACCCATCTTTTCCCCCTTTTGGCATCATAAAAAAGGTTTAGCTAATAGTATCAATTTAATCCCATCACAGCACCACACTAACGAGAATGGTTAGTCAGAATTAGAGACAAAACAAAATATCTCCCTCAATGTTGTACTGTTTAGACGATCATACTCAAACAATTAGAATTCAAAGTGGAAAGAAATTATCATAAGCCAGTGTTCCTTCGCAACAAGCAGCACATCAAATAAGTTCACCCAGAGAACAAAAAATAAATGAAAAATTGTTTCAAAATACATAAACACCACCAATTTAGATTTTGCAAGGATAGGCTAATTTATGAGGTAAAGGTTAGGCATGGCTCATGATTTTAATGAATGTATTCATTTGTCACTTGTTTCTCTACATGTCTCCTTCTTTACGAACTTTCAACTGAAGTTCCTCGCCATAAAATACATCATTATTCCTTTCTTTCTTCTATTCTTCTTTAGCAGTACGTATAAATTCTTTGAAGCTTTTTGATAGTTCCTTGATTCAGTTTTTGTAGGAAATTACATTTATGGTGTAAGTTCCCATGTGAATCTTGAAGGAACTACATATTTTTTGAGATAATTCTTTGAGGTGTAGACAACTTCATTTGCATTTCAACTTGGAAACTTGAAATGCTTGTAGGAACTTATGATCCCTTCACTTTCTCTTTTCACATATCTCTCCTTTTATTCCCCCCTTTTTTTTTCGGATCTCTTTTGTCTCCTTTTTTTTCTCTTTTTTTTTTTTTCATCTCCCTTTTTTTTTGTTTTTTTAAAAAAAAAAATATACATGAACGCTCTATTAATCACCTTCCTCATTAGTTCCCTCTCAACTATTGCTGCATCGATTTAGTGACAAAGGAGGAATATTTTATAAAGGATTTTTGTATAGTGATGAATTTTTGAGAAAGTTGTTGGAGAGGAAAAATAAATCAACGTGTGGTATTGATTTGGATTTTGTGATTTCTAATACGTTGATATGGTAAGGAAACATTTTTGTGAGGAACAAAACTTAATTGGAGCATGAGTCTTTTAGGAGAGGTGAAAGAGGTGGGTCGAGGCTTTAAGTGTTTTAGGTGTTTACGATAGATTGAAACATTTAAAAGATAAAAATTTATTTAATTGGGTGTAACTTAACAAAAGATAGAACATCCTCGAGGGAAATTGAGATCGGAAAGGAGTCCTTTTATTAAGCAAATACGAAAAAAATTGTAAAGAAAAAAGAACGAGATAGAATTGAATCAAAAGAAAAATATAAAATTGCTTGTCGTACTAGTAATAGGAACACAAAAAACAACATGGCTTATGACTCTTCTTTTTACTTTTTCATCAGTTAGCTCAAGTAATTATGAACTAAACATACGTGAAATTAGGAGAGTCCTTCACAATGTACAATTCTAATCTATGTTTACACACAAGAATTGTGTGGGATTAATTTTACTAAAAGCTAAAGACTTACAGTTTTGCCATATTTGAGGAACTTCAAGGAAAATATATTCAGCTTGAATACACCGAGTTCCAGTCACATTTTCTCGTGCTTCTCATCAAGAGCTTTATTAAATGGTAAATGCGACTTTTGGAGATTGGATTGGAACCTCTCGCTTAGACCTATGGATATGGCAATATTTGGTCTATTAGCGGTTAAATATTAGACAATTTAACAATCATACCTCTGAAGCTTTGTGTATGGCCCACAATCATCCCTTAGGAACTTTCATATAGTCTTGCTCGTGTTCATGTGGGAGTGTGACGTGTCTCTGCATTCTTACGCTCATTTTTTTTTTTTGAGTTTAGCAAAGTACTTACACAAAGATTTGTTAGTTGTACCAAAGAATATATAATCAATGATAAACAAGTACAACTACCAAATTACAACTTGCATTCATATGAAGGATATTCAAAGAAATTTCATGATGCATGAAAAAACAATAAAATAGGCTATAATGCGTTTGCCTTTTACAACACAGACTATAAGTGTGACACATTTACTTTAAGAATACATAAGTGCCTTATTAAAATATGTATAGGGGTTCCAATTCAACAAAATTCTTGGAAAAGACTGTGTTATGCTCATGTCATGCTTCATTAAGTCTTTATCCTCCAAACAGTCCATGAGTAGATGAAATAATAAGGAAAGCATATTCACATAATGAATTGCAAGACTTGTACACTTAAATTAATAAGTTAACAATATAACATATTAAAACATTCTATGATATGAATAAGAAAAATGTACCTTATATAAATTTTCACCATGTACATGATTTCTTTGAAGTGTTGGACTGATTTTGATGACTTTATGTTCAAGTTCCTAGAGTGCTAGTTCCACCATCTTGATGCCCTCACATCTTGTGGAAACATTCATTTGTACTCGAATATTGTCAATCATTCTTCAGAAGTTCCTTGACATGCTTTTGTCATTTGATCATCACAAATATCACTCTCTATTTAATTTTTATAGAAATCAAGAGAGTGGTTGTTGTGTTCTTTCATCATGTTCATATAAACACTTATTCTCATGAAACCTTATAAAACAATTCGTTAGGTTCAACATTTATGTATATATATCACTAATAAATCGGTTTCTCTTGAAAACAAAATATGTTAATTTTAAAATCAAATTTCAAGAAGGGACTTGACATTGATCCTTATAAGAAAAAAGTCATCTTCTGTTTGGAACAACCTAAGTCCCATATGTGCAACAACATAAAATTATATATAATTACCTTATAAACAAGCTACTGGAGAGAGAGTCTCCTAAAACTCAATACCTTTCTGACTGGTTGTTCCTTTCAAGAACCAACCTTCTCTGAGTTCCTTTGTCGATGTCATTGATAAATTGATTGCATGAATGTTGTAGTGCACACAGGAACTCGATGAATGAAACTGGCAATTTCTCTACTACTAGAGCAGTAGTGGAACTTGTTGCTTGATATTGATTGATCGAGTTGATCCTTAGCTTCAAGAATTGGAACTTAAACCTTAGTTTGAAGTTCCTCGACATGAGGTTATGTAGCTGGCTACTTTTTCTTTTAATAGTGACATATTTTATCATTAGAAACTCGATTAATTCTACAGGAAATTGCGAGTTCAATATTGAAATAAACTTTAACCTGTTTGCTGGGAATAAACATGTTAGTTTCAATCACAAGTAATATATTCACTTATTTCAACGCACATTTTTATATTTGTTGTAAACTCTGGATCATCTTCAATAACCCCTAGAAATATCAAGTTATTGTTAGGAACCAAATTTTGATCCACAAAGTATGTGTTCCCTCTTTGATTCCCTTCAACTATGACATTTCTAGTTATTATTGATGATGTAATTTATTTTTAAAATAACAGAGTAAACATAATTTTGGAAACTCTAAACAAATGTGCATTAATTACTCGACAAAAAAATAATTCACAATGGAACGGGAACTTGACTTACCAACTTTTCATTTGGAACCAATCTTGCCTTAATTGTCAAAAGTTATAAGTTTTCCATTGTAGGTAGCAACCGAACGATAATAGTGAATTTTCTTTCATAGAAAAATCTTTGTCGATATATAACGAGTTGTTCCCCCTTAGTTGTAGCCACCTCATTTTTCATGTTACAAGTAAGCTAGAACATGTTCCTCTGGTCTTCATGACCATTCTCCATCTTGAGTTATTTAAATATGAGTAATCTGGGAAAAAATAACACTCAAGTGTAATACTTTTATGCAAAGTTATGATTAGCAGGTTAGTCTAAAAAAAATATATACTCAAACATAATAACAAAATATAATGTTCCTAGAAATTTACTTCACGAAAGAAACATGAAACATATATTTTGTTCCATGGAACTTAGGTTAACAAGAATCAAGAACTTGTACATGAAAAACTTTGACACCATAGATTTGCTATCAAATAGTTTATGTACCATTTATCAAGTTACTGTAACCTTGAGTTCGTGGATTGTTCCACCAGATCTTAGGGAGAGTTCCTTTGATCAATGGAACTTATTATTATGCATTTTATAAATATTAAATTCCAAAACGAAACCTATAACACAAATAAGGTTAGTTTGCACAAAAATTTAAGAAAACAGGTTTATAAAAAAATATTCAACATTAATTAACACAAGTAAAATGAGGGAACAACCTTACTAACTTTTCACATGATTGAGTTCATTTGAGATGTTCAAAGTGAATTCCAATTATATAGTGCATGTGAGTTGATTCGTTGATATGACTCATTATATTAGGAAGGATCTTACATGTTGGTGGAACTGGAACTAGTTTACATCTTAAGTTACAAGTTCCGAGCTTGAGTTCCTCTTCACTGTTCCAACGAATCTAATGGATTTCCAACTCATTTTTTCTTGGTGTAATTCTGATGTTGTCCCTTTACTTCATACACACACACTCAATCATGAGTTATAAACCTGTAAAAATAATTTCTTCTACTACCTTCCATAACCATGCATTAGTAGTAAATATATTTAAGTTGCATAATTTAGAAGATTAAAGTATACAAAAATTGTATACTAATAGACCTGTAAACAATTCATGGTCTTGGGAACCTGACATAATTTCAGTTCCTTTCTTTTTAGCAATAGCATCTTAGAAAATGATTATTTTAAACTGCTAGATCTAAGATTCAACATGCATACATATAATACGGAGTAAATATTAAATATACTCATAATACATGGAAAAACCGTTCTTTGGACAATAAATGATATAACATTAAATTATGTAGCCCAAAGAATAAAGTTCCCTTCGCAGGGAAACCAAGTTCCAAGAGTGGCTATATGCATTGTTCCTCTGTCTTGTTCCTTGAACCAATCTTATTAAACAAATAATGCATGAATGTAAAATCAGTTTTAGAATCTGAAATTTGTCTCACAAAAACATATTTGAGATAATCCAAAGTCGATTAAAAAATTAAAAATACATCTGAACAATTTTCAAAAAACCGTTGTCAGGAACTTGATTTAAATAAATAGCGTATACATATAAAGATCTCGAAAATTAGATGGTTACCTTAACTGTATCATTAAGGATCTTTTCGTTGCAGCCTTTATCTGTTCCTTGGAATGGTGCTGAAATGAGTTCCTTTATTCGAAAGTTCCTCTTCGGATTTTGATCCTTGTTCCCATGTGGGGAGCTGATGTAATGTATCTTTATAATGTCGCAACTTCGTGAGTTCCTAAGTATAACTCGTGGGTCAACAATGATCCAGCGAGTTCCTCAATGTAGAACTTAAATTCACAGGAACTCTGACATATTAATGTGCACCTTTGTTTTTTTTTTTGTACCAATTTCTTTGTCAAGGGAACCCAACATGACTTGGGTCCCTGCTTGTTAGTAGTAACTGTTAAGAAAATAATCAACACAACAACTACTACCAAGATACAATATTCCTTCATATAAATCATATTCAATATATTCATGATGCATATAAAATAATAATTCTTAGGCAGGAAAAAAATAAGCAGGATATTTCGTTGCCTAAAAATTAAAAATTCCTAGTTCCACAGATTCTTGTATGCATTTTTCAAAAGAAGTTTCCATGAAATAATTTTAATGTACTGTAGTTTGAAAAATATAAGTTGAAAAAGCGTCTATTTAAATTAGATTTTAGATTTTTCAAATTCGATTTTAAATCAAAACAAAAGTTCCATTAGAAACAAAGCAAGGAACACGCAATAAATTAATGTATGCTCACAAAGAAGGTCTCAAAGATGAGATACATACCTCAAATATTTTGCTGTATATCCTTGAGTGACTTTCATTCATCAAGAAAAAGTCTTCCTTCGTTTTTTCTTTGTTCCGGAACAACATTGGGCTGAGTTCCTTTCTTCAAGTTTCTCATTAGTGTTCCTCCTGAAGGAAATAATGCCCTTGGTCCAAGTATGCATTCTATGTTAAGTCTAATAAATGCGGTTCAGTATTAATTAACAAGTTAATAATTCAGTGAGATCAAGTGAGCTGAATGCCTAGCTAGAGGCCGCTTCAGTTCAAGTGGAATTAATGATATTAATCCACAGCTTACTCTTGACTGAACCCGTAGGGTCACACAAATAGTACGTAAACGGATCAAGTATTTAATGGCATTAAATACTCCATCTATGAATATTCGGAACCGACGGATCTTGGTTTCAGTGGGAGCTAAGATCGTCACAGGCAAAAATGAATACTCCGGAAACGATAATATTGCCGGAAACGGAAATATGGATCGTATCGGAAATATGAATATTATCCAAGTCGTAGATGTTGCCGGAAACGGAAACATGGTACGTATCGGAAAATATTGTTGGAAATGGAAATATTACCAGAATCGGAAATATTGCCGGAAACGGAAATATTGTCAGAATCGGAAATATTACCGGAATCGGAAAATAATTCCGGAAACGGAAATATTAAATATTTGTTCGAAACGGAAATTAATTCCGGAATCGGAAATATTAAATATTGTTCGTATCGGAAATAGATTCCGGAAATGGAAATTTAATCGGAAGCGTATCGTACGAATTAGCATCGGACGAGGCCTGCCGGACGAAGGCCCAGCACGAAGCCAGGCCATCGCCCAGCAAGCACGCACGCCACAGCCCAGCGCGCACAAGGCCGCGCATGCGTGGGCCGCGCTGCGTGGGCTGCTGCTCGCATGCGTGGGCAGCCCTTGTGGCTGCCGTGTGTGTGTGAGTTTGAGCTCATGCGAGATTCCTGAATCTGCAAGAGTCAGTGTATGATTAAATGTCTATTCCTATTGGATAAATTGATTAAGTAGAATTCATGTAGAATTCTAATTCCAATTAATTCGCATCCTACTAGGATTACGATTCCTTTTCCATAACTCTATAAATAAAGGCCTAGGGGTCATAATTTATATAGAAGTTTCAAAGTATTCAAAAGTGAGTTTTTTTTTGAGAGAAAATTCAAACACCCATCTTGCCCCAAAAGTGCCGAATTTTCTGAGTACCTTAAGGGCGATTCTAGTTGGTCAATCTTAAGGCGGATCCGGACGTGCTGTGGACTTTCTACGGAGGGACGACACTTGGAGTCCTAAAAGACTTGTTCTTGTTCGGTTCGGGCGCAGCTAGGGAAGGCACGCAACAAAGAGTATGCATCTAATTATGCTATATGATTATGTGTAAATAATATGTTTCCTGGGTTAATGGTTGTTTCCGCATGATCTATGTAAATGTCATATGTATCATAACCTAACACCTCCTTCTTCCAGGAACTTTACTCAGCAGGATTGCCTGCTTTATCAAGAGTTCCAGCTCTGATACCAATTGTTATTCGGATGGAACACTACAAGAGGGGAGGGTGAATTTTAATATGGAACTTGCTAGCCAATTTTTGCGGAATTATAAAGAACATAAGCAAGTAGAGAAACAATGTAAGAGAGATTTTACGAGGAAACTTTCCAGGGCCCAACTGGAAAGAAAACCTCGACCCACTAGGGATTTCAGCTCAAACTCTTTTCACTATAGTGAAACAACTCAGTTACAATCCTATAAGAAACTCGACCATTACTTGAGTTCCTCTACGAACTCAAGTTCCCAATAGTTGTTCCCTCAAACAACTACGCTCTCACCGACTTCCCTAGAAGTCTCTCTTGACTCTTTGACTTCACTCAAAGCCTCTCTGCTTCTCTCTCATAGACTTCACTCAAAGCCTACCCAAATACATATCAGGAACTCATTCAAGTTCCTGCCCCATACACATCAGGAACTCACTCAAGTTCCTGCCCAAAACTTAATACAAGAATTCACTCAAACCCTTGACCAATTCCCCATTACAAGAGTTCACTCAACCCTTGACCAACTCTCAAAATATAGATGATTGAAGATTTGTATCCCTCTAACATGTAGCACGTGAAAGAACAATGGGAAACATGTCACTCGTAGGAACTGACTCAAAAATATGGAATGAAAAACATATTCTTCTATAACATTATTCCACAGGCAACCCTTATGGAATGACACAAGTCAGACCCTTTAGAATGAAGATATAAGCCTCTATTTATACCATGCACAAGACTTAACCATAAACCCACTTATTCCTCCACTAACAGTAAGTTTCCTAACTTCTAGGCACTTACCCACGATCAGTTAGTTGGGGAGAAACTTGGGGAGAAATTAGTCAAAGTCTTGGGCACAACTTATACCACGTTTACAGTAAAACAGTTAGAGTAAAAATAGGAAACAAAAAGAAAATAAATACTTGGAGAAAAAACAATGTTTTATCAAAACATAGTCCAAGAGATATTTTTCCAAAACTCACTTTTTATTTATTTTCTTATGCAAAATATTTTACTTAAAACATTTTCATAAACGTGAAATAAATACACGAGTTCCCATTCGTACAGGAACTTGCGTTACAAGTTCCAACACTCACAAATATGGGTGTTCATTAGCGGGTACCCGGCTTTTCGGGTACCCGAAAGACCGGGTACCCGCTTTGTCGGGTAGTTAAAAAAGTGGCCCATGACCCGACCCGCGAAATCCGGGTACCCGGCTTTCGGGTACCCGACTTTCCCGAGTCGGGTCAAGGGTACCCGAATTTTCTTCACTTCTTTCAATTCTACTAGATTTTGTACCAAACTTTAAAATAAAAATCTATTCGGAAGTTATAACGAATCAAACCTCCTGCCTTTATTTACTAAGCAAATTGCAAAGAAAATAAAGTCAAACTTTTCATCTTTATATTACTTTTTTCCATATATTTCCTAACTTCAATTTGTATTTAGAAAAAAAAAGATCCAATAATATAATGGAAGAACATCCTCCAACTGAAAAATGTGCTTTGCAAATTAAACAGAAGTGTTGGGTAAGCAAGAACAAAGGGGTAGTGGTGCGGCGGCGCAATGGGTGGTGGAGTTGTGTGGTGGATTGATCTGGTGGTTGAGTTTGTGAGTATTTTTGGGTTTGTGTGACTGTGAGAATTGTAAAAGGAGGAGGAGAGGATGTGAGAGTGGAGCTTGTGATTTTGTGCGGCTGTGAGATTGAAACAAAACAAAATAAAATCCTACAGAGTACATAATTCAAAAGAGGCAAAGACCAAGTACCAACAATCAACTTTTTTCACAAAAATACTTATATCGGGTATACGGGTACCCGTTTAACTAATAGTATGGCCCATGACCCGACCCGCATACCTTGATAAATTTGCGGGTCGGGTACCCGACTCAATTATTTAAGAAAAAATAGATAATTAACCGGCTAATTAGTGTAAATTTGTGGGTCGGCGGGTCAGCGGGTCGGGTAATGCGGGTCGGGTATTTTTGGACACCCCTACTCACAAACTCATTATACGTATCTTAAATTTTGACTCTTTATTTTCCAAAAGCAGGTAAGATAAAAATAAATAAAAGATGCAATTAAAATCAGAATCCTAATTAAAGTTGATTTAATTTAAAACTTATCTTTTATTTAAAACAAAATCTTATCCTAAAAAACTAGTGCATATTATCTAAAACACTTAACCAAGTAGAGATTTATTAAGAAACAAAACTCTAAATAAATCCCTATAGATTACGATAATAATATGCAACATATTTACTGACTCTTAGATTCTTCTGACTCTAAGTTCCACGAGTTCCTTTTGACACCTTGTTCCATTACCTTTCACGCTACTACATACTTACATGAATCCTATAAGATAAACTCTTATTTCATGTCTTCATGTTCCATGCTGCTTCGCATGTTGGTTCTTCCACCTCTGGAACTTCTCGAACCATGTTCCCCCTCAGGAACTTATTTATGCCTGCTTGATTAGTTTCTCTGATTGTCCAAGTTTGCATGCTTTGGCCTTCTCTTGTTCCTACTCTGGAACTCCTGGTTTTCTTAGCATAGAAACTTAAACATTTATTAGTTAAGTTTGCTTGTCATCATCAAAACCATTTGGATCAAGAACCATCGGACACATCTCAAAATTTTAGGAGTTTCCGAGACGGGGTCCCGGAAGCTCCAAATTTGGTCAAAAACGGTTAGAGGTTAGAGGTCCAGTCAAATTTATATTTTGTATTACAACTGCAGTAATTTCTTTTATTTGCAGGCCATATTTTACCTTTTTTACTGCTTTGATCAAATTTTAAATTCTACCCCCAACTCCAACACTCCGAGAAAAAGAAAAAAGAAATTATGACAGTCAATTCCTTAGGTAAACTATACGATATATCAGACCACTTCTAATCTCAATTTCATCCCACTGAAGAGGAAACAAAATGAATAAAGTGATGCATACCTCTTGATAGGCTCTCGCTTCTTTAGTATCATCCATCAACTTCTGAACATCATCCAGGTTAAGCTCACTTTGTATTGCTTTCATTGCGCCGTTTCCCGCCTTCAAGCTCTCAAAAACAACCTTCTTCTTGCTGGATAATTCTATATCTGCCAACTAAATCAAATAAAATTGTAAAACTAAGATCTTCAAAAGAATAAGGCCATTTAAACTAGCATAAAAAACTGGAAGACTATATTATCTTTAGTTCTTACTTGCTGTTCAACATTTATTAGCCAAACATCAACTTTCTGAAGCAATTTTTCTTGCACCTTCTTCTTCTTTAATGCAAGCAAGGCTCTATCTTTTCTCTTTTCACGAATCAAGTCCCTTGCGGCTTGTTTTTCAGCTTCGATGACCACTTCAAGCTGAAAAGAAAAAAATCCACGATGAGAAAAGAAGAAGTGCTACAGATGTGCACTTGATGAGAGGAAGGATTAAATTGTAAATTTGAGTATGCCACCAGAGAAAAATACTTCCTCCGTTCCGGATTTATTGCACCATCTCCTTTTTAGCCAGATTTTTTGGAGTGGGAAATGAATGGTAAAATTACTTAAATGCTCATATGATTAGTTGTTAAAGCAAAATTAGAAAGTGTGTGCAAGTGGACGAGTCTGATATTACTGTTCCTGAAAAGTGGGTATGCTTTTACTGACAGATTAGAAAGTGTGTACAAGTGGATGATTTCCCACCAAAAATGTCGCTGAAAGTTTCCCACCAAAATACAAGGCATACAATTCTGTTCTAAAATTCAAAAGCTCCCAAAATTAAGATCTGAAAATTTTCAAAATTCCCACCAAAAATATTCTCTGAAAATTGTCCTTTTGGTGGCTGATTTACAAACCCTACCACCTTCACTATAAAAGAATCGAGTAACCAGAATATTGTTTTCTAGTATTCTCTCAAAAATTACAGCATTAAGTGAAGTTTTCTAATTACTACCACATTAGGAGCTTGAGAATTTTGCACAATCACATCACACACGGGCACACGTCATTTGTAGGCTTCAGTTTTGTTGTTTTCATAGCACACACTAACACAGTAGGGGATGGATTTTGAAGAGCTCGAAGAGCTTTACAACCTGGAACAAAGTCAAGGCTTTGAGGAAGGCTTTGAGGATATTGAGGTAACATTTTCTTCTGAATCTGTAAGTGATGATGAAATTGAATTAGAAAATGATGTAGAAATTAACGCAAATCCAGTTACAGTAGTTATAGAATTCGATGAAGTAGTGAATGTCATGTTAACAAAAAATGGGAAAAAAACCCCTTTGAACTAACAGACCTAGATCGACAGGAAATAGTTCAAACCCTTATCTTAGGACAACAAGGGAAAAGGGTCCAAGTAGGAGGGAAAACTGTCTCAAAATATGCAATAAAAAATTTAGAAACTAAATTCAAAGTAGATAGATCCACTATTGGTAGGATTTGGGCTAATGCACGAAGTCAAATTGGGAAAAAAAGAGTAATTGATGTAACAAGTAAAAAAAGGCAGCGAGGGAGGAAGAAGTTAGACTTTGACCCAACTGTTATTGGCGCAATACCAATTGAAAAAAGGACTACAATTAGAGGGTTAGCTGATGCATTATACTTGGGTCATTCCACAGCTAATAGGCTACTTAAGGCTGGAATACTTAGAGCACACACCAACAACATCAAATACTCACTTAAGCATCACCACAAAGTGAGAAGAGTGCAATACATCATGGATAGTATCATTCCGGAATGGTTAATGAACTTCCTAAGTTTAGTGCAATGTATAACATGGTGCATATCGATGAAAAGTAGTTTTACGTGAGTGATAAGACTCAAAGATTCTACCTTTTTCCTTGGGAGGATGACCCATACAGAGCAACACAAAGTAAAACATTCATGGCTAAAGTAATGTTCAGCTCCGATGTAGCAAGACCACATATTACAAGTGATGGTGAAGTAATTTAGGATGGGAAACTTGGTATTTTTGCATTTACAGAACAAGTAGCAGCAAAAAACAACTCAAAGAACAGATGTGTAGGCACAATCGAGACAAAAGCTCTACACTCAGTCACCAAACCTATCATCAGATCAATGCTTATTGATGAAATGCTTCCAGCAATCAGGTCAAAGTGGCCATTAGGAGCATGCAAGGAAATATGGAAACATCAAGATAACTCTAGCCCACACATCCATGCAGAGGATACACAGTTCAAAGAAGCTGCTACTAAGGATGGTTTCAACATCAGGTTAATTAATCAGCCAGCTCAAAGCCCTAACATGAATGTGCTTGACTTAGGTTTTTTCAGAGCCATCCAGTCAATTCAATACAAAGAATTTCCAAAGTCAGTGGATGAGTTGATAAAAGCAGTTAAAGATGCATACAATATTTTTGACCCAAAATCGTGGAACTACACATGGCTGCATTTGTAGTATTGTATGCTTGAAATACTTCAAGTTAGCGGGGGAAACAATTACAAGAACCCTCACAAGGGAAAGAGAAGGCTAGAAAGTATTGGACTACTTCCTGTACAAATTGAAGTTCCAACAGTAACAAGGGTTTAAGCTCAGCAGTTCCTAAGTGAGGGACATATTGAAGTCAATATTACCCAAGAGCACAACATTGAAGACAATATGTCTCAGATTGAGTATGAGGTTTGATAAAAGAAGTTTGATTACATTTTGAGAGCATAAAGAGGATACGATTACATTTTGAGAGCAAAAGAGAAAATCGCAACTGCATTTTTTTGGGGTCCACAAATTCTAGATTAGTTCAGTTTATGTAACACCCTAATAATTCCTTGCTTTTATAAAACCATTTTCCAACTTAAAATAAAGGAATTACTAAAGTATTACCGCCACCGTGATAACGGTTAAGGCTAGTACCAGAATTACGCAGCGGAAATTAATGTCAACTAACTTTTCAAAACATAATTAATAAATATCGAGGCCTCCTACAAATTGGAACCATGACAGCCCAAAAACCAAAGTATAAAAAGTTCAACGAATTCAAACATAATTAAAGTATTAAATAAAGTAGTTCGAAATACGAAAGCATGCAACTCTCTCAATCATCCCAAGCCTCATGATTTCGATCTACCAACCTGCTATATTATTCTACTCCCCATCAATGCAAGTGCAAATGATAGATCATCATAGGGTCATTATGGCAAAGGCCATGACCAAAACACAAAGCACGTAGTCAGCAAAAGCTGAGTACTTACAAGAATAGAGTGAAACAAAAATATAAACATGCATCACTCACTAAGTACTAATCATCATGCAAAAGCCATTTTATAATTAACAAACAAATCATGAATACAAGACTCGACTCCTGACTCGACTCTTGACTCACAATTTAATTAGAATAAGCTTCGAACGGGCCAAAGAAATATTCCATAAAGGAAAAGGTGATGAGAGCCAACCATACACCCAATAATAAATAATAAAATCGGGGCATACCGAGTGTCTTGCCATATCGACGGAATTCCTACGCATAATATAAATGAAACAATATCATGTATCATTAGTAGGAGATCAAGATTTTCGGCAAGTCTCCCCCCATTGTTCATACTCAAGGTATATACGTTCCAAGAGTTTGAAGCTTGTTCTAGTTGCACTTTACGTTTATTAATATTTTATTAAAGGCGAACTCAAGACTCAACAACATATACACATACAATTAATAAACAACAACCAAAACAATCTTAATTTAATGCTTTAGGACTTGTGATCAACAAAGCAAGACACTTGTGAAGTTACTACCATGTTCCTCCTCACCAAAGTGAGATTCCACATCATGCCCATTAACATGAGGGTTGTGCCCTTGCACGACAAATCCTAATTCATTTCATACAAAATATTCCCAACTGAACCCTACATGTGCGGTGGCTTACGTGAGCTAACCCTTCACATGTGGTAAAATAAAGAGTACAACGAGGTACGAATAATTGGCTCAAAGTATGCTAGACATCCCGTACAATAGCATAATAATAAATAATCCATCCCTTGCATGTGAAACAAACCATACATGCATAAATATTGAACAACATGATTGACAATGAAATCCATACTCATAATAATCTCAACATGCTTGTTCAACAATTAATCAAATACATCCAACATCATAATTCACATGATCGTTCATCAAAATTAACATGAATCCACATAATATAATTCACATCAATACAATCATGTAATTCTCTTGACAAATGGTGTGGTCTCCCTAGACTTGTACGTACCTTGAATACCTAAGCGTAGGGGCCACTTTGCAATAACGAGCACTCACTTAGAAATCACCTCCTATCATCAAAATAATGAAACTTAAATTATTTCCATGTTCATTAAATTTCCAGCAACTTTATAAAATCTAAAACCTCATTTAAACTTTAGAATTCAATCGTTTTTCAATAATATAATCGTCTCAATTTGCAAAACCAATTCCTAGTACGAAAACATACTTTTTCCGCCTTTAAAATCAATAAAAATCAACACTTTAAGCCTTTATTAAAATCTGAAAATATAATTGATTATCATAATTAAAATCATCACCTAATTATGCTAATCAATTGACTCATTAAGTCTAGGTAAAAACCCTAACTTTAAAATCCCAATAAAACCAATTTAACGTCATAAAAATCAATTCTTTATTAAATAAACGAATCTGAAAATTCATACTTTAATAATTAAAACAAGCCTAATGAATCACAACACGTAAATCCTCAAAGCACGGTGTTCATAACCGATTCCCAGCATTTTAATTATTCAAAACAATAATAATTTCATAATTTAAAATACGGAATTTAAATAGAATAGGTAAGGAAGAAGAGAATTATACGAACCCGGCCAATAGCACGGAACAACCACGAATTAATGTGATTGGGCGAAAAAGATTGAACAATGAACAAAAACAACACACACACACACTCAGTGTGTGCGCGCGACAGGGGACGGGACACAGCAGCGCTGTCGCGCACGGGACAAGGCAGGCACAACACGCTGGGCGCGCGCGGGACAAGGGGCAACACAGCACGCTAGGCGCGCGAAGCAAGGGGCAATGCAGCACGCTAGGCGCGTGAGAGGAACGAGAGGCGAGAGGTGTTGGGCGCTGGGCGCGACAACACACTAGGGCGCAAGGGCGAAGGCATGACAGCACGAGGGCACGAGCACGAGGGCTGTGCGGGCGTGCGGGGCGAGCCAGACAAGAGGAGAGGAGTGAGGTGCAAGAAAGAAAAAAGAGGGTTTATGAAATTAAGGGGGATCATTTAATGAGGGGAGTCCTATTTATAGGCTCCCTATTTTCAATGGGCTAGGCTTAGAAAATTAGAATTGGGCTTCGGGAATTAAGTGATGGGGCTAGCTTAGGACTTGAATTAAATTCTTTTGATTGGGCTCGTTTAATAAAACGAATTGGACTTTTCATTTAAAACCCAAACCTTTTAAAATTACTTGCGACCCATTAAATTTTCCGACTCGAAAATTAAATTCGTTTCATAATTAATTAAAATAATAAATATTCTAATTAATTAAAATACATTTAAATAATATTTAAATGCGAAATAAATTCCAAAAATCGTAAAATGCTTTATAAATATAATTAAAATATATTTATAAATATTATAAAAATACGAGGTATTACAGTCTACCCTCCTTAAAAGAAGTTTCGTCCTGAAACTTGGGTTCAAAAATCAAAAATTCAAACTCAAAACTTGAGACTTTATGAGACTTTTAATGCGTTCACTTGCAAAAATTTTAAGTTGTTGTACTCTTTACATGATTAAACAGGACAATAATAAGTGCAAATTCAATAAAAAGCACTAAATTGAGCATAAAATAGGGGAAAACAAGGTAAAAAGCGCGAAATTCTACCGCACTCTACCCCCCCCTTAAAAGACACGAGTTACGACCCCGTAACTCAACTAACCTCGGGAAAAAGCTCGGGATATTTCTTTCTCATTTCGTCCTCCACTTCCCAAGTTGCTTCCTCAGATTCTTGATTAGACCACAACACTTTGACAATTTTCACATCTTTAGTACGTGTACTACGCACTTTACTATCGAGGATTTTGACAGGTCTTTCCTCAAAAGTTAAACTTTGGTCTAATTCTATGGTCTCCGGTTGCAACACATGCGACTTATCCGGGATATATTTCCTTAATTGAGATATGTGGAACACATTATGCAATCTATGCAAGTCCATAGGCAAGGCTAGTCTATAAGCTACCTTTCCAATTCTTTCTAAGATTTCATATGGGCCTATGTACTTAGGGCTTAACTTCCCTTTCTTTCCAAATCTCATGACACCTTTCATTGGCGACACTTTGAGCAACACCTTGTCACCTATATTGAACTCTTCATCCCTACGTTTCAAGTCTGCATAACTCCTTTGGTGATCCTGCGCCGCTTGAATCTTTGATTGGATGGTTCGGATT
This sequence comes from Spinacia oleracea, assembly GCF_020520425.1. Classification (NCBI taxonomy): domain Eukaryota; kingdom Viridiplantae; phylum Streptophyta; class Magnoliopsida; order Caryophyllales; family Amaranthaceae; genus Spinacia; species Spinacia oleracea. The sequence continues at coordinate 5,270,730 of NC_079492.1, read as the reverse complement.
TTGTTCATGGTGTCCTCTATCATTTGAGGTCCCAACACTACGGTTTCACTAATGTCATTCCAACAAAGGGGACTTCTACACTTCCGTCCATACAAGGCCTCAAATGGTGCCATTCCAATACTAGCATGATAGCTATTGTTATATGAAAACTCAATCAAATCCAGGCTATCTTCCCAACTTCCTTGTAAATCAATGACGCATGCCCGAAGCATGTCCTCAAGGGTTTGGATGGTTCTCTCAGTTTGTCCATCTGTGGCTGGGTGGAAGGCTGTACTCATTTTCAATGTCGTACCAAAGCTCTTCTGCATACTTTTCCAGAAATTCGAAAGAAACCTTGAATCCCTATCTGATACGATATCCTTAGGAACTCCATGTAACCTCACAACATTCTTAATGTAAGCTTTAGCAAGTTGTTCCATTTTCCAGGTTTCCTTCACTGGTATAAACACTGCTGACTTGGTCAACCTATCTACCACAACCCAAATTGTATCATTTCCGATCTTCGACTTAGGCAAACAAGTGACGAAGTCCATAGAAATACAGTCTCATTTCCAACTTGGAATCTCTAAAGATTGGACCTTTCCTTGAGGTCTCATGTGCTCTATCTTGACCTTATGACAAGTCAGACATTTAGCCACAAATTCAGCCAATTCGTTCTTCATTCTTGGCCACCAATAGATCTTTTTTAAGTCCTTATACAACTTGTCACCACCTGGGTGCACAGAATATGGCGTATTATGCCCTTCTTTCATTAATCTCTCCTTCAATTCTCCACACTTTTGAGGCACGCACCACCTGCCTTTGTACCTCAAACTTCCATCATCATGGATTCGGAATTCTAACTCCTTACCTTGCGAAATCTTTTCCTTGATTCGCTCCAACTTTACATCACCAGCTTGATTCTCCCTAATCTCATCAAATATTGACGTCTAGATGGTTAAGGCATTCATCATTCCCTCAAGTTTTTCACCACTTACTATTTAAAGGTTCAAACGCTTCATGTCCTTACACAGCTCGTTAGAAACTACTAACGCATTAACACTATTACTTGATTTCCTACTCAAGGCATCCGCAACTACATTCTCTTTTCTTTCATGGTACTGAATATCCAAATCATAGTCCTTGATTAACTCCAACCACCTTCATTGGCGCATATTCAGATCCTTCTGTGTGAAGATGTACTTTAAACTCTTATGATCCGTAAATATCCTACACTTTACACCGGCCATACAGATAGTGTCTCCATATCTTCAATGCAAAGACTATAGCAGCTAGCTCTAAATCATGGGTAGGGTAATTGGATTCATATGGCTTCAAATGCCTCGACGCATATGCAATAACCTTCCCGTTCTGCATCAATACACACCCTAAACCATTCTTAGAGGCATGACTATACACATCATAGGTACCACTCTCATCTGGCAAGGTTAACACTGGCGCGGTTGTCAATCGCGTCTTCAATGCTTGGAATGCTTCCTCACACTGGTCATTCCATTCAAACTTTGCTTCTTCTTCATCAAGGTTGTCACGGGATTGGCTATCCTAGAGAAGTCTTGCACAAAGCGTCTATAGTGGCCAGCTAATCCTAGAAAACTTCGAATGTCAGTCACACTCTTGGGTGTAGGCCATTCACTAACAGCTTTGACCTTAGCAGGGTCAACTGCCACTCCTTCCTTTGACACAAAATGTCCCAAAAATGCAACTCTTTCCAACCAAAAATCACACTTTGAGAACTTGGCATACAACTGGTTATCTCTCAGGGTACTCAACGCAGATCTCAAGTGTTCAACGTGATCCTCCTCACTCTTGGAGTACACTAGGATGTCATCTATGAAAACCACTACAAACTTGTCCAAATAGGTATGGAATACACGGTTCATTAAGTCCATAAATATTGTAGGTGCATTGGTTAACCCAAAAGGCATAACATTGAACTCATAATGTCCGTATCTAGTCCTGAATGCGGTCTTTGGTATGTCCTGATCAGCGATTCTCAATTGATGATAACCCGAACGCAAATCGATCTTTGAAAAGATTCCTGCTCCTTTCAGTTGGTCGAATAGGTCTTCTATCCTAGGTAAAGGATACTTATTCTTGATCGTGACCTTATTGAGCTCCCTGTAGTCTATACAGAGCCTCATACTTCTATCCTTTTTCTTCACAAACAACACTGGTGCTCCCTAAGGCGATGCATTTGGCCTATTGTAACCTTTCTCCAATAGATCCTCCAACTGGCCTTTTAATTCATTCATTTCTGCTGGAGCCATTCGATATGGTGCTTTTGAAATAGGTGCGGTTCCAGGCACTAAATCTATGGTAAAGTCAATAGGTCGATTGGGAGGCATCCCCGGGATCTCTTCCGGAAACACATCGAGGAATTCATTAACTACTGCAATATCTTCAGGCTGATCTTTGATCACATGCTCTAGGTTTCTCACATTGCATAAGAAGACTGGGTTCCCTTTACCGACTAGCTTCACGAGTTCCATTGCCGTGATAATCCCTATGTTCTTGGGCTTACCAAAACGACGATATGACACTACTTTGCCTAGGCTAGACCTCAAGTGAACCTTCTGCTTCTCACAATCTATTTTGGCTTTGAACATGGCCAACCAGTCCATTCCTAGAATTACATCTAGCTTTCCTAACTTAAACTCGATTAGGTTAGATAAGAACACGGTCTTGGCTATGGTCAAAGGCACATCTCTATGGATCTTGGTACACTTCACTATGCTACCAATAGGTATGACTATAGGTACTTCAACTATTTCAGGCTCTTTCAACCCTAATTTCCCCAAAGCATCTACTGATATAAAAGAATAAGTCGCACCAGAATCAAATAGAACTTTAACTAAGACGGAATTAATAGAAAATGTACCCGCTATGACGTCAGAGGAAGTTTCCGCTTCTTGCCTAGATATCACATTTAGCTACCCTTGGGCAACTCCTTTGTTATAGCCACCTCCATTGGTGTTTCCATTGTTGTTTCGGTTCCCATTCTGCTGTTGATTTCCTCCAGGCTTTCCATGGTTCTGGTGATTGCCATTGATATTGCCATTGTTACCACCTTGGTAATTCCTTTGGTTTCCACCTCCATTTCCCCCATTTCGGTTCTGATTATTCCGATTATTGCTATGGTGGTTACCTTGGTTAGGCTTCCCATTCTTAGAATAGCATTCATACTCCCTGTGGCCTAACTTCTGACAGAATCTACAAGTCACTAAGTTTCCGTCACAATCCTTTCCAGGGTGATTCATGTTACAGCGCCTACCGTCGTAGGTCCTTACTCCATTCCTTCCAGACTGATTTCCACCACCTTGGTTGTTGCGATTACCACCATTGTTAGCCCTAAACTGGAAGTTCCCATTTCCTTTGTGCTTCTTAAAATTCCCCTGATTCTGATGGTTATTCCCTTGATTCGAGCTTCCACCATCCTTTCTCTTTTCAGTACCCCCATTCTTCCTTTGTTGTAACCCATACAGGTGAGCAGCTTTTCCGTACAGGGTGTCTAATGAGGTAAAGGTCTCTCCAAGAAACAACAATTGCAAGTCCATGGTCAATCCATTTTCAAATCTTTGAGCCCTGAGCTCTTCCGTTGCCACCACTTCCGGTGCAAACCTAGACAGCTTTATAAACTTAGAATAGTATTCCGTTACAGATAGACCCTCCATTTTGAGTTCGATGAACTCCTGCGCCTTTTGCTTCTTCAGATAAGGTGGGTAAAACTTGTTCCTTAAAGCGGTTTTGAATGCTTCCCACCCAAAGTTAGGTGTGGCTCTAAGGGTATTCTCACATCGTTGCCACCATAAATCAGCTTCACCTCTCAGGTAGTACACAACACTGTTCACCCGAAGGTTTTTGGGGCAATTCACAGCTAAAGCTTATCAAACTCTCTAAACCAGTTTTCAAACACACTTGGTTCAATCGCTCCGCTATACAGTGGAGGCTTTCTTTGAGCTATTTTCTTAAACATTTCCCCAGCCGGATCATGCACTAGGTTGGCTCTAGATTGAGCTAGGTCTCGAACTACCTCAGCTAGTTGTCTAACCACTTCAGAAATCTCTTGGTTAGCCATATCCCTTCTCCTGAATAAAATAAAAGGCTAACTTTAATATTGGTTGGACATGACATTACCAAGGCACTAGTTCGACAACGAACCCACTCACAACAAGAACACAGTTACACGTGCCCTAGGGGGAAGTTGACGCCACTTTTGGGCCTTCTCACCCCACTATTCGATGCATGTAATTTAGATGGTTGCTACTTGACCACCTTGCACATAAAATTTCATTGAAGAAATAGAAATTAATCCATTTGTGATACCCACGAAATTAGAATTGAAAATTGAACTTAAGAGATAACGAAAAAGAAATTCTATCCTTTTATTAATGCTTCAACGAATAGGTCTTACATCCACTAATGACATAACATTTATTCCTCAAACTATGATAGAACTAACAACCATAAGTAATAGCTTTGCTACTTTATTATTCAACGAAAAATAAAAACTAAGGATTACATTTCTCTAAACACTAACATCATCACGACGGTCATTTCTTTCCTTGTATTGCTCTGGAGTAAAGTCTTGATCATTAGGATCATCCAAGTCTTCTTCCGGGTCAGAGTCTTCATCCATAGCCTCATCACCCTGCTCCACATCAACCACATTATTGTAACACCCCGTATTTTAAGCCTCTTTTATTATTCTGTAATTACGATTATTAACGTAATTACGTCCTAAATTTTTCCGATCTATTTTTGATTATCGTATTATGTCTACCTTTTTACTGTGACATAATACCAATTAATTGAGCCCAATATATTTTTACATACTTGTTCTTTCAAGCCATTATTACTCAAAAATCTGATTTCTATTGTAATTTATCATTTTGCCCTTTGTCAAATAAAAAGAACAAAGTCCATTCTCCTCTTCAACCTTCCTTTTATACGTGTAACCTCCATGAGAAAAGATTGATTGAAAAATATTGTTGACTTCTCTTTGTCTCACATTTCAGTCCAAATGCATTGCAAACCCCAAATTTTCTTCCTCTCTTATACGTGCCAAAACCTTGATAACTTGGTTGCCAATTGTCCATAAATAATTTCCAATTTTGTGACTTCATCAATATCAACCATTTCTATAAATTGCTCTTCCAAACTCCATTTTTATGCAAGTTAAAAGCAATTGATATTTCTGATTGTTATTCTAAGCTTAATTTGTTTCCCTCTTTATTTATTCCCTTGATTTTTCACCATTAAAGACTACCCATTTTCTCTCTCCTCTGTTTCACCACCGCGGCTCCACCGCTGCCACCACCTGTTTCCGGCGAATCCTTCCTTCACCGCCTCGGACCAGTGCCCAGAACCCTGACCCGGCACCACCTTTTCCCCGTCGCCGTGTCCATGCCGCTGTGGCCCTTTTTCTACGGGTGTTGCTGCTGTTGCGTGACTACTGCTATTCTTTCTCTGATTGAATTCTCATGGTCTTGTTTTATTGAGTACTTGGATTTTAAAGGTGTGGGCCATGGTTTTATGTTAAGGAGCCAACAATCTTATGGAGTAAGATAGTGGACCGTGAGTTTAGTAAAGAAAGAACTATTTTGGGTTTATTTTTCCATAAAGGTAAAAGTTTATTAAGTTCTAAGTATCATAATTTTAAGTAGGCATATTACTAAATTAATTAAAGGATCTTATGATTAATGCATATTGTTGAGGTTGGAAACTACGGGAAGTATTTGGAGTATAAGGTGTTCGGCTCAAACGTTTTAGTTAAGGATCGATCGAGGTAATACTTATGTCTAGCAATTATATTTATGCCCGTATCTAAAAGTATTATTATGTAATTATTATGTCTAGCATTTTATCTTATATGCCCGTATATGTTAAGATAATTTTTATGTCCCGTACTTAAGTTTATATGCCCGTATATGAAATGTGTGACTATTATGTGATTATATATTTATTATGTGTTTTATGTGATAAATGATATGATATATGTTTATGTTTATGATTATGATCATGATGTTATGATGTTAAGACGTTGTTCGGAAATAATTATAATATTTATAAAGTTATTTTAAAGAAATACGATGTTGCTTTTGTCGGCCTGGAAAAGTGAACTGAACTAGTAAATGGGCGAGTTACAGGTAGAGGCAAGTCAAAGTCAAAGTTAAAGGGAAACAGTTCCCACCTGAAAAGATGTAAGAAAAGTCCCGCCAAAGCCTGTACTTGCCAATGAGCTGTAAAGGAAATGATTCCTTGCCGACACAGTTTTCAAGATAACGAGATTAAGTTAGTTGTTTCCGAACAATAAATGCTAATGATTGATATGTGCCAAATAATTTTCAAAATAAAACCGTTTTGACGGGCTGGAGTAATATTACTGAGTTTTCCACTCATTTTTGTATTTTCTGTGTTTTTCCTGTTTTCTATTTTTATGACGGTGTACAGGTTCGATTAAGGAGCTCAAGTTCTCAAGTCAAAGTTATTACTGGAGTTGGTAGTTTATTATGGGGATATCGAAATGAGAATTATTTTATTTATTTTTGGGAAAAATTTGTATTATTTAAGATATGTTATTTGAGGATTATCTTATTTGTGGGCCCATACCCACAGGTCCCAGGATTAATTAAGCCTAATTCCGCTGCTAATGATCAGTTAAGTACGGTTCATTACCGATAATTTAGGAGCCGAAAAGTCGGGGCGTTACAATTATTCTCTTCAAGCTCATCCTCAGATCCACTAGATATCTCAATTGATGGTTCAGGAACTACAGGATTAGGATTCTCAATCTCTACTACATCATCATCATCATCGTCCTCCTCAACATCACTAGCTTGCTCATCATGAATCATGCCATCCTCACCATCACTTTCTATTCCTCCATAGCCCATACCTAGACCCGCAGAGTACTTCCCATCCTCATAGCTATTCTCCGCAACCTCTAAGATAGTAGTAAGAACTTCAGTATCATACTTCCACCTACCATCTCCACTCCCATATTTGTACCAATTAGGGGTACCATCATTAAAATGCATGTCACTGAACTTGTTCTTGAGGTCTATGTAAGGGTTCTTATGGGGCAAACAATGAATAACCATACTAGTCATCATATCTTTGTGCCTAAGGTGGGGCATATCCTTGGTCGAAGCAAAATAGTTGCAAGCAAACACGATCTTCTGGACATACATGTGAGGAGTCTCGTTATCCATCTTCTCTAGGTATCCTAGACTGATGAACTTAGAAGGTAGCATCTTTAATTCCTGAAAATTCACAACTAGAAAGTCTTACTAACACGTTCCCATAGAAATTCCAACCCAAAAAGGATACAATAAGTAGTTCGTGGAGCCATACAATTTCAATGCACAAGTATATGCTCAACATGAAATATGATGCAATTAATCACATAAAGTAAGATAAAACATGATTAGAACACATACATGGCAATTAATAAAGCACATTGTCACGTAATATGCATTCTTAAACTAATATGCCCTTCTTAATCTACCCATTCCTCACTTGAAAATAATATTAATTTTCGAAATTAATTAAGAAATAACTCCTAACTTAGTTGAAATTATTAAAATTAAAATAGAAAATTAATAATAATTAATGATTAATTAAGTTAATTAATTTCGGATAATTAATTTAGGAAACCCAAAAAAAAAAATTTATATATATTTTTTTTAAAATCCTAAAATTCAAAAATTAATTAGATAAATAAATAAATAAATAATTCGGACAAATTAAAAGAAATCCGAAATATATATATATATATATATATATATATATATATATATATATATATATATATATATATATATATATATATATATATATATATATATATATATATATATATATATATATTTCGAATTTAATTAGGAAATTCCGAATAAATAAAGTAATTTAAATAGTAATCTAAACTTTTCAACTTATTTCAAATGACCCAAAATAATTGAGATTTGACCTTTAAAATATTGAGTACTCAAAATAATACGTTTTGACTTTGGAAAATAATATTTAAAAATCCTAAAGTTCCGCATTAGTCTCCGATTACTACTTTGTAGTATTGCTTACTACAAAGAATGAATGAAACTAAGCTCTAGTATACCACTTTGTAACACCCTAATAATTCCTTGCTTTTATAAAACCATTTTCCAACTTAAAATAAAGGAATTACTAAATTATTACCGCCACCGTGATAACTGTTAAGGCTAGTACCAGAATTACGCAGCGGAAACTAATGTCAACTAACTTTTCAAAACATAATTAATAAATATCGAGGCCTCCTACAAATTGGAACCATGACAGCCCAAAAACCAAAGTATAAAAAGTTCAACGAATTCATATATAATCAAAATATTAAATAAAGTAGTTCGAAATACGAAAGCATGCAACTCTCTCAATCATCCCAAGCCTCATGATTTCGATCTACCAACCTGCTATATTATTCTACTCCCCATCAATGCAAGTGCAAATGATAGATCATCATATGGTCATTAAGGCAAAGGCCATGACCAAAACACAAAGCACGTAGTAAGCAAAAGCTGAGTACTTACAAGAATAGAGTGAAACAAAAATAAAAACATGCATCACTCACTAAGTACTACTCATCATGCAAAAGCCATTTAATAATTAACAAACAAATCATGAATACAAGAATCGACTCCTGACTCAACTCTTGACTCACAATTTAATTAGAATAAGCTTTGAACGGGCCAAAAAAATATTCCATAAAGGAAAAGGTGATGGGAGCCAACCATACACCCAATAATAAATAATAAAATCGGGCCATACCGAGTGTCGGGCCATACCGACGGAATTCCTACGCATAATATAAATGAAACAACGTCTTGTATCATTAGTAGAAGATCAAGCTTTCCGGCAAGTCTCCCCCCATTGTTCATACTCAAGGTATATACGTTCCAAGAGTTTTGAAGCTTGTTCTGGTTGCACTTTACGTTTATTAATATTTTATTAAAGGCGAACTCAAGACTCAACAGCATACACACATATAATTAATAAACAACAACCAAAACAATCTTATTTTAATGCTTTAGGACTTGTGATCAACAAAGCAAGACACTTGTGAAGTTACTACCATGTTCCTCCTCACCAAAGTGAGATTCCACATCATGCCCATTAACATGAGGGTTGTGCCCTTGCACGAAAAATCCTAATTCATTTCATACAAAATATTCCAAACTGAACCCTACATGTGCGGTGGCTTACGTGAGCTAACCCTTCACATGTGGTAAAATAAAGAGTACAACGAGGTACGAATAATTGGCTCAAAGTATGCTAGACATCCTGTACAATAGCATAATAATAAATAATCCATCCCTTGCATGTGAAACAAACCATACATGCATAAATATTGAACAACATGATTGACAATGAAATCCATACTCATAATAATCTCAACATGCTTGTTCAACAATTCATCCAATACATCCAACATCATAATTCACATGATCGTTCATCAAAATAAACATGAATCCACATAATATAATTCACATCAATACAATCATGTAATTCTCTTGACAAATGGTGTGGTCGCCCTAGACTTATACGTACCTTGAAAACCTAAGCGTAGGGGCCACTTTGCAATAACGAGCACTCACTTACAAATCACCTCCTATCATCAAAATAATGAAACTTAAATTATTTCCATGTTCATTAAATTTCCAGCAACTCTATAAAATCTAAAAACTCATTTAAACTTTAGAATTCAATCGTTTTTCAATAATATAATCGTCTCAATTTGCAAAACCAATCCCTAGTACGAAAACATACTTTTTTCGCCTTTAAAATCAATAAAAATCAACACTTTAAGCCTTTATTCAAATCTGAAAATATAATTGATTATCATAATTAAAATCATCACCTAATTATGCTAATCAATTGACTCATTAAGTCTAGGTAAAAACCCTAACTTTAAAATCCCAATAAAACCAATTTAACATCATAAAAATCAATTCTTTATTAAATAAACGAATCTGAAAATTCATACTTTAATAATTAAAACAAGCCTAATGAATCACCACACGTAAATCCTCAAAGCACGGTGTTCATAACTGATTTCCAGCATTTTAATTATTCAAAACAATAATAATTTCATAATTTAAAATACGGAATTTAAATAGAATAGGTAAGGAAGAAGAGAATTATACCAATCCGGCCTATAGCACGGAACAACCACGAATTAATGTGATTGGGCGAAAAAAATTGAACAACGAACAAAAACAACACACACACTCGGTGTGTGCGCGCGGCAGAGGACGGGACACAGTGATGAGTGACATTTATGTCACTCATAGGGGTAGTTTTTAGGTATTTTTCTAGATTATTTTATTATATATTTATCTAATTTAATCATTTTTAGCCTTTATTTATTTTATTTTATATTTTGTAGCTTAATTAGCTTAATTAGTGTTTTTTCTTTGTTTTTAGGCCTTAATTTCATATTTTGTTTGTTTTCCTTATTTTTATAATTTTATAGTTTAATTATTTTAGTTTTCGTTATTATTTCTAAATTTATTCCTATTTTCTATTTTCTATTATTATTATTATTATCATTATTACTTGTTTTTCTTTTATTATTTTGTGTTTCTCCCCTAGTGTTTTATTTTAATTGTGTAGGTGCTTATTGTTCGGGATGCGGGAGTAAATCCCCGGTTGTTGTTTTTTGAGTTTATCTTTCGAATTCGAGTCTAGTTTAGTTTTCCTTGCGTTTTCTTTTTGATATTTTGAAAACCACAAAAAAAATATGGCAACTACCCTTGTTCCTCAAAATAATGAATCGATTACACTTGATGATCTTCTCTATCTCCATGATAAGTTCTTAAGTTCTTTGAAACATGAATCATCCAAATCATTATGCGAGATGCTCCTTTTCATGAAATATATTGATTTTCAAGAAGAACATAGAGTAGATTCTAGTTTGAAATCAATTGAGAACATGTCCCAACGAGTTATAAAAGGCTTTTTGGGAATCTTTAACCTCATGCATGAATCTATTAAGGATATTTCGCGGAAAAGAGAAGAGTTTGAGGCTATATTGCCACCTATGCTGCATGACATTGAGGAATTGAGTATTGGAGAGTTTGTTCCTACTCGTTCCTCTTTGAGTGAATGCCTTGATGATGGTGATGAAAATCTCTTTGCTCCATTTTGTTTTCAATTGCTCAAGTCGATTCTAATTGAGGATGAAAGTAATTTTGCCAACCAAAAAGAGTTTCTTGAGGAGAGTTTGCCTATTTCTTTTTCACTTCCTTATTTTTATTCTTCTTTTTCTTATTTTCTTGTTTTTTCTTTTGATCCTTCTTCTTTTAGGCATCCTTGTCCTCATTGGCATCGAGTTCTATCATACTCTATGCATGCATTGCATCTTGTCATTGCATATGATTTATCTAATAAAATGTGTGCTAGTGCATATGATAAACTCTTGCGATCATTGGCTTGTTATTTACTAGAAAGGTCATGCTTGAGACCTTAAACAAGCCTTTCTCGGGAAGTAACCCGTGTTTTATTGCTTTCATTTTCTTATTTCATTTGAATTTCACTTATTTTTCTTTTCAATTCTTGATTTTGTTTTAGGTACTTAAGTGGAATAAACGTTCATTCTCGATAGCATATGGAAACAAAGCACAATTTTGGAGAAAGTTGATTTCAAATGGGGAAATTGGATCATTTGCGGGTATTTACACCCACCTACTATCCGGTAGTGTAGACGCCTACTTTTGTCCCCATTCCCGAAAGGGAAGGTTCGATGATGAGAACATAAATCTCCACTTGGCAATGCATCTCCTATAAAATAACGAATCTCAATCACCCTTTCATTTCAGCCAAAACTGCTATTTTTTAGAAACTTGCTAAGAATAGTAACTGCCGTAAAAGGTAGTTGTTAAAAGTGGAAAAATCATAAAAGATAGAAACCTGTCAGAATTAGGTGTTGCACTCCAACATAAATCCTAAAAGAGATAGAATTTACAAAGGAAATCTATTCCTGGTATAATTCGAAAATAGGAGTTACGTATTAATTAAATTCCTAACGAACCTAGAGTTCGTAACGGGCCCAGACGCATTCCGTCATAAGTTAATACGCACTAAAAGACTCGGATAAATCTCCCAAAAGCTCCGTGTTCTAAGAGTCCAAATCTGACAAGAACTCGGCCCAGATCCCATTTTCAACGCCTGGATCTGGGCGCTGAAAGTGCCTGGGGCCGTTTTATCTCCGGATTCTTTTTGGATCCGTATCTTAAAATCTATCTTTCCACACACTCTTTTCCTATAAATACAGCCTAAAACCGACGTAAAAGAAGACACAATTCCATAATATGAGTATTGACTCTAGCCTTAAGCCTAAGCCTCACGCTGCGAAATTGATCCGGCGTTCTGTCGCAATCGATCCAAAAGTCGAACAGAACGCATCCTGCCCCTTGTAGCTTGATGAATAAAGCCTAAATACTGGAACATTGCTTGGACACCCAAGATTCGCTAAATAAAAGGAGAAATAGAAAAGCAAAGTGGTTAGTTTTCTGAGAACCACAATGCACCTCTCAAGGGTGCGTTGTAATGTGTCCCTCATATGATTTAATCGCTTTCATCACCCTTTTATAAAATTGTCAAACTATTAATTTGATTGATCTATCACGCCTAATAAGATAATACCCTGGACCATTGAATTATCATGCTAGGTACCTTAAATCAATCTAAATAAGATAATCACGATCGATTTAGTATTATGTGTTGCATATTGCTAAAATCAATTTAGAATAGTTTAATAGTTTAACGCATGTCCCTTCAATTATTTATGCTGAGCTAGTAAGGATAACCTGCCTCTGGAGTATTATCGATGAGCACTCCTCTCGGTAGTTACAGTCCCCCGAACTCTCAATCTCTGCCCTGCGGGTGTACGTTGAGCGATCCCCAAACCAGGGATAACAAGGGAACCTATGGCCGTCGTGGTCGAACATAATGGCACTCCCTTTATGTCACGATAACCGGGTTTTATCAGTTTTTCTCATTGTCGTTAAAAACTGAATGACGACTCCTATATTACTAGTCGATTGGGTGTAAACTCACAGGAAATCCAATTACACTTGATCTGACAACGTCACGCCCACGAGGGACGAGGTCACGCATTAGCCTCGTGCTTTTTTTACCCCCTCACAGTGGCGACTCCACTGGGGATGTTAATGAAATACTCGTGCTCGTAGGTAATCAAATTAGCCGAAGGGTGAAACGATCCTACCCCGCGTCTATTTCCCTATCAAGTTGGGACGACCTGAAAATCAGCATATTAATGTGAACGGACAGAACCGCATAACGAATCTTGGCTCCCTTGGCATGTTTCATCTCGGGAGTTGGGAATAAGGATACCCATCACCACCCGGGGGGTGCATACGCTTCGAATGTTGTCCACTCGGCACTTTCGCTAGTAGTACACCTATCCTAAACCGAATCGCTCGCCCACTAGGTCCCTCTCATTGGTGCATGCCCCCTTGGCTTACATCGTGATTGGCCTCTTGGGACGAAATTCGCTCGTGAATGCACTTCCCCGACCGAGGCATGTGTTGGATCGACGATAGAGGAGGTACCAAGCCGGCGCAAATATTACCCATAGAAGCCTATCATAAACTACGTGACATATTATTTTGCTTCATGTTGTAATGTTAGTTGTGTTTAACGAATTATGTGATTGTGTGTGACAAATAATACTAGAAAACCAACGACCCTAAAAATTGCCCAAACATTCATAAACACCAATTGGCCAAAGAGTTATACCAAAATACGTGTTCCGCAGCCCCAGGCGATCGCCACAAAAATAAGCGACGCCCAGGACAGCCTGTAACGGTTTCCACAACGCTGCACAACGCGTAAAGGACGTTATTAGGCAAGCACGCAAAATTAAGTCATATATACGAAAAAAGGATACGCGAACAGAATACGAGTACCAGTCAGGGATGCATTTTCAGCGCCCCTGGCTAGGCACCAATCATTTTTAACGCCCGTGCTGGGCGCTGAAGTTGCTGCCTGGCCTTTTGGTCAGGCGCGGCAGCCTCGGTACCCGCGCACAAAGTATACGTAGCAATAAAAAAATTCGTAACAGATTTGCTGCAAGGAAGTATGAAAAAGGCACTCGATTCTAAAAACGACTTACAAACTAAAAAACTCCTTGTGTCGTCATTAGGCCTCCTATGACGACAATGTTCGGCACCAAAACTGAGCATGCTAATTAATATAACTTTGAATGTCACACGGGCAAATGTTTCGAAAATCCAAAGAATGACCAAAAGAAGAACCAAAAGTGTACCAACAAGAGTGAGAATAGAAAACCAATAGAAAGAGTCAAAAGTCTAGACTAAGTAATGCTTAACTTTGGGCCTAAACTTTAGCTTGTCTTATGCATAGGGCTGGTTCTGCCACTTGGTGTCGATCTGAAAACCAAAGGTTAGTGCGTCTTGAAGCTACATCACCAACACAAGGTCTAGTAACTCCAAGCTCCATCCGTCATTCCCCCTTTCAAGGATCTCCGCTTTCCCAACCTCAATTCGCACCCTCAAACATGTCCATGGAAGAATTACGAGATCAAATGGTCCAAATGACCCAACTTATGAGTCAACTGAAAATGGAAAACGAATCCCTAGCGGCTGCACAAGCCAAAGATGACCTCGATAACGAGAAGAAGATCGAAAAAAATGGTTCTGCAGCAAACCATGGGGAGCAAGTATTTCTCCCTCGATCCTAAACCTTTTCCTGGCAAACTACCGGAAAAGTTTAGTTCAACCGACTTACCAAAGTTCAAAGCCACGGACAATCCCCGTGATCATCTCTTGACCTTTGTGAATGCCATGAACTTGAAAGGTGTGGACAAGTCCATGTATTTGCCTGCCTTTCCTTTGTCCTTGGAACCTGTGCCACTCAAATGGTACTACCACCAGGACCCTAAGCTCTTCCCCACTTGGGAGGACTTTGTCAATGTCTTCATCAAGCAATACTCGTTAAACATGGATTTTCAAGTCACCATGCGCGAGTTGGAAGTCCTCTTCCAAAAGAAAAATGAAGGTTTCACAACCTATTTTGCTAGATGGAGAGACCAAGCGGCCCAACTAATCAATAGGCCTCCTGAAACTGAATTGGTCCAAAAATTCATTGACAACCTAGACCCAGCTTATAAACAACACCTTAGGTACTTGGGCCTTGATACCTTCAAAAGGGTTTATGATGTAGGAATAAAGATCGAGGATGACCTCGCAAAAACAGTACAAAGCAAGCCTGCGTACAAAAGTAACACCTACAACAGGGGCCACACGCCTCAAGCCCAAGAAGTCCACGCCGTAGAAGAAACCCCAACCCGAAGGAACCCTGGAAGGTGGATCCGAGATCGAAAGTTTTCCCCACTCGGGTCGACTTTGGTACAAGCCTTCCAAAGACTAACCGATCAAGGAAATCTAAGGCCCATAGGCCCCACACCCGACCCTCCATTCAAAAATAAATATTGGGTCGAGGGCACCTATTGCAAATTCCATCAAGGAAATGGACATGATACTGAAAACTGCTGGAATCTTAAAAACACGATCCAGGATATGATAGAGGATGAAATAATACCTCTCCCTAACGTTGGCAAACCCAACAACAACAAGAGCCCACTCGGTTCTTGTCACATCTCTCTCGATCAACCAGAAAATAAGAACTTTGACCCTACGGTGTATATTACGCCTCAAGGCGCACCACTCGCCATGGTCCCTATGGATCAAATCGGGAGAGAAGTGTGCGGTGTGTGGGATGATGATGCTGAAGATGTCTACCTGTCTCAAGTATCGGGCCAGGACCTCTTTACTGAAACTTGGCCCGGGCATGCTCCCATCGACACCACCCCTCAAGAGCCCGAAGTTGACAATCTCACTCGGTCCGGGAAGGAGAAGAACACCCATGCTGTGACTTCCCTGAACCCTTCGTTCAGGATGGCCTGCTCAAGCCCGGATTTGAAATTTTCCATGACTGTCATACTTTGGATGAGGCACCCCATCTCACCAAGACTGAAACAGCTGAAATATTGGACAACCAAGCTCTATGGACATTGTTTAACGAATCGAGGCCTATGGAGGACGGGACTGTGATGACTACCCTAGCTCTACAAGATGAAGGTTTCAATCCAACTCGGTTAATCGCTCCTACATCAACACTAGAAGAGGCCGAGAACAGACGGGTGAAGACATGTCAGTGGGTCAACGCAAAGGGAATAGAGTTCAAGATGAGTACATGCGAAGGACCAAGGTTCTACGAGACTAAACCCAAGGCTTGAGCCGTAGAGAGCACTTTAGCAAAACGCCTAGTAGTTCTTTAGATGATAGAAAGAATAAAGCTCTAGATATGGTCCTAAGAACCCTTAGAATATTGATTAATTTATTTCAGTGTGTTTTCCTTACTTTCCAAATTAATAAAGGCGTAAAATTTCTCCTAAGATATTATTCTAACACTAAATAAGCACTAATCATACTTGCAAATATAAAAATAAAAAATGTAAGGAAGCGACCCACTTTAGGCCCAATAGCAAGGCCCACTCGGTCTTGAATCATGACATCGAAACCAATTCCCGAAAATCCACAAAATAAACCATACCATCCCCTTCATATATTTCCAAGACATAAGGGTCAAACCCGTGCAACCCAAAGAAACCAAAAGAAATCAAATCCAAACAATGCAAATGTTGCTAAAAAAAAATTCATAATCCTATCATCCCCATCATTAACAACACGCACCTCAACCCACCCAAAAAGCCTACGCAAAGATCTTCATATCTTCCGCACCCTAACTCCATTTTCAAATCCGTTTCGAGTCACGAATAGAAAAAATTAATCCGGACGAAAATGCGTTTAACGCTAACAGTCCAAAAAGCTTCCGAAATAGCGTCAAAATTGATTTATGACGAATAAAAAGTAAAATGAAACAAAGAAAAAGGAATAAAGGCAAGAACATGTGAAGGAAAAGAAGCAACGCGCCAAGAAATCTACCCAGAAATCATTTTCAGCGCCCAGAGCTGGGCGCCGAAATCATTAACGCCCCAGCCTGGGCGCTGAATCTCTCTCTGCTTGCCAAATTTTGCCCAGAAGTGCGCGTCATTTTATCCGCACATACACGGAAAAATAACGAACACTTGGGGGGGGGGGGGGGTACAACACGTATTCAAATATATGTACCACCAAAAAAATACATGTACTCAAAAAATAAAACAAATTTTTGGCTTACTGCAAAGCAGCAGATTAAAATAATAATAAACTTCACTTATTCTACCGTTTCAAATAATATGTTTCCACCTCAGAACGTACTTATCGAATTCGGCATACTAGAATTTATTCTAGCTAGAACTACGCGCGACCTGATTCTAAGTTAAAGTTATTTAACAAGGATACGTAGGCAATCCTATTTATGGATTCCGTCCAATCAAATAAAAAATATAATGTGCATAAGTGTTGGAAATGAGCAAATAAAAAAAGAGAAGCAAAACGAAAACAAGAAAAATAAAATTACGCCATTATTAATATTTAAAAATAATAAGAAGGAAAACAAAAAGTGCTAAGAAACAAACACAACTTAAATAAATAAAGGGCACCTACACCCTAACAAGAACTACACTACTCGAGTTCTTCCGGATCATCAAATAAAGTTTTGTAGAGGGAAATGTTCGTAGGGTCCACCCCCACAGGCTTCTGCGCTACCTCTATATCAATCTCCATAAGAACAGGCTCCTTGACACTAACTTCCAAGGATGCCAAGGCCTCAGAAACATTTTCAGTTTGAACAGCTATAGCCCGCTCAGCCTCAAGGGTACAAACAATGGTAGGGGAAGGATTATCAACATCAATTGGATTAGCCACTGGTTCTACTAGGGGCTGAACTTTCCTAACCCATACATTATTCCGGCGACGATCTCCGCGAGAGCTTGCATTTCTTTTGTGCACGGCAGGTCCCTTCATGTTAGGCACATTTTTAGGCCTAGAACTGGAACGGGGAGGAACTTCCTTTCGCTTTTGATCAGGACGAGCTTTTACAGTCTTAATACCATGGTCGCGAGGATTAGCAGGATCACGGCTCTCATACTTAGCCCTACCTCGAGGTATCAAAAGCTCACCCGACTCTTCATTTCGAGCCTTAGTTCTCACAGCCTTATCATCAGAACTCATCCACAACTTGTAGTTTTCGGAAAGACCCACAAAGCCATCTGTAGCCGCGGTCCAACGCGGGAGGCCACCATAATACTTAGCCCACGCTTGAACCCGTGCTTGTGAAAAGACCGCTACTTTAGGTGGTACCGTATCGAAAAACGGGATAGTCTGCCTTAAGCCGTATTGTCGCATGACTCGGTAAGGAAAGATATAAACGGGCCGAGATAGCCCCAACAAAGAAACATAAACTAACACCTCGGAACCCCCCGTCATATTAGTCAAACCCCACCACGGTACCACCCACTTAATAGAGCATATGCCATGAGTGAAATAGGAGGCCCACTCGGCCTCGTCCTGGCCTTGGTGCAAATACTTTCGGTTACCAAAGGCTATAGGGCGATAATGTTTAGGATCGGCAGGAGCTTCTAAAAGCCTAAGTCGTTCCATGAGCCAAATCTGCAAAAAACGGGTACAATCAGAAAAATAATAATAAATGAAAGTCCTGCCTGGGACGCACTTTCAACGCCCAGGACCAGGCGCCAGAAATTCCGACGCCCAGCTCTGGGTGCTGAAAATCAGCTCCAGGCAGGGGGCTGTCGAGGCAAACGAAAAAAAGAAAAGAATAAAAAATATGTGTATTACTTTGCGCGAATAAACGATCGATTACCTGCAGCAATAGGGGGCTCCCCTTAAAAATTTCAGACTTGGCATCCCTTTTTAACTCATCCGCGCTCAGCAAGGTCTCGGCAACAACCAACGGCATAATGGAATAGCAACTCTCCATCTGGCTGATCAAGGGGATCAACCTTATGTCACCGAACTTGCCATTGTTATTCGACAGTAAATAGTGGTTCAACAAGCAGAATACAAGTGCTCGAATATTCAATTTCTGTTCGGTCATATTTTTACTAGGTCTAAAGTGATGTTTTACAAGCTTTGCCAAATTAACCTTATCACACACAACGATCTCAGCGAGCATGTTAGCATCTAGTCCTAGGAAAGCCCCTATAGTTGTTTTACCCTCTTCAACAGTGCCAGGGGTAGTAGGAGTAGCATTGGTAGGATAACCAAGGATCGCGGCAAATTCATCTGGCAAAGGGCATACTTCATTGCCCCGAAAGACAAAAACATGGTGATCAGAATCCCAAAAGTTCAGGGCCGCATACAGAAAATTATAATTAATATTATTTTGTTGTAAGCCTAAGAATACCTCTAAGTGGTATCCTTTCAACAAAGCTTTTTCTATGGGATTAAGGGCTCTTAGCCAGCGCCTAACAACTCGTTGGAGGGAGAAGGGAGGAATCGACATGGCAAGAGTAGGGAAGAATAAAAGCTAAGCAATTGCGAAAGAGAGGAAGATTGAGAGTGGTGAAAAAGAAAGACGTACCTAACCCCTGTGTATACACGAAAGCATCAAGTGACATCCTAATCCCATTCGGAAACGCGTTAAGAAATTCGGAACTAAGAAAAACTGCCAAAATAGAATTTCCAGCGCCCAAGGCTGGGCGCCGAAATTTTTAAACGCCTGGCCAGGGGCGCCGGAAATGTAGCCCAAGGCCCGGATCCTTCAAAACGCGGAGCAGGAAAGGACTTAAAACCGTGTTAGTAGACACGAGGCCCTGTTATAATCAAGATCAAGCCCAAAGCACCTTTAGAGCCCGAATAGTGAAAAAAAATGTTAAAGCTTGTCGAAACTTAGACTCATCTCAAGAAAAAAATATGTGTACATTTTTCAAGGCAATATAGAAAAAATAAAAATCAAGGTCATTCTTCGAAACACAAAAACAAAAAATCAAGTCGTTGGTTTCTCAAATTAAAAAGCGTTTATTTGTCAAAAAGATCAATCCGGGCCAAAGTAAGCTCGATGTATTAATTATTGAAAAAGGAAGCAAACTTTGTCGCCCGAAAAATGAAGTCGCACTCCACGAGTTCATCAAAATAACATACCACTACAAAGATCGCTCGCACTTACGAGCACGATCCCAAACACGATTAAGGACGTTATAAAATACGTACTTCTCTTGACAAAGAACGACCACCAAGTACAAATGCTCGGGGGCTCGAGAGAAAGAAAATATGCGTTTCAAAAAAGGGATGCAAGTTGAAACAACGTCTCCAAGCTACGTCCCGTGCTTGGACAAATTCAAAAATGAACCCGACCTCGAAGACAAAGGTCTCCATTAACATTCATATATGGTCCCACCGGTCATTTCACAAGGACCCAAGTAATGGCATAACTAGGCCAGTTCTAAACGGTGACATACATGCTATGAGCCGTAAAGACTTGTTCAAAACCAGGAAAGGCAGACGACCACGAAACGATGGTCCGTTTAGACACGTTGCCAACCCACATTCAGGTTGCAGCTAAATCGGAGCATCCCTCGAAAGAATTCGCTCTTACAGGAATGAATAAAAAAGAAATTCTCAAAAGAAATCCCAAGAACAAATGAAATAGGGACTGGCCCACCTCGATCGGGCAAGATCGCGCCACGAACCATGCGAGTCCCAAATCGAAAAGACGAATTCAGGTTCGCCCACCTTCAGCGGGCGGGGTCTGCGTCACTAACCGCGCAGGTCCTCAGTTTTCGAAAATGAAAAGAAAATAAATTCTTCAAAAACATAAACAGGCTCGCCATCTTCAGCCGGCGGGGTCTACGTCACAAACCGCGTAGGTCCTTATTTTCAAAACATCAAATAAGATTCGTCCACTTCTATCGGACGGGGCTTCCACCCTCAGCGGATAGGCTCGCCCACCATCAGCGGGCGGGGTCTGCGCCACTAACCGCGCAAGTCCTTAGTCGCTGCAGCGATAACTTTTCCTGGTTTCCCTTTTCCAAAAATCAAAGGATGGTTTCCCTTTTCCAAAAATCAAAGGATGGTTTCCCTTTTCCAAAAATCAAAGGATGGTTTCCCTTTGCCAAAAATCAAAGGATTGGTTTTCCGCTTTTCCAAAAAAGAGCGATGTGCTGGATTTTCCTTCGTTTTACGTCTTATAAAAACAAGGGGGTTTTCTCGTTTAGCTAACCCTGAAAATGAGAATCTTTAAAACGTTTTACCTCGTGATTGGGCTTGGCCAGGCCTAGTTACACTTTATAGCTTTGATTTCGAAAACTTCTTTAGACACTTCCAATGACAAAGTGAGAGAGTTTCTATACTATCAGTTAACAAATTCCAATGACGCGTGAGGAATGTGTTAACACTTCAAGTGATGACCCTTAAGTCAAATTTTATTACTCGGGGGATCGTGAGACCCTCGCAAAACAGGTCACATACACCATGGCTTGTATGACGCACTCCGTCTAGTACTTTGACCATCGTCTCATCTCGAGACTCAGTCAAAGTGGGGGCTAACTGTAGACGCCTACTTTTGTCCCCATTCCCGAAAGGGAAGGTTCGATGATGAGAACATAACTCTCCACTTGGCAACGCATCTCCTATAAAATAACGAATCTCAATCACCCTTTCATTTCAGCCAAAACTGCTATTTATAGAAACCTGCTAAGAATAGTAACTGCCGTAAAAGGTAGTTGTTAAAAGTGGCAAAATCATAAAAGATAGAAACCTGTCAAAATTAGGTGTTGCACTCCAACATAAATCCTAAAAGAGATAGAATTTACAAAAGAAATCTATTCCTGGTATAATGCAAAAATAAGAGTTACGTATTAATTAAATTCCTAACGAACCTAGAGTTCGTAACGGGCCCAGACGCATTCCGTCATAAGTTAATACGCACTAAAAGACTCGGATAAATCTCCCAAAAGCTTCGTGTTCTAAGAGTCCAAATCTGACAAGAACTCGGCCCAGATCCCATTTTCAACGCCTGGATCTGGGCGATTTCGGCGCCCAGCCCTGGTCGCTGAAAGTGCCTGGGGCCGTTTTATCTCCGGATTCTTTTTGGATCCGTATCTTAAAATCTATCTTTCCACACACTCTTTTCCTATAAATACAGCCTAAAACCGACGTGAAAAGAAGACACAATTCCATAATATGAGTATTGACTCTAGCCTTAAGCCTAAGCCTCAAGCTGCGAAATTGAACCGGCGTTTTGTCGCAATCGACCCAAATGTCAAACAGAACGCATCCTGCCCCTTGTAGCTTGATGAATTAAGCCTAAATACTGGAACATTGCTTGGAAACCCGAGATTCGCTAAATAAAAGGAGAAATAGCAAAGCCAAGTGGTTAGTTTTCTGAGAACCACAACGCACCTCTCAAGGGTGCGTTGCAATGTGTCCCTCATATGATTTAATCGCTTTCATCACCCTTTTATAAAATTGTCAAACTATTAATTTGATTGATCTATCATGCCTAGTAAGATAATACCCTGGACAATTGAATTATCATGCTAGGTACCTTAAATCAATCTAAATAAGATAATCACGATCGATTTAGTATTATGTGTTGCACATTGCTAAAATCAATTCAGAATAGTTTAATAGTTTAACGCACTTCCCTTCAATTATTTATGTTGAGCTAGTAAGGATAACCTGCCTCTGGAGTATTATCGATGAGCACTCCTCTCGGTAGTTACAGTCCCCGAAACTCTCAATCTCTGCCCTGCGGGTGTACGTTGAGCGATCCCCACACCAGGGATCACAAGGGAACCTATGGCCTTCGTGGTCGAACATAATGGCACTCCCTTTATGTCACGATAACCGGGTTTTGTCAGTTTTTCTCATTGTCGTTAAAAACTGAATGACGACTCCTATATTATTAGTCGATTAGGTGTAAACTCACAGGAAATCCAATTACATTTGATCTGACAACGTCACGCCCACGAGGGACGAGGTCACGCATTAGCCTCATGCTTTTTCGACCCCCTCACAGGTAGTGTCCTTCCTCTCCCTCTTTTCGTTACTCCATGGTTGATTGGGCGTATGACTTGTTGGGGTATGGGGTTGGATGGTTGAAATTGTTGATTTGGTTGCTTCCATTTCTATATCTCTAATGTATTGTGACTTGCGGAAATATGCATATTGGCTGAATGTGTGTTCTCTTTCCCCCCCTCCCTTCCCTTGAGTCTTTGCTACAAGCATTGAGGACAATGCTTAATTCTAGCTTGGGGGGATTGCTTTCGCTAGCTTGGGGGAGATGTTTCTTTTAAAATTTTCAAAATCCAAAAACATTTTCTTTATTTTTTTTTCTTTTGAATTTTGATTAAACATTTGAGAAAAAATGAAAAAAAGCTTAGAAAATCCAAAAAAAAGTCTCAAGTTATTGAATAAAAGCACTAAAAATGATTTGCTCGTCCAAAGGAAGAATCTTGATGATTTTTAATGTGGATTCCATTGTTTGTCATTTGGATATTTGAGTAGATGTATTTCCGTTGGATTTTTACATATGCGAGTTAGGGCGATTAGGGATAGCTTAATCTTTGTTGCTCGAGTCTCTACTTGAAAAAGTTTTCGATAATTCTAAATGGTGAGCTTTGATTTGAAAAGAGTTTATTTTGTTCTCTTTTGGACGTTATTTGTTACCTAATTCTCTTTGGTGCACACTTCATGTTAGGATATGATACATATGACTAAACATAAATCATGCGGAAAAACCATAAAGCCAGGAAACATATTATTAACACATAATCATTTAGCATAATTCAGATGCATACACTTTGTAGCGCGCCCTCCCTAGTTGCGCCCGAACCGAACAAGAACAAGTCTTTAGGACTCCAAGTTTCGCCCCTCCGTAGATAGTCCACAGCACGTCCGGATCCGCCTTAAGCTTGACCAACTAGAATCGCCCTTAAGGTTACTTAGGATTTTCGGCTATTTTGGGTTGCAAGTGTTTGGCTGATTTTTGCTTAAAATCTTACCTTTGAATACTTCAATATCGTCTATCAAATATGTGACCCTAGGACCTTATTTATAGAGTTTATGGAAAGGAATTATAGTCCTACTAGGATGTGGATTTATTAATTAGAATCCTATTAGAACTCTAAATAATAAATTTAATCTTTTAGGATTAGGATTTAATCAATGCACGAATTCCGATAGGATTAGGATTCGTTATGAACACGAGCGTGCACGACCACGAGCATCGTACAAACCCGCGCAGGCCTTACGGCCCACACGAGCAGGCGCTGCTCGCAGCCCACGAGCATCAGCCCCCGCGCGCCCCATGGCCTTGCTGGGCCTGGCCTTGCGCTGGGCCTGGCGAGGCTCTGGCAGCTTCGTGTTAGGCGCTTGGCTTGCTGGGCACGGGCCTGGCTTCGTGCTGGGCCTTCGTCTAGCAAACCTCGTCCGATGCTAATTCGTACGATGCGCTTCCGATTAAATTCCCGATTTCGGAATTCATTTCCGATACGAACAATATTTAATATTTCCGGTTCCGGAACTAATTTCCGTTTCGAACAAATATTTAATATTTCCGTTTCCGGAATTATTTTCCGATTCCGATAATATTTCCAATTCTGACAATATTTCCGTTTCCGGCAATATTTCCGATTCCGGCAATATTTCCATTTCCGATAATATTTTCCGATACGTACCATGTTTCCGTTTCCGGCAACATCTACGACTTGGATAATATTTATATTTTCGA
Source organism: Spinacia oleracea (assembly GCF_020520425.1). Lineage (NCBI taxonomy): Eukaryota > Viridiplantae > Streptophyta > Magnoliopsida > Caryophyllales > Amaranthaceae > Spinacia > Spinacia oleracea. The sequence goes on along the minus strand of NC_079492.1, from coordinate 5,246,019 downwards.
TACGATCCATATTTCCGTTTCCGGCAATATCATCGTTTCCGGAGTATTCATTTCTTGCTTTGTGACGATCTCAGCTCCCACTGAAACCAAGATCCTCGATTCCGAATATCCATAGATGGAGTATTTAATGCCATTAAATACTTGATCCGTTTATGTACTATTTGTGTGACCCTATGGGTTCAGTCAAGAGTAAGCTGTGGATTAATTCCACTTGAACTGAAGCGGCCTCTAGCTAGGAATTCAACTCACTTGATCTCACTGAATTATTAACTTGTCAATTAATACTGAACCGCATTTATTAGAGTTAACATTAAATGCATACTTGGACCAAGGGCATTATTTCCTTCAGTCTCCCACTTGTCCTTAGGGACAATTGTGCATTTCCTAATTCCTTTGTCGCTCGATGCTTGCTCTTAAACATAAGGTAAGAGTTGTCATCCTTATTATGTCCAGATGTGTTTCTCGGTTTCAGAGTTCAACTGATCAAATAAACAGATAATCATAACCTATGATTCATCCGAGCACGGCCATGCATTTTACAGTTTCTAGCTCTCCGAGTGGCCTTGTACAACATTTAAGCATCTCATCCCGATTTATGGGAGGACAATCCGAATCTTGCGATCTTGAGATTAAACTTCGTTTGATAGGTGATTACCTGAGCGTTGCCTTCATAGCCTCCTTTTACGGTGCGACGGTTGGTCAAACTCAAAGTAACTAGTTCTCAAACAAGTAATCTCAAACCACTCAGGTATTGAGGATTTAGTGTCTAATAATTTTAATGAAATTTACTTATGACAGATTTTCATCTCTTACAGTAAAGTTTCATAGGTCTGTCCGATACTAGTCTTCCAAAAGTAAGTATCTATGCAAATGATTACGACTTTGCCATGTCTACATAGTTCAAGAAACAGACCTACTAGTCATCTTGCATTCTAGTCGTCTAACGTTTTCTATGCGTCCATCTTTATAGAAAACTCCGACCAGGGACCATTTTCAACTTTTGACATTCAAGTTCACTTGATAGACATTTCTTAGTCACAGGACTGGTCCTGACAATCTATCTTGAATATTTCATCAAAGCGAAGGGACTCATCATTTAATAAACCACAAATTAAATGGAAAAATGAATTCTCTTCATTTATTGTGAATGATTAACCAATAATGTTTTACAAAGATTTAAACTTTAAAACTTTAAAACATTTAAACAAGGAGATCAAAGCCATTCTCCAATATGCTTGATTCCCACAGCTGCAGTGTGCGAGTTGTGCTTCGCCTGCGGCAGAGGTTTAGTTAATGGATCTGAGATGTTGTCATCAGTTCCAATCTTGCTTATCTCGACTTCTTTTCTTTCAACGAACTCTCGTAGAAGGTGAAATCTACGAAGTACATGCTTGACTCTTTGGTGGTGTCTAGGCTCTTTTGCCTGTGCAATAGCTCAGTTATTATCACAATATAGGGCTATTGGTCCTTTAATGGAGGGGACTACACCAAGTTCACCTATTCCTTAGCCATATAGCTTCCTTTGCCGCTTCATGTGCAGCAATGTACTCCGCTTCAGTTGTAGAATCCGCAATAGTGCTTTGCTTAGCACTTTTCCAGCCTACTGCACCTCCGTTGAGGCAGAAGACAAACCCAGACTGTGATCTGAAATCATCTTTGTCGGTTTGGAAACTTGCGTCCGTATAGCCTTTAACAATTAATTCATCATCTCCACCATAGACCAGGAAGTCATCTTTGTGCCTTTTCAGGTACTTCAGAATGTTCTTGGCAGCAGTCCAATGTGCCTCTCCTGGGTCTGACCGGTATATGCTCGTAGCACTGAGTGCGTACGCAACATCCGGGCGTGTACATATCATAGCATACATTATTGAACCAATCAATGATGCATATGGAATCCCATTCATTCGTCTACGCTCATCAAGTGTTTTTGGGCACTGAGTCTTGCTTAGAGTTATTCCATGAGACATGGGTAGGTAGCCTCGCTTCTGCCATCTTGAACCTATCAAGCACCTTATTGATATAAGTGCTTTGACTAAGTCCAATCATCCTTTTAGATCTATCTCTGTAAATCTTGATGCCCAATATGTACTGTGATTCTCCTAGATCCTTCATCGAAAAACATTTCCCAAGCCAAATCTTGACAAGTTCAACATAGGAATTTCATTTCCGATAAGTAATATGTCGTCAACGTATAATACTAGAAAAGAAATTTTGCTCCCACTGACCTTCTTGTATACACAAGATTCGTCTGCATTCTTGATGAAACCAAAGTCGCTGACTGCTTCATCAAAACGTATATTCCAGCTCCTGGATGCCTGCTTCAATCCGTAGATTGATTTCTTTAGCTTGCATACCTTTTTAGCATTCTTTGGATCCTCAAAACCCTCAGGCTGTGTCATAAAGACAGTTTCTGATAAAACGCCGTTTAAGAAAGCGATTTTGACATCCTTCTGCCATATTTCGTAATCGTAATATGCAGCGATTGCTAACATTATCCGAATAGACTTTAGCATTGCAACTGGTGAAAAGGTTTCATCGAAATCCATACCGTGGACTTGCCTGTAACCTTTTGCAACCAATCTAGCTTTAAAAACTTCAAGTTTTCCATCCTTGTCCTTTTTCAGTTTGAAAACCCATTTGCTTCCAATGGCTTGGTAGCCATCTGGCAAATCGACCAAATCCCAAACTTGGTTTTCAGACATGGAGTCTAATTCAGATTGCATGGCTTCTTGCCATTGCTTGGAGCTAGGGCTCGTCATAGCTTTCTTGTAAGTCGCAGGTTCATCACTTTCAAGTAATAGAACGTCATAGCTCTCGTTCGTCAAAATACCTAAGTACCTTTCCGGTTGAGATCTATATCTCTGCGATCTACGCGGGGTTATATTTCTAGATTGACCATGATTCTCATCAGAAACTTCTAAAGATCTCTGAGTTTCATCCTGAATGTAATCTTGAGCATTCTCTAGAGTTTGTTGTTCGACTCGAATTTCTTCGAGGTCTACTTTTCTCCCACTTGTCATTTTGGAAATGTGATCCTTTTCCAAAAAGATACCATCTCGAGCAACAAACACCTTGTTCTCAGATGTATTGTAGAAGTAATACCCCTTTGTTTCCTTTGGATAGCCCACAAGGATACATTTGTCAGATTTTGGATGAAGTTTGTCTGAAATTAATCGTTTGACGTATACTTCACATCCCCAAATCTTAAGAAAAGACACTTTTGGAGGCTTTCCAAACCATAACTCATATGGAGTCTTTTCAACAGCTTTAGACGGAGCTCTATTTATAGTGAGTGTGGCTGTATTTAGTGCATGTCCCCAAAATTCTATTGGAAGTTCGGCCTGACCCATCATTGATCTAACCATGTCTAGCAAGGTTCTGTTCCTCCGTTCCGACACACCGTTCCATTGTGGTGTTCCAGGAGGAGTCAATTCTGATAGAATTCCACATTCTTTCAGATGGTCATCAAATTCATAGCTCAGATATTCACCGCCTGTATCAGATCGCAGTGCCTTAATCTTCTTGCCTAATTGATTCTCTACCTCACTCTGAAATTCCTTGAATTTGTCAAAGGATTCAGACTTATGCTTCATTAGGTAGACATAACCATATCTACTAAAGTCATCAGTGAAAGTGATAAAGTAGCTGAAACCACCCCTAGCATTTGTACTCATTGGTCCACATACATCTGTATGGATTAAACCCAATAGTTCAGTTGCTCTTTCTCCAACTTTAGAGAAAGGTTGCTTTGTCATTTTGCCAAGTAAACATGATTCACACTTACCATAATCCTCTAAGTCAAATGGTTCTAGAATTCCTTCCTTTTGAAGTCTTTCCATGCGTTTCAAGTTAATATGGCCTAATCGACAATGCCACAGATAGGTGAGATCTGAATAATCCTTTTTGGCCTTTTGGTATTTATGTTATAAACTTGTTTGTCGTGATCTAATAAATAAAGTCCATTGACTAATCTAGCAGATCCATAAAACATCTCTTTAAAATAAAACGAACAACTATTGTCTTTTATTAAAAAGGAAAATCCCTTAGCATCTAAGCAAGAAACAGAAATGATGTTTTTAGTAAGACTTGGAACATGGAAACACTCTTCCAGTTCCAAAACTAGCCCAGAGGGCAACGACAAATAATAAGTTCCTACAGCTAATGCAACAATCCGTGCTCCATTTCCCACTCGTAGGTCGACTTCACCCTTGCTTAACTTTCTACTTCTTCTTAGTCCCTGTGAATTGGAACATAAGTGTGAGGCACAACCAGTATCTAATACCCAAGAATTTGAATTAACAAGTGTACAGTCTATAACGAAAATACCTGAAGATGGAACGACTGTTCCGTTCTCCTGATCTTCCTTTAGCTTTGGACATTCTTTCTTGAAATGGCCAATTCCATCACAATAAAGATAGCTTGATGTGGACTTGTCTTGCTTTTTAGCATTGCCCTTGGACTTTCCACTTTTCTTGAAGTGTCTCCCTCTAGCCTTGAGTAAATTTTTGGCTTCACAGTCGAGTACTATCTCAGCCTTTCTGACAAGGTGGACAAACTCTGCAACTGTTTGTTCTCTTGGTTCACTTAGGTATAGTTGCTTGAAGAGACCAAACCCACTGTGTAGTGAATTGAGAAAGATAGAGACTGCCATCCTTTCGCTTATTGGTGTTCCTAGTAGACATAGGCGATCAAAGTATGAAAGCATAAGCTACACATGGAACCTTATAGGGACGCCTACCCTGTGTTTAGTGCGAAGGAGCTGAGCATGTGTTTCTTGGACTTCCATCATATAACACCTGTTGGCAGAACTAACCTTTAGACCAGTCATTGATTCAATCAACTCATGGACGTTTAGGTCCCTGTCTTTCGTTCTTCCACGACAGATATCCCTCAGATTCTTGATGAGCGTAAAAGGTTCGTAAGCTACAAACCTTCTAGCCCATTCATCAGGGATATTGCTCAGCATGAGACTCATAACCTTTTTGAGATCCGCATCCCAGGCGGTAAATCTTTCAGGGGTCATGTCTCTGGCATAGTAGCTTGGCATGGGATGTAACAGTACATAATCAAGTCCATTGAGTCTGACTATTTCAACTAGCTTAGCTTCCCATTCAAGAAAATTTGTTAGGTTCAACTTGACCATAAGCTCAGAACCCATGATGATGTTTTGATTGTTGTTTGCCATAGTAAAACTACAATTGAAAAGAATAAACAAATAAATAATCATTCACAGTTTCTCTTAATAAACTTAAATTCTAGCATGTATGCATAATTTAATGTTCATTAAGCATTTTATTCAAGTTATGTGTTCCGGCAGGTGTGAATAAAATGATTCCAAGATCCTAAAAACCATTGAAGAATTAAGCACATTATGTATTTTGACTCAATTCTAAAATCTTTTAGGTAAGCAAAAGCCTTTTGCTAATAGTCTAGAAACTACTCTTGGTTGATAGGTACGTCTAAGAACTTATTAGGTAAACCTATCGATTTTGCCACGACATAAAAGGACTCCTTACTTATATCGTTGAGTTTCACCAAAACTAACATGTACTCACAATTATTTGTGTACCTTACCCCTTTAGTATCGATAAGTAACACCTCGCTATGGCGGAAACTGTTAGGTTATGATACATATGAATAAACATAAATCATGCGGAAAAACCATAAAGCCAGGAAACATATTATTTACACATAATCATTTAGCATAATTCAGATGCATACACTTTGTAGCGTGCCCTCCCTAGCTGCGCCCGAACCGAACAAGAACAAGTCTTTAGGACTCCAAGTGTCGTCCCTCCGTAGATAGTCCACAGCACGTCCGGGTCCGCCTTAAGATTGACCAACTAGAATCGCCCTTAAGGTACTATATATTTTCGGCTAATAGGGCAAGAATATGGCTGATTTTTCTACTTAAAAATCTTAGCTTTTATTATTATTTGAATACTTGAAATCCTCTATGTAAATATGTGACCCTAGGCACCTATTTATAGAGTTTATGGAAAGGAATTATAATCCTATTAGGATACTAATTTATTTAATTAGAATCTTATTAAAACTCTATTAAACAAATTCTATCTTTATTAGGATTAGGATTTAATCATAGAACAATTCTAATAGCCTTAGGATTTGTATTGCACACAACCGCACACGAGCACGAGCACGAGCACAGCCCGCACAAGCCTCGCGGCCCACGCGAGCTGCTCTTGCTCGCAGCCCATGTCGCAGCCCCGCGTGCCGAGGCCGCTGCTGGGCCTGGCCTTTGCGCTGGGCCTGGCGTGGCTCGTCTGTTGCGTGTGGTGCGTGTGGCTTGCTAGGCGATGGCCCGGCTTTGTGCTAGGCCTTCGTCTGGCAGGCCTCGTCCGATGCTAATTCGTACGATACGTGTGAGGGGGTCGAAAAAGCGCGAGGCTAATGCGTGACCTTGTCCCTCGTGGGTGTGACGATTCTTTTTATTCAATCAAGTGTAATTGGATTTCTTGTGAGTATACACCCAATTGACTAGTAATATAGGAGTCGCCATTCAGTTTTTAACGACAATGAGAAAAACTGACAAAACCCGGTTATCGTGACATAAAAGGGAGTGCAATTATGTTTGACCACGACGGCCGTAGGTTCCCTTGTGATCCCTGGTGTGGGGATCTCTCAATATACACCCGCAAGGTAGAGATTGAGGGTTCGGGGGACTGTAACTACCGAGAGGAGTAATTCGCTCGTCAATAACTCCAGAGGCAGGATATTCTTACTAGCTCAGCATAAATAATTGAAGGGACATGCGTTAACTATTAAACTAATCTGAGTTGATTTTAGCAATATGCAACATATAATACTAATTCGATCGTGATTATCTGATTTAAATAGCATTAAGGGACCTAGCATGATAATCCGATTTCCCAAAAATATTATATTTGTTAGGCGTGATAGAACAATCAGATTAGGTTAGTTTAACAGTTCATAAAAAGGGCGAGGAAAGCAGTTAAATCATCGAAAAGGGACACATTACGACGCACCCTTGAGAGGTGCGTCACGGTTCTCAGAAAACTAACCACTTTGACTTTGCTATTTCTCCTTTTTATTTAACGAATCTCAATTATGGGACAGGATACGTTCTGTTCGATTTATGGATCGATTGCGACAGAACGCGTGAACAGTTTCGCAGCGAGAGGCTTAGGCTAAGGGTTGGAGTCAATACTCAGAATATAATTGTGTGTTGTTGTGTGTTCTTTCACGTCGGTTTTAGGGGTCTATTTATAGGAAAAAGTGGCGTAGAAAGATAGTTTTTCAGGAATTTGAATACGAAACGGATTAGGAAAAGAATCCGTCCCAGGTATTTTCGGCGCCCAGCTCTGGGCGCTGGAATTTTCGGCGCCCAGGGCTGGCGTTGAAAATAGGGTCTGGCAGAATTCTTTGGTCAGATTCGGATTCCTGAAATCCGTAGAGTTTGAGATTAATTCGAGTCTTTTAGCGCGTATCAATTTTATGACGGAATGCGCCTGGGCCCGTTACGAACTCTAGGCTCGTTAGGATTTCAATTAATACGTAACTCTTATTTCCGAATCATATTAGGAATAGGATTCTCACAGTTTTCTATCTCATTTAGGATTTATGTTGGAATTCAACACCTAATTCTGACAGGTCTCTATCTTTTATGATTTGCCACTTTTAGAAGCTACCTTTTACGACAGTTACTATTTTTAGCAGGTTTCTATAAATAGCAGGTTTCGGGTGAAATGAAATGGGGAATTGAGATTCGTTTATTTTATAGGAGATGCGTTGTCAAGTGGAGTTTTTATGCTTTCATCATCGAACCTTTCCCTTTCGGGAATGGGGACAAAAGTAGGTGTCTACAGTTAGCCCCCACTTTGACTGAGTCTTGGAGTAAGACGATGGTCAAAGTATTAGACGGAGTGCGTCACACAAGCCATGGTGTATGTGACCTATTTTGCGAGGGTCTCACGAGCCCCTGAGTGATAACATTTGACTTAAGGGTCATCACTTGAAGTGTCGACATATCCCTCACGTGTCATTGGGATTTGTCAACTGATAGTATAGAATACTCCCTCACTTTGTCATTGGAAGTATCTAAAGAGGCGTAGAAACTCCCTCACTTTGTCATTGGGAGTAGCTACAGAGTTTTTCGAAATCAAAGCTATAAAGTGTAATTGGGCCTGGCCAAGCCCAATCACGAGGTAAAACGTTTTTAAAGATTCTCATTTTCAGGGCTAGCTAAACGAGAAAACCCCCTTGTTTTTATAGGACGTAAAACGAAGGAAATTCCAGCACATCGTTCTTTTTTGGAAAACGGAAAACCAATCCTTTAATTTTCGGAAAAAGGGAAAACCGAAAAAAGTTATCGCTGCAGCGACTAAGGACCTGCGCGGTTAGTGACGCAGACCCCGCCTGCTGAAGGTGGGCGAGCCTGTCTGCTGAGGGTGGACACCCCGTCCGATAGAAGTGGACGAATCTGTTTTGATGTTTTGAAAATAAGGACCTACGCGGTTTGTGACGTAGACCCCGCCGGCTGAAGATGGCGAACCTGTCCGCTGAGGGTGGACGCCCCGTCCGATAGAAGTGGACGAATCTGTTTTGAAATTTATTTTGCTTTTTGAAAATAAGGACCTACGTGGTTTGCGCCGTAGATCCCGCCGGCTGAAGATGGCGAGCCTATTTTAAATTTGAAGACTTTTTTTTTCGAAAACTGAGGACCTGCGCGGCTAGTGACGCAGACCCCGCCAGCTGGATGTGGGTGAGCCTGTTTTTGTGTTTTGAAGAATTTTGTTTTCTTTCGAGGGATGCTCGGATTTAGTTACAACCTGAATGTGGGTTGACAACGTGTTCAGACGGACCTTTGTCTTGCGACCGTCTGCTTGCGTGGTTTGAGCTAGTCTTTACGGCTCGATTTTTGCCACTACCTGGGTCCTTGATTGGGGAACCATGTATAAGTATCAACGACGACGTTTGTCTTGAGGTCGTAAACCGGTTCTTTTTCTTTTGAGATTATCCAAACACGGGACTTTGTACAACGTAGTCTGGGAATATTGTTTTAACTTTGCATACTTTTTTTTAAGATATATTTTTTTCTTTCGAGCCACCAAGCACTCGTGCTTGACGGTCATTTCTTGTCAAAGAGGTTCCTTGGGGATACGCATTTTGTAATGTCCTTGATCGTGTTTTTGGGATCGTGCTCGTAAGTGCGAGCGATCTTTGTAGTGGTGTGCTACTCTTAACAAAGCCGTGAGGTGCGACTTTCAGTAAAGAAATCGGCAATTTTCAAGCCGAATGAATATGGCAGGGCCCAATAGAAGTTAGGGCCTTTTTGAGCCTGGGTTCATTTTCGGCGCCCAGGCCTGGGCGTTGAAATAATTCACGCCCAGGTGGGGCGTTGAAAGTGTTGTTTGGGCTGGTCTTTTGATGACACAGTTGGCCTCTTGTTCATTCGTTTATTTCACTTGGAAGTTCTATGTATTCTCTTTTCTTTTGTTTTTTCTTTGTTTTTAGAACGTGATGATTTTCTTGAGAAGCCGTAGCCGATTGGTGGACTACGGTGCTTGTCGCTTTGGGGTGATTATTTTAAGGAACTGTTGCTCTTAAGGTGTACAGTTATTGCAATAGTCGGGTGAGTCTATATGGCCCGAGGAACATACCTTGAGGTGTAAGACTTTGATCGCTCTTATATTTTTTTCAACGTGTTCGTGAATGATGATATGTATGTGTGAACGAGCGTTCATAGAATGGCCGTTGTGTGCGGTCCATTAATCAGTTTGCTTGAATCATTTTTTTTTGGAGCAATGACTGATTTTGAATAGTTTGCTTAGAAGCTTGATAGGGGTCAGGTCCATTCATGAAGTGGGCTCAAACATCGTGCCCTTTCGATTGTTCAAACATTTTCTTCGAGATTTTTTTTTATCTTGCTATGCTTGTTTTGTAGCTTGGAGCCCCCAAGTATGCATGTTGGGATGCTTCCTTTTGGCGTACGATTTTGTAGGTTCTTTCGAGAAAGATGCCTTGGGGTTCCGCTCGTGTAGGTGCGAGCTATCCCTTCCGTGGTAGGTAATATTTTGCTACCTTTAATCCTTAATGTAGAAGTCGTGTGGCTTGCATTTTGAATTTGGGCGATAAGTAGTCTTTGCCTCTTTTACACGTGCTCTTGGTCGTGCCTACATTAGTGCAACATGCCTTACTCTTCTTTTAGACTTGTACCGTGGGACGGTTGAACTTATGGTGCGACGTAGGCTTGTGTGGCCTAACGGCGTGCCTTAGAACATTCTTCCAGGTGTTGGGATATCATTTGCATTGGAGTATTTTATCATGCCTTGTTCAGGTGCTCGAATAAGTGTAGCACCTTCTGCGTGGGTTTGTACGGCTTATTACTTCGTTCGATGCGAGGATTCATAGGTGTTTCTTTCTTGTTTTTATATCAGGGCAAGATTTAGCAAGCAGAGATATTCAGCGCCCAGGCTGGAGCGTTAAAGATATCGACGCCCAGCTCTGGGCGTTGAAAATGATTTATGGGCAGAACTTTGACAGTTTTTTTTTGATTTTTTTTTCTTCCGCTTTTGCTTTGGAACGATGTAGACTGTGTAACGGGAGCTTTATAGGGCGAGCGTTATGTGCAGTGGTTTGATCGGAGTTTTGGTGACTCGCGATTTTCAGTTACCCTTGTTAGTGGGGTGACTTTATATATTCTAAGTAGTGCTTTAGAATTTGGGAGGGGTTGTAGCCATTCTAAGGTTCGTTTTGCACGATTAAAGCTTAGGATTGAGCCCCTATGACATATGTATAGCATTAGCGTCGAGAATTTGCGATAAAATCGTCATTTCGAGCATTTTTAGAGTGTTTTTCTCAAGCCCCCAATTGTAGCTACGGGAGTGGCTTGGTGCTATGATGCTTTGCATATGTCTTTATGCATTCATGGTGACACGGATCATGAATAGTTTGAACCAGACTCATTTAGTGCGAGGTACGTTCGAGTAGTGATCTGCTACTTCTCTTGTAAATGTCGTATTATGCGACATTGCCATGGTCAAGGTAGTCACATGTTGAAGTGTGCCTTGTCCAAAAGCTAGGTGCCTTTCTTTACCCATAATCATATTTAGAAATATTTTTGACTCACTTGCAACATCGGGATAAACGCATACTTAAATTAAACCAACGACTCTTTATTATGTTCGAAGAAGTCTTTGAAAATTATTTGGAAGTTATTTAAAATATGAATCCTACTGTGTACAATCCAAGGTGTCCTAAGCAAGTTGATTTATAGAAGGGTTCGTACAGTATCACATGAGTGAATCAAAATACTTTTACGATTTTTGGAATGCTGTCTAAGGATTTGCTGGAAGCCAGGGTGCAGGCGTCAAGATATTACTTGTGCCTGTTTGGCATATGCTTTGGGCTTTTAGGGCCATCTTTTCTAGAATTGCGGGAATATAAACCGTTTTCAAATTGACTTAGATTTACTTGGTGTATGTCCGTACAAAAGGTCAAGGTATATTTAGTTCTTTCCCTAGCTCTTTCATTTCAATTTTTAGCCCCCCAGTTGCTGTTATGTCTTCCCATTATGATGCTTTCAGATTTCGATTTTTAGATGCCCGTGTCATATGTCTGAGTAGGGTGAGCCTTGGTTAAGTGCCAAGTCCTATTGACAATGTCTGATTTTTTTTCAAAGGGGATTAGCAAGCATTCAAATTACCACGAACGGATACCCTGAGTTCGAAGGAACAATGGGGCAATGCCGTAGAACAATCCTCTTTATTGCAAGCTTACTGCCTTTACTACTTGTTGGCGATTATGACTGTGTCTAGTGGTGAAAGAAGGTCTTTAAGCGAACGACTATGTCTAGTGGTGAAAGAAAGCCTTTAAGTGAGTTAGTTTGCTTTAGGGAGGGTCAAGTCGAGTACTTTAGAGGTCATGGACGCTTGCGCTAGCCCCCATTCAATTGAGGCAAAGCGATCTTTTGAGTCTTGGCTAAGTGCCTAGGAGTGCGAGTGCTCCTTCTGGCAAGGGTACGTGCCCTTATTATTTTTCGATGTATGCTCGTTTTGGCATCTTGGTGACTTGGATTCTTTCTTTGACTTAAATTTTCGACTTGGGTTGCAAGTAATTAAATTTCAATAAGGGACTTCTATTCTTTATTCTTGTTTTTCTATAGGCTTTAATATTTTGCAAATTGGTTGGAACGAATCATGGATTGCCTACGTATCCGCCTTAAATAGATTTAATTTGGAATCAGCTCTTGCGTAGTTCTTAGCCTAGAAAATGGTTTTTTAGAATGCCGATTTTAAACAAGTACGTTCTGAGGTGGAAACATATTATTTGAAACGGTAGAATAAGTGAAGTTTATTATTATTTTAATCTGCTGCCTTGCCGTAAGCCAAAAATTTATTTTATATTTTTTTGAGTACATGTATTTTCTTTTCATGTGTTTTTTTTTTTGGTACGTATACCTGAATACGTGTTGTACCCCTCCAAGTGTTCGTTATTTTTCCGTGCATGTGCGGATAAAATGACGAGCACTTCTGGACAAATTTTTCAGCAAGCAGAGAGATTCGGCGCCCAGGCTTGGGCGCTAAAGATTTCGGCGCCCAGCTCTGGGCGCTGAAAATGGTTTCTGGGCGGATATTGGTTTTGTGCCAAATATTTGTGAATCTTTTTCGTGCGCTAAATGTTTTTTTTTCTTTTTAAACGAATTTTTAAAGGTGCTTTGCAAAGTTTGCTTTTTTATTATTTTTTTTGTACTTTTCATTTGTTTACTTTTTTATTCGTGACTCAAGACGGTTTGAAAGATGGGTTGAATGAGATAGGATAATTTGTATAGGTAAGCACGAGGATTATATCTGCTAGGACTCATAATTTGCAGCCTCAAGCTAACAATGAGAACATGGATGGGTTAAATGAGCTGAACAAGGGCCCCAGAGCGAAAGTGTCTAAGAACATAAGGATTGGAAAGGGTAGACATCGTAGAATTTTATGATTTGGATTGGTCGACTCAATTCTTTTCCTTCGTTTATTTGGGTAGATTTCGCACTTTGGGAGGTACGGGCTAAGTATTTCACGGCTCTTCTTTTCGCTCTCCCTTTTCTCTCTCTATTTTTTTCTTTTTTGCTCGGGATTTCCCCCTTCAACATAAAACTTTTTTATTTGGACTAAAAGGTAGATGGTTGGGGTCTTTGAGTCACGAGGCGAGACTGAGTGAGCCTCGTTTGGTAGGCCTATAGTGGACCTTTAATTTTAGTAGGCCTAGGGTGGACCTTTAATTTTGTCTTACTTTGCAAGCGTATTTAGTCGTTTCTTAAAATATGCAAATAGCGTAGATTCAAAATGTTGTTTTTACCTTATTGAATTTTAACGAAAGAATTACATCGAAAGTAATTTTTTGTTTCTTTTCAGATTCCAGTTTCTGGGATTTAATTGGAAGTTGTGATTTAGACTCAAACTTTCATTAATCTTTCTGATTATAACCCGTGTATGAATACAAGGAGGTGGCCTAGACTCAAAATAATGACGTGGCGTAAGCCTATAATACTTGACCAAGAAACTCTCAGACTTAGGCTAATTGGACCATAACTTTCGTTGGTTGACACTTTAGATTTTAACCCTTGGGTGTTCATTTGTCATGCGCCATTTTGTTTAATGTTGGCAAGGTAGTTAATTGGGGAGATCGAATTTTTTTTTTTGCAAGACTAGAATCATTAGTGCGGCTTCTCTCTTAGTGTGTATTGCTTTACCCCAATGGTAGCCCTATTGGTATGCCGATTTGGGTATTTTCATGGTTGGTCATGTTGCGTTCATGGAAAATCTTTTAGTCCGTACTTAATAGTATTTCAAGGAGTGAGTGACTCGAGAGGACTATGATAGTCGTGACCCAATGTGATTATAAGCCTTGAGGCCATTAATTTTTCTTGCCAATGGTATTGACACCTTAGGTTCACTTTGGGGTTGTGCGACTATGGGGGATGATTTCCAGAATGTGACTGTTTCCATTTTGCAAATACTATAGTATATTCTTTTTATTGGTGAGAGAGTATTGAGGCCGTGGATTCTTAGCAAGGGATGACAATTACATATGGGTGCTTATTGATTTAAATGTTAGGAGGGGAGACTCAATATGGTTTAACCTTTTAACTTGCAGAACGACACCAAGCATTGGGACCGATTCTATGGATAAGACAACTAAGACTTAGGATTTAGATTGTACTTTGGCATAGCCTAGTCTAGACTCGGATTTATTTTTTTTATTCGAACATTATTTTTCTTGAAGACTCTATTTGAACATTATTTTTTGAATACTTTGCCCATGTGACATTCAAGGTCGTTTAATTAGCATGCTCGGTTTTGATGCCGAGCATTGTCGTCGTAGGAGGCCTAACAACGACACAAAGAGTTATTTATTTTTTATTATTTTTTTAGTCACTTTTAGAGTCGAGTGCCTTTTCATACGCCCCTGCAGCAATTTTTTTCGAAAAGTTTTTTTTTGCTACGTATATTTTTTATGCGCGGGCACCGAGGCTGCTATGCCTGACCAAAAGGCCAGGCAGCAACTTCAGCGCCCAGCAGTGGGCGTGAGAAATTTCGGCGCCCAGCCAGGGGCGTTGATAATGCGTCCCTGGCTGGTTCTCGTTTTCTGTCTTCTGTTTATGCGACTTCGACTTGCGTGCTTGCCTAATAACGTCCTTTACGCATAACGGCGTTTGTGGGATTCGTTACAGGCCATCCCGAGCGTCGCTTATTTTGTGGCGATCATTCGGGTTTGCGAAACACGTGTTTCGGTATAACTCTTTGGCAAATTAGTCTATGAATGTTAGGGCAGTTTTTAAGGTCGTTGGTTTTCTAGGATAGTTTGTCACACACAATCACATATTTCGCTACACATAACTACATTACAAACATGGATTTGAAAATCAAATATGTCACGTAGTTTATGATAGGCTTCTATGGGTAGTTTATCTGTGCCTGGCTTGGTACCGCTTCTATCGTAGATCCAACACATGCCCCGGTCGAGGTAGTGTCTTCAACAGACAAATTTCGCTCAAGAGGCCAACCCGCAAGTGCAAGCCAAGGGGGCATGCAGGCGAGAGGGACCTAATGGGCGAGCGATTGGGTTCGGGATAGGTGTACTACCTGCACAAGTACCGAGTGGGAAACATGCGCGGCGTATGCACCCCCCTATTAGCGAAAAAAGGTATCCTTAGTCCCAACTCCCGAGGGAGCCGAGATTCGTTATGATGTTCTGCCCGTTCACATTAATATGCTGATTTTCAGGTCGTCCCAACTTGATTGGGAAATAAACGCGGGGTAGGATCGTTTCACCCTTCGGCTATTTTGATTACCTACAAGCACGAGTATTTCCTTCACTATCCCCAGTGGAGTCGCCACTGTGAGGGGGTCGAAAAAGCGCGAGGCTAATGCGTGACCTTGTCCCTCGTGGGTGTGACGATTCTTTTTATTCAATCAAGTGTAATTGGATTTCTTGTGAGTATACACCCAATTGACTAGTAATATAGGAGTCGCCATTCAGTTTTTAACGACAATGAGAAAAACTGACAAAACCCGGTTATCGTGACATAAAGGGAGTGCAATTATGTTTGACCACGACGGCCGTAGGTTCCCTTGTGATCCCTGGTGTGGGGATCTCTCAATATACACCCGCAAGGTAGAGATTGAGGGTTCGGGGGACTGTAACTACCGAGAGGAGTAATTCGCTCGTCGATAACTCCAGAGGCAGGATATCCTTACTAGCTCAGCATAAATAATTGAAGGGACATGCGTTAACTATTAAACTAATCTGAGTTGATTTTAGCAATATGCAACATATAATACTAATTCGATCGTGATTATCTGATTTAAATAGCATTAAGGGACCTAGCATGATAATCCGATTTCCCAAAAATATTATATTTGTTAGGCGTGATAGAACAATCAGATTAGGTTAGTTTAACAGTTCATAAAAAGGGCGAGGAAAGAAGTTAAATCATCGAAAAGGGACACATTACACGCACCCTTGAGAGGTGCGTCACGGTTCTCAGAAAACTAACCACTTTGACTTTGCTATTTCTCCTTTTTATTTAACGAATCTCAATTATGGGGCAGGATACGTTTTGTTCGATTTATGGATCGATTGCGACAGAACGCGTGAACAGTTTCGCAGCGAGAGGCTTAGGCTAAGGGTTGAAGTCAATACTCAGAATATAATTGTGTGTTCTTTCACGTCGGTTTTTGGGGTCTATTTATAGGAAAAAGTGGCGTAGAAAGATAGTTTTTCAGGAACTTGAATACGAAACGGATTAGGAAAAGAATCCGTCCCAGGTATTTTCGGCGCCCAGGGCTGGGCGTTGAAAATAGGGTCTGGCAGAATTCTTTGGTCAGATTCGGATTCCTGAAATCCGTAGAGTTTGAGATTAATTCGAGTCTTTTAGCGCGTATCAATTTTATGACGGAATGCGTCTGGGCCCGTTACGAACTCTAGGCTCGTTAGGATTTCAATTAATACGTAACTCTTATTTCCGAATCATATTAGGAATAGGATTCTCACAGTTTTCTATCTCATTTAGGATTTATGTTGGAATGCAACACCTAATTCTGACAGGTCTCTATCTTTTATGATTTGCCACTTTTAGAAGCTACCTTTTACGGCAGTTACTATTTTTAGCAGGTTTTCATAAATAGCAGGTTTCAGGTGAAATGAAATGGGGAATTGAGATTCGTTTATTTTATAGGAGATGCGTTGTCAAGTGGAGTTTTTATGCTTTCATCATCGAACCTTTCCCTTTCGGGAATGGGGACAAAAGTAGGTGTCTACAATACGCTTCCGATTAAATTCCCGATTCCGGAATATATTTCCGATACGAACAATATTTAATATTTCCGATTCCGGAATAAATTTCTGTTTCGAACAAATATTTAATATTTCCGTTTCCGGAATTATTTTCCGATTTCGATAATATTTCCGATTCTGATAATATTTCCGTTTCCGGTAATATTTCCGATTCCGGCAATATTTCCATTTCCAATAATATTTTCCGATACGTACCATGTTTCCGTTTCCGGCAACATCTACGACTTGGATAATATTTATATTTCCGATACGATCCATATTTCCGTTTCCGGTAATATCATCGTTTCCGGAGTATTCATTTCTTGCCTTTGACGATCTTAACTCCCACTGAAACCAAGATCCGGTGATTCCGAATATCCATAGATGTAGTATTTAATGTCATTAAATACTTGATCCGTTTACGTACTATTTGTGTGACCCTACGGGTTTAGTCAAGAGTAAGTTGTGGATTAATATAATTAATTCCACTTGAACTGAAGCGGCCTCTAGCTAGGCATTCAGCTCACTTGATCTCACTGAATTATTAACTTGTTAATTAATACTGAACCGCATTTATTAGACTTAACATTATATGCATACATGGACCAAGGGCATTATTTCCTTCAGTCTCCCACTTGTCCTTAGGAACAAGTGTGCATTTCCTAATTCCTTTGTCGCTCGATGCTTGCTCTTGAACATAAGGTAAGAGTTGTCATCCTTATTATGTCCAGAGGTGATTCTCGGTTTCAGAGTTCAACTGATCAAATAAACAGATAATCATAGCCTATGATTCATCCGAGCACGGCCATGCATTTTACAGTTTCTAGCTCTCCGAGTGGCCTTGTACAACTTTTAAGCATCTCATCCCGATTTATGGGAGGACAATCCCAATCTTGCGATCTTGAGATTAGACTTCGTTTGATAGGTGATTACCTGAGCGTTGCCTTTATAGCCTCCTTTTACGGTGCGACGGTTGGTCAACGTCAAAGTAAGCAGTTCTCAAACAAGTAATCTCAAATCACTCAGGTATTGAGGATTTAGTGTCTAATAATTTTAATGAAATTTACTTATGACAGATTTTCATCTCTTACAGTAAAGTTTCATAGGTCTGTCCGATACTAGTCTTCCCAAAATAAGTATCTATGCAAATGACATTGCCATGTCCACATAGTTCAAGAAACAGAACTACTAGTCATCTTGCATTCTAGTCGTCTAACGTTTTCTATGCGTCCAATTTTATAGAAAACTCCGACCAGGGACCATTTTCAACTTTTTGACATTCAAGTTCACTTGATAGACATTTCTTAGTCACAGGACTGGTCCTGACAGTCTATCTTGAATATTTCGTCAAATTGAAGGGACTCATCATTTAATACTAAACCAAGATTAAATGGAATATGAAAATACAGTTCATATATGATAAATGTTCAACCCTAATGTTTTACAACCATGGGCCTCAAACCCATCTTTAAAACAGTTCATGGAATTCAAAGCTATGCTTGATTTCCAGTGCTACAATGTGAGTGTTGCTTCTCACTTGTTGCATAGGTTTAGTTATCATGCTTTGCCAATCTTAATATCCTTTTCATCGAATGTTCTTCGAGATAGATGATAAGATCTTTTTGAGTTTGTTTATTTTGTGATCTAGTCTTTCTTGCTACAATAGTGGTTCTACGCATTTCTTAATGAGGAACCATCAAGTCAGCAGACATGTGATCTACCCAAGTTCAATGAAGAACTCTTTAACATAAACAACCCTGTTTTATTGCTTCTTAATTAGGCAATAAGCACTTTTACTTCAACTGTATAGGTTGCTAGTGATGCTTTGGTTTGGATTTACTTATCCAAGCAGTTCATAGATATGTGGAAGACTTTCCAGCTGTATCTTAGAACATAGAAATTAATATTTAATTTCCTACGCAACAACTCATGGTCTCCAATCCATGTTGCCATTTCAAAACACGATGCTCTATAGCTCGTCCTTGCCAGTGGTTAACTCCAAAGGGTCTTGCTTGATCCTTTGCCAGTGTTTATGCGTGTAGCATCAATATTTAGCATATCTTTATTTCCTTGAATCAAGAACTATTCCTATGTACCTTTTCAAGTACCATAAGTATTCTTGATCTCAATCTAGTTGATCTTAACTTAGATCAATAGAGATTGGTATATGTTCGTCATGCCTAAAGTCATACGATACGTTTTTGGCGATCCTCATATTATATCATACATGATAAATTCTTTTGCAGAATAATTCCCAATTGAATTCTATTCATGTAACTTTAGCTCATTCAATTTCAGTAGATACTGAATCCAGCTAAATTCTTTGACATATAATATAGGTTAAGAATCTCACTTATATCCTTTGATGTTTAACTTAGTAAAGGCTTATACATAGTTCAAACATTCATTACTTAGATTTATTCACATGGGTCGAATATCTCCAATGGAGTCTTCCGTGTTCGATTTAGTAAATGCCATTACTTAATCTAAAACAATATTATAAGATCTTAAATAGATCTTAATGCCCAGTATGTACTAAGTTTCGCCATAGTCCATCATTGATGAATAATTTCAAATCTAAGTCATTAGCACTTGAATGTTATTTCACAATAGAGAGATATGTGTGTGATACACATAGGACCAATTAAGTTTTACGTACGCCCACTAAACTTCTTATATATCTATAAGAATTATGTACATTTTATAAAACTAAAACACTTATTAGCTTCACTAAGATACATTTCCAATTCCCAATTGCTTGCTTAAATCCGTACTTAGATTTCATAAGCCAGCTTTCTATTCAAGCATTTATTTGGATCCACAAATCCTATGACATACCATGTACATAGTTTCTTCCGACATTTGATTGAGGAATATGTTTTGTCATCCAATTGTCATATGTACCAATATGTAATTATTGCTTGATTTATAGACTTGAGCATTAAGATTATGCATAAGGTTTCAACACAATCCATGCCATGAATTTGCTTGTAACCTTTAGCAACTAATCTAGCTCTGTGTGTGAACACAATTTCATGTTTGATGGTTTTTATCCTTAAAACAAACTTGCAACCAATAGGTGTGAAACTATTCTTGCAAATCAACAAAATTTCAATTTTGTCATCAAAACATTGAGTATGTTTTATGGCCTCTAACCATTTAAAACATTTGAGTCTATATATGGCCTCTAACCATTTTAGGGAATCTGGGTTTCGTCATAGCTTTCTTACAGGTCACAAACTCATTAATCTACATGATAATAGTTTGACTGCAAGTTGTAGGTTTCTTCACTATCTAATAGAAGAATCTCATAGTTTCAGGGACTTTAACTCTATGCCTACTTGGGTATAGAACATCAAACAAATAGAATATTAATAGCCACTTGAAAGTCCTTTGAATATTCTATTCTCCTTAAAGCACTTGTGAAGTCTTCTAAGAGATGTCTATTCTTTAAAGCCACTTCTAAAGTCCTTAAAGAATACGTGTTCGGATTTTCTGAAGAACTTCGGAAAGCCTCCGGAATGTCCGTTTATGTTTGTTGTTCGCCTCGAAGACCTTTCGAGGTCTATTTACTCCCACTTGTCATTTTGGAAACGAATCTCCAAAAGGACATTATTTCGAGCAAACAAACATTATGTTCTCAAAAATTCGTGGTAGAAACAATACCCTTGTGTCTCATTTGAATAAATCACAATGAAACATATATCTAGACATGGGCCTTAGTTTGTTGAATAACAAACACTAAGCTCCCACTGAGTTTAGCAACTCTTTAGATATATATTTATGAAAAGATATTCTGAAATTACTTTTCATTAGCTTTGACGAATTTGGTTTAGTTTGGTGGTAGTTGAGCATTTTGTTTTAGAAATTATAGGAAAAGTCTTTATGATTCATCATTGATCGAATCAAGTACTAATTGACTTCGATTATTCCAACGTAGATATGCCATATCTTATGGAGCTGGATCGTGAATTTACAACACACAATCATTGATGATCATTCTTGACTTAAGTAATCATCAACATGATCTGACCTGGATCTTTATGATTGATTGGATTTTATACTTCTGAATCTTTGAACTAGCCAAACAGATTCAAACTTATATCACATTGAGTAAATAAACCTATATTCACTCAAATCTGTGTGAAATAATAAAGTCATAAAAACATTTCTTTAGCTTTGAACTCTATTGTCTAGGCGTTCTAACAATAGTTCATATCTTTTGTTACTTTCAACAAGTAAGACTAGTTATCTTAAATTGATCTAGAAATCAATGAACTTTCAAAAGTCCATCAAAATAGAGCTTTTGAATGTTAACTTGTTGATATGGTCTAAGCAACAGTGCCAAAGATTAGTGGAACTCAAATCAAGGGGTTGATTTGAACCTAGTAAAGTTTTTATTGTTAAAGAGTTGTTTGTTTTAATCAAGCATATTGACTCAACCCGTAATTGACCATTTTTCTCAAATAAACAAACAAACATTGTTTTTGTTTTTCTTGAATGTGAGTCCTTCTGTGTTTGAAAACAGAAATTTAGGTATGCTGATTATGGAACAAAATAGCCATTAAGTTCCAGCCTTTGAAAGTGTTAGGATATGATACATATGACAATTCATAAATCATGCGGAAACAACCATTAAGCCAGGAATACATATTATTTACACATAATCATATAGCATAGTTTAGATGCATACTCTTTGTTGCGTGCCTTCCCTAGCTGCGCCCGAACCGAACAAGAACAAGTCTTTAGGACTCCAAGTGTCGTCCCTCCGTAGATAGTCCACAGCACGTCCGGATCCGCCTTAAGATTGACCAACTAGAATCGCCCTTAAGGTACTAAAGATTTTCGGCACTTTTAGTCAAGGAATGTGTCTGAATTTTCTCTCAAAAACTCACTTTGAATACTTGAATAATCTATGAAAATATGTGACCCTAGGCACCTATTTATAGAGTTATGGAAAGGGTTTTGGAATCCTATTAGGATACTAATTTATTTAATTATAACCCTACTAGGACTCTAATTAAATAATCATTATCTAATAGTTTTAGGATTTAATCACACTTCGAATCCCGATTGCTTCAGGATTCCCGCACAAGCATTGCACGAGCACCGTACACCCGCGCAAGCCTTGCGGCCCACGCTAGGCGCACAGCGCTCGGCCCACTGTTGTGCTCTCGCGCGCGCGCCTAAGGCCTTGGCTGGGCCTGGCCTCGCGCTGGGCCTGGTCGAGGCTTGGCGTGCGATGGTGCGTGTTGGCTCGCTGGGCGACGACCTGGCTTCGTGCTGGGCCTTCGTCTAGCGGGCCTCGTCCGATGCTAATTCGTACGATACGCTTCCGATTAAATTCTCGATTCCGGAATTCATTTCCGATACGAACAATATTTAATATTTCCGATTCCGGAATCAATTTCCGTTTCGAACAAATATTTAATATTTCCGTTTCCGGAATTATTTTCCGATTCCGATAATATTTCTGATTCTGACAATATTTCCGTTTCCGGCAATATTTCCGATTCTGGAAATATTTCCATTTCCGATAATATTTTCCGAACGTACCATGTTTCCGTTTCCGGCAACATCTACGACTTGGATAATATTTATATTTCCGATACGATCCATATTTCCGTTTCCGGCAATATCATCGTTTCCGGAGTATTCATTTCTTGCCTGTGACGATCTCAGCTCCCACTGAAACCAAGATCCGTCGATTCCGAATATCCATAGATGGAGTATTTAATGCCATTAAATACTTGATCCGTTTACGTACTATTTGTGTGACCCTACGGGTTCAGTCAAGAGTAAGCTGTGGATTAATATCATTAATTCCACTTGAACTGAAGCGGCCTCTAGCTAGGCATTCAGCTCACTTGATCGCACTGAATTATTAACTTGTTAATTAATACTGAACCGCATTTATTAGACTTAACATAGAATGCATACTTGGACCAAGGGCATTATTTCCTTCAGTCTCCCACTTGTCCTTAGGGACAAGTGTGCATTTCCTAATTCCTTTGTCGCTCGATGCTTGCTCTTGAACATAAAGTAAGAGTTGTCATCCTTATTATGTCCAGAGGTGTTTCTCGGTTTCAGAGTTCAACTGATCAAATAAACAGATAATCATAGCCTATGATTCATCCGAGCACGGCCATGCATTTCACAGTTTCTAGCTCTCCGAGTGGCCTTGTACAACTTTTAAGCATCTCATCCCGATTTATGGGAGGACAATCCCAATCTTGTGATCTTGAGATTAGACTTCGTTTGATAGGTGATTACCTGAGCGTTGCCTTTATAGCCTCCTTTTACGGTGCGACGGTTGGTCAACGTCAAAGCAACCAGTTCTCAAACAAGTAATCTCAAATCACTCAGGTATTGAGGATTTAGTGTCTAATAATTTTAATGAAATTTACTTATGACAGATTTTCATCTCTTACAGTAAAGTTTCATAGGTCTTGTCCGATACTAGTCTTCCAAAGTAAGTATCTATGCAAATGATTATGACATTGCCATGTCCACATAGTTCAAGAAACAGAACTACTAGTCATCTTGCATTCTAATCGTCTAACGTTTTCTATGCGTCCAATTTTATAAAAAAACTCCGACCAGGGACCATTTTCAACCTTTGACATTCAAGTTCACTTGATAGACATTTCTTAGTCACGGGACTGGTCCTGACAGTCTATCTTGAATATATCGTCAAATTGAAGGGACTCATCATTTAATAAACCACAAATTAAATGGAAAAATGAATTCTTTTCATTTATTGTGAATGATTAACCAATAATGTTTTACAAAGATTTAAACTCTAAAACTTTAAAACATTAAACAGAGACATCAAAGCCATTCTCCAATATGCTTGATTCCCATAGCTGCAGTGTGCGAGTTGTGCTTCGCCTGCGGCAGAGGTTTAGTCAATGGATCTGATATGTTGTCATCAGTTCCAATTTTGCTTATCTCGACTTCTTTTCTTTCAACGAACTCTCGTAGAAGGTGAAATCTACGAAGTACAAGCTTGACTCTCTGGTGGTGTCTAGGCTCCTTTGCCTGTGCAATAGCTCCGTTATTGTCACAATACAGGGCTATTGGTCCTTTAATGGAGGGGACTACACCGAGTTCACCTATGAACTTCCTTAGCCATATAGCTTCCTTTGCTGCTTCATGTGCAGCAATGTACTCCGCTTCAGTTGTAGAATCCGCAATGGTGCTTTGCTTAGCACTTTTCCACCTTACTGCTCCTCCGTTGAGGCAGAAGACAAACCCAGACTGTGATCTGAAATCATCTTTGTCGGTTTGGAAACTTGCGTCCGTATAGCCTTTAACAATTAATTCATCATCTCCACCATAGACCAGGAAGTCATCTTTGTGCCTTTTCAGGTACTTCAGAATGTTCTTGGCAGCAGTCCAATGCGCCTCTCCTGGGTCTGACTGGTATCTGCTCGTAGCACTGAGTGCGTACGCAACATCCGGGCGTGTACATATCATAGCATACATTATTGAACCAATCAATGATGCATATGGAATCCCATTCATTCGTTTACGCTCATCAAGTGTTTTTGGGCACTGAGTCTTGCTTAGAGTCATTCCATGAGACATGGGTAGGTAGCCTCGCTTGGAGTCTGCCATCTTGAACCTATCAAGCACCTTATTGATATAAGTGCTTTGACTAAGTCCAATCATCTTTTTAGATCTATCTCTGTAAATCTTGATGCCCAAT
This sequence comes from Spinacia oleracea, assembly GCF_020520425.1. Lineage (NCBI taxonomy): Eukaryota > Viridiplantae > Streptophyta > Magnoliopsida > Caryophyllales > Amaranthaceae > Spinacia > Spinacia oleracea. The sequence goes on along the minus strand of NC_079492.1, from coordinate 5,221,501 downwards.
ATGTACTGTGCTTCTCCTAGATCTTTCATCGAAAAACATTTCCCAAGCCAAATCTTGACAGAGTTCAACATAGGAATGTCATTTCCGATAAGTAATATGTCGTCGACATATAATACTAGGAAAGCAATTTTGCTCCCACTGACCTTCTTGTATACACAAGATTCGTCTGCGTTCTTGATGAAACCAAAGTCACTGACTGCTTCATCAAAACGTATATTCCAGCTCCTGGATGCCTGCTTCAATCCGTAGATTGACTTCTTTAGCTTGCATACCTTTTTAGCATTCTTTGGATCCTCAAAACCTTCAGGCTGTGTCATAAACACAGTTTCTGTTAAAACGACGTTTAAGAAAGCAGTTTTGACATCCATCTGCCATATTTCGTAATCGTAATATGCAGCGATTGCTAACATTATCCGAATAGACTTTAGCATTGCAACTGGTGAAAAGGTTTCATCGTAATCCACACCGTGGACTTGCCTGTAACCTTTTGCAACCAATCTAGCTTTGAAAACTTCAAGTTTCCCATCCTTGTCCTTTTTCAGTTTGAAAACCCATTTGCTTCCAATGGCTTGGTAGCCATCTGGCAAATCGACCAAATCCCATACTTGGTTTTCAGACATGGAGTCTAATTCAGATTGCATGGCTTCTTGCCATTGCTTGGAGCTAGGGCTCGTCATAGCTTGTTTGTAAGTCGCAGGTTCATCACTTTCAAGTAATAGAACGTCATAGCTCTCGTTCGTCAAAATACCTAAGTACCTTTCCGGTTGAGATCTATATCTTTGCGATCTACGCGGGGTAACATTTCTAGATTGACCATGATTCTCACCAGATTCTTCTAAAGATCTCTGAGTTTCATCCTGAATGTCATCTTGAGCATTCTCTAGAGTTTGTTGTTCGACTCGAATTTCTTCGAGGTCTACTTTTCTCCCACTTGTCATTTTGGAAATGTGATCTTTCTCGAAAAAGACACCATCTCGAGCAACAAACACCTTGTTCTCAGATGTATTGTAGAAGTAATACCCCTTTGTTTCCTTTGGATAGCCCACAAGGATACATTTGTCAGATTTTGGATGAAGTTTGTCTGAAATTAATCGTTTGACGTATACTTCACATCCCCAAATCTTAAGAAAAGACACATTTGGAGGCTTTCCAAACCATAATTCGTATGGAGTCTTTTCGACAGCTTTAGACGGAGCTCTATTTATAGTGAGTGCAGCTGTATTTAGTGCATGTCCCCAAAATTCTAATGGAAGTTCGGCCTGACCAATCATTGACCTGACCATGTCTAGCAAGGTTCTGTTCCTCCGTTCCGACACACCGTTCCATTGTGGTGTTCCTGGAGGAGTCAATTCTGATAGAATTCCACATTCTTTCAGATGGTCATCAAATTCATAGCTCAGATATTCACCGCCTCTATCAGACCGCAGTGCCTTAATCTTCTTGCCTAATTGATTCTCTACTTCACTCTGAAATTCCTTGAATTTGTCAAAGGATTCAGACTTATGCTTCATTAGGTAGACATAACCATATCTACTGAAGTCATCAGTGAAAGTGATAAAGTAGCTGAAACCACCTCTAGCATTTGTACTCATTGGTCCACATACATCTGTATGGATTAAACCCAATAGTTCATTTGTTCTTTCTCCAACTTTAGAGAAAGGTTGCTTTGTCATTTTGCCAAGTAAACATGATTCGCATTTACCATAATCCTCTAAGTCAAATGGTTCTAGAATTCCTTCCTTTTGAAGTCTTTCTAAGCGTTTCAAGTTTATATGGCCTAATCGACAATGCCACAGATAGGTGAGATCTGAATCATCCTTTTTTTCCTTTTTGGTATTTATGTTATATACTTGTTTGTCGTGATCTAATAAATAAAGTCCATTGACTAATCTAGCAGATCCATAAAACATCTCTTTAAAATAAAACGAGCAACTATTGTCTTTTATTAAAAAGGAAAATCCCTTAGCATCTAAGCAAGAAACTGAAATGATGTTTTTAGTAAGACTTGGAACATGGAAACATTCTTCCAGTTCCAAAACTAGCCCGGAGGGCAACGACAAATAGCAAGTTCCTACAGCTAATGCAGCAATCCGTGCTCCATTTCCCACTCGTAGGTCGACTTCACCCTTGCTTAACTTTCTACTTCTTCTTAGTCCCTGTGGATTGGAACATAAGTGTGAGCCACAACCTGTATCTAATACCCAAGAAGTTGAATTAGCAAGTATACAGTCTATAACGAAAATACCTGAAGATGGAACGACTGTTCCGTTCTTCTGATCTTCCTTTAGCTTCAAGCAATCTCTCTTCCAATGCCCCTTCTTCTTGCAGTAGAAGCATTCGGATTCAGAAGTGGGTTGACTGACCTTCCTCTTTACAGATTTGGCGCCAGTTTGCTTAGTTGGGCTGGCCTTGTTGCCACCTTTCTTAGCATTCCTCTTCTTTCCAGATTTCTTGAACTTGCCCCCACGCACCATAAGCACATCCTGCTTATCACTTTCGAGCGTCTTTTCAGCGGTCTTCAGCATACCGTGAAGCTCAGTGAGCGTTTTGTCCAGACTATTCATACCGTAGTTCAGTTTGAACTGATCATACCCGCTATGAAGAGAATGGAGGATGGTGTCTATAGCCATTTCCTGAGAAAATTGCTGATCCAGCCGACTCATATTCTCAATGAGTCCAATCATTTTGAGAACATGTGGACTTACGGGCTCGCCTTTCTTAAGCTTGGTCTCAAGAATTTGCCTATGAGTCTCGAATCTTTCGACTCGAGCCAGATCTTGGAACATGTTCTTCAACTCACTGATGATTGTGAAAGCATCTGAGTTGATGAACGTTTTCTGCAGATCCGCACTCATGGTGGCGAGCATTAGACATTTCACATCCTTGTTGGCATCAATCCAACGATTGAGGGCTGCCTGAGTGACCCCGTCGCCTGCGGCTTCGGGCATCGCCTCATCTAGGACATACTCCTTTTCTTCCTGCATAAGAACTATTTGCAAGTTCCTTTGCCAGTCAAGGAAGTTTTTCCCGTTCAACTTCTCCTTTTCGAGAATTGATCGAATGTTGAATGAATTGTTGTTTGCCATATTAAAAACTACAATTGAAAAGAATAAACAAATAAATAACCATTCACAGTTTCTCTTAATAAACTTAAATTCTAGCATACATGCATAATTCAATGTTTATTAAGCATTTTATTCAAGTTATGTGTTCCGGCAGGTGTGAATAAAATGATTCCAAGATCCTAAAATCATTGAAGAACTAAGCACAGTTTGTCGACTTAATCCTAAAACATCTTAGGTAAGCAAAAGCCTTTTGCTAATAGTCTAGAAACTATTCTTGGTTGATAGGTACGTCTAAGAACTTATTAGGTAAACCTATCGATTTTGCCACGACATAAAAGGACTCCTTACTTATATCGTTGAGTTTCACCAAAACTAACATGTACTCACAATTATTTGTGTACCTTGCCCCTTTAGGACCAATAAGTAACACCTCGCTGAGCGAAAACTATTACTAGATTGATGTAAAGGATATCCAAGCAAGTGTATATTTTGGCATGGCACCTTTTAACTCAATTTTTAAGTTTGGAACTTAAGGCTCTTACTATGTTGGTTAGATTTTAAGTGAACTAAAATCCTTAATCATGCAACATAATCAAGCCACTATCTTATGCATAATTAAGACATATTTAAAGCAATAAATAACTTAAAGCATGCACAAGATAAATGTGATCTAGTATGGCCCGACTTCATCTTGAAGCTTTGACTTCAAAGTCCGTCTTGAAAATCTCCGTGGGAGGCACCATTTTCTTCAAATAGGATAAGCTATAATTAAAACTAATTACAACTATTTGATGGTACGCAGACCATATTTGAATTAAAAAACGACGTTGGTACTTTAGACCAATTACATTCAAATTAATGGTACGAAGACCATATTTTCTATCCTATTTGGGCCATACTAGTCACTTCATAACCTGCAAAACAGTACATATACAATATATACCATTCACCCATTCATTATCATGAATGGCCCACATAGCTGGTTAGTATAACACATTATGCATCACGTAAACATTTGCAGCAATTAATCAAGGGCACCAATAATCTACCAATTATTCAGTCCTTATTAATTCTAATCAAGTTGTTTTAACCTTAAGGATTCGTAGACCTAATCAAGAGTTTATGACTAAAAAACGCTCCCACTTAAACCAATAAATTCATATGCTTTACTAATTTTAAACATAAAAATGTATTTCAAGTCTAACCGGAAACATACAAATTTAATTAAAATTTAAAGCCCATATAAATTTATAATTGAATCCAAAAATTTTAATTTGATTTCAGTCGTATTTAAATTAATTCATGATTTTAATTTTAGTAAAATAATTAGAATAAGTAAAATTTATTATAATTACAATATTCAAAATTAAAATCCAAGAAAATAATTTAAATTATTAATTTTAAAATTAATTAAAATTACGTGAACTGAAAATTTCAAATTAAACATTCAAAACGATCTAATCGCAACGCAAACACCCTACGCATCGCACGCCCATGGGCCACACGCACACAGCCATCGCTGGCCATGTGCGCGCAGCCCATGCGCTCGTCGCATAGCTGCTGCATCTACCCATCGCAAGCCATCGCACAAGTTGGTGCTCGCTGCGCGCGCGCCAGCGCTCGATGCACGCGAGCCATCGCTCGCTGTGCGCGCTCGCCAAATTAATCATAATTACAAATTAGATTGCATAATTAACAAGGCTAGGCATTCAAACTTGTTAAACATATACAGTAGGTCAATCAAAATTTCAAGATTTATCAACAAGAATCGCAAATATTTAATTTAACATCTTAAATTTACGAAATTTTGCATTCGAAAAACTAAAACCTTCGAAAAGTCATAGTTAGGCTTCGAATTTGAGAATTCTGGGTTCGGCAGAAAATTACTATTTTTGTCAAAATTTTAGAATGCCTTTTACACGCGGAATTGACACAAAAATCACTCGATTTGGATGAGTAACGAAGAAACTGCCGAAAAACTGCGTACGTATAATTAAATAAACGCAATTTGCAATTAATTAACAATTACGAAAATTAATCACCCCTTTTAATTCTTGCAAATTTGTAATATTTAACCATGTTCATGCAATTTAGATTATGAAAATAATAAGAGGCTCGTGATACCACTGTTAGGATATGATACATATGACAATTCATAAATCATGCGGAAACAACCATTAAGCCAGGAATACATATTATTTACACATAATCATATAGCATAGTTTAGATGCATACTCTTTGTTGCGTGCCTTCCCTAGCTGCGCCCGAACCGAACAAGAACAAGTCTTTAGGACTCCAAGTGTCGTCCCTCCGTAGATAGTCCACAGCACGTCCGGATCCGCCTTAAGATTGACCAACTAGAATCGCCCTTAAGGTACTAAAGATTTTCGGCACTTTTAGTCAAGGAATGTGTCTGAATTTTCTCTCAAAAACTCACTTTGAATACTTGAATAATCTATGAAAATATGTGACCCTAGGTACCTATTTATAGAGTTATGGAAAGGGTTTTGGAATCCTATTAGGATACTAATTTATTTAATTATAACCCTACTAGGACTCTAATTAAATAATCATTATCTAATAGTTTTAGGATTTAATCACACTTCGAATCCCGATTGCTTCAGGATTCCCGCACAAGCATTGCACGAGCACCGTACACCCGCGCAAGCCTTGCGGCCCACGCTAGGCGCACAGCGCTCGGCCCACTGCTGTGCTCTCGCGCGCGCGCCCAAGGCCTTGGCTGGGCCCGGCCTCGCGCTGGGCCTGGTCGAGGCTTGGCGTGCGATGGTGCGCGTTGGCTCGCTGGGCGACGGCCTGGCTTCGTGCTGGGCCTTCGTCTAGCGGGCCTCGTCCGATGCTAATTCGTACGATACGCTTCCGATTAAATTCCCGATTCCGGAATTCATTTCCATACGAACAATATTTAATATTTCCGATTCCGAAATCAATTTCCGTTTCGAACAAATATTTAATATTTCCGTTTCCGGAATTATTTTCCGATTCCGATAATATTTCCGATTCTGACAATATTTCCGTTTCCGGCAATATTTCCGATTCTGGCAATATTTCCATTTCCGATAATATTTTCCGATACGTACCATGTTTCCGTTTCCGGCAACATCTACGACTTGGATAATATTTATATTTCCGATACGATCCATATTTCCGTTTCCGGCAATATCATCGTTTCCGGAGTATTCATTTCTTGCCTGTGACGATCTCAGCTCCCACTGAAACCAAGATCCGTCGATTCCGAATATCCATAGATGGAGTATTTAATGCCATTAAATACTTGATCCGTTTACGTACTATTTGTGTGACCCTACGGGTTCAGTCAAGAGTAAGCTGTGGATTAATATCATTAATTCCACTTGAACTGAAGCGGCCTCTAGCTAGGCATTCAGCTCACTTGATCTCACTGAATTATTAACTTGTTAATTAATACTGAACCGCATTTATTAGACTTAACATAGAATGCATACTTGGACCAAGGGCATTATTTCCTTCAGAAAGGACTTAAAACAAACTAGATGACCCTACAACTAATGTAGCATTGCCATGCTTCATTTCCCACTTGTAGGCCATTAGTGTAGCCTAGCTTCCATTATTTGAGTTATTACCGAAGTAAGAACCTCAAGCGGTATATGATACCAAGGAAGTTTGATTGCTAGGTCACTTCTCTTTAAACTTATAGATAGAACCGGAATCTTAAATTCCTTTCATTTGTTCCTTTGTTTTCCTATTTCTTGTACCCTTTCTTATAGTCTTAAGAATTGAATTCTCTAGTGTTGACTTTTATACTTTGTTAGACATGTCCAATGTCATTTTATCAAAGTTCTTACCATTTATGTTGAATATTCTGTTTCAACTAGATGATCTTACCAGAAGCTTCTAAAGTTCTCTAAGCATCGATCTATTCGAATGTCTAGGAACTAGACTCATTCGAGAATTAAATGGAAAAAGGATTTTAGGTTGTTAACCATTGGTAAAGCTGAGCGTTTAAACTCAATGCTTTATGATCTCAAAACTACATTGTATTTTGAATTCACAAGAACCAATCGGTTTGCCATTCGACTTTGATACTCGAAAACAACCATAAAAGTCGATATAAGAAACGTACATTTTAAATTGCTCACTTTCTCTCATTTCCGTGAATCGTTCTTGGATTCACTACCAATCGAGGAAATTTACTGTTACCTTTCTAAAAGGGTTTACTGCAGTGCAAGATATTTAATTATAAACAATAATTAACACATACATTGAAGCATGCAAAGTCTAAACATTTATCATGAGTAATAACTAGAAAATTAAAGCAATCATGCAATTTGAACAAGTTATTGGCATTTTATTCAAATTTATTGTTCCGGCAGGGGTGAATAAAATGATTCCAAGACCCTAAAATCATTGAAGAATTAAGCACATTATGTATTTTGACTCAATTCTAAAATATTTGAGCTAAGCAAAAGCCTTTTGCTAATAGTCTAGAAACTACTCTTGGTTGATAGGTACGTCTAAGAACTTATTAGGTAAACCTATCGATTTTGCCACGACATAAAAGGACTCCTACTTATATCGTTGAGTTTCACCAAAACTAACATGTACTCACAATTATTTGTGTACCTTACCCCTTTAGTATCGATAAGTAACACCTCGCTATGGCGGAAAACTATTACTAAGATCGATGAAAAAAGGATATCCAAGTAAGTGTTATTTTGGCATGGCACCTTTTAACTCAATTTTTAAGTTTGGAACTTAAGGCTCTTACTATGTTGGTTAGATTTTAAGTGAACTAAAATCCTTAATCACGCAACATAGTCAAGCCACAATCTCATGCATATTTAAGACATATTTAAAAGCAATAAATAACTTAAAGCATGCATAAGATAAATGTGATCTAGTATGGCCCGACTTCATCTTGAAGCTTCAACTTCAAAGTCCGTCTTGAAAATCTCCGTGGGAGGCGCCATTTTCTTCAAATAGGATAAGCTATAATTAAACTAATTACAACTATTTAATGGTACGCAGACCATATTTGAATTAAAAAACAAATTTGGTGCTTTAGACCAATTACATTAAAATTAATGGTACGCAGACCATATTTTCTATCCTATTTGGGCCATACTAGTCACTTCATAACCTGCAAAACAGTACATATACAATATATACCATTCATCCATTCATTATCATGAATGGCCCACATAATTGGTTAGTTAAAACACATTGTATGCATCACATAAATATGTGCAGCAATTAATTAAGGGCACCAATAATCTACCAATTATTCAGTCCTTATTAATTCTACTCAAGTTGTTTAACCTTAAAGGATTTGTAGACCTAATCAAGAGTTTATGACTAAAATTGCTCCCACTTAAACCAATAAATTCATATGCTTTACTAATTTTAAACATAAAAATTTATTTCTAGTCTAACCGGAAACATACAAATTTAATTAAAATTTAAAGCTCATATAAATTTATAATTGAATCCACTTATTTAATTTAGTTTCAGTCGAATTTAAATTAATTCAAGGTTATTAATTTTAGTAAAATAATTAGAATAAATTAAAATTTATAATAATTATAATATTCAAAATTAAAATCCAAGAAAACAATTTAAATTATTAATTTTAAAATTAATTAAAATTATATGAACTGAAAATCTCAAATTAAAATTTAAAACTTGATAATCGTAACATGACGAGCACTTGGGCTTGCGCCCAAGCCCCGTCGAGTGCACGACTTATCGCTGGCCCATGGCTCATCGCAGCAGCAGCCACGCGCAAACGCAGCAAGCCAAGCCACGCTTGCGCACAGCCTGCTCGCCCGCATGCATCGCAGCAGCCACGATGGGAGTGCTCGCTCGCGCGCAAGCAAGCCCTCGAGGCCACGCGTGTTGGTGCGCGGAGCAGCGATCGCTAGGCGACCAGCTCTCGCCCTCGCGCGCGCGCGCGCCTCTGCTCGTGCCATGCCTTCGCCCTTCTCCCATCGCCGCAGCACACAGCACACACGCACAGGCTCCCTTGCCTCGTGCGTGCGGCATGCGCTATGTTGCTCGCTGCATTCGTACCGCACGGGTGACGAGCTCCCTTGCTCGTCGTCGCGTGCCCGCACTATACAACACCCTTTAATGGTAACACGTAGCTTCCATTGCTTTGTGCGTGCAACATTAATGAGCGTTTTCAAAAAAAATTTAAAATTTTTAATTCAAAATTAATGACAAATTAATAAAACATATTACTTTCATAATTTTAGGGCGAAAAATCGAAAATTTATTAATCAATTAATTTCCGATTAACATGGATTCAAATCTAGGTCATAAAAATTAAAAATTTAACATAAATTAACAATTTTTATGGTGGATTTTAATCATGGATACCTAATTAAATTATTAATTAATTATGAAAATCATATTAATTCTAAATTATTCGAATTTCAACAAATTAATCATAATTACAAATTAGTTTGTATAGTTAACAAGGCTAGGCATTCAAACTTGTTAAACATATACTGTAGGTCAATCAAAAATTGGAGTGCAACACCTAATTCTGACAGGCTTCTATCTTTTATGACTTGTCACTTTTAGAAGCTACCTTTTACGGCAGTTACTATTTTTAGCAGGTTTCTATAAATAGCAGGTTTCGGGTGAAATGAAAAAGGGGAATTGAGATTCGTTATTTTATAGGAGATGCGTTGCCAAGTGGAGATTTATGTTCTCATCATCGAACCTTCCCTTTCGGGAATGGGGACAAAAGTAGGTGTCTATAGTTAGCCCCCACTTTGACTGAGTCTTGGAGTAAGACGATGGTCAAAGTACTAGACGGAGTGCGTCACACAAGTCATGGTGACCTGTTTTGCGAGGGTCTCACGAGCCCCCGAGTGATAACATTTGACTTAAGGGTCATCACTTGAAGTGTCGACATATCCCTCACGTGTCATTGAGATTTGTCAACGGATAGTATAGAAACTCCCTTACTTTGTCATTGGAAGTATCTAAAGAGGCGTAGAAACTCCCTCACTTTGTCATTGGGAGTAGCTACAGATGTTTTCGAAATCAAAGCTGTAAAGTGTAATTGGGCCTGGCCAAGCCCAATCACGAGGTAAAAATGTTTTTAAAGATTCTCATTTTCAGGGCTAGTTAAACGAGAAAACCCCCTTTTTTTTATGGGACGTAAAACGAAGGAAAATCCAGCACATCGCTCTTTTTGGAAAAACGGAAAACCAATCCTTTTAATTTTTGGAAAAGGGAAAACCAGAAAAAGTTATCGCTGCAGCGACTAAGGACCTACGCGACTTGTGACGTAGACCCCGCCGGCTAAAGATGGCGAGCCTGTCCGCTAAGGGTGGACGCCCCGTCTGAAAAAGTGGACGAATCTTGTTTTTTTGAATATTTGAAAAGAAGGACCTACGCGGCTTGTGACGTAGACCCCGCCGGCTAAAGATGGCGAACCTGTCCGCTAAGGGTGGACACCCCGTCCGATAGAAGTGGACGAATCTATTTTAAAATTTGTTTTGTGTTTATTTTTTAAAAATAAGGACCTACGTGGTTTGCGCCGTAGACCCCGCCGGCTGAAGATGGCGAGCCTGTTTCATTTTGTTTTTGAAGACTTCATTTTTGGAAAACTGAGGACCTGCGCGGCTAGTGACGCAGACCCCGCCCGCTGAAGGTGGGCGAGCCCTGTCCGCTAAGGGTGGACATCCCTGAATTCGTTTTTTTGATTTGGGAACTCGCGTGGTTTGTGACGCGATCTTGCCAACTGAAGATGGGCAAGTTCCTATTCCTTTGGTTCTTTGTGATTTCTTTTGAGAATTTCTTTTTATTCATTCTTGCAAGAGCGAATTCTTTCGAGGGATGCTCGAATTTAGTTGTAACCTGAACGTGGGCTGACAACGTGTTCAGACGGACCTTTGTCTTGCGATCGTCTGCCTTCGTGATTTTGAGCTAGTCTTTACGGCTCAATTTTTGCCACTACTTGGTCTTTGATCAGAGGACCATGCACAAGTGTCAATGACGACCTTTCTCTGAGGTCGAACCTTTTTTTTTTTAGATATCCAAACATGAGATGGTGTGTGGCGTAGTCCGGGAATGTGATTTTGATCGTGCGCTCCTTGTTGGAGTATTTTTTTCGCGAGCCCCCAAGCACTGGGGCTTGTCGGTCATTTTCGCATCTTGTAATCATGTTTGGGGTCATGCTCGTATGTGCGAGCGACCTTTTATAGTAGTGTGCTACTTTAGCGAAGCCGTGGAGTGCGACTTCAGTTTTCAGGCGACATCCGATTTTAGCTTGGCCCGGATTAATCCTTTGACAGACAAACATTTTTTATTTGGAAAACCAACGACTTAACGACACACATTTTTGGTGTTTCGAAGAATGACCATGATATTTAACTTGTTTTTGAAAAGTGTACAAAAGCATTTTCTGAGACAAGTCTAAGTTTCGACCAAGTTTTAATGTTTTTTTTTTGCTTATTTGGGAGCTAAAGGTGCTTTGGGCTTGATCCTACTTGCAATAGGGCCTTGTGTTTAGCAACACGGTTTTAAGTCCTTTCCTGTTCCGCGTTTTGTGAAATCCGGGCCTTGGGCTGCATTTCCAGCGCCAAAGTCTAGGCGTCAAACATTTCGGCGCCCAGCCGTGGGCGCTGAAAGTCTTTTCCTGGTGATATTTGACTTTCGGATTTCCTAACACGTTTCCGAATGGGATTAGGATGTCATTGGGTGCGTTCAGCTATATATAGGGGCTAGATACGTCCCTATTTTCCACCACTCTCAATCTCTTTCTCTCTTTTTTGCTGTGTTTTAATTACTCATTGCTTTTGCCATGTCGATCCCTACTTTCTCACTCCAACGGACTGTTAGGCGTTGGCTACGGGCCCTTACTCCCACAGAAAAGGCTTTGTTAAAAGAATACCACTTAGAGGCTCTTTTAGGCTTACAACAAATTAATATTGATTATAACTTCCTGCATGCTGCCCTAAGCTTTTGGGACTCTGATCATCATGTTTTTGCCTTTCGGGGCAACGAAATATGTCCTTTGCCAGATGAATTTGCTGCGATCCTTGGTTATCCTACTAACGCTACTCCTGTTACCCCTGACACTATTGAAGAGGGTAAAACAACCATAGGGGCTTTCCTAGGACTAGATGATAACATGTTTGCTGAAATTGTTGTAGGTGACGAGGTTAACTTGGCAAAACTTGTAAAACATCATTTTAGGCCTAGTAAGAATATGACCGAACAGAAATTGAATATCCGAGCCCTTGTATTTTGCTTGTTGAATCACTATTTGCTGTCGAATAACAATGGCGCGTTCGGTGACATAAGGTTGATCCCCTTGATTAGCCAGATGGAAAGTTGCTATCCTATTATGCTGTTGGTTGTTTCCAAGACTTTGCTGAGTGCGGATGAGCTGAAGAAGGATGCCAAATCTGAACATTTTAAGGGAAGCCCCCTATTACTGCAGGTAATCGATTTTCTTCTTTGCGCACGCATACGCCCCTTTTGCATATATTTCTTTTGCCTGGGGCTGAGTTTCAGCGCCCAGGGCTGGGCGCTGGAGTTTTCGGCGCCTGGTCCTGGACGTTGAAACTGCGCCCCAGGGACCGTTTTTTTTCTTTTCATTCTTTTGATTCGATCGTACCCTGTTTTTGCAGATTTGGCTTGCGGAATGGCTTAGACTTTTGGAAGCTCCTGACGATCCTAAACATTATCGCCCTATAGCCTTGGGTAACCGAAAATACTTGCACCAAGGCCAGGACGAGGCCGAATGGACCTCCTTTTTTACTTATGGCATTTGTTCTATTAAGTGGGTGGTACCATGGTGGGGTTTGACTACTATGACAGGGGGTTCTGATGTATCGGTTTATGTTTCTTTGTTGGGGCTATCTCGTCCCATTTATAGTTTCCCTTACCGAGTCATGCGTCAATATGGTTTAAGGCAGACTATCCCCTTTTCTGATACGGTACCACCTAAGGTAGCGGCCTTTTCACAAGCACGGGTTCTAGCATGGGCTAAGTATTATGATGGTCTCCCGCGTTGGGCCGTAGCTACAAATGGCTTTGTGGGTCTTTCTGAAAACTACAAGTTGTGGATGAGCTCCGATGATAAAGATGTGAGGACCGAGGCTCGAAATGGGGAGCCGGCTGAGCTTTTGATACCTCGTATTCGTGTTAAGTATGAGGGTCCTGATTCTGCCAAACCTCGTACCTATAGTATTAAGACTGTGAAAGCTCGTCCTGATCGAAAGCGGAAGGAAGTTCCTCCCCGTTCCAGTTTCAGGCCTAAAAAGATGCTTAACATGAAGGGGCCTGCTGTTGTTAAAAGAAATGCAAGCTCTCGCGGAGATCGTCGCTGGAACAATGTATGGGTTAGGAAGGCTCACCCGCCTGTAGAAACAGTGGCTTGTCTAGTTGATGATAATAATCCTTCTCCCACCATTGTCTGTGCCCTTGAGGCTGAGCGGGCTATAACTGAGAATGTTTCTGAAGCCTTGGCATCTTCGGAAGTTAGTGTCTAGGAGCCGGTTCTTATGGAGATTGATATTGGGGCAGCGCAGAAGACTGTGGGGGTGGATCCTGGGAACATTGCCCTCTACAAGACTTTATTTGATGATCCAGAAGAACTAGAGTAGTGTAGTTCTTGCTAGGGTGTAGGTGCCCTTTTATTTATTTCAGTTGTGTTTGTTTTTATTCTTAGCACTTTTGTTTTCCTTCTTATTATTTTTTCAATAAAGGCGTATTTTTATTTTTCATTTTCATTTATTTTGTTTCTCCTCTTTTTTATGTTTTTATTATGTCTAACACTTTTGCACAAAGAATATGTGTTTTTTTTTATTGGACCGAATCCTTGGTAAGGATTGCCTACGTATCTTGTCAGAATCAGGTCGCGCGTAGTTCTAGCTTTAGAATAAGTTCTAATATGCCGGATTTCGGTAGATATGCCCTGAGGTGGAAGCATATTACTTAATCGGTCAAATGAGTGAAGCATTATCATTATTTTCATCTGCCGTTTTTTGCCATAAGTCGCGAAAAATGAAATTCGACTAATTTGTATGGCTATATTTTTTGTAAGCCTATTTGGATACGTACTGTACCCCCCAAGTGTTCGTTATTTTTCCGTTGTGTGCGGATAAAATGACGAGCACTTCTGAAAAGAAAATTTTTGGCAGACAGAGAGCTTCGACGCCCAGGCTGGGGCGTCAAAGATTTCGGCGCCCAGCCCTGGGCGCTGAAAATGACTTGGGCGGTCAATTTTTGACGCTTTGCTTCACATGTTCTTGCATTTATTTCTTTTTTGTGCCTTGATTTTTTGCTCGTATTTAAAGTCAATTTTGAGGCTATTTTGGAGGCTTTTTGGCTGTTAGCGTGAAATGCATTTTTGTCCGGATTAATTTTTTCTATTCGTGACTCGAAACAGTTTTGAAAATGGAGTTAGCGTGCGGAAGTTATGAAGATCTTTGTGTAGGCTTTTGAGGTGGGTTGAGGTGCGTGTCGTTTTTGAAGAATTGGTGGGGGTTATATTTTATTAACTCCCCTTTTAAGCAACATTTGCTTTTGTTTTGGATTTTGATTTCCTTTGACTTCTTTGGGTTGTATGGGTTGATTTTTATGGTTACACTGGTTGACTTTTATGTTTTGGGGATATGAATGGGATGGTGCGGTTTGTGGGTTTCGGGAATTGGCTCCCATGGCACTATTTCAAAACCGAGTGGGCTTTGTTTGTTGGGCCTAGAGTGGGCCGCCTCTTTATTTTTGTTTTTTGCAAGTACATTTGGTGCTTTATTTAGTGTTAGAATAAAAGATTTTTTTAGGAGAAATATTACGCCTTTATTGATTCGGAAAGTAAGGAAAACACACTGAAATAAAACTGACCTATATTCTAAGGGGCCTTAGGACCATCTAAAGTCTCTATTATTTTTTATTTTTTTCTACCAATCTAAAGAACTACTAGGCGCTTTTTACTAATGGTGCTCTATGTGGCTCAAGCCTAGGGTTTAGTCCCATAAAACTTCGATCCTTCACCGGTACTCATCTTGAATTCTATTCCTTTTGCATTGACCCACTGATATGTCTTCACCCATCCGTTCTCGATCTCTTCTAGTGTTGATGCAGGAGAGATTAACCGGGTTGGATCGAAACCTTCATCTTGTAAAGCTAGGGTAGTCATCACAGTCTCGTTCTCCATAGGCCTCGATTCGTTAAACAATGTCCATAGAGCCTGGTTGTCCAATATTTCAGCTGTTTTAGTCTTGGTGAGGTGGGGTGCCTCATCCAAGGTGTGGCAGTCATGGAAAATTTCAAATCCGGGTTTTAGCAAGCCATCCTGAACGAAGGGTTCAGGGAAATCACAGCATGGGTGTTCTTCTCCTTCCCGAACGAACATCCCGTTAAGGGTCCTTTGATACGGGGGAAGGAGGGTGGTTTGTTTGGCTTTGTTAAGGCGTAGCCCAGACAGGCGGTCAGCAATATCTTCCTCCGTTGGTTCATAGACTAAGCCAAAGGGAGTAGATTTGTTGGGAAAAGGATGGAATGTGCATTCCTTCTTCCTTATGCCCAATGGGGTTCCTGGGAAATAACCTTGAGCTAGCAGCATTCTAGGGATGACCCGGGATGCATGCGGGTCTAGGAATGCTGGATCATAGTCTTCAATGAACTGGATTGCTTCTTCCATTTGAAACCCATAAAGGTCGTCTGCAGTTTCGGCCGTTCCAACCATAGTATAACTGATGTCGAGAGGAGGGGCGCGGATTTCTAGTATTACCCCGTTATGGTTAAGTTTAACCATTTGGTGCAGGGTAGAAGCCACACCTCCTAAGTCATGGAGCCAAGGTCGCCCCAAGAGGAGGTTGAAAGTGGGCTTGATGTCGATTATTTGAAACTCCGTGGTGCGTGCCACAGGCCCGGTTTGTATGGTAAGGTTGATATTTCCCAATACAGGCCTTCGGGAGTTGTCATAAGCTCGTAACCCTTGCGTGGAGGTTTGGAAGTCATCGTTTCCTAGCCCCAAGCAATAGGCGATTCGCAATGGGCAGACATTAACCACCGAACCATTATCTACGAGCGCTAGGGGGATGTTTTGTCCTTTGCATCCAACCACTAGGTAAAGGGCTTTATTGTAAGCACCCCCCTCTTTGGGCAAGTCTTTGTCAGTGAAAACTATGGCCTTTTCTCCGGCATCTCTCGTGACATGGCTAACCAATGAGTCAGGTGTGATATCTGTAGGTACTGAGATGAGGTCGAGTGAGCGAATAAGCTTTTCGCGATGTTCCTTTGAAGTACACATGAGATCCCAGATGGTAATCTCGGCCTTGGTTCTTTTTAGTTGTTTCAGGAGAGGATTTTCAATGACTTCTGCGACGGTGGCGTGCCGTCCATTCTCAGGAGTTTGCCTAACTGGGATGTCGTCCATAGGAGGTGGGTGAATATCCGGTTGGTATATTCTTCCGGATCGGGTGAGGTTGTCGACCTCGGGCTCCTGAGGGGTGGTGTCAATGAGAGCATACCCGGGCCAAGTTTCAGTGAAGAGGTCCTGGCCCGACATTTGAGATAGGTAAATATCTTCAGCATCATCATCCCACACACCGCACACTTCTCTCTCGATTCGATCCATAGGGACCACAGCGAGTGGTGCACCTTGAGGCGTGATGTACACCGTGGGGTCGACGTTCTCTGGTTGGTCGAGAGAGATGTGACAAGAGCCGAGTGGACTCTTGTTTTTTTTGGGTTTGCCAACGTTAGGGAGAAGTATCACTTCATCCTCTATCATGTCCTGGATCGTATGTTTTAGATTCCAGCAGTTTTCAGTGTCATGCCCATTTCCTTGATGGAATTTTCAGTAAGTACCTTCGACCCAATATTTTCCCTTGACAGGAGGGTCACGGGTGGGGCCTATAGGTCTCAACTTTCCTTGATTGATTAGTCTTTCAAAGGCTTGTACTAAGGTCGACCCGAGTGGGGCAAACTTTCGGTCTCGGACCCATCTTCCAGGGCTTCTTCGGGCGGGAGTCTCTTCTACAGCATGGACTTCTTGGGCTTGGGATGTGTTACCCCGATTATAGGTGTTGTTTTTATATGTGGGTTTGCTTTGTATGGTTTTGGCGAGGTCGTCCTCGATCTTTATTCCCACATCATAAACTCTTTTGAAAGTGTCAAGTCGCAGGTACCTAAGGTGTTATTTGTAAGCCGGGTCCAGGTTGTCAATGAATTTTTGGACCAATTCTGTTTCTGGAGGCCTATTGATTAGCTGGGCCGCCTGGTCCCTCCATCTAGCAAAGTAGGTCGTGAAACCCTCATTTTTCTTTTGGAAGAGAACTTCCAGCTCGCGCATGGTGACTTGGAAATCGATGTTCGACGAGTAATGCTTGATGAAGACATTGACAAAGTCTTCCCAAGTGGGGAAGAGCTTAGGGTCCTGGTGATAGTACCATTTGAGCGGCACAGGTTCCAAGGACAAAGGAAAGGCAGGTAAATACATGGACTTGTCCACGCCTTTCAAGTTCATGGCATTCACAAAGCTCAGTAGATGATCACGGGGGTTGTCCGTGGCCTTGAACTTTGGTAAGTCAGATGAACTGAACTTTTCTGGTAGTTTTCCAGGAAAAGGTTCAGGATCGAGGGAGAAGTATTTGCTCCCCATGGTTTGCTGTAGGACCATTTTTTCAATCCTCTTCTCGTTATCGAGGTCATTTTTGCCTTGCGCAGCCGCTAAAGCTTCATTTTCCATTTTCAATTGGCCCATAAGTTGGGTCATTTGGACCATCTGGTCTGGCAAATCTTCGATGGATATGCTTGAAGGTGCGAATCGAGGTTGGGGAAGCGGAGATCCTTGAAATGAGGGACGACGGACGGAGCTTGGAGTCACTAAACCTGATGTTGGCGATGTATTTTCGAGACGCACTAACCGTTGATTCCCTGATCGGCACCAAGTGGCAGGACCAGTCCTAGGCATAAGATAAGCTAAAGTTTAGGTTCCCAAAGTTTCAAGCATTGCTTAGTCTAGACTTCGACTCTCTCTATTGGTTTTTCACTCTTTCTTTTGTTGGTACACTTTTTGGTTTTTTTTTTCTTTTGGTCATTCTTTGGATTTTCGAAACACTTGCCCGTGTGACATTCATAATTGTTAGCATGTTCGGTTTTTAGTGCCGAGCATTGTCGTCGTAGGAGGCCTAACAACGACGCAAAGAGTTATTAATTTTTTTACGATTCGCTTTTGAAATCGAGTGCTTTTCTTACGCCCTCGTAGCAATTCTTTTTACGAACATTTTTTGTGCTACGTATTTTCCTTTTGCGCAGGCACCGAGGCTGCTGCGCCTGACCAGAAGGCCAAGCAGCAACTTCAGCGCCCAGCGAGGGGCGTGCGAAATTCTGGCGCCCAGTCAGGGGCGTTGAAATTGCGTCCCTGGCTGGTTCTCGTTTTCTGTTTGCGTCTACTTCTGTTTATGCGACTTCGATTTGCGTGCTTACCTAATAATGTCCTTTACGCGTTGCAGCATTTGTGGGATTCGTTACAGGGCATCCCGAGCGTCGCTTATTTTTGTGGCGATCATTCGGGTTTGCGGAACACGTATTTCGATATAACTCTTTGGCAAATTAGTCTATGAATGTTTGGGCAATTTTTAAGGTCGTTGGTTTTCTAGGATAGTTTGTCACACACAATCACATATTTCGCTACACATAACTAACATTCATCATGAGGCGATAATAACATGTCATGTAGTTTATGATAAGCTTCTATGGGTAGTTATCTGCGCCTGGCTTGGTACCGCTTCTATCGTAGATCCAACACATGCCCCGGTCGAGGTAGTGTCTTCAACACACGAATTTCGCTCAAGAGGCCAACCCGCAAGTGCAAGCCAAGGGGGCATGCAGGCGAGAGGGACCTAATGAGCGAGCGATTGGGTTCGGGATAGGTGTACTTACCTGCGCAAGTACCGAGTGGGCAACATGCGCGGCGTATGCACCCCCCCTATTGGCGAAAAAAGGTATCCTTAGTCCCAACTCCCGAGGGAGCCGAGATTCGTTATGCTGTTCTGCCCGTTCACATTAATATGCTGATTTTCAGGTCGTCCCAACTTGATGGGGGAATAAACGCGGGGTAGGATCATTTCACCCTTCGGCTATTTTGATTACCTACAAGCACGAGTATTTCCTTCACTATCCCCAGTGGAGTCGCCACTGTGAGGGGGTCGAAAAAGCACGAGGCTAATGCGTGACCTCGTCCCTCGTGGGTGTGACGATTCTTTTTATTCAATCAAGTGTAATTGGATTTCCTGTGAGTTTACACCCAATTGACTAGTAATATAGGAGTCGCCATTCAGTTTTTAACGACAATGAGAAAAACTGACAAAACCCGATTATCGTGACATAAAGGGAGTGCAATTATGTTTGACCACGACGGCCGTAGGTTCCCTTGTGATCCCTGGTGAGGGGATCTCTCAACATACACCCGCAAGGTAGAGATTGAGGGTTCGGGGGACTGTAACTACCGAGAGGAGTCCGCTCTTCGATAACTCCAGAGGCAGGATATCCTTACTAGCTCAGCATAAATAATTGAAGGGACATGCGTTAACTATTAAACTAATCTGAGTTGATTTTAGCAATATGCAACATATAATACTAGATCGATCGCGATTATCTGATTTAGATTGCATTAAGGGACCTAGCATGATAATCCAATTTCCCAAAAATATTATATTTATTAAGCGGGGTAGAACAATCAGATTTAGTTAGTTTAACAGTTCATAAAAAGGGCGAGGAAAGCAATTAAATCATCGAAAAGGGACACATTACGACGCACCCTTGAGAGGTGCGTCACGGTTCTCAGAAAACTAACCACTTTGACTTTGCTATTTCTCCTTTTTATTTAACGAATCTCAAATTATGGGACAGGATACGTTCTGTTCGATTTATGGATCGATTGCGACAGAACGCGTGAACAATTTCGCAGCGAGAGGCTTAGGCTGAGGGTTGGAGTCAATACTCAGAATATGAATTGTGTCTTCTTTTCACGTCGAATTTGGGGCTGTATTTATAGGGAAGAGTTCGTGGAAAGATAGAATTGCAGAGTTCTAATCCACAAAGAATTAGAAAAAAACACGTACCCAGGTATTTTCAGCGCCCAGGCCTGGGCGCCGAAGATTTCGGCGCCCAGAGCCAGGCGTTGAAAATAGGGTCTGGGCTATTTTTTTAGTCAGATTCGGATTCCTGAAATCCATAGCGTTTGAGACTTAATCGGGTCTTTTAGTGCGTATCAATTTCATGATGGAATGCGTCTGGGCCCGTTACGAACTCTAGGCTCGTTAGGATTTTAATTAATACGTAACTCTTATTTCCGAATCATATTGGGAATAGGATTCTTGCAGTTTTCTATCTCATTTAGGATTTATGTTGGAGTGCAACACCTAATTCTGACAGGCTTCTATCTTTTATGACTTGCCACTTTTAGAAGCTACCTTTTACGGCAGTTACTATTTTTAGCAGGTTTCTATAAATAGCAGGTTTCGGGTGAAATGAAAAGGGGAATTGAGATTCGTTATTTTATTGGAGATGCGTTGTGAAGTGGAGATTTATGTTCTCATCATCGAAAGTAGGTGTCTACACATACAAATTTAATTAAAATTTAAAGCTCATATAAATTTATAATTGAATCCACTTATTTAATTTATTTTCAGTCGAATTTAAATTAATTCAAGGTTTTTAATTTTAGTAAAATAATTAGAATAAATTAAAATTTATAATAATTATAATATTCAAAATTAAAATCCAAGAAAACAATTTAAATTATTAATTTAAAAATTAATTAAAGTTACTCGAACTGAAAATCTCAAATTAAAATTTAAAACGATTTAATCGTAACACGACGAGCACTTGAGCTTGCGCCCAAGCCCCATCGTGTGCACGATTGGTCGCTGCACAAGGCACGCACATCACCACGCAACGCACAGCCATAGGCCACACGCACACGCAGCCATCGCTGGCCACGATGCGCGCGGCCTCTGTGCTGTGTCGCGTCTGCTGCTGCTTTCCCTCGCAAGGCACCGCTCGCTGCACGCGAGCCAGCGCTTGCTGGCGCGAGCCTTCGCTCGCTAGCGCGAAGCAGTGCGCTGTGGCGCAGCTCGCTTGCTGCCCACACGCGACTGCTCGCTTGCCTTGCCCCTCGCCCACGCTCATCGCATAGCACACACGGCCAGCTCCTTTGCTTCGCGCGCGCGCTACGCTATGTTGCTCGTTGCATTCGTACCGCACGGGCGACGAGCTCCCTTGCTTGTCGTCGCGTGCCCGCACTATAAAACACCCTTAAGGGTAACACGTAGCTTCCATTGCTTTGTGCGTGCAACATTCATGAGTGTTTACATAAAAAATTTAAAATTTTTAATTTAAAATTAATGACAAATTAATAAATCATATCAATTTCATAATTTTAGGGCGAAAAATCCAAAATTTATTAATTAATTAATTTCCGATTAACATGGATTCAAATCTAGGTCATAAAAATTTAAAATTTAACATAAATTAACAATTTTTATGGTGGATTTTAATCATTGGTACCTAATTAAATTATTCATTAATTATGAAAATCAAACCAATTCTAAACTATTCGAATTTCAACAAATTAATCATAATTACAAATTAGGTTGTATAATTAACAAGTCTAGGCATTCATAATTGTTAAACATATACTGTAGTTCAATCAAAAACTCAAGATTTATACTGTAGGTCAATCAAAAACAAGGTAAAAAGCGAGAAATTCTACCGCACTCTACCCCCCCTTAAAAGACACGAGTTACGACCCCGTAACTCAACTAACCTCGGGAAAAGGCTTGGAATATTTCTTTCTCATTTCGTCCTCCGCTTCCCAAGTTGCTTCCTCAGATTCTTGATTAGACCACAACACTTTGACAATTTTCACATCTTTAGTACGTGTACTACGCACTTTACTATCAAGGATTTTGACAGGTCTTTCCTCAAAAGTTAAACTTTGGTCTAATTCTATGGTCTCCGGTTGCAACACATGCGACTTATCCGGGATATATTTCCTTAATTGAGATATGTGGAACACATTATGCACTCTATGCAAGTCCATAGGCAAGGCTAGTCTATAAGCTACCTTTCCAATTCTTTCTAAGATTTCATATGGGCCTATGTACTTAGGGCTTAACTTCCATTTCTTTCCAAATCTCATGACACCTTTCATTGGTGACACTTTGAGCAACACCTTGTCACCTATATTGAACTCTTCATCCCTACGTTTCAAGTCTGCATAACTCTTTTGGCGATCTTGCGCCGCTTAAATCTTTGATTGGATGGTTCAGATTTGGTTCATGGTGTCCTCTATCATTTGAGGTCCCAACACTACGGTTTCACTAATGTCATTCCAACAAAAGGGGACTTCTACACTTCCGTCCATACAAGGCCTCAAATGGTGTCATTCCAATACTAGCATGATAGCTTTTGTTATATGAAAACTCAATCAAATCCAGGCTATCTTCCCAACTTCCTTGGAAATCAATGACGCATGCCCGAAGCATGTCCTCAAGGGTTTGGATGGTTCTCTCAGTTTGTCCATCTGTGGCTGGGTGAAACGTTGTACTCATTTTCAATGTCGTACCAAAGCTCTTCTGCACACTTTTCCAGAAATTCGAAAGAAACCTTGAATCCCTATCTGATACGATATCCTTAGGAACTTCATGTAACCTCACAACATTCTTAATGTAAGCTTTAGCAAGTTGTTCCATTTTCCAGGTTTCCTTCATTGGTATAAACACTGCTGACTTGGTCAACCTATCTACCACAACCCAAATTGTATCATTTTCGGTCTTCGACTTAGGCAAACAAGTGACGAAGTCCATATAAATACAGTCCCATTTCCAGCTTGGAATCTCTAAAGGTTGGACCTTTCCTTGAGGTCTCCTGTGCTCTATCTTGAACTTCTGACAAGTCAGACATTTAGCTACAAATTCAGCCACTTCGTTCTTCATTCTTGGCCACCAATAGATCTTTTTCAAGTCCTTATACAACTTGTCACCACCTGGGTACACAGAATATGGCGCATTATGCCCTTCTTTCATTAATCTCTCCTTCAATTCTCCACACTTTTGAGGCACGCACCACCTGCCTTTGTACCTCAAACTTCCATCATCATGGATTCGGAATTCTAACTCCTTACCTTGCGAAATCTTTTCCTTGATTCGCTCCAACTTTACATCACCAGCTTTATTCTCCCTAATCTCATCAAATATTGACGGCTGGATGGTTAAGGCATTCATCATTCCCTCAAGTTTTTCACCACTTACTATTTCAAGGTTCAAACGCTGCATGTCCTTACACAGCTCGTTAGCAACTACTAACGCATTAACACTATGACTTGATTTTCTACTCAAGGCATCCGCAACTACATTCGCTTTTCCTTCATGGTACTGAATATCCAAATCATAGTCCTTGATTAACTCCAACCACCATTGTTGGCGCATATTTAGATCCTTCTGTGTGAAGATATACTTTAAACTCTTATGATCCGTAAATATCCTACACTTCACACCATACAGATAGTGTCTCCATATCTTCAATGCAAACACTATAACAACTAGCTCTAAACCATTGAAGAATTAAGCACAGTTTGTCGACTCAATCCTAAAACATTTTAGGTAAGCAAAAACCTTTTGCTAATAGTCTAGGAACTATTCTTGGTTGATAGGTACGTCTAAGAACTTATTAGGTAAACCTATCGATTTTGCCACGACATAAAAGGACTCCTTACTTATATCGTTGAGTTTCACCAAAACTAACATGTACTCACAATTATTTGTGTACCTTGCCCCTTTAGGACCAATAAGTAACACCTCGCTGAGCGAAAACTATTACTAGATTGATGTAAAGGATATCCAAGCAAGTGTACATTTTGGCATGGCACCTTTTAACTAAATTTTTAAGTTTGGAACTTAAGGCTCTTACTATGTTGGTTAGATTTTAAGTGAACTAAAATCCTTAATCATGCAACATAATCAAGCCACAATCTCATGCATAATTAAGACATATTTAAGGCAATAAATAACTTAAAGCATGCATAAGATAAATGTGATCTAGTATGGCCCGACTTCATCTTGAAGCTTCAACTTCAAAGTCCGTCTCGAAAATCTCCGTGGGAGGCACCATTTTCTTCAAATAGGATAAGCTATAATTAAACTAATTACAACTATTTGATGGTACGCATACCATATTTGAATTGAAAAACAATTTTGGTACTTTAGACCAATTACATTCAAATTAATGGTACGCAGACCATATTTTCTATCCTATTTGGGCCATACTAGTCACTTCATAACCTGCAAAACAGTACATATACAATATATACCATTCACCCATTCATTATCATGAATGGCCCACATAGCTGGTTAGTAAAACACGTTATGCATCACATAAATATTTGCAGCAATTAATCAAGGGCACCAATAATCTACAAATTATTCAGTCCTTATTAATTCTAATCAAGTTGTTTTAACCTTAAGGACTTGTAGACCTAATCAAGAGTTTATGACTAAAAGGGCTCCCACTTAAACCAATAAATTCATATGCTTTACTAATTTTAAACATAAAAATGTATTTCTAGTCTAACCGGAAACATACAAATTTAATTAAAATTTAAAGCTCATATAAATTTATAATTGAATCCACATATTTAATTTATTTTCAGTCGTATTTAAATTAATTCATGATTTTAATTTTAGTAAAATAATTAGAATAAATTAAATTTATTATAATTATAATATTCAAAATTAAAATCCAAGAAAATAACTTAAATTATTAATTTTAAAATTAATTAAAATTACGTAAACTGAAAATTTCAAATTAAAATTTTAAAACGATCTAATCGTAACATAAGGTGCGCAACATCATCACGCAACGCACAGCCATAGGCCACACGCACGCAGCCATCGCTGGCCATGTGCGCGCAGCCTATGTGCTGCGTCGCATCCATCGCTGCACACCATCGCAAGGCATCATCGAAGCACGCTCGCTGCTCACCATCGCTGGGCGCGCGCCAGCGCTCGCTGCGCGCGAGGCTTCGATGCAGTCGTAGCGCTCGTCGCACGCGAGCCAGCGCTCGCTGCGCGCGAGGCTTAGATCGCTGGGCGAGGCAGTGCGCGTTGCACGCGACTGCTCGCCCTTGCCCACTCGCCCATCGCACATAGCACATGACACAAGGCAGTGCTGCTGCCTTGTGCTCGTGCACCATGGCCTTGCTCGCTGCATTTGTACCGCATGGGCGACGAGCTCCATTGCTCGTCGTCGCATGCCCGCACTATACAACACCCCTTAAGGGTAACACGTAGCGTCCATTGCTTTGTGCGTGCAAGTTATATGAGCGAATCGCATAAAAATTAAAAAATTTATTTTCAAAATTAATGACAAATTAATAAATCATATTAATTTCATAATTTTAGGGCGAAAAATCGAAAATTTATTAATTAATTGATTTCCGATTAACATGGATTCAAGTCTAGGTCATAAAAATTTAAAATTTAACACAAATTTACAATTTTTATGGTGGTTTTTAATCATAGGTATCTAATTAAATTACTAACTAATTATGAAAATCAAATTAATTCTAAATTATTCCAATTTTCAACAAATTAATCATAATTACAAATTAGATTGCATAATTAACAAGGCTGGGCATTCAAACTTGTTAAACATATACAGTAGGTCAATCAAAAATTCAAGATTTAACAACAAGAATCGCAAATATTTAATTTAACATCTTAAATTTACAAAATTTTGCGTTCGAAAAACTAAAACCTCCGAGAAGTCATAGTTAGGCTTCGAATTTGAGAATTCTGGGTTCGGCAGAAAAAGACTTTTTTTTGTCAAAATTTTAGAATGCCTTTACATGCGGAATTGACACAAAAATCACTCGATTTGGATGAGTAACGAAGAAACTGCCGAAAACCTTCGTACATATAATTAAATAAACGCAATTTGCAATTAATTAACAATTACGAAAATTAATCACCCCTTTTAATTCTTGCAAATTTGTAATATTTAACCATGTTTATGCAAATTAGATTATGAACATAATAAGAGGCTCTGATACCACTGTTAGGTTATGATACATATGACAATACATAAATCATGCGGAAAAACCATAAAGCCAAGAAAGCATATTATTTACACATAATCATTTAGCATAATTTAGGAGAATACACTTTGTAGCGTGCCCTCCCTAGCTGCGCCCGAACCGAACAAGAACAAGTCTTTATGACTCCAAGTGTCGTCCCTCCGTAGATAGTCCACAGTGCGTCCGGATCCGCCTCAAGATTGACCAACTAGAATCGCCTTTAAGGTGCTAGGAATTTTCGGCTATTGTTGTCAAGTGTATGGCTGAATTTTCTTTCAAAAACTTACCCTTTGAATACTTCAATCGTGTCTGTAAATAATGACCCTAGGTACTTATTTATAGAGGTATGGAAAAGGAACTGGAATCCTATTAGGATACTAATTAATTTAATTAGAATCCTGCTAGGACTCTATTTAAATAAACTTTATCTAATAGGTTTAGGATTTAATCTTTTATCGAATCCCGATAGCTTTAGGATTCGCACACGAGCATCGCACGAGCACCGTACACCCGCGCAGGCCTTGCGGCCCACGCTGAGCGCACAGCGCTCGGCCCATTCTGCTGTCCGCGCGCGCCCATGGCTTCGGCTGGGCCTGGCTTGCGTTGGGCCTGGTCGAGGCTTTGGCGTGTGTTGGTGATGCGCGTGGCTTGCTGGGCGATGGCCTGGCTTCGTGTTGGGCCTTCGTCTAGCGAGCCTCGTCCGATGCTAATTCGTACGATACGCTTCCGATTAAATTCCCGATTTCGGAATTCATTTCCGATACGAACAATATTTAATATTTCCGATTCCGGAATTAATTTCCGTTTCGAACAAATATTTAATATTTACGTTTCCGGAAATATTTTCCGATTCCGATAATATTTCCGATTCTGAAAATATTTCCGTTTCCGGCAATATTTCCGATTCCGGCAATATTTCCATTTCCGATATATTTTGCGATACGTACCATGTTTCCGTTTCCGGCAACATCTACGAATTGGATAATATTTATATTTCCGATACGATCCATATTTCCGTTTCCGGCAATATCATCGTTTCCGGAGTATTCATTTCTTGCTTGTGACGATCTCAGCTCCCATTGAAACCAAGATCCGTCGATTCCGAATATCCATAGATAGAGTATTTAATGCCATTAAATACTTGATCCGTTTACGTACTATTTGTGTGACCCTACGGGTTCAGTCAAGAGTAAGCTGTGGATTAATATCATTAATTCCACTTGAACTGAAGCGGCCTCTAGCTAGGCATTCAGCTCACTTGATCTCACTGAATTGTTAACTTGTTAATTAATACTGAACCGCATTTATTAGACTTAACATTGAATGCATACTTGGACCAAGGGCATTATTTCCTTCAGTCTCCCACTTGTCCTTAGGGACAAGTGTGCATTTCCTAATTCCTTTGTCACTCGATGCTTGCTCTTGAACATAAGGTAAGAGTTGTCATCCTTATTATGTCCAGAGGTGTTTCTCGGTTTCAGAGTTCAACTGAGCAAATAAGCAGATAATCATAGCCTATGATTCATCCGAGCACGGCCATGAATTTCACAGTTTCTAGCTCTCCGAGTGGCCTTATACAACTTTTAAGCATCTCATCCCGATTTATGGGAGGAAAATCCCAATCTTGCGATCTTGAGATTAGACTTCGTTTGATAGGTGATTACCTGAGCGTTGCCTTTATAGCCTCCTTTTACGGTGCGACGGTTGGTCAACGTCAAAGCAACCAGTTCTCAAACAAGTAATCTCAAATCACTCAGGTATTGAGGATTTAGTGTCTAATAATTTTAATGAAATTTACTTATGACAGATTTTCATCTCTTACAGTAAAGTTTCATAGGTCTGTCCGATACTAGTCTTCCCAAAATAAGTATCTATGCAAATGACATTGCCATGTCCACATAGTTCAAGAAACAGAACTACTAGTCATCTTGCATTCTAGTCGTCTAACGTTTTCTATGCGTCCAATTTTATAGAAAACTCCGACCAGGGACCATTTTCAACCTTTGACATTCAAGTTCACTTGATAGACATTTCTTAGTCACAGGACTGGTCCTGACAGTCTATCTTGAATATATCGTCAAATTGAAGGGACTCATCATTTAATACTAAACCAAGATTAAATGGAATATGAAAATACATTTCATATATGATAAATGTTCAACCCCAATGTTTTACAACCATGGGCCTCAAACCCATCTTTAAAACAGTTCATGGAATTCAAAGCTATGCTTGATTTCCAGTGCTACAATGTGAGTGTTGCTT
Source organism: Spinacia oleracea (assembly GCF_020520425.1). NCBI lineage: Eukaryota > Viridiplantae > Streptophyta > Magnoliopsida > Caryophyllales > Amaranthaceae > Spinacia > Spinacia oleracea. The sequence continues at coordinate 5,193,067 of NC_079492.1, read as the reverse complement.
TTCACTTGTTGCATAGGTTTAGTTATCATGCTTTGCCAATCTTAATATCCTTTTCATCGAATGTCTTTTCGAGATAGGATGATAAGATCTTTTGAGTGTGTTTAGTTTGTGATCTATTCTTTCTAGCTACAAGAGTGGTTCTACACATTTTGCAATGAAGAACCATCAAGTCAGCAGACATGTGATCTACCCAAGTTCAGTGAAGAACTCTTTAACTTAAACAACCCTGTTTCGTTGCTTCTTAGGCAATAATTACTTTTACTTCAACTTTATAGGTTGCTAGTGATGCTTTGTTTGGAATTACTTATCCAAGCAGTTCACAGATATGTGGAATACTTTCCAGCTGTATCTTAGAACATAGAAATTAATATTTTAATATCCCACGCAACAACTCATGGTCTCCAATCCATGTTGCCATTTCAAAACACGATGCTCTATAGCTCGTCCTTATCAATGGTTAACTCCAAAGGGTCTTGCTTGATCCTTTGCCAGTGCTTATGCGTGTAGCATCAATATTTAGCATATCTTTATTTCCTTGAATCAAGGACTATTCCTATGTACCTTTTCAAGTACCATAAGTATTCTTGATCTCAATCTAGTTGATCTTTACTTAGATCAATAGAGATTGGTATATGTTCTTCATGCCTAAAGTCATACGATACGTTTTTGGCGATCCTCATATTATATTCTTTGACATATAATATAGGTTAAGAATCTTACTTAGATCCTTTGATGTTTAAATTAGTAAATGATTATACATAGTTCAAACATTCTTTACTTAGATTTATTCACATGGGTCGAATATCTCCAATGGAGTATTTCGTGTTTGATTTAGTAATTGCCATTACTTAATCCAAAACAATATTATAAGATCTTTGTAAATAGATCTTAATACCCAGTATGTACTAAGTTTCGCCATGGTCCGTCATTGATGAATAATTTCAAATCTAAGTCATTAGCATTGTTATTTCACAATAGAGAGATATGTGTGTGATACACATAGGACCAATTAAGTTTTATGTACTCCCACTAAACTTCTTATACATCTATAAGAATCATGTACACTTTATGAAACTAAAATTCTTATTAGCTTCACTAAAATACAATTCCAATTCCCAATTGCTTGCTTAAATCTGTACTTAGATTTCTTAAGCTAGCATTCATTTCAAGCATTATTTGGATCCACAAATCCTATGACATGCCATGTACATAGTTTTCTTCCAACATTTGACTGAGGAATATGTTTTGTCATCCAATTGTCATATGTACCAATATGTAATTATTGCTTGATTTATAGACTTGTGCATTAAGATTATGCATAAGGTTTCAACACAATCCATGCCATGAATTTTCTTGTAACCTTTACCAACTAATCTAGCTTTGTGTGTGAACACAATTTCATGTTTGATGGTTTTTATCCTTAAAACAAACTTGCAACCAATAGGTGTGAAACTATTCTTGCAAATCAACAAAATTTCAATTTTGTCATCAAAACATTGAGTATGTTTTATGGCCTCTAACCATTTAAAACATTTGAGTCTATATATGGCCTCTAACCATTTTAGGGAATCTGGGTTTCGTCATAGCTTTCTTACAGGTCACAAACTCATTAATCTACATAATAGTTTGACTGCAACACTACTACAAAAAGTGGCTAAAAAACCATACCAAATAGGCCTAAGAGACCAAAAATAGTATGGTTTATATCTCAATGGTCTCTTTGCATAAGAAACCATACTTTTAGTGTGGTTTGTTAGAATGAACAGAAAAACCAGACTTTTAAGATACATGGTTTCTTATATGTCTTTAATTTTCAAAAAGCATCAAGGTAAAGAAACCAATTTCTTAAGAAAAATGGAAAACCACATATGTAAGTAGTGTGGTCTCTTTGACCATTAAATTTGTTTTTTTTGTAATTTGTTTTTTTGGGAAGTTAACTTTTGTAAACTGCCCATGATCTATGCTTAAAATGTCGTAGAAAACTAATTCTAACAAAATGCCAAAGCTTATAGTAAAAATAAATTTCAAAAAAACATTATTTCATTTCATCTAAAGTTTTCAATCTACAAAACTAATGAGTACAAATTAATACAATTAAAAATTATATATCTATCTCAAAAATACAGAAGTATACGACTATCTGAATTTGAATGATACTCAATATGTTCTTAAATAAGCCACTAAATTTCACTAATTCTCTACTAAACATAAACTATTTTCTCATCATGTGTCTTAGGTTTTCTCTCTCCTCCAGAGGATGTGACATTCGGGTAGGTGCTTGCACCATAACATTGCCCCCTTTGTCTGTAATCTCCCTCCGACCTGTATGAAGTTAAAACAAAGATAAACCAGCAAATCCATCAGATATAACAAATGAAGGAGGAAAGGAATATACTCAACTCCATCTCATCGTCTTTGGTTCGTTCTAAGGCTTCTACTTCTCCTTTAATCTGCATCAATTTTGTGTCAAAGAAATTTCCAAATAAAACTTTCACCCCTTTGGTTTCATAGCAGTACTACGAAAACTGCATCACCAACAAGGCAATGACTATCAACAAAAGCAACATAAGATGGTGTTTTTCCTGTTGCCCTAATCGTTCATTATAATATCAACTCGGTCATACTGACAAACTCCTACACTTGAAAATCTAGACCCGAGATCAATTCCGATTGCTGGCCAGCCCCAGTTTTCTTCCATTCTTCTACAACAATCTTCAGAAATAAGCTGAAAAGAACTTCTGAAAACAGCAAAATATTAAGTACAAACCTCACTTGATAGTTTACTAGGACAACTGCATTGCTTTGAGCGGATAATTAAGTGATCTCGTGCCATGAAACACCATCAGGAACCTTCTATATTACACACACAAAGAATCCTAATCGTTAAGGAAACAAACTTACAAAAGCAACAATTCTGTAGACTATAACAGTGAATAAACAAAGAAATAACAAACAAGGGAAAGCAAATCTTAGTTTCACAATCAGTGTTTCCTCACTAAACCGCCACTAAGTATCTATAACATATTCTGTAGTCTAGAGTGTATTCGCCTACAAAAACTGATTGATACTAGACGCACATGAAAGTATCTTCAAAAAAAACAAAAACTTAAAGTAAATGTCAGCAGAGAACAACACTAAAAATTTACTAATAAAATCACAGCCACAGATGTAACACGTTGCAAAATTATGATCCTAAAGGAGAAAATCTGGGACAAAACTACTCGGCAATTTTAGCAAAATCATACCACCGAAGTCTACCGCACAGTGACTATGTCATCGATCTTCACAATCATCCTAACACACTGCCAAAGAGATTGCACTTGTACTCACCAGCAATGGATGAACCTCATTCTCCTCTAAGATATTAGTGATCTCCCCCTTCCTTATATTGATCCTAGCATTGATCTTTGGACTACTCTATGAAGTTTTTATTGCTTTCTCATCATCTTTTCTACTCTTCTTCAAGATATGCGGATGGTTTTCCCGGGTTAAGGACATAAATTGGAGTGGAATGGAGCTTGATTGATTTTGCATTCATAATATAATTCAACTTATTTTCAGGATGGAGTGATAACAGATCTTCAAGAGACAAAGGATGTTATTGTAAAGGCATCTGACTTACCTTTGTCAATACTCATTGTTGGAGTTGGAGGAGCCGACTATAAGGAAATGGAGGTATGTATAGTTGTATACACTATAATAAGCAAGTCTTGGGTGTATGGTTTGATACTTGACAGTAATATACGAGTATAAGAATTATGTTCTGTAAATCCTTCAAACTTTTCTTTTTTGCAGTTTTTAGACGGAGACGAATGAGAAAGGCTCGAGAGTACAACTGGGTGTGTTGCATCTCGTGATGTCGTGCAATTTGTCCCATTTCGGGATATCCAGGCTTAGTAATTTTATCTTTGAGCCTGTTAAATACCCAGTATTTGGGCATGCTTGTTTCTCAACTCAGTAACAATAGCAATTGGTATAATTATGGCAACGACACTTGATAAATGCAAACGATGCTATCATAATTCAAAAAACCTAGCCAGTCTATCAACAAAATTCATCTTTCAATTTGTTGAATAAAAAAATATCATCTAATCTAATATCCTTGGCAACTATTTTTGCTACATCAATCCAAATCAAGAGCTACTAACTACTTGATGAAAAAATAATTCTCTCAATCCAAATCAAGAACTACTAACTACTAACTACTTGATGGTTTAAACTCAAAAAGCATAGATTCAAGTCAATTAGACAGATCTGAAGGATTATAATGAACCTGAGAAAGACCATCTTCTCTAACATTCCCCATAGCTTTCTCTAGCTTTTATGCGGCTTCCGTTATGGCTGATGATCGACCTCACCTTGTACCGCCAAAAGAAAAGTAATGAAAACTTAAGGATGAATTGAGATCGAAAATAAATAAGTATAAAAATGGAAGAAATAATTTAAGGTTGAAGGAGTACCTGTCCTGCCATTGTTGAGTGTTGCAACATGAGATTTGCAAGAAGAAACAGAGCTTCGGTCGCCAAGACGCGAGGAGGAGAGAGTGAGAGAAAGATGAAGAATAGCGCAGAAACCCTAGGTGTTGATGCTACCAATTTTAAAATAAACAATTTTTTGTTTTTGGTTTTTTAAAATTTTATGTTTTTTTTAATTTGTATTTTGTCATTTATACGAAGTTCAATTATAAAAATTCACAACATTTTTTTTTTCCTTTTTTCTTTTTAACAAAAAAGTCACAAAAGTTAGATAATAAATAAAAGTGCGACCACTTTTTATTTAGATGTGGTTTCTTTGTCCTCTATGTCTTACTCAATTATTCAAAAAATATTTATATTTATCTAAGAAACCACATTTCTTTATTGTTTGGTATCTTTTTAATTTTCTAAGAAACCATAGTTCAAAATTGTATGGTTTCTATATATAAGAAACCTATAAAGTGTCTTATATGGTTTCTTATTAATGGTTTCTTAGCTAGTTTTTGTAGTAGTGCAAGTTGTAGGTTTCTTCGCTATCTAATAGAATAATTGCATAGTTTCAGTGACTTGAACTCTATGCCTACTTGGGTATAGAATATCAAACAATAGAATATCAATAGCCACTTAAAAGTCCTTTGAATATTCTGTTCTCCTTGAAGCACTTGTAAAGTCTTCTTAGAGATGTCTATTCTTTAAAGCCACTTCTAAAGTCCTTAAGAATAAGTGTTCAGATTTTTTGAAGAACTTCGAAAAGCCTCCGGAATGTCCGTTTTATGTTTGTTGTTCGCCTCGAAGACTTTCGAGGTCTATTTTCTCCCACTTGTCATTTTGGAAACGAATCTTCAAAAGGACATTATTTCGAGCAAACAAACATTATGTTCTCAAAAATTCGTGGTAGAAACAATACCCTTGTGTCTCATTTGAATAAATCACAATGAAACATATATCTATACTTGGGCCTTAGTTTGTTGAATAACAAACACTAAGCTCCCACTGAGTTTAGGAACTCTTTAGATATATTATGAAAAGATATTCTGAAATTACTTTTCAATAGCTTTGACGAATTTGGTTTAGTTTGGTGGTAGTTGAGCATTTTGTTTTAGAAATTATAGGAAAAGTCTTTATGATTCATCATTGATCGAATCAAGTACTAATTGACTTCGATCATTCCAACTTAGATATGTCATATCTTATGGAGCTAGATTGTGAATTTTACTACACACAATCATTGATGATCATTCTTGACTTAAGTAATCATCAACATGATCTAACCTAGATCTTTATGATTTCTTGCCAAGTGGGATTTATACTTCTGAATCTTTGAACTAGCCAAACAGATTCAACTTATATCACATTTGAGTAAATAAACCTATATTCACTCAAATCCATGTGAAATAATAAAGTCATAAAATCTTTCTTTAGCTTTGAACTCTTTTGTCTAGGCGTTCTAACAATAGTTCATATCTTTTGTTACTTTCAACAAGTAAGACTAGCTTGTCTTGAATTGATCTAGAAATCAATCAACTTTCAAAAGTCCATCGAAATAGAGCTTATGAATGTTAACTTGTTGATATGGTCTAAGCAACAATGCCAAAGATTAGTGGAACTCAAATCAAGGGGTTGATTTGAACCTAGTAAAGTTTTTATTTAAAGAGTTGTTTGTTTTAATCAAGCATATTGACTCAACCCGTAAATGACCATTTCATTCAAATAAACAAACAAACAAGCATTGTTTTCGTTCTTCTGAATGTGAGTATTTCTGTGTTTGAAGCAGAAATTTAGGTATGTTGATTATGGAACAAAATAGCCATTAAGTTCCAGCCTTTGAAAGGACTTAAAACAAACTTAGATGACCCTACAACTAATGTAGCATTGCCATGCTTCATTTCCCACTTGTAGGTCATTAGTGTATCCTAGCTTCCATTGTTTGAGTTATTACCGAAGTAAGAACCTCAAGCGGTATATGATACCAAAGAAGTTTGATTGCTAGGTCACTTCTCTTTAAACATAAACTTATAGGTAGAAACAAAATTGAAAATTCCTTTCATTTGTTCCTTTGTTTTCCTATTTCTTGTACCTTTTCTTATAGTCTTAAGAATTGAATTCTTTAGTGTTGACTTTTATACTTTGTTAGACATGTCCAATGTCACTCCAACAAGGTTCTTACTATTTAGTTTATGTTGAATATTTTCAACTAGATGATCTTACCAGAAGCTTCTAAAGTCCTCTAAGCATCGATCTATTCGAATGTCTAGGGACTAGACTCATTCGAGAATTAAATGGACAAAGATGTTAGGTTGTTAACCATTGGTAAAGCTGAGCGTTTAAACTCAATGCTTTATGATCTCAAAACTACATTGTATTTTGAATTCACAAGCACCAATCGGTTCGCCATTCGAGTTTGATACTCGAAAACAACCATAAAAGTCACTAAAAGAAACGTACATTTTAAATTGCTCATTTTCTCTCATTTCCGTGAATCGTTCTTGGATTCACTACCAATCGAGGAAATTTACTGTTACCTTTCTAAAAGGATTTACTGCAGTGCAAGATATTTAATTATAAACAATAATTAAAACATACATTGAAGCATGCAAAGTCTAAACATTTATCATGAATAATAACTTGAAAATTAAAGCAATCATGCAATTCAAACAAGTTATTAGCATTTTATTCGAATTTATTGTTCTGGAAGGTGTGAATAAAATGATTCCAAGACCCTAAAACCATTGAAGAATTAAGCACAGTTTGTCGACTCAATCCTAAAACATTTTAGGTAAGCAAAAACCTTTTGCTAATAGTCTAGAAACTATTCTTGGTTGATAGGTACGTCTAAGAACTTATTAGGTAAACCTATCGATTTTGCCACGACATAAAAGGACTCCTTACTTATATCGTTGAGTTTCACCAAAACTAACATGTACTCACAATTATTTGTGTACCTTGCCCCTTTAGGACCAATAAGTAACACCTCGCCGAGCGAAAACTATTACTAGATTGATGTAAAGGATATCCAAGCAAGTGTATATTTTGGCATGACACCTTTTAACTCAATTTTTAAGTTTAGAACTTAAGGCTCTTACTATGTTGGTTAGATTTTAAGTGAACTAAAATCCTTAATCATGCAACATAATCAAGCCACAATCTCATGCATAATTAAGACATATTTAAGGCAATAAATAACTTAAAGCATGCATAAGATAAATGTGATCTAGTATGGCCCGACTTCATCTTGAAGCTTCAACTTCAAAGTCCGTCTCGAAAATCTCCGTGGGAGGCACCATTTTTTTCAAATAGGATAAGCTATAATTAAACTAATTACAACTATTTGATGGTACGCAGACCATATTTGAATTGAAAAACAATTTTGGTACTTTAGACCAATTACATTCAAATTAATGGTACGCAGACCATATTTTCTATCCTATTTAGGCCATACTAGTCACTTCATAACCTGCAAAACAGTACATATACAATATATACCATTCACCCATTCATTATCATGAATGGCCCACATAGCTGGTTAGTAAAACACGTTATGCATCACATAAATATTTGCAGCAATTAATCAAGGGCACCAATAATCTACAAATTATTCAGTCCTTATTAATTCTAATCAAGTTGTTTTAACCTTAAGGATTTGTAGACCTAATCAAGAGTTTATGACTAAAAGGGCTCCCACTTAAACCAATAAATTCATATGCTTTACTAATTTTAAACATAAAAATGTATTTCTAGTCTAACCGGAAACATACAAATTTAATTAAAATTTAAAGCTCATATAAATTTATAATTGAATCCACATATTTAATTTATTTTCAGTCGTATTTAAATTAATTCATGATTTTAATTTTAGTAAAATAATTAGAATAAATGAAATTTATTATAATTATAATATTCAAAATTAAAATCCAAGAAAATAACTTAAATTATTAATTTTAAAATTAATTAAAATTACGTAAACTGAAAATTTCAAATTAAAATTTTAAAACGATCTAATCGTAACATAAGGTGCGCAACATCATCACGCAACGCACAGCCATAGGCCACACGCACGCAGCCATCGCTGGCCATGTGCGCGCAGCCTATGTGTTGCGTCGCATCCATCGCTGCACACCATCGCAAGGCATCATCGAAGCACGCTCGCTGCTCACCATCGCTGGGCGCGCGCCAGCGCTCGTCGCACGCGAGCCTTCGATGCAGTCGTAGCGCTCGTCGCACGCGAGCCAGCGCTCGCTGCGCGCGAGGCTTCGATCGCTGGGCGAGGCAGTGCGCGTTGCACGCGACTGCTCACTGCCTTGCTCTCGCCCTTGCCCACTCGCCCATCGCACATAGCACATGACACAAGGTAGGGCTGCTGCCTTGTGCTCGTGCACCATGGCCTTGCTCGCTGCATTCGTACCGCATGGGCGACGAGATCCATTGCTCGTCGTCGCATGCCCGCACTATACAACACCCCTTAAGGATAACACGTAGCATCCATTGCTTTGTGCGTGCAAGTTATATGAGCGAATCGCATAAAAATTAAAAAATTTATTTTCAAAATTAATGACAAATTAATAAATCATATTAATTTCATAATTTTAGGGCGAAAAAATCGAAAATTTATTAATTAATTGATTTCCGATTAACATGGATTCAAGTCTAGGTCATAAAAATTTAAAATTTAACACAAATTTACAATTTTTATGGTGGTTTTTAATCATAGGTATCTAATTAAATTACTAACTAATTATGAAAATCAAATTAATTCTAAATTATTCCAATTTTCAACAAATTAATCATAATTACAAATTAGATTGCATAATTAACAAGGCTAGGCATTCAAACTTGTTAAACATATACAGTAGGTCAATCAAAAATTCAAGATTTAACAACAAGAATCGCAAATATTTAATTTAACATCTTAAATTTACAAAATTTTGCGTTCGAAAAACTAAAACCTCCGAAAAGTCATAGTTAGGCTTCGAATTTGAGAATTCTGGGTTCGGCCGAAAAAGACTTTTTTTGTCAAAATTTTAGAATGCCTTTTACACGCGGAATTGACACAAAAATCACTCGATTTGGATGAGTAACGAAGAAACTGCCGAAAACCTGCGTACTTATAATTAAATAAACGCAATTTGCAATTAATTAACAATTACGAAAATTAATCACCCCTTTTAATTCTTGCAAATTTGTAATATTTAACCATGTTTATGCAAATTAGATTATGAAAATAATAAGAGGCTCTGATACCACTGTTAGGTTATGATACATATGACAATACATAAATCATGCGGAAAAACCATAAAGCCAAGAAAGCATATTATTTACACATAATCATTTAGCATAATTTAGGAGCATACACTTTGTAGCGTGCCTTCCCTAGCTGCGCCCGAACCGAACAAGAACAAGTCTTTAGGACTCCAAGTGTCGTCCCTCCGTAGATAGTCCACAGTGCGTCCGGATCCGCCTCAAGATTGACCAACTAGAATCGCCCTTAAGGGGCTAGGAATTTTCGGCTATTGTTGTCAAGTGTATGGCTGAATTTTCTTTCAAAAACTTACCCTTTGAATACTTCAATCGTGTCTGTAAATAATGACCCTAGGCACTTATTTATAGAGGTATGGAAAAGGAACTGGAATCCTATTAGGATACTAATTAATTTAATTAGAATCCTGCTAGGACTCTATTTAAATAAACTTTATCTAATAGGTTTAGGATTTAATCTTTTATCGAATCCCGATAGCTTTAGGATTCGCACACGAGCATCGCACGAGCACCGTACACCCGCGCAGGCCTTGCGGCCCACGCTGAGCGCACAGCGCTCGGCCCATGCTGCTGTCCGCGCGCGCCCATGGCTTCGGCTAGGCCTGGCTTGCGTTGGGCCTGGTCGAGGCTTTGGCGTGTGTTGGTGATGCGCGTGGCTTGCTGGGCGATGGCCTGGCTTTGTGCTAGGCCTTCGTCTAGCGAGCCTCGTCCGGTGCTAATTCGTACGATACGCTTCCGATTAAATTCCCGATTTCGGAATTCATTTCCGATACGAACAATATTTAATATTTCCGTTTTCGGAATTAATTTCCGTTTTCGGTATTAATTTCCGTTTCGAACAAATATTTAATATTTCCGTTTCCGGAATTATTTTCCGATTCCGATAATATTTCCGATTCTGACAATATTTCCGTTTCCGGCAATATTTCCGTTTCCGGCAATATTTCCGATTCCGGCAATATTTCCATTTCCGATAATATTTTCCGATACGTACCATGTTTCCGTTTCCGGCAACATCTACGAATTGGATAATATTTATATTTCCGATACGATCCATATTTCCGTTTCCGGCAATATCATCGTTTCCGGAGTATTCATTTCTTGCTTGTGACGATCTCAGCTCCCATTGAAACCAAGATCCGTCGATTCCGAATATCCATAGATAGAGTATTTAATGCCATTAAATACTTGATCCGTTTACGTACTATTTGTGTGACCCTACGGGTTCAGTCAAGAGTAAGTTGTGGATTAATATCATTAATTCCACTTGAACTGAAGCGGCCTCTAGCTAGGCATTCAGCTCACTTGATCTCACTGAATTATTAACTTGTTAATTAATACCGAACCGCATTTATTAGACTTAACATTGAATGCATACTTGGACCAAGGGCATTATTTCCTTCATTCTATCCTAGGCAAAGGATACTTATTCTTGATCGTGACCTTATTGAGCTCCCTGTAGTCTATACAAAGCCTCATACTTACATCTTTTTTCTTCACAAACAACACTGGTGCTCCCCAAGGCGATGCACTTGGCCTAATTTAACCTTTCTCCAATAGATCCTGCAACTGGCCTTTTAATTCATTCATTTCTGCTGGAGCCATTCGATATGGTGCTTTTGAAATAGGCGCGGTTCCAGGCACTAAATCTATGGTAAAGTCAATAGGTCGATTGGGAGGCATCCCCGGGATCTCTTTCGGAAACACATCGAGGAATTCATTAACTACTGCAATATCTTCAGGCTGATCTTTGATCACATGCTCTAGGTTTCTCACATTGCATAAGAAGACTGGGTTCCCTTTACCGACTAGCTTCACGAGTTCCATTGTTGTGATAATCCCTATGTTCTTGGGCTTACCAAAACTACGATATGACACTACTTTGCCTAGGCTAGACCTCAAGTGAACCTTCTGCTTCTCACAATCTATTTTGGCTTTGAACATGGCCAACCATTCCATTCCTAGAATTACATCTAGCTCTCCTAACTCAAACTCGATTAGGTTAGATAAGAACACGGTCTTGGCTATGGTCAAAGGCACATCTCTATGGATCTTGGTACACTTCACTATGCTACCAGTAGGTATGACTATAGGTACTTCAATTATTTCAGGCTCTTTCAACCCTAATTTCATACTAGGGATTAGTTTTGCAAATTGAGACGATTAATTTATTAAAGAACAATTAAATTCAAATCATTATCAAGGTTTTATATTTCATAAAGTTGCTGGAAATTTAATGAACATGGAAATAATTAAGGTTTCATTATTTTGATGATAGGAGGTGATTTCTAAGTGAGTGATCGTTTTTGCAAAGTGGCCCCTACGCTTAGGTATTCAAGGTACGTACAAGTCTAGGGCGACCACATTAATTGTCAAGGGACATTACATGATTGTTTATTGATGTGAACTATATTACGTGAACTTGGTGGATTTATATTTGATTTGGTGAACGATCATGTGGATTATTATTATTGGAATTATTGAATTGTTGATTGAACAAGCATGTTGGGACTATTGTGAGTATGGATTTCATTGTCAATCATGTTGTTCAATAATTATACATGTATGGTTTGTTTCACATGCAAGGGATGGATTATTTATTGTTATGCTATTGTACGGGATGTCTAACATACTTTTGAGCCAATTATTCGTGCCTCGTTGTATTATTTATTTTACCACATGTGAAGGATTCGCTCAAGTAAGCCACCGCACATGTAGGGTTCAATTGGGAATATTTTATATGAAATGAATTAGGATTTGTCGTGCAAGGGCACAACCCTCATGTTAATAGGCATGATGTGGAATCTCACCTTTTTGTGAGAAGGAACTTTGTAGTAATTTCACTATGTCTTGAATTATTGATCACAAGTCCCAAAGGATTAAAATGAGATTGTTTTGGTTGTTGTTTATTAATTGTATGTTTGTGTGAGTCTCGAGTTCGCCTTAATAAAAATATTAATAAACGTAAAGTGCAACTAGAACAAGCTTCAAAACGCTTGGAACGTATATACCTTGAGTATGAACAATGGGGGGAGACTTGCCGGAAAGCTTGATCTCCTACTAATGATACAAGACGTTGTTTCATTTACTTTATGCGCTGGAATTCCGTCGGCATGGTCCGATATTCATTATATTATTTATTTTGGTGTTTGGTGGGCTCCCAACACCCTTCCTTTTATGGAATCCTCTTTTGGCCCGTTCGAAGCTTATTCTAATTAAATTGTGAGTCAAGAGTCGAGTCTTGTATTCATGATTCGCTTGTTATTCATTATATGGATTTTGCATGTGGATTAGTATTTTAGCGAGTCATGCATGTTTATAGTTTTATTTCACTCTAGCCTTGTAAGTACTCAGCTTTTGTTGACTACGTGCTTTGTGTCATTTGGTCATGGCCTTCGCCTTAATGACCATATGATGATCCATCATTGCACTTGCATTGTTGGGGAGTAGATTTATTTTAGGAGGTTGGTAGAACAAAGTACGATCGAAATCATATAGCTTGGGGATGATTGAGAGTTGCATTCCTTTGTGCTTTGAAACTATTTTGATACTTTAATTATGTTTTGAATTATTGTATTTTTAATACTTTGGTTTTGGGCCGTTATGGTTCCAACTTGTAGGAGGCCTCAATAATTATTATTTATATTGGTTTGAAAGTTAGTTAACATTAATTTCCGCTGCGTAATTCTGGTAATAGCCTTAACCGTTATCACGGTGGCGGTAATGCTTTAGGAATTCCTTTTATTTTAAGTTGGAAAATAGTTTTATAAAAGCAAGGAATTATTAGGGTGTTACAAAGTGGTTATCAGACGCTTTAGGTTATCACATAAAAGTGGTATACTAGAGCAAAGTTTCAATCCTGCTTTGTAGTAAGCAAAGTGGTAATCGGAGACTAAGGCTGCTTTGTAATAATCTATATTACAAAGTGGTATTTGCGGAACTTTAGGATTTTTAATTATTATTTTCCTAAAGTCAAAATGTATTATTTTGAGTACTCAATATTTTAAAGGTCAAATATCAATTATTTGGGTCGTTTGAAATAAGTTGAAAAGTTTGGGATTATTATTTAAATTAATTTATTTAATCCGATTTTTTTTTATTTAATTCGAAATTTTTGAATTAAAATCCGAATTTTTTCATTCGAATTTTTTTCGTATTTTCTTTTCATTTTTTTAATATCCGAAATTATTTATTTTAATTAATTAATAAATTTAATTAATTTTCGATTTTAATTTTAATAATTTCAACTAAGTTAGGAGTTATTTCTTAATTAATTTCGAAAATTAATATTACTTCCAAGTGAGGAATTGGTAGATTAAGAAGGGCATTTTAGTTTAAGTATGCATTTTATGTGATAATGTGATTTATTAATTGCCATGTATATGTTTTGACCATGTTTTACCTTGCTTTATGTGATTATTTGCATCATAACTCATGTTGAGCATATACTTGTGCATTGAGATTGTATGGCTCCACGAACTATTTATTGTATCCTTTTGGGTTGGAATTTCTTTGGGAACGCGTTAGTAAGACTTTTTAGTTGTGAATTTTCAGGCTTGAAGATGCTACCTTCTAAGTTCTCAAGTCTAGGATACCTAGAGAAAATGGATAACGAGACTCCTCACATGTATGTTCAGAAGATCGTGTTTGCTTGCAACTATTTTGCTTCAACCAAGGATATGCCACATCTTAGGCATAAGGATATGATGGCTAGTATGGTTCTTCATTGTTTGCCCCATAAGAACCCCTACATAGACCTTAAGAATAAGTTCAGTGACATGCACTATAATGATGGTACCCCTAATTGGTACAAATATGGGACTAGTGATGGTAGATGGAAGTACGATATTGAGGTTCTTACTACTATTCTAGAGGTTGCTGAAAATAGCTATGAAGATGGAAGATACTCTGCGGGTCTAGGTATGGGCTATGGAGGAGAAGAAAGTGATGGTGAAGATGGTATGATACATGATGAGCAAGATAATGATAATGAGGAAGATGATGATGATGTGGTTGAAATTGAAAATCCTAACCCTATAGTTCCCGAACCAAAAATTGAGATATCTAGTGGATCTGAAGCTGAACTTGAAGAAGACAATGTGGTTGATAGTGTGCCACAACAGGATGATGAGGCTATGGATGAAGATTTTGATCCTTAAGAAGACTTGGATGATCCTAATGATCAAGACTTTACTCCAGAGAAATACAAAGAAAGAGATGATCGTCGTGATGACATTAGTCTTTAAAGAAATGTAATCCTTAGTTATTTATTTTATTGATTAATAAAGTGGCGAAGCTACTATTTATGGTTATTAGTTCAATTATGGTTTGGAGAAATAAAAGCAATGTTATTGGAGGATGTAAGACCTTTTCATTGAAGTATTAATAATAGTATCGAATTTCTTTTGTTATCTCTTAAGTTCAAATCTCGATTAAAAGTTTCGTGGGTATCGCAAAGGGATTAATTGTTATTTCTTCAATGAAACTTTATGTGCAAGGTGGTCAATTTAGAAACCATCTAAATTACATGCTTCGAATAAGTGGGAAAGAAGGCCCAAAGTAGGCGCCAACTTCCCCTAGGGCGCGTCTCATTTGTGTTCTTGTTGTGAGTGGGTTCGTTGTCGAACTAGTGCCTTAGTGATGTCGTGTCCAACCAATATTAAAGTTAGTCTTTTATTTTATTCAAGGAGAAGGGATATAGCTAACCAGGAAATTTCTGAAGTGGTTAAACAACTAGCTGAGGTAGTTCGAGACCTAGCTCAAACTAGAGCCAACCCAGTGCATGATCCGGCTGGGGAAATGTTTAAGAAAATAGCTCAAAGAAAGCCTCCACTGTACAACGGGGAGATTGAACCAAGTGTACTTGAAAACTGGTTGAGAGAATTTGATAAGCTTATTCAAGCTGTGAATCGCCCCGAAGACCTTAGGGTAAACAGTGATGTGTATTACCTTAGAGGTGAAGCTGATTTATGGTGGCAACGATGTGAGAATGCCCTTAGAGCCACACCTAACTTTGGGTGGGAAGCGTTTAAAACCGCGTTGAGAAACAAGTTTTACCCACCTTACCTGAAGAAGCAAAAGGCGCAGGAGTTCATCGAACTCAAAATGGAAGGTCTGTCAGTAACATAGCTACTTTTCCAAGATTATAGAGCTGTCTAGGTTTGCACCTGAAGTAGTGGCAACGGAAGAGCTTAGAGCTTAAAGGTTTGAGAATGGGTTGACCATGGACTTGCAGTTGTTGTTGTCTGGACAGACCTTTACCTCGTTAGACACCCTGTACGGAAAAGATGCTCACCTGTGTGGGTTACAACAAAGGAAGAATGGAGGTGCTGAGAAAAGAAAGGATGTTGGGAACTCGAATCAAGGGAGTAACCAACAGAATCAAGGGAATTTTAAGAAGAACAAAGGGAATGGGAATTTCCAGTTTAGAGGTAACAATGGTGGAAATCGCAACAACCAAGGTGGTGGAAACCAGTCTGGAAGGAATGGAGTAAGGACCTACGACTGTAGGCGATGTAACATGAAACACCCTGGAAAGGACTGTGACGGAAACCTAGTAACCTGTAGATTCTGTCAAAAGTTAGGCCATAGAGAGTACGAATATTATTCTAAGAATGGAAAGCCTAACCAAAGTAACCACCAGAACAATAATCGGAATAAACAAAACCGAAATGGAGGAAATGGAGGTGGAAACCAAAGGGGTTACCAAGGTGGTAACAATGGCAATGGCAATCACCAGAACCATGGAAAGCCTGGAGGAACCAACAGCAGAATGGGAACCGAAACAGCAATGGAAACACCAATGGAGTTGGCTATAAAAAAGGAGTTGCCCAAGGGAAGATGAATGTGATATCTAGGCAAGAAGCAGAAACTTCCTCTGACGTCATAGCTGGTACTTTTCTGTTAACTCCGTTTTAGTTAAAGTACTCTTTGATTCTGGTGCAACATATTCTTTTATCTCAGTAGACGTTGTGGGAAAATTAGGATTGAAAGAGCCTGAAACAATTGAGGTACCCATAGTCATACCTACTGGTAGCATAGTGAAGTGTACCAAAATCCATAGAGATGTGCCTTTGACCATAGCCAAGACCGTGTTCCTATCTAACCTAATCGTGTTTGAGTTAGGGGAGCTAGATGTGATTCAAGGGATGGATTGGTTGGCCATGTTCAAAGCCAAAATAGATTTTGAGAAGCAGAAGGTTCACTTGAGGTCTAGCTTAGGAAAAGTAGTGTTGTATCGTCGTTATGGTAAACCTAAGAACATAGGAATTATCACGGCAATGGAACTCGTGAAGCTAGTCAGTAAAAGGAACCCAGTCTTCTTATGCAATGTGAGAAACCTAAAGCATTTGACCAAAGATCAACCTGAGGACATTGCGGTAGTAAATGAATTCCTCGATGTGTTTCCGGAAGAGATCCCGGGGATTCCTCCTAATCGACCTATTGACTTTACCATAGATTAGTGCCTGGAATCGCGCCTATCTCGAAAGTACCATATAGAATGGCTCCAGCAGAAATGAATGAGTTGAAAGGCTAATTGGAGGATCTTTTAGAGAAAGGTTACGTTAGGCCAAGTGCATCTCCTTGGGGAGCACCAGTCTTGTTCGTGAAAAAGAAGGATGGAAGTATGAGGCTCTGTATAGACTACATGAAGCTCAATAAGGTCACTATCAAGAATAAGTATCCTTTACCTAGGATAGATGACCTATTCGACCAACTGAAAGGAGCAGGAATCTTTTCAAAGATCGATTTGCGCTCAGGTTATCATCAATTGAGAATCGCTGATCACGATATAGCAAAGACCGCATTCAGGACTAGATACAGACATTATGAGTTCACTGTTATGCCCTTTAGGTTAACCAATGCACCTGCAATATTTATGGACTTAATGAACCGTGTGTTCCACGCTTATTTGGACAAGTTTGTAGTGGTTTTCATAGATGACATTCTAGTGTATTCGAAGAGTGAAGAGGATCACGCTGAACACTTGAGATCTGTATTGAGTACGCTGAGAGATAACCAGTTGTATGCTAAGTTCTCAAAGTGTGAATTTTGGTTGGAAAAGGTTGCATTTTTGGGACATTTTGTGTCTAAAGAAGGAGTGGCAATAGACCCTGCTAAGATCAAAGTTGTTAGTGAATGGCCTACACCCAAGAGTGTGACTGACATTCGAAGTTTTATGGGATTGGCGGTTTACTATAGACGCTTTGTGCAAGACTTCTCTAGGATAGCCAAGCCAATGACAAACTTGATGAAGAAGGAAACAAAGTTTGAGTGGAACGACCAGTGCGAGGAGGCGTTCCAAGCTTTGAAGACGCGATTGACAACCGCGCTGGTGTTAACTTTGTCAGATGAAAGTGGTACCTATGATGTATATAGTGATGCTTCTAAGAATGGCGTAGGGTGTGTATTGATGCAGAATGGAAAGGTGATAGCGTATGCATCGAAGCAGTTGAAACCGTATGAATCCAATTACCCTACCCCTGATTTAGAGCTAGCAGCCATAGTGTTTGCATTAAAGATATGGAGACACTATCTGTATGGTGTAAAATGTAGGATATTCACGGATAATAAGAGCTTAAAGTACATTTTCACACAGAAGGATTTGAATATGAGCCAACGAAGGTGGTTAGAGTTAATCAAGGAATATGATATGGAAATTCAATACCATGAAGGGAAATCTAATGTAGTTGCGGATGCCTTGAGCAGGAAATCAAGTCATAATGTGAATGCGTTAGTAGTTGCTAACGAGCTTTGTAAGGACATGCAGCGGTTGAATCTAGAAATAGTGAGTGGTGAATGTCTTGAGAGAATGATGAATGCCTTAACTATCTAGCCGTCGGTATTTGATGAGATTAAGGAGAATCAGGCTGGTGATGTAAAGTTGGAGCGAATCAAGGAAAATATTTCGCAAGGAAAGGAATTAGATTTCAAAATCCATGATGATGGAAGTTTGAGGTACAAAGGCAGGTGGTGCGTGCCTCAAAACTGTGGTGAATTGAAGGAGAAATTGATGAGAGAAGGTCACAATACGCCATACTCTGTGCACCCGGGTGGTGAACAGTTGTATAAGGATTTGAAAAAGATCTATTGGTGGCCAAGAATGAAGAATGAAGTGGCTGAATTTGTGGCTAGATGCCTGACTTGCCAGAAAGTCAAGATAGAACATAGGAGACCTCAAGGAAAGGTCCAACCTTTGGAGATTCCGAGTTGGAAATGTACTGTATATCAATGGACTTTGTCACTTGTTTGCCCAAGTCGAAAACCGAAAATGATACAATTTGGGTCGTGGTAGATAGGTTTACCAAGTCGGCATTGTTTATAGCAATGAAGGAAACCTGGAAAATGGAACAACTCGCCAAAGCTTACATTAAGAATGTTGTGAGATTAAATGGAGTTCCTAAGGATGACGTATCAGATAGGGATTCAAGGTTTCTTTCGAACTTCTGGAAAAGTGTGCAAAAGAACTTTGGTACGACATTGAAAACGAGTACAACATTCCATCCAGCCAGAGATGGACAAACTGAGAGGACCATTCAAACACTTGAGGACATGCTTCGAGCATTCGTCATCGATTTCCAAGGAGGTTGGGAAGATAGCCTGGATTTGATTGAGTTTTCATACAACAATAGCTATCATGCTGGCATAGGAATTGCACCATGTGAGGCCCTGTATGGACGGAAATGTAGAAGTCCACTTTGTTGGAATGACATTAGTGAAACAGTAGTGTTGGGACCTCAAATGATAGAGGACACCATGAACCAAATTCGAACCATCCAATCGAAAATTCAAGCGGCACAGGATCGCCAAAAGAGTTATGCAGACTTGAAACGTAGGGATGAAGAGTTCAACATAAGTGATAAGGTGTTGCTCAAAGTGTAGACACCTACTTTTGTCCCCATTCCCGAAAGGGAAGGTTCGATGATGAGAACACAAATCTCCACTTGGCAACGCATCTCCTATAAAATAACGAATCTCAATCACCCTTTTCATTTCAGCCAAAACTGCTATTTATGGAAACATGCTAAAGATAGTAACTGCCGTAAAAGGTAGTTGTTAAAAGTGGCAAAGTCATAAAAGATAGAAACCTGTCAGAATTAGGTGTTGCACTCCAATATAAATCCTAAAAGAGATAGAATTTGCATTCCTAGTATAATTCAAAAATAAGAGTTACGTATTAATTAAATTCCTAACGAACCTAGAGTTCGTAACGGGCCCAGACGCATTCCGTCAGAAGTTAATACGCACTAAAAGATTCTGATAAGTCTCGAAAGCTCCGTGTTCTAAGAGTCCAAATCTGACAAAAAACTCGGCCCAGATCCCATTTTCAACGCCTGGATCTGGGCGCCGAAGGGCGCTGAAAATGCCTGGGGCCGTGTCGTCTCCGAATTCTTTTTGGATTCGTATTCTAAAAATCTATCTTTCCACAAACTCTTTCCCTATAAATACAGCCTCAAAACCGACGTGAAAAGGACACACAATTGCATAACCTGAGTATTGACTCTACCCTTAAGCCTAGCCTCACGCTGGGAAATTGATCCGGCGTTCTGTCGCAATCGACCCAAAAGTCGAACAGAACGCATCCTGCCCCTTGTAGCTGATGAATTAAGCCTAAATACTGGAACATTGCTTGGAAACCCGAGATTCGTTAAATAAAAGGAGAAATAGCAAAGCCAAGTGGTTAGTTTTCTGAGAACCGTAACGCACCTCTCAAGGGTGCGTTGTAATGTGTCCCTCATATGATTTAATCGCTTTCATCACCCTTTTATAAAATTGTCAAACTACTAACTGGATTGATCTATCACGCCTAATAAGATAATACCTTGGACAATTGAATTATCATGCTAGGTACCTTAAATCAATCTAAATAAGATAATCACGATCGATTTAGTGTTATGTGTTGCATATTGCTAAAATCAATTCAGAATAGTTTAATAGTTTAACGCATGTCCCTTCAATTATTTATGCTGAGCTAGTAAGGATAACCTGCCTCTGGAGTTATCGATGAGCACTCCTCTCGGTAGTTACAGTCCCCCGAACTCTCAATCTCTGCCCTGCGGGTGTACGTTGAGCGATCCCCACACCAGGGATCACAAGGGAACCTATGGCCGTCGTGGTCGAACATAATTACACTCCCTTTATGTCACGATAACTGGGTTTTTTCAGTGTTTCTCATTGTCGTTAAAAACTGAATGGCGACTCCTATATTACTAGTCGATTGGGTGTAAACTCACAGGAAATCCAATTACACTTGATCTGACAACGTCACGCCCACGAGGGACGAGGTCACGCATTAGCCTCGTGCTTTTTTGACTCCCTCATAGTGGTGACTCCACTGGGGACGTTAATGAAATACTCGTGCTCGTAGGTAATCAAAATAGCTGAAGGGTGAAACGATCCTACTCCGCGTTTATTTCCTTATCAAGTTGGGACGACCTGAAAATCAGCATATTAATGTGAACGGACAGAACCGCATAACGAATCTTGGCTCCCTTGGTGTGTTTCATCTCAGGAGTTGGGACTAAGGATACCCATCGCCACTCGGGGGGTGCATACGCTTCGAATGTTGTCCACTCGGCACTTTCGCTAGTAGTACACCTGTCCCAAACCCAATCGCTCGCCCACTAGGTCCCTCTCATTGGTGCATGCTCCCTTGGCTTACATCGTGATTGGCCTCTTGGGACGAAATTCGTCTGTTGAATGCACTACCTCGACCGGGGCACGTGTTGGATCTACGATAGAAGCGGTACCAAGCCGGGCGCAAATATTACCCATAGAAGCCTATCATAAACTACGTGACATATTATTTTTGCTTCATGTTGTAATGCTAGTTATGTGTAGCAAATTATGTGATTGTGTTGTGATTGTATGTGACAAATAATACCGGAAAACCAACGACCCTAAAAATTGCCCAAACATTCATAAACACCGATTGGCCAAAGAGTTATACCAAAATACGTGTTCCGCAACCCCGGGCGATCGCCACAAAAATAAGCAACGCCTAGGACGGCCTGTAACGGATCCCACAACGCTGCACAACGCGTAAAGGACGTTATTAGGCAAGCACCCAAATTAAGTCGTACAAAAAAGGGATAGACGAACCGAATGCGAGTACCAGTCAGGGACGCATTTTCAACGCCCCTGGCTGGGCGCCAATTATTTTCTACGCCCCTGCTGGGCGCTGAAGTTGCTGCCTGGCCTTTTGGTCAGGCACGGTAGCCTCGGTTCCCGCGCATAAAATATACGTAGCAATAAAAAAAAATTCGTAACAAATTTGCTACGAGGACGTATGAAAAAGGCACTCGATTCTAAGAACAACTTATAAAATAAACGACTCCTTGTGTCGTTATTAGGCCTCTTATGACGACAATGTTCGGCACCAAAACCGAGCATGCTAATTAAAATAACTTTGAATGTCACACGGGCAGATGTTTCAAAAATCCAAAGAATGACTAAAAGAAGAGCCAAAGTGTACCAACATAAGTGAGAATAGAAAACCAATAGAAAGAGTCGGAAGTCTAGACTGAGTAATGCTTAACTTTAGGGCCTAAACTTTAGCTTGTCTTATGCATAGGGCTGGTTCTGCCACTTGGTGTCGATCTGAAAATCAAAGGTTAGTGCGTCTTGAAGCTACATCACCAACACAAGGTCTAGTAACTCCAAGCTCCATCCTCCATTCCCCCTTTCAAGGATCTCCGCTTCTCCAACCTCGATTCGCACCCTCAAACACGTCCACGGAAGAATTACGAGACCAAATGGTCCAAATGACCCAACTTATGAACCAACTGAGAATGGAAAACGAATCCTTAGCAGTCGCGCAAGCCAAAAATGACGTCGATAACGAGAAGAAGATCAAAAAAATGGTTCTGCAGCAAACCATGGGGAGCAAGTATTTCTCTTCGATCCTAAACCTTTTCCCGGCAAACTACCGGAAAATTTCAGTTCATCTGACTTACCAAAGTTCAAAGCCACGGACAATCCCCGTGATCATCTCTTGAGCTTCGTGAATGCCATGAACTTGAAAGGTGTGGACAAGTCCATGTATTTGCCTGCCTTTCCTTTGTCCTTGGAACCTGTGCCGCTCAAATGGTATTACCACCAGGACCCTAAGCTCTTCCCCACTTGGGAGGACTTTGTCAATGTCTTCGTCAAGCAATACTCGTCGAACATGGATTTTTAAGTCACCATGCGCGAGCTGGAAGTAATCTTCCAAAAGAAAAATGAAGGTTTCACGACCTATTTTGCTAGATGGAGAGACCAAGCGGCCCAACTAATCAATAGGCCTCCTGAAACGGAATTGGTCCAAAAGTTCATTGACAACCTAGACCCAGCTTATAAACAACACCTTAGGTACTTAGGCCTTGATACCTTCAAAAGGGTTTATGATGTAGGAATAAAGATCGAGGATGACCTTGCAAAAACAGTACAAAGCAAGCCTGCATACAAAAGTAACACCTACAACAAGGGCCACACGCATCAAGCCCAAGAGGTCCACGCCTTAGAGGAATCCCCAACCTGAAGGAGCCCTGGAAGGTGGACCCGAGATCGAAAGTTTGCCCGACTCGGGTCAACTCTGGTACAAGCCTTCCAAAGACTAACCAATCAAGGAAAGCTAAGGCCTATAGGCCCCACACCTGACCCTTCATTCAAAAGTAAATATTGGGTCGAGTGCACCTATTGCAAATTCCATCAAGGAAACGGGCATGACACTGAAAACTGCTGGAATCTAAAAATCACAATCCAGGATATGATAGAGGATGAAATAATACCTCTCCCTAACGTTGGAAAACCCAACAACAACAAGAGCCCACTCGGTTCTTGTCACATCTCTCTCGACCAACCAGAAAATAAGGACTTTGACCCTACGGTGTATATCACGCCTCAAGGTGCACCACTCACCGTGGTCCCTATGGGTCAAATCGAGAGAGAAGTGTGCGGTGTGTGGGTTGATGATGCTGAAGATGTCTACCTGTCTCAAGTGTTGGGCCAGGACCTCTTTACTGAAACTTGGCCCGGGCATGCTCCCATTGACACCACCCCTCAAGAGTCCGAAGTTGACAATCTCACTCGGTCCGGAAGGGTATACCAACAGGATATTCGCCCACCCCTTATGGACGACATCCCAGTCAGACAGACTCCTGAAAACGCGCGGCACACCACCGTCGCAGAAGTCATCGAAAATCCTTTCTTGAAGCAACTAAAAAGAACTAAAGCCGAGATTACCATCTGGGATCTCATGTGCACTTCAAAGGAACATCGTGAAAAACTCATTCGCTCACTTGACCTCATCTCAGTCCCTACGGACATCACACCTGACTCGTTGGTTAACCACGTCACAAGAGATGTTGAGGAAAAAACAATAGTTTTTACTGACAAAGACTTACCTAAAGAAGGAGGCGCTCACAACAAGGCCCTCTATCTGGTGGTTGGAAGCAAAGGACAAAACATCCCCCTAGCACTCGTAGATAACGGTTCAGCGGTAAATGTTTGCCCATTGCAAACCGCCCATTGCTTGGGACTAGGAAGCGATGACTTCCAAACCTCCACGCAAGGAGTACGAGCTTATAATAACTCTCGAAGGCCTGTGTTGGGAAAAATCAACCTCACAATACAAACCGGGCCCGTGGCACGTACCACGGAGTTTCAAATAATCGACATCAAGCCCACTTTCAACCTTCTCTTAGGACGCCCTTGGCTCCATGACTTAGGAGGTGTGGCTTCTACCCTGCATCAAATGGTTAAACTTAACCATAATGGGGTAATTCTAGAAATACGCGCTCCTCCTCTCGACGTCAGTTGTACTATGGTTGGAACGGCCGACACTGCGGAAGACCTTTACGGGTTTCAAGTGGATGAAGCCATCCAATTCATTGAGGACTATAATTAAGCATTTCTAGATCCGCGTGCATCCCGGGTCATCCTTAAAATATTGCTAGCTCAGGGCTATTTCCCGGGAACTCCATTGGACATAAGGAAGAAGAACTACATGTTCCATCCCCCACCCAACAAATCTACTCCTTTTGGCCTAAGCTATGAAACAACGGAGGAAGATATTACTGATCATTGTCTAGGCTACGCCTTAAGCCAGCCAAGACAAAACGAGCCACCCTCCTTTCCCCATATCAAAGAACCCTTAACGGTATGTTCGTCCGGGAAGGAGAAGAACACCCATGCTGTGACTTCCCTGAACCCTTCGTTCAGAATGGCCTGCTAAAACCCGGATTCGAAATTTTCCATGACTGTCATACTTTGGATGAGGCACCCCACCTCACCAAGACTGAAACCGCTGAAATATTGGACAACTAAGCTCTATGGACATTGTTTAACGAATCGAAGCCTATGGAGGACGAGACTGTGATGACTACCCTAGCACTACAAGATGAAGGTTTCGATCCAACTCGGTTAATCACTCCTACATCAACACTAGAAGAGACCGAGAACGGATGGGTGAAGACATGTCAGTGGGTCAACGCAAAGGGAATAGAGTTTAAAATGAGTACAGGCGAAGGACCAAAGTTCTACGAGACTAAACCCAAGGCTTGAGCCGTAGAGAGCACTTTAGCAAAACGCCTATTAGTTCTTTAGATGATAGAAAGAATAAAGCCCTAGATATGGTCCTAAAAACCCCCTAGAATATTGATTAATTTATTTCTGTGTGTTTTCCTTACTTTCCAAATTAATAAAGGCGTAAGATTTCTCCTAAAATATTATTCTAACACTAAACAAGCACTAATCATATTTGCAAATATAAAAAGGAAGCGGTCCACTTTAGGCCCAATAGCAAGGCCCACTCGGTCTTGAATCGTGACATCAAAACCAATTCTCGAAATCCACAAAATAAGCCGTACCATCCCCTACATATCCCCAAGACGTAAAGGTCAACCCGTGCAATCATAAAAGTCAACCCATGCAACCCAAAGAAATCAAAGGAAATCAAATCCAAAACAAACGCAAATGTTGCTTAAAAAGAAAATAATAAAACGTAACCCCACCATACCCTTCATTAACAACACGCACCTCAACCCACCCAAAAACCTACACAAAGATCTTCATATCTTCCACAACCTAACTCCGTTCTCAAAGCCGTTTCGAGTCACGAATAGAAAAAATTAATCCGGACGAAAATGCGTCTAACGCTAACAGTCCAAAAAGCTTCCAAAATAGCGTCAAAATTGATTCCTGGCGAACAAAGAGTAAAACAAAACAAAGAAAAAGAAATAAATGCAAGAACATGTCGAGGAAAAGAGGCAACGCGCCAAGAAACTTGCCCCGGAATCATTTTCAGCGCCCAGGGCTGGGCGCCGAAATCTTTAACGCCCCAGCCTGGGCGCTGAATCTCTCTGCTTGCCGACTTTTGCCCAGAAGTGCTCATCATTTTATCCGCACATACACGGAAAAATAACGAACACTTGCTCTTTCTCCCACCTGCGCCGGAAAAATAGTTAGGTAGTCTTCTAATTCTATGCAAAACCTGCGCAAGGTGGAATTAGGCATATATTTGTACTATATATATATCATGATTCATGAATGATATACGGTGAAGTTTCAATCTCCAATTATAATATTTTAGAATTACAGACTAAGGTTTCGGTATATGTATCTTATTTTGACTGAACTTATATTATCTGACTTTATGAAAATTATCTGAACAAAGCTAACCTTTTTTTGGGAAAGAAAGATAAATTTTTTTTTTTTTTTAAAAAAAGCGAGCCTAGAGGTCGCTGTGGCCTGTGGTGGTCTTGCTTTCTCCTTTTCTTACTCGCATCCAGCGCGCAACCTTATTCTCCCCTCTTGCCTGTTACCGGCCACTAGACAGACCCAACCCCCCCCCCCCCCCCCCCCCCTACCACCGCAACCACTACAACCACCGTGCATCGAATTCCTGTTGCAGATTTCTC
The DNA here is from genome assembly GCF_020520425.1 of Spinacia oleracea. Classification (NCBI taxonomy): domain Eukaryota; kingdom Viridiplantae; phylum Streptophyta; class Magnoliopsida; order Caryophyllales; family Amaranthaceae; genus Spinacia; species Spinacia oleracea. The sequence goes on along the minus strand of NC_079492.1, from coordinate 5,166,441 downwards.
CGGCCACCGCCGTGCAACAATTGCGAACCACCGCGATAAAAGTGATAAAGATTATTGGGCAAAAAAAGCTCTTTAAGCTTACATAGTTTTCTCTCAAATTGAATTGGGGAGTGTTTAAATACAGATGGGTAACATTTTTGTGAAGAAACCCAAGATCACTGAGGTTGATCGTGCAATTCTCTCTCTTAAAACTCAGAGACGCAAACTAGGTCAATATCAGCAACAGGTAACTCAATTCTTGCCCCCTTTTCCCACTCTTTTGGGAATTTTGTTTTCTGGGTAACATTTCAAATCTTTTGTATTTTTCTGGGTCATCATTAAAAAGCCGGATTTTATTGATGATTTTTTTTTTCTTCTGCTGATCTGATTGTCTTTGATTTTGATTTGATTATATATTTGGTTTTATACTATGCATATAAAAGTAAACACTCATAAGCTAGACTGTTGAATTTTTGGATTTTGACTCATAAGGGATGTTTAGCTGTATTATCCTCCTCCGTTCAGGTTATGCATTGGAGTGCTTAGGTATGAAATTTTATTCGGGTTTCGTGTTCAATTTCGGTAGGTAATGTAGAAAGGGTTTTGTGCTGATATTTTAGTTAGTGAAATAATTGGTTGATTTGATCAAGTGATGGGGTAAGTTGCAAATGAGTCCAATAATTGTTATTGTTTGATCACAACTTTGAAATATGGGGTTGTCTTGATTTGGGTGTTTATCTATAAACCTATGGACAATGGTTAGGGAGGTGGCTTTGGTGGGGAGTAGCTCAATATACTGAAAATCGGTCTTAGCTGCTCGTTTCGCCATCCGAAATATTTGACTTGCATTGGGTTGGGTAAAGGTAAATGCTGTCAATGTTAATTTATATTTACAGAGTTTGTGTAATTTGGTGTTTAGTTTTGATGGTTATGGCATCTGCTATATCTGTTTTTAGCTTTAATTGATAGGATGAAATGGACGATTGTAACTGGCTAGAAGGTTATGTTGTGGGTGGAGTTGTTGAAGAGTTACTGAACAAATGTTCTTTTTGAAAAGGATGTTGGTACAGTTGTGTTAGATTGCTTGCTTTTAAAGAGCCTTGAAGGCCATGACATAGTATAGCAACTTGAAGGACGATACCATATCCTTCAAACTGAAGGAATGTATAGTGTTTTGATGCTTCACTTTCTTATTTATGACATTTCAACTGTGTAATCACCAATATGAAAGGAGGATTCATCTAAGGAGGTCTGCTGGTACTATCAAGTGCTTATAGTATCACTACCTGTTGAACTAATGAAAAAAGAGTTGGGAAAGAGTATAGGTGTTACTTATTTCACTTGTATGTGGTTGTTGGTTTGTATGTGATCTGATGTGTAACTGTTATTATCAGTATAATGATCAAATGCAATTACACCATGCGTGTAATATGATGCCCGAGAAAAGAAGCTGTAAATATATATATATATATATATATATATATATATATATATATATATATATATATATATATATATATATATATATATATATATTTTGGTAAGTAAGAAAGTTCATTAAAATCAAATGAGCACAATCACAATACAGATTACTTGAGGGGGAGAAAACCTTCTAGGAAGGGTACCTCCTACCTCAAGCCTCAAACATACAACATAGCAACATGCCTAAAACACTCATTTTACAAAGAATCAAACCAGTCCTTGTCGTGCTGAGGGATCTTCATCTTCTTACTCATTATACTTCATATCCTGGATCTCACAATCCCTTGAACCCTTTTAACCATGTTCATACTAGCCACCTTAAACTCCCATAAGGCTTCTTTTCTAGCACACCAAATGACATACACAATGGCAGCAACTGCAGCAGTAGCTAGGTGCTTCCAGAACTGAGACTTTTAGTTCTCTTGTTTATCCATCAAAGAAGAACGAAGAAGCCAGTAGTATCAGTTCTAATCTGCAACCAACCTTTAATTTGTTGTATTCGTTGCTTGCTGTATTCATAGTAAAAAATAGGTGCTTGTGTGACTCCACCTCCTTATTGCAGATAGCCAGATAGTACATAGATCAGAGTTACTAATGTGAAGGTGGTGCAACCTTTGTCTTGTCTGCAACCTCCCAAGCATAGCCAACCACAGTATGAACCGGTGTTTAGGTATAGAAAATCTGCACCATACCATTTTACACGATTGTAATTTTTGCCCCTGCCTATTTAGCTCAGAGTATATGGTAACGCCAAGCTTAAATCATGCTTGCCTTACAAACACACTTCCAAGCTCAACTAGAGTTACTAGGAGTTTGGTTGTCCTTACAATGTAAATAGCACTGACCCATCTCACCCATAAGTTGTCACCTTTCTTCGCAATGTTCCACACTTGTTTACCCAAGCGTCTCTATTCTAAAGCATCACATTACAAATACCTAAACGACCAAATTTCTCAGCCTTACATAGGTTATCCCAGGCCACATACCCAGGCTTCGAAGTATTGTGATTCCCTGAATGATCTGCTCCTAGCATTTATCTTCTTGTAAACTGACTTAGGCAAAGTAAAAATTGGAGTCCACTAGACCACTACACATTAATACTCATCAACACTGAGTTAAGAAGTTGTAACCTTCCAGCAAAATAAAGGTGCCTAGAGCTCCAAACTTAAATCCTAGCCATCATTTTTTCCACCAAATTTTCACAATCAGCTGTTATTTTCTTTGTCCGAAAAGGCACTCCCAAATATTTGGAAGGAAGAGTATTCACCTTGAAACCAGAGATATCGAAAATGGCAACAACTTCATTCCGATTCAGGCCACAACTGTAAACTTATGACTTGTTCTTATTAGCACACAAACTTATGACTTGAAAGACGATACCAATCCTGCAAACTGAAGGAATGTATAGCGTTTTGATGCTCCGCTATCTTATGTTTGTCATTTCAGTTGTGTAATCACCAATATGAAAAGAGGATTCATCTAAGGAGGTCTAACGAAAAAAAGAGTTGGGAAAAAGTATAGGTGTTACTTATTTCACTTGTATGTGGTTGTTGGTTTGTATGTGAGCTGGTGTGTAACTGTTATTATTGTTACAGGCTTAATGCTGATTGCTTCATGTATAAGAATTGATTGGTTAAATTCGTTTGAATTCTGGACATCATAAGACCTTCACTATAATGATCAAATGCAATTACACCATGCATGTAATATGATGCCCGAGAAAAAGAAGCTGTATATATATATATTTTTTCTTGGTAAGCAAGAAAGTTCATTAAAATCAAATGAGCACAATCACAATACAGAGTACTTGACGGGGAGAAAACCTTCTAGGAAGGATCCCTCCTACCTCAAGCCTCCAAAATACAACATAGTCAACATGCCTAACACTAAAATACTCATTTTACAAAAGATTTAAACCATTTCTTGTCGTGCTGAGGTATCTGCTTACTCATTACTTATCCTGGATCTCACCGTCCTTTCAACCCTTTTAATTACCGTGTTCACATTAGCCACCTTAAACTCCCATAAGGCTTCTTTTCTAGCACACCAATCACATACACAATGGCAGCAACTGCAGCAGTAGCTACGTGCTTCCAGAACTGAGACTTTTTAGTTCTCTTGTTTATCCATCGAAGAGGAACGAAGAAGTCAGTAGTATCAGCTCTAATCTGCAACCAACCTTTAATTTGTTGTATTCGTTGCTTGCTGTATGCACAGTAGAAAAATAGGTGCTTGTGAAACTCTACCTCCTTATTGCAGATTGTACATAGATCAGAGTTACTAATGTGAAGGTGGTGCAACCTTTGTCCTGTGTGCAACCTCCCAAGTTCATAGCCAACCACATTACGAACTGGTGTTTAGGTACAGGAAATCTGCACCACACCATTTTACACCATTGTAATCTTTGCCCGTGCCCATTTAGCTCAGAGTATATTGCAACGCCAAGCTTAAATCATGCTTAGCCTTACAAACACACTTCCAATGTCAACTAGAGTTATTAGGAGTTTGGTAGTCCTTCCATTGTAAATTGCATTGACCCATCTCACCCACAAGTGTCAGCTTTCCTCGCAGTGTTCCAGACTTGTGTTTCCCAAGGCGTCTCTATTCCAGAGCATCACATTCCAAATACCTAAACCACCAAATTTCCTAGCCTTACACAGGTTATCCCCGGCCACATACCCAAGCTTCGAAGTATTGTGATTCCCTGAATGATCTGTACACATCAACTGACTTTGGCAAAGTAAAAATTTAGTCCATTACACATTAATACTCATCAACACCGAATTAATAAGTTGTAACCTTCCAGCAAAAGAAAGGTGCCTAGAGCTCCAAAATTTAATCCTAGGATTCCTAGCCATCATTTTCCCACCAAATTTTAACAATCAGCTGCTGTTATTTTCTAACAGGCTCTCCCAATTTGGAAAGGAGAGTATCCACCTTGAAACCAGAGATATCGGAAATGGCAACAACTTCATTCTGATTCAGGCCACAACTGTAAACTCCTGACTTGTTCTTATTAGCACAAAAACCAGAGGTGTCAGAGAAAAGGTTAAGCCCTTGAAGAAACATATTTTTAGAAGTAGAATCCGTTACAAAATAAGATCAGATCGTCAGCAACACAAAGATGATTCAAATTTAGAGTCCTGCACTTAGAATGGTACTTGTACTGTTTTTGAGCACCTATATAAGCCATAGTCCTTAGGTACTCCATACACACCACAAAAAGCAAGGGAGACATCAAGTCTCCTTGCCTAAGCCCCCTCTTGGTCTGAAAAAAAACCAGTCGGCACACCATTAATCATAAAGTGAAACTGGGGCTCTGAGCACAAGTCATTATTAACCTTGTGAAATAATCTGGAAAACCAAGCGCCGATGACATATCTTGCAAAGTTCCCCACTCAACCGTATCATATGCCATCTGGTTTTCTGACTCCTTCAATAGATCTTTACCAAGTCTTGGCAAACCAAGACGTTATAAAGAATACTTCTCCCTGTCACGAAGGCCCCTTGAGTATCAGAGATCACATCAGAAGCTGTATATTGATTATGATGCTTTAAGTCAGAATATGATGATCTTTCCAACCAATTTCAAGGAAAAATATGACTTATGCATTTCATATCCATTTGATTTTCCATTTCCTATTTGTCTGAAAGAGCTGTTGAAAGTGCAACATTGAGATTTGGCTAGTAAAATACTGGTACCCTATATATTAGTCAATTGGAATCTGCCTCCTTAAGCTTGATTTTTTGTGATAAAAAATATAGTCAGTATTCTGTTGGTTGTCTGTCCATTTTTTCCAGGGGGGGAAGAGGGAGGGGGGGGGGGGGGGGGGGATATTCCACTCTTCTTTAAGAAAATGACAGAATAAATTGCTGTGAGATTAACTCTTCTTCAGTGAAGAAGTCTTTCTTGTGGGGGTGAGGGGTGTGTTTGTACTTTGGGTCTTTGGAACTCATATGGAGTTTTGTGAGTATAAGAGCTTCTTTCTGGTGAATGAGTTTGTTTAGGGATCTTAAATATTTTGTGTTACGTAACATGTACCCCGTATTTCGCTAAAACATGACTGGATGTACCTAAGAATGTCCAATTAGAAATTTCTAGTATACATGTCTTACACTGAAAAAAAATAAACAAGCGCCAATAACATTTCTTGCAAAAGTCCCCACTCAACCGTATCATATGCTATTTGGATATCTACATTTGAACATACAACATCTGGTTTTCTGACTCCTTCAATAGATCTTTACCAAGTTATGTCAAATCAAGACGTTATGCAGAATACTTCTCCCTGACCCCTTGAGTATCGGAGATCACATCAGAAGCTGTATTATTATTGTGATGCTTGAAGTCAGAATGTGATGATCTTTCCAACTAATTTCAAGGGAAGATATGACTTACGCATCTTCATATCCATTTGATTTTCCATTTCCTATTTGTCTGGAAAGAGCTGTTGAAAGGGCAACGTTGTGATTTGGCTAGCAAAATACTACTCCCTCCGTCCCTTAATACTTGCCCCGGTTTGATCGGCACATAGTTTTAGGCAACTTAATTGACTTATTAATTTATTAGTTGATAGTTGATAGTTGATAGTGGGGTAATTTTTTTAATATAGTTAGTGGGAAATGTGTCAAATAAAGGGGTTTGGGTGGAGGTGTGTTGAACTTTTTAATATTTTTTGAGGATAGGAATATATGTGGGTCCATGGTAAGTGAGAGAAATGATATAATAGTAGCAAAAGTATGCCATTTATAGAAATGGGGCAAGTATTAGGGGACGGCTTTATAAGGAAAGTGAGACGAGTATTAAGGGACGGAGGGAGTATATTTGTATATTAGTCAATTGGAATCTGCCTCCTTGAGCTTTTGTGATAAAAAATATAGTCAGTATTCAGTTGGTTATCTGTCCATTCCGGAGGGGGGGGGGGGTATTCAACTCTTCTTTAAGAAAATGATAGAATAAATTGCTTTGAGATTAACTCTTCTTCAGTGAAGAAGTCTTTCTTGTGGGGGTGAGGGGTGAGTTTGTACTTTGGGTCTTTGGAACTTATATGGAGCTTTGTGAGTACAAGAGCTTTGTTATGGAGAGTGAGTTTGTTTAGGGATCTTAATTATCTTGTGTTCCGTAACATGTACCCCGTATTTTGCTAAAACATGACTGAATGTATCTAAGAATGTCCAATTAGAAATTTCTAGTATACATGTTTTACACTGAAAAAAACGAAATGAATATACCTGTATTATACTGTTAGACACAAATTTACAGTTCAGCAAAGTCTGAAGATTTTTATTGCTTTAACTTAAGGCATGGGTTTTTGATATTACGTGGATTGAAATTGAGGTAATGGGCTTCAGCAGTTCCAACTGCCAAGCATGTTTCAAAAGCAGATCTGGACAACAGATTCATATTTTTTACTGGGCATTTGGGTCTTTTTGTAAGATGATTTCTTGTTATTGCCTTTTGGAGTATTTACTTCACTATAGAGTAATATCTGGGTTGGGTTTAAACTGTATATATTTTTCTCTGGTGGCATACTCAAATTTACACTTTAATCCTTCCTCTCATCAAGTGCACATCTGTAGCACTTCTTTTCTCATCGTGGATTTTTTTCTTTTCAGCTTGAAGCTGTCATCGAAGCTGAAAAACAAGCCGCAAGGGACTTGATTCGTGAAAAGAGAAAAGATAGAGCCTTGCTTGCATTGAAGAAGAAGAAGGTGCAGGAAGAATTGCTTCAGAAAGTTGATGCTTGGCTAATAAATGTTGAGCAGCAAGTAAGAACTAAAGGCAATATAGTCTTCCAGTTTTTTTATGCTAGTTTAAATGGCCTTATTCTTTTGAAGATCTTAGTTTTACAATTTTATTTGATTTAGTTGGCAGATATAGAATTATCCAGCAAGCAGAAGGCTGTTTTTGAGAGCTTGAAGGCGGGAAACAACGCAATGAAAGCAATACAAAGTGAGCTTAACCTGGATGATGTTCAGAAGTTGATGGATGATACTGAAGAAGCGAGAGCCTATCAAGAGGTATGCATCACTTTATTCATTTTGTTTCCTCTTCAGTGGGATTAAATTGAGATTAGAAGTGGTCTGATATATCGTATAGTTTACTTGCTGAATTGATTGTCATGATTTCTTTTTTCTTTTTTCTCGGAGGGTTGGAGTTGGGGGTAGAATTTAAAATTTGATCAAAGCAGTAAATAAGGTAAAAAATGGCCTGCAAATAAAAGAAATTACTGCAGTTGTAATACAAAATATAAATAGTAAACCTTATCACTTTGCCAGTCTTAACCATAGTTTTGACTCTTGATGGCCGTAGTAGGCTCCCATTTCCAATAATCCAATCAATGTCCATGCCTCGTCTCAAAGGTTGTTATTCACCTTTTCACGTCATAATGACAAAGTCGGGGTGTCATGACCAGATGTTTGGCATTAACCTTATTACAATTGTAATACAAAGCAGTTGCAGCTATTAGTTATCAGTTTCTAGCTGATACTACGTAATTATTTTTTATTGCCATGGGCATCCTCGAGTCTCCGTGAAGATGTCTCTCGTATTTCTCCTTTATGGAAAGTTGCAGCCACTCTCATTACTTCAATAGGACAATAGGTAGTGTCTGGTGACCAACAATTATATACTGTTTTAGACCAAAGTTGGAGATTCCGGGATCCCGTCTCAGAAACTCCTAAAATTTTGAGGAATGTGTCCGATGATCATATAAGGAAGTTTGGAATCATAAAACCCCTCTAGTTTGTCACTTAGAGCCACGAAATGGCCTTGATTCAACAACATGGATTTGTAAGAATATCGGCTAAAATGTCATTTAAGAGGCGTATTAGATGGTTCTAAGCACCCAATATACCCTCGGGGACCCATGGCCCCATGGGGTATACAGGAATCATCCGGACCTCTAACCTTTTCCGAGTCCGAAAATGTCCAAATTTGAAGGCTATACACCGTTTTTGACCAAATTGACCTCGACTAGGAAACTCCTAAAATTTTGTGGAATGTTTACGATGGTCAGACAAGGAAGTTTGGAATCATAAAACCCCCACTAGTTGGTCATTTAAAGCCACATAATGGCCTTGATTCAACAACATGCGCTTGGAAGAATATCGGCTAAAATGTCAGCTTCCTGCTTTATATTTGGTTGGTAAGTGGGCGACCTTGCCATCAAGTTGGATCACTCGATCCTTGAGTGTGTCCTTTGTAACGATCGCTGCTTATAACAGGGATATAATCTAAATCGAGCTTCATGTTTATATTTTGGTGAATGAAAAAATATGAATTAGGAAGAAAAAGACATTGTGACAACACTTAGGTACATTGTAGAAAACCATAGATGGAAGGTGGCTTTGCAATGGCTACCAAAGCACTATTAGTTGCAATTCATATTTTCTTCGGCATTACTTATAAAAGTTATAATCAACCGGCTCTAACTGTTCACTCTATATGTTATGTGAACCTGTGGCCCTGTGGGCATTTCTTGTTAGAATTAATTAGTTTGTTTTAGTATTTTTTTTTTATATATATAAGACTAATAATCTTTCATCTGGTATCTGTTTCTAGGAAATAAATGCCATATTGGGGGAGAAATTATCTGCTGATGACGAGGAAGAAGTATTAGCAGAATTTGATAATCTAGAAGCACAGGTATGTTTATCATTGAGATACTTGCCCTTATATATGCAGTGTCTAGTATAAGAACTTGCTGAGCTGATTGAAACTGCTATTAGATCAAGTCAGTCTGTAAACAATTAGGTCTGGAATAACAAGAAAATGTTCAAATTTTAAAAGCACACTCACATAATTAAGCCACCAGCAATATTGTAGTGAATTGCAACTTTGCAAGAGACTATAAGGACTTGCTGAGGTGATTGAAACTGCATGTTAATTTGTATACGCTATTGGAAATATTTGAAAGGCTAGTTGGATGCCCTGCATACTCTGAGCTGATTCAACTTTTATAATGTCCAGAAGCTGTAAAAGACCAAAAACGCACTTGCTGCTTCAGAAGTTTTCTGAAACAGCTTGTTCAATGTAAATAAAGGATAATCTAGATGAATATTATATACTCACCCGTACATGCAGAAATGTATTTCATGGCACCTTACAGATACCATAATGTTCATATTTTGTATAAAGCTATAAACTTGGTAGTTGGTAGTTTAGGCATGGTAAGAATTGTGAACTTTGAACTTCGAACACGTGCTAGCAAGAAGTATATGATTGCATATTACAGTTGAGCATTGTGTATGTTCTTTCTCATAATCTTCTCTGACGAGATATGCATTTTTTGGTGTAGCTTACTGTACAAGATCTACCAAAAGTTCCCACTGCAGTTCCTGAAGAAGAAGAGAAGTTGGATCTACCCGACGTTCCTACCAAGGCTCCTGTTGCTTCAAATATGACTGATGATATTGAGGAGGTTTCAGATAAAGTTCCTGAAAAGAGAAAAGGTATTTACCCCTTTGTCCTTCCGCATTCTTCTTTCTTTCTGTTTTCGCCCTGGGATATTGATGGTATTTTCGAGAGGTGATCAAAATTCGGGTCGGGCCGGGATTTAACACAAAAAATTATGCCCAAACCCATAAATTTGGTGCAGGCTTTCGGGTCGAATTGGGTTTTTCGGGCTGGTTCGGGCTTTGATCTAGAATGTGTATTTGAAGTTGCCCAAACCTATACTTTTTCGGGCTGGGCCGGGCCATAGATGATCAGGTCTAGTTTTCCCTGAAATTTGTGTCAACAACCATTTGATTTCATTGGCTCTTCGTTGACAGTTATGGAAGAACCATTGCCTGCATACCCTGCTTAAAGACTTCGGGGCTGACCGTGGAGCGCGAGTTGAAGACACAACACAACCCTTCTCATTGATTGATTTGGTGTTTCAACTGAAATCATGTTCAAAATGCCTATGTTTGTGCTCCATTAATTTTTTTTTTTTCTGGTCATGTATAGTATTGCAGTTGTGTACATTATTATCTTTAAATCCCATTCCAGCTAATCAGGAAATCAGCTGTTTGAATCTTAAATTTGTACAGATTTGCATCTATATATTCGAGTTACATTTACTTTTTTGAGAACTAAAACTCTGGATGACCTATAATTTCTTGTTCTAGGCTATTGATTATTGTCATCATCTACTCTGTATTTGTGTTTATTTTCTGCAGTTTGAACAAGCTGTATGGTTCACGTTGTGTCACAACCCGAATTTGTGTCAATTCAAACACACACCATAAACTCTAAAGATTGCATCAAAATTGAACAAATAAATGTCTAGGGTTTTCAGGTAGGTTTTACATAGGCAAATGATTACAAAGCTCAAAATATTATGCTCCAGATTCATATGAGTCGGTCAGACTAGAACACTTATCTTGAAACAAAGAGAGTAAAAATTATATATAGCTGATTTTATTTAAACGGATAAATAGTTGATATTTGAAATAAATAAATCAAGAGAAATCTTATAAGCAAATGACTATACTACGCCCCACCATGCTCTGCAAAATAGGCACACCAGCATTTATATTACATCTGCTTGGCATAAATCAATGTATGTCAAGGTTCACTGTCCACTAAAGAATATTCTTTTATCAAGTTCTTCTGACTGTTTCCACTGCTGCTTGATCTGTGCAAATGAACAATAGTGAAATGTTGATTTTGTATCAACTTTTAATGACTTATTGTAGCCAAACAAATGTGCCAAAGGTAAAAAAATCAACATTTCCTTCTCATTTGTTGGGGTCGTGTTAATGGATGGCAGTTGAACCTGCATCCGGACTCTTCGTTTAACCTCACGTACCCATGTTGGAACCTCGACACTCCGACATGGATTTAAGGCCAAAATTATGGATATTTTTTACAAAATAACCGAGTCGGATATTTGGACACGATCGTATCCGGCACTAGTACCGTGTACCCGAGTCCAGGTAACATAGCTTGTGATTTTATAACTTTCTTTTTTGTAGACTCTAAGTCAAACAACTGACGACGGATATTAGGAGAACACTTAATTTGGCACTAAACCCTTGACTATATAAGCAATCAATCCCCCTTTTAATCGGGTCGATCCAAGGCAATATTTGTGGCATTAAGCATACTAGAAGACGAAACTGATGAAAGAATAACTGCATGAAAATCGGACCACATCACCAAAATTATCAGTTTTTACAAAAAATGGTGCACAATGTAAGACGTGACTGAATTGAAGAAAGAATAAATTACATGAAAATCAAGTCACACCACCAGTATCATCACTTTTTACAAGAAATGGTACGAAATATAAGACTAACTGAATCGAAGAAAGAACAATTACATATCCCATCGCAGCACTAACTTTATCAATTTTTACAAGAAAACTGGTACAATATTTATAGGTGCAATTGAATCAAAGAATTTGGACGTTAACTATTAAGGCCCTGTTTAGTTTACCTTATTTCTCCTGATCTGGTCTGGTCTGGTCTGATCTGATCTGATATGAACTTATTTTTTCTGATCTGATCTGATCTGAACTTATTTTTTCTGATCTGATCTGATCTGGTCTGATCTGATCTGATCTGATTCTTCTGAATTAAGTTTAAACAAAAATCTACAATTATTAATATTAAACGACTTACGTGTAAAATAAATGTTACACAAATTTATAATATTGTTATTATTTACTTGACTTTGTTCATGATTTAACTATTCCTTATATTAGATAGACCTATATATGATCTAGATAGATCGGTTATGATCTAGACATATAAGTTCTGATCTGGATATGATATATACAGATCGGTTCTGATCTATACATGATTTGTACATATAAGTATTGATTTGGACATGATCAGTTCTAATCTGGACATGATCTTTACAGATTAGTTCTAATCTGGACATGATCTTTACAGATTAGTTCTGATCTGTACATGATATGTACAGTTCAGTTATGATTTAGACATGATCTGGACAAATCAGTTCTGATTTGGACATGATATGTACAGAACAGTTCTGATCTGGACATGATCTATACAGATCAGTTCTGATCTGGACATGATATGTACGGATCAGTTCTGATCTGGACATGATATGTACAGATCGGTTTTGATCTGGACATGATCTGTATAGATCGGTTCTGATCTGGACATGATATGTACAGATCGAATCTGATCTGGACATAATATGTACAGATCGGTTCTGATCTGGACATGATATGTACAGATCAGTTCTGATCTAGACATGATTTGGACATGATCTGTATAGATCAGTTCTGATCAAGACATGATATGTACAGATCAGTTCTGATCTGGTCATGATATGTACAGATCAGTTCTGATCTGGTCATGATCTGTACAGATCAATTCTGATATGGTCATGATCTGTACAGATCAATTCTGATTTGGTCATGATATGGACATGATCTTTGCAGATCAATTCTGATCTGAACATAATTTGTACAGAGTCGATATCTAGACAAGTTATAATTTGGACATATAGATTATGATGTGGACATGATCTGTACAAATCGGTTTTGATATGAACATATTGGTTCTGTAAGGATCGGTTCTGATCTAGACAAGATTTTTGCAGATTTGAACATGATCTGTACAAATCAGTTATAATCTGGATATTATCTGATCCTATCAGTTCTAGTCTAGATATATAATGGTTCTGATCTATAAAAATCAGTTCTGATATGGATATGACATGATCATATCGTTTCTAATCTGGACTTAATGGTTTTAATTTAGACATGATCAATTTGAATGTTTTATAATGTTTTTTTATGCCTTAAATAATAGATTTTAATTGCAGCAACAACAACATTATTTTTTATTAAATCAATAATAGTAATAAAATATTAAATATTATAATAATTGTTTGGGCTCCCAATTGAATACCAATTGGGCCATTAAGTCCAAAGCCCAAGGGCTCACAACAACAACATCAAACCCACTACAGTCTAAAAGGCTATTCAGCCGCCAACCAAGGCCCAAGGCCCATTTGCAATAAATAACCTAAGGGGATTTATTGTACAAACACTATAAATAAGCCGCCAGGGCTCACATACCAAGGTACGTCCATTTCACGCCTTAAGACTACTCTTCTAAAGAACTTCTCTCTAGAATCCGAGCATTGTTCTTACTTAGGCATCGGAGGGGCTTTCCTCGGAAACACCCCCGAGGCTAGTAACTTGTTTATTGTGCAGGTTAACTTGGACACGACACATTCGAGCTAGCAAGATCTTCAACACACACAAAAGGGCCTTCATTCGAAGCCCATTGTTTCCTCCACTTCAACACCGGAACAATTTGGCGCCGTCTGTGGGGAAGAACACTTGAAAGCTCTGAAAAACACTTCACTTTTCACGTAAAAAATGTAAATTCCCAACAATGACAACCAGGTGGGAGATGTCCTTGTCCAAACGGATTCGGAATCCGATGGAGGGGAACAACTGCACTCAGTGGCGAGATCGCAGCCAACAAGGGCCACCGCCACAACCAGCAGACCGCTCCCTTCTCGAGAAGAGCTCGCTGCGGCCATGACCATCATGCAGAACTTCCTCTTCAACGAGAAAGAACAAGCCCAGGCAGCAGCACGGCGAGAAGCGAGGAGAGCTAGGCGACAGGTCTTGCTGAACATGCCCTCGACTGACGAGGACAATGCGAGGCCCGAGCAAGATCTCTCCACAATGTCAGGAACGCACCTGATGACAAGGTGGAGAGAGAGCACGTGGGACACGCAGCAGAGAGTTGCGCAGCAGCCAGAGTGGTTTGCAACACCGTCTCCAACACCGCAAGCTCTCCAAAGCGGGGCAAGTGATCGCACTCGGATCCGAAGCTCGGTCCATAGCAGACTGCGACCTTCAGTTCATGATAGGCTGGGTAGCCCCTGTGGGTCCAGTAGGCAACCCGAAGGCAGTGGCCAGTCGAGAAGGAGAAGGAGAAGTGACCGAACTCCTAGCCCCCTACACGCCCCCGAGCAATCCCTTAGAGGGAACTCGAGGAGCGAAGGTATCAGGGCGAGGCTAGGAAAGAGGATCATGACTCCAGCGTCGTCCCCATTCTCGGATGACATTGTCATGGAGACAATCCCCAAAGTGAGGCTGCCAGCACACTTGACATACAGCGGGATCACGGATCCGAGGGATCACGTCATCTCCTATGAACAACAGATGTTTCTAAGTCCCTACTCCGAAGCCTGTTGGTGCAAATACTTCCCAACCACGCTGACAGGAGTTGCGGGAGAATGGTTCAGATCGCTGTCGAAGGGATCGATCAAAAGTTGGAAGAAGCTGAAGAAGAGGTTCTGTGTGCAGTTCGTGAGCAACAATCGCCCAGAACGAACCACTGCCGAGCTAACTTCTATACAGCAAGAAAGGGACGAGAGCCTGCGAGACTTCATGGCCAGATTCATGAAGGAATCCACCAACATTCCGAACCTGTAGCCAGATGTGGCAATCTTCGCCTTGAAGCACGCGCTACGGGAGGGAAAATTCCGAGATAAACTAACAATGAAAAACCCCTCCAAGATAGCAGCCGTGCTCCAAATGGCAGATGCGTTCATCAGAACAGAAGAGTTCAACAAGGCCGCAACAAGGCTAAGAGGATCCTCGGATCCGAAAGATAACAAAGCAAATCAGAGTAAGCCCGAGGGCAACTCGAGAAAGGGGAAAGAGAAGGTGGGTGCGAGAGAGGCGAGCCCAAAGAAGGATGGGAAAAAGGGTGAATTTCAACCCAAATACACCAACTACACTCCACTCGCCATACCCCGAAGAGAAATTTTCAATCTTCACAAAGACGATGAAAAGTGGAAACTACCAGACAAGCTCAGATCAAACCCCCTCCGTAGGAACAAGAACAAGTGGTGTGAGTTCCACGATGACTTCGGCCATACCACCGAAGAATGCAACTCGCTGAAGGACAACATCGAGGACCTCATCCGCCGAGGCTACCTAAAGCAATACTTACTCGACCGTAGAACGGAGAGGGAAGAAAAAGAGAAAGCAACGTCTGGAAAGCTACAAGAGCAAGCCCAGAGAAGAGTCCATGAGACCGAGGGGCAAAAGAAGAAACCAATTCTTGTGGTGTTCGGAGGACAAAGGTCCGGCCATGCCAGCAAGAAACACTTAAGAGCTCTCTCCCACCGAGTCAACTTCAGCAGTGTTGGGGAGAACCAACCTACCCCCCCAAACATGACCTTCACTGCCGATGACTGCCTCGGGACCCAGTACAAACATGACGACCCGTTGGTGATCGAAATGGATCTCAACAACCACAATGTCCACAGAGTACTAGTCGATGGAGGAAGCGCCGTCAATATCATCTTCAGGAACTGTTTCGAGCAGCTCATCCTCGAAGAGGGAGAAGAGTCACTGACCAAGGTCAGCTACCCGTTGATCGGATTCAACGGATCCGCAGCTATTCCCCGAGGAAAGATCACCCTACCCGTCACAATCGGCCAAGGCCTAGCGGCGAGAAACGTCCGAGAAGAATTCCTGGTGATGGACTGCGACTCAGTATATAACGTGATCATGGCACTGAAGGAAATAATTCCCTTGGTCCAAGTATGCATTCTATTTTAAGTCTAATAAATGCGGTTCAGTATTAATTAACAAGTTAATAATTCAGTGAGATCAAGTGAGCTGAATGCCTAGCTAGAGGCCGCTTCAGTTCAAGTGGAATTAATGATATTAATCCACAGCTTACTCTTGACTGAACCCGTACGGTCACACAAATAGTACGTAAACGGATCAAATATTTAATGGCATTAAATACTCTATCAATGGATATTCGGAATCGACGGATCTTGGTTTCAGTGGGAGCTGAGATCGTCACGAGCAAGAAATGAATACTCCGGAAACGATGATATTGCCGGAAACAGAAATATGGATCGTATCGGAAATATAAATATTATCCAAGTCGTAGATGTTGCCGGAAACGGAAACATGGTACGTATCGGAAAATATTATCGGAAATGGAAATATTGCCGGAATCGGAAATATTGCCGGAAACGGAAATATTGTCAGAATCGGAAATATTATCGGAATCGGAAAATAATTCCGGAAACGGAAATATTAAATATTTGTTCGAAACGGAAATTAATTTCGGAATCGGAAATATTAAATATTGTTCGTATCGGAAATGAATTCCGGAATCGGGAATTTAATCGGAGGCGTATCGTACGAATTAGCATCGGACGAGGCCCGCTAGACGAAGGCCCAGCACGAAGCCAGGCCATCGCCCAGCGAGCCGCACGCAGCAACGCACGCCTCGACCAGGCCCAGCGCAAGGCCAGGCCCAGCCAAGGGCGCGCGCGCGCTGCACCGCACATGGGCTGTGCGCCTGTCGTGGGCCGCAAGGCCTGCACGGGTGCACGGCTTGTACGATGCGTGTGCGGGAAATCCTAATCCTATTAGGATTCGTGCGAAGATTAAAATCCTAATCCTATTAGATTTGCTTTGTTATTTAGAGTCCTAATAAAGTTCTAATTAACAAATCCACATCCTAGTAGGATTACAATTCATTTTCCATACCTCTATAAATAAGGGCCTAGGGTCATTATTTGCAGGTACGATTGAAGTATTCAAAGGGTAAGTTTTTGAAATATAAATCAGCCATACACTTGCAATAAGAGCCGAAAATCCTAAGCACCTTAAGGGCGATTCTAGTTGGTCTAACTTGAGGCGGATCCGGACGTACTGTGGACTATCTACGGAGGGACGATATTTGGAGTCCTAAAGACTTGTTCTTGTTCGGTTCGGGCGCAGCTAGGGAAGGCACGCTACAACATGTATGCATCTATTCTATGCTAAATGATTATGTGTAAATAATATGCTTTCCTGGCTTTATGGTTTTTCCGCATGATTTATGAATTGTCATATGTATCATAACCTAACAGTGGTATCACGAGCCTCTTATTATTTTCATAATCTAAATTGCATGAACATGGTTAAATATTACAAATTTGCAAGAATTAAAAGGGGTGATTAATTTTCGTAATTGTTAATTAATTGCAAATTGCGTTTATTTAATTATACGTACGCAGTTTTTCGGCAGTTTCTCCGTTACTCATCCAAATCGAGTGATTTTTGTGTCAATTCCGCATGTAAAGGGCATTCTAAAATTTTGACAAAAAATAATTTTTTTCGGCCGAACCCAGAATTCTCAAATTCGAAGCCTAACTATGACTTTTCGGAGGTTTTAGTTTTTCGAATGCAAAATTTCGTAAATTTAAGATGTTAAATTAAATATTTGCGACTCTTGTTGATAAATCTTGAATTTTTGATTGACCTACTGTATATGTTTAACAAGTTTGAATGCCTAGCCTTGTTAATTATGCAATCTAATTTGTAATTATGATTAATTTGTTGAAAATTGGAATAATTTAGAATTAATTTGATTTTCATAATTAGTTATAATTTAATTAGATACCTATAACCACCATAAAAATTGTAAATTTATGTTAAATTTTAAAATTTTATGACCTAGACTTGAATCCATGTTAATCGGAAATCAATTAAATTATAAATTTTCGATTTTTCGCCCTAAAATTATGAAATTAATATTATTTATTAATTTGTCATTAATTTTGAATATAAAATTTTAATTTTTTATGTGATTCGGTCATATAACTTGCACGCACAAAGCAATGGACGCTACGTGTTACCCTTAAGGGGTGTTGTATAGTGCGGGCATGCGACGACGAGCAAGGGAGCTCGTCGCCCATGCGGTACGAATGCAGCGAGCAAGGGCATGGTGCACGAGCACAAGGCAGCAGCCCTGCCTTGTGTCGTGGGCTGTGAGCAATGGGCACATGGGCAAGGGCGAGAGCAAGGCACGAGCAGTCGCGTGTGGGCAGCAAGCGTGCTGCGCCACAGCGCGCACTGCCTCGCGCAAGCGTGCGGAGCCTCGCGCGCAGCGAGCGCAAGTGTGCGTGCGACGAGCGCTGCGCCCAGCGATGGCGAGCAGTGTGCTTGTTGCGACGTGCGACGAGCGCTGCGCCCAGCGATGGCGTGCAGCGTGCTTGTTGCGACGTGCGACGAGCGCTGCGCCCAGCGATGGCGAGCAGTGTGCTTGTTGCGACGTGCGACGAGCGCTGCGCCCAGCGATGGTCAGCAGCATGCTTGTTGCGACGAGCGCTGACGCGCGCCTTGCGATGGGGAGCAGCAGCGATGCGACGCAGCGCATGGGCTGCGCGCACATGGCCAGCGATGGCTGTGTGCGTGTGGCCCATGGGCGTGCGTTGCGTGGGGTTGTTGCGTTAGATCGTTTTGAAATTTTAATTTGAAATTTTCAGTTTACGTAATTTTAATTAATTTTAAAATTAATAATTTAAATTATTTTCTTGGATTTTAATTTTGAATATTGTAATTATAATAAATTTTATTTATTCTAATTATTTTACTAAAATTAAAATCATGAATTAATTTAAATACGACTGAAATTAAATTAAATTTAAGGATTCAATTATAAATTTATATGAGCTTTAAATTTTAATTAAATTTGTATGTTTCCGGTTAGACTAGAAATACATTTTTATGTTTAAAATTAGTAAAGCATATGAATTTATTGGTTTGCATGCTTCAATGAATGTTTTAATTATTGTTTATAATTAAATATCTTGCACTGCGGTAAATCCTTTTAGAAAGGTAACAGTAAATTTACTCGATTGGTAATGAATCCAAGAACGATTCACGGAAATGAGAGAAAGTGAGCAATTTAAAATGTTCGTTTCTTATATCGACTTTTATGGTTGTTTTCGAGTATCAAAGTCGAATGGCAAACCGATTGGTGCTTGTGAATTCAAAATACAATGTAGTTTTAAGATCATAAAGCATTGAGTTTAAACGCTCAGCTTTACCAATGGTTAACAACCTAAAATCCTATTTCCATTTAATTCTCGAATGAGTCTAGTTCCTAGACATTCGAATAGATTGATACTTAGAGAACTTCAGAAGGTTCTGGTAAGATCATCTAGTTGAAACAGAATATTCAACATAAATGGTAAGAACTTTGATAAAATGACATTGGACATGTCTAACAAAGTATAAAAGTCAACACTAGAGAATTCAATTCTTAAGACTATAAGAAAGGGTACAAGAAATAGGAAAACAAAGGAACAAATGAAAGGAATTTACGATTCCGGTTCTACCTATAAGTTTATGTTTAAAGAGAAGTGACCTAGCAATCAAACTTCCTTGGTATCATATACCGCTTGAGGTTCTTACTTCGGTAATAACTCAAACAATGGAAGCTAGGCTACACTAATGGCCTACAAATGGGAAATGAAGCATGGCAATGCTACATTAGTTGTAGGGTCATCTAGTTTGTTTTAAGTCCTTTCAAAGGCTGGAACTTAATGGCTATTTTGTTCCATAATCATCATACCTAAATTTCTGTTTTCAAACACAGAAAGACTCACATTCAAGAAAAACAAAAACAATGTTTGTTTGTTTATTTGAATGAAATGGTCAATTACGGGTTGAGTCAATATGCTTGATTAAAACAAACAACTCTTTAACAATAAAAACTGTACTAGGTTCAAATCGACCCCTTGATTTGAGTTCCACTAATCTTTGGTATTGTTGCTTAGACCATATCAACAAGTTAACATTCAAAAGCTCTATTTTGATGGACTTTTGAAAGTTGATTGATTTCTAGATCAATTTAAGACAACTAGTCTTACTTGTTGAAAGTAACAATAGATTTGAACTATTGTTAGAACGCCTAGACAATAGAGTTTAAAGCTAAAGAAAGATCTTATGACTTTATTATTTCACATGGATTTGAGTAAATATAGGTTTATTTACTCAAATGTGATATAAGTTGAATCTGTTTGGCTAGTTCAAAGATTTAGAAGTATAAAATCCACTTGGCAAGAAATCATAAAGATCTAGGTTAGATCATGTTGATGATTACTTGAGACCAAATATGATCATCAATGATTGTGTGTTGTAATTTCACAATCTAGGTCCATACGATATGGCATATTGATGAATCACATTTGTATAGGGTATTTTAGGCGCATTTAGGTTGCATTTCTAGGCATTCGTCACGTTTTATATGCATTTAAGGTCGTTTTTGCATAATTTGTCGCTATTGTACTCTATTACGCGTTGTTTGTGTTTTCTTAATATTTCAGGTGATTCTATGGTCATTTGGTTGCATTCGAGTGTTTAGGGTTGGTTTGAACGATAAAAGAACGATGTGTTGACTCGAGGATCATTACGTGCCTCTTGGGATAAATTTCGAGTCAACAACGAAGCTAAACGCTACTTTTCTAAGCATCAAAACTGACAAGCGTTCACTCTTTTGATAATATCTCAAGTTCTACTGATCGGAACGAGACGATTTTGATTGAGTTAGAATGTAGACTGAAAGAGCTTTCCAACGATGGGTCACACGGCCTTAGAGGACCTCTGGATCAAGAGTTATGGCGAAAACAAGTGTGGCGATGCAGCTGCGGCAACGCTACGCCCACCATCTTCACGAGCACAACAGTTCCCAGCGAGGGATGGCTCGACACCAGCGAGGGATGGCTCGACGCCAGCGAGGGATGGTGCGCGAGATCCCTCGCTGCCTCATTGCTTCGTTGCTTTGCTTTGCTATACACTTCACCAGGCCAACGAGGGATGGTGCGCGAGATCCCTCGCTGCCTCTGCCTTGCTTATGCTTTTACATGCTTCATCGGGCCAGCGAGGGATGGCTCGCCAAGATCCCTCGCTGCCATATTTCGCGGCATATTATCCTCTTGTCCGTCCAACTTGGTCGTGCTCGGGTTTTATCGCCACGTGATCGTTCCCTCGACCAATCATTGACGACTTCTTTTTTTATTTTCTGATTTATTTATTTATTTATTTTTTTTAGAAAAGGGAAACTATAAATACTTAAGGGAATTAATTTATTTCCCTCATGCTTTATTTTTCCTTTAGGTTTCAATTCTCCTAGATTTCTAATTCACGTTCTTTTTTTCTCTCTTTTCTTTTTCATGAACTATAGTTTTTCTACAAACTCCATTAATGTAATTCTTTGAGGTATTATTGATTTTTCTTTTTATTTTATTTATTGCTTTTAATTATGTTTTCATTCTTAGATTTGATTTTCATTGTTCGTTTCATGATTGAGTAGTTTGCTTTCTAGGGTTTGGGAATCCATGTTTATATTATGAATCCTTATTATTATTGTTGATGGTTTGATTATTCATTGATATTTCTAGTTGATTAGGTTTATATTGTTAATCTTTGCAATCTGATCAATTGTTTGATTAAATCATGCTAATAGAATTTAGAATCAAAAGATCGAATTTTAGAGGCTTACCTACAACTAGCAATTCTGATTATGTTAGCGATCGTACTGCATATGTTGAATTGAGAGTGTTAAGACCCGACCGTAGGATTAGCTTGTGCTCTAGATAATTTGAATATTTGAGTTGTTGATGATGTTTTGATTGATTCTGAACTATGAACATGGTGAACCGTTGCCCTAGATCTTTTAGTTTATTTTTCTATTTATTTTAGTTTAAACATTCAATCCTAAATTTCGTGACATTGTTAGTTTCGCCATACCTTGAAAGCTAGATTTAAATAGCCATCTCTCTGTGGATTCGACCCTGCTTACCCTACTGCATTGTTAGGAGGTTTCGCTAGGATTTTATTTTTGACGGGTGTACGACAGCCTATCAAATTTTGGCGCCGTTGCCGGGGAGACGGTTTTATTTTTCTTTTTAGCTTTTATTTTTGGTGAGACTACATTGTATATATTTTTTCGTTTGTGTATAAAATTTCCCTTTTTTTTATAATATAAAATGGCATCTATTTGTTTTCCTCAATTTGAGAATGAAGTGTTTTGGAGATATTATTATAGGCTTGGAGATTTTCTTGGTCCAAATCATATTTTTGAACAATGGAAACTATGTATTGTGATTTATGAGGGATTGAATGAAGATACAAGATTGGTGTTGGATTCCATGAGTAGTTATGTATTTGTGGAGAAGACTCCAGAAGAGTGTTGGGACTTGATCGAGCAATTAGCTAGAGATACATATGAGTGGGAGATGACAATGTTTGTTGAACCTACTCTGCAAAAATTTTCTTTTCCTATTCCTCAAACTCACACCCCTCCCCCGTATTATTGTTCTTATTGTCATTGTCATGACCATGATACTTCTCTTTGTCCCTATAACGAGTCATATGTTAGTACTGTCAACCCTTTCCTTCGATTTGATATGCAAAATTTCCAACTCGAACCATCTTATTGTGACATGAAAATCCTTTATAATGATGATGATGATGATGGTGAATTTGTTGAGAATGTTAGTTCGTTGGAGGAAGGTTATCATTTGACTTTTGGCACTGATGAGGAAAACTTGGATATAACGGAGAATTTGGAGGATGAGGAATCACTAATGGTTGTAGAATCGATGGTTGAGAAACCATTGGTTGCGAAACTTTTGGTTGACGATTTTAGTGATGAGTTTGTTCACGGGGGTGGAATTATAGGTAAAAGCATTAATGTTGAGCCTATATCTCCTCTCGCCTATGTCCCGTTCTCGCGGAGGCTTGATCTTTTTCCTACATCCCTCATGTTAAGTCTTTCGCACTTTATCAATAGGTCTCCATTCCATGATACATTTGACCTTGCCGACCTTGATGCTCATTCTAAAACGTTTACATTGCCTGAGGAGCAATTAGAGGGAAGTTGTATATATTCTCCTTTTTCTTTTTCTTTTTCTTCTTCTTCTGATTCTTTTTCTTTTGAGTTTGGTTTTTCTGCTTATTTATCTAATACCCTATTTGAGAGGATGAATGTGGTTTTACTCAAGCCATATGTAGTGCTCAATGATATGTTTGCAGGGGCATTTGATAAACTACTCAAGGCGTTGGATTCTTCTGATTAACAATTTGAGTAGGGTCGTGCGGGACCTTAAAAATCAGCGCTTACCGGGAGGCAACCTGGTTTACTATTTTAATTCCTTTTTTTATGACTAACCACCTAATGTGTGCTTAAGTGATGAAATATCTCTCTAGGTACAAGCATTGTTAGGTTTCTTGGCTAGTTTCATTACCACATCGTGGCAGTGGCGTCAAAAGCCTTTGGTGCTAAGCTCCTTGTTTGTGAGTTGTCTTTCTCCCCTATTCTCATATTGTTTTTTGCATCCTCTTTGTTCACATTGAGGACAATGTGTTGTTTAGCTTGGGGGAGGATATTTGTCATCATCAGTTTGCGCATGTTAGTTGCACTTTAGTCTAGTTTTATTGTTTAATAGGTGTTGTGCGCTTTGTACCACTCACTAGGGGTGGGAGTTTACGTATAACGAAAAAAAATGTATTGCTTTCTTAATATTAATGTTTCATTCTAGTTGCATTTCATTTTCATTCGTGCGCCTTTGTGTCCTGCATTCGACTTTCAAACCGTGTTCGGGCTTTATTTGACTATCTTGAGCTTCTTTTGAACTTAGATATGATTTCGAAATTCAGTCGGTTGTGCTATACATTGATAACTGCTTAGCATTGTGTGAAACAATTGAATGGTACGCGGTAAGATGTTGGTCTCGCGTCAAGAATAGCTAGCCAATTACCTTGTAGGTCACCTTACTATGTGTTTGTGTGATTGATGTGACTTGTTATCGTATGATTTTGGCTTGAGATTCATTAGTAGTTTAGTTGCAACTCACGCATGCCGCGTATGACAGAGGCCATTCTCTTAGGAAGCCTTCAGACGAATTTAGAAACATCAGTTCTTGCCTTTCATACCCATGTTGTAGCCTTGTCCTTTTATTCTTTTAACTCCACATAATTGAGCCCTATTAGCCCCGTTGGTTACTTGTCCCGAGTCTAGCTTGGGGGAGCTTCGGTGTTCGTAATGGTTTCATTGATGTTGATTGATTGGCATACGAAGCCAATAGTTCGTGGTTCGAGGCTATGGTTGGATATGTGGTTTGGAGATGGTGCATATTATTTTTGGCACCAAAGCTTGTAACAGTTATGTACTTTCGATTTCATTATTAAGTTTCATTTTTCATTAAAAAAAACTAGAAAAAAAAAATAGAAAAAAAAAGTAGAAAAAAAAAATAGTAGAAAAAAAAATAGAAAAAAAAAAGAAGAGAAAAATCAAAGAAAAATATTAAAAAAAATATGTTTTTCGTTTTTGTATGTAGTTTGAAAGCAGGGAAAGGAAATGAAGAAAGATCATTGACATTATATTATGTTTTTCCCTTGGTTATAACTTGGTTGATTGTTCGGGTTTCATGGTTTGATGGAGTTGGATTTTCGGCATTATCACGCCGACGCATATTGTTCACATTTGCTCCCCCAGTTGGACCTTACTCTCACTTTTTCCCAAATTATACCCTACCCTTTCTTTTTACCTAGCCCCATTACAAGCTTATTTTAAAGACCTCTTGATCGGCATGTTTGTTTTGTGATTGAATGAAAATCGTTTCTTGCTATTCTTATCTCACCCCATGTTGCATCATATATTCATATTCTACAAGGTATGCGGCGACGACTAGCTTGATTGAGAATAGTTTGTGGCTAAGATTGGTTGTTTCAATTATGGATCATGATGCTTTGTGGTTCTATTTGTATCCGAGCTAGATTTCTGTCTCAATAACTTTGTTTGATTGTTTGCTCGAGAGTTGAATCGGTCTTGCCATGATTTAATGAAAGTCACGTGCGTCTCATTTCTTTGTCTTTAGTTCAGTGTTGCTTGGGGACAAGAAACAGTCTAGCTTGGGGGAAATTGATGAATCACATTTGTATAGGGTATTTTAGGCGCATTTAGGTTGCATTTCTAGGCATTCGTCACGTTTTATTTGCATTTAAGGTCGTTTTTGCATAATTTGTCGCTATTGTACTCTATTACGCGTTGTTTGTGTTTTCCTTAATATTTCAGGTGATTCTATGGTCATTTGGTTGCATTCGAGTGTTTAGGGTTGGTTTGAACGATAAAAGAACGATGTGTTGACTCGAGGATCATTACGTGCCTCTTGGGATAAATTTCGAGTCAACAACGAAGCTAAACGCTACTTTTCTAAGCATCAAAACTGACAAGCGTTCACTCTTTTGATAATATCTCAAGTTCTACTGATCGGAACGAGACGATTTTGATTGGGTTAGAAAGTAGACTGAAAGAGCTTTCCAACGATGGGTCACACGGCCTTAGAGGACCTCTGGATCAAGAGTTATGGCGAAAACAAGTGTGGCGATGCTGCTGCGGCAACGCTACGCCCACCATCTTCACGAGCACAACAGTTCCCAGCGAAGGATGGCTCGACACCAGCGAGGGATGGCTCGACGCCAGCGAGGGATGGTGCGCGAGATCCCTCGCTGCCTCATTGCTTCGTTGCTTTGCTTTGCTATACACTTCACCAGGCCAACGAGGGATGGTGCGCGAGATCCCTCGCTGCCTCTGCCTTGCTTATGCTTTTACATGCTTCATCGGGCCAGCGAGGGATGGCTCGCCAAGATCCCTCGCTGCCATATTTCGCGGCATATTATCCTCTTGTCCGTCCAACTTGGTCGTGCTCGGGTTTTATCGCCACGTGATCGTTCCATCGACCAATCATTGACGACTTCTTTATTTATTTATTTATTTATTTATTTATTTTGTTTTAGAAAAGGGAAACTATAAATACTTAAGGGAATTAATTTATTTCCCTCATGCTTTATTTTTCCTTTAGGTTTCAATTCTCCTAGATTTCTAATTCACGTTCTTTTTTTCTCTCTTTTCTTTTTCATGAACTATAGTTTTTCTACAAACTCCATTAATGTAATTCTTTGAGGTATTATTGATTTTTCTTTTTATTTTATTTATTGCTTTTAATTATGTTTTCATTCTTAGATTTGATTTTCATTGTTAGTTTCATGAATGAGTAGTTTGCTTTCTAGGGTTTGGGAATCCATGTTTATATTATGAATCCTTATTATTATTGTTGATGGTTTGATTATTCATTGATATTTCTAGTTGATTAGGTTTATATTGTTAATCTTTGCAATCTGATCAATTGTTTGTTTAAATCATGCTAATAGAATTTAGAATCGAAAGATCGAATTTTAGAGGCTCACCTACAACTAGCAATTCTGATTATGTTAGCGATCGTACTGCATATGTTGAATTGAGAGTGTTAAGACCCGACCGTAGGATTAACTTGTGCTCTAGATAATTTGAATATTTGAGTTGTTGATGATGTTTTGATTGATTCTGAACTATGAACATGGTGAACCGTTGCCCTAGATCTTTTAGTTTATTTTTCTATTTATTTTAGTTTAAACATTCAATCCTAAATTTCGTGACATTGTTAGTTTCGCCATACCTTGAAAGCTAGATTTAAATAGCCATCTCCCTGTGGATTCGACCCTGCTTACCCTACTGCATTGTTAGGAGGTTTCGCTAGGATTTTATTTTTGACGGGTGTACGACAGCCTATCACATATCTTAGTTGGAATAATCGAAGTCAATTAGTACTTGATTCGATTAATGATGAATCATAAAGACTTTTCCTATAATTTCTAAACAAAATGCTCAACTACCACCAAACTAAACCAAATTCGTCAAAGCTATTGAAAAGTAACTTCAGAATAACTTTTCATAAAATATATGTAGAGAGTTGCAAAACTCAGTGGGAGCTTAGTGTTTGTCATTCGACAAACTAAGGCCCAAGTATAGATATATGTTTCATTGTGATTTATTCAAATGAGACACAAGGGTATTGTTTCTACCACGAATTTTTGAGAACATAATGTTTGTTTGCTCGAAATAATGTCCTTTTGGAAATTCGTTTCCAAAATGACAAGTGGGAGAAAATAGACCTCGAAAGTCTTCGAGGCAAACAACAAACATAAACGGACATTCCTGAGGCTTTTCGAAGTGCTTCAGAAAATCCGAACTTATTCTTTAAAAACTTTAGAAGTGGCTTTAAAGAATAGACATCTCTTAGAAGACTTTACAAGTGCTTCAAGGAGAACAGAATATTCAAAGGACTTTCAAGTGGCTATTGATATTCTATTGTTTGATGTTCTATACCCAAGTAGGCATAGAGTTCAAATCACTAAAACTATGCAATTCTTCTATTAGATAGTGAAGAAACCTACAACTTGCAGTCAAACTATTATCATGTAGATTAATGAGTTTCTGACCTGTATAAAAGCTATGACGAAACCCAGATTCCCTAAAATGGTTAGAGGCCATATATAGACTCAAATGTTTTAAATGGTTAGAGGCCATAAAACATACTCAATGTTTTGATGACAAAATTGAAATTTTGTTGATTTGCAAGAATAGTTTCACACCTATTGGTTGCAAGTTTGTTTTAAAGGATAAAAACCATCAAACATTGAATTGTGTTCACACACAAAGCTAGATTAGTTGCTAAAAGTTACAAGCAAATTCACGGTGTGGATTGTGTTGAAACCTCATGCATAATCGTAATGCTCAAGTCTATATTCAAGCAATGATTGCATATTGGTACATATAGCAATTGGATGACAAAACGTATTCCTCAATCAAATGTTGGAATAAACTATGTACATGGTATGTCATAGGATTTGTGGATCCAAATAAATGCTTGAAAAGGAAAGCTAGCTTATAAAATCTAAGTACAGATTTAAGCAAGCAATTGGGAATTGGAACTGTATTTTAAGTGAAGCTAATAAGCATTTTAGTTTCATAAAATATACATGATTCTTATAGATATATAAGAAATTTAGTGGGAGTACATAAAAACTTAATTGGTCCTATGTGTATCACACACATATCTCTCTATTGTGAAATAACATTCAAATGCTAATGACTTAGATTTGAAATTATTCATCAATGACGGACCATGGCGAAACTTAGTACATACTGGGTATTAAGATCTGGTTACAAAGATCTTATAATATTGTTTTAGATTAAGTAATGGAATTTACTAAATCAAACACGAAAGACTCCATTGGAGATATTCGACCCATATGAATAAATCTAAGTAAAGGATGTTTGAACTATGTATAAGTATTTACTAAGTTAAACATCAAAGAGTCTAAATGAGATTCTTAAACCTATATTATATATCAAAGAATTTAGCTGGATTCAGTATCTACTGAAATTGAATGAGCTAAAGTTACATGAATAGAATTCAATTGGGAATTATTCTGCAAAAGAATTTATCATGTATGATATGATATGAGGATCGCCAAAAACGTATCGTGTGACTTTAGGCATAACGAACATATACCAATCTCTATTGATCTAAGTGAAGATCAACTAGATTGAGATCAAGAAAAACTTATGGTACTTGAAAATGTACATAGGAATAGTTCTTGATTCAAGGAAATAAAGATATGCTAAATATTGATGCTACACGCATAAACACTGGCAAAGGATCAAGCAAGATTCCTTTGGAGTTAACCATTGACAAGGACGAGCTAAAGAGCATCGTGTTTCGAAATGGCAACATGGATTGGAGACCATGAGTTGTTGCGTGGGAAATTAAAATATTAGTTTCTATATTCTAAGATACAGCTGGAAAGTCTTCCACATATCTGTGAACTGCTTGGATAAGTAAATCCAAACAAAGCATCACTAGCAACCTAAACAGTTGAAGTAAAAGTACTTATTGCCTAAGAAGCAATAAAACAGAGTTGTTTATATTAATGAGTTCTTCATTGAACTTGGGTGGATCACATGTCTGCTAACTTGATGGTTCTTCATTGCAAAATACGTAGAACCACTATCGAAGTAAGAAAGACTAGATCACATAATAAACAAACTCAAAAGATCTTATCATCTTATCTCGAAAAACATTCGATGAAAGGGATATTAAGATTGGCAAAGCATGATAACTAAACCTATGCAACAAGTGAGAAGCAACACTCACATTGTAGCACTGGAAATCAAGCATAGCTTTGAAATTCCATGAACTGTTTTAAAGATGGGTTTGAGGCCCATGGTTGTAAAACATTGGGGTTGAACATTTATCATATATGAAATGTATTTTCATATTCCATTTAATCTTGGTTTAGTATTAAATGATGAGTCCCTTCAATTTGACGAAATATTCAAGATAGACTGTCAGGACCAGTCCTGTGACTAAGAAATGTCTATCAAGTGAACTTGAATGTCAAAGGTTGAGAATGGTCCCTGGTCGGAGTTTTCTATAAAATTGGACGCATAGAAAACGTTAGACGACTAGAATGCAAGATGACTAGTAGTTTTGTTTCTTGAACTATGTGGACATGGCAATGTCATAATCATTTGCATAGATACTTACTTTGGGAAGACTAGTATCGGACAGACCTATGAAACTTTACTGTAAGAGATGAAAATCTGTCATAAGTAAATTTCATTAAAATTATTAGACACTAAATCCTCAATACCTGAGTGATTTGAGATTACTTGTTTGAGAACTGGTTGCTTTGACGTTGACCAACCGTCGCACCGTAAAAGGAGGCTATAAAGGCAACGCTCAGGTAATCACCTATCAAACGAAGTCTAATCTTAAGATCGCAAGATTGAGATTGTCCTCCCATAAATCGGGATGAGAGGCTTAAAAGTTATACAAGGCCACTCGGAGAGCTAGAAACTGTGAAATGCATGGCCGTGCTCGGATGAATCATAGGCTATGATTATCTGTTTATTTGATCAGTTGAACTCTGAAACCGAGGAACACCTCTGGACATAATAAGGATGACAACTCTTACCTTATGTTCAAGAGCAAGCATCGAGCGACAAAGGAATTAGGAAATGCACACTTGTCCCTAAGGACAAGTGGGAGACTGAAGGAAATAATGCCCTTGGTCCAAGTATGCATTCTATGTTAAGTCTAATAAATGCGGTTCAGTATTAATTAACAAGTTAATAATTCAGTGAGATCAAGTGAGCTGAATGCCTAGCTAGAGGCCGCTTCAGTTCAAGTGGAATTAATGATATTAATCCACAGCTTACTCTTGACTGAACCCGTAGGGTCACACAAATAGTACGTAAACGGATCAAGTATTTAATGGCATTAAATACTCTATCTATGGATATTCGGAATCGACGGATCTTGGTTTCAGTGGGAGCTGAGATCGTCACGAGCAAGAAATGAATACTCCGGAAACGATGATATTGCCGGAAACAGAAATATGGATCGTATCGGGAATATAAATATTATCCAAGTCGTAGATGTTGCCGGAAACGGAAACATGGTACGTATCGGAAAATATTATCGAAAATGGAAATATTGCCGGAAACGGAAATATTGTCAGAATCGGAAATATTATCGGAATCGGAAATAATTCAGGAAACGGAAATATTAAATATTTGTTTGAAACGGAAATTAATTCCGGAATCGGAAATATTAAATATTGTTCGTATCGGAAATGAATTCCGGAATCGGGAATTTAATCGGAGGCGTAACGTACGAATTAGCATCGGACGAGGCCCGCTAGACGAAAGCCCAGAACGAAGCCAGGCCATCGCCCAGCGAGCCGCACGCAGCAACGCACGCCTCGACCAGGCCCAGCGCAAGGCCAGGCCCACCCAAGGGCGCGCGCGCGCGCTGCACCGCCCATGGGTTGTGCGCCTGTCGTGGGCCGCAAGGCCTGCACGGGTGCACGGCTTGTACGATGCGTGTGCGGGAAATCCTAATCCTATTAGGATTCGTGCGAAGATTAAAATCCAAATCCTATTAGATTTGCTTTGTTATTTAGAGTCCTAATAAAGTTCTAATTAACAAATCCACATCCTAGTAGGATTACAATTCCTTTTCCATACCTCTATAAATAAGGGCCTAGGGTCATTATTTGCAGGTACGATTGAAGTATTCAAAGGGTAAGTTTTTGAAATATAAATCAGCCATACACTTGCAATAAGAGCCGAAAAATCCTAAGCACCTTAAGGGCGATTCTAGTTGGTCTAACTTGAGGCGGATCCGGACGTACTGTGGACTATCTACGGAGGGACGACATTTGGAGTCCTAAAGACTTGTTCTTGTTCGGTTCGGGCGCAGCTAGGGAAGGCAAGCTACAACATGTATGCATCTATTCTATGCTAAATGATTATGTGTAAATAATATGCTTTCCTGGCTTTATGGTTTTTCCGCATGATTTATGAATTGTCATATGTATCATAACCTAACAGGGACGAACCATGATCCACAAAATACAAGCAGTCCCATCCATATACCATCAGATGATGATGTACGTCTCGGATGCAGGCTTCACCGAGCGGATAAAAGGCGACCAAGAGGTGGCAAGATCAACCTGTCACACGGCCATCCGAAAGCCGAAGCTAGGAGACAGTCCTGAAGACGAAGATGAGAAGGGCCCTCCCCCAAGTGGAGAAAAAGAGGCTAAGAGGAGAAAGGCAGAGCCGAGCAGTCTGGTAAAGCCTGCAGACACTACTACAAAAACACCCTATGGAGTTGACCTTTTCGAGTCGCCTCAAATAAATAAGCGACACCTTAGATTTTAGAGTCCCATTTTATAGAGTATGCGACGCATAATATTTGATAAAAGAAAATAAAAAACCAAATAATAAGCTTTCGAGTCGCCTGCTACATTGAGGCGACACGTAAACCATATGCGTCCCTTTTTATATCATAGGCGACTCTAAAAGTTTGAGTTCACGAGTCGCCTATAATAAGAAAAGGGATGTATACGGTTTACGTTTCTCCTGTTAAATTATAGAGGATGCGTAAAGTTTACACGTCACCTGTTCTAATACAGGCGACACCTTATATTTGGTTTTACGGGTCAGTTGTTACATTAAGGCGACACCATAGATTTATAAAATTAATAAATAAAAATTTAGTTAATTGGGTCTAAATTATCAGATTATCTATCGGCTGGGCCTTCACTTTCATTTTCAGTTTCATCTCAATTCTTAAACTCCCTCTCACCTTCCTCCTTAGTCCTCCCTAGCTCCCTCATACTGTCCCTCGCACTCTCTCTTCGAATTAGATGGCGAAGTTTTCTCTACGGCGGCAACCCATGGTGTCCGACCACCTTCCTCCCTTATCTGTGTCGTCTTCAAGCTCCTTGTGCCCCGCGACGGCGACTAGGCTATGGAGGTTAGGGTTTCCTTCAAAAACGTAGAATAAGTTATTTTTTAAATTTAATTTTTTGTTTGATATAAAAGTCAAGAATTCATGTACATGTGAATTGTTGTAATTGGATTTCTATCACGTTGATGTTTGTTGGAGTTTGAATTAGTCAACATTGAATAAGTCATTGGCTGTTTTAGTCAATACATGTCCGAGTATTTAGGTAGTTGAGTCATGGAGTTGAACTAGTTTGTAGCTGTTGTTTGTTTCCTGTTTTTTTGCTTGTTTCTGTTTCTGTGTTTCTCTTGTAAGGCTATATATAGCCATCATCTTTGATTCAATATATTTATCACTTTCAGCTTATCAGTTCACATTTGGTATCAGAGCCGGTTTCAAGGAAAAAGGGGAGAACAGAAAATACAGAACCTGTGTGAGAGAGTGATCAAGAGAGAAAACCAAAAAAAAAAAAAAAATGTCTGAGAAATCCGAGAAGTTTGTGCAGCCTGCCATTCCAAAATTCGATGGGCATTATGATTTTTGGTCAATGACGATGGAGAATTTTCTGAGAAGCAGAGAATTGTGGAGCCTGGTGGAAGACGGAATTCCGACGATGCCGATGGGAACCGGACAGGCGAGTGAGACGCAGAGAAAAGCTGTTGAAGAGGCGAAGTTGAAGGACTTGAAGGTCAAGAATTTTCTCTTTCAATCCATTGACAGAGAGATTTTGGAGACAATTCTTGACAAAAGTACCTCCAAGGCGATTTGGGAATCCATGAGGAAGAAATACCAAGGTTCTACGAGGGTGAAAAGGGCGCAATTACAAGCTTTGAGAAGGGAGTTCGAATTGCTGGCCATGAAAGAAGGAGAAAAGGTCGATGTCTTTCTAGGAAGAACCTTGATGGTGGTAAACAAAATGAAGGTGAATGGTGAATCGATGGCAGAGAGCACGGTGGTGAGCAAAATTCTTCGATCGCTGACCCAGCGATTCAACTATGTGGTGTGTTCGATTGAGGAATCGAACGATTTGAGCACGATGAGCATTGATGAATTACATGGCAGCTTGCTTGTCCATGAGCAGCGAATGAACGGACATGTGCAAGAAGAGCAGGCACTACAAGTGTCTCAAGATGAAAGATTTAGTGGAGGAAGAGGTCGTGGTGGTCGTGGAGCGTTCCGAGGAGGACGAGGTAGAGGAAGAGGAAGAAACGCAGTCAATCGAGCCCTGGTCGAGTGCTACAATTGTCACAAGTTAGGACACTATCAAAATGAGTGTCCCGAGTGGGAAAAGAAAGCGAATTATGCTGAACTAGACGAAGAAGAAATACTCCTAATGTCCTATCTGGAAGAACATCAGACAAACAGAGAGGATGTTTGGTTTCTTGATTCCGGGTGCAGCAGCCATATGACCGGGTGCAAAGATTGGTTCTGCAATTTGGAGGAAGGTTTTAATCGATCCGTGAAACTCGGAAACAACACAAGAATATCGGTGGTGGGGAAAGGAAGTGTGAAAATACAAGTTAATGGTGTTACCCAAGTTGTACCTGAAGTTTATTATGTTCCGGAACTCAAAAATAATTTGTTAAGCCTTGGACAGCTGCAGGAGAGAGGCTTGGCGATTCTGATTCGTGATGGAACCTGCAAGGTGTATCATCCAGAGAGAGGTGTAATCATGGAGACCAATATGAGTGGAAACAGGATGTTTTTCCTTCTAGCATCCAAACTGTTGTGGGCAAAATTACCATGCCTACGTGCACCAATGAAGATGTGACACCTGGCACGTATTGCGCCCCCTAAGCAGAAATCATGCAAAGTCTACTCCGGGGCATGAGTATTAATCTAGGTATCTACAATGTATGTATTTAAGTATGTATAAATGTACGTATAAAACCTATACCTGGAAAAGGGCTTAATTAGTATGTATCCCAAGTGAATTACTAAGCACAATAGGCTCAAATAGCCCACTATTGCTACAGGGGATCAGAGAATTGTAAGGAGAAAGGACACGTGTCCTTCTCCCATTCCCCAGCCAATCATGTAAGGGGAATATTAGGTCATTCCCACAAAAAACTAGTACTATAAATATTCCCACTTCCCTAGAAAAAGGGGTCACAATCAATACATTCTAGAGCAATTGCTGCTCTGCCTTCTCTCTACTTTCTCTCTCTATAAAAATACAATCTTGTTTAATCTTTAAAAGTTACCAAGAAACCTCCAAGGTATCTCACCGGAAAAACCCCACAACATTTGGCGCCGTCTGTGGGGAGGTACGGTAACATGGAAGATCAACGACAGGACAACGATGCTGGGCGGCCTACGCGCGTAGAGCGGCCACCCATCGAAAGAGAAATGCCGACTGAACATCATACGCCGGCCACAAGAATCACTGAAGATGCCGCACGTACATTTGCGGCCGGGCACACCCCTCGTCACACTGCCGAGGTAGAGGTGCTCAGCGAGGAGGACGACCAGGCCAATCGCACCCCTCCTGGAGGACACCTGGATCCTCGGGTGGATACGGTAATAGAGGAGAACCCTGATATGCCTGTCTCTGTGGGTGCTCTTCGGGCTATTTTGGCTGAGTTCCAAGCTGATGTGGGGAAGACAGTTAATGCTGAGGTACAGAAGAGTATGCTGATTTACACCACTGCTGTGGCTGCAAATCATGAGAGGCCGGCAAGCAATAGGCCAACACTTTCTTTGCGCCCCCCAAATGTCTGGACCAGGCTGACAGGCGAGGACCTAAGGAGACAGCCGCCAACAAGTCAGCCCAATCAGGCAATGTCTTACCTACCACGCCGAATGCCACGGCGGCTGATCGGAGAAACGTCCCGAGGACGTGAGCAGCCACGCGCAGAGCAGTTGCCCGACTCTGAGTCTGAACTTTCTGACACTGGGTCAACCCCCGTCATGCCGGATAGACCTCTCCCTCATCCAACTTATACGCATCTGAGCCAGGCACGTCCAGGGGCCACCCGTCCAACCCGTCAAACTCGCGGACGCGAGTCCTCCCTGCGGCTACCCTACTCCAGGCGTCAAGACCCTGTATATCACATTCAGGAGGGGGTGTCCAACATGGCCCTAGGGCACACCACCCCTTTTGCAGACTCCATCATGAGAGCCCCGAGGGAACCCAAAGTCAAGCCGCCCAACATTGATGCTTACGATGGTACCACAGATCCGGACATGCACCTCTTGGTTTACCGGCATCACATGTATGTCCAAGGAACAACTGACTTAACCTGGTGTAAGTATTTTCCGGGCACACTCAAAGGAGTAGCCTCTAAGTGGTTCGAGAGACTTCCAGCCGGAACCATTCGCTCTTTTTCGGAGCTCGAGCTATTGTTCTCTACTCGGTTCATGGCTCACAAGGAAGAGAAGAAGACGAGCATGCATCTGAGTAGGATTCAGCAAGGGAAGGACGAGTCCCTGAGGAGTTATGTGAAGAGATTCAATCTAGAGGCAGGGCAAATTCCGGATTTGCCAGATGGTGTTGCATTCGATAACTTCATTCGAGGGCTTAAAAAGGGCTCTTTCAAGTTTGATCTGGTAAAGAAAAGCGTCCGAACAATGGCAGAAGTGCTGGATGAGGCGGAGGCCTTCATTCATGCAACAGAGATTTGCAGCGTCCCGAAAGACCCCAGAGGAAGTGATACCGCCGAGCTAGCGGCAAAAAAGGAGAAATTTGAAAAGAAGAACCGGCCTAACGGGACGTGGGCTATTGCAAAAGAATCAGACAGGGCCCCCGGAGCGGCAGGTCAGAAACGGCCCAGAACTTATGATCGGGAGCGATTCGAGTATAACACAGACATGTACACAATCCTGATGGACGTCGGGTCCAAATATGACATTGATCGTCCATTTCCCATGAAGTCACCACCAGAAAGTAGGGACCCCAAACTGTACTGTCACTTTCACAGTGACATTGGGCATGACACCAATGAATGTAAGAGCTTGAAAAGGGCATTGGACGGCCTAGCCACCAAGGGGTTCTTAAAAAGTTATATCAGCAGGAACACGGGAGGTTCTGGCAAACCCTTCTACAAGAAAAACAAATCCCCTCCCTCGGAGGAAGATGGGAATCGTACCGACCCAGAGTGCGTGGCAGTCATCTCAGGAGGATTGGCCGCCGGCGGGCCGACCATGAGGGGCCAGAAGGATTATGCCAAGCGATTGGGGCAAGTGATGCTGTCCGGCAAGGCCACAGTTGACCCGTTTCCAAAAGTTGAAATCGGCGAGGCCGACCGTGGGAAAATCTCCACCCCGCATGACGATCCTTTGGTAATTGAGTTAAAAGTTGCTAACCTAAGGGTTAGGCGTATTTTGGTTGATACAGGAAGTTCGTCGGACATAATTAGTCTAGAGTGCTTGAATCGGCTGCAACATGATCCCTCAAAAATTGAGAAAATCCACTATCCCATTATAGGCTTCGGAGGTAGTGTCATCCACCCAGTCGGCATAATTACCCTTCCTCTGAGGATGGGAAATAAAAAGGAATCTCGGCAAATGGATGTCCGTTTTCTCATAGTGAAAGATCTGACGGCATATAACATCATCTTGGGGCGTCCCACGTTGAACAGGGCAAAGGCTGTCATTGTGACTCATCTGATGCTTCTTAAGTTCATTTGTGACGATGGGAGCGTCAGCACTATACATGGTGACCAGCAACAAGCTAGAGATTGCTACCTAACCACCTTGAGTCCAGAAGCATGGGGGACGGGTGAAGAGAAAGGGACGTCGAGTAACAAACGAAAATGTGGCGACACGCAACCCAAGGTCGTCAAAGAAACATTAACTATCTCAGCAGGGCACATGGAAGAGAGACGCCCAGAGCCTGTTGGGGCCCATTTCAATGTGGTTTTAAACACAGACAAACCTGACAGAGTAGTGCCCATCGGGATTTCTCCTGACGACCCGCTGGCGGCAGAGTTGGTCCACCTTTTGAGAG
Source organism: Spinacia oleracea (assembly GCF_020520425.1). Lineage (NCBI taxonomy): Eukaryota > Viridiplantae > Streptophyta > Magnoliopsida > Caryophyllales > Amaranthaceae > Spinacia > Spinacia oleracea. The sequence goes on along the minus strand of NC_079492.1, from coordinate 5,129,059 downwards.
AATTTGAAGATATCTTTGCTTTCACGGTGGACGAAATGCCGGGTATTGACCCTGCTGTGGCCGTCCATAAGCTGAATGTGGACCCAAACTTTAAACCGGTTCGTCAGAAGAAAAGGAACCATGGGGAAGATAGAAATCAGGCGGCAGCCGCGGAAATACAGAAGTTGATGGAGGCTGGGTTCGTCAGGCCTAGTCAGTACCCCGACTGGGTTGCTAACGTGGTCCTCGTCAAAAAACCTAATGGTACCTGGAGAATGTGTGTTGATTACACCAACCTCAATAAGGCATGTCCAAAGGACAGTTTCCCATTGCCCAAGATTGACCGGCTCGTCGACTCTACAGCGGGACATGCCATGATGAGCTTTATGGATGCCTACTCAGGGTTTCACCAGATTCCGTTGTGGCCTGACGACCAGGAAAAAACGTCATTTGTTACTGAACAAGGCCTTTACTGCTACAAGGTGATGCCGTTTGGGTTAAAAAATGCACCGGCCACCTTTCAGCGTCTTATTAACACTGTGTTCATTAAGCAGCTCGGCAGGAATATTGAAGCTTACATTGACGATATGATCGTAAAAAGTAAGCTGAGGGCGGCGCACATAACTGATCTCAGAGAGACATTTGAGACTATTCGAGCTTACAACATGAGGTTGAATCCTAAGAAGTGTGTGTTCGGGGTGACGGCAGGCAAATTCTTAGGTTTCTTGATTGATGAAAGAGGAATTGAAGCCAACCCAGACAAAATCCAGGCAGTAATTGATATGAGCTCACCAAAGACAGTGAAGGAGGTCCAGCGGCTCACAGGTTGCTTGGCCGCCCTGGGCAGATTCCTTTCCAGGGCTGGAGACAAGTGCCACTACTTTTTTAGGTCTGTCAGAAAGAAGGCCAAGTTTGAATGGTCGGACGAGGCCGAGGCGACATTGGTCAGATTAAAGGAGCACTTACACACCTTGCCTCGTCTTGTTAGTCCCTTGCTAGGAGAGACTTTGTACATGTATCTCGCCGTGTCCGAGCACTCGTTGAGTGCCGTTCTACTGACAGAGAGGGAGGGAATACAGATGCCGGTATACTTTGTCAGTCATGTTCTTCAAAATGCTGAAGTTAGATATCCTACAGTGGAAAAGTTTGGCTTAGCTCTGTTCATGGCCAGCAAAAAGCTCCGTCCTTATTTCTTAGCTCACAAAATAGTGATCTACACCAATCAGCCGCTCAAACTGCCCTTCACAAAGCTGGAGGCGTCAGGACGAATGCTGAATTGGGCAATAGAGCTGAACGCCTTTGATATCACCTATGAGCCGAGGAAAGCTGTCAAGGGGCAGGCATGTGCCGACTTCATTGTTGAAATGACGAGGCCAGACTTTACCAAGAATACAAGCACAGTGTGGACAGTGTATGTAGACGGCTCATCCACACAGAATGGATGTGGAGCAGGGATAATCTGTCACTCCCCAGAAGGAGATACTTTTGAATATGCTATGCGATTTAACTTCCAGGCGTCAAATAATGAAGCCGAATATGAAGCCCTGCTTTGTGGCATTAAAATGTGTAAGGCGGCAGGCGCCGAGGAGATTGTAGCACTATCTGACTCCCAACTGATTGTGAGCCAAGTTAATGGGACCTACGAAGCTAGGGATCCGACTATGGTCAAATACATGCAGGCCGTCCATCAGGAAGTAGAGCCACTGAAAAGTTTTGAAGTAAGGCAAGTCCCTCGCTCGGAAAATAACCAAGCTGATGCACTGTCAAAGTTGGCAAGTTCCGCGTCTTGTGATACCCCTCGGCACGTGTTTTGGGAGGTAAAAGAGCACAAAAGTGTTGAGCAAATGGAAGTGGAAACTCTTGACAGAACGTCCACATGGATGGATGACATAGTAAACTTCAAAATGAATGGAGTCTTGCCCGAAGACTCAAGGGAAGCGGCAAAACTTCAAAAGAAATGTTCTTGGTTTGAAATGTGGAACGGCACCCTCTACAAAAAGGCCTACTCCCGTCCTTTGTTAAGATGTGTAACACCTGAGAAGGGGCAGGAAATTCTAGAAGACCTTCATCAGGGATTGTGCAGCTCGCATATTGGTGGAAGGGCTTTGGCTGAAAAGGCACTTCGAACCGGCTATTACTGGCCGACCCTTAAGGAGGACGCAATCTCACTGGTCAAGAAGTGTGACAAATGTCAGCGCTTTTCTCACCTAATACATCAACCGGCACGAGTTCTGACGCCCATTACAAGCCCAATTCCATTTGCTAAATGGGGGATGGATCTCCTAGGCCCATTCACGACCGCACCAGGAGGAAGGCGTTATGTCATCGTTGCTGTAGATTACTTCACCAAATGGGTGGAGGCAGAAGCGCTCAAAAACATAAAAACTGCTGATGTGAGAGCATTCATTTGGAAGAACATCATGACTCGCTTTGGGATTCCACAGGCTATCGTCTTCGATAATGGGCCCCAGTTTGAGACGCCTAAGCTGAAAGAGTGGCTGGCAGATCACAGTATACACACCTGTTTTGCATCAGTCGGACGACCCCAAGCCAATGGTCAGGTTGAGGTGTTCAACAAAATTATCTCTGAAGGAATGAAAAAGAAGCTTGACGAAGCCAAAGGTCTATGGGCTGATGAGCTGCCAAATGTCTTATGGTCCATCCGCACCACGGCTAAGAATTCAACCGGTGAAACACCCTTCTTGCTAGCCTATGGCGCCGAGGCTGTCCTACCCATAGAAATGTGTGAGCCAACGTTGAGAGTCATGCTGTATGACGAAAATGCTAACTGGGAGACAATGAAAGCAGCCTTGGACTTTCTGCCCGAGGTTAGAGGAAATGCAGCGCTCAGACAACAGCTGTACAAGATAAGGATGGCAAGAGAATACAACAAGAGAGTCTCTAATAGAGTGCTCAAAGTGGGAGATTTTGTCCTCAGAAAAATGGAGTCCACAGGACGAGCAAATGAACAAGGTAAGCTGACGCCCACTTGGGAGGGACCTTACGAGATCTATGATGAAGTTAGAGATGGAACCTACCGCATTCAAGACATGCAAGGCCGCCCTATTTCGCGCACTTGGAATGCCGACAATCTCAAGAAATATTTCTTCTAGATATGTGCTAAGCCTTGTCTTACTTACCACGATCCATTGCCCAAGGGGCGGCCTCTAATGGTCATAGTAGGGTAGTAATTACTTTTGTAACCGGCTAAATTCGCCTTGCAAAGTTATAAATAATACTACTCTATTTGTCTCGTAATATTTATTGCTCGCACAATGAATATAAAAATATACACTCCAATGCATAACCAAAGCCTAATTGTATGACGGCCTGAGAAGTGGCCCAGATTAGCAAAAACTCTCAGCAAGAGTAATTGTTTGAAGCCTAAGAAGTGGCCCAGATTAGCACCAAGTTGTAGGCTGATCACCTATCCAACTCCCCTCCCAATATAAGCAAGCCGCTGGCCGACCAGTACAGCATAATAAGTGCCAGCGGCACGAATAAACTTAAATCGTAAGTTATTTGTTCAAAAGCCCAGCGGCATGAACAACTTTGAAACATAGGTTGTTCGCTCAAAAGCCCAGCGGCATGAACAACTTGGAAACAAAGGTTGTCCGCTCAAAAGTTCAGCGGCACGATTTACTTCGAAACAAAGGTTGTCCGCTCAAAAGTTCAGCGGCACGATTAACTTCGAAACAAAGGTTGTTTGCTCAAAGTTAGGCGGCACGAACGTTTGGCCGTACAGTCCATTTGACGAGCATGTCTAGCGGCAATCATACCTATTGATTGACTTGCGTCAATCAATATCGTTATAGACACGCTCGCCAAAGAAAGTGACGACCAAAGTAGGGCCTAGCACATGCTCAATTGCCAGCAGCACCAACCACTTGGAAACAAAGGTTGTCCGCTCAAAAGTTCAGCGGCACGATTAACTTCGAAACAAAGGTTGTTTGCTCAAAGTTAGGCGGCACGAACGTTTGGCCGTACAGTCCATTTGACGAGCACGTCTAGCGGCAATCATACCTATTGATTGACTTGCGTCAATCAATATCGTTATAGACACGCTCGCCAAAGAAAGTGACGACCAAAGTAGGGCCTAGCACATGCTCAATTGCCAGCAGCACCAACCACTTGGAAACAAAGGTTGTCCGCTCAAAAGTTCAGCGGCACGATTAACTTCGAAACAAAGGTTGTTTGCTCAAAGTTAGGCGGCACGAACGTTTGGCCGTACAGTCCATTTGACGAGCACGTCTAGCGGCAATCATACCTATTGATTGACTTGCGTCAATCAATATCGTTATAGACACGCTCGCCAAAGAAAGTGACGACCAAAGTAGGGCCTAGCGCATACTCAGTTGCCTGCAGCATCAACGTGCTTAGTGTACACTCGGTTGCACCTTGGCAATCATACCTATTGATTAAGCCTATTGATTAAGGAATAATCAAATTATGAAGAGCAAGTAAATGCGAGATAAGAGAAGCATCAAAAAGCCTATTTACTTATAAAACAACGCCCGTAGAAAGGCGTGTAAAAGTAGCTCAGAATTCTTGACCAGAAAAAAGAAAGAAAATTGTTGTGTGCTCAGCAGGCACAATGATACAGACGCCATCAGCGCCAAAACTTTACAACATAATTGTTTTTGCCCTAAGGCACGGGAACGCTTGAATAAAATTTTAAAAAAAGCAGGAAAGGAAGCAAATCAGGGAGCGGCCGCATCGTCCTCGTCATCAGATGATACAAACTCAGGGGGCGGCTGACCAAGACGTTCAGCAGCCAACACAGCGGCACTGTGCTCCATTCGCCGCTGGAACCACCCAAGATCATACTCTGACATGTGGCTCTCCCAGGCGTGCTTAACAGCGTCCTTGGTCGCTTGTTCCCCCTGATCATAGGATTCCAGAAGACGCTCACGCAAGGTGCGAACTTGCGATCTGGCCGTCTCCAGCTCCCCACGAAGATGCTCGGCTTCCTCAGCCGCCTCTTTGACCTGAGGGTACTCCCGCAACTGGTCCTGAAGCGCCCGTATTTCCGCCGCCGCTGTCTTGGCCTCCTCGACCATTGCCACCATGTCCTTGTCCTGCGCCAAGATCTTCTTAAGCAGCTCGGCCTTGTCAGATCTCAACGCAGCCACCTCCTTCGCTTGAAGGTCTATGGTCGTCTGCATCTGCAGGCGGACCTCTTCAATGGACTTGAACGCATAGTCGCCATGGTGGGTGGACTCAGCCACCTGAGCTTTGAGCTCCTCAGCAGTGCGGGTCTTCCAACTCTTGCAGAATTCCATGCGGCAGAACAACTGCAAAAGAAGCTACATATTAGTAAATGACTCTAAAAGAGAAGACAAGTACAAGCAAGTTGGAAATAGACTTACGTCGAGAAGAGTGGCCTGGATCGCACCAAACTGGGCGTCAGTCTTGCGGCCAGGAAGAGAAGCAACATACTCTGTGGGGACGGCCTTAAAAACCTTGCGGCATATAGCCACCCTATCCTTTGACGAATAGTGGGGAGTAGCAGGTACGTTCTCGTCCTCGGCAGCAGCTGCATCCTTCCCTTTGTCTTTGGCTATAGGAAAAACAACGGCCTTAGGATGACGCGGAGAGTAAGAAGAACTGCCAGAGGAGGCTCGATACGTCTGAACGACGTTCGAATAATACTTACCGCCCGAAGACCTAGCTCGGCGGGCCACCTCCGCCGGTATCTGAGAGCGGACGTCGGCCGGGATTCCCGAAAGAGGGTCCTCCAGCTCGTCCGGATGCCCACCGGACCTCGATTTGGACACCAAGTCCACCACCAGAGACGGCTTGTCCACGCCCATCTCTTCGTCATCAGGGCATCCCCCCTCAGCAACCTTCGACTCGTCTTTCTTCACGAGACGGCGAGGTAGGGGTTTTGGCTTCTTGAAGGTACTCGGAGTCTCCGAGCCAGCCGGCACAGCTCTCTTCTTCAGCTGGGACAGAGTCGTCCCCTTCTTCTTCCCTGACGCCCTAGCCGCGTCCTTAGCTTGCTAAAAAAGAAAGGACAGTCAAATATTAGGCCTCGTCATCTATCGCAAGTCACTCACCATGTAGTGGCTCGTCATTAAAAAGGACGCCCATCTCAAAAATGACGAGGCGTACCTCATCAATCACAAGTCACTCACCATGTAGTGGCTCGTCATTAAAAAGGACGCCCATCTCAAAAATGACGAGGCGTACCTCATCAATCACAAGTCACTCACCATGTAGTGGCTCGTCATTAAAAAGGACGCCCATCTCAAAAATGACGAGGCGTACCTCGTCAATCACCAGTCACTCACAGAACAGTGGCTCGTCATTAAAAAGGACGCCCGTCTCAAAAATGACGAGGCGTACCTCATCAATCACAAGTCACTCACAGAACAGTGGCTCGTCATTAAAAAGGACGCCCGTCTCAAAAATGACGAGGCGTACCTTTTCAATCACAAGTCACTCACAGAACAGTGGCTCGTCATTGAAAAAGGACGCCCGTCTTAAAAATGACGGGGCGTACCTTATCAATCACAAGTCATTAAATAGTGGCTCGTCATTAAAAAAGGACGCCCGTCTTAAAAATGACGAGGCGTACCTTATCAAGTTCAACACTCATATAAAAATGGCTCGTCATAAAAAAGGACGCCCGTCTCGAAAATGACGAGGCGTACCCTATCAACCACGAGTCACTTGTAAAAAAGGGGTGGGGGTGGCCCGTCTTAAAAGGTGACGAGGCGCACCTTGGCAACCACAGGAAAAACACTCACAAAGGGGCCCGTCATTAAAAAGTGACGAGGCCAACATTAGCAAACATGGGTCACATGTCAGGATATCGGCTCGTCACTAAATAGACGTCCACTATAGACAATGGACGGAGGAAGCTTAACTTGCAAAAAACAACCTAAGAGAATACTCACCTTCTCCTCCAACTCGGCCTTGGCTTTCTGCATCTTGGCCTCATAGATGTCCGCCATCCAATCGGTCATATCGCCTTTCCCGGTATCCGCCGCCGACAACTTGCTCATTCCTTCCTCTGAGAACAAAAGAAATCCAAAGTTAGAAAAATGAATAAGACCAAGGCAGAGCGGCACATAAATTGGCATACAACCTCGAGTCATGGAATATCCTAAGCCTACGGCCGCTAGAAAAGCCTCGTTCCGAAACTGGCTAATGTGCGGCAACCACTCGGCCGGCACATGGAAACTCTTATCCACTGTTAAGTGGTAAGTGTTGGCCCTGAACAGGACCATTATCTGATCCCACTCTTCGGCAGTAAGGGGTGGAAGGGGCTCGTCACGATCCATGAAGTTGGCGTTGCAGTTCCAACGGCTCATTCGCTCATACATCTCCTGGTCGTCCGTGTAAAACACGACCCACCTCTTCCTCCACATATGCCACTTGCTGAGCTTGCCGACCACTGTCTGGTAGGTACCACGGCTGCTCAGATTAAACCACCCTTTGGCGGCACTGGGGGAACGAGAGAGGGAGACCAGATGCAGAAAGGCGTTGAAGGACGGCTCCACGTCGTTCAGCGCACATTTGGCAATGTAGCCAAAGATATCCGCCCATGAGTTGGGGGTCAGCTGGGCCACCCCAATATTAAAACCATCTAACACCTCCACAACGAAGGGGTGTGGAGGGAATCTCATGCCGAGTTTGATTGACGCGGCATACACAGGGAATTCTCCCTCGGCAAGCAGGCTGACGGTCGAGTCCAGACCGGCCGGCACACGCATTTGGTACCCTTCCCCCACGCAGAGGTCATCCCTCATCTTGGCTCCGTGCCTGTCTAGCCACCGCATCCAGCCCACGTCTGGGTGAATTTCTGACGGAAGCAATTGGGCCTCCTCCCGTCCTCTGGGCCTAATAAGCTGGGGAGCAGCTTCTTGCTCCTCGGCGGCCGACGACAATGGAGCGACGCTTGGCTCCCCCACTGCCTGGCTCGCTGTACCCTCCGACGAGCTTGCCGCCTGCTCCCCCGCCTCGACGTACTCGTCGATCTCTTGAAAGAGTTCGGCAAATTCTTCGTCGACTGCCGAGGCGGTGGAAGAATATCTCTCCCTAGGAGGTGTCGATGCTCCTTCCCGCAAGCGCAGGCGCGTAGGATCTGCCGTTTGCTTGGTTCTAGCCATGCCTTCTGCATAGTGAACGAAGCACGGCTTAGGGGTGACCAACAATGAAGAAAAAGACGCGATTGGACGTCCGCCCCGACAAAAGATGAACGGCGGAAAAATCTTAAATAAAACCTTTAAACCCTTACCTAGTACTAAGAGGTCGGCCGCTAACAAAGAGAAAAATGACGAGAGGATAACAAAAACAAGAAAGGCGAAAACTAACCTTGAAAGATCTGCGAAGTACTTGGTGAAGAACAGGATGAGTATCGCGAAGAACGGGATGAATTTCGCGAAGAAAAGGATGAGTCTCGTGGTGGCCGGAAATCGCCTGATGGTGGTAGGAACACGCCGGAAATCGCCTATGAGAGCTCTGTGAAAACGAAATGTAAAAAAATGAAATTTACCCCCCCTCTATATATAGGGAGGGGCAAAATAGAGAAAGGTGACACGTGTCACCCCCTCAACACCTGACCCAACGATGAAGATGCAAATCAAAGATCAAGAAGCGATACCCGGAAAGTGTTTCCAGAAATGCCCTTCTTGAGGGGCAAATGTTGTGGGCAAAATTACCATGCCTACGTGCACCAATGAAGATGTGACACCTGGCACGTATTGCGCCCCCTAAGCAGAAATCATGCAAAGTCTACTCCGGGGCATGAGTATTAATCTAGGTATCTACAATGTATGTATTTAAGTATGTATAAATGTACGTATAAAACCTATACCTGGAAAAGGGCTTAATTAGTATGTATCCCAAGTGAATTACTAAGCACAATAGGCCCAAATAGCCCACTATTGCTACAGGGGATCAGAGAATTGTAAGGAGAAAGGACACGTGTCCTTCTCCCATTCCCCAGCCAATCATGTAAGGGGAATATTAGGTCATTCCCACAAAAACCTAGTACTATAAATATTCCCACTTCCCTAGAAAAAGGGGTCACAATCAATACATTCTAGAGCAATTGCTGCTCTGCCTTCTCTCTACTTTCTCTCTCTATAAAAATACAATCTTGTTTAATCTTTAAAAGTTACCAAGAAACCTCCAAGGTATCTCACCGGAAAAACCCCACAACACAAACCACAGAAGAAGTTGATGTGCCTGAAGACAGAAGAAGCGATGGAGAAGGAGACGAACCTTTGGCATTATCGTTTTGGGCATTTAAATCACGAAGCCCTAAAACAACTTGCACAAAAGAAGATGGTTAATGGGCTGCCGATGCTGAAACCCACAAAGGAAATATGTTCGGTGTGCCTTACAGGAAAACAACATCGAGCATCAATGTCGAAGAAAAGCTCCTGGCGTGCGTCAAGACCACTGCAACTGGTGCACTCAGATATATGTGGGCCGATTACACCAATTTCTCACAGCGGAAAACGGTATATCCTGACCTTTATCGATGATTTTACTCGGAAAACCTGGGTTTATTTTCTTCATGAGAAATCAGAGGCATTCATCATGTTCAAAGCTTTCAAAGCAAGTGTTGAAAAGGAGATTGGAGCCTTCATCACTTGCTTGAGGACAGATCGCGGAGGAGAATTCACTTCTAACGAATTTGGAGAATTCTGCAAAACTAATGGTATCACCAGACAATTGACAGCTGCATTCACGCCACAACAAAACGGAGTAGCGGAGAGGAAAAACAGAACGATAATGAATGCGGTACGATCAATGATAAGTGAGAAGTGTGTTCCAAAGGAGTTCTGGTCTGAAGCTACAAGATGGAGTGTGCACATCCAGAATCGGTCTCCAACAGCTGCAGTAGAAAATATGACGCCCGAAGAAGCTTGGAGCGGTTTAAAACCTGGGGTGGAGTATTTCCGTGTCTTTGGATGCATAGCATATGCACACATACCGGATCAGAAAAGGAGAAAACTAGATGACAAAAGCAAGAAGTGTGTTTTCTTGGGAGTCAGTGAGGAATCAAAAGCATGGAGGTTGTATGATCCGGTTACAAGAACGATCGTGATTAGCAAAGATGTAGTGTTTGATGAGAACAAAAGCTGGGATTGGGATCAAACCGGTACAGAAGAAAAGATAATCGATTGTGGAGACGAAGAAGATCAGAACACAGGAGATAGAGACGACACCACTCGTTCTCCGGCTCAATCTCCATCTGTAGGAAATTCATCATCCTCTGCGTCAGATGGTGATTCAACGCCCCCAAGCCCAATTTCGTCCCTGCCCAGCCCAACTTCATCATCTCCATCAAGATCGATTGAGAGAGGAGTGATTGCAGGCTCGAGACCAAAGAGAAGACCAAGCTATTTGGCTGACTACGTCACAGGAGAAAGAGAAGATGAGGAAGAAAGTTTATCTGTTATGCTACTGATGATGATATCAGAAAGCGATCCATTCAAATTCGAAGAAGCAGTGAAAGAGAAGGTGTGGAGAGAAGCAATGAAAAACGAGATCGAATCTATCGAGAAAAATAACACATGGGAGCTAACGATCTTACCTGAAGGCTTTACACCAATTGGAGTAAAATGGGTGTATAAAACAAAGCTTAATGAAGATGGTGATATCGACAAGCACAAGGCGAGATTGGTGGTAAAAGGATATGCTAAGTGTTATGGCACAGACTATACCGAAGTCTTTGCTCCGGTGGCGAGGCTCGACACAATCCGAACTATACTTGCTGTGGCAGCACAATCAAATTGGGAAATCTTCCAATTAGATGTGAAGAGTGCGTTCTTACATGGGGATTTAAAGGAGGACGTGTATGTGAGGCAACCGGAAGGATTCATAAAGAAAGGAGAAGAAGATAAGGTGTACAAGTTGAGGAAGGCATTGTATGGGCTCAAACAAGCTCCGAGAGCTTGGTACAGCCGTATCGAAGGTTATTTTCTGAAGGAGAAGTTCGAGAAATGTCCGAGTGAGCATACCCTCTTTACCAAGACAAAAGGAGGTAAAATTCTAATTGTTAGCTTGTATGTTGATGACTTAATATTCACCGGAAATGATAAAGCAATGTGTGACGAGTTTAAGAAGTCAATGATGATGGAATTTGAGATGTCGGATTTGGGAAAAATGAGACATTTTCTTGGGGTAGAAGTGAAGCAGAGTGTTAATGGGATCTTTATTTGTCAAAAACGGTATGCTCGTGAAGTATTGGCAAGGTTCAAAATGGAAGAAAGCAATGCTGTTAAAAATCCAATTGTGCTAGGAACAAAGCTCACAAGAGATGAGAATGGAGAGAAGGTGGATGAAACTTTGTTCAAGCAATTGGTTGGGTGTCTCATGTATCTAACAGTGACTAGACCTGATTTGATGTATGGAGTTTGTCTCATAAGTCGGTTCATGGCGAGTCCGAGAATGTCACATTGGCTTGCTGCAAAGAGGATTTTACGCTACTTAAAAGGGACAATCGAACTTGGAATTTTTTACAGGAGAAATGAGAGCAACAGCACGAGACTTATGGCTTTCACGGATAGCGACTATGCCGGTGATTTGGATGATCGGAGAAGCACGACGGGCTGTGTGTTCATGATAGGATCTGGTGCGGTCTCATGGGCATCAAAGAAGCAGCCTGTAGTTGCTCTTTCCACCACTGAGGCTGAATACATTGCTGCTGTGTTCTGTGCATGCCAATGTGTTTGGGTCAGAAGGATTCTGGAGAAGATCGGAGCTGAAGAAGAGTCTGCAACCATCATCCACTGTGACAATAGTTCGACCATTTCTTTGTCCAAGCATCCGGTTCTTCATGGAAAAAGTAAGCATATCGAAGTGAGGTTTCATTATCTTAGGGAGCTGGTGAATGGCGAGATTGTTAAGCTGGAGTATTGTGCAACAGAAAACCAATTTGCAGACATCTTTACGAAACCGTTGAAACTGGAGCAGTTCGAGAAACTGAGGATGCTACTTGGAATGGTCAGCTTGTCTGAAGTAAGCTTAATTCAGGAGAGTTAAGCTTAAGGGAGGGAATGTTGGAGTTTGAATTAGTCAACATTGAATAAGTCATTGGCTGTTTTAGTCAATACATGTCCGAGTATTTAGGTAGTTGAGTCATGGAGTTGAACTAGTTTGTAGCTGTTGTTTGTTTCCTGTTTTTTTGCTTGTTTCTGTTTCTGTGTTTCTCTTGTAAGGCTATATATAGCCATCATCTTTGATTCAATATATTTATCACTTTCAGCTTATCAGTTCACAATGTTATCGAAAAGTTAGCGGCTATGATTCAAAGGTCGGTGGACCACTATGATCGACATTCAAATGTCATTAATGACAGAAAATAAACACAGCAGAAATTTTAACAATTTCTTCCCTTTTTGTTCGTGTCATTCTCACAAATTTCCCCTCGAAAATTACTAGATTGTATTGTAATGTTCAATTCTTGTAAATTGAGCTTTGATTTTTTATTGCTATCAAATTAAGTTGAGAACCTTTATCATAATGAGTAATTGTGCATACAAGAGGAAGAGGCGGTGGAGGTTAGGTTATTTTCTATGTTTTGTAGCTTAATTGTTGGGTTGCTGCTTGTTTGCCGATTCTATGGTTTCTGAGTTTTGGTGGTTTGAATTTGTATATCATAATGGAAATTTTGTTAGTTTGATTCATAATTCTATTTTCTGGAGTTAAAATATGTAGAATAGAGTTTGGTGGATTGAAAATGATTGTTTTCTGGAGTCACAACATAGGCAGAGTGGAGTTTGGAGGACTGAAAATTGTTGTTCCTAGAATCAGAAATTGTGTATATTAGTCCAGATATTGGTGTTCTAAATTGATTCCAAATTGAACCATATATGGGTTGAGTCTGTGATTCTCTATGAGCATTCACATGTTTGACATGATACCAGGTTTTTGCCAAATCCATGCTTATCTCCTCGTAGATAGCCTTAATTGCTGGGAGCATGAGAATTAGTTTTCTTGGACAGTTACATGCTATGCTAATTCAATTTGAAATTATTGAATGCTTATAGTTAGCTTGCTATAGGTTAACCATTAATTGCTTCTGCGAATGGTTGAGACTTGATCACACAGTCACTTTGGATGAACAAAGCTAGTGGTTATTCAACTTTTGAACTCAGATGACCCTTTAATAGAAAGAGAATTGTGGTTGTGTAGTATATATTTTTTAATCTTAATACAGCAAACTTATAGTTTGTGTAATTGTGTAAATATGGTGTCTGAAATTAGTTTGTTTATTTGATCCTCTGGATTTTTAACATAAACTTTAGAGAATCTGATGCAGTGACTATTTTGCATATGACTGTCAATCTTTCAGAAGTAAAATTAGACAGCTTAGCATCATTTTAGATAAATGTTTTTGGAAATGTTTATTGTACTTGAGCCACTCTGTAATTCATATCCCAATTTATGTTCAGAAATCACTCCGACAAGTAATGTGCTTATTTATCTTTTCTAGTGGAGACACTTAATTTTCAAGAAACATGTATTTGTAAGTGCGTGCAGACTGCACTAAATGCATTATTTTTCTCATGTCTCTGACTCAAATGTGGTTTCTCGTTCACATTATTCCTTGTAGCTCGGTAGTTATTCAATAAAATTTCACGCTCATTAGGTAATGGCCTTATGCACCATATTTGAAATGATATGTGACAGAGGTCCTTATTTTATCAACCTTTTTTAAAATATTATAACACAAACAATTTGAATCTGTTGTCTAAAAATCCATATCCCAGTGCAAATGTGTGCTGCCGACCGGAAGGCTGGCATGGAGGTAGACTAAATATACTGCATCTAGTATCAAATAGTATGTACTATTTTAGACCTTGAGGCTTTATCCATTACGTTCTGACATGTTTGAGCCTAAATCTGTTGAAACAATAAACAACACGATACTAGATGCAATGAAGGTATTACATTATTGTTTAATGCAACAAGTATTTGGAGATCAGTGTTTGTTGACTGAAGTTAACTGAAATATGTTTGCCAACAGGCTTCATATTCCGAGTTCATGGTCGATGCACAAACCAGTGCTACTCGTGGTATATTACTAACTTCTTATAAGCTTTAGAAAAATTTATGAATTGTGATTCTCACTTGTGAATGTTTGGCTATTTTCTGACGAGTGTAGTTGTCTACTGTGTTCCATTAGCAGCGTAGAAGTGAATTTTAACTTATAAAGCAACAACTTTCTCAATTTTTGATACTTGGTGTTTGGGGATACCTATTTTTTGTAGTATATTATTTTCTCTAAGACATTCTTTTAAACTAAAAATATTCTTTTTTATCAAAAGTGTTTTTAGTCCACAGTTTCTTCTGTTTGGAGGATCTAGCTCTGCCCGAAGAAAGTACAATTTTAGACACACCAAAGTAGCAGCTACACTGTCTCCAATATTCCTATTTTAAAGAAAGACTGGTGAACTCTTGTACATTGATGTAAATTAGCAGACATTGATACAAAAGAACCTCTATTAAAATAATTCCCTACCATTTCATTTTCCCTCCTTACCACAGCTTTAAGTTATTTAAATGGGGTGACATGAATGAATAAATAATTTATGTGAATGTAGTATTTGCTAATTGAATATTGGATAGATTTTGACTTCTTATGCCTTTTGAGAATGAAGTATGCCAGATTTGTTTGTTGAATCTAGAGGATTATAATACAAAGTTTATACCATTTTGACACTTATTTAGGAATGTTTAGAAGGTTTTGACTTGAAGATGGTTGATAAACTTTTATGATTTAACTGTTTCAGAATTTTGGATCGTAAATTAGTTAATTTTCCTTTTATTTGCAAAGTGAAATGTGGAAATTTTGTATGTTTCAGTTACCAAGACGAATAGAGCTGAATATGCCCTAAGCTTGCTCCGTGAGAAGAAGAACGGGTTTGACATCGTCATAAGTGATGTACACATGCCAAATATTGATGGGTTTAAACTCCTTGAGCACGTTGGGTTAAATAAGATAAATCGGGGAGCTGAGATGAAGGGGACCGACAACTAAAACAAGATAAATTCTCAAGGTAGATTCTTGATCTGAAACAATTACCAGTCAGCTTGGTTTTTTTTTCCATAGCCAGCTCCGAGATTGGCTTGGAATATGTATGCAATGACTTGTGTAGTTTTTCACTGAGGTAGTGAGTAGGATGAGAAGTTTTTCACTGACTTTGGGTGCTACCAAGTACCAATGAAGAAAGTTTAGCATGTAAAGATGATGAGAAGGTTTTTTGTCGTTGTCTATTGTTTGCGCTGCTCTTATTTCAGGTTATCTTTCTTCTGCAGGTTGGAACTTGGTTATGACCGAGGTCGTAACAATGTTGGATCATATACAGACCCCTCTTCCAATGCGTAAGAAGGTAATTACTTGGTAGAGCACCTCACTGAAAATACTTTCATCATTCACTTTGTTAAATCTTACAATGTTTCTGGTGCTCCCTGCTTATGAAACTCGTTTTCTTTGTTTGACTTGGGTGCATTTAAATTTATCATCTAAAAGTCAGGCTGCACATACCTGGCTTCAAATGAGCAAGAACAACTACTCGCATTATAGCAGGTGATTCTGATTAGTCATTTATGGGTTTCATGACTTTCAACACTATCTCTTTTCCATTGTCTTTTACTTCCTTTTAAGAACTGTTGATATATGTTGATGCATCCTGAATTATTAATCATGTGATATTGGGTCATAAATGCTTGATTAATGTATAGAGAATGGAAAGTCGACAACTACTAGTCTGCTTATCACCAGGTGACCTATAGACTTTTATGATTTTATCATATCATTAGTTATCTCTTGTAGATTATAATTACTGTCATTAATTCTTTGCATTATCTACTGTTGTAGAGGGATATCATGAAGAACATGGAGTTGGATACCATAGTATGCTGTCTATGGAGAGTATCTTCCATTGTGGTTTAGTTTAAGGTAGTATTTGTTTGTTTTCTAAATTTTTTAGTCTCAACACATTTTTCAGCTGAGTATTTCAACTAGTACTACCATTAGGTATTCTTGAAAGCCTATTAGCTCAAATGGTAGAGCAATGTGCCACACGCATATATGTAGGTTCGAGTCCTACATAGGCTGCAACTTATATATATATCTATATATTATACACATCGCCTCAAAAGAAGTAGGCGACTCTAAAGAGTACCATATGAGTCGCCTCTAACGAAATAGGCGACACCATAGAGTACTATATGCATCCCCCCAAACTAAGAAGGCGACACCGTAGAGTACTATCTGCGTCGTCTAAAACGAAGTAGGCGACACCATAGAGTACCATTAACGTCGCCTCAAACGAAAAAGGCGACACGATAGAGCACTATATGCGTCGCCTAAAAATACAGGCGACATCATATATTACCATATACGTCGCCTCAAATGAAGTAGGCGATTCAAAAAAATACATACAAATTCGTAGATTTCCTCTTTGGAGTCGCCTCCAACATAAGAGGCGACATATAAACTGCCCTACAATGTCGGGTGATAGGCGACACGTAAAGTGGGTACCTATAGAATCGCCCCCTGTGGAGTCGCCCATGAGGCGACTCTATAGGTGGTTAAGAGGCGACTCCAAAAGGGTTTTTTTGTAGTAGTGAGAGGTTGATGCTCGACCAGAGACCCTTTCCCCCGAACCAGACCAAGAAATGGAAGACATTCCCCTAGAGGATGATTCAGACAGAAGTGTCCGACTAGGCAGAGGCCTACGCTCGGGACTCCGAATAGAGTTGATCCAGTTGCTGAGGGATCACAAAGACATCTTCGCGTGGTCGGCAGCTGACATGCCAGGGATAGATCCTAAGATGATCTGTCACAAACAAGATGTCAATCCCGAAGCTCGGCCAATCAAACAGAAGAAAAGAAACTACTCCTCGGAGAAAAACAAAGCTATCGCCGAGGAGGTAAAGAAACTGCAAGAGGCAGGCTTCACCGAGCCATGCATGTACCCCAAGTGGTTGGCCAATGTGGTCATGGTCAAGAAAGCAAATGGATCATGGCGCATGTGCGTCGATTTCACAGATCTGAACCGAGCCTGCCCAAAAGATTGCTATCCCCTCCCAAGGATAGATCAGCTAGTGGACTCAACCAGTGGCCATGCATTGCTGAGCTTCATGGACGCCTTTTCAGGGTACCGCCAAGTGTTCATGCACCCCGACGATAGAGCGAAGACCGCCTTCATCACAAGCGCGGGAGTGTTCAATGATGCCCTTCGGATTGAAAAATGTCGGAGCCACCTACCAAAGACTAGTTGATCACGTCTTCGCCGATCAAAAGGGAAGGAACGTCGAGGTCTACGTGGACGATTCCATAGTAAAAAGCGTGAAAGAAGAAGATCACATCAAAGACTTGGCTGAGATCTTCGCCAACCTGAGGAAGTACAACATGAAATTGAATCCGAAGAAATGTGTCTTCGGGGTAAAGTCAAGGAAATTCCTCGGGTTCATGGTGAGAGAAGGGGGAATAGACGCGAACCCGGACAAGGTCCAGGCCGCGCTAGATTTGCCCGAGCCGAAGACAAAGAGGGACGTGCAAAGGCTAACAGGCAGGTTAGCCGCACTGTCGAGATTCATATCGAAAGCTTCGGATAAAGGGGCACCCTTTTTCAAAGCTCTCAAACCTAAGACTCTCCCAGGAGGAGAAGCAGAACCCATCAAAAAGAAAGGCGCCCCGAGGAAAGTGGACCCCGAGCTGACATGGGAACAAGAGAAAAAAGATGCATTCTAGCAGCTCAGGGCTCACTTAGCTCAACTGCCAACGCTAGCCAGGCCAAAAGAAGGGAAAACTCTGTACTTGTATGTCGCAGTTAGACCCGGAACCGTAAGCGCAGTGCTCCTCCGGGAGGAGGAAAAGAAACAGCAGCCAATCTATTTCACCAGCCGAACCTTGACAGACGCCGAAACTCGGTACCCACTCATTGAGAAAGTAGCATACGCGGTGGTGGTAGCAGCTCGGAAAGTGAGACCCTATTTCGATTCCCATCAAATAGTGGTACTGACCGACCAACCACTGGAGAAAGTGCTAGACAAAATAGAGAGATCGGGAAGATTGGCTGCATGGGCTTTCGAGCTATCTGAGTTCGGGATCAAGTATCAGCCAAGGACGGCCATCAAAGCGCAAGCGCTCGCAGACTTCTTGGCCGAATGCTCATATCAGGAAATGCTAGATGACACCAAAAGGACATGGGAGGTCTACACTGACGGATCTTCCACTGTGAACGGCTCGGGAGCCGGAGTAATACTGATACCCCCAGTGGGAAAGAGCATAGAGTACGCCCTAAAGTTCGGTTTCAAAGCAACCAACAATGAGGCCGAATATGAGGCCGCAATCGCAGGAATAGAGTTGTGCTTATATCTGGAAGCCGAACATGTTTGTCTCAAGATTGATTCTCAGCTCGTAGCCAACCAGATCCGAGGGGAGTATGAGGCCAAATGGCCAAGCATGACAGCTTACCTAGCAAAAATCAAATCCTTAAAGTCAAAGTTAAGATCCTTCGAAGTCATACTCATTCCCCGAGGTCAGAACGCACAGGCAGATGCACTGTCCAAACTTGCAAGCTCAACGCTCACCGACCTAAACAGGTCAGTCCATGTGGAAGTACACCAAGAAAGGAGCATCGACATGCCACCCCCTGCAGTTTGCAATGTGCGTCCAGAACCAAGTTGGATGGACGCAGTCATTGCATACAAGGAAAGGGGAGAACTTCCCGAAGACAAGCTGCAAGCAAGGAAGCTGAAAAGGTTCAACCAGTGGTTCATCATTGACACCAACGGAGAGCTCATGAGGAAGTCATTCTCAGCCCCACTACTGAAATGTGTAGGCCCAACCGATGCCGATTATATCCTAAGGGAAATCCACCTCGGCATATGTGGAAATCACATCGGAGGCAGGGCACTGGCACACAAGGCACTAAGGGCCGGATTCTGGTGGCCCACCATGGTCTCCGAAGCAAAGGCGCTGACAAGGAAATGTGAAAAATGCCAAAAGTTCGCACCTGCAATCCACCAGCCAGCCCAAACCCTGCAAGCAACACTCTACCCCTTACCATTCGCACAATGGGGCTTGGATATCATCGGTCCATTCCCTTCGGCTGTGAATCAGAATAAGTGGCTGATTGTAGGGGTCGACTACTTCAGTAAGTGGATTGAGGCCGAGGCAGTCTCATCCATCACGGAGCAGCAAGTCCGCAAGTTCATTTGGCAAAATATCATTACAAGGTTCGGAATTCCGAGGCTAATGGTCTTTGACCATGGAAAGCAATTTGACAACACACCACTGCAAAGATGGTGCGAACAATTCGGTATCCGCCTCGCCTACTCAGCAGTGTGCCATCCTCAAAGCAACGGCCAAGCCGAAGCCGCTAACAAACTCATCCTCAATGCACTCAAGAAGAGAGTTGAGAACGAAAAGAGCAAATGGCTAGAGGAGCTCCCTGGGACACTCTGGTCCCTTCGGACCACCGAGAAGGAAGCCACAGGACAGACACCCTTCCACTTGGTTTACGGTTCCGAAGCTGTCATCCCTGTAGAAATCGGAACAGAAAGCCTAAGGGTCCAAGCATACAACAAGTATGATGGAATCCATCGGCAAAGCAACAATCAACTTATGTCCGAATCCTTGGACCTACTAGATGAGGCTCGGGACGAAGCCAGAACTCTCAACGCAGCCTACCAGCAAAGAGTCAGCAAGCACTACAACCAAAGAGTCAATGCCAGACCTCTAAAGGTCGGTGACCTAGTGCTCAGAAACGCTGCTGCAATTCAGAAGGGAAAGATCCACGGGAAACTCTCGCCAACATGGGAAGGACCATACATCATCCACTCTGAAAAGAGGACTGGCACCTTTATGCTTAAACAGTTAGATGGAAAAATCTTGAAGAACCATTGGAATGTCGATGTTCTCAAGAAATATTTTGTATGATCTCACCCCTCCCTTTGTACTCCAAGTAAGTCGTTTAATGAGAAGAGGAAAGCCACTGGCACCATGTGTTTCATTAAACATATCCCTATGTCTTTTTTATTTTTCTATCACTATGTTCTTATACGCATGCATGCAACTTCGGATCTGATCAATCCGAAGCTAAAATCAACCCGAAGTAGCCATTTCTTGGGGTCAAAAAGCCCAAAAAATAGCTAACTCAAAACAACCCGCAAGGTACCGTCCAGAATCCTCGGATTCGCGATACCCAGGGACATTCCGTTCGCAAAAAAGTCTCGAACAGTTATAAAGAGTTCGGCCCAGATCCACAGATCCCCGAAACTCATAACTAAGTCAGACTTGCGATTTCTTGCCCAGGTTTCCGAAACAGAAGAAGTCGGAAGAACAGAAGTAGGCATTAAAAGAGCTCAAAAGCAGACTCGACAGATCCACGGATCTGAAGAGCTCAGAAGCAGACTCTAGACATGTCTACAAACGTTAAAAGAGCTCAAAAGCAGACTCTAAACACGTCTACATGCGTTAAAGAGCTCAAAAGCAGACTCTCAAACAGATCCACGGATCTGAAGAGCTCAGAAGCCGACTCTAAATACTTCAACATGCGTTAAAGAGCTCAAAAGCAGACTCTTAAACAGATCCACGGATTTGAAGAGCTCAGAAGCAGACTCTAAATACGTCAACAGGTGTTAAAAAGATCAGAGTAGCCTCTCAACAGACGAATCTGAAGAACTCGGAAGCGAAACTCCAAAGAAATCGAAGACTAAAGTCCAAAGCTACCGAATCCACCCGCAGAGCCTAAGCAAAACTCAAAACGAGTCTTAGAAAATCTACGGATTGGGAGAACTCGTAAACGAGGAAACAACTTTGTAAAACGGTGGATTCAAAAGCAAAAAACAGATACTTCGGTAATATACGAAACAGCAAAGTCATTTTTCATTCAATATTTGGGGGGACAAGTACAATAATACCAACTAAAGATCGGCACAGCCCGAGGAGTCCTCAAAAATTGAAAACGAAATGACCAAAAGAAAAAGCTAAAATCGGCAGCCATCAACAGACAAAACATCGGCCTACCGAAGTACTAAAAGAAAGCAAAAAGAAATTATTAAAGTACAACGCAGCACCGAGGCAAAAAGGGAGAAAGTAAAGCGCAAATTCGGAGGCCCTCAACTGGAACCGACCGACTCTGAGGAAGACGACTGCCCGAGTTCCTAAGGGACATCACCAACACGTCCCTGGGGAGCAGACCGCGAAGAGGCGCCCCCCAGTGGTATCACCTTCCGAGGCGACCTTCCGAGCTTGCTGCGCCTTAGCAGCTTCTTCGTGTTCCTTGGCAGCATCGTCTCTGTCAGCCTGACACTCCACCAAGTTGTCCTCGGCCTCGAGCCACTGAGGCACATGCTCAATCCACTTGAAGTCAGGCATATGCTTGGCGAACATCCGACGAGCACCAAGGATCCCCTCCCAATATTGGTCTCGACACTGGTCGGCAATGTACAGCAAGGCCTTCTCCGCTTCGAGCTGGCGAACCTTGGCCTTAAGTTCATCAGCTTCGTGCTCAAGCACGGGAATCCGTTCAAGAGCAGCCGTGAACTTCTGAGCACTCTCGCGAAGGTTCAGGATGACAGCATCCTTGTTCCGCAGCGCAGCCTCAAAGCGAGCCTTCTCCTCGGCTTTCTCCGTCTTCAAGGCCTCGTGCTCCCGAGCATCAACCTCCATCTTCGACTTCAGATCATTAATCCCCTTGCCGAGCAGCTCGAGTGTGCCCGTCTGTTCCCGAGTAAACTAGGCAACTAAGCCCTTTGTTTCTTCAAGCTCGGCAAGGAGAGTGTTCGCCTTCTCATCTAGAAGAGGAACATCATGATCGTAGCGCTCCTCAAATCTGGCCAGCTTCACTTCGTCAAAGTACTGACATTCCGCAGCGAAGGAAGACCAGAAGTGTGCCTACGAGGATGAAAAAAGAACAGTGAATACAAAAGAAGAATAAAAGCAAAAATTCACAAGAAAGAAATAATGCTTACCTCGTTCAAATGGAATTGAGCCATTTGAGTAGGGTGGTTCGCCTCCTGCCCAGGGACACGCCAGTCAGGGATGCCCCGAAGCATGTTCTCCCTGGCGGCGCTAGGGCCAATCATGGACTCGGGGTGTGCCTCGGGGTCTTCACCCAGAACAGAAGCACGAGAAAACCGAGCCATGGTGTCCCTCACCTTTCGAGGAACCCTCCTGATCGGCACGTCGAAGGAGGGTAGGCCAGACGCTCCAACACCGAAGTAGATGTGGAGCCCAAAGTCTCGCGGAACTTCCTTTTCAGTTCACGTTGTGGGCCGAGCTCCCCACCTTCGGGAACCGCGAAATCAGCGCCCTTGATTTCCGAAGGACCACCTTCCTCAGTACCCGAAGAGGTAAGGTCGACAACCACCTTCGGGGGATCTTGCAGATCATCCCCCTGTCCAGCCGCAGTAGCGTCCTCGGACCCAGCAGCCTCAACAGAACCAAAAGGGGGATCCATCTCAAACCTCTCCACCATAGGAGTGACATCAGCGACAGTCCCCCCCCACTGGAGTAAACTCAGGCTTCAGAGGCGAAGGTGTAGTAAACTCTTCGCCCATGGGCTGGTTCACAGGCTCGTCCTGTAGCAGAATCGCCACGCTTTTCAGCTTCTGGCCAGGGAGCGGAAGCTTACTCTTAAGGCTCGGCGGTGGACCCATCTCTTCCCTCTGCCGACCAAGGTAGCGTTCGCCCGCCTCAACTAGACTGGGATCTGCGGCAACAACCTGTCAAATTCTTTCCTCAGTCAGATAAGGACGACGGCTCAAAAACTCGAGAACTTTGGGACTAGGGGTTACCTTCGACGAAGAAGCAATCTTCTTCTTCAACTTCGAAGGAGACCTCTCCCTTCTGTGCTTCTTAGGAGAAGTCCCTTTCTCCGAAGTCTTTGTTATTCCAGTAGGAACACGCACAAGAGGGGGGGGGGGTGAATTGTAATTAGAACTTTGATAGAGTTTCTTGCGGAACTTAAGAAACAATCAAGGAACTGAGAATAGAGAAGACAATAACAACAATTGTGAAAACTTCTTGATACTAATCAAGAAGAGAATTCTTTTATTATGGTAATGCCTCGATTACAATAATCTCTCCAACACAAGTTCCTCTCAAACTCGTGTTCCTCACAGTAATCTACTTCGATTACAACTCCTTAACTTCTCTCTCTCAGACTTAAACTCTAAGTCTGAACAGGATAACTCTATCCTTACTAATACAAAATATAATTCGTGTTTGGATAACTCTAGATATTAATAATGCTTTTGTGTGGATATAAGGAACTTAGGAACTTTGATTTAACTAGGACACAAACTGTTTTAGAAAATCTTAGACAAAACGTTTTTAGGAAAGCAAGAACTCTCAGAATGTTTGTGTGCCTTAAACCAAAAACGATTTCCCTTTTATAGTGTTTATCCTTAGGGTTAGTTCCCTTCAAAACCTCAACTGCTAACTGCCAGCACTTTGGTCTCCACGTCCCTTGACTTGAGGAACAAGGGGAAGACCACTTCCCACGTTCAGCCATAAAGCAGTTAGTGGTTTGACTCAATCAAACCCTAAAATATTTCTTTAAAACAGATTTTATTTATCTACAAAAACTTAGGAGAATTTTTAGGAAAATAAGTTTTGTTTAAATAAAATAAAACGTAAATCTATTTTATATTAAATATGTAAAACTTGTTTTTATTTATGTAAATGTTTTCCATAAAAATTGCTTCCAATAAAATAAATGGCCTAATTAAATCATAAGTTCCTTGAGTACTCTATATACCATTAGCATAATTAATATTTACATAAAATTCTAAGTACAGTAGACTACCTAGACTTTATGTCTTCCCTTTGTCTGGAACTTGCAACTCAGAAGCTTCAGACGTTCCAGCTAAGGAACATTGATGAGTTCCTCTCTTGCTAACACAGGAACTCTTGGCTATGAGTCTGTAATAGTTCTTGTGGATATTCGGAACTCTTGATATGTAACTGTGTTGCTCCTCTTGTGACTTCAAACTGGAACAGATACAACTTCCAGCTCTGGAACTCCAGTGACTGTTCCAAGTGTACATCAGGAACTTCACCAGCTTATTCAAGTTCCTATCCTAATAGAAACTTGGGCATTTGCCTGTTCAAAGTCATTTAGCAACCATAATCAGGAAGTTTGCAATATGTGTGTGTCATCAACCAAAACTTAGGAACAACAGTCTTCCTCTTCTTTAGCTTCTTCGACTCCTACAAAAAGAAAGGGCGCATGAGAAGCGACCAAAACACCAAAGAAGGCAAACAGAGTACGAATGTAAGATCGCTTACTTCGGGAGCGGCGAAAGAAGGAGGAGACGAAGCAGAGGAAATGACAGGCGCAACGGCTGTTACCTCTGGTCCCTAAGAAAAACAGACACTGAAGACAGGGTCAAAATCGAGACCACAAGAGTCCACAGAACCGAATTTTAAACAAAATGAACGAACTAATCAGCGTTATCGGATCAGAGGTAGTTACCAATTCAGGAAGCACTGTCTGCCTCGGAACAACCTCTCCAGGATTCTGAGAATCCCAAGGGTCGGCTCGAACGTCTTCCAGATGTGCAAGAGCGTGATCCGAGAACTTGTGATCCTCGAGCTTCGGCTGCCGAGGATTCTGCGCTTTGAAATCGTAGGGAGGGCAGCGAACAAGAACCCCTTCTCCGTTGAGCTGGTAGTCGAGCACCGCGGGGTCAACAGCTTTCTTGCCTTGATCTACACGAAAAAAGAGATAGAAAAGATGAGATTCAAAGAAGTAAAGAAAGGGGAGGCCAACACCCCAACTAAAGCACGATCTCAGCAAAGAAAACCTCACCCCTGTCATATATCCTACTGAGACCAGCAGCAGCGAGGATAACCTCCCGTGTGATATAGTGCAGGTTCGGAAGCCAATACATCGGCTCCCGAGCCGTCTTGGCTTTAAACCACTCCAGCTGCATGGCGTGATCGGAATTCTCTCGATCAACAGAGCAAACCCGCGACATCGAAGATCCGGCTTCACGAACCACTTCGGCGGCGAGAAATACTGAGGATGCCTCTGATCAACGGGAACACGGACCAACAACCATCTTTCTTTCCATCCATGGACCGAGGATACATACGGAAAAGCGGTCATATAAAGATCCTTGCCTTTCCGTTTGTTCTTATTGTTGATGGACCACCAACCAGCCTCGGCATTCGCGTTCCTCACGAGCTCATGCATCTCTTTGAAAACCTCGACCGACGGCTCGTAGCCGAGGTAATCGCACATCCAGCGATACCCCACAATATGGCGCATGGACTTCGGGGTCAACTGACACAACGAGACGTTGTACTCCTCCAGCACACGGGCGATGAACGGATCCAAGGGGAACCGAAGCCCGTAGTCGAAGTGGTGGAGATACACAGGAACATACTCCGGAGGAGTACGAGTCACCCTCGCATTTTTCTGCTTCGGGAGCTCGCACCAATAGCCCAAGGCATGTTGAATGCCATATAAATCCTCGGCAAGCCGATGATACCTCCCTTTCTTGGCGTCCACTAGCCACTTCCCATCAACTGTCACTCCATCTGGGCCAGCAATCTCGGACTTGTCCTCGTAGAAGCTAGCAAGCCTCCCCAAAGGATCAGCCTCCTCCCACCGCCTCGGAAAGAGCGAACGAATAGGAAAACGACCCTTCACGCCAGCCCCTTGGCTCGACTCAGCACGGGCCTCGTTCCCCGAGTCCTCTCCAGCACCAACCCCGGGAGCAACCCTATCCTCCTCATCACTAGAGGAGGACACCACATCGGATTTCTTCTTCCATCTTCCCCCAGCCATGGCGAAACAGAGAACGCCGAAGATACACAGAAAGGAGTAGAAAAATAAGGGAGCAAAAACGGAAAACAAATTACCTTTCCGGAAGCGGAAAACGCCGATGTAACGAACGAAGTAAAGTCCCGAAGCAAATTCACGGTGAATATGCAAAGATCTGAAGAAAACACCCAAAGGAATCGCCGAAATTATGAAGATATGGAAAACGTTTGAGTGAATAAAGTTTGAAATGAGGAAAAATATGCGGTATTTATAGGCCACGTCCTAAAAACCGCCCAACTTCCGCTTTCCACACTCGTCACTCATCCACGAACTCGCATCATCTTCTCTTCGAAAAAAGAGAGAACCTTTGGACTTCTCACAGCTGGAAACCCACCCATTTAATTCTAAATGGGCCGGGTTTGGGGGGCATGTCGTTTGGGCTCCCAATTGAATACCAATTGGGCCATTAAGTCCAAAGCCCAAGGGCTCACAACAACAACATCAAACCCACTACAGTCCAAAAGGCTATTCAGCCGCCAACCAAGGCCACCACTTCTGAATGGTGTACTATTTTGCCTAAGAGAAGAGCTAAGCCTAGAGTTTTTGTAAAGGGAAATCGTACTAGGTTCCATCCCTTTGTCCCTCCAGTTTCTACCAAGTCTTCTTTTGATAAGGCTATTGTCATTGCGGG
This sequence comes from Spinacia oleracea, assembly GCF_020520425.1. Taxonomy (NCBI): domain Eukaryota; kingdom Viridiplantae; phylum Streptophyta; class Magnoliopsida; order Caryophyllales; family Amaranthaceae; genus Spinacia; species Spinacia oleracea. Next base: position 5,102,629 of record NC_079492.1, on the reverse strand, counting down.
TGATCCAATTCCGATTCCGGTTACTAACCCTTTTACGAAATCAGCTGATTTTCAAGTTTCTACGGGAGAAACTGTCACTCTCCAACCTCCTGGTCGTGACTCGATTCTGCCTGATATGTTAAATGATTTTGACTCTATTTCTGCTCCTACTGAGGTGGTCCCTATTTCTGGTAAGGATATCCCGGTTGTGGATCCACTTGCTGGTGACTTCGGGTTACCCCCTGAGAGTCATGAGGTACCTTTCAATATGATTGTTGATGATGAAATGGATGATTGGGAGAATCATGATGAATTTTTGAACCCTGGATCGCCTCCAAGGCTGCTGGACCTTCAAAAGAGGAGGAAGAGAGACTCATCTAGTCTCTCTCCCCCCTCTTCCCCTATGACTTAAGTGATGAAGCTGCTGCATTGGCTTTTTGGCTCTTTCTTCGATATCTGGTTCCTCTACCCAGACTTTTGTGGCTGCGTGTTTGTCATTCTTATCAATCTGTATACTTCCCCTTGGGGGATTGTGCTGGTTGTTTGTTCGCAGCTTATTCTTTCGTTTTTGTTGGTGTATTTCAGTCCTTGTAGCTTTTATTTCCAGACCTTTCTATTAGCTCCTTTATTTTGCTTGTATTTAGATTTCCTCTGGCTTTATTCGTCCCTACTTACTTTTGATCCTTGTATTTCTGGGTACCAATGCAGTATATGTAATGTAATTTTAATTTGCTTTAATCCTGGTGTGTTTGTTTATCATTTTGCTGCACCTTTGCTACCTTACATTACTACTATGCCCCATCTAGTTGACTAGTTACGGAATGCTTACGTTGGATCAGTTCTCCTAACTAGGCTCCTTACCAAGTTCTGGGACCCTTCTTCTGGGATGCTACTTGGTAGGTTGAAGCTTGGTTGTGTGAGGTAATCCTACAGTAAGCCTATATTCGATGATGCCACTAAGAATGCCCTTCATTCTTGGCCTGAGAACTATAGCTCCCACCCCCTTTCCTTGGTTGTTAGTATCTTATCTCATAGATTAAGTTCCTGGTTATTTGGACTTTCTTTTGTTAATCAGGCTAACTCTTTTGGTTCATTCACAGTTGCAGTCTTCGCTTACTCCTGCTCATCATGTATTTTCGAGTGTTGTTTCAACCGGTCTTCATTCTCCAAACTAATCTGGTCAACTTGGGATTTGGAGACTATCTTAGTACTTGTCTTGATTGCTTGTTTTTCCGATTATAATTATCTTTTTTTTCGAGTTGTTAATATGTATCAACTTTTTAAGTACTGCGGACATTTGAGGCATCGGGTCTTCCTTTTTCCCGATATAATTGTTTTTGTTAGAAATCGGAGTACATACTCCGTTATGGACTTGCCTAAGAAGCTTGCTTCTTATCGAAATCGGATTTCAAAATCCGCCTTTTTAATGTATCGGAACTCGAATTCCGCAACTATTTTTCCTAAGAAGTTCGCTTCTTATCGGAACCGGATTTTTAAATCCGCTTTTTCTTTTCTATATTGGAGCTTGCACTCCACATACGAATTGCCTAAGAAGTTTGCTTCTTATCGGAACCGGATTCTCAAATCCGCCTTGTTATATGGGGTTTTTTTATTCCTGTCCCAATAAACCCATCTATCCTTTTTTTGCGATTCGTAAATCAAACGAAAAAATGCAGCCTTTTAGGTAATAAAAGCTGCCTTGCAACTCTTGTAATAACAGAATTTAAGAACAGGTTTGTCATGAACAAATTTCTCAATCTCAATATTAGATGAAAATTTGCGCATGGAATATCCGAGGTGGTAGACGGGACCTTGCAATAGCTGAACTTTTGAACCTTAAACAACAAGAGAAACCGGATATCTGTTTTGTAATAGAAACCCTAACTACTAATGCTCATAGTAACACTATAGTTAAAACAACCCGTTTCCAGAAACATCTCATTATAGACCCTACTAATCATTGCGGAGGCATTTGGGCCCTCTGGAATGAAGATAGCATTAAAGTTGTAAGCTCAAACGCAATGAATAGATGTGCCCACTTAACCGTTCTTTACAAACCGACAAACACCAACATTCTAATCTCAGGAATCTATTGCCCGGCAAAAGAAGAGGAAAAACAACCCTTTTGGGATGACCTTTCCTCCTTTTATGCCTCTACAAACCTCCCATGGCTTCTCATTGGAGATTTCAATGAATTACTCTCGCCAAATGATAAACTAGGGGGTAATCCTGTCAGTCCGCAACAATGTCAACGCATTCCGCACTTACTTTCAGCTTGTAATGCCATTGATGTCCCCTATGTTCAAACAGCCTACTCGTGGAAGTCAAACCAAGACGAACTCCTTCTCGAACGTATTGACCGCGCCATTATCAACAGTCAATTTGCGACCCTCTTTCCTAAAAGTAGTATCAAATATGGCATTTTTTCAGTCTCTGACCATGCACCAGTTATTTTTGATTCTAATTCTGAGTCCATCCCTTCAAATCGCCTATTTCGTTTTAACAATATGTGGACTCTGGATAGTGAGTCCCACTCCATAGTTTCCAAAGAATGGAACACTAGGAGAGAAGGCTCGCGTTTTTTCAGAATTCGAGATAAACTCTCTGCAATTAAGCATCACCTTCGTGATTGGGCAAAACGCAAATATGGGAATAATATCATTAAATTACAACAGAATAGTAACAAAATTGCCTCTATTCAAACAAATTTATCTACACAACCCTTCAACCAAATTCTCCAGAGACATTTAATCCGTATGATTAAACAAAGAGAAAAGCTTCTAATGTTTGGCCAATCAGCCTGGAAATCCTTTAATAAAAAATAATGGCTATCGCAAGGAGATAGAAATTCAAGGTTTTTCCACCAAAGGGTCAAATCTCAATCTGCAAGAAATACGATTTATCGCTTACAAAATGATATAGGCCAATGGGAATCTGACCCATCTACTGTGAAAGGTATTCTGCTTGATTCCTTTAAACAGCGATTCCTAACTGCATCCGACCCTAATAGACAAATTGACCTCTCTTTTCTACCTCAGTGGCTCTCACCAGAGCAACAAAATGAACTTCTAGCTCCCTTCTCCGATGAAGAAATTAAAGATGCTTTTTTCTCTATGGACCCACTCAAGTCTCCAGGCTCAGACGGTTTTGGCCCGCAATTTTTTATCGCCTACTGGCCAATTATCTCCAAGGAGGTGGTTGTGGCTATCAAGAGTTTCTTTTTTCATGGTAGAATCCCCAAAGCCCTTAATCATACAATAATTGCACTTATTCCTAAAAACGACAACCCTGGGACTTCTCATCACTTTCGCCCCATAAGTTTATGAAATACTATGTACAAAGCAATATCCAAATTACTGGTTAGCAGACTACGACCGATTTTACAACAACATATTAGTCCCTTCCAAAACGCTTTCACTGCAGAACGATCCATCCATGACAATCTTCTGATTGTCCAAGAAATTTTAAACACTTTTCAGAAATCATCATCCAAAACAGGTTGGTGTGCGCTTAAACTAGATATGGAAAAGGCTTACGATAGGATAGAATGGGACTTTCTTTGGGCTACTCTATCAGCTTTTGGGTTTCCTAGCCAATGGATACAATTGGTTAAAGCTTGCGTAACTACCGTCTCATATTCTCTCAAAATTAATGGTGCCTCCACGGAACACTTTTTGCCTACAAGGGGGATCCTCCAAGGTGATCCTCTCTCCCCCTATCTCTTCCTGATATATATGGAAGTCTTTATTATCATGCTTACTAAGAGTAGTGCAATTCCGAGTACGGGTATTGGAATCCGCATTGCAAATCAATCACCCAAAGTTCCTTGCCTCCTCTTTGCGGATGATAGCTTAATTTTTGTTAAAGCAACATCTTCAGCTACCAACCACTTAAGCTCCTTGATTAATTCTTTCTGCAATTTATCAGGACAGCTGGTTAATTTTCATAAATCCGCAATCATTTTCTCAAAAAAAATTGACCACTCCCGGCGTAATGTTATTGCCGGGAAATTCTCAATGACTAAATCGACTTCCTTAGGAAGGTATTTAGGAGTACATTTCTCCTCTTTCAAACCAACAAAAAAAGATTATGATAATATTCTTCAAAAGAACATTTCGCGTATCAACTTATGGCATGCTGACTTCCTCTCTAAAGCTGGTAGAGCGATCCTTATTCAAAGTAATCTGGAAGCCTTACCGGCTTATGTTTGCTCGTCCTTCCTTTTACCACAAAAAAACCTGCTCTAATCTAGACTATGTTCACCGTAATTTCTTCTGGAAACAATCAGCAACTTCTACAAACACTCCACACATCTCTTGGAGTAAAGTCTGCCAACCAAAGAGTGTAGGAGGCCTAGGCCTCCGAAAAACAAGACCGCTTAACCAAGCTTTCCTAGCCAAACTCGGGTGGAAAATCCTTCAAAACGAACAAACACTATGGGTCTCGCTTATTAAAAAGAAATATCTCACTAATTCGTCCTTCTTTGAGTATATTCCAAAGCCTAAAGATTCAGCCATTTGGCGACATATTCTCAATCAAAGAGACATTCTTCGTAAAGGAATCCGATGGAAAATTGGTAATGGTAAATCTATCAATTTCTGGCTAGATAACTGGGCAATCTAGGACAATCTGCTCAATCACCTAAACCTGAATATCAATTCTGTCAATAGTCGACTCCTAGTTTCCGACTTCATTCTCCCTAATCGTGAATGGGATCGTATAAAATTACTTTCTATTGTTCCTCATCATCTAGTTTTAAAAATCCTGGGACTCCCAATACCTACGTCAGACTTAGCAGATTCACCTATATGGGGAGAAACCTCGTCAGGGGAATTCTCTGTCAAATCTTCTACTTGGTTAGCTCATGGTCTGAAAAAGGCCCCTCAAAAATGGTGCCATTCTTGGATTTGGAATCTAGACATTCCACCCAAACTTGCTATTTTCCTTTGGCAAATATGCCATCATAGCATTCTGGTCCGTGACACCCTTCACAAAAGGAACATTCTCCCTTTCGATGTATGCCCCCTTTGTGATACTTACATAGAAACTACAAACCATCTTTTCATTCAATGTCCTTCTAAAAGTATGTGGGATCTCTCCCTCACCAAACATTGGTTAGATTATTCTATCACTACTCATGACCTTCTTGAAACCCTAAATCTTCTAAGGAATTATCCCTCTTCCTTATGTAAATTCGTTTTTCTCCTATGGTCCCTATGGAAGGAGAGAAATGACTGCATTTTTCAGAACGCTTCCTTTAACCCATTCAGAATTTTTCATAAAGCTCACTCATCCTATCATGAATGGGTAGCACGAGTTAACATTGACCATCATCAACTCAAGGGTACCCCTCTCACCTCTCACACACCCACTACTCATACCACACCTTCTCCACCTTTTATGGTTCGCTGGTACCCCCTCCGACGGGTAATTTCAAGCTCAATTTCGACGGCTCAAGTAAATCATATTCAGCAGCAGCAGGAATAATCATTCGCAACAGCATAGGGAAGGCTATTTCAGCCTGTACTTTCAACCTTGGTCACACCCAGGCCTTCATGGCTGAGGCAATTGCTCTTCATAAAGGACTTCAGGAAGCTAGGAAACTCGGCATCGATCATATTGAAATAGAGGGAGATAACCTCCTCGTCATCAACGCAGTTAAAGGGTTATGGACAGCACCTTGAAGAATTCACAACATCCTTACGGACATCAAGCATCTTCTCACCCTCTTTCTCACGTGGGACATCAAACATGTTTACAGAGAAGCAAACTCGGCAGCAGACTGGATTGCAAAATGTTGGTCACCTTATTAGTGGAAATATGTACATAGATCCTAATACTAGTCAAAGATTATCTTCTATTATTTGTAATGACTACTTAGGAGTGACTCTCGTGCGGAGAGGCTCTTAAGTATATTCTCCTTACCTTTCAAAAAAAAAAAAAAAATTAATCGGTGCAACTGTACATGTATTAAGCAATAAAGACGCTTTTGATACATGTTTATTACAATTTAATTTAATAAGCTTATGATAATTATAAGTTATGTTCACTTAATAATTATCTTCAAAGTTGTTTTAATTAATGTAAATAAGTTGTTCTTGTATTGTTTTACAAAAGAGCTTCTAGGGCTTTGAATAGTAGAGTAAGTTGAATTTTAATCTAATTATTAGTTAATTAAAACATGTATCTCTAAAAGTACTAAAGTTGACGTGTAAACAGAAATTGCATGGCAACACATCTTCTTTCTTCTATGACTGCTCAGTGCTCACTCATCTTTTAAAAAGTGTCCCATTAGTTTCGAACAATAGAGTAAAATGGAAGTGGAAGAAAAGGATCAAATTGAAAAAGGCGGTGAGAAGCAAGTGATAGGGGAGCAAGTCCCACCTTTTCATTTCTCTATTTTCCTTCATGGGGTCCAATCCAGTGGACTCCCCCTCCTTGCCCTCACCCAACAACACATTGGGCCAAACAACAACATCGTGGGCCTGCAAACTCTGCAGGTGTTCTTGGGCCTCATCCAAACCATCAAGCCTACTCAGCTTGTGCTGCCAATCAATGTGGGTATGCCCCGACTGATATTAACGCGGCTATGCACACAATGTCTCTCAATGTTCCCGATGATAATTGGTATATGGATACGAGTGTCACCTCACACATGACATCCAATCAAGGTACGCTCTCGTCTTATTTCGATTTGGGCAAAAATCATCATAATACGGTTGGCAACGGTCATAAAATTTCAATTAATGGTTGTGGTCATGCATCCTTTTCCCCTCCATACCCCCCTTTATGTCTTAATAATGTTCTTCATGCTCCTAAACTAATTAAAAATTTGGTATCCGTTCGAAAGTTTACTATTGATAATGGTGTTACAGTTAATTTTGACCCATTTAGTTTTTGTGTGAAGGATATTCGGACGGGAACACATCTCATGAGATGTAATAGCAAGGGGGACCTATACCCTCTAACCTCGGCTCTCTCAAATCAAAGCACATCACCTTCAACCTTTGCCGCTATCTCGTCCTCTACTTGGCATGACCGTCTTGCCAACCCCGGAGATGCTATTTTTAATGTTCTTAGAAAATCAAATTTCATTGAATGTAATAAGACTAGTACTTCTTCTATTTGTCAGTCTTGTGAGCTTGGTAAGCATGTTAAGTTGTCGTTTTATCCGTCAAACTCTATTACTATTGCACCTTTTGATATCGTGTATAGTGATCTCTTTACTTCCTCTATTTTGAGCAATAATGGGCATAAATATTATATTTTTATTTTTTGGATGATTACACTAATTATTTGTGGACTATTCCTATTCACAAGAAATCACAAGTTTTCCCACATTTCTTAAAATTCCATGCTTATGTGAGTACTCCATTTGAGCGGAATATTAAGACTTTTCAATGTGATAATGAGAGGGAATACAATAACGGACCTTTCTTAAAGCAATTTGAAATCCATGGCATGCTTTTTCGCTTTTCTTGTCCACACACATCCTCACAAAATGGAAAAACCGAGCGAAAAATTCGGTCCATTAATAACATAATTAGGACTTTATTAGTTCATTCCTCCATGCCCCCTTCATTTTGGCATCACGCTCTCTCTTTTGCAACTTATCTCCATAATATTTTACCAAGCAAAGTCCTAAGCTACTCTTCCCCTACTAGTCGTCTTTATGGGCGGGAACCCTCCTTATCTCATTCACGGATTTTTGGGTGCTTATGCTTTCCTCACCTCCCTCATAATAGCATACATAAGCTTCAAGCTCGGTCAATCCCTTGTGTGTTTTTGGATTTTCAGGAAAATCATAGAGGATATAAATGTTTAGATCTCTCTTCAAACAAGATCATCATTTCTAGGCACGTGACATTTGATGAAACAACTTTTCCATTTCAAAAAATACACACGCCTACTCCATGTCCTAAGATTTCCTTAATGATGAACTATCACCAATTATTTTCCATCAACTACATGCTCCAACAACTGCTGCCACAAAAGCCCAGTAGCAAGTTGGCCCATTAACTCCCTTAAACTCACAGGCCCATTCCCCCCCTTCCTTTCATTCTAATGCTACAAGCCCAGTAGACACACCACTAAACTCCTTCTCCACCGACCCATTGCAGCAGCTACCCCCCCCTGCCAGCGATACCCACCACCCGGCCGCCATCCCGCAGCGGCCCACGGCCCAAACTCCAGCCCGTAAGCCCGCTGCCCCTCATCCACAGCCCACCATCTCCCCTCAAATGGCCACACGGAGTAAGCACGGGATTTTTAAGCCCAAAATTCTCTTTAATCTTAGTGCTATTGCTCCTCCTCGGGTGTCCCCTCTTCCAAAAATTTTCATTAAGACATTAAATGACCCCAATTGAAAAATGGCCATGGATGATGAATATAATGCTCTTGTTGAAAATAAGACGTGGGAGTTGGTGCCCCGTTCTTTGGATGCTAACATTATTCGTAGTATGTGGATTTTCGGGCATAAAAAGAAGAAAGATGGATCTTTTAACAAGCACAAAGCTCGTCTTGTGGTGATGGTGCGGGACAACAAGTTGGTAGTGATTGTTCGGAAACTTTAGTCCTGTGGTCAAACCCGCTACTATTCGCACAGTACTCAGTATTGCTTTGTCAAAAGGGTGGTGCCTTCATCAACTAGATGTCAAGAATGCCAATCCGTGGACTATGGACCATGGTGCACATAGAGCATGGTGCACCAAAAGAACATATGTGCATAAGCAAAAGAACATGACACTACGGCAAAAGAACATGCGATATAATATTTCAATTTTTTGTTATAAAGATAATATATTGTTTTCCTATTTATTAAAAACCTAAATAAAAATATACTCATGTTCTTTTCTCGTAACCATATGTTCTTTCAATTATATACTAGTGTTCTTAAGGTGCACCATGCTCTATATGCACCATGGTCCACCTTCTAAATTGCGCAAGAATGCCTTTCTGCATGGCAATCTTGATGAAACAGTCTACATGCACCAAGTTCCGGGATATCGGACCCAGCTCACCCAGATTATGTATCCCTTCTGAAAAAGTCGTTGTACGGCTTGAAACAAGCACCTCGAGCTTGGTATCAGCGTTTTGCAGACTATGTCTCTTCTATTGGCTTCATCAACAGCAGATCAGATCATTCTCTTTTTGTCTATCGTCGGGGAACGATATGGCATATATTCTGCTCTATGTAGATGACATCATCTTAGCCACTTCTTCCGACACTCTTCGGAAATCCATTATGTCTCTACTCTTTTCTGAGTTCGCAATGAAGGATTTGGGTCCTTTGAGTTATTTTTTGGGCATTGCTGTTACACGTCACTCGGGTGGCCTCTTCCTATCTCAGAAACATTATGCCACAGAAACCATTGAACGTGCAGGCATGGCTTCCTGCAAACCTTTTCCTACACCAGTTGACACCAAGGCCAAGCTCAGCGCCTCCACTGGCTCTCCTACTGATGATCCGTCTCTCCATCGCAGCCTTGCTGGTGCACTACAGTATCTCACATTCACGAGACCAGACATATCCTATGCCGTTCAACAAATATGTCTATTCATGCATGATCCACGGCATGAGCACATGAATGCTCTCAAGCATGTGATACGGTACATCCAAGGTACCATTGACCTTGGTTTGCATTTGTACCCCTCTTCGGTTTCATCTCTCATTTCTTACACCGATGTTGATTGGGGTGGGTGTCCTGATACGAGACGGACGACTTCTGGATACTGTGTATTTTTGGGTGACAATCTAATCTCTTGGTCGTCCAAACGACAACCTACACTTTCTCAGTCGAGTGAGGAGGCCGAATACAGAGGTGTTGCGAATGTCGTGTCTGAATCTTGTTGGATTCGAAACTTACTACTGGAACTTCTTTGTCCAATTAGTAAGGCTATATTGGTCTATTGCGATAATGTAAGTGCGGTGTATCTCTCCGGCAATCCAGTTCATGCAACATCAACGCACAAAACATATCGAGATGGACATTCACTTCGTACGCGAAAAAGTTGCTAAATGACATGTACGTGTCCTACACGTCCCTTCTCGTTATCAAATTGCTGACATTTTCACAAAAGGACTTCCGCTGGTACTCTTTGATGAATTTCGGGACAGTCTCAGCGTACGTGAACCTCCCGCTTCAACTGCGGGGGTGTGTTAGAATATGTATATAATTAGGTGATTGATTACACAATCCTTGTGATTGATCATAATTTTGGTAATTGATTGTAATCCCATGTGATTGGTCATAATCTTTTGTAATTGATATCTCTTAGTCATAGTTACCTAAATTAGCACTACTTGTAGTTTGTATATATACATATTCAATGAATAAGAAAGACTGGATTTGAAAATTATAGGTTGCACTTAGTGTTAGAGGGAGCCAAGCGTAATATCTGTAGAAATATTTCAGGCATGAAAACAATATGGAGTATATTGAAATATCAAAGAGGGAGACCAAAAAAAAGTGTTAGGGGGAAGCTTCGAACTTGGGAGCTTGAAAATAAACTCAATTGTCATCCACCCAAAACGAGCTCAGCTATTATACAACTAACATAATTAAATGAGACATTTATTAAATAACTAAAACAAATCATAATAGCGTGCGGTCCCCCAAACTCACCAATTCTTAAATGGACTTGGTCCACACTAAATTTATGGTGGACCATTCCTTAAAATAAAGTTAACAACTTGTTCCTAATTCATTTTGGCAATTTATTAGGATTATTATGAAAAAAAATATCAAATTAGTGTCGTTGATACATATTATGCTTGAATTATGTGATTTTAAGTCACAATTCTCTTTTAAAAACATAGGGTTACTATGCTTCAAAAAATGGTTACCATGTTTAAAAAATTTGGTGTTTAATTTATTATAGTTATTATATGAACAATAAAGGTCACTATGAGTGTAAAAAGGTGTTAGAGAAAACTATTGATTTTGGGTCCATACTAATATTTTTGTGGACCACGTCCACGCAAGAATAATCCAAACTTTTGATACTTATTGTGAGTAATCAATAAGTTGAGGATAATTATAAGTTATATTAGCAGAACTATCATCTTTATATATATATATTTTTTTTGTTAATTATACTCTGAATACTTAATAATTTGTTCATGTATTGTTTTACAAAAAGTATTAGGACTTAGTCTAGTAGAGTAATCTGAACATTGCGTTGTTGAAATCATAAGTTATATTTCACACGATTCCACCATATGGTTGTACTCCCTCCGTCTCTTTTTGTTTTTTACGTTTGGTATTTTACACGCGTTTTAACGACTAATTAATGTGCATTGAGATTCTTCTAAGTTTTTCATGTAAACGAGGAAAATTACGTTCATTTATAATCACTCTTATCAAAATTCTGATATTGGGAAAATGAGAAAAAGTTAATGTCTTTATGGAAAAGTGGGAGAGATTAAATGACCCAATTGATCTAATTGGTTAATATAATAATTGGCACAAATTTTGATAAAATATTAAATCATTTATGTGATAATATAAAAGGAAATGTAAAGAACATTTTGAAACACCCAAAAAGAAAAACGTAAAAAACAAAAAGAGACGGAGGGAGTAATATTTATTGTAAACTGTAAAGGTGATATTTATCAGTTTGACTTTCTCATAATTTTCACAAAACCACATTGATTATATTGAAGCAACATGTCCACTTATAATTGTCGAGTTCTTCATAATTCTCCCTTCTTGCTCACTTTGTTTCTCCTTCTCTTTAGCTTTCTCTTTCTCTCACTCTTCTTTTATGTTTTGAGCGTTCTAGAAAGTTTCTAATTTTTTTTTCTCATTTCCTTTCTCAATTACACTCTAAAAAGTATTCTCTCTCCTTCCTTTATTTCTCCCCGAACTTTCTCTCTCTCTCTCCCTTTTCTCTTTGCTCCTTCTTTGTAATGGCTTCATAACTCATAGGTCTCTCTCCCACTATGTAACACTCAATGTTTAGATGGTATAATGCTTTTAGAAAATAAACCTCCTTAATCTTTAATAATATAATTCCAAACTATTCATGAACTAAGTAAACAATCTCTTTATATAAATTAAACAAGGATTAAAACAAATCATACTTCAAATAATTTGTTGATCAAGACCAAATAATCTAAAATAAACTCTTTATTTTGTAATTTTCTCTAAGATAATATAATGTGATTAATAGGAGAAATAAATATAAGATATACTCCCTCCGTCTCTTTTTGTTTTTTACGTTTGGTATTTTTCACGCGTTTTAACGACTAATTAATGTGCATTGAGATTTTTCTAAGTTTTTCATGTAAACGAGAAAAATTACGTTTATTTATAATGTTTTCACTCTTATCAAAATTTTGATATTGGGAAAATGAGAAAAAGTTAATGTCTTTATGGAAAAGTGTGAGGGATTAAATGACTCAATTGATTTAATTGGTTAATATAATAATTGGGTACAAATTTTAATAATATTAAATCATTTATGTGATGATATAAAAGGAAATGTAAAAAACATTTTAAAACACCCAAAAAGAAAAACGTAAAAGACAAAAAGAGACGGAGGGAGTAACTCATAAAAATAAATATGTATATATTAGTACTCATAGTACATTTCCTAATTCTTTTAGTAGGCATAACAAAATTAGTAAAAGCTTAATTAAATACTCGAAATTCAAGATTTCTTTTAGAGCTTCAATTACACATCAAAATCAAACTTACTTTAACAATCATCAACATAATTTCTAAACATACTTTGACACTCAAGTCATAATTAGAATCAAAGACTTATTGAAACTCTATAATGATTCAAATCACTCTTTCAAACAATTTCAGAATTTTGCTACCCACCGCCTCGCTAGATTAGTGTCATTCAGTGTAGAACAAGTTTGGGAACCATTGTCCCCGTGAGGTGGCCCCGTATGTTCTTTCGGACACTTTGTCCCTTAATTAATGAATGCACTAAGCTTTGCCCTCAAACAAAAAAAAACAACACACATTCTAATACAGTTCAAATTCTTATTTACAAATCAGAAGTATTATAAAATCACATGAATACCCAGTTAAAATGGAAAATGGCAAGGAAATGCGTGCTTTCAATCACACTTCAAGCTAAAACCCCAAGAAACAATGTTCCTTCTTTAATTTCAAGATCATCATCTCATATCTAAATCTCTTACTCGTATAATAACAATAGCGATCAATAAACCTCTAAAACTAAATCATGAAACCTAAATTTTCATAATAAGAATACTTGACATAAAAAAGTTATCCAATCATATAACAAAAGGAAATAATACTCACAAATTAAGCACTTTATAGTTTATACAACCAATTTTATAATCTGAAATTTAGCTAATAGGCATAATTTAAATCAATAACGAAATTGAATTACATAAAATCAGAAATCTAATTGAAGTAATTAAATTAACAAATAATTTCTCTTTTTTTTTTTGTATGTACTTACAGAAATTCGTGAAGAAGGAGAAGAAGAGCGGAACCGGGTTGGCGGCGTTCCTGATGGACGGCGATACTGGCGCGGCGATACTGGCGCGGCGATACACGGGTATACATAATATTGGAAATAAAAATGTTGGAATTCCTTGTGAGAAACATAAAAGAAAATGAGAGAAAATGGGAAAATGTGGGAATATGGAAAGTCCCACATGCGAAAAACACCGTCAACATTCATTGTTTATATTTGGGGACTTGAGGGAAAGATTTGTTTAAGAAATCATGAGAGTAGCATGGGTTTGTGGGTCGGGTTATTATTTTTGGGCAGAAGTGGTTCTAATTAATTCTAACGGTTAGAAGAATTAATCAACCCATTCAATATTGTAATTGCCCACTTATTCCACCCACTAATCATGTAACCACCCACTACTTCCATTATTTATTTTCTAGCCATTTTATGGCGGTTACAGTTCGTAGAAACTCTCAATATATAATTACCACTTCCGATCTTCAAAAAATACACACAGAAACTGTTAACTAAATTATCTCTCAATTCTGTTCTGGGCAAATATTCTGGTCTCCAATCGAGTCTTGTGAGTGCACACAAGTCTTGATGTCGTGTTAACCTTGGAGGGCAACCGCAAGCGATCTACTGCACCGAGGTAGTGCGGAATTGTCTTTTAGAGCAGTGGTTCGGCCACGGCGCGACAATCGTTCTAATTCGGTCACCTCGCTCATCATGATATTGAGATAAGTTTATTCTAATTATATTCCAATTAAATTATTATGGCAACATTATTCTTTTATTCTATCAAAATCGCAACAATCTAAAAGACAATTAATTTATGTTGCGTATCTTTTTATGATGTTGCTAAACTCTTAATTTCTAATCTCACTTATATGAGAATTACTAGTTCTTGTATTTGGGATAGATGTTGGCATTTCTAATTTCTGGTTGAGTGGTTATGCTTCGTTAATTGGGAAATTAATACGGGATTTTGCATACGTTAAATATTTTTCTTTCTTTGGGGCTGATCAATTTATTTGATGTTGGTTAATGAATCAAAGTTTTAAACTCCTACGAGTCTTTAATGTTGTTATTATTGGGATATTGTATCAGCTGTGATGGGGTCGAAAAAGCGCGAGGCTAACGCGTGACCTCGTCCCTCGTGGGTGTGACGATTCTTTTTATTCAATCAAGTGTAATTGGATTTCCTGTGAGTTTACACCCAATTGAGTAGTAATATAGGAGTCGCCATTCAGTTTTTAACGACAATGAGAAAAACTGACAAAACCCGGTTATCGTGACATAAAGGGAGTGCAATTATGTTTGACCACGACGGCCGTAGGTTCCCTTGTGATCCCTGGTGTTGGGATCTCTCAACATACACCCGCAAGGTAGAGATTGAGGGTTCGGGGGACTGTAACTACCGAGAGGAGTACTTCGCTCGTCGATAACTCCAGAGGCAGGATATCCTTACTAGCTCAGCATAAATAATTGAAGGGACATGCGTTAACTGTTAAACTAATCTGAGTTGATTTTAGCAATATGCAACATATAATACTAGATCGATCGTGATTATCTGATTTAAATTGTATTAAGGGACCTAGCATGATAATCCAATTTCCCGAAAATATTATATTTGTTAGGCGTGATAGAACAATCAGATTTAGTTAGTTTAACAGTTCATAAAAAGGGCGAGGAAAGCAATTAAATCATCGAGAAGGGGCACATTACGACGCACCCTTGAGAGGTGCGTCACGGTTCTCAGAAAACTAACCACTTTGACTTTGCTATTTCTCCTTTTTATTTAACGAATCTCAAATTATGGGACAGGATACGTTCTGTTCGATTTATGGATCGATTGCGACAAAACGCGTGAACAATTTCGCAGCGTGAGGCTTAGGCTAAGGTTGGAGTCAATACTCAGAATATAATTGTGTTGTGTGTCCTTTTCACGTCGAATTTGGGGCTGTATTTATAGGGAAGAGTTCGTGGAAAGATAGAATTGCAGAGTTCTAATCCACAAAGAATTAGGAAAAAACACGTACCCAGGTATTTTCAGCGCCCAGGCCTGGGCGCCGAAGATTTCGGCGCCCAGAGCCAAGCGTTGAAAATAGGGTCTGGGCTGTTTTCTTAGTCAGATTCGGATTCCTGAAATCCGTAGTGTTTGAGACGTAATCGAGTCTTTTAGTGCGTATTAATCTTGTGACGTGATGCGTCTGGGCCCGTTACGAACTCTAGGCTCGTTAGGATTTTAATTAATACGTAACTCTTATTTCCGAATCATATTAGGAATAGGATTCTCGCAGTTTTCTATCTCATTTAGGATTTATGTTGGAATGCAACACCTAATTCTGACAGGTTTCTATCCTTTATGATTTGCCACTTTTAGAAGCTACCTTTTACGGCAGTTACTATTTTTAGCAGGTTTCCATAAATAGCAGGTTTCGGGTGAAATGGAAAGGAGAATTGAGATTCGTTTATTTTATAGGAGATGCGTTGTCAAGTGGAGATTTATGTTTTCATCATCGAACTTTTTCCTTTCGGGAATGGGGACAAAAGTAGGTGTCTACAGTTAGCCCCCACTTTGACTGAGTCTTGGAATAATACGATGGTCAAAGTATTAGACGGAGTGCGTCACACAAGCCATGGTGTATGTGACCTGTTTTGCGAGGGTCTCAAGAGCCCCCGAGTGATAACATTTGACTTAAGGGTCATCACTTGAAGTGTCGACATATCCCTCACGTGTCATTGGGATTTGTCAACTGATAGTATAGAAACTTCCTCACTTTGTCATTGGAAGGATCTAAAGGTGCGTAGAAACTCCCTCACTTTGTCATTGGGAGTAGCTACAGATGTTTTCGAAATCAAAGCTATAAAGTGTAATTGGGCCTGGCCAAGCCCAACCACGAGGTAAAAATGTTTTTTAAAGATTCTCATTTTTAGGGCTAGCTAAACGAGAAAACCCCCTTGTTTTTATGGGACGTAAAAGGAAGGAAAATCCAGCACATCGCTCTTTTTTGGAAAAAACGGAAAACCAATCCTTTTAATTTTTGGAAAAGGGAAAACCAGAAAAAGTTATCGCTGCAGCGACTAAGGACCTGCACGGTTAGTGATGCAGACCCCGCCGGCTAAAGATGGCGAGCCTGTCCGCTAAGGGTGGACACCCCGTCCAATAGAAGTGGACGAATCTGTTTTTGAAATTTGAAAATAAGGACCTACGCGGCTTGTGACGTAGACCCCTCCGGCTAAAGACGGCGAACCTGTCCGCTAAGGGTGGACACCCCGTCCGATAGAAGTGGACGAATCTATTTTGAAATTTGTTTGTGCTTTTTGAAAATAAGGACCTACGTGGTTTGTGACGTAGACCCCGCCGGCTGAAGATGGCGAGCCTATTTTAAATTTGAAGACTTTATTTTTTCGAAAACTGAGGACCTGCGCGGCTAGTGACGCAGACCCCGCCCGCTGAGGGTGGGCGAGCCCTGTCCGCTGAGGGTGGACGTCCCTGAATTCGTTTTTTCGATTTGGGAACTCGCGCGGTTTGTAACGCGATCTTGCCGACTGAAGATGGGCAAGTTCCTATTTCTTTGGCTCTTTGTGATTTCTTTTGAGAATTTCTTTTTATCCATTCTTGTAAGAGCGAATTCTTTCGAGGGATGCTCGAATTTAGTTGTAACCTGAACGTGGGCTGACAACGTGTTCAGACCGACCTTTGTCTTACGGCTCGAATTGGTCTTCGATCAGAGGACCATGCACAAGTGTCAATGACGACCTTTCCCAGAGGTCGAACCTGTTGTTGTTTTTTTTTTTTTTTTTTTTGAGATATCCAAACATGATATGGTGTATGGCGCAGTCCGGGAATGTGTTTTTGATCGTGCGCTCCTTGTTGGAGTCTATTTTTTCGCGAGCCCCCAAGCACTGGGGCTCGTCGGTCGTTTTTCGCATCTTGTAATCATGTTTGCGGTCATGCTCGTATGTGCGAGCGACCTTTATAGTAGTGTGCTACTTTAGCGAAGCCGTGGAGTGCGACTTTAGTTTTCAGGCGATATCCGGTTTTAGCTTGGCCCGGATTAATCCTTTGACAGACAAACATTTCTTATTTGGAAAACCAATGACTTAATGATACGCATTTTTGGTGTTTCGAAGAATGACCATGATATTTAACTTGTTTTTTGAAAAGTGTACATAAGCATTTTCCGAGACGAGTCTAAGTTTCGACCAAGTTTTAATGTTATATTTTTTTGCTTATTTGGGAGCTAAAGGTGCTTTGGGCTTGATCCTACTTGCAATAGGGCCTCGTGTTTAGCAACACGGTTTTAAGTCCTTTCCTGTTCCGCGTTTTGGGAAATCTGGGCCTTGGGCTGCATTTTCAGCGCCCAAGGCCAGGCGTTAAACATTTTGGCGCCCAGCCGTGGGGGCTGAAAGTCTTTTCCTGGTGATATTTGACTTTCGGATTTCCTAACACGTTTCCGAATAGGATCAGGATGTCATTGGGTGCGTTCAGCTATATATAAGGGCTAAATACGTCCCTATTTTCCACCACTCTCAAATTCTTTCTCTCCTTTTTGCTGTGTTTTAATTACTCATTGCTTTTGCCATGTCGATCCCTACTTTCTCACTCCAACGGACTGTTAGGCGTTGGCTACGGGCCCTTACTCCCACAGAAAAAGCTTTGTTAAAAGAATACCACTTAGAGGCACTTTTAGGCTTACAACAAATTAATATTGATTATAACTTTCTGCATGCTGCCCTAAGCTTTTGGGACTCTGATCATCATGTTTTTGCCTTTCGGGGCAACGAAATATGTCCTTTGCCCGATGAATTTGCTGCAATCCTTGGTTATCCTACTAATGCTACTCCTGTTACCCTTGGCACTATTGAAGAGGGTAAAACAACCATAAGGGCTTTCCTAGGACTAGCTGATAACATGTTTGCTGAAATTGTTGTGGATGATAAGGTTAACTTGGCAAAACTTGTAAAACATCACTTTAGGCCTAGTAAGAATATGACTGAGCAGAAATTGAATATTCGAGCCCTTGTATTTTTCTTGTTGAATCACTATTTGCTATCGAATAACAATGGTGAGTTCGGTGGCATAAGGTTGATCCCCTTGATTAGCCAGATGGAAAGTTGCTATTCTATCATGCCGTTGGTTGTTGCCGAGACTTTGCTGAGTGCGGATGAGCTGAAGAAGGATGCCAAATCTGAACATTTTAAGGGAAGCCCCCTATTACTGCAGGTAATCAATTTTCTTCTTTGCGCACGCATACGCCACTTTTGCATATATTTCTTTTGCCTGGGGCTGAGTTTCAGCGCCCAGGGCTGGGCGCTGGAGTTTTCGGCGCCTGGTCCTGGGCGTTGAAATTGCGCCTCAGGGACCATTTTTTTTCATTCTTTTGATTCGATTGTACCCGTTTTCGCAGATTTGGCTTGCGGAATGGCTTAGACTTTTGGAAGCTCCTGCCGATCCTAAACATTATCGCCCTATAGCCTTGGGTAACCGAAAATACTTGCACCAAGGCCAGGACGAGGCCGAATGGAACTCCTTTTTTTACTTATGGCATTTGTTCTATCAAGTGGGTGGTACCATGGTGGGGTTTGACTACTATGACAGGAGGTTCTGATGTATCGGTTTATGTTTCTTTGTTGGGGCTATCTCGTCCCATTTATATTTTCCCTTACCGAGTCATGCGTCAATATGGTTTAAGGCAGACTATCCCCTTTTCTGATACGGTACCACCTAAGGTAGCGGCCTTTTCACAAACACGGGTCCTAGCGTGGGCTAAGTATTATGATGGTCTCCCGCGTTGGGTCGTAGCTACAAATGGCTTTGTGGGTCTTTCTGAAAACTACAAGTTGTGGATGAGCTCCGATGATAAAGATGTGAGGACCGAGGCTCGTAATGGGGAGCCGGCTGAGCTTTTGATACCTTGTATTCGTGTTAAGTATGAGGGTCCTGATTCTGCCAAACCTCGTACCTATAATATTAAGACTGTGAAAGCTCGTCCTGATCGAAAGCGAAAGGAAGGTCCTCCCCGTTCCAGTTTGAGGCCTAAAAAGAAGCCTAACATGAAGGGGCCTGGTGTTGTTAAAAGAAATGCAAGCTATCGCGGAGATCGTCGCCGGAACAATGTATGGGTCAAGAAGGCTCAGCCGCCTGTAGAAACAGTGGCTAGTCTAGTTGATGATAATAATCCTTCTCCCACCATTGCCTGTGCCCTTGAGGCTGAGCGGGCTATAACTGAGAATGTTTCTGAAGCCTTGGCATCTTTGGAAGTTAGTGTCCAGGAGCCGGTTCTTATGGAGATTGACATTGGGGCTGCGCAGAAGACTGTGGGGGTGGATCCTGCGAACATTGCCCTCTACAGGACTTTATTTGATGATCCGGAAGAACTAGAGTAGTGTAGTTTTTGCTAGGGTGTAGGTGCCCTCTATTTATTTCAGTTGTGTTTGTTTTTATTCCTAGCACTTTGTTTTCCTTCTTATCATTTCTCAATAAAGGCGTATTTTTATTTTTCATTTTCATTTATTTTTGTTTCTCCTCTTTTTTATGTATTTTATATGTCTAACACTTTTTGCACAAAGAATATTTGTTTTTTTTTATTGGACCGAATCCTTGGTAAGGATTGCCTACGTATCTTGTCAGAATCAGGTCGCGCGTAGTTCTAGCTTTTGAATAAGTTCTAGGATGCCATATTTTAATAGATATGCCCTGCGGTGGTAGCATATTACTTAACCGGTCAAATGAGTGAAGTATTATCATTATTTCGTCTGCCGTTTTTTTTTTGACACAGGTCGCGTAAAATTCGACTAAATTGTATGGCTATATTCTTGGAAAACCTATTTGGATACGTACTGTACCCCCCAAGTGTTCGTTATTTTTCCGTTGTGTGCGGATAAAATGACGAGCACTTTCGAAAAGAAATTTTTTGGCAGGCAGAGAGTTTCGACGCCCAGGCTGGGGCGTCAGAAATTTCGACGCCCAGCCCTGGGCGCTGAAAATGACTTGGGCGGTCAATTTTTGACACTTTGCTTCACATGTTCTTGCATTTATTTCTTTTTTTGTGCCTTGATATTTTGCTCGTATTTAAAGTCAATTTTGAGGCTATTTTGGAGGCTTTTTTGACTGTTAGCGTGAAATGCATTTTTGTCCGGATTAATTTTTTTTATTCGTGACTCGAAACGGTTTTGGGAATTGGGTTAGTGTGTGGAAGATATGAAGATCTTTTTGTAGGCTTTTGAGTGGGCTGAGGTGCGTGTTGATGCCGAGGGCGGCGTTTATTTTTGTGGGTTTTTTTCTTGAGCAATATTTGCATGGTTTCTTTTGCTTTCTTTGGGTTGCATGGGTTAGACCCTTATGTTTTGGTAATATGATAACGTGGTTCTTTTTTGGGGTTTGATGAATTTTGATGTCACGATTCAAGATCGAGTGGGCCTTGTTTATTAGGCCTAGAGTGGGCCGCCTCTTTGCAAGTACGTTAGGTGCTTTTTTTTAGTGTTAGAAATAAAGTTTTTAGGAGGAATATTACGCCTTTATTAATTCGGAAAGTAAGGAAAACACACTGAAATAAAATTAACCTATATTCTAAGGGGTCTTAGGACCATCTAAAGTCTCTATTATTTTTTTCTATCAATCTAAAGAACTACTAGGCGCTTTTTTACTAATGGTGCTCTATATGGCTCAAGCCTGGGGTTTAGTCTCATAAAACTTCGGTCCTTCACCGGTACTCATCTTTCCTTTTGCGTTGACCCACTGATATGTCTTCACCCATCCGTTCTCGACCTCTTCTAGTGTTGATGCAGGAGAGATTAACCGGGTTGGATCGAAACCTTCATCTTGTAAAGCTAGGGTAGTCATCACAATCTCGTTCTCCATAGGCCTCGATTCGTTAAACAATGTCCATAGAGCCTGGTTGTCCAATATTTCAGCTGTTTTAGTCTTGGTGAGGTGGGGTGCCTCATCCAAGGTGTGGCAGTCATGGAAAATTTCAAATCCGGGTTTTAGCAAGCCATCCTGAACGAAAGGTTCAGGGAAATCACAGCATGGGTGTTCTTCTCCTTCCCGAACGAACATCCCGTTAAGGGTCCTTTGATACGGGGGAAGGAGGGTGGTTTGTTTGGCTTTGTTAAGGCGTAGCCTAGACAGGCGGTCAGCAATATCTTCCTCCGTTGGTTCATTGACTAAGCCAAAGGGAGTAGATTTGTTGGAAAAAGGATGGAATGTGTATTCCTTCTTCCTTATGCCCAATGGGGTTCCTGGGAAATAACCTTGAGCTAACAGCATTCTAGGGATGACTCGGGATGCATGCGGGTCTAGGAATGCTGGGTCATAATCTTTGATGAACTGGATTGTTTCTTCCATTTGAAACCCGTAAAGGTCGTCTGCAGTTTCGGCCGTTCCAACCATAGTGCAACTGACGTCGAGAGGAGGGGCGCGGGTTTCTAGTATTACCCCGTTATGGTTAAGTTTAACCATTTGGTGCAAGGTAGAAGCCACACCTCCTAAGTCATGGAGCCAAGGTCGCCCCAAGAGGAGGTTGAAAGTGGGCTTGATGTCGATTATTTGAAACTCCGTGGTGCGTGCCACAGGCCCGGTTTGTATGGTAAGGTTGATTTTTCCCAATACAGGCCTTCGGGAGTTATCATAAGCTCGTACCCCTTGCGTGGAGGTTTGAAAGTCATCATTTCCTAGCCCCAAGCAATGGGCGGTTCGCAATGGGCAGACATTAACTGCCGAACCATTATCTACGAGCGCTAGGGGGATGTTTTGTCCTTTGCATCCAACCACTAGGTAAAGGGCTTTATTGTGAGCACCCCCCTCTTTGGGTAAGTATTTATCAGTGAAAACTATGGCCTTTTCTCCGGCATCTCTCGTGACATGGCTAACCAATGAGTCAGGTGTGATATCTGTAGGTACTGAGATGAGGTCAAGTGAGCGAATAAGATTTTCGCGATGTTCTTTTGAAGTACACATGAGATCCCAGATGGTAATCTCAGCCTTGGTTCTTTTTAGTTGTTTCAGGAGAGGAGTTTCAATAACTTCTGCGACGGTGGCGTGCCGTCCATTCTCAGGAGTTTGCCTAACCGGGATGTCGTCCATAGGAGGTGGGTGAATATCCGGTTGGTATATTCTCCCGGATCGGGTGAGGTTGTCGACCTCGGGCTCCTGAGGGGTGGTGTCAATGAGAGCATACCCGGGCCAAGTTTCAGTGAAGAGGTCCTGGCCCGACACTTGAGATAGGTAAATATCTTCAGCATCATCATTCCACACACCGCACACTTTCCTCTCGATTCGATCCATAGGGACCACAACGAGTGGTGCACCTTGAGGTGTAATATACACCGTGGGGTCGAAATTCTCTGGTTGGTCGAGAGAGATGTGACAAGAGCCGAGTGGGCTCTTGTTGTTGTTGGGTTTGCTGACGTTAGGGAGAGGTATCACTTCATCCTCTATCATGTCCTGGATTGTATGTTTTAGATTCCAGCAGTTTTCAGTGTCATGCCCATTTCCTTGATGGAATTTGCAGTAAGTACCTTCGACCCAATATTTGCTTTTGACAGGAGGGTCACGGGTGGGGCCTATAGGTCTCAACTTTCCTTGATTGGTTAGTCTTTCAAAGGCTTGTACCAAATTCGACCCGAGTGGGGCAAACTTTCGGTCTCGGACCCATCTTCCAGGGCTTCTTCGGGCGGGAGTCTCTTCTACACCATGGACTTCTTGGGCTTGGGATGTGTTACCCCGATTATAGGTGTTGTTCTTATATGTGGGTTTGCTTTGTATGGTCTTGGCGAGGTCGTCCTCGATCTTTATTCCCACATCATAAACTCTTTTGAAAGTGTCAAGTCCCAGGTACCTAAGGTGTTGTCTGTAAGCCGGGTCCAGGTTGTCAATGAATTTTTGGACCAATTCTGTTTCGGGAGGCCTATTGATTAGCTAGGCCGCCTGGTCCCTCCATCTAGCAAAGTAGGTCGTGAAACCCTCATTTTTCATTTGGAAGAGAACTTCCAGCTCGCGCATGGTGACTTGCAAATCCATGTTCGACGAGTATTGCTTGATGAAGACATTGACAAAGTCTTCCCAAGTGAGGAAGAGCTTAGGGTCTTGGTGATAGTACCATTTGAGCGGCACAGGTTCCAAGGACAAAGGAAAGGCAGGTAAATACATGGACTTGTCCACGCCTTTCAAATTCATGGCATTCACAAAGCTCAGTAGATGATCACGGGGGTTGTCCGTGGCCTTGAACTTTGGTAAGTCAGATGAACCGAACTTTTCTGGTAATTTGCCAGGAAAAGGTTCAGGATCGAGGGAGAAGTATTTGCTCCCCATGGTTTGCTGTAGGACCATTTTTTCAATCCTCTTCTCGTTATCGAGGTCGTTTTTGGCTTGCGCAGCCGCTAAAGCTTCATTTTCCATTTTCAATTGGCCCATAAGTTGGGTCATTTGGACCATCTGGTCTCGCAAATCTTCGATGGACATGTTTGAAGGTGCGAATCGAGGTTGGGGAAGCGGAGATCCTTGAAATGAGGGACGACGGACGGAGCTTGGAGTCACTAAACCTGATGTTGGTGATGTATCTTCGAGACGCACTAACCGTTGATTCCCTGATCGGCACCAAGTGGCAGGACCAGTCCTAGGCATAAGATAAGCTAAAGTTTAGGTTCCCAAAGTTTCAAGCATTACTTGGTCTAGACTTCGACTCTCTCTATTGGTTTTTCACTCTTTCTTTTGTTGGTACACTTTTGGTTTTTTTTTTCTTTTGGTCATTCTTTGGATTTTCGAAACACTTGCCCGTGTGACATTCATAGTTATTAGCATGTTCGGTTTTGGTGCAGAGCATTGTCGTCGTAGGAGGCCTAACAACGACACAAAGAGTTATTAATTTTTTCACGAGTCGCTTTTGAAATCGAGTGCTTTTCTTACGCCCTCGTAGCAATTCTTTTATGAACATTTTTTTTTGCGCTACGTATTTCCCTTTCGCGCGGGCACCGAGGTTGCTGCGCCTGACCAGAAGGCCAAGCAGCAACTTCAGCGCCCAACGAGGGGCGTGAGAAATTCTGGCGCCCAGCCAGGGGCGTTGAAAATGCGTCCCTGGCTGGTTCTCGTTTTCTGTCTTTTGTTTATGCGACTTCGATTTGCGTGCTTGCCTAATATCGTCCTTTACGCGTAGCAGCGTTTGTGGGATTCATTACAGGCCATCCTGAGCGTCGCTTATTTTTGTGACGATCATTCGGGTTTGCGGAACACGTGTTTCGGTATAACTCTTTGGCAAATTAGTCTATGAATGTTTGAGCAATTTTTAATGTCGTTGGTTTTCTAGGATAGTTTGTCACACACAATCACATATTTCGCTACACATAACTACATTACAAACATGGATTTGAAAATTAAGTATGTCACGTAGTTTATGATAGGCTTCTATGTGTAGTTTATTTGCGCCTGGCTTGGTACCGCTTCTATCGTAGATCCAACACATGCCCCGGTCGAGGTAGTGTCTTCAACAGACGAATTTCGCCCAAGAGGCCAACCCGCAAGTGCAAGCCAAGGGGGCATGCAGGCGAGAGGGACCTAATGAGCGAGCGATTGGGTTCGGCATAGGTGTACTACCTGCACAAGTACCGAGTGGGCAACATGCGCGACGTATGCACCCCCCTATTGGCGGAAAAAGGTATCCTTAGTCCCAACTCCCGAGGGAGCCGAGATTCGTTATGCGGTTCTGCCCGTTCACATTAATATGCTGATTTTCAGGTCGTCCCAACTTGATGGGGAAATAAACGCGGGGTAGGATCGTGTAACCTTTTGGCTATTTTGATTACCTACAAGCACGAGTATTTCCTTCACTATCCCCAGCGGAGTCGCCACTGTGAGGGGGTCGAAAAATCGCGAGGCTAACGCGTAACCTCGTCCCTCGTGGGTGTGACGATTCTTTTTATTCAATCAAGTGTAATTGGATTCCCTGTGAGTTTACACCCAATTGACTAGTAATATAGGAGTCGCCACTCAGTTTTTAACGACAATGAGAAAAACTGACAAAACCCGGTTATCGTGACATAAAGGGAGTGCAATTATGTTTGACCACGACGGCCGTAGGTTCCCTTGTGATCCCTGGTGTGGGGATCTCTCAACATACACCCGCAAGGTAGAGATTGAGGGTTCGGGGGACTGTAACTACCGAGAGGAGTATTTCGCTCGTCGATAACTCCAGAGGCAGGATATCCTTACTAGCTCAGCATAAATAATTGAAGGGACATGCGTTAACTATTAAACTAATCTGAGTTAATTTTAGCAATATGTAACATATAATACTAGATCGATCGTGATTATCTGATTTAAATTGTATTAAGGGACCTAGCATGATAATCCAATTTCCCGAAAATATTATATTTGTTAGGCGTGATAGAACAATCAGATTTAGTTAGTTTAACAGTTCATAAAAAGGGCGAGGAAAGCAATTAAATCATCGAGAAGGGGCACATTACGACGCACCCTTGAGAGGTGCGTCACGGTTCTCAGAAAACTAACCACTTTGACTTTGCTATTTCTCCTTTTTATTTAACGAATCTCAAATTATGGGACAGGATACGTTCTGTTCGATTTATGGATCGATTGCGACAGAACGCGTGAACAATTTCGCAGCGTGAGGCTTAGGCTAAGGGTTGGAGTCAATACTCAGAATATAATTGTGTTGTGTGTCCTTTTCACGTTCAATTTGGGGCTGTATTTATAGGGAAGAGTTCGTGGAAAGATAGAATTGCAGAGTTCTAATCCACAAAGAATTAGGAAAAAACACGTACCCAGGTATTTTCAGCGCCCAGGCCTGGGCGCCGAAGATTTCGGCGCCCAGTCAGATTCGGATTCCTGAAATCCGTAGTTTTTGAGACTTAATCGAGTCTTTTAGTGCGTATTAATCTTGTGACGGGATGCGTCTGGGCCCGTTACGAACTCTAGGCTCGTTAGGATTTTAATTAATACGTAACTCTTATTTCCGAATCATATTAGGAATAGGATTCTCGCAGTTTTCTATCTCATTTAGGATTTATGTTGGAATGCAACACCTAATTCTGACAGGTTTCTATCCTTTATGATTTGCCACTTTTAGAAGCTACCTTTTACGACAGTTACTATTTTTAGCAGTTTTCCATAAATCTCAGGTTTCGGGTGAAATGAAAAGGGGAATTGAGATTCGTTTATTTTATAGGAAATGCGTTGTCAAGTGGAGATTTATGTTTTCATCATCGAACCTTTCCCTTTCGGGAATGGGGACAAAAGTAGGTGTCTACATTAGCAATTCAATCAAATGGAATATATACAATGCCTTTATCCACATGATGATGATGATGACGATGACGATAATGATGTACATTATTTTCCTTTGCTCGGTGAATGTCAGCGTTCTTTGAGAGGTTCAGCCTGTTTATAATGGCTTTGATTGTTCACTGTAATTGGGTCTGAAATCAGCTTGCCGTTATAAAGGAAAGTTTTCTTAATTTATTTATGTTTGTGTCAATCTTACCACATAAATTATTATTGAATTTTTTGTGAAACAAATCTGATTATTAAGACCAAATCATGTTGGTGTTTGTTGAGTAATATAGTGTTTTGATGATTATGAACAAATGATGATTATCTAACTAATGTGTGTATTGTTTAGATGTGCATGAACAAGTAATGACGGTTAATACAGATCATTTAGTTGGAAGATTATGAAGATATATACAAGAAGAAGTGAAGTTCCTGAAAGGAACTCAAGAAGTGAAGGGAACTTCAGAAGAGAAGTCTAATTATATAAGTATACCATTAGACTTAGAGTTTGTGTCCTTAACTACTGCATACTTGTTTATTAGTTTAGTTTTCTTCATCTTGCTTGTATTGGTTGTCATCACTGACTTTATGGTTTTGATGACAACTAGCAAACGACTAACCTATGTTTGAGTTCCAATATGTATACGAAACAAATATAGGTTTGATGAAGAAACAAACATGAAGAGTTCAAGTCAATAAATCAAGTATCCAAGCTGCAACAAAGTTCTTCAAAGGAACACAAACAGATCAGTTCCTCAGCAGATCCTACGAGGAACAACGAGTATAAAGTTCCTGAGTAGGAACAAGCATGGAGAAGTTCCAGAGGCGGAACTATCAACATGAGGCTCTTGAGTTGGAGCATCATGAAGCATGAAGAAGAAAATAAGAGTTTATTTTCTATGATTCATGTAAGTATGTAGAAACTTGAATAATTGAGGAACACGGTGCCAAAAGGAACTTGTCGGAACTTATGAGAAATAACGTCAGTTTATCTTCCTAGAATACTCCTAGTTTTAAGGTAATTTTAAGTGTCAATAACGTGGCTTTTAACACTCCTAGTTGTTAGGGATTTACCTTTGACTTTGAGTATTTATCTCCTAGTAAAACTCTATTTATTTATGTTTTTAAAATAAAAGATAATTTTTATAAAATCTTATTTTAATTAGGATTCTGATTTTTATATCATATATTTATTTATTTATTATTTAAAATTCGTTTTTAATAATGTCCTATTCATTCTAGGATTTGTTTTGAATATCTTTTGTAGTTTAATGTGTTTAAAATTTTATTTTTAATAAATAAAAAATAATTAATCTTTTTGTAAAATAAAATCTGATTGTTAGTTATTTTATTTTAATAAAATTTATTTTTCTATTTTATTAAAATCAGATTTAAAAGGTTTTGTTTTAGAAAATTAAAATCATTGTTTTACGTTGTTTTGGAAAAACTACATTAGTGGAGAAATAATAGGAGATCATGGAAAACCTGATTATGCTTAGCCCTAACTCCATGATTTTCTCTACTGACTAAAGTCATGGGATCATGCCTAAATTGAAGGGCTTAGTGGTTGTTAGTGGAGAAGATTATGGAGAAAGTGGTTGAGGTTTCTTCCTCTATAAAAGGAGAGCTTTCTCATTCATTCAAGAGTGTCTGACTTCTCGGTCATTCCACAGAGTCTGGTTTACGTGGAAGGTAATTAAAGAAGATATATTTGTTCCACGTTTTTTAGTCAGTTCCTGCAGTTCCGAGTTCCTGTCAGTTCCGAGTTCCTTTACAGTTATTCACTCTCTACATATTAGAGTTTAATCAATTATCAAATGTCAATATTTTAAGAGTTGTTCAAGGGTTGAGTGAGCTCTTGTAATGGGTAATTTGTCAAGGGTTTGAGTGAATTCTTGTATAAGTTTTGGGCAGGAACTTGAGTGAGTTCCTGATGTGTATGGGGTAGGAACTTGAGTGAGTTCCTGTTGTATTTGGGGAGGCTTTGAGTGAAGTCTATGAGAGAGAAGCTGATAGGCTTTGAGTGAAACAAAAGAGTCAAGAGAGACTTCTAGGGAAGTCAGTGAGAGCGTAGTTGTTTGAGGAACAACTATTGGGAACTTGAGTTCGTAGAGGAACTCAAGTAATGCCCGAGTTCCTTATAGGTTTGTAACTGAGTTGTTGCCCTATAGTGAAAAGAGTTTAAGTTGAAATCCCTAGTGGGTCGAGGTTTTCTTTCTAGTTGGGCGTAGAAAGTTTCCTCGTAAAATCTCTCTTGCATTGTTTCTCTACTTGCTTAAAGTTTCTTTATAATTCCGCAAAATTGGCTAGAAAGTTCCATACTACAATTCACCCCCCCTCTTGTAGTGTTCCATCCGAATAACAATTGGTATCAGAGCCGGAACTCGCTGATAAGCAGGCAACCCTGCTGAGTTAAGTTCCTGGAAGGAGGAACAATTACAAGAAACTTGATGAAAGGAACTCGATCCTACCCATTCAAAGGAACAAGGCAGATCTGACTTTTATTGTTGAATAAAAGTCAGCCAAAGTGTAACAGGCTATCTTCTAAGGTAAATATCTATTCCTTTAGACCTTCTTTGTGTGCATACATTAATTTATTGCGTGTTCCTTGCATTGTTTCTAATGGAACTTCTGTTTTGTTTTGATTTAAAATTAAATTTGAAAAATCTAAAATCTATATTTAATAAATGATTCTTCAATTTATTTTTTTTCAAACTTCAGTACATTAAAATTATGTCAAGGAAACGTATTTTGAAAAATGCATATCTGTGGAACTCGGAGTTTTTATTTTTTAGGCAACAAAATATCCTACTTATTTTTTCTCTGCCTAAGAACTATTATTTTATATGCTTCATGAATATATTGAATATCATTTATATGAAGGCATATTGTATCTTGGTAGTAGTTGTTGTGTTGATTATTTTCTTAACAGTTACTACTAACAAGAAGGGACCCAAATCTGTTGGGTTCCCTCGACAAAGAAATTGGTACAGGAACAAACAAAGGTGCACATTAATATGTCAGAGTTCCTGTGAATTTAAGTTCTACATTGAGGAACTCGCTGGATCATTGTTGACCCACGAGTTATACTTAGGAACTCACGAAGGTGCGACATTATAAAAATACATTACATCAGCTCCCCACATCGGAACAAGGATCAAAATCCGAAGAGGAACTTTCGAATAAAGGAACTCATTTAAGAACCATTCCAAGGAACAGATAAAGGCTGCAACGAAAAGATCCTTAATGATACAGTTAAGGTAAACATTAAATTTTTGAGATCTTTATATGCATACGCTATTTATTTAAATCAAGTTCCTAACAACGTTTTATGAAAATTGTTCAAATATATTTTAAAATTTGTTTAATCGATTTTGGATTGTCTCAAACATGTTTTTGTGAGACAAATTTCAGATTCTAAAACTGATTTTGCATTCATGCATTATTTGAATGGTTCAAGGAACAAGACAAAGGAACAATGCATATAGCCACTCTTGGAACTTGGTTTCCCTGCAAAGAGAACTTTATTCTTTGGGCTGCATAATTTAATGTTATATCATTTATTGTCCAAAGAACGATTTTTCCATGTATTATGAGTATATTGAATATTTATTATATGTATGCATGTTAAATCTTAGATCTAGCAGTTTAAAATAATCATTTTCTAAGATGCTACTACTAAAAAGAAAGGAACTGAACTTAAGTCAGGTTCCCAAGACCATGAATTGTTTACAGGTCTGTTAGTATACAATTTTTGTATACTTTAATCTTCTAAATTATGCTACCTAAATATATTTATTACTAATGCATGATTTTGGAAAGTAGTAGAAGAGAAATGATTTTTACAGGTTTATAACTCATGATTGAGTGTGTGTATGAAGTAAAGGAACAACATCAGAATTACACCAAGGAAAAATGAGTTGGAAATCCATTAGATTCGTTGGAATAGTGAAGAGGAACTCAGGCTCGGAACTTGGAACTTCAGATGTAAACTAGTTCCAGTTCCACCAGCATGTAAGTTCCTTCCAAATATGATGGGTCATATCAACGAATCAACTCACATGCACTATATAATTGGAAGTCACTTTGAACATCTCAAAGGAACTCAATCATGTGAAATGCTAGTAAGGTTGTTCCCTCATTTTACTTGTGTTAATTAATGTTGAATATTTTTTTGATAACCTGTTTCCCTTAAATTGTTGTGCAAACTAACCTTATTTGTGTCATAGGTTTTATTTTGAAATTTAATATTTATAAAATGCATAATAATAAGTTCCATTGATCAAAGGAACTCTTCCTAAGATCTGGTGGAACAATCAACGAACTCAAGGTTACAGTAACTTGATAAATGGTACATAAACTATTTGACATTAAATTTATGGTGTCAAAGTTTTTCATGTACAAGTTCTTGATTCTTGTTAACCTAAGTTCCATGGAACAAAATATATGTTTCATGTTTCTTTCGTGAAGTAAATTTTCCAGGAACATTATATGTTGTTATTATGTTTGAGTATATATTTATTTAGACTAACTTGCTAATCATAAATTTGCACAAAAGTATTACACTTGAGTTTTATTTTTTTTCCAAATTACTCATATTAAAATAGCTCAAGATGAACAATTTTCATGAATACCATAGGAACATGTTCTAGCTTACTTGAAACATGAAAAATGAGGTGGCTCCAACTAAGGGGGAACACCTCGTTATATCTCGACAACGATTGTTCTATGAGAGAAAATTCACTATATTGTTTGGTTCTACCTACAATGGTTGTAACTTTGGACAACTAAAAAGATCAACTCGATCAATCAATATCATGCAACAAGTTCCACTACTTCTCTAGTAGTAGAGAAATTGCCAATTTCAGTCATCGAGTTCCTATGTGCACTACAACTTTCATTTAATCAATTTAT
Organism: Spinacia oleracea; assembly: GCF_020520425.1. NCBI lineage: Eukaryota > Viridiplantae > Streptophyta > Magnoliopsida > Caryophyllales > Amaranthaceae > Spinacia > Spinacia oleracea. Next base: position 5,070,999 of record NC_079492.1, on the reverse strand, counting down.
CAATGACATCGGCAAAGGAACTCGGAGAAGGTTGGTTCTTGAAAGGAACAACCAGTAAAAAAGGTATTGATTTTTAGGAGACTCTCACTCCATTAGCTTGCTTATAAGGTAATTATGTATAATTTTATGTTGTTGCACATATGGGACGTAGGTTGTTCCAAACAGAAGATGACTTCTTTTTTTTCTTATAAAGAACAATGTCAAGTCCCTTCTTGAAAACTGATTTTAAAATTAACATATTTTGTTTTCAAGAGAAACTGATTTATTAGTGATATATATACATAAATGTTGAACCTAACGAATTGTTTTATAAGGTTTCATTATCATAAGTGTTTATATGAACATGATGAAAGAACACAACAACCACTCTCTTAATTTCTATAAAAATTAAATAGAGAGTGATATTTGAGATGATCAAATGACAAAAGCATGTCAAGGAACTTCTGAAGAATGATTGACAATATTCGATTACACATGAATGTTTCCATAAGATGTGAGGGCATCAAGATGATGGAACTAGAACTCAAGGAACTCGAACATAAATTCATCAAAATTAGTCCAGCACCTCAAAGTAATCATACACATGGTGAAAAATTATATAAGGTACATTTTTTTTTGTTATATTGTTTACTTATTAATTTAATTGTACACGTCTTGAAATGCATTATGTGATTATGCTTTCCTTATGATTTCATCTATTCATGGACTGTTTAAAGGATCAATACTTAATGAAGCAATTGCATGAGCATAACATAGTCTTTTCCATGAGTTTTGTTGATTTGGAACTCCTACACATATTTAGATAAGGCAATTATGTATGCTTAAAGTAAATGTGTCAGACTTATATTTTGTGCTGTAAAAGGCATACTCACTTGCCCAAAGAGTATTAGATGTCTCATAATAGAACTATATGGATGCTATCAAACAAGAAAATCCTAAGTTGCCAAAGAAACAATGGAAGAAACATTGATGGAACTAGACAAGTAGATTCCCATAAAAATATTTCTTTATCTTGCTTAATATTGTCAGAGGGAACAAACCTATATTTTAACCAACTTCCACTTATCCACACCATATGTATTTGAAGAACAACATCTTTCCACAAGACTGGTTTGTGTGTTCGTGATTGGGTTGAGCATTATACTACATTCGCAAAGAGTGTTCTATTGTGCCGAGCCATTAGCATTATTCTACAACCTTTGGGTTGTGTGTCCGTGCTAAGTACAATCATACTCTACAATCCAGTATTGTATCTCTACGTTGTATTCTTTATTCCTATCATTAACATTTCATAACTTCGAAGATCCTTATTTCCAAAATTATCATTCCACTCATATCCCGACACTTCAAATATACTACTTCCCACGAGCTCTAAGTTAATATTCATCGATTTGTATGGTTTGATGATACATAAAGAGTTATAAATGGATGGATACATTTTGAGGGGGAAGTTTGTGGAAGAAGTGAGAAGCAAGTTTATTATACTTTATCAATTGATATTTCGAGGGAAATCATTAGATGGAGCTACACTTACAAGCTCCAAAATGAAGAGAGGAATGGTAAGGAACTCTGGGGGAATAAGGAAGGAACAAATGTAAATGATTCATATTTGGTGGTGGAACTCAAGTATGTATGAATATATTTTCTCTTTACTGTTGTACTTAAAAACTCTAGGAAAGTGCCACAACGTGTAATGACACCCTTGTTTTAAAAAAAAAAAAAAAATGTATGATGAAAAAAAAAAAATGAAAAGAAAAAAAAATAGAAAAAAAATAAAAAAAAATAAAAAAATAAACAAGGGTGATCAAATCTTTATTATTTCCTAGATGACATATGATTCTGAAGACGTTTACTCATGGAATCAGTTGAAAGGGGAACATAAGCAAAAATTGAAAGAACTTGATGAAATATGTTCAAGTTCCTTTTATCAGTGTGTTTCTCAAGGAAAGTTGGTGGTTGAAGAGAAGTGAACTTGATTGGTACATATCATGGTTATGTTTAGAAGAAATTTCAAGATTGTGAGGTAAAGTGATAAACTCTAATGATTGTTGAGAACCTCACTTTGAAAACCTAACTATAGAGCACACTATCTATTTCAAAGTTCCCTCTATTCAAATTGCTCCATAAATTTTTTCATACTTCTTTGAGCCCGATATTACAATATCATACTCTCTTAATCCATTTTTGACTTTCAAATTTGATCTATGCTTGACTTTAATTTATTATTTGTCAAGTTCCTTCAGTAATTTTAAAGTTGGATCTTTGGATTGTGAATTGGAAATTCGTGTAGCATATGCATCCTAAGTTTGAAAATTGAGCATCTTGAGACTTTTAGGACTAACAAGTGTTTAACCTTTATGGTGGTAATTGTGGCATATAGCAATATGTATATATGATTTACCTAAAGCAAATATGTGTAAAATTGTCCTTTTCGATAATGACAAAAGGGGGAAGATTATGTATAATGCTTATTGTCTAATATAGTCAAGTCTAAATCCTCTTATGCATGACTTGTTCAATAGTTTCCAGTCTGTATTATTAAGGGGGAATTAATGTACATCTTTAATGTTTAATTTGCGATAAGCATCATTTGTTTGTCATCATCAAAAAGGGGGAATATTGTTGAGTAATATAGTGTTTTGATGATTATGAACAAATGATGATTATCTAACTAATGTGTGTATTGTTTAGATGTGCATGAACAAGTAATGACGGTTAATACAGATCATTTAGTTGGAAGATTATGAAGATATATACAAGAAGAAGTGAAGTTCCTGAAAGGAACTCAAGAAGTGAAGGGAACTTCAGAAGAGAAGTCTAATTATATAAGTATACCATTAGACTTAGAGTTTGTGTCCTTAACTACTGCATACTTGTTTATTAGTTTAGTTTTCTTCATCTTGCTTGTATTGGTTGTCATCACTGACTTTATGGTTTTGATGACAACTAGCAAACGACTAACCTATGTTTGAGTTCCAATATGTATACGAAACAAATATAGGTTTGATGAAGAAACAAACATGAAGAGTTCAAGTCAATAAATCAAGTATCCAAGCTGCAACAAAGTTCTTCAAAGGAACACAAACAGATAAGTTCCTCAGCAGATCCTACGAGGAACAACGAGTATAAAGTTCCTGAGTAGGAACAAGCATGAAGAAGTTCCAGAGGCGGAACTATCAACATGAGGCTCTTGAGTTGGAGCATCATGAAGCATGAAGAAGAAAATAAGAGTTTATTTTCTATGATTCATGTAAGTATGTAGAAACTTGAATAATTGAGGAACACGGTGCCAAAAGGAACTTGTCGGAACTTATGAGAAATAACGTCAGTTTATCTTCCTAGAATACTCCTAGTTTTAAGGTAATTTTAAGTGTCAATAACGTGGCTTTTAACACTCCTAGTTGTTAGGGATTTACCTTTGACTTCGAGTATTTATCTCCTAGTAAAACTCTATTTATTTATGTTTTTAAAATAAAAGATAATTTTTATAAAATCTTATTTTAATTAGGATTCTGATTTTTATATCATATATTTATTTATTTATTATTTAAAATTCGTTTTTAATAATGTCCTATTCATTCTAGGATTTGTTTTGAATATCTTTTGTAGTTTAATGTGTTTAAAATTTTATTTTTAATAAATAAAAAATAATTAATCTTTTTGTAAAATAAAATCTGATTGTTAGTTATTTTATTTTAATAAAATTTATTTTTCTATTTTATTAAAATCAGATTTAAAAGGTTTTGTTTTAGAAAATTAAAATCATTGTTTTACGTTGTTTTGGAAAAACTACATTAGTGGAGAAATAATAGGAGATCATGGAAAACCTGATTATGCTTAGCCCTAACTCCATGATTTTCTCTACTGACTAAAGTCATGGGATCATGCCTAAATTGAAGGGCTTAGTGGTTGTTAGTGGAGAAGATTATGGAGAAAGTGGTTGAGGTTTCTTCCTCTATAAAAGGAGAGCTTTCTCATTCATTCAAGAGTGTCTGACTTCTTGGTCATTCCACAGAGTCTGGTTTACGTGGAAGGTAATTAAAGAAGATATATTTGTTCCACGTTTTTTAGTCAGTTCCTGCAGTTCCGAGTTCCTGTCAGTTCCGAGTTCCTTTACAGTTATTCACTCTCTACATATTAGAGTTTAATCAATTATCAAATGTCAATATTTTAAGAGTTGTTCAAGGGTTGAGTGAGCTCTTGTAATGGGTAATTTGTCAAGGGTTTGAGTGAATTCTTGTATAAGTTTTGGGCAGGAACTTGAGTGAGTTCCTGATGTGTATGGGGTAGGAACTTGAGTGAGTTCCTGTTGTATTTGGGGAGGCTTTGAGTGAAGTCTATGAGAGAGAAGCTGATAGGCTTTGAGTGAAACAAAAGAGTCAAGAGAGACTTCTAGGGAAGTCAGTGAGAGCGTAGTTGTTTGAGGAACAACTATTGGGAACTTGAGTTCGTAGAGGAACTCAAGTAATGCCCGAGTTCCTTATAGGTTTGTAACTGAGTTGTTGCCCTATAGTGAAAAGAGTTTAAGTTGAAATCCCTAGTGGGTCGAGGTTTTCTTTCTAGTTGGGCGTAGAAAGTTTCCTCGTAAAATCTCTCTTGCATTGTTTCTCTACTTGCTTAAAGTTTCTTTATAATTCCGCAAAATTGGCTAGAAAGTTCCATACTACAATTCACCCCCCTCTTGTAGTGTTCCATCCGAATAACAGTGTTGCTGAGTGGCGAGTACGACATAGCCAGGGATCCTTTGCTCCATGATCTTTTGATCGGGTAGGAGACTTTATGGGGCTTTTATGGGGGTAGTTGACAGTTCCTGGCAAACCGTGAAAGGCGCAAGTGCAGTTCTTATGGTAAGGTCGTTTGTAGATCTCAATATGAGAACCGGAAATGGATCGTTCGAAGAACACGCGGAATAGTGGTCCACCATATCCTACTTCGGTGCTCTCCATTGGTTTTTCCTAACTTTATATTTTTGTATGTTCTATGTTTTTTGAGTTTTGAAATTTGAACATTTTGATGAAGGTAGGTAGGAAAAGAATTCATCTTTGTCTCCATCTCCAAGATAGTTGGGGAATGTTTTTGGGCTGAATGTTTTTGGGCTGAATGTTTTTAATGAAGAACAGGTGTTTAAGATTCTTTCACCTATAGGGAAAATTATTACAGACTCAATGATATGTTAAAACTTTGGAGAAGCGGTTACCACAGGATAAAGCGGCTGAGTTTGTCTATTATATTCAGAGTTTATTTTGAGTGTTTTATGTTTGTTTTAAATATTAATCTGGATTATTTGAGTTGTCACTTTGTATGATATTCACACAGAAAACGTTCGCAAGAGTCGAGATAGTATTCGAAGCACGGGGCTTTGATGGGTTGTATATGTCTATGCCTCGATGAGTTTCATAGTTGAGATGGGTAATGTTACTTGACTAACCCTTTGTGAAATTTGGCGATATAGGGAAGCTCCTTATTTTAATGTTATCAAGTTTAACTTATTTACATATTTTAATTTATTTACCTTCTCGTAGTCTCATGTTAGCTATTTTATTTTATACCCTAGAAGGGAATGTAGGGGTTGAGGTTATAACTTGGACACTAATGAGTAAGTCGTGATGCGTAATTGATCGCTAGTAAGATTGTGCAGGTGTGTTAGACGTACTCACATTTGACATGACTACTTTTTGTGATGCTAGCAATACTAATGTGGGATTGCTCACATACTAGTTGGCGAACAGGTGCAGTGATGGTAGTATATCCATCAGGCTCAGTAGTAAGGAAGTCTGTAATTGCTTTATAATATATGAATATTTATTATTATTCATATATATATATATATATATATATATATATGTTTTACTTGTGCTCCGTTTATGCATAATACTTATTTTGGTAAATAGATGTGCAATGTGGGGGTGAGTTAGTATTTGAGACTAACTAATAAGTTAGTTTAAATTTGTTTATGGTGAGTATTTTTGTAAAGCTACGAAAGAATTGTTACAAGCACATAGTGGTATGAGAAGTTTTATTAAAAACTATTCCTTTTCTTGGCTTATAATGTTTGAGATTTATTGCATGAGTATAGCCTAAACTATTAGCTTTGAGTGTGCCAATATGGATTGTGGTAATCACATGTTGTTGGTTCTCACACGCTTTAATTATGTTGGTGAGACTAATGTTTATAATGCCTTAAACCAAGATGGAGGTTCGAGGTCAATTATATGACACTTGATTGCTTGGTAAGCCTAATGAGTTGGTACATGCACATTTAATCTTATTATCACAGCATGGAGAATGTTTGGTAAATTACCTAATGTACACTCGTTGTTGTTCCAGCATATTATTATTAGTTTTTGAGAAAGAAGTCAAGAACCCTCAAAATATTATGCTAATGTGTTTGTAAGTATAACGCGGTGATCACTTACTCTTGATTTGTTGTTGCTTTGCAGTTGGAACGATCGTATCATTACTAGTAAATTCGTTTTTCACTAGGTGATAGTGTGTAATGTTATGAGAAGATACAAAGCATAAGTATAAACAATGAAGTTGAGTTCATAGGACTGAATCTAAGATATCAAGAAAACAAGGTTTGTAAATTGGTTAAATCGTACGTTGAAGGACTTAAGCAAGCTCCTAAACGACGACATTACAAGTTTGACAAGACTATGTCTGGTAATGTTTTTCATGTCATTGAAGGTGACTCTTGTGTTTATTCTAAGCATGATTTTCTTGATTGTGTGATCGTTTGTCTTTATGTGGATGATATAATATGTTTGACTCTAACTTGGATCGAATAGATGAGATAAAATAATTTCTAAATTCAGAATTTTGAAATGATAAACCACATGGATGAGGCAAATGTGATTTTGGGAGTAAGATTCTTAAAGACTCCAAACGACATTTGTCTTATTTTGTCTCACTAAGCTGAAAATTTACTTAAAATGTTTTTCTCATTTAATGTCGATCAAGTTAGGACTTCTTTTGATACAATATCCACTTAAAGATAAAAGTGATTTAGGTTGCCAATCTGAATGTGCTAAGATTGTTGGTAGTGGTATGTTTCGTATGAACTACACTATGCTTGACATTGATTATTATGTGAGTGGATTGAGCAGGTACAACCATAGCCCAAATAATGAGTAATTGGATGCTATAAAGTGATTGTTTCGGTACTGTTAGGGGGGAAAATACCCTCTTTGTGACGCGGGCATGCGTGGCAAGAATTGTGTGCGTGGATGCCAACAAAGCGTGAGGTGGTACTATTCGAACGGTCTTCCCAACTGCTGGGCTCAAAACGGACGTTACAACCGTTGATGAAGCCGCACTTCATTACGGATTTATTATCCAATTATGGGCAATTATTCCATAAACGTTACACTCATGTTGTAAATGCCTATAAAATGGCTTAGTCATGTTTGTTTTACATACGCAATTCTCAAGCAATAAACTTACAATTACCTTATGCTTTTACAACTTGTTCTCACCATATTCAATTATCTAGCTCGGTCGATTGTTAGCACCATCATCAAGACAAGTTCGTCCCTAAGTCGAATTTGTCCAAAACAATTTGGCGCCCATCGTGGGGCTGACAATCAAAAGCAGCTCGATAATACCATTCCAACCACCATGGCCGGAAATGCTAGCTCATCCGACGACATCACTCGTCGCTTCGAAGCCATGGAGCAGCGCATCAGCATCCTCCAAAGGGAAAATGAAGCGCTGCAATCCCAAGTCAGGTCTACCGCCTCCATCGCCGCCGGATCCAGGTTCCAATACCGACGCGACACTTCCGGGCTGAACCGCCGCTTGGATCTCGATGCTGCCCCAGATCACCCCCTCCATGTACCCTTTGGCGAACCTGAAGGTCCTGTTCTCCAGCAGATCCGCGAATTCGATCCACTATCGAATCATCCCCGCTCTAACCCGAGTTGGCTTCCCCCACCTCCAACTCAACCATTTTCCGCAGGAACATCGACGACAACCGTCATCATGACGGCTGCTCGGGTCATCCCATCTCAGGCCGGCACGGCGACATCCTCCATGATGTCAATCCCTACCTCCGCTCCAGCATCCCGACCGTTACCTCCCCCAATGGTGACCATGTCGATGCCTCTACCCGTTTCACTCCCAACACAAGGATTGGCGCCGGTAGCTCAGATGCAACGGGACCAGATCCTCTCCCAGCAAGTCGTCCAACCCGTTGTCAACGTAGTCGCTTCAGCACCAGGAGCGCTCCCCCAGTTGATGACAGCTCCTCCAGCCAGCCAGGCGCCACAAGCAGCGTTGCCAAGCGCACTAATGCGACCTGACTCTTCTCGAAACTATTCTCCATACACTCCTCTTAACAGGTCAGTCGCTCCGGTTAGTCACGGCTTTGTAACGCCTTTCCCTTATGTTGCAGGTACCCACGCGACTCAAGGAACGCCCCAATATATGCAGCAAGTGGTACCGCAGTTTACTCCCCACCATCCTCATGGCGTATACCCCCAAAATACCTATTATCAGCATCTCCACGCCAGTCTTCCCGAAACCTTCAGCCCACTTGTCCCGGTGCTCAACAGCATCTGCGAGAACACCAATTATCAACTCCAACAAATTATGACAATGATAAACAAAATTCCAGGAGTACCAACACCAATCAAAGAAGCCAGCCTAGATAGTTATGCCGACTCGCCGTATGCTGATCCCATTGATGCAATAGACATCCCTAAACGGTTCAGTCCACCCAATATGCCTATGTATGACGGGACGTCCGATCCAAGAGAACATATCCTGACCTATAAACAACGGATGATGACCATTCCAGTTCCCAAACAAATGAGAGAAGCCAGCCTCTGCAAAGGGTTCTGTTGACCCACAGGGTTTTGATGATGACAGGCAAACTTAACTAATAAATGTTTAAGTTTCTATGCTAAGAAAACCAGGAGTTCTAGAGCAGGAACAAGAGAAGGCCAAAGCATGTAGACTTGGACAATCAGAGAAACTGATCAAGCAGGCATAAATAAGTTCCTGATGGGAACATGGTTCGAGAAGTTCCAGAGGTGGAACAACCAACATGCGGAGCAGCATGGAACATGAAGACAGGAAATAAGAGTTTATTTTCTAGGATTCATGTAAGTATGTAGTAGCGTGAAAGGTAATGGAACAAGGTGTCAAAAGGAACTCGTGGAACTTAGAGTCAAAAGCATCTAAGAGTCAGTGAATATGTTGCATATTATTATCGTAATCTGTAGGGATTTATTTAGAGTTTTGTTTCTTAATAAATCTCTACTTGGTTAAGAGTTTTAGATAATATGCACTAGTTATTTTAGGATAAGATTTATTTTTAAATAAAAGATAAGTTTTAAATTAAAATCAACTTTAATTAGGATTCTGATTTTAATTTCATCTTTTATTTATTTTTATCTTACCTGCTTTTGGAAAATAAAGAGTCAAAATTTAAAATACGTATAATGAGTTTGTGAGTGTTGGAACTTGTAATGCAAGTTCCTGTACGAACGAAATCTCATGTATTTATTTCACGTTTATGAAAAGGTTTTCAGTAAAATATTTTTGCATAAGAAAATAAATAAAAAGTGAGTTTTGGAAAAATATCTCTTGGATTATGTTTTGATAAAACGTTTCTTTTTCTCCAAGTATTTATTTTCTTTTTGTTTCCTATTTTTACTCTAACTGTTTTACTGTAATCGTGGTATAAGTTGTGCCCAAGACTTTGACTGCTTTCTCCCCAAGTTTCTCCCCAACTAACTGATCATGGGTAAGTGCCTAGAAGTTAGGAAACTTACTGTTAGTGGAGGAATTAGTGGGATTATGGTTAAGTCTTGTGCACGCTATAAATAGAGGCTTATATCTTCATTCCAAAGTGTCTGACTTGTGTCATTCCATAAGGGTTGGCTGTGGAATAATGTTATAGAAGAATATGTTTTTCATTCCACATTTTTGAGTCAGTTCCTACGAGTTCCAAGTTCCTACGAGTGACATGTTCCCCATTGGTTTTTCACGTGCTACATTCTAGAGGGATACTAATCAATTATCGATCATCAATATTTTGAGAGTTGGTCAAGGGTTGAGTGAACTCTTGTAATGGGGAATTGGTCAAGGGTTTGAGTGAATTCTTGTATCAAGTTTTGGGCTAGAACTTGAGTGAGTTCCTGATGTGTATGGGGCAGGAACTTGAGTGAGTTCCTGATATGTATTTGGGTAGGCTTTGAGTGAAGTCTATGAGAGAGAAGCAGAGAGGCTTTGAGGGAAGTCTAAGAGTCAAGAGATACTTCTAGGGAAGTCAATGAGAGCGTAGTTGTTTGAGGGAACAACTATTGGGAACTTGAGTTCGTAGAGGAACTCAAGTAATGGCCGAGTTTCTTATAGGATTGTAACTGAGTTGTTGCCCTATAGTGAAAAGAGTTTGAGTTGAAATCCCTAGTGGGTCGAGGTTTTCTTTCCAGTTGGGCCCTGGAAAGTTTCCTCGTAAAATCTCTCTTGCATTGTTTCTCTACTTGCTTATGTTCTTTATAATTCCGCAAAAATTGGCTAGCAAGTTCCATATTACAATTCACCCCCCCTCTTGTAGTGTTCCATCCAAATAACAATTGGTATCAGAGCCGGAACTCGCTGATAAGCAGGCAACCCTGCTGAGTTAAGTTCCTGGAAGGAGGAACAATTACAAGAAACTTGATGAAAGGAACTCGATCCTACCCATTCAAAGGAACAAGGCAGATCTGACTTTTATTGTTGAATAAAAGTCAGCCAAGGTGTAACAGGCGATCTTCTAAGGTAAATATCTATTCCTTTAGACCTTCTTTGTGTGCATACATTAATTAATTGCGTGTTCCTTGCATTGTTTCTAATGGAACTTCTGTTTTGTTTTGATTTAAAATTAAATTTGAAAAATCTAAAATCTATTTTTAATAAATGATTTTTCAATTTATTTTTTCAAACTTCAGTACATTAAAATTATGTCAATATTTTGAAAAATGCATATCTGTGGAACTCGGAGTTTTTAATTTTTAGGCAACCAAATATCCTACTTATTTTTTCTCTGCCTAAGAACTATTATTTTATATGCTTCATGAATATATTGAATATCATTTATATGAAGGCTTATTGTATCTTGGTAGTAGTTGTTGTATTGATTTATTTTCTTAACAGTTACTACTAACAAGAAGGGACCCAAATCTGTTGGGTTCCCTTGACAAAGAAATTGGTACAGGAACGAACAAAGATGCACATTAATATGTCAGAGTTCCTATGAATATAAGTTCCACATTGAGGAACTCACTGGATCATTGTTGACCCACGAGTTACACTTAGGAACTCATGAGGGTGTGACATTATTAAAGATACATTACATCAGCACCCCACTTCGGAACAAGGATCAAAATCCGAAGAGGAACTTCTAGATAAAGGAACTCATTCCAGCACCATTCCAAGGAACAGATAAAGGCTGCAACTAAAAGATCCTTAATGATATATTTAAGGTAAACATCTAATTTTTGAGATCTTTATATGCATACGCTATTTATTTAACTCAAGTTCCTGACAACGTTTTATGAAAATTATTCAAATGTATTTTGAATTTGTTTAATCGATTTTGGATCTTCTCAAATATGTTTTTGTGAGACAAATTTCAGATTCTAAAATTGATTTTACATCTATGCATTATTTGTTTAATAAGAATGGTTCAAGGAACAAGACAAAGGAACGATGCATATAGCCACTCTTGGAACTTGGTTTCCCTGCGAAGGGAACTTTATTCTTTGGGCTACATAATCTAATGTTATATCATTTATTGTCCAATGAACGATTTTTCCATGTATTATGAGTATATTGAATATTTATTACATGTATGCATGTTGAATCTTAGATCCAGCAGTTTAAAATAATCATTTTCTAAGATGCTACTGCTAAAAAGAAAGGAACTGAAATCATGTCAGGTTCCCAAGACCATTAATTGTTTACAGGTCTGTTAGTTTACAATTTTTGTATACTTTAATCTTCTAAATTATGCTACTTAAATATATTTACTACTAATGCATGATTATGGAACGTAGTAGAAGAGAAATGATTTTTACAGGTTTATAACTCATGATTGAGTGTGTGTATGAAGTAAAGGAACAACATCAGAATTACACCAAGGAAAAAATGAGTTGGAAATCCATTAGATTCGTTGGAATAGTGAAGAGGAACTCAGGCTCGGAACTTGGAACTTCAGATGTAAACTAGTTCCAGTTCCACCAGCATGTAAGTTCCTTCCAAATATGATGGGTCATATCAACGAATCAACTCACATGCACTATATAATTGGAAGTCACTTTGAACATCTCAAAGGAACTCAATCATGTGAAATGCTAGTAAAGTTGTTCCCTCATTTTACTTGTGTTAATTAATGTTGACTTTTTTTTATAAACCTATTTCTCTTAAATTATTGTGCAAACTAACCTTATTTGTGTTATAGGTTTTGTTTTGGAATTTAATATGTATAAAATGCATAATAATAAGTTTCATTGATCAAAGGAACTCTTCCTAATTTCTGGTGAAATAATCAGCGAACTGAAGGTTACAGTAACTTGATAAATGGTGCATAAACTATTTGATAGCAATTTTTTGGTGTCAAAGTTTTTCATGTACAAGTTCTTGGTTCTTGTTAACCTAAGTTCCATGGAACAAAATATATGTTTCATGTTTCTTTCGTGAAGTAACTTTTTCAGGAACATCATATTTTGTTATTATGTTTGAGTATATATATATATATTTATTTTAGACTAACCTGCTAATCATAACTTTGCACAAAAGTACTACACTTGAGTGTTATTTTTTCCCAGATTACTCATATTAAAATAACTCAAGATGGAGAATGGTCATGAAGACCATAGGAACATGTTCTAGCTTACTTGTAACATGAAAAATGAGGTGGCTACAACTAAGGGGGAACAACTCGTTATATCTCGACAATGATTGTTCTATGAAAGAAAATTCACTATTATCGTTTGGTTGCTACCTACAGTGGAAACTTATAACTTTTGACAGTTAAGGTAAGATTGGTTCCAAATGAAAAGTTGGTAAGTCAAGTTCCTGTTCCATTGTGAATTTTTATTGTCGAGTAATTAATGCACATTTGTTTAGAGTTTCCAAAATTATGTATACTCTGGTTATTTTAAAAATAAATTGCATCATCAGTAATAACTAGAAATGTCATAGTTGAAGGGAATCAAAGAGGGAACACATATTTTGTGGATCACAATTTGGTTCCTAACAATAACTTGATATCTCTAGGGGTTATTGAAGATGATCCAGCGTTTACAACAAATATAAAAATGTGCGTTGAAATAAGTGAATATATTACTTGTGATTGAAACTAACATGTTTATTCCCAGCAAACAAGTTAAAGTTTATTTCAATATTGAACTCGCGAGTTCCTGTAGAATTAATCGAGTTTCTAATGATAAAATATGTCACTATTAAAAGCAACAGTAGCCAGCTACATAAGCTCATGTCGAGGAACTTCAAACTAAGGTTCAAGTTCCAATTCATGAAGCCGAAGATCAACTCTATCAATCAATATCGCAACAAGTTTCACTACTGTTCTAGTAGTAGAGAAATTGTCAGTTTCTTTCAACGAGTTCTTGTGTGCACTACAACATTCATTCAATCAATTTATCAATGAAATCGACAAAGGAACTCAGAGAAGGTTGGCTCTTGAAAGGAACAACCAGTCAGAAAGGTATTGATTTTTAGGAGACTCTCTCTCTAGTAGCTTGTTTATAAGGTAATAATATATAACTTTATGTTGTTGCACATATGAGACTTAGGTTGTTCCAAATAGAAGATGACTTATTTTTTTTATTACAAGGAACAATGTCTAGTCCTTTCTTGAAAACTGATTTTAAAATTAACATATTTTGGTTTCAAGAGAAACTGATTTATTAGTGATATATATACATAAATGTTGAACCTAACGAATTGTTTTATAAGGTTTCATTAGCATCAGTTTTTATATGAACATGATGAAAGAACACAACAACCACTCTCTTGATTTATTAAATAGAGAGTGATATTTGTGATGATCAAATGACAAAAGCATGTCAAGGAACTTCTGAAGAATGATTGACAATATTTTTTTTTTTTTTTTTTTTTGGCAATTAATAATTGTATTAATAACCAAAGCCTTGAGCAAAACACCCAAGGGAACAGGGAAACCAGACCACCAAAACAACTCTACACAAAACCAAATGTGTAGTATCCTACTCCTAAGTTCCTCAGAACCTCTACAACAAACTTTAAACAAAATTTCCCTAACAATACTGTCTATGCTCTTAGTAGGCCTTTTAAAAATTACAGCATTTCTAGCAAGCCACACCCTATAGATGGCTTCAGTGAAGCACATAACATACAACTGATCAGCAACACCAACTTTTCTGCTCCTCTTCATAGCTTGCTGCAACTCAGAAGCAAAACCAGTAGCTCTTCTATGAATACCAATCTGCAACAACAGTTTAGACCAGACTGCAGAAGAAAACTTGCACTCAAAAAATAGATGTTCAACTGTTTCTTTCCCATCTGTGCACAGCACACATTGATCAGAACACTGAATCCCCCAAGCTTGAAGTCTATCAGTAGTATAAAGCCTATTAAGGATAGCCAACCAAGTAATAAACAAGCTTTTTGGACTAGCTTTGTTATAGCACATTACTCTCCACCAAGTAACCTTAGGAGCAACACCCTGCAAGCATTTATACACCTTGCTGATACAGTATTTACCATTTGCAGTGGTTTTGTCCCAACCACCAATTTGCAGAATAATCTCTCTGCTATTAAAAATCTTCTTAAGAGCCCATGAACAAGATCCAGGAGTGGACATTTGAAGAGGATTTTGGCCTTTCATATAGAAGCTATCAACCCACTGCACCCACAGCTTATCTTTTTTAAAAGCCAAAGCCCACAGCAATTTCCCAATGGCCACTTTGTTCCAAGCAGCAATATTCTTCACATTCCAGCCACCAGAATTTCTAGGTTGATACAGTTTATCCCATGCTACTAGCAGCAATGATTGACAATATTCGAGTACAAATGAACGTTTCCATAAGATGTGAGGGCATCAAGATGGTGGAACTAGCACTCTAGGAACTCGAACATAAAGTCATCAAAATCAGTCAAGCACTTCAAAGAAATCATATACATGGTGAAAATTTATATAAGGTAAAATTTTCTTATTCATATCATAGCATGTTTTAATGCGTTATATTGTTAACTTATTAATACAAGTGTACAAGTTTTACAATGCATTATGTGAATATGCTTTCTTTATGATTTCATCTACTCATGGACTGTTTGGAGGATCAAGACTTAGTGAAGCATGACATGAGCATAACATAGTCTTTAACAAGAGTTTTTTTTTTATTTGGAACGCATACACATATTTAAATAAGGCACTTATGTATGCTTAAAGTAAATGTGTCACACTTATATTTTGTGCTGTAAAAGGAAAACGCATTATAGCTTATTTTTCCAAAGAATTATTCTTCATGCATCATGAATTTTCTTTAAAAATCCTTCATATCAATGCATGTTATAATTTGGTTGTTGTACGTATTTATCACTGATTATATATTCTTTGGTACAACTAACAAATCTTTGTGTAAGTACTTTACTAAACTCATAAAGTAATATGAGCGTAAGAATGCAGAGACGCATCACACTCCCACAGGAACACGAGCAAGACTAGATGAAGGTTCCTAAGGGATGATTGTGAGCCATACACAAAGCTTCAGAGGTATGATTGTTAAATTGTCCAATATTTAACCGCTAATAGACCAAATATTGCCATATCCATAGGTCTAAGCGAGAGGTTCCAATCAAATCTCCGAAAGTCGCATTTTACCATCCTATAACTCTTGACCAGAAGCACGAGAAAATGTGACTGGAACTCAGTATATTCAAGCTGGATATATTTTCCTTGAAGTTTCCCAAATATGGCAAAACTGTAAGTATTTAGCTTTTGGTAAAATTAATCCCACGCAATTCTTGTGTGTGAACATAGATCAGAATTGTACATTGTGAAGGACTCTCCTAATTTCTCGTATTTTGGTTCATAATTACTTGTGCTAACTGATGAAAAGGTAAAAAGAAGAGTCATAAGCCATGTTGTTTTGTGTGTTCCTATTACTAGTACGACAAGCAATTTTTTATATTTTTTCTTTTGATTCAATCTTCGTTTATTCTTTTTCCTTTACAATTTTTCGTATTTTCTTAATGAAAGGACTCCTTGCCGATCTCAATTTTCCTCAAGGATGTTCCATCTTTTGTTAAGTTACACCCAATAAAATAAAATTTTATCTTTTAAATGTTTCAATCTATCATAAACACCTAAAACACTTAAAATCTCTTTCACCTATATCCTAAAAGACTTATGCACCAATTAAGTTTTGTTCCTCACAAAAATGTTTCCCAATATTCTCTTACCATATCAACCTATTAGAAACCACAAAAGCCAAATCAATACCACACGTTGATTTATTTTTTCTCTTCAAAAACATTCTCAAAAATTCATCACTATACAAAAACCCTCTACAAGATATTCCTCCTTTGTCACTAATTCGATGCAGCAACAACTGAGGGGGAACTAATGAGGAAGGTGATTAATAGAGCGTTAATGTACATTTTGAAAAAAAAAAGGGAGATGAAAAAAAAAAAAAAAAAGGAGACAAAAGAAATTGAAAAAAAAAGAGGGGAATAAAAGGAGAGATATGTGAAAATAGAAAGAGAAGGGATCATAAGTTCCTACAAGCATTTCAAGTTTCCAAGTTGAAATGCAAATGAAGCTGTCTATACCTTAAAGAATTATCTCAAAAATTATGTAGTTCCTTCAAGATTCACATGGGAACTTACACCATAAATGTAAGTTCCTACAAAAATTAAATCAAGGAACTATCAAAAAGCTTCAAAGAATTTATACGTACTGCTAAAGAATAATAGAAGAAAGAAAGGAACAACGGTGTATTTTATGGCGAGGATCTTCAGTTGAAAGTCCGTAAAGAAGGAGACATGCAGAGAAACAAGTGACAAAGGAATACATTCATTAAAATCATGAGCCATGCCTAACCTTTACCTCATAAATTGCCTATCCCTACAAAATACAAATTGATGGTGTTTATGTATTTTGAAATAATTTTTCATTATTTTTATTTTGCTTTTCTGTTTGTTTTTTTTTGGCTGAACTTATTTCTTTCTTTTCTGCTTGTTGCTAAGGAACATTGGCTTATGATAATTTCTTTTCACTTTGAATTCTATTCGCTTGAGTATGATTGTCTAAACAGTACAACATTGAGGGAGATATTTTGCTTTGTCTCTGATTCTGACTAACCATTCTCGTTAGTATGGTGCTGTGATGGGATTAAATTAATACTATTAGCTAAACCTTTTTGATGATGCCAAAAGGGGAAAAAGAAAGGCAAACATTGAAGGCAAAATATTTTGAGTTCCCAGTCTCAAATATCTGCTTTTCTCAAGTATGTTACAACTATGTATATTCTTTCAACTCTTGTAAATATTTTGTTTTAAGATTTCTATGCATGTTGGATTTATTTTCTCTATTAAGTTTGCTTGGTTTGTCATCACCAAAAAGGGGGAATTTGTTGACCCACAGGGTTTTGATGATGACAGGCAAACTTAACTAATAAATGTTTTTTATGCTAAGAAAACCAGGAGTTCCAGAGCAGGAACAAGAGAAGGCCAAAGCATGTAGACTTGGACAATCAGAGAAACTGATCAAGCAGGCATAAGTAAGTTCCTGATGGGAACATGGTTCGAGAAGTTCCAGAGGTGGAACAACCAACATGCGGAGCAGCATGGAACATGAAGACAGGAAATAAGAGTTTATTTTCTAGGATTCATGTAAGTATGTAGTAGCGTGAAAGGTAATGGAACAAGGTGTCAAAAGGAACTCGTGGAACTTAGAGTCAAAAGCATCTAAGAGTCAGTGAATATGTTGCATATTATTATCGTAATCTGTAGGGATTTATTTAGAGTTTTGTTTCTTAATAAATCTCTACTTGGTTAAGAGTTTTAGATAATATGCACTAGTTATTTTAGGATAAGATTTATTTTTAAATAAAAGATAAGTTTTAAATTAAAATCAACTTTAATTAGGATTCTGATTTTAATTTCATCTTTTATTTATTTTTATCTTACCTGCTTTTGGAAAATAAAGAGTCAAAATTTAAAATACGTATAATGAGTTTGTGAGTGTTGGAACTTGTAATGCAAGTTCCTGTACGAACGAAATCTCATGTATTTATTTCACGTTTATGAAAAGGTTTTCAGTAAAATATTTTTGGATAAGAAAATAAATAAAAAGTGAGTTTTGGAAAAATATCTCTTGGATTATGTTTTGATAAAACGTTTCTTTTTCTCCAAGTATTTATTTTCTTTTTGTTTCCTATTTTTACTCTAACTGTTTTACTGTAAACGTGGTATAAGTTGTGCCCAAGACTTTGACTGATTTCTCCCCAAGTTTCTCCCCAACTAACTGATCATGGGTAAGTGCCTAGAAGTTAGGAAACTTACTGTTAGTGGAGGAATTAGTGGGATTATGGTTAAGTCTTGTGCACGCTATAAATGGAGGCTTATATCTTCATTCCAAAGTGTCTGACTTGTGTCATTCCATAAGGGTTGGCTATGGAATAATGTTATAGAAGAATATGTTTTTCATTCCACATTTTTGAGTCAGTTCCTACGAGTTCTAAGTTCCTACGAGTGACATGTTCCCCATTGGTTTTTCACGTGCTACATTCTAGAGGGATACTAATCAATTATCGATCATCAACATTTTGAGAGTTGGTCAAGGGTTGAGTGAACTCTTGTAATGGGGAATTGGTCAAGGGTTTGAGTGAATTCTTGTATCAAGTTTTGGGCTGGAACTTGAGTGAGTTCCTGATGTGTATGGGACAGGAACTTGAGTGAGTTCCTGATATGTATTTGGGTAGGCTTTGAGTGAAGTCTATGAGAGAGAAGCAGAGAGGCTTTGAGGGAAGTCTAAGATTCAAGAGATACTTCTAGGGAAGTCAGTGAGAGCGTAGTTGTTTGAGGGAACAACTATTGGGAACTTGAGTTCGTAGAGGAACTCAAGTAATGGCCGAGTTTCTTATAGGATTGTAACTGAGTTGTTGCCCTATAGTGAAAAGAGTTTGAGTTGAAATCCCTAGTGGGTCGAGGTTTTCTTTCCAGTTGGGCCCTGGAAAGTTTCCTCGTAAAATCTCTCTTGCATTGTTTCTCTACTTGCTTATGTTCTTTATAATTCCGCAAAAATTGGCTAGCAAGTTCCATATTACAATTCACCCCCCCTCTTGTAGTGTTCCATCCAAATAACAGGTTCGGTTCCGCGCTAGTTGGGCCCGCCTTGAAATGGTTAACCAGCCTACCAAATGGATGCATCACCTCTTTTGCTCATCTCGACAATATGTTCAATCAACAATTCGCCAGCAGCAGGTGCCTAGAGAAGCAAACAAGTGACTTGTACCGAGTAATTCAACGCCCCGAAGAACTTCTGAAGGACTACATAGCCCGTTTCATTAGGGAGAAAGTGACCGTCCCTGAATGTGATGTCCCAACAGCTATCGAAGCATTCAGACAAGGGTTATATGGCGAAACTGACCTCTGGAGGGATCTAATCAAATACCCCTGCAAGACGTTCGAAGATGCTCAAGCTAAAGCAATGGCCCAAGTGAGGCTGGAAGAAACTCTTCATTCTCGGAAAGGGGGCAACGACTATTCGAAGACGGAAACACGATTGCCCTACCCCAAGAGAAGCAATGATCGTCCTGCTCCTTATTCCCGACCTCAGCACGTAGTAGTGGTGGAAGATGATGACGACTCCGACTGGAAGAACAGCCCGGACCTACCTCCAAAAATTAACGAATAATCTTTTTGTGTTGACACTGTAGGTCTAATGAACCATCTTTCAAAGATGGGGAAAGCAGTGCAATGGCCGCCAAAGTCTAGCAAACCTGAGTCGAAGAAGGATCCCTCGAAATGGTGCGACTTCCATGCTGACATCGGACACACAACCAACGATTGCGTCGCATTGAGGAGAGAAGTGGCTTATCTGTTAAAGAACGGACATCTAAAGGACGTCATGTCAGACAAAGCTCGTGGAGTCGTCAAAGACAATTCTAACTCTCCATCTAGACCTCCTCCACCCCCTCCTCATACTAAAACTGTGAATTTTATTGCTGGAGGTTCTGACATTTGTGGTTTAACTTATTCCGCAGCGAAGAGGCACGCTCGAGAGAACGAGATAGATAGACCGGCCCGAGCCGTAGCCGCCAAGTATCTAACCCCTATATCCTTTGACGAATCTGATGCAGGGGACATCTCGGATAAACATCACGATGGCCTAGTGATCTCCATTCCTGTTGGGAATTGCATGATCAAGCGCGTCCTTGTCGACAACGGCAGCTCAACTAATGTGATGATGCTTGATGCCCTCAAAGAGATGGGGCTTAACCCAGATACGGACGTCATTAAAAAATCCACCGTGTTGATAGGGTTCAGCGGCGAAGCAAAGACTACCTTCGGAGAAGTCACCTTACCTGTTTACGCTCAAGGGATCAACCAACAGGTAAAATTTTGTGTTATTGATTGCCCTTCATCTTACAACATTATCTTGGGCAGGCCATGGATCCACGACATGAAGGCCATCCCTTCGACGTATCACCAAACCATTAAGTTCCCAACTCGATGGGGAGTTCAGGAAATCAAGGCA
This sequence comes from Spinacia oleracea, assembly GCF_020520425.1. Taxonomy (NCBI): domain Eukaryota; kingdom Viridiplantae; phylum Streptophyta; class Magnoliopsida; order Caryophyllales; family Amaranthaceae; genus Spinacia; species Spinacia oleracea. The sequence goes on along the minus strand of NC_079492.1, from coordinate 5,050,250 downwards.
GATCAACAGGAGTCCAAAGAGTGCTACAAAGCGGCCCTGAAGCCTTCGGCCACTAACAAATCTTCTTTATAGCAATTACAGTCCAGTTCCGAACCGGTAAGTTACAACGAGCCCAAGTCCGAATAACTCGATGAGGTCATCCTAGATCCCGCAAAGCCAGACCAGGTTGTTTTTATTGGATGCGATGTTCCTGACGACATCAGGCCGGAACTTGTCGCATTTCTCAAAGCAAACGCAGATTGTTTCGCATGGTCCCATGAAGATATGCCCGGTATCAGCCCAGACGTCATCACTCATAAGCCCAGTGTCGACCCCAATCATAAGCCCGTCAAGAAGAAGCGACGAAAGTTCGCTCCGGAGCGCAACCAAATCATCAATGATGAAGTTCAGCAACTGCTAGATACAGGGAAGATCAGGGAAGTGAAGTTTCCGGACTGGCTAGCCAATGTCATCGTAGTAAGAAAGAAGAACGGGAAGTGGCGAGTCTGCATAGATTTCACCGACCTCAACAAAGCATGCCCCAAAGATTCTTTTCCTCTACCCCACATCGACGCCATGGTCGATGCTACTGCAGGACATGAGATGCTCTCATTCATGGACGCGTTCAGTGGATACAACCAAATTTTGATGCACCCAGAAGATCAAGAGAAAACCGCCTTCATCACGGAGCGGGGCACTTATTGTTACAAGGCATGCCATTCGGCTTAAGGAATGCCGGCGCCACCTACCAACGCTTAGTTAACAAAATGTTCAGAAACCAGCTAGGCGACACAATGGAAGTCTACATCGACGACATGCTCGTAAAATCCAAAAAAGCCTCGGATCATATCACACATCTCCGCAAGCTTTCGACGTTTTGCGAGAATACAGCATGAAGCTTAACCCCACCAAGTGCTCATTTGGAGTCTCTTCTGGAAAGTTCTTAGGCTACATGGTTACGCAAAGAGGGATCGAAGCAAGTCCTGATCAGATCCGTGCAATCATCAACCTACAATCACCTCGGAACCAGAAAGACGTGCAAAAGTTGGCAGGCAGAGTGGCCGCCCTCAACCGCTTCATCTCCAGGTCGTCCGACAAATGCAAATTGTTCTACGATATTCTCAGGAAGAATGAGAAGTTCAGCTGGACCGACCGCCACGAAGCCGCTTTACAGCAACTCAAGCGATACCTGACGAACCCTCCCCTGCTATCCAAACCAAAAGACAATGAAGAATTACAGGTGTACCTTGCGGTGACGGAATCGACCATCAGTGCAGTATTAGTACGAGAGGAAGACGGGAAACAGCTACCTGTTTATTATATCAGTAAGTCTCTACTTAGCGCCGAAACAAGGTACTCTCATCTCGAAAAACTTGTCCTTGCACTAGTTGTTGCTTCCGTTAAATTACGTCCTTACTTTGAATTTCATCCTGTGATTGTTAGAACTAACTATCCCATGAAGTCAATCATGAGGAAACCCGAGTTATCTGGCAGGATGTCCAAATGGGCGATTCAATTAGGTTGTTACGACATCAGGTATGAACCTCGCACAGCCATCAAGTCACAAGCTCTAGCAGATTTTGTGGCCGACTTCAGCCCTAACCTCCAACTCGAAGTCGATCGTGAAGTAAACATACTGACCGACACTGGATCCTCCTCAACATGGACCCTACACACCGACGGCTCCTCAAATATACGGGGAACAGGCCTCGGCATCGTGCTGAAACCTAAACTCACCTCCATCCCCGTAGTCCACTTAATGTATCCAGCCATCACCAAAGATAACCTGCCCATCACCGAACAGCCCCAACCCACTCAAACGCCCTCATGGCGCGACCCATACATACACTGGCTCAAACACAACACCATCCCACCTGGAGTTACCCACGAAAGGTCCTTCCGTATGAAAGCCTCCAGATTCATCCTCATCCACGGAGTATTGTTCAGAAAATCAGTTGCAGGACCATACCTGAGGTGCCTAGATCATGACGAGATCGAGTCGACACTGCGCAACATACATGATGGCGAGTGTGGAAACCACGCCGGAGGAAGAAGCTTAGCCCACAAAACCCTTACCATGGGATATTTTTGGCCCACCATGAAGAAGGACGCAATCACCTTCGCTAAGAAGTGCGACTCCTGCCAGCGGTTCGCATCCATCTCTCACCAACCTTGTGAAGTACTCCACCCCATCCTGTCCCCTTGGCCCTTCATGAAATGGGGGATGGACATAGTGGGGCCATTACCACAAGCGTCAGGGCAGCGCGTCTTCATGCTGGCAATGACTGACTACTTCTCCAAATGGATCGAAGCAGAAGCTTTCAAGCGAGTTCGAGATACTGAAGTCATCTCGTTCATCAAACGTAACGTCCTCAGTCGGTTCGGTATCCCTTCCGAGATCATCTGCGACAACGGTTCTCAGTTTATCAGTAACAAAACCAAGGAATTCTGCAGCAGATATAACATCACCCTGCACACTTCAACACCGAGATATCCTCAAGAAAACGGCCAAGCTGAATCCAGTAACAAAATCATCATCAACAACCTCAAGAAACGTCTCGACGACGCCAAAGGAAGATGGGCAGACGAGTTACCTATGATCCTCTGGGCCGACAGGACAACACCCAAGACGACGACCAATCACACTCCTTTCTCCTTAGTCTTCGGTTGCGAAGCAGTCATTCCTCCCGAAGTCGAGCTCCCCACAGCAAGAAGTAACTTTATGACTCCAGGGATGAACGACTCAGTCCTGGCTTACGACATCGATACCGCTGACGAACTCAGAGAAACAGCATTGGTTAGGATGGCATCCTACTAGCAAACAGTAGCAAACAGCTACAATAAGAATGTAAGGGTTCGAGTATTTCAACAGGGAGATTGGGTTCTACGCAAGGTCTTCCCAAACAAAAAGGATCCTCGACATGGTAAGCTGGCCCCGACATGGGAAGGTCCCTACCGGATCGTGAGACGAACAGGTCATGGAGCGTACGAGTTGGTTGACAAGGATGACACACCCATCCCAAGAAGTTGGAACGCAACACACCTAAAACTGTACCACTTCTGAACACTCGCATGTTTTTTGCTTTCTAGTTTCTTTTTAAACGCAACAGGTACTCTAGCAGTCGTCACCATTATGTCGACACCCCCGAGACAGGGTGCGCACGGCATATTGTGAAATCGAGAATATCTCGGGCTGTATGCACTTATAGGCAACCAGAAGTTAAGTTCTTCCCCTCTATCTTTTTCTTTCCTTTTTACATAATATTACTATTACTGACTTAGGCATCGGAGGGCCGTTGGCTCCACCAACGGCCAATCCTCACGCCACAATCTCGTTTTGTAGACAACATCATGACGACATCATAAGTGTATACTTGGGAGGAACATCAAACATAAGGATTCGACTTGACCTCGTCCAGTATTCTTCCTTGAACTCCCTCTTTTTCTTTTTCCCCTTGTCGTAATTTCCTTTCATTTTCATGTCGCCCCATACTGACTTAAGCATCGGAGGGCCGTTGGCTCCACCAACGGCCAATCCTCACGCTCTGTTATGTTGACAGTATGATGCCCACATGGTGAAGGTACAACAAGGAGAAAACAGATGAAACGAAAATATGCAGTACAACATACAGAGGAACGTAATTGAAATTGCGTACGTGTATTCAGAGACACAAAGTGATGAGAAATAAACGTTTGTTTTATTCAAACTTGATTGTATACATTACATGTTACGAAGCTTACATTTACAATTTACATCTTCCGAGTTGGGCCATACAAAATGTCTGGAAAACAACTGTACAAATTACAAAACATAATTTAGGCCATTACAAAAACGCCTGGTACACTACAATGTACAATACACACACAATGGAATACAGTTATACATTTTCTACAGTTTACATCTTGCAGATTCGTCTCTGACAGGCTGCAGGCGTCGCCAAAGTCGATCTTGAGGTATGTGCCCAACCTGCAAAAACAAAACTCCAACACATTTTTTCCAAAAACAAACAAGCAAACACACGATTGGAAACCCACACAAATATTTACATGACTTGTCCCCTTGGACAAGCCCCAAAAGCATCCAAAAAGACTGCCGCCACAAAATATCTTCTCGACCTTCCCAAAGGCCGAGCACACAACACATTGTTTAAAAACAAAAGAAACCATTGTTTGACAAACACAACATCCAAATAATTAATTTTTTGAGGAGGGGGGATAGAACTACTCCTGATGGTCTTCTGGGCCTGCACTCCCCTTGTTCGCCATCGCCTGGTGCCGCCATCGTCTCGAAATCGGGGCTGGTTGCAGTTGCACCCTCCTCGACGTCCTCTTCATCGCTAACGGCACCAGGGGGGATATAGTCCTCGGGAAATGCAGTGTTAAACTGAGTAATGTCCTCGTTAGGAGTCCAGTTCACATGTTTGCCCGCCTTGAACTCCTCCATCATATCGGCCTTCATTTTCCAAGTGTAGTACCCAGCACACTCATAAATCCTCGACTTGACTTTGGAGAGAGACGTCTTCAGCTCGTCAACTTGGACAACCAGCGTCTCCTTCTCAGCATTCAGCTGCGCGACCTCAGCAGCCCCCTTCTCTTGACTCACCTGCAGCGCCTCAGCCCTTGCCGTCGCCTCCTTGGCCACATCGCCAAAGCGACCAGTCTCCTGCTTTGCCTTCTTCATGTCGTTTTTCAATTTTACTATTTGATCTTCTAACATTATGATATGGTGACGTGTGGCTAAAGCAGATTGCAGGGACTGTTTGAACGGAAAAGAAAATAAAATTCAAGAGTCACTACACTGACGAGACGAAGATGGCATTCAGGGAACGAAATTACAATAAAGGGAGCAGAGACGTACCCTCCAGGCATCCGAGATGCTCTCAACAGTTGCAGCAACTGGGGACAGGGTCTCCTGACGCTCCCGGCTTGACGGCATCCATAGACGGTCAACCTCGGGCCAGAGCTGAACCCTTGGCGCGTCTGTCGACCCATAGTCGTTGGGGAACTCCACTGCAAACTTCCTCTTCCGAGGCGGAGGTGGCAGTTTCTTCTCAGCAGGCATGAGCAAGCTGGTCTCCCCTGTCACCGTGGTGTCCGTTGAAGTCTTTGGCGGCTTCGGAGGTGACAACATGGTGATGGGTTTGGCTCGGGACATATTCCCTAGCGACTCGAGCCGCTTCTTCAGCAGTGCATCCGCAGAGGGGGCCTTACCAGAACGAGTCGAAGGGCCAGTTCCTGTTAAACAATATTTATTGACGACTTAGTCTCGTCACAACAATTGTAATTTGAAAAAGGGCAACGAACCCGAAGTTGTAAACTAATCCTAACCCATGTTTGCCTGTTGATGTCGACATGCTCACAGGTTCAGAGATCTCTTCTTCTTGAGGCTCTTCGCGGTCAAACTTGGTGCCGACAAAGGCTCTGTCCTTTAGAGGAATTCCCAGCAGCACAGCAGTCTTCTCTATGGCTTCGGCACCGACACCAACTGTGTCGAAGGATGCACCTACAAAAACAAAAAGTGAGACAAAGTCAAATCAATGAGCCCAAAAACACCAAAAAACAAACAAATACCTCTAGCCATCCACTCTCCCGTCAAAAAGTCGGAGTCGGACCCTAAACTAGCCAACTCCACAAAAAAGAACCGACCCATCCTGCCGCGGTCGTTCGACTTGTCCGCACCAAGAAGGGCCTCCCTGTCATCCTTGACATGCAGCAAGTACCTACCAGCCCCATAATTCTGGACCTTATAGGTGTACACAAGGTCCTCAACCCGGAACTCCATGTCCAGTTGGCCCGCCAAATGGTCAACCAGGCGCATTACCCTCCAGACCCGTGGCATCAGTTGCGTCGGCGGCACCACCAGCGCCCTCAGAACTCCTCTCACCAGAGGCGAGAAAGGATAAGTGTATCCAATTTTGAAGGGGTACTTGTAGAAGCACACCCAACCGTCCGATACCCAGTCGGCCCGTTCATCGGGCTGCGGCAACCGAATTACCGCCGACGAAGGAAAGCCACACTCCTCCCTAAGTGCCTCCACATCCTGCTTTCCCCAAGTGGCCGGCCGAGCATTCTTCTTGTCTAGTATATTGGTAGGGGCGAAAATTTGGCCCTCAACCAGATCGCACTCTACCACCACCTTCTTGTTCTTCGCGCGAGTGGATTTCATTCCCATTCGCTGCGACATGAGGAAAATCGGAGAAAAAGAGAAAAATTAAAGAAGAATAAGAATTGAGCAGTTACCTGAGGAAAGGAGAGAGAAAGGGCGCCGATCATTTTTTCTGGGAAAGAGAGGAGAGATTACAGAAGTGATTTCGGATGGTTGGAAGTGCAGCCTTATTTATTGGCGCAGTTGGACGGTTGGTTTCCCCAAGGGAAAGATCATCATGACTCTAACGCCGTCAACGTTGGGGAGGTTAAGAGGCGGTTTCCCTTTTCATATTTCGTGAAACCCATTTTTCCTTTTTGAACTTCCCGGAATAAAATTCAAAATGGGTTTGGGGACAATTGTTAGGGGGGAAAATACCCTCTTGGTGACGTGGGCATGCGTGGCAAGAATTGTGTGCGTGGATGCCAACAAAGCGTGAGGTGGTACTATTCGAACGGTCTTCCCAATTGCTGGGCTCAAAACGGACGTTACAACCGTTGATGAAGCCGGACTTCATTACGGATTTATTATCCAATTATGGGCAATTATTCCATAAACGTTACACTCATGTTGTAAATGCCTATAAAATGGCTTAGTCATGTTTGTTTTACATACGCAATTCTCAAGCAATAAACTTACAATTACCTTATGCTTTTACAACTTGTTCTCACCATATTGAATTATCTAGCTCGGTCGATTGTTAGCACCATCATCAAGACAAGTTCGTCCCTAAGTCGAATTTGTCCAAAACAGGTACTATATGGATACCATGGATTGGAGTTTGCACTACTTAAAATTTACAGGAGTGTTGGAGGGATTATGTGATGCTTATTTGGTATATGTGAATTATAAAGTTGACTCCAACAGTGTTTATTTCTTCACCCTAGCGGGTAGAGTTGTATATTGGAAATCTTGCAAGCAATCTTGTACTAACTGCTATAAATAATATATAATATGAATTTATTGTTATTATGTTGGCAGATTATGAGGCAAAATGGTTGAGGAATGTGCTTGCAAATATTTCAATGTGGGGGAAGCCAACTCCTTCTGTTGCAATCGTTGTTGCAATGGGAAGAAAGACACATTCGTTTGAGGCATAAGGTCGTCAAAGGTATGTTGTCTATTGGAGTTATAACTTTAGACTGTGTAAAATCTAAAATGAATAGTACGGATCCGTTAACGAAAGGCCTATGTAAGAAACTAGTTTTGGAAACGTCGGAGGGGATGGGCTTGAGGCCCATTGGATGAATTGTAAGGTAATGAACTCCTACTCACCATGAGTTCAAAGGGGAACATTATGTAATAATTCAGAAGCACAAATTTTATTTTTTGTCCATCCCTTAGATGTTTATGATGTGCTTGCTATTATTGAACGAGGTTGAGCATACGGATCTTAATGAACCCATATCCATATTTTTGGTGGTGTGATGTAGCTCACACTTGATGGGATTCACCTACTTAGGTGTGGAAGTGAGGCCGCTTCCTATGAGAATTGCATGGGCTATTCTCTAGAGCACCTATGAGCATCCAGGTTATGGACGTATAGCCAGTATAATGCGTCACTTTTATTGGCGGAGATTCAAAATATCATACACGGTTAGAAGAATTAATCAACCCATTCAATATTGTAACTGCCCACTTATTCCACCCACTAATCATGTAACCACCCTGTTATAAATGAAGGACCTTTTAGGCTTGAATGTTGATTTGTATGACAATTTGATGTTTGAATAATGAGAAGAAATAATTAAAGAAATTAAAACACACACAAAGATTTAAGGTGGTTCACTCTTCAATGAGCTACATCCACCATGGGGGAGGTGTAGACGCCTACTTTTGTCCCCATTCCCGAAAGGGAAAGGTTCGATGATGAAAGCGTAAATCTCCACTTGACAACGCATCTCCTATAAAATAAACGAATCTCAATTCCCCTTTTCATTTCACCCGAAACCTGCTATTTATGGAAACTTGTTAAAAATAGTAACTGCCGTAAAAGGTAGCTTCTAAAAGTGGCAAGTCATAAAAGATAGAAACCTGTCAGAATTAGGTGTTGCACTCCAACATAAATCCTAAATGAGATAGAAAACTGCGAGAATCCTATTCCCAATATGATTCGGAAATAAGAGTTACGTATTAATGAAAATCCTAACGAGCCTAGAGTTCGTAACGGGCCCAGACACATTCCGTCATGAAATTGATACGCACTAAAAGACTCGATTAAGTCTCAAACACTATGGATTTCAGGAATCCGATTCTGATTAAGAAAACAGCCCAGACCCTATTTTCAACGCCTGGCTCTGGGCGCCGAAATCTTCGGCGCCCAGGCCTGGGCGCTGAAAATACCTGGGTACGTGTTTTTTCCTAATTCTTTGTGGATTAGAACTCTGCAATTCTGTCTTTCCACGAACTCTTCCCTATAAAAACAGCCCCAAAATCGACGTGAAAAGAACACACAACACACAATTCATATTCTGAGTATTGACTCCAACCCTTAGCCTATGCCTCACGTTGCGAAATTGTTCACGCGTTCTGTCGCAATCGATCCATAAATCGAACAGAACGTATCCTGTCCCATAATTTGAGATTCGTTAAATAAAAAGGAGAAATAGCAAAGTCAAAGTGGTTAGTTTTCTGAGAATCGTGACGCACCTCTCAAGGGTGCGTCGTAATGTGTCACTTTTCGATGATTTAATTGTTTTCCTCTCCCTTTTTATGAACTGTTAAACTAACTAAATCTGATTGTTCTACCACGCCTAACAAATATAATATTTTTGGGAAATTGGATTATCATGCTAGGTCCATTAATACTATTTAAATCAGATACTCACGATCGATCTAGTATTATATGTTGCATATTGCTAAAATCAACTCAGATTAGTTTAATAGTTAACGCATGTCCCTTCAATTATTTATGCTGAGCTAGTAAGGATATCCTGCCTCTGGAGTTATCGACGAGCGAAGTACTCCTCTCGGTAGTTACAGTCCCCCGAACCCTCAATCTCTACCTTGCGGGTGTATGTTGAGAGATCCCCACACCAGGGATCATAAGGGAACCTACGACCGTCGTGGTCAAACATAATTGCACTCCCTTTATGTCACGATAACCGGGTTTTGTCAGTTTTCTCATTGTTGTTAAAAACTGAATGGCGACTCCTATATTACTAGTCAATTGGGTGTAAACTCACAGGAAATCCAATTACACTTGATTGAATAAAAAAGAATCGTCACACCCACGAGGGACGAGGTCACGCATTAGCCTCGTGCTTTTTCGACCCCAAAGTCTTGTAGAGGGCAATGTTCGCAGGATCCACCCCCACAGTCTTCTGCGCTGCCCCAATATCAATCTCCATAAGAACCGGCTCCTGGACACTAACTTCCAAAGATGCCAAGGATGCAGAAACATTCTCAGTTATAGCCCGCTCAGCCTCAAGGGCACAGACAATGGTGGGAGAAGGATTATTATCATCAACTAGACAAGCCACTGTCTCTACAGGCGACTGAGCCTTCCTAACCCATACATTGTTCCGGCGACGATCTCCGCGAGAGCTTGCATTTCTTTTAACAACACCAGGCCCCTTCATGTTAGGCTTCTTTTTAGGCCTCCAACTGGAACGGGGAGGACCTTCCTTTCGCTTTCGATCAGGACGAGCTTTCACAGTCTTAATATTATAGGTACGAGGTTTGGCAGAATCAGGACCCTCATACTTAACACGAATACGAGGTATCAAAAGCTCAGCCGGCTCCCCATTTCGAGCCTCGGTCCTCACATCTTTATCATCGGAGCTCATCCACAACTTGTAGTTTTCAGAAAGACCCACAAAGCCATTTGTAGCTACGGCCCAACGCGGGAGACCATCATAATACTTAGCCCATGCTAGAATCCGTGCTTGTGAAAAGGCCGCTACCTTAGGTGGTACCGTATCAGAAAAGGGGATAGTCTGCCTTAAACCATATTGACGCATGACTCAGCAAGGGAAAATATAAATGGGACGAGATAGCCCCAACAAAGAAACATAAACCGATACATCAGAACCCCCTGTCATAGTAGTCAAACCCCACCATGGTACCACCCACTTAATAGAACAAATTCCATAAGTAAAAAAGGAGGTCCATTCGGCCTCGTCCCGCCCTTGGTGCAAGTATTTTCGGTTACCCAAGGCTATAGGGCGATAATGTTTAGGATCGTCAGGAGCTTCCAAAAGTCTAAGCCGTTCCGCAAGCCAAATCTGCAAAAACAGGGTACGATTGAATCAAAAGAATGAAAAGAAAAAAAACGGTCCCTGGGGCGCAGTTTCAACGCCCAGGACCAGGCGCCGAAAACTCCAGCGCCCAGCCCCAATGTTCATCTCCATAAAAACCGGCTCCTGGACACTAACTTTCAAAGATGCCAAGGCTTCAGAAACATTCTCAGTTATAGCCCGCTCAGCCTCAAGGGCACAGGCAATGGTGGGAGAAGGATTATTATCATCAACTAGACTAGCCACTGTTTCTACAGGCGGCTGAGCCTTCTTGACCCATACATTGTTCCGGCGACGATCTCCGCGAGAGCTTGAAGTTCTTTTAACAACAGCATGCCCCTTCATGTTAGGCATCTTTTTAGGCCTAAAACTGGAACGGGGAGGAACTTCCTTTCGCTTTCGATCAGGACGAGCTTTCACAGTCTTAATACTATAGGTACGAGGTCTGGCAGAATCAGGACCCTCATACTTAACAAGAATACGAGGTATCAAAAGCTCAGCCGGCTCCCCATTACGAGCCTCGGTCCTCACATCTTTATCATCGGAGCTCATCCACAACTTGTAGTTTTCAGAAAGACCCACAAAGCCATTTGTAGCTACGGCCCAACGCGGGAGACCATCATAATACTTAGCCCACGCTAGAACCCGTGTTTGTGAAAAAGCCGCTACCTTAGGTGGTACCGTATCAGAAAAGGGGATAGTCTGCTCTAAACCATATTGACGCATGACTCGGTAAGGGAAAATATAAATGGGACGAGATAGCCCCAACAAGGAAACGTAAACTGATACATCAGAACCCCCTGTCATAGTAGTCAAACCCCACCATGGTACCACCCACTTAATAGAACAAATGCCATAAGTAAAAAAGGAGGTCCATTCGGCCTCGTCCTGGCCTTGGTGCAAGTATTTTCGGTTACCCAAGGCTATAGGGCGATAATGTTTAGGATCGGCAGGAGCTTCCAAAAGTCTAAGCCGTTCCGCGAGCCAAATCTGCAAAAACGGGTACGATAAAAAAATAATAATAAAAGAAAACGGTTCCTGGCGCGCAGTTTCACCGCCCAGCAGCAGGCGCCGAAAATTCCAGCGCCCGGCCCTGGGCGCTGAAACTCAGCCCCAAGACCGGACGAATAAAAAATGTGTACGCAAAAAAATAAACGTGTATACATGCGCAAAAAAAAAATCGATTACCTGCAGTAATAGGGGGCTTCCCTTAAAATATTCAGATTTGGCATCCTTCTTCAGCTCATCCGCACTCAGCAAAGTCTCGGCAACAACCAACGGCATGATAGAATAGCAACTTTCCATCTGGCTAATCAAGGGGATCAACCTTATGTCACAAGGGCTCGAATATTCAATTTCTGTTCGGTCATATTCTTACTAGGCCTAAAGTGATGTTTTACAAGTTTTGCCAAGTTAACCTCGTCACCTACAACAATTTCAGCAAACATGTTATCATCTAGTCCTAGGAATGTCCCTATGGTTGTTTTACCCTCTTCAATAGTGCCAGGGGTAACAGGAATAACATTAGTAGGATAACCAAGGATCGCAGCAAATTCATCTGGCAAAGGACATATTTCGTTGCCCCGAAAGGCAAAAACATGATGATCGGAGTCCCAAAAGCTTAGGGCAGCATGCAGAAAGTTATAATCAATATTAATTTGTTGTAAGCCTAAAAGTGCCTCTAAGTGATATTATTTTAACAAAGCCTTTTCTGTGGGAGTAAGGGCCCGTAGCCAACGCCTAACAGTCTGTTGGAGTGAGAAAGTAGGGATTGACATGGCAAAAGCAATGACTAATTAAAACACAGCAAAAAAGAGAGAAAGAATTTGAGAGTGGTGCAAAATAAGGACGTATCTAGCCCCTATATATAGCTGGACGCACCCAGTGACATCCTGATCCCATTCGGAAACGTGTTAAGAAATCCGAAAGTCAAATATCACCAGGTAAAGACTTTCAGCGCCCACGGCTGGGCGCCGAAATGTTTAAAGCCTGGCCTTGGGCGCTGAAAATGCAGCCCAAGGCCCAGATTTCACAAAACGCAGAACAGGAAAGGACTTAAGACCGTGTTGCTAAACACGAGGCCCTATTGCAAGTAGGATCAAGCCCAAAGCACCTTTAGCTCCCAATAAGCAAATATAAACATTAAAACTTGGTCGAAACTTAGACTCGTCTCAGAAAATGTTCATGTACACTTTTCAAATCAAAATAAATATCATGGTCATTCTTCGAAACACCAAAAAATGTATGTCGTTAAGTCGTTGGTTTTCCGAAAAAAAAAAGTTTGTCTGTCAAAAGATTAATCCGGGCCAAGCTAAAACCGGATGTCGCCTGAAAATTAAAGTCGCACTCCACGGCTTCGCTAAAGTAGCACACTACTATAAAAGGTCGCTCGCACATACAAGCATGACCCCAAACATGATCACAAGATGCGAAAAACGACCGACGAGCCCCAGTGCTTGGGGGCTCGCGAAAAAATATACTCCAACAAGGAGCGCACGATCAAAATCACATTCCCGGACTGCTCCATACACCATATCATGTTTGGATATCTCAAAAAAAAACAACAGGTTCGACCTCAGGGAAAGGTCGTCATTGACACTTGTGCATGGTCCTCTGATCAAAGACCAATAGTGGCAAAAATCGAGCCGTAAAGACTAGCTCAAACCACGAAAGCAGACGGTCGCAAGACAAAGGTCCGTCTGAACACGTTGTCAGCCCACGTTCAGGTTACAACTAAATCTGAGCGTCCCTCGAAATAATTCGCTCTTGCAAGAATGAATAAAAAGAAATTCTCAAAAGAAATTACAAAGAACCAAAGAAATAGGAACTTGCCCATCTTCAGTTGGCAAGATCGCGTCACAAACCGCGCGAGTTCCCAAATCGAAAAAACGAATTCATGGACGTCCACCCTTAGCGGACAGGGCTCGCCCACCTTCAGCGGGCGGGGTCTGCGTCACTAGCCGCGCAGGTCCTCAGTTTTCCAAAAATGAAGTCTTCAAAAACAAAATGAAACAGGCTCGCCATCTTCAGCCGGCGGGGTCTACGGCGCAAACCACGTAGGTCCTTATTTTCAAAAAAAAAAAAAACACAAAACAAATTTCAAAATAGATTCGTCCACTTCTATCGGACGGGGTGTCCACCCTTAGCGGACAGGTTCGCCATCTTTAGCCGGCGGGGTCTACGTAACAAGCCGCGTAGGTCCTTATTTTCAAATTTCAAAAACAGATTCGTCCACTTCTATCGGACGGGGTGTCCACCCTTAGCGGAAAGGCTCGCCGTCTTTAGCCGGCGGGGTCTGCGTTACTAACCGCGCAGGTCCTTAGTCGCTGCAGCGATAACTTTTTCTGGTTTTCCCTTTTTCCAAAAATTAAAGGATTGGTTTTCCGTTTTTCCAAAAAAGAACGATGTGCTGGATTTTCTTTCGTTTTACGTCCCATAAAAACAAGGGGGTTTTCTCGTTTAGCTAGCCCTGAAAATGAGAATCTTTAAAAACATTTTTACCTCGTGGTTGGGCTTGGCCAGGCCCAATTACACTTTAGAGCTTTGATTTCGAAAACATCTGTAGCTACCCCCAATGACAAAGTGAGGGAGTTTCTACGCCTCTTTAGATACTTCCAATGACAAAGTGAGGGAGTATTCTATACTATCGGTTGACAAATCCCAATGAACGTGAGGGATATGTCGACATTTCAAGTGATGACCCTTAAGTCAAATGTTATCACTCGGGGGCTCGTGAGACCCTCGCAAAACAGGTCACATACACCATGGCTTGTGTGACGCACTCCGTCTAATACTTTGACCATCGTCTCATCCCGAGACTCAGTCAAAGTGGGGGCTAACTGTAGACGCCTACTTTTGTCCCCATTCCCGAAAGGGAAAGGTTCGATGATGAAAGCGTAAATCTCCACTTGACAACGCATCTCCTACAAAATAAACGAATCTCAATTTCCCTTTTCATTTCAACCGAAACCTGCTATTTATGGAAACTTGTTAAAAATAGTAACTGCCGTAAAAGGTAGCTTCTAAAAGTGGCAAGTCATAAAAGATAGAAACCTGTCAGAATTAGGTGTTGCACTCCAACATAAATCCTAAATGAGATAGAAAACTGCGAGAATCCTATTCCTAATATGATTCGGAAATAAGAGTTACGTATTAATGAAAATCCTAACGAGCCTAGAGTTCGTAACGGGCCCAGACGCATTCCGTCATGAAATTGATACGCACTAAAAGACTCGATTAAGTCTCAAACACTACGGATTTCAGGAATCCGATTCTGATTAAGAAAACAGCCCAGACCCTATTTTCAACGCCTGGCTCTGGGCGCCGAAATCTTCGGCGCCCAGGCCTGGGCGCTGAAAATACCTGGGTACGTGTTTTTTCCTAATTCTTTGTGGATTAGAACTCTGCAATACTATCTTTCCACGAACTCTTCCCTATAAATACAGCCCCAAATTCGACGTGAAAAGAACACACAACACACAATTCATATTCTGAGTATTGACTCCAACCCTTAGCCTAAGCCTCACGCTGCGAAATTGTTCACGCGTTCTATCGCAATCGATCCATAAATCGAACAGAACGTATCCTGTCCCATAATTTGAGATTCGTTAAATAAAAAGGAGAAATAGCAAAGTCAAAGTGGTTAGTTTTCTGAGAACCGTGACGCACCTCTCAAGGGTGCGTCGTAATGTGTCCCTTTTCGATGATTTAATTGCTTTCCTCGCCCTTTTTATGAACTGTTAAACTAACTAAATCTGATGGTTCTACCACGCCTAAAAAATATAATATTTTTGGAAAATTGGATTATCATGCTAGGTCCCTTAATACTATTTAAATCAGATAATCACGATAGATCTAGTATTATATGTTGCATATTGCTAAAATCAACTCAGATTAGTTTAATAGTTAACGCATGTGCCTTCAATTATTTATGCTGAGCTAGTAAGGATATCCTGCCTCTGGAGTTATCGACGAACGAAGTACTCCTCTCGGTAGTTACAGTCCCCCGAACCCTCAATCTCTACCTTGCGGGTGTATGTTGAGAGATCCCCACACCAGGGATCATAAGGGAACCTACGGCCGTCGTGGTCAAACATAATTGCACTCCCTTTATGTCTCGATAACCGGGTTTTGTCATTTTTTCTCATTGTTGTTAAAAACTGAATGGCGACTCCTATATTACAAGCCAATTGGGTGTAAACTCACAGGAAATCCAATTACACTTGATTGAATAAAAAAGAATCGTCACACCCACGAGGGACGAGGTCACACATTAGCCTCGTGCTTTTTCGACTCCCTCATAGGAGGGTTTGGAGCTTGTATTACTCTTCAATGGAGAAAGGATTACAAAGAGGAATTGTCAAAGGTGAAGAAGAGAGAATTCTTAGATCTAGGGTTTCAACCTTACTTGTGTTTCTCTCTCTTAATGCTGAAAATCTCATTACATTTGGTATTTATAGTGTTAGACATCAAACCAATCTAAGGGACAAGAAAAGGCCACGTCGATTGAACCTTGCGGAGAAGAAAACAGTTTACACGCAGAGTTCGGTCGAACCTTTAAAGGGTTCGGCTGAACCAAGGTCAGGTTCGGCCGAACTTACCCAAAGTTCGGGCGAACCTCCAAAAACAAAGCTACTGACTTCAGGTTCGGCCGAACCACCAAAGAGTTCGGCCGAACTTCCAGCAGGTTCGGCCAAACCTCCAGCAGGTTCGGCCGAACTTCCCCTGCAGCATGACAGCTTCTCGTAAAACAGTCATAACTCCCTCATTTCTCATCCAAAAGGAGCTTATGACCAGGCGTTGGAAAGATATTGAGCCACGCTTTCACCTACAAACTTGAATCAACTCAATCTAATGAGTAGATCATGAGATATGTCCATTTGAAGTCAGACCTTCCACTATAACACCCTAACATCCTTCAAGGAAGATTCGAGGCACACATAACAATTCTCCACCTTAACTTGAATCCTCCACACTTCCTCATAATGTAATACCAAACTATACTCCAAACACACTCCCAACAAGCCCTTATGGGCTTACATCGACCATGGAGAAAGATCAACTAAGTCAACACACAAAGTGAACTTAGTTGTCGGCAAAGGCTTTGTCAACATGTCGGCGGGATTCTCCTCGGTACCAATCTTCTTCAAGAGCAATTCTTTCTTAGCTATCACATCTCGAGCGAAGTTGTACTTGATGTCAATGTGCTTGGTTCTCTTGTAGAATGTGTTTTGATTCTTAGCCAAATGTATGGCACTTTGACTATCACAAAACACGGACACCAAGCTTGAACATGGACTAAACTCTCCCACTAGACCCTTGAGCCACTTTGCTTCTTTGAATGCTTCGGTAATGGCCATAAACTCGGCCTCCGTAGTTGAAAGAGCTACAACATCTTGTAGCGTTGATTGCCAACTCACGGCCGTATTACCCAAAGTAAAGACATAGCCGGAAATAGATTTCCGGTCATCCAAATCACCTCCATAATCCGAATCACAAAAGCCCTCAAGCCCGTTTGCATTTCTACCAAACTCAAGGCAAACGTTTGAGGTACCCTTCAAGTACCTCAACAACCATTTCACGGCTTCCCAATGGACCTTTCCCGGTCTTGACATATACCGACTAACCATACTCACCGCATGCGCTATATCCGGTCTTGAACACACCATGGCATACATCACACTTCCAACCGCACTAGTGTATGGAATGTGAGCCATGGACTTTTCTTCTTCCTTGGATTGAGGACTAAGCTCCTTTGAGAGCTTAAAGTGAGAACTCAATGAAGTAGAAACGGGTTTTGCATGCACCATGGAGAAGCGCTCAAGCACCTTCTCAATGTATCTCTTTTGACTAAGATACAAAACACCCGCATTCCTATCACGAATAATCTCCATACCAAGAATCTTCTTGGCTTCACCAAGATCTTTCATATCAAACTCACTTGCCAACAACTTTTTCAAGTTGTCAATCTCAATCATCTTCTTGCAAGCCACCAACATATCATCTCCATATAAGAGCAAGTAGATGAAGGAACCACTCACAAGTTCTTTGTAATAGACACAACTATCAAAAGAGCTCCTTGTGAAATCATGTGCCAACATGAACGAATCAAATCGTTTATACCATTGCCTTGGAGATTGCTTCAAGCCATACAAGGACTTTAAAAGATGACACAAATGATTTTCCTTCCCTTTCTCCTCAAAACCTTCCGGTTGCTTCATGTAGATCTCCTCCTCCAAATCCCCATGGAGGAATGCGGTCTTCACATCAAGTTGGTGTAGCTCCAAGTCTTCCATAGCTACCAAGGCAAGCAACACCCTTATGGATGAGTGTTTCACAACCGGAGAAAATACTTCATGAAAGTCAACACCTTCAATTTGTGTGAAACCTCTTGCAACAACTCTTGCCTTGTAGACGGGACCACCCGATTCCGGTGTACCTTCCTTCTTCTTGTACACCCACTTGCACCCAACAATTATTTTGCCTTTCGGTGCAATGCATAAGCTCCAAGTATTGTTCTTGTGCAAGGACTCCATTTCTTGCTCCATGGCCATCAACCACTTGCCGGCATCATTTAGAGACATTGCTTCCTTGAATGAACAAGGATCATCATTATCGGTCTCCACTTGACTTGCAACGGAGAGAGCATATTGAACATAATCACACTCCTCAATGTATCTACTTGGAGGCTTGATTGGTCTCTTTGCTCTTTGTGAGGGGGTCGAAAAAGCGCGAGGCTAATGCATGACCTTGTCCCTCGTGGGTGTGACGATTATTTTTATTCAATCAAGTGTAATTGGATTTCCTGTTAGTATACACCCAATTGACTAGTAATATAGGAGTCGCCATTCAGTTTTTAACGACAATGAGAAAAACTGACAAAACCCGGTTATCGTGACATAAAGGGAGTGCAATTATGTTTGACCACGACGACCGTAGGTTCCCTTGTGATCCCTGGTGTGGGGATCTCTCAATATACACCCGCAAGGTAGAGATTGAGGGTTCGGGGGACTGTAACTACCGAGAGGAGTAATTCGCTCGTCGATAACTCCAGAGGCAGGATATCCTTACTAGCTCAGCATAAATAATTGAAGGGACATGCGTTAACTATTAAACTAATCTGAGTTGATTTTAGCAATATGCAACATATAATACTAATTGGATCGTGATTATCTGATTTAAATAGCATTAAGGGACCTAGCATGATAATCCGATTTCCCAAAAATATTATATTTGTTAGGCGTGATAGAACAATCAGATTAGGTTAGTTTAACAGTTCATAAAAAGGGCGAGGAAAGCAGTTAAATCATAAAAAAGGGACACATTACGACGCACCCTTGAGAGGTGCATCACGGTTCTCAGAAAACTAACCACTTTGACTTTGCTATTTCTCCTTTTTATTTAACGAATCTCAATTATGGGACAGGATACGTTCTGTTCGATTTATGGATCGATTGCGACAGAACGCGTGAACAGTTTCGCAGCGAGAGGCTTAGGCTAAGGGTTGGAGTCAATACTCAGAATAGAATTGTGTGTTGTTGTGTGTTGTTTCACGTCGAAACTAGGGGCCTATTTATAGGGAAGAGTTCGTGGAAAGATAGAATTGCAGAGTTCTAATCCACAAAGAGTTAGGAAAAAACACGTACCCAGGTATTTCCAGCGCCCAGAGCCAGGCGTTGAAAATAGGGTCTGGGCAGTTTTGTTTAGTCAGATTCGGATTCCTAAAATCCGTAGAGTTTGAGATTAATTCGAGTTTTTTAGCGCGTATCAATTTTATGACGGAATGCGTCTGGGCCCGTTACGAACTCTAGGTTCGTTAGGATTTTAATTAATACGTAACTCCAATTTCCGAATCCTATTAGGAATAGGATTCTCGCGGTTTTCTATCTTATTTAGGATTTATGTTGGAGTGCAACACCTAGTTCTGAAAGGTTTCTATCTTTTATGATTTGCCACTTTTAGACGCTACCTTTTACGGCAGTTACTATTTTTATTAGGTTTCCATAAATAGTAGGTTTCGGGTGAAATGAAATGGGGAATCGAGATTCGTTTATTTTATAGGAGATGCGTTGTCAAGTGGAGATTTACGTTTTCATCATCGAACCTTTCCCTTGCGGGAACGGGGACAAAAGTAGGTGTTTACAGTTAGCCCCCACTTTGACTGAGTCTTGGAATAAGACGATGGTCAAAGTATTAGACGGAGTGCGTCACACAAGCCATGGTGTATGTGACCTGTTTTGCGAGGGTCTCACGAGCCCCCGAGTGATAACATTTGACTTAAGGGTCATCACTTGAAGTGTCGACATATCCCTCACGTGTAATTGGGATTTGTCAACTGATAGTATAGAAACTTCCTCACTTTGTCATTGGAAGATTCTAAAGGTGCGTAGAAACTCCCTCACTTTGTCATTGGGAGTAACTACAGATGTTTTCGAAATCAAAGCTGTAAAGTGTAATTGGGCCTGGCCAAGCCCAATCACGAGGTAAAACATTTTTAAAGATTCTCATTTTCAGGGCTAGCTAAACGAGAAAACCCCCTTGTTTTTATAGGATGTAAAACGAAGGAAAATCCAGCACATCGTTCTTTTTTGGAAAAACGGAAAACCAATCCTTTAATTTTTGGAAAAAGGGAAAACCGATGCTTTAATTTTTGGAAAAAGGGAAAACCGATCCTTTAATTTTTGGAAAAAGGGAAAATCGATCCTTTAATTTTTTGAAAAAGGGAAAACCGATCCTTTAATTTTTGGAAAAAGGGAAAACCGATCCTTTAATTTTTGGAAAAAGGGAAAACCGAAAAAATGTTATCACTGCAGCGACTAAGGACCTGCGCGGTTAGTGACGCAGACCCCGCCGGCTGAAGATGGCGAGCCTGTCCGCTGAGGGTGGACGCCCCGTCCGATAGAAGTGGACGAATCTGTTTTGATGTTTTGAAAATAAGGACCTACGCGGTTTGCGACGTAGACCCCGCCGGCTGAAGATGGCGAACCTGTCCGCTGAGGGTGGACGCCCCGTCCGATAGAAGTGGACGAATCTGTTTTTGAAATTTATTTTGCTTTTTTGAAAATAAGGACCTACGTGGTTTGCGCCGTAGACCCCGCCGGCTGAAGATGGCGAGCCTATTTTAAATTTGAAGATTTTATTTCTTTCGAAAACTGAGGACCTGCGCGGCTAGTGACGCAGACCCCGCCCGCTGAGGGTGGGCAAGCCCATTTTGAATTTCTTATTTTGCCTATGTAGAAGGGCTTTTGTGATTACAACCTGTTGGTGGGTCGTAATATTTCTTGATTAGATGTGTCCTATAAGTGGGTCCACACTGTGTATATATTTTTGTTTAACAATATATTTTTTCTTTGAGATATCCAAACATGATATGGTGTGTGGCGCAGTCTGGGAATGTGATTGTGATTGCGCGCCTCGTTGGAGTCTATTTTTTCGCGAGCCCCCAAGCACTGGGGCTCGTCGGTTGTTTTCTGCATCTTGTAATCATGTTTGGGGTCACGCTCGTATGTGCGAGCGACCTCCTATAGTAGTGTGCTATTTTAGCGAAGTCGTGGAGTGCGACTTTAGTTTTCAGGCGACATCCGGTTTTAGCTTGGCCCGGATTAACCCTTTGACAGACAAACATTTTTTATTTGGAAAACCAATGACTTGATGACACATATTTTTGGTGTTTCGAAGAATGACCATGATATTTAACTTGCTTTTTTTGGAAAGTGTACACAAGCATTTTCTGAGACGAGTCTAAGTTTCAACTAAGTTTTTATATATACTTTTTTTTCCTTATTTGGGAGCTAAAGGTGATTTGGGCTTAATCGTACTTGCAATAGGGCCTCGTGTTTTAGCAACACGGTCTTAAGTCCTTTCCTGTTCCGTGTTTTGTGAAATTTGGGCCTTGGGCTGCATTTTCAGCGCCCAAGTTCAGGCGTCAAACATTTCGGCGCCCAGGCGTGGGCGCTGAAAGTCCTTTCCTGGTAATATTTGACTTTCGGATTTCCTAACACGTTTCCGAATGGGATCAGGATGTCATGGGGTGCGTTCAGCTATATATAGGGGCTAGATACGTCCTTATTTTCCACCACTCTCAAATTCTTTCTCTCTTCTTTTGTGTTTTAATTATTCATTTTTTTTGCCATGTCGATCCCTACTTTCTCACTCCAACGGACTGTTAGGCGTTGGCTACGGGCCCTTACTCCCACAGAAAAAGCTTTGTTAAAAGAATACCACTTAGAGGCACTTTTAGGCTTACAACAAATTAATATTGATTATAATTTTCTGCATGCTGCCCTAAGGTTTTGGGACTCCGATCATCATGTTTTCTCCTTTCGGGGCAATGAAATATGTCCTTTGCCCGATGAATTTGCTGCGATCTTTGGTGATCCTACTAATGCTACTCCTGTTACCCCTGGCACTATTGAAGAGGGTAAAACAACCATAAGGGCTTTCCTAGGGCTAGATGATAACATGTTTGCTGAAATTGTTGTAGACGATAAGGTTAACTTGGCAAAACTCGTAAACATCATTTTAGGCCTAGTAAGAATATGACCGAACAAAAATTGAACATTCGAGCCCTTGTATTTTGCTTGTTGAATCATTATTTGCTGTCGAATAATAATGGTGAGTTCGGTGACATAAGGCTGATCCCCTTGATTAGCCAGATGGAAAGTTGAAGGAAATAATGCCCTTGGTCCAAGTATGCATTCAATGTTAAGTCTAATAAATGCGGTTCAGTATTAATTAACAAGTTAATAATTCAGTGAGATCAAGTGAGCTGAATGCCTAGCTAGAGGCCGCTTCAGTTCAGGTGGAATTAATGATATTAATCCACAGCTTACTCTTGACTGAACCCGTAGGGTCACACAAATAGTACGTAAACGGATCAAGTATTTAATGGCATTAAATACTCCATCTATGGATATTCGGAATCGACGGATCTTGGTTTCAGTGGGAGCTGAGATCGTCACAGGCAAGAAAAGAATACTCCGGAAACGATGATATTGTCGGAAACGAAAATATGGATCGTATCGGAAATATAAATATTATCCAAGTCGTAGATGTTGCCGGAAACGGAAACATGGTACGTATCGGAAAATATTATCGGAAATAGAAATATTGCCGGAATCGGAAATATTGCCGGAAACGGAAATATTGTCTGAATCGGAAATATTATCAGAATCGGAAAATAATTCCGGAAACGGAAATATTAAATATTTGTTCGAAACGGAAATTAATTCCGGAATCGGAAATGTTAAATATTGTTCGTATCGGAAATGAATTCCGGAATCGGAAAATTAATCGGAAGCGCGTCGTACGAATTAGCATCGGACGAGCTTGCTAGACGAAGGCCCAGCACGAAGCCAGGCCCACGTCCAGCAAGGGAAACGCGCGCCACAACACGCCAGCCCAAGGCTGCGCCAGGCCCACCGCAAGGCAGGCCCAGCGCGCGCCCAAGGCTGCGGCAGTCGTGGGCTGCGTTGCTCGGGCTGTGCGTGCGCGCGCATGGCGCCCCTCGTGGGCTGCTGTGCGTGCGTGTGTGTTTGTGTTCACATACGAAACCTAAAACGTACAGGATTCGTTTAATGATTAAATTCCTAATCCTAAAAGATAAATTAATTAAAAGTTTCACTAGGATTCTAATTTAATTAATTCGTATCCTAGTAGGATTCCAATTCTCTTTCCATACCCCTATAAATATGTGGCCTGGGTTCACAATTTATAACGAGGTTTTCAAGTATTCAAAGTGAGTTTTTGAGAGAAAAATTCAGTCACATTCCTTGCCTAAAAGTGCCGAAAATTATTAGTACCTTAAGGGCGATTCTAGTTGGTCAATCTTAAGGCGGATCCGGACGTGCTGTGGACTATCTACGGAGGGACAACACTTGGAGTCCTAAAGACTTGTTCTTGTTCGGTTCGGGCGCAGCTAGGGAAGGCACGCAACAAAGAGTATGCATCTAAACTATGCTATATGATTATGTGTAAATAATATGTATTCCTGGCTAAATGGTTTTTCCGCATGATTTATGAATTGTCATATGTATCATAACCTAACAGTGGTATCACGAGCCTCTTATTATTTTCATAATCTAAATTGCATGAACATGGTTAAATATTACAAATTTGCAGAATTAAAAGGGGTGATTAATTTTCGTAATTGTTAATTAATTGCAAATTGCGTTTATTTAATTATACGTACGCAGTTTTTCGGCAGTTTCTTCGTTACTCATCCAAATCGAGTGATTTTTGTGTCAATTCCGCATGTAAAAGGCATTCTAAAATTTTGACAAAAATAATTATTTTTCTGCCGAACCCAGAATTCTCAAATTCGAAGCCTAACTATGACTTTTCGAAGGTTTTAGTTTTTCGAATGCAAAATTTCGTAAATTTAAGATGTTAAATTAAATATTTGCGATTCTTGTTGATAAATCTTGAATTTTTGATTGACCTACTGTATATGTTTAACAAGTTTGAATGCCTAGCCTTGTTAATTATGCAATGTAATTTGTAATTATGATTAATTTGTTGAAAATTAGAATAATTTAGAATTAATTTGATTTTCATAATTAATTATAATTTAATTAGATACCTATGATTAAAAACCACCATAAAAATTGTAAATTTATGATAAATTTTAAATTTTTATGACCCAGGCTTGAATCCATGTTAATCGGAAATCAATTGAATAATAAATTTTCGATTTTTCGCCCTAAAATTATGAAATTAATATTATTTATTAATTTTTCATTAATTTTAAATATAAATTTTTTAAATTTTATGCGATTCGTTCATATAACTTGCACGCACAAAGCAATGGACGCTACGTGTTACCCTTAAGGGGTGTTGTATAGTGCGGGCATGCGACGACGAGCAAAGGAACTCGTCGCCCATGCGGCACGAATGCAATGAGCAAAGGCATGGTGCACGAGCACAAGGCAGCAGCCCTGCCTTGTGTCGTGGGCTATGAGCAATGGACGAATGGGCGTGGGCGAAAGCAAGGCACGGCAGTCGCGTGTGGGAAGCAAGCGAGCTGCGCCACAACGCGCACTGCTTCGCGCAAGCGCGCGCAGCCTCGCGCGCAGCGAGCGCAAGCTCGCGTGCCACGAGTGCTGCGCCCAGCGTTGATGCCGCGCGCAGTGAGCGCTGGCTCGCACCAAGCGAGCGCTAGCGAGCGCGCACAGCATGCGCTGGCGAGTGCACGAAGCGAGCGCTGGCTCGCTTGCATCGAGCGCTGGCGCGCGCATAGCGAGCGATGGCTCGCGTGCATCGAGCGCTGGCGCGCGCGCAGCGAGCACCAACTCGTGCGATGGCTTGCGAAGGGTAGAAGCAGCAGCTATGCGACGCAGCGCATGGGCTGCGCGCACATGGCCAGCGATGGCTGTGTGCGTGTGGCCCATGGGCGGGTGATGCGTGAGGTGTTTGCGTTGCGATTAGATCGTTTTGAATGTTTAATTTGAAATTTTCAGTTTACGTAATTTTAATTAATTTTAAAATTAATAATTTAAATTATTTTCTTGGATTTTAATTTTGAATATTGTAATTATAATAAATTTTATTTATTCTAATTATTTTACTAAAATTAAAATCATGAATTAATTTAAATACGACTGAAATTAAATTAAACTTTTTGGATTCAATTATAAATTTGTATGTTTCCGGTTAGACTAGAAATACATTTTTATGTTTAAAATTAGTAAAGCATATGAATTTATTGGTTTAAGTGGGAGCGCTTTTAGTCATAAACTCTTGATTAGGTCTACAAATCCTTAAGGTTAAAACAACTTGATTAGAATTAATAAGGACTGAATAATTGGTAGATTATTGGTGCCCTTGATTAATTGCTGCAAATGTTTACGTGATGCATAATGTGTTTTACTAACCAGCTATGTGGGCCATTCATGATAATGAATGGGTGAATGGTATATATTGTATATGTACTGTTTTGCAGGTTATGAAGTGACTAGTATGGCCCAAATAGGATAGAAAATATGGTCTGCGTACCATTAATTTGAATGTAATTGGTCTAAAGTACCAAAGTTGTTTTTAATTCAAATATGGTCTGCGTACCATCAAATAGTTGTAATTAGTTTTAATTATAGCTTATCCTATTTGAAGAAAATGGTGCCTCCCACGGAGATTTTCAAGACGGACTTTGAAGTTGAAGCTTCAAGATGAAGTCGGGCCATACTAGATCACATTTATCTTATGCATGTTTTAAGTTATTTATTGCTTTTAAATATGTCTTAAAATGCATGAGATCAAAAGCTTGATTATGTTGCATGATTAAGGATTTTAGTTCACTTAAAATCTAACCAACATAGTAAGAGCCTTAAGTTCCAAACTTAAAAATTGAGTTAAAAGGTGCCATGCAAAAATATACACTTGCTTGGATATCCTTTACATCAATCTAGTAATAGTTTTCGCTCAGCGAGGTGTTACTTATTGGTCCTAAAGGGGCAAGGTACACAAATAATTGTGAGTACATGTTAGTTTTGGTGAAACTCAACGATATAAGTAAGAAGTCCTTTTATGTCGTGGAAAAATCGATAGGTTTACCTAATAAGTTCTTAGACGTACCTATCAACCAAGAATAGTTTCTAGACTATTAGCAAAAGGTTTTTTCTTACCTAAGATGTTTTAGGATTAAGTCGACAAACTGTGCTTAGTTCTTCAATGATTTTAGGATCTTGGAATCATTTTATTCACACCTGCCGGAACACATAACTTGAATAAAATGCTTAATAAACATTGAATTATGCATGTATGCTAGAATTTAAGTTTATTAAGAGAAACTGTGAATGGTTATTTATTTGTTTATTCTTTTCAATTGTAGTTTTTAATATGGCAAACAACAATCAAAACATCATCATAGGTTCTGAGCTTATGGTCAAGCTGAACCTAGCAAATTTTCTTGAATGGGAAGCTAAGCTAGTTGAAATAGTCAAACTCAATGGACTTGAGTATGTACTGTCACATCCCATGCCAAGCTACTATGCCAGAGACATGACCCCTGAGAGATTTTACGCCTGGGATGCGGATCTCAAAAAGGTTATGAGTCTCATGCTGAACAATATCCCTGATGATTGGGCTAGAAGGTTTGTAGCCTATGAACCTTTTACGCTCATCAAGAATCTGAGGGATATCTGTCGTGGAAGCACGGAGGACAGGGACCTGAACGTCCATGAGTTGATTGAATCAATGTGTGGTCTAAAGGTTAGTTCTCCCAACAGGTGTTATAGGATGGAGGTCCAAGAAACACATGTTCAGCTCCTTCGCACTAAACAGAGGGTAGGCGTCCCACTGAGGTTCCATGTGGATCTTATGCGTTCATACTTTGATCGCCTAAGTCTACTAGGAACACCAATAAGCGAAAGGATGGCAGTCTCTATCTTGCTCAATTCACTACACAGTGGGTTTGGTCGCTTCAAGCAACTATACCTAAGTGAACCAAGAGAAGAAACAGTTGCAGAATTTGTTCAACTTGTCAGAAAGGCTGAAATAATACTGGATTGTGAAGCCAAAGATTTACTCAAGGCTAGAAGGAGACCGTTCAAGAAAGGTGGAAAGTCCAAGGGCAATGCTAAATCAAAGCAGGACAAATCCACATCAAGCTGTCTTTATTGTGATGGAATAGGCCATTACAAAAGAGAATGTCCAAAGCTAAAGGAAGATCAGAAGAACGTAACAGTCGTTCCATCTTCAGGTATTTTCGTTATAGACTGTATACTTGCTAATTCAACTTCTTGGGTATTAGATACAGGTTGTGCACTACGACAGAAAATGCTTTTAATAGCGCTTAATAATGCTTTTAACAGCGCTTCTTAAAGCGCTCTTGATGGCTCCGCTATTAAAAGTAAAAGGTACCTTTAATAGCGCTTCTCAAAAGCGCTATCATATGTAACATTAGGATAATTCAAATGTTTATTTCATAGCACATTATAAGCGCTATTAAAGAAACGCCGTTAAATATTTACCGCCATCTTTTAAATTATTTTCTAATAGCGGATGTATATGAAGCGCTATAAAAGGTTATATACATACATACATACATATATATATATATATATATATATATATATTTGTAATACACCTGAAAAATATTTAATTTTTTGCACAAAACAACACCATATATTGAATAATAGTAATAGTTGAAAATTAATTTCCAAACCTCAATTAAAATAATTTTTGCAATTGTCACCCTAATAAAACCGATTACATAGATCTGAACTAAAATTCTAAACATTAAACTACGTAAAATACATTAATTAATAGAGGCTTATGTTTGTTGGTTCCGTCAACGTAACCTAGCTATTATACAGTTGTTGAACAACGTGGTGCACCCATTGAGTCCTTACTTTGTCAATATGCTCTGTCATAACTTGGAAACTGGCAATCTGAAAAAAGTACTGTGAAAGTGTATAAGATATTCATACATATAGAAGGGGGAAAATATTAAATACGAAAGAAAGCAAAGCTCCATTTAAATTTACAGTTTCAAATATATACATGAGTATCTAAATACGTGTCATATATGAAAGAAAAAATCCATTTAGAGGCTTCTCTATTTCTTCCTACTAACTCGAAAAATACTTGCACGACTTCATTTACCCAAGTACTAAAATTTTCTCTTAAGTCATTCTCAATCTGGCAATCAAACTTAAACTTGTTCTTATCATTCTTTAACTTATTAAATACATGGTAAATATTTTCATCCCTAATAAATCCATTGCCACCATATTTGGCCCCGAAGTAATCAACATCTCATTCAAATAACTAACATCATACACCTTCAAAGGAAGTAATCAACATCTCATTCAAATACTCCCTCCGTCCCGGAATACTCGACCCGGTTTGACCGGCACAGAGTTTAAGAGGCTTGAATTGACTTATTTAATTTAATAGGTAGTAGTTGATAGTAGGGTATTATTTTAATGTAGTTAGTGGGAGGTGGGTTAAGAGGTGGGATTGGGGGAGAGTAGGGGTTGAATTTTTAATTATTTTTTGTATAGAGTAAGGGGTAGGTGGGTTAATAGGGGTGGAGTGAGAAATAATATAATATTGTTAGAATATTTCCATTTTTAGAAACAGGTCAAGTATTAAGGGACGGCCCGATAAGGAAAACATGTCAAGTATTCCGGGACGGAGGGAGTAACTAACAACATACACCTTCAAAGGCAATGTATTTGTTATTGAAGCCACTTGCAAGATGACAAAGAATCAGACAAGTTGTGCCAAATGAAGCTCAGTTAGGGACCCACAAGCCAAACAGGTTCATGGAAAGATTCAGAGTTTGGAGACTAGTATAGGATTTAGCAGTTATGGCCTCAAAAAAAAAAGAAAAAAAAAGAGGCCCAGATTGTTTGTTAGCTGACAGGTCAAGGATCTGTAGTTTACTTAATAATAGTATTTCTGGATGAACTGAGAAAATCTTTTCACAACAATCCATTCAAGTTGTTAATAGAATGATCAATAGTGTTAAAATTTGCGTATAGAGTGAGTAGATTGACATGAAGAACTCCCTGCAGGCAAGTCGACAAGAGTAAGATGCAATTTCCAGAAGGTATTCCAAATGCTAACTGTGATAAAGAAAGCAACAAAAAAAAATCTTCCTTCCTTTAAATACAAGCTTCACTGTCATGCACAGTTTGTCAGTTTCAAAAGGCATCGAATCTCCTGAAGTCTAAAAATAATTCATCTAGAAAGCAGCATAAGAGGTTCAAACTTCACAGACTTGTTATTCTAATTTTACAAACAATTCTCTAGTCAAAACCCTTCAAAGAAACGCAGCATAAGAGGTTCAAACTTCACAGACTTGTTATTCTAATTTTACAAACAATTCTCTAGTCAAAACCCTTCAAAGAAACTGTGATAAAGAAAGCAACAAAACAAATTCTTCCCTCCTTTAAATACAAGCTTCACTGTCATGCACAGTTTGTCAGTGTCAAAAGGCATCGAATCTCCTGAAGTCTAAAAATAATTCATCTAGAAAGCAGCATAAGAGGTTCAAACTTCACATACTTGTTATTCTAATTTTACAAACAATTCTCTAGTCAAAACCCTTCAAAGAAACGCAGTCACAAATAACAAAACTTCTTCGGGAATAAGAGTGAAGGGAATCAAAAACAAAAACACAATGCAGGGAGATACTGGGAAAATACTCTGGAAAACAAAGAGCATAAAGAGCACAATGTAGACAACTAAAAAGTATTATAATGACTTGGAACTGTAAAATGCAAGTTAGGGAAGTGAATAATCAATATCAGAGAGTATATTATATTTCTGCTTGGGGCACTCAGAGTTTAAGTAGTATGTAAGAGAACTTAACTAGTTGTAATACAAATGTAAAAGCACTTAGAATTTAAAGAGTATGTAAGCAAGCATAACTCATTTGCAACACAAATACCTAGGTAGAGTTTAAAGAGTATGTGAGCCAACATACCTCATTCCATCCCAATCTCTGACTGTTTATGAGATATTCATTGTCATTTAGTAGCTTCTGACCACGATAAGACAAGCGAAATTATGTCAATACATGTCGCCTATCAATAGGAAAAGATAAAACGAAATCAATTAATCATAACAAGTTGAAAAGAAAATAACAAAACCAAAATCAAAACCTGAGTATTGACCCTCTGGTACTCTCAAGGCGCCTCCAAAATAGAGATATCTCAGTCAAAGAAAATAACATAGAATCACAGAATCAGATAAGATTGAAACCAAATCACAAACCATTAAGTTTAACTAAAATTATAATCAGATCAAATTAATAATAAACAAATTAAATCTCAGAACATAGTAGAAACCTTTTAACTAACCTGAAAAGTGTTATGTAGTAGTGTATATACGCTATTAAAGAAACGCTATAAAATGTCATATCAGTAGTAGTGTATATACCCTTGATCGTGCAAATATAAAATTTCACAACAGAGGTTTTAAAAACCTGCTAACAACGTGACACTACTTAGATTTCATCTTCTCTTTCTCTTTTATATCTCACATTCAAATGTAGTCAATAATACGAGTACATCGTAAGGTACCACAGACATACATACTGATAGTTCCTTTCATACAAGAAATGCAGGAGGTCAAAGACTGTCTTGAGTGTGCTGAACAATGAGCCCAAATTCTATGTTTTTACCAAAATTCCATAAATTAATTATTGGGGCTCTTCTCCTCTACACTCTGAAGTTATGGTTATGTTATTAGGTCTATAGCAGGCAAGGCAATTTGGGAACCATGTGGTAATTGCAGTAACCACCTTACGGCTCTTCAAACTCTAGAATCTAGATAACGCCCCCAAAGAAATTGTTAATATTGTAATTTATTAGGTCTTTGGTTTTAGATTTTAGTCACATCAAATGTATTAAAGGTAGATCCCTGGTGTCTGAAGCCCACATGTTAGCTACAGAAGTTAGGAGCTAGTTTTTGTTTCTAGTTTGTTTCGTTGCCAGAAAAAATAACTTTTCGAGTTTGTCATTTCAGCTTATTATCGTGGAGCCATTGGTATTCTGCAGGTGTACGATGTTACTGATGAGTCATCATTTAATAGTAATATTCTCTACATACATTGGGACTTTTAGGAGTAGACCTTGGTTCTCTTTAATGACTAATTTCTGAATTCTATAAGGCCTCTTATGTTATGGATATCTGTGGCTTTTGAAAACAAACATGAATCAAATCCAAAAGCTCCAAGATCTTTAGCGATTACAGGAACAAATGTAGTTAACTGGGACAGTAGGCGGCTTACACGTCCCACTGTGCCGAGATGTGAGGTGCAGATGGGAAGGACCGAAAGAGAAAAGCCTAACTTACTAAGAACAAAAGAAAAGGTCCCTAAGCAGTGTAGTCTTTCCTGGATAAATTAAGGATTTGGGGCTTCTCTTGCTACCCTACTATAATCAGCAAATATCAGGTGATAAATCTTCTTGTACTACTGCTATTGCCCCTCCCTAAGCACTCACTAGAGTGAGAACAACCGTTTCCGTGGAAATGTATATTTCGGACAGAGAAGCTTTATCAGGAGGCCAAAACTTTCCTCTTTAACCATAATTGATTGTCTCTATACACAACCCTGAATTTTCTTAATAGCATTCAGTTTTAAGTAGTCTAAGATTTCCTTCTGGACAAAAAGTTGTTGAAATTGCAATAGGTAGAAAAGGAAATTGCATGAAAAAAAGACTTCTTATCTCCCCCATTATCATCCGCGAACCTTCATTATATCAAATTTCACCCAATAAACATCCCCCAAAATGATAATAAAACATAAATTTCAAATTTAAATTAAACCCCCAATTATGTCAGACTACAAAACTAGGGCATAATCAATCAATACTGAACACAGAAAAATAAACCTTGACAAATTAGAACTCAATCCACACTTCGCAGGAGGCTCTTCCTTCAAATTCGTCCCATTCTTAGATTCTCCGCATTCTTTATCTCAAGAGTTGTCAGCTCCCTTAGTTAGGTCTGTACATTACAAGTGCACAGAATGACTTTTCTTGAAGTAGCATTTGCTGATTTAGCCATTATTGAACATAGGATACTTACTGAGCGACGAGAGATACGCGGCTGAGAGCTCCACCTTTTGGCCCAACCAACTTCGCTTAACTGATCAAGATCATCCTTCACAGCATCACTGTCTTTCTGCATCACAATGTGTTTTTACACCGTCGCAATTTGCAAATACTAATCATCATTCTAACAGGTATAACAACTTGATCATACAAACATGAGAATATTTGATTTGTTGATATTATACTAGAAATCACCAAACAAGCTGACAAATTGTGATCTAAGGATGACATTTTATGAAAGATAATCCCACATAAACAGTGTTCTCATACCCAATTAATATCAGTTCTTAAGGAGTTTAAGACCTCAATTCCAGCCAACCCCATAACCCAAATACAAAAATTTGAAACCCTCGAACCAAACCCAGCTAGACAATGTGACTTTGTGAGTAGTAAATCAGTTAAATCACAACAAATTTATACAGACCCAGAAAAATCAGAGAACAATTTCCGATACTAGGTGATTCTGGAATTCATTCAATTCAATTCCCCGACGAAATCCTCTTCGATCCCTAATATGCTTTGTAATTTGCATCAGCCACAATTCATAGTAAAACTTTTAAAAAATTGAAGAAGAACATACGAAAATGAGAGGAAGATAAAGAAACCTCGCGTTGTCGGCATTGTATAGCATTGAAATCGTTGCTTTGATTGTCAGTCTTGAGAAGTTGAGAGTAGAGAAAAGGCGCAATCGAAAGGGTTTTGGGGGAGCAGAAGAAAACGGAAGAAAGAGAACCAATTTCTTTATTTTAATTTTTCTAAGTTATAATTTATTTTGTTTTATTTTTTAATGGATTTAATAGCGGTGTATTATGACGCGCTATAATAAGTAGAGATATAACAGTGCTTATTTTATAAGCGCTATAATATGTAGTATTTAATATCTTTCACAGCGGAAAGGGCAAAAGCGCTATTAAAAAAACGCTATTAAATTACATTTCTGTAGTAGTGGTGGCTCACACTTATGTTCCAATCCACAGGGACTAAGAAGAAGTAGAAAGTTAAGCAAGGGTGAAGTCGACCTACGAGTGGGAAATGGAGCACGGATTGCTACATTAGCTGTAGGAACTTACTATTTGTCGTTGCCCTCCGGGCTAGTTTTGGAACTGGAAGAATGTTTCCATGTTCCAAGTCTCACTAAAAACATCATTTCAGTTTCTTGCTTAGATGCTAAGGGATTTTCCTTTTTAATAAAAGACAATAGTTGTTCGTTTTATTTTAAAGAGATGTTTTATGGATCTGCTAGATTAGTCAATGGACTTTATTTATTAGATCACGACAAACAAGTATATAACATAAATACCAAAAAGGCCAAAAAGGATGATTCAGATCTCACCTATCTGTGGCATTGTCGATTAGGCCATATAAACTTGAAACGCTTAGAAAGACTTCAAAAGGAAGGAATTCTAGAACCATTTGACTTAGAGGATTATGGTAAATGCGAATCATGTTTACTTGGCAAAATGACAAAGCAACCTTTTTCTAAAGTTGGAGAAAGAGCAAATGAACCATTGGGTTTAATCCATACAGATGTATGTGGACCAATGAGTACAAATGCTAGAGGTGGTTTCAGCTACTTTATCACTTTCACTGATGACTTCAGTAGATATGGTTATGTCTACCTAATGAAGCATAAGTCTGAATCCTTTGACAAATTCAAGGAATTTCAGAGTGAAGTAGAGAATCAATTAGACAAGAAGATTAAGGCACTGCGGTCTGATAGAGGCGGTGAATATCTGAGCTATGAATTTGATGACCATCTGAAAGAATGTGGAATTCTATCAGAATTGACTCCTCCTGGAACACCACAATGGAACGGTGTGTCGGAACGGAGGAACAGAACCTTGCTAGACATGGTCAGGTCAATGATGGGTCAGGCCAAACTTCCATTAGAATTTTGGGGACATGCACTAAATACAGCTGCACTCACTATAAATAGAGCTCCGTCTAAAGCTGTCGAAAAGACTCCATACGAATTATGGTTTGGAAAGCCTCCAAATGTGTCTTTTCTTAAGATTTGGGGATGTGAAGTATACGTCAAACGATTAATTTCAGACAAACTTCATCCAAAATCTGACAAATGTATCCTTGTGGGCTATCCAAAGGAAACAAAGGGGTATTACTTCTACAATACATCTGAGAACAAGGTATTTGTTGCTCGAGATGGTGTCTTTTTGGAGAAAGATCACATTTCCAAAATGACAAGTGGGAGAAAAGTAGACCTCGAAGAAATTCGAGTCGAACAACAAACTCTAGAGAATGC
This sequence comes from Spinacia oleracea, assembly GCF_020520425.1. Taxonomy (NCBI): domain Eukaryota; kingdom Viridiplantae; phylum Streptophyta; class Magnoliopsida; order Caryophyllales; family Amaranthaceae; genus Spinacia; species Spinacia oleracea. The sequence continues at coordinate 5,016,065 of NC_079492.1, read as the reverse complement.
TCAAGATGACATTCAGGATGAAACTCAGAGATCTTTAGAAGAATCTGGTGAGAATCATGGTCAAACTAGAAATGTTACCCCGCGTAGATCGCAAAGATATAGATCTCAACCGGAAAGGTACTTAGGTATTTTGATGAACGAGAGCTATGACGTTCTATTACTTGAAAGTGATGAACCTGCGACTTACAAACAAGCTATGACGAGCCCTAGCTCCAAGCAATGGCAAGAAGCCATGCAATCTGAATTAGACTCCATGTCTGAAAACCAAGTATAGGATTTGGTCGATTTCCCAGATGGCTACCAAGCCATTGGAAGCAAATGGGTTTTCAAACTGAAAAAGGACAAGGATGGGAAACTTGAAGTTTTCAAAGCTAGATTGGTTGCAAAAGGTTACAGGCAAGTCCACGGTGTGGATTACGATGAAACCTTTTCACCAGTTGCAATGCTAAAGTCTATTCGGATAATGTTAGCAATCGCTGCATATTACGATTACGAAATATGGCAGATGGATGTCAAAACTGCTTTCTTAAACGGCGTTTTAACAGAAACTGTGTTTATGACACAGCCTGAAGGTTTTGAGGATCCAAAGAATGCTAAAAAGGTATGCAAGCTAAAGAAGTCAATCTACGGATTGAAGCAGGCATCCAGGAGCTGGAATATACGTTTTGATGAAGCAGTCAGTGACTTTGGTTTCATCAAGAACGCAGACGAATCTTGTGTATACAAGAAGGTCAGTGGGAGCAAAATTGCTTTCCTAGTATTATATGTCGACGACATATTACTTATCGGAAATGACATTCCTATGTTGAACTCTGTCAAGATTTGGCTTGGGAAATGTTTTTCGATGAAAGATCTAGGAGAAGCACAGTACATATTGGGCATCAAGATTTACAGAGATAGATCTAAAAAGATGATTGGACTTAGTCAAAGCACTTATATCAATAAGGTGCTTGATAGGTTCAAGATGGCGGACTCCAAGCGAGGCTACCTACCCATGTCTCATGGAATGACTCTAAGCAAGACTCAGTGCCCAAAAACACTTGATGAGCGTAGACGAATGAATGGGATTCCATATGCATCATTGATTGGTTCAATAATGTATGCTATGATATGTACACGCCCGGATGTTGCGTACGCACTCAGTGCTACGAGCAGATACCAGTCAGACCCAGGAGAGGCGCATTGGACTACTGCCAAGAATATTCTGAAGTACCTGAAAAGGCACAAAGATGACTTCCTGGTCTATGGTGGAGATGATGAATTAATTGTTAAAGGCTATACGGACGCAAGTTTCCAAACCGACAAAGATGATTTCAGATCACAGTCTGGGTTTGTCTTCTGCCTCAACGGAGGAGCAGTAAGCTGGAAAAGTGCTAAGCAAAGCATCATTGCGGATTCTACAACTAAAGCGGAGTACATTGCTGCACATGAAGCAGCAAAGGAAGCTATATGGCTAAGGAAGTTCATAGGTGAACTTGGTGTAGTCCCCTCCATTAAAGGACCAATAGCCCTGTATTGTGATAATAACGGAGCTATTGCACAGGCAAAGGAGCCTAGACACCACCAGAGAGTCAAGCATGTACTTCGTAGATTTCACCTTCTACGAGAGTTTGTTGAAAGAAAAGAAGTCGAGATAAGCAAAATTGGAACTGATGACAACATATCAGATCCATTGACTAAACCTCTGCCGCAGGCGAAGCACAACTCGCACACTGCAGCTATGGGAATCAAGCATATTGGAGAATGGCTTTGATGTCTCTGTTTAATGTTTTAAAGTTTTAGAGTTTAAATCTTTGTAAAACATTATTGGTTAATCATTCACAATAAATGAAGAGAATTCATTTTTCCATTTAATTTGTGGTTTATTAAATGATGAGTCCTTTCAATTTGACGATATATTCAAGATAGACTGTCAGGACCAGTCCTGTGACTAAGAAATGTCTATCAAGTGAACTTGAATGTCAAAAGTTAAAAATGGTCCCTAGTCGGAGTTTTCTATAAAATTGGACGCATAGAAAACGTTAGACGACTAGAATGCAAGATGACTAGTAGTTCTGTTTCTTGAACTATGTGGACATGGCAATGTCATAATCATTTGCATAGATACTTACTTTGGGAAGACTAGTATCGGACAAGACCTATGAAACTTTACTGTAAGAGATGAAAATCTGTCATAAGTAAATTTCATTAAAATTATTAGACACTAAATCCTCAATACCTGAGTGATTTGAGATTACTTGTTTGAGAACTGGTTGCTTTGACGTTGACCAACCGTCGCACCGTAAAAGGAGGCTATAAAGGCAATGCTCAGGTAATCACCTATCAAACGAAGTCTAATCTCAAGATCGCAAGATTGGGATTGTCCTCCCATAAATCGGGATGAGATGCTTAAAAGTTGTACAAGGCCACTCGGAGAGCTAGAAACTGTGAAATGCATGGCCGTGCTCGGATGAATCATAGGCTATGATTATCTGTTTATTTGATCAGTTGAACTCTGAAACCGAGGAACACCTCTGGACATAATAAGGATGACAACTCTTACCTTATGTTCAAGAGCAAGCATCGAGCGACAAAGGAATTAGGAAATGCACACTTGTCCCTAAGGACAAGTGGGAGACTGAAGGAAATAATGCCCTTGGTCCAAGTATGCATTCAATGTTAAGTCTAATAAATGCGGTTCAGTATTAATTAACAAGTTAATAATTCAGTGAGATCAAGTGAGCTGAATGCCTAGCTAGAGGCCGCTTCAGTTCAGGTGGAATTAATGATATTAATCCACAGCTTACTCTTGACTGAACCCGTAGGGTCACACAAATAGTACGTAAACGGATCAAGTATTTAATGGCATTAAATACTCCATCTATGGATATTCGGAATCGACGGATCTTGGTTTCAGTGGGAGCTGAGATCGTCACAGGCAAGAAAAGAATACTCCGGAAACGATGATATTGCCGGAAACGAAAATATGGATCGTATCGGAAATATAAATATTATCCAAGTCGTAGATGTTGCCGGAAACGGAAACATGGTACGTATCGAAAAATATTATCGGAAATAGAAATATTGCCGGAATCGGAAATATTGCCGGAAACGGAAATATTGTCTGAATCGGAAATATTATCCGAATCGAAAAATAATTCCGGAAACGGAAATATTAAATATTTGTTCGATACGGAAATTAATTCCGGAATCGGAAATGTTAAATATTGTTCGTATCGGAAATGAATTCCGGAATCGGAAAATTAATCGGAAGCGCGTCGTACGAATTAGCATCGGACGAGCTTGCTAGACGAAGGCCCAGCACGAAGCCAGGCCCACGTCCAGCAAGGGAAACGCGCGCCACAACACGCCAGCCCAAGGCTGCGCCAGGCCCACCGCAAGGCAGGCCCAGCGCGCGCCCAAGGCTGCGGCAGTCGTGGGCTGCGTTGCTCGGGCTATGCGCGCGCGCGCATGGCGCCCCTCGTGGGCTGCTGTGCGTGCGTGTGTGTTTGTGTTCACATACGAAACCTAAAACGTACAGGATTCGTTTAATGATTAAATTCCTAATCCTAAAAGATAAATTAATTAAAAGTTTCACTAGGATTCTAATTTAATTAATTCGTATCCTAGTAGGATTCCAATTCTCTTTCCATACCCCTATAAATATGTGGCCTGGGTTCACAATTTATAACGAGGTTTTCAAGTATTCAAAGTGAGTTTTTGAGAGAAAAATTCAGTCACATTCCTTGCCTAAAAGTGCCGAAAATTATTAGTACCTTAAGGGCGATTCTAGTTGGTCAATCTTAAGGCGGATCCGGACGTGTTGTGGACTATCTACGGAGGGACGACACTTGGAGTCCTAAAGACTTGTTCTTGTTCGGTTCGGGCGCAGCTAGGGAAGGCACGCAACAAAGAGTATGCATCTAAACTATGCTATATGATTATGTGTAAATAATATGTATTCCTGGCTAAATGGTTTTTCCGCATGATTTATGAATTGTCATATGTATCATAACCTAACAAAAGTTGCTATTCTATTATGCCGTTGGTTGTTGCTGAGACTTTGCTGAGTGCGGATGAGCTGAAGAAGGATGCCAAATCCGAACATTTTAAGGGAAGCCCCCTATTACTGCAGGTAATCCATTTTTTCTTTGTGCACACATACGCCACTTTTATATATTTCTTTTTTCCTGGGGCTGAGTTGCAACGCCCAGGGCTGGGCGCTGGAATTTTCGGCGCCTGGTCCTGGGCGTTGAAACTGCGCTCCAGGAACCGTTTTTCCTTTCTTTTCATTCTTTTGATTCGATCGTACCTGTTTTTGCAGATTTGGCTTGCGGAACGGCTTAGACTTTTGGAAGCTCCTGCCGATCCTAAACATTATCGCCCTATAGCTTTGGGTAACCGAAAATACTTGCACCAAGGCCAGGACGAGGCCGAATGGACCTCCTTTTTTACTTATGGCATTTGTTCTATTAAGTGGGTGGTACCATGGTGGGGTTTGACTACTATGACAGGGGGGTCTGATGTATCGGTTTATGTTTCTTTGTTGTGGCTTTCTCGTCCCATTTATATTTTCCCTTACCAAGTCATGCGTCAATATGGTTTAAGGCAGACTATCCCCTTTTCTGATACGGTATCACCTAAGGTAGCGGCCTTTTCACAAACACGGGTCTTAGCGTGGGCTAGGTATTATGATGGTCTCCCGCGTTGGGCCGTAGCTACAAATGGCTTTGTGGGTCTTTCTGAAAACTATAAGTTGTGGATGAGTTCCGATGACAAAGATGTGAGGACCGAGGCTCGAAATGGGGAGCCGGCTGAGCTTTTGATACCTCGTATTCGTGTTAAGTATGAGGGTCCTGATTCTGCCAGACCTCGTACCTATAGTTTTAAGACTGTGAAAGCTCGTCCAGATCGAAAGCGAAAGGAAGTTCCTCCCCGTTCCAGTGTCAGGCCTAAAAAAATGCCTAACATGAAGGGGCCTGCTGTTGTTAAAAGAAATGCAAGCTCTCGCAGAGATCGTCGCCGGAACAATGTATGGGTTAGGAAGGCTCAGCCGCTTGCAGAAACAGTGGCCAGCCCAGTTGATGATAATAACCCTTCTCCCATCATTGCCTGTGCCTTCGAGGCTGAGCGGGCTATAATTGAAAATGTTTCTGAAGCCTTGACATCTTTGGAGGTTAGTGTCCAGGAGCCGGTTCTTATGGAGATTGATATTGGGGCAGCGCAGAAGACTGTGGGGGTGGATCCTGCGAACATTGCTCTCTACAAGACTTTATTTGATGATCCGGAAGAACTAGAGTAGTGTAGTTCTTGCTAGGGTGGAGGTGCCCTTTATTTATTTCAGTTGTGTTTGTTTTTTATTCCTAGAACTTTGTTTTCCTTCTTATTATATTTTAATAAAGGCGTATTTTTAGTTTTCATTCAATTTTGTTTCTCTTCTTTTAAATGTCTAACACTTTTTTACACAAAGAATATATAATTTTTTATTATTATTTGGACCGAATCCTTGGTAAGGATTGCCTACGTATCTTGTCAGAATCAGGTCGCGCGTAGTTCTAGCTTTAGAATAATTTCTAGTATGCTGGATTTCGGTAAATATGTCCTGAAGTGGGAACATATTACTTAATCGGTCAAATGAGTGAAGTATTTATCATTATTTTCATCTGCCGTTATTTTTTTTGCCACAGGTTGCGTGAAATTCGACTAATTTGTATAGCTATATTCCTGGTAAACCTATTTGGATACGTACTGTACCCCCCAAGTGTTCGTTATTTTTCCGTTGTGTGCGGATAAAATGACGAGCACTTTCGAAAAAGAAAACTTTTGGCAGGCAGAGAGTTTCAACGCCCAGGCTGGGGCGTCAGAAATTTCGGCGCCCAGCCCTGGGCGCTGAAAATGACTTGGGCGGTCAATTTTTGACGCTTTGCTTCACATGTTCTTGCGTTTATTTCTATTCCTTTTTTTTGTGCCTTGATATTTTGCTTCGTAGTTTAAAGTTAATTTTGAGGCTATTTTGGAGGGTTTTTTACTGTTAGCGTGAAACGCATTTTTGCCCAGATTAATTTTTTCTATTGGTGACTCAAAATAGTTTTGAAAATGGAATCAGGGTGCGGAGTTTATGAAGTTCTTCGTGTAGGCTTTGGAGGTAGGTTGGTAGTGAAGGGTATGATGGAATCTATGTTTTATGAATCTATTTTTTTGGTAACATTTGCATTTGTTTTAAATTTTTGATTTCCTTTGATGTTGGGTTGCATGGATTGGCTCTTATGATGACATTGGTTAGCTTTTTAGGTTTTGGGATGTGAATGGGATAGTGCGGTTTATTTTGTGGGTTTCGGGAACTGGTTCCCATGGCACTATTTCAAAACCGAGTGGGCTTTGTTTGTTGGGCCTAGAGTGGGCCGCCTCTTTATTTTTGTATTTTGCAAGTACATTTGGTGTTTATTTAGTGTTAGAAAAAAAAAATTAGGAGAAATATTACGCCTTTATTAATTTGGAAAGTAACGAAAACACACTGAAATAAAACTGACCCATATTCTAAGGGGCCTTAGGATCATCTAAAGTCTCTATTATTTTTTTCTATCAATCTAAAGAACTACTAGGCGCTTTTTAGTAATGGTGCTCTATGTGGCTCAAGCCTGGGGTTTAGTCTCATAAAACTTCGGTCCTTTACCGGTACTCATCTTGAATTCCATTCCTTTTGCGTTGACCCACTGATATGTCTTCACCCATCCGTTCTCGACCTCTTCTAGTGTTGATGCAGGAGAGATTAACCGGGTTGGATCGAAACCTTCATCTTGTAAAGCTAGGGTAGTCATCACAGTCTCGTTCTCCATTGGCCTCGATTCGTTAAACAATGTCCATAGAGCCTGGTTGTCCAATATTTCAGCTGTTTTAGCCGTGGCGAGGTGGGGTGCCTCATCCAAGGTGTGGCAGTCATGAAAAATTTCAAATCCGGGTTTTAGCAAGCCATCCCGAACGAAGGGTTCAGGGAAATCACAGCATGGGTGTTCTTCTCCTTCCCGAACGAACATCCCTTTAAGGGTCCTTTGATATGGGGGAAGGAGGGTGGTTTGTTTGGTTTTGTTAAGGCGTAGCTTAGATAGGCGCTCAGCAATATCTTCCTCCGTTGGTTCATAACCTAAGCCAAAGGGAGTAGATTTGTCGGGAAAAGGATGGAATGTGCATTCCTTCTTCCTTATGCCCAATGGGGTTCCTGGAAAATAGTCTTGAGCTAACAGCATTCTAGGGATGACTCGGGATGCATGCGGGTCTAGGAATGCTGGATCATAATCTTCGATGAACTGGATTGTTTCTTCCATTTGAAACCCATAAAGGTCGTCTGCAGTTTCAGCCGTTCCAACCATAGTACAACTGACGTCGAGAGGAGGGGCGCGGATTTCTAGTATTACCCCGTTATGGTTAAGTTTAACCATTTGGTGCAAGGTTGAAGCCACACCTCCTAAGTCATGGAGCCAAGGTCGCCCCAAGAAGAGGTTGAAAGTGGGCTTGATGTCGATTATTTGAAACTCCGTGGTGCGTGCCACAGGCCCAGTTTGTATGGTAAGGCTGATTTTTCCCAATACAGGCCTTCGGGAGTTATCATAAGCTCGTACCCCTTGTGAGGAGGTTTGGAAGTCATCGCTTCCTAGCCCCAAGCAATGGGCGGTTCGCAATGGGCAGACATTAACCGCCGAACCATTATCTACGAGCGCTAGGGGGATGTTTTGTCCTTTGCATCCCACCACTAGGTAAAGGGCTTTATTAATTGTGAGCACCCCCCTCTTTGGGTAAGTCTTTATCAGTGAAAACTGTGGCCTTTTCTCCGGCATCTCTCGTGACATGGCTAACCAATGAGTCAGGTGTGATATCTGTAGGTACTGAGATGAGGTCAAGTGAGCGAATAAGCTTTTCGCGATGTTCCTTTGAAGTACACATAAGATCCCAGATGGTAATCTCAGCCTTGGTTCTTTTTAGTTGTTTCAGGAGAGGATTTTCAATGACTTCTGCGACGGTGGCGTGTCGTCCGTTCTCAGGAGTTTGCCTAACCGGGATGTCGTGCATAGGAGGTGGGTGAATGTCCGGTTGGTATATTCTTCCGGATCGAGTGAGGTTGTCGACCTCGGGCTCCTGAGGGGTGGTGTCAATGAGAGCATACCCGGACCAAGTTTCTGAAGGAAATAATGCCCTTGGTCCAAGTATGCATTCTATGTTAAGTCTAATAAATGCGGTTCAGTATTAATTAACAAGTTAATAATTCAGTGAGATCAAGTGAGCTGAATGCCTAGCTAGAGGCCGCTTCAGTTCAAGTGGAATTAATGATATTAATCCACAGCTTACTCTTGACTGAACCCGTAGGGTCACACAAATAGTACGTAAACGGATCAAGTATTTAATGGCATTAAATACTCCATCTATGAATATTCGGAACCGACGGATCTTGGTTTCAGTGGGAGCTAAGATCGTCACAGGCAAGAAATGAATACTCCGGAAACGATGATATTGCCGGAAACGGAAATATGGATCGTATCGGAAATATGAATATTATCCAAGTCGTAGATGTTGCCGGAAACGGAAACATGGTACGTATCGGAAAATATTATTGGAAATGGAAATATTACCAGAATCGGAAATATTGCCGGAAACGGAAATATTGTCAGAATCGGAAATATTACCGGAATCGGAAAATAACTCCGGAAACGGAAATATTAAATATTTGTTCGAAACGGAAATTAATTCCGGAATCGGAAATATTAAATATTGTTCGTATCGGAAATAAATTCCGGAACTGGAAATTTAATCGGAAGCGTATCGTACGAATTAGCATCGGACGAGGCCTGCCGGACGAAGGCCCAGCACGAAGCCGGGCCATCGCCCAGCAAGCACGCGCGCCACAAGCCCAGCCAAGGCAGCGCCCAGGCCTACCGCAAGGCAGGCCCAGCGCGCGCCAAGGCCACGGATGCGTGGGCCGCGCTGCGTGGGCTGCTGCTCGCACGCGCATGGGCAGCCCTTGTGGCTGCCGTGTGTGTGTGAGTTTGTGCTCATGCGTGATTCCTAAATCTACAAGAGTCAGTGTATGATTAAATTTCTATTCCTAATTGGATAAATTAATTAAATAGAATTCATGTAGGATTCTAATTTCAATTAATTCGTATCCTACAAGGATTACGATTCCTTTTCCATAACTCTATAAATAAAGGCCTAGGGGTCATTATTTACATAGAAGTTTTAAGTATTCAAAACTAAGATTTTTAAGCAGAAAAATCAGCCAATATTCTTGCCTACCTAACCGAAAATATTAGAACCTTAAGGGCGATTCTAGTTGGTCAATCTTAAGGCGGATCCGGACGTGCTGTGGACTATCTACGGAGGGACGACACTTGGAGTCCTAAAGACTTGTTCTTGTTCGGTTCGGGCGCAGCTAGGGAAGGCACGCAACAAAGAGTATGCATCTAAACTATGCTAAATGATTATGTGTAAATAATATGTTTCCTGGCTTTATGGTTTTTCCGCATGATTTATGAACTGTCATATGAATCATAACCTAACAGTGGTATCACGAGCCCCTTATTATTTTCATAATCTAAATTGCATGAACATGGTTAAATATTACAAATTTGCAAGAATTAAAAGGGGTGATTAATTTTCGTAATTGTTAATTAATTGCAAATTGCGTTTATTTAATTATACGTACGCAGTTTTTCGGCAGTTTCTTCGTTACTCATCCAAATCGAGTGATTTTTGTGTCAATTCCGCATGTAAAAGGCATTCTAAAATTTTGACAAAAATAGTACTTTTCTGCCGAACCCAGAATTCTCAAATTCGAAGCCTAACTATGACTTTTCGAAGGTTTTAGTTTTTCGAATGCAAAATTTCGTAAATTTAAGATGTTAAATTAAATATTTGCGATTCTTGTTGATAAATCTTGAATTTTTGATTGACCTACTGCATATGTTTAACAAGTTTGAATGCCTAGTCTTGTTAATTATGCAATCTAATTTGTAATTATGATTAATTTGTTGAAAATTAGAATAATTTAGAATTAATTTGATTTTCATAATTAATTGTAATTTAATTAGAAACCTATGATTAAAAACCACCATAAAAATTGTAAATTTACGATAAATTTTAAATTTTTATGACCTAGACTTGAATCCATAACAATCGGAAATCAATTGGATAATAAATTTTCGATTTTTTTGCCCTAAAATTATGAAATTAATAATATTTATTAATTTGTCATTAATTTTAAATATAAATTTTAAATTTTTATGCGATTCGTTCATATAACTTGCACGCACGAAGCAATGGACGCTTCGTGTTACCCTTAAGGGGTGTTGTATAATGCGGGCATGCGACGACGAGCAAGGGAGCTCGTCGCCCGTGCGGCACGAATGCAATGAGCAAGGGCGTAGTGCACGAGCACAAGGCAGCAGCCCTGCCTTGTGTCGTGTGCCACGAGCAATGAACGAATGGGCATGGGCGAAGGGCGAGCCAAGGCAGTCGCGTGTGGGCAGCAAGCGAGCTGCGCCACAGCGCGCGCTGCCTCGCACAAGAGCGCGCAGCCTCGCGCGCAGCGAGCGCAAGCTCGCGTGCCACGAGCGCTGCGCCCAGCATTACTCGCGCGCACAGCGCGCGATGTCGCCCGCCCAGCGAGCGATGTCGCGCCCCAGCGAGCGATGGCTCGCGCCAGCGAGCGATGGCTCGCGCGCACAGCGAGCGATGTCGCGCGCCCAGCGAGCGATGTCGCGCGCCCAGCGAGCGATGTCGCGCGCCCAGCGAGCGATGGCTCGCGCGCCCAGCGAGCGATGTCGCGCGCGCGCACTGCGAGCGATAGCTCGCGTGCGATGAGCGCTGGCGCACGCAGCGAGCACAATGTGTGCGGAGGCTTGCGATAGGGAAGCAGCAGCTATGCGACGAGCGCATGGGCTGCGCGCACATGGCCAGCAATGGCTGTGTGCGTACGGTCCATGGGCGTGCAACGCGTAGGGTGTTTGCGTTACGATTAGATCGTTTTGAATGTTTAATTTGAAAATTTCAGTTCACGTAATTTTAATTAATTTTTAAAATTATTAATTTGAATTATTTTCTTGGATTTTAATTTTGAATATTATAATTATAATAAATGTTATTTATTCTAATTATTTTACTAAAATTAAAATCATGAATTAATTTAAATACGACTGAAATTAAATTAAATTTTTGGATTCAATTATAAATTGATATGAGCTTTAAATTTTAATTAAATTTGTATGTTTCCGGTTGGACTAGAAATACATTTTTATGTTTAAAATTGGTAAAGCATATGAATTTATTGGTTTAAGTGGGAGCGCTTTTTAGTCATAAACTCTTGATTAGGTCTACAAATCCTTAAGGTTAAAACAACTTGATTAGAATTAATAAGGACTGAATAATTGGTAGATTATTGGTGCCCTTGATTAATTGCTGCAAATGTTTACGTGATGCATAATGTGTTTTACTAACCAGCTATGTGGGCCATTCATGATAATGAATGGGTGAATGGTATATATTGTATATGTAGTGTTTTGCAGGTTATGAAGTGACTAGTATGGCCCAAATAGGATAGAAAATATGGTCTGCGTACCATTAATTTGAATGTAATTGGTCTAAAGTACCAAAGTTATTTTTCAATTCAAATATGGTCTGCGAACCATCAAATAGTTGTAATTAGTTATAGCTTATCCTATTTGAAGAAAATGGTGCCTCCCACGGAGATTTTCAAGACGGACTTTGAAGTCAAAGCTTCAAGATGAAGTCGGGCCATACTAGATCACAAATATCTTATGCATGTTTTAAGTTATTTATTGCTTTAAATATGTCTTAAAATGCATGAGATCAAAAGCTTGATTATGTTGCATGATTAAGGATTTTAGTTCACTTAAAATCTAACCAACATAGTAAGAGCCTTAAGTTCCAAACTTAAAAATTGAGTTAAAAGGTGCCATGCCAAAATATACACTTGCTTGGATATCCTTTACATCAATCTAGTAATAGTTTTCGCTCAGCGAGGTGTTACTTATTGGTCCTAAAGGGGCAAGGTACACAAATAATTGTGAGTACATGTTAGTTTTGGTGAAACTCAACGATATAAGTAAGGAGTCCTTTTATGTCGTGGCAAATTCGATAGGTTTACCTAATAAGTTCTTAGACGTACCTATCAACCAAGAATAGTTTCTAGACTATTAGCAAAAGGCTTTTGCTTACCTAAGATGTTCTAGGATTAAGTCGACAAACTGTGCTTAGTTCTTCAATGATTTTAGGATCTTGGAATCATTTTATTCACACCTGCCGGAACACATAATTTGAATAAAATGCTTAATAAACATTGAATTATGCATGTATGCTAGAATTTAAGTTTATTAAGAGAAACTGTGAATGGTTATTTATTTGTTTATTCTTTTCAATTGTAGTTTTTAATATGGCAAACAACAATTCATTCAACATTCGATCAATTCTCGAAAAGGAGAAATTGAACGGGAAAAACTTCCTTGACTGGCAAAGGAACTTGCAAATAGTTCTTATGCAGGAAGAAAAGGAGTATGTCCTAGATGAGGCGATGCCCGAAGCTCCAGGCGACGGGGTCACTCAGGCAGCCCTCAATCGTTGGATTGATGCCAACAAGGATGTGAAATGTCTAATGCTCGCCACCATGAGTGCGGATCTGCAGAAAACGTTCATCAACTCAGATGCTTACACAATCATCAGTGAGTTGAAGAACATGTTCCAAGATCTGGCTCGAGTCGAAAGATTCGAGACTCATAGGCAAATTCTTGAGACCAAGCTTAAGAAAGGCGAGCCCGTAAGTCCACATGTTCTCAAAATGATTGGACTCATTGAGAATATGAGTCGGCTGGATCAGCAATTTTCTCAGGAAATGGCTATAGACACCATCCTCCATTCTCTTCATAGCGGGTATGATCAGTTCAAACTGAACTACAGTATGAATAGTCTGGACAAAACGCTCACTGAGCTTCACGGTATGCTAAAGACCGCAGAAAAGACGCTCAAAAGTGATAAGCAGGATGTGCTTATGGTGCGTGGGGGCAAGTTCAAGAAATCTGGAAAGAAGAGGAATGCTAAGAAAGGTGGCAACAAGGCCAGCCCAACTAAGCAAACTGGCGCCAAATCTGCAAAGAGGAAGGTCAGTCAACCCACTTCTGAATCCGAATGCTTCTACTGCAAGAAGAAGGGGCATTGGAAGAGAGATTGCTTGAAGCTAAAGGAAGATCAGAAGAACGGAACAGTCGTTCCATCTTCAGGTATTTTCGTTATAGACTGTATACTTGCTAATTCAACTTCTTGGGTATTAGATACAGGTTGTGGCTCACACTTATGTTCCAATCCACAGGGACTAAGAAGAAGTAGAAAGTTAAGCAAGGGTGAAGTCGACCTACGAGTGGGAAATGGAGCACGGATTGCTGCATTAGCTGTAGGAACTTACTATTTGTCGTTGCCCTCCGGGCTAGTTTTGGAACTGGAAGAATGTTTCCATGTTCCAAGTCTTACTAAAAACATCATTTCAGTTTCTTGCTTAGATGCTAAGGGATTTTCCTTTATAATAAAAGACAATAGTTGTTCGTTTTATTTTAAAGAGATGTTTTATGGATCTGCTAGATTAGTCAATGGACTTTATTTATTAGATCACGACAAACAAGTATATAACATAAATACCAAAAAGGCCAAAAGGATGATTCAGATCTCACCTATCTGTGGCATTGTCGATTAGGCCATATAAACTTGAAACGCTTAGAAAGACTTCAAAGGGAAGGAATTCTAGAACCATTTGACTTAGAGGATTATGGTAAATGCGAATCATGTTTACTTGGCAAAATGACAAAGCAACCTTTCTCTAAAGTTGGAGAAAGAGCAAATGAACTATTGGGTTTAATCCATACAGATGTATGTGGACCAATGAGTACAAATGCTAGAGGTGGTTTCAGCTACTTTATCACTTTCACTGATGACTTCAGTAGGTTTGGTTATGTCTACCTAATGAAGCATAAGTCTGAATCCTTTGACAAATTCAAGGAATTTCAGAGTGAAGTAGAGAATCAATTAGGCAAGAAGATTAAGGCACTGCGGTCTGATAGAGGCGGTGAATATCTGAGCTATGAATTTGATGACCATCTGAAAGAATGTGGAATTCTATCAGAATTGACTCCTCCTGGAACACCACAATGGAACGGTGTGTCAGAACGGAGGAACAGAACCTTGCTAGACATGGTCAGGTCAATGATGGGTCAGGCCGAACTTCCATTAGAATTTTGGGGACATGCACTAAATACAGCTGCACTCACTATAAATAGAGCTCCGTCAAAAGCTGTCGAAAAGACTCCATACGAATTATTGTTTGGAAAGCCTCCAAATGTGTCTTTTCTTAAGATTTGGGGATGTGAAGTATACGTCAAACGATTAATTTCAGACAAACTTCATCCAAAATCTGACAAATGTATCCTTGTGGGCTATCCAAAGGAAACAAAGGGGTATTACTTCTACAATACATCTGAGAACAAAGTGTTTGTTGCTCGAGATGGTGTCTTTTTGGAGAAGGATCACATTTCCAAAATGACAAGTGGGAGAAAAGTAGACCTCGAAGAAATTCGAGTCGAACAACAAACTCTAGAGAATGCTCAAGATGACATTCAAGATGAAACGCAGAGATCTTTAGAAGAATCTGGTGAGAATCATGGTCAATCTAGAAATGTTACCCCGCGTAGATCGCAAAGATATAGATCTCAACCGGAAAGGTACTTAGGTATTTTGACGAACGAGAGCTATGACGTTCTATTACTTGAAAGTGATGAACCTGCGACTTACAAGCAAGCTATGACGAGCCCTAGCTCCAAGCAATGGCAAGAAGCCATGCAATCTGAATTAGACTCCATGTCTGAAAACCAAGTATGGGATTTGGTCGATTTGCCAGATGGCTACCAAGCCATTGGAAGCAAATGGGTTTTCAAACTGAAAAAGGACAAGGATGGGAAACTTGAAGTTTTCAAAGCTAGATTGGTTGCAAAAGGTTACAGGCAAGTCCACGGTGTGGATTACGATGAAACCTTTTCACCAGTTGCAATGCTAAAGTCTATTCGAATAATGTTAGCAATCGCTGCATATTACGATTACGAAATATGGCAGATGGATGTCAAAACTGCTTTCTTAAATGGCGTTTTAACAGAAACTGTGTTTATGACACAGCCTGAAGGTTTTGAGGATCCAAAGAATGCTAAAAAGGTATGCAAGCTAAAGAAGTCAATCTACGGATTGAAGCAGGCATCCAGGAGCTGGAATATACGTTTTGATGAAGCAGTCAGTGACTTTGGTTTCATCAAGAACGCGGACGAATCTTGTGTATACAAGAAGGTCAGTGGGAGCAAAATTGCTTTCCTAGTATTATATGTCGACGACATATTGCTTATCGGAAATGACATTCCTATGTTAAACTCTGTCAAGATTTGGCTTGGGAAATGTTTTTCGATGAAGGATCTAGGAGAAGCACAGTACATATTGGGCATCAAGATTTACAGAGATAGATCTAAAAAGATGATTGGACTTAGTCAAAGCACTTATATCAATAAGGTGCTTGATAGGTTCAAGATGGCGGACTCCAAGCGAGGCTACCTACCCATGTCTCATGGAATGACTCTAAGCAAGACTCAGTGCCCAAAAACACTTGATGAGCGTAGACGAATGAATGGGATTCCATATGCATCATTGATTGGTTCAATAATGTATGCTATGATATGTACACGCCCGGATGTTGCGTACGCACTCAGTGCTACGAGCAGATACCAGTCAGACCCAGGAGAGGCGCATTGGACTGCTGCCAAGAACATTCTGAAGTACCTGAAAAGGCACAAAGATGACTTCCTGGTCTATGGTGGAGATGATGAATTAATTGTTAAAGGCTATACGGACGCAAGTTTCCAAACCGACAAAGATGATTTCAGATCATAGTCTGGGTTTGTCTTCTGCCTCAACGGAGGAGCAGTAAGCTGGAAAAGTGCTAAGCAAAGCACCATTGCGGATTCTACAACTGAAGCGGAGTACATTGCTGCACATGAAGCAGCAAAGGAAGCTATATGGCTAAGGAAGTTCATAGGAGAACTTGGTGTAGTCCCCTCCATTAAAGGACCAATAGCCCTGTATTGTGATAATAACGGAGCTATTGCACAGGCAAAAGAGCCTAGACACCACCAGAGAGTCAAGCATGTACTTCGTAGATTTCACCTTCTACGAGAGTTCGTTGAAAGAAAAGAAGTCGAGATAAGCAAAATTGGAACTGATGACAACATATCAGATCCATTAACTAAACCTCTGCCGCAAGCGAAGCACAACTCGCACACTGCAGCTATGGGAATCAAGCATATTGGAGAATGGCTTTGATGTCTCTGTTTAATGTTTTAAAGTTTTAGAGTTTAAATCTTTGTAAAACATTATTGGTTAATCATTCACAATAAATGAAAGGAATTCATTTTTCCATTTAATTTGTGGTTTATTAAATGATGAGTCCCTTCAACTTGACGATATATTCAAGATAGACTGTCAGGACCAGTCCTGTGACTAAGAAATGTCTATCAAGTGAACTTGAATGTCAAAGGTTGAAAATGGTCCCTAATCGGAGTTTTCTATAAAATTGGACGCATAGAAAACGTTAGACGATTAGAATGCAAGATGACTAGTAGTTCTGTTTCTTGAACTATGTGGACATGGCAATGTCATAATCATTTGCATAGATACTTACTTTGGGAAGACTAGTATCGGACATGACCTATGAAACTTTACTGTAAGAGATGAAAGTCTGTCATAAGTAAATTTCATTAAATTATTAGACACTAAATCCTCAATACCTGAGTGATTTGAGATTACTTGTTTGAGAACTGGTTGCTTTGACGTTGACCAACCGTCGCACCGTAAAAGGAGGCTATAAAGGCAACGCTCAGGTAATCACCTATCAAACGAAGTCTAATCTCAAGATCGCAAGATTGGGATTGTCCTCCCATAAATCGGGAAGAGATGCTTAAAAGTTGTACAAGGCCACTCGGAGAGCTAGAAACTGTGAAATGCATGGCCGTGCTCGGATGAATCATAGGCTATGATTATCTGTTTATTTGATCAGTTGAACTCTGAAACCGAGGAACACCTCTGGACATAATAAGGATGACAACTCTTACCTTATGTTCAAGAGCAAGCATCGAGCGACAAAGGAATTAGGAAATGCACACTTGTCCCTAAGGACAAGTGGGAGACTGAAGGAAATAATGCCCTTGGTCCAAGTATGCATTCTATGTTAAGTCTAATAAATGCGGTTCAGTATTAATTAACAAGTTAATAATTCAGTGAGATCAAGTGAGCTGAATGCCTAGCTAGAGGCCGCTTCAGTTCAAGTGGAATTAATGATATTAATCCACAGCTTACTCTTGACTGAACCCGTAGGGTCACACAAATAGTACGTAAACGGATCAAGTATTTAATGGCATTAAATACTCCATCTATGAATATTCGGAACCGACGGATCTTGGTTTCAGTGGGAGCTAAGATCGTCACAGGCAAGAAATGAATACTCCGGAAACGATGATATTGCCGGAAACGGAAATATGGATCGTATCGGAAATATGAATATTATCCAAGTCGTAGATGTTGCCGGAAACGGAAACATGGTACGTATCGGAAAATATTATTGGAAATGGAAATATTACCAGAATCGGAAATATTGCCGGAAACGGAAATATTGTCAGAATCGGAAATATTACCGGAATCGGAAAATAACTCCGGAAACGGAAATATTAAATATTTGTTCGAAACGGAAATTAATTCCGGAATCGGAAATATTAAATATTGTTCGTATCGGAAATAAATTCCGGAACTGGAAATTTAATCGGAAGCGTATCGTACGAATTAGCATCGGACGAGGCCTGCCGGACGAAGGCCCAGCACGAAGCCGGGCCATCGCCCAGCAAGCACGCGCGCCACAAGCCCAGCCAAGGCAGCGCCCAGGCCTACCGCAAGGCAGGCCCAGCGCGCGCCAAGGCCACGGATGCGTGGGCCGCGCTGCGTGGGCTGCTGCTCGCACGCGCATGGGCAGCCCTTGTGGCTGCCGTGTGTGTGTGAGTTTGTGCTCATGCGTGATTCCTAAATCTACAAGAGTCAGTGTATGATTAAATTTCTATTCCTAATTGGATAAATTAATTAAATAGAATTCATGTAGGATTCTAATTTCAATTAATTCGTATCCTACAAGGATTACGATTCCTTTTCCATAACTCTATAAATAAAGGCCTAGGGGTCATTATTTACATAGAAGTTTTAAGTATTCAAAACTAAGATTTTTAAGCAGAAAAATCAGCCAATATTCTTGCCTACCTAACCGAAAATATTAGAACCTTAAGGGCGATTCTAGTTGGTCAATCTTAAGGCGGATCCGGACGTGCTGTGGACTATCTACGGAGGGACGACACTTGGAGTCCTAAAGACTTGTTCTTGTTCGGTTCGGGCGCAGCTAGGGAAGGCACGCAACAAAGAGTATGCATCTAAACTATGCTAAATGATTATGTGTAAATAATATGTTTCCTGGCTTTATGGTTTTTCCGCATGATTTATGAACTGTCATATGAATCATAACCTAACAGTTTCAGTGAAGAAGTCCTGGCCCGAGACTTGAGATAGGTAAATATCTTCAGCATCATCGTTCCACACACCGCACACTTCCCTCTCGATTCGATCCATAGGGACCACAGCGAGTGGTGCACCTTGAGGTGTAATATACACCGTGGGGTCGAAATTCTCTGGTTGGTCGAGAGAGATGTGACAAGAGCCGAATGGGCTCTTGTTGTTGTTGGGTTTGCCAACGTTAGGGAGAGGTATTACTTCATCCTCTATCATGTCCTGGATCGTATGTTTTAGAGTCCAGCAGTTTTCAGTGTCATGCCTATTTCCTTGATGGAATTTGCAGTAAGTACCTTCGACCCAATATTTGTTTTTGACAGGAGGGTCACGGGTGGGG
This sequence comes from Spinacia oleracea, assembly GCF_020520425.1. Taxonomy (NCBI): domain Eukaryota; kingdom Viridiplantae; phylum Streptophyta; class Magnoliopsida; order Caryophyllales; family Amaranthaceae; genus Spinacia; species Spinacia oleracea. Next base: position 4,997,065 of record NC_079492.1, on the reverse strand, counting down.
CCTATAGGTCTCAACTTTCCTTGATTGGTTAGTCTTTCAAAGGCTTGTACCAAAGTTGACCCGGTGGGGCAAACTTTCGGTCTCGGACCCATCTTACAGGGTTTCTTTGGGCGGGAGCCTCTTCTACAGCATGGACTTCTTGGGCTTGGGATGTGTTACCCCGATTATAGGTATTGGTCTTATATGTGGGTTTGCTTTGTATGGTTTTGGCGAGGTCGTCCTCGATCTTTATTCCCACATCATAAACTCTTTTGAAAGTGTCGAGTCCCAGGTACCTAAGGTGTTGTCTGTAAGCTGGGTCCAGGTTGTCAATGAATTTTTGGACCAATTCTGTTTCGGGAGGCCTATTGATGAAGACATTGACAAAGTCTTCCCAAGTGGGGAAGAGCTTAGGGTCCTGGTGATAGTACCATTTGAGCGGCACAGGTTCCAAGGACAAAGGAAAGGCAGGTAAGTACATGGACTTGTCCACGCCTTTCAAGTTCATGGTATTCACAAAGCTCAGTAGATGATCACGGGGGTTATCCGTGGCCTTGAACTTTGGTAAGTCAGATGAACTGAACTTTTCTGGTAATTTGCGAGGAAAAGGTTCAGGATCGAGGGAGAAGTATTTGCTCCCCATGGTTTGCTGTAGGACCATTTTTTCAATCCTCTTCTCGTTTTCGAGGTCATTTTTGGCTTGCGCAGCCGCTAAAGCTTCATTTTCCATTTTCAGTTGGCCCATAAGTTGGGTCATTTGGACCATCTGGCCTCGCAAATCTTCGATGGACATGTTTGAAGGTGCGAATCGAGGTTGGGGAAGCGGAGATCCTTGAAATGAGGGACGAAGGACGGAGCTTGGAGTTACTAAACCTGGTGTTGGTGATGTATCTTCGACACGCACTAACCATTGATTCCCTGATCGGCACCAAGTGGCAGGACCAGTCCTAAGCATAAGATAAACTAAAGTTTAGGTTCCCAAAGTTTCAAGCATTACTTAGTCTAGACTTCGACTCTCTAAATTGGTTTTTCGCTCTTTCTTCTGTCGGTACACTTTCGACCCTCGTAGCAATTCTTTTGATGAACATTTTTTGTGCTGCGTATTTTCCTTTTGCTTGGGCACCGAGGCTGCTGCGCCTGACCAGAAGGCCAAGCAGCAACTTCAGCGCCCAGCTAGGGGCGTGAGAAATTCTGGCGCCCAGCCAGGGGCGTTGAAAATGCGTCCCTGGCTGGTTCTCGTTTTCTGTTTTCTGTTTATGCGACTTCGATTTGCGTGCTTGCCTAATAACGTCCTTTACGCGTAGCAGCGTTTGTGGGAATCATTACAGGCCACCCCGAGCGTCGCTTATTTTGTGGCGATCATTCGGGTTTGCGGAACACGTGTTTCGGTATAACTCTTTGGCAAATTAGTCTATGAATGTTAGGGCAGTTTTTAAGGTCGTTGGTTTTCTAGGATAGTTTGTCACACACAATCACATATTTCGCTACACATAACTACAATACAAACATGGATTTGAAAATTAAATATGCCACGTAGTTTATGATAGGCTTCTATGGGTAGTTTATCTGCGCCTGGCTTGGTACCGCTTCTATCGTAGATCCAACACATGCCCCGGTCGAGGTAGTGTCTTCAACAGACGAATTTCGCTCAAGAGGCCAACCCGCAAGTGCAAGCCAAGGGGGCATGCAGGCGAGAGGGACCTAATGGGCGAGCGATTGGGTTCGGGATATGTGTACTACCTGCACAAGTACCGAGTGGGAAACATGCGCGGCGTATGCACCCCCCTATTGGTGAAAAAAGGTATCCTTAGTCCCAACTCCCGAGGGAGCCGAGATTCGTTATGATGTTCTGCCCGTTCACATTAATATGCTGATTTTCAGGTCGTCCCAACTTGATGGGGAAATAAACGCGGGGTAGGATCGTTTCACCCTTCGGCTATTTTGATTACCTACAAGCGCGAGAATTTCCTTCACTATCCCCAGTGGAGTCGCCACTGTGAGGGGGTCGAAAAAGCGCGAGGCTAATGCATGACCTTGTCCCTCGTGGGTGTGACGATTATTTTTATTCAATCAAGTGTAATTGGATTTCCTGTGAGTATACACCCAATTGACTAGTAATATAGGAGTCGCCATTCAGTTTTTAACGACAATGAGAAAAACTGACAAAACCCGGTTATCGTGACATAAAGGGAGTGCAATTATGTTTGACCACGACGGTCGTAGGTTCACTAGTAGAAAAAACCCTTATTGCAGCGGGCTTTTAGACCCCTGTTGCAGCGTACATCGTATGCTGCAACTGGGGGGCCTGCAACAAGTCTGAACTTGTTGCAGCGTACAATGTTCGCTGCAAAAAGTGGTTTTTTTGCAGCGTACATATGTATGTACGCTGAAACAAGTGCCAAAAAATTGGCAAAAATTTGGACTTGTTACAGCGTACACATATATGTACGCTGCAAAAAACTCAACTTTTTGTAGCGTACATATATTTGTACGCTGTAACAAGTCTGGAATTTTGCGAAATTTTTTTCCCTTGTTGCAGCGTACAATATATATGTACGCTGCAACAAAGCAATTTTGGCGGGAAAATTCTAATCTTGTTTAGGGATACCTAGAGTGCCTTGCACCAAATATAGAAACCTGTCAAAACAATAATAGAATAACGCAACCTGTATAACAAATATAAAAACAACAACTGGAGTTTTGTATATTTCCCAAAACCAAAAGTGCACATACCGATACATTTAAATATATTTACGTTCCAATTTCAACGTACGCATACATTTTAACATAAAAGATTGTTCTATAACATCTAAACCAACTCGATCAAGCGCCCTCAGGTCAATAATAAATACTTGATGGTAAAAAACTTCGCCCATTGCTCACGAACCACATCAATTTCCTCACTAGCATAAGGCGCATTCCTCGGAGTGTAGACCTTTACAAAAACAGAAATTTCAATTAAACATTAGTTTAAATACAAATTAAATATCACATTTTAACATTCAAGCAACTAATGACAATGTCCTAATAGTCTAAAATGAGTCCTTAGGTTTTTTAGTTCAAAGTTGGGAGCGAAAATGTCATTTTAGCATAAATATGACCTATAGCGACCCAATGAGCCTTAAAGGTGCATAAATAGATTGGAACGAGTCTTATAAAGTTAAAATTATGCATATTAAACATGTAATAAGTTTAAAATGAGTCCTTAGGTTCTTTATTTTAAAGTTGGGAGCGAAAATGTCTCATTTTAGCCTAAATATGACCTATAACGATCAAACAAACATTAAATGTGCATAAATAGATTAGAATAAGTCTTAGAAACTTAAAACTAAGCATATCAATCATAGAATAAGTTTAAAGTGAGTCCTTAGGTTCTTAAGTTCAAAGTTGGGAGCGAAAATGTCATTTTAGCCTAAATATGACCTATAACGATCAAACAAGCATTAAATGTGCATAAATAGATTAGAATAAGTCTTAGAAACTTAAACTAAGCATATTAATCATATAATAAGTTTAAAATGAGTCCTTAGGTTCTTAAGTTCAGAGTTGAGAGCAAAAATGTCATTTTAGCCTAAATATGACCTATAACGACCCAATGAGCCTTAAAGGTGCAAAAATAGATTGGAACGAGTCTTATAAAGTTAAAATTATGCATATTAAACATGTAATAAGTTTAAAATGAGTCCTTAGGTTCTTTATTTTAAAGTTGGGAGCGAAAATGATCATTTTAGCCTAAATATGACCTATAACGATCAAACAAGCATTAAATGTGCATAAATAGATTAGAATAAGTCTTAGAAACTTAAAACTAAGCATATTAATCGTATAATAAGTTTAAAATGAGTCCTTAGGTTCTTAAGTTCAAAGTTGGGATCAAAAATGTCATTTTAGCCTAAATATGACCTATAACGATCAAACAAGCATTAATGTGCATAAATATATTAGAATAAGTTTTAGAAACTTAAAACTAAGCATATTAATCATATAATAAGTTTAAAATGAGTCCTTAGGTTCTTAAGTTCAAAGTTGGGAGCGAAAATGCCATTTTAGCCTAAATATGACCTATAACAATCAAACAAGCATTAAATGTGCATAAATAGATTAGAATAAGTCTTAGAAACTTAAACTAAGCATATTAATCATATAATAAGTTTAAAATGAGTCCTTATGTTCTTAAGTTCAGAGTTGAGAGCGAAAATGTCATTTTAGCCTAAATATGACCTATAACGACCCAATGAGCCTTATGGGTGCATAAATAGATTGGAACGAGTCTTATGAAGTTAATATGTTTCTTGTTTTTGACAACTCTTTTCATTAATCAAGTTTCAGGTATTATTTTCATTTTTGTCTTTTCTTCGTTTTATGCTTTTAGATTGTTTAATTATTGTTCTTCGTTATTCATTAAACCCTAATTTGTCTTCTATTAATATCATGATGAATTATTCAATGTCTTTAATTTCTTTAAATATGTGTGAGTAGTCTAATTATATAGTTTTAAGGGATACATGAATACATGAAAGGGGTTGACTTTATTGCTTTCAATTATTGATTAATTTACTATTTCTCCTATTGCTTCTTTTGGATTCTTGTCAATCTTGTTTGGCCAGACTTTATTGATTAAGTGTTGCAATATTAGATTATTGATTAATCTTGTTTGGCCACTGTTGTTTTCAAGTTTTCAAACAGCATAATTCTTCTGTTTTCTACATTTATAAACTTTTAATAACATTACAGGTTATTGCATAAACTCTAAATTTGGCTAAAGTTCAAACAATGAACTCCACATAAATATTTGCAAGGGAACATACCAAGCATTTTAAAATTGACAAACATGCATGACAAATAACCAAATGGTTCTCGAATTTAGTCCTTAGGTTTGAGATGAAATATTTTTCTTAATTAGCTTTGCAGCGAAAAAAATTTACATGTTATTGCAGGGGGCTTTTATCTGTACGCTGCAAAATAAATGGGCTATTGCAGGGGGCTTTTACTTTGTACGCTGCAAAAAACTCTTTTACAGCGGGCAATTAACTTGTACGCTGCAACAACCCTTTATAAATTTTAACCCGCGTTGACCTACTGGTTGTTGAAGCGTATTATTACATGTACGCTGCAACAAGGGGGTTGCAACAGGGGTTTTTTCTACTAGTGGTTCCCTTGTGATCCCTGGTGTGGGGATCTCTCAATATACACCCGCAAGGTAGAGATTGAGGGTTCGGGGGACTGTAACTACCGAGAGGAGTAATTCGCTCGTCGATAACTCCAGAGGCAGGATATCCTTACTAGCTCAGCATAAATAATTGAAGGGACATGCGTTAACTATTAAACTAATCTGAGTTGATTTTAGCAATATGCAACATATAATACTAATTCGATCGTGATTATCTGATTTAAATAGCATTAAGGGACCTAGCATGATAATCCGATTTCCCAAAAATATTATATTTGTTAGGCGTGATAGAACAATCAGATTAGGTTAGTTTAATAGTTCATAAAAAGGGCGAGGAAAGCAGTTAAATCATCGAAAAGGGACACATTACGACGCACCCTTGAGAGGTGCGTCACGGTTCTCAGAAAACTAACCACTTTGACATTGCTATTTCTCCTTTTTATTTAACGAATCTCAATTATGGGACAGGATACGTTCTGTTCGATTTATGGATCGATTGCGACAGAACGCGTGAACAGTTTCGCAGCGAGAGGTTTAGGCTAAGGGTTGGAGTCAATACTCAGAATAGAATTGTGTATTGTTGTGTGTTGTTTCACGTCGAAACTAGGGGCCTATTTATAGGGAAGAGTTCGTGGAAAGATAGAATTGCAGAGTTCTAATCCACAAAGAGTTAGGAAAAAACACGTACCCAGGTATTTCCAGCGCCCAGGCCTGGGCGCCGAAGATTTCGGCGTCCAGAGCCAGGCGTTGAAAATAGGGTCTGGGCAGTTTTGTTTAGTCAGATTCGGATTCCTAAAATCCGTAGAGTTTGAGATTAATTCGAGTCTTTTAGCGCGTATCAATTTTATGACGGAATGCGTCTGGGCCCGTTACGAACTCTAGGTTCGTTAGGATTTTAATTAATACGTAACTCCTATTTCCGAATCCTATTAGGAATAGGATTCTCGCGGTTTTCTATCTTATTTAGGATTTATGTTGGAGTGAAACACCTAATTCTGACAGGTTTCTATCTTTTATGATTTGCCACTTTTAGACGCTACCTTTTACGGCAGTTACTATTTTTAGCAGGTTTCCATAAATAGCAGGTTTCGGGTGAAATGAAATGGGGAATCGAGATTCGTTTATTTTATAGGAGATGCGTTGTCAAGTGGAGATTTACGTTTTCATCATCGAACCTTTCCCTTGCGGGAACGGGGACAAAAGTAGGTGTCTACACTCTTTCTTCGGCAATAGATTTCTTTTGAGCTTGTGGTGTCGCTTCACGAGGTCTCCTTGATGAGGGACCATCTTCATGTGAATGCTCATCTAGCTCCACCTCCTCCTCGGTATCATGGTGTGAGCCTACATCATTTCAAATAGAAAGCTCCTTTCCCGGAGTGATCATACAATTTTCATCAAAAACAATATCTCTAGAAGTTATGACTCTTCTAGATTGGTTACACCATACTCTATAACCTTTAACTCCTAAACCATAGCCAACAAAAATACATTTTTTAGCTCTAGGTTCAAGTTTACCATCATTAACATGAATATAAGCCGGACAACCAAATACTATCAAACTAGAATAATCAACGGGTTTTCCGTACCATACCTCAAGAGGTGACTTGAAGTCAAGAGCCGAGTGAGGAGAGTGATTCACCAAGTAACAAGCCGTTGAAACGGCTTCCGCCCAAAAAGATTTCCCCAAATTTGCTTGTGAAAGCATACATCTAGCCCTCTCTAAGAGAGTTCTATTCATTCGCTCCGCAACCCCATTTTGTTGAGGTCTACCCGCACAAGTTCGATGCCGCACAATGCCATGCTTGAGACAATACTTCAAGAACTTCTTCTCTACAAACTCTAGACCATTATCGGTCCTCAAGGTTTTGATCTTTTTCTCGGTCTTCTTTTCAATCATGGTCTTCCAATCATGGAACACATCAAAGACATCATCTTTATGCTTTATAAATAACACCCAAACCTTCCTAGAGAAGTCATCAATTATAGTGAGCAAATAATTACAACCACCAATCGAAGGAACTCTAGAGGGACCCCACAAATCCGAATGGATGTATTCAAGTATCCCTTTGGTGTTGTGTACCGCGGGTTTGAAGCTAACCCTCTTGTGTTTACCAAACACACAATGCTCACAAAAGCCAAGGCTTTTAAGCTTCAAGCTTCCAATACAACCTTGCTTGCTAAGCTCCGACATACCATGCTCCCCCATATGGCCAAGTCTCAAATGCCATAATTTGATTTCACTATCACTCATAGTACCCGTGGAAACATTTGTCGTGTTAGGTTATGATACATATGACAATTCATAAATCATGCGGAAAAACCAAAAGCCAGGAAAGCATATTATTTACACATAATCATTTAGCATAGTTTAGATGCATACACTTTGTTGCGTGCCTTCCCTAGCTGCGCCCGAACCGAACAAGAACAAGTCTTTAGGACTCCAAGTGTCGTCCCTCCGTAGATAGTCCACAGCACGTCCGGATCCGCCTTAAGCTTGACCAACTAGGATCGCCCTTAAGGTACTTAGAATTTTCGGCTAGTGTAGGCAATTGTATGACTGAATTTTGCTCTCAAAAATCACTTTGAATACTTGAAATCGTGTCTATAAATTATGACCCTAGGCACCTATTTATAGAGGTATGGAAAAGGAACTGGAATCCTATTAGGATACGAATTAATTAAACTACAATCCTAATAGAATTCTTATTTAATTAATTCATCCTTTTAGGTTTAGGAATTTAATCATATGTCGAAACCTGATAGCTTTAGGTTTCGTATAGCACACAAACACACACACGCACGCACAGCAGCCCACGAGGGGCGCCATGCGCGCGCGCGCAGCCCGCGAGCTCGCAGCCCATTGCCACAAGGCCCACACGCTGCCGCAGCCTTGGCGCGCGCTGGGCCTGCCTTGCGGTGGGCCTGGCGCAGCCTTGGCTGGTGCGTTGTGGCGCGCTGGCTTGCTGGGCGATGGCCCGGCTTCGTGCTGGGCCTTCGTCTGGCAGGCCTCGTCCGATGCTAATTTGTACGATACGCTTCCGATTAATTTCCCGATTCCGGAATTCATTTCCGATATGAACAATATTTAATATTTCCGATTCCGGAATTAATTTCCGTTTCGAACAAATATTTAATATTTCCGTTTCCGGAATTATTGTCCGATTCCGATAATATTTCCGATTCTGACAATATTTCCGTTTCCGGCAATATTTCCAATTCCGGCAATATTTCCATTTCCGATAATATTTTCCGATACGTACCATTCCGTTTCCGGCAACATCTACGACTTGGATAATATTTATATTTCCGATACGATCCATATTTCCGTTTCCGGCAATATCATCGTTTCCGGAGTATTCATTTCTTGCCTGTGACGATCTCAGCTCCCACTGAAACCAAGATCCGTCGATTCCGAATATCCATAGATGGCATTAAATACTTGATCCGTTTACGTACTATTTGTGTGACCCTACGGGTTCAGTCAAGAGTAAGCTGTGGATTAATATCATTAATTCCACTTGAACTGAAGCGGCCTCTAGCTAGGCATTCAGCTCACTTGATCTCACTGAATTATTAACTTGTTAATTAATACTGAACCGCACTTATTAGACTTAACATAGAATGCATACTTGGACCAAGGGCATTATTTCCTTCAGTCTCCCACTTGTCCTTAGGGACAAGTGTGCATTTCCTAATTCCTTTGTCGCTCGATGCTTGCTCTTGAACATAAACTTATTATTACAGCATCGAGATTATGGCCTATTATTGGCTCCAGAACTCAACAAGCCACAAACTTATTATAGTCTATGTAGGAGTTGAACCTACATCTATGTGTGTTGACACATTGCTCTATTATTAGAGCTAATAGACTATATATAACCAAAATATGGTTTATACACCCGGGTGCACGATGCTCACTGTGCACCCTGTTTTGCAAAGAACATATAGTTCAAATACAAAGAACATATTGTTCATACCCAAAGAACATATAGCCAATGAACATATAGCTCAAATCCATAGAACATATAGTTTAAATATTTCACTAGTACATGTACATTGAAATCATTCTCAATGTTCATTAGATTTTCAATAAATGTTCAACTGGGTGCACGATACTCACTGTGCACCCGGGTGTATAATCCAAATTGCGACATATAACTGTTAAAAGAATAAACAACTCTTACTAAGAAAAGCTTTTCATGTCACTCAATGTAGGGAAGTCATTCTATATCTCAAAACCAAACTCAATTCAATGTAGGGAAGTCATTCTATATCCCAAAACCAAACTCAATTCATATAATCTAAACTTCGTAAAAAGTATAACATAGATGCTGTTGGGATAAAGATGCTTATCTTCTTTACACTTTTAAGGCTTTGTCCTGTTCGACTTATTTTGACTTATTTTAGACAAATAAGTTCAGATAAGTTCAGATAAGTTCAGTTAAGTTCAGATAAGTTCAGTTAAGTTCAGAAAAGTTCAGATAATATAAGTTCAACAAAAATAAGTTTTTCCTGACATTTTCACACACAAATAAGTTTATTTCAGACAAAATAAGTTCAGATAAGTTCAAATAAGTTCATTTAAGTTCAGATAAGTTCATTTAAGTTCAAATAAGTTAAATAAATTCAGTCAAAATAAGTCTAATAGAACGGAACCTAACTTAGATGATACTATATACACAACGAGGAGGCAAGGATGAAAGAAGGGTGAGCAATCTAACCATTAATCAAGATTCAAGACGGTGATAAACTATAAGACGGTGAAGAAGTTTACAATATCAACGCAAAATATAAAAATATTATTGACAAGACTAACATTAAAAAATACTCCGCGAATGGTATCAACATATTGTTATAGTATTAGGGGGTGTTTGGTATGAATGTTGGAAAGGGAGTGGAATGAAAACAAATAAGAAGGGGAAAGGGTAAGGTTAAGTATTACTATTATGGGTTGTTTGGTATATCGTAGGAAAGGAATCGCTTATATACATTTTCCTTACTTGATGTTTGGTAAGTAATAAGGAAAGGAATAAATTTTGTAGTGTTATGTTCTACATCATACATGTACAATAGAAAAGAATAAATCAAAAGAAACTACTGATGCTGGTTATAAAATCATGTTGTTTGGCATAAAAATACTACTCTTGCTGCTGTTATAAAATATCAACATTTCAAGGTAAAGGAATAACATACTTGAACTACTACCCAACAAATTAGCTAAAGATATCAACATTTCAAGGTCAAACAATAATCCCAGCAACTAAAAAACCCCAAATAAACTCGGCAACTAAAAAACCCAAAAATAATCCCAGCAACTAAAAAACCCCAAAATAATCCCAACAACTAAAAACTCCAAAATAACCGATTGATTATGTGTTTGATAAATGTAAGCCGATTGTGGGAGTATTAACAGTTGTAGTAGTTGAATTTGAGATTTTTGATTAATCGCCAAAATGAAGAAGATGAAGACAAAGGTGCACTCATCTTTAAAGATTAGTGTCAAAATGAAGAAGATGAAGACAAAGGTGCTGCACTCATCTTTAAAGATTAATCGCCAAAATCCAAAAAGTATGATTAATTTATCAAATCATAGCTCACAGCTTCTCAAAATGCAGAAATTTTCCTAGATTACTACCTAATAAATCAAAAAATGAAACAATAATCAACGAAATTGCGAAGAATAGTCGATAAATGCTACCGTTGTGAATGAAATTGCGAAGAACCCGATGTTAATTGATCCGAAAATCGATGAAGATGAAGCGAATCACTTGTGAGATCGGATCGAAATTCAACAGAGAGAGGGGGAGAGAAGGAGAGGGAGAGAAATGGAGGCGGCAAACAATTGTTTGAGGGGGAATGGAAATGGTTACTGTAAGGTTTACAGCAGAAACAAAGTAAGGGGATTAATTACTCTCCGAAAACGGTAACTGTTACCAACATCCCATACCAAACAAGTTGTAACCTAAACCATTACTTGATTCCGTTTCCGGCTCTAACATTCTTCATACCAAACACCCCCTTAAACTAATCATACGGAATTATAGTTAAACAACCATATTGTCATGTAAAAAAATTTAGTAATATCCCAAAAAATCAAATAAATTTACCCAAATTTATGGTGTATGTGTACTTCCTCCGTTTCGAAATAATGGTGACTGTTTTTATGAATAAGTATTTTAAAATACGGATTTTTCATGAAATACCCCTCAATTTTCACGAAATTCACCAAATGCCCCTCGACTTTCAAAAATTCACCAAATGCCCCTCACCTTTGACATAATACCCAAACTACCCTTACACTTAACGGACGTTAAGTCGCCGTTACCTACACTTTACTGATTTTCCCTTATTTATCTTTTGGGAGCCATTACCCCTCTAAACACACTTCATTCTTCATTACAGTTCAAAAAAATGGACTCTCAAACTGCCTCTCTCCCCTGTTCTTCAACATTCAAACACCACAACTGCATCTTCTTCAAATCTATAAACCATCTCCTTTCATCAACGAAAACCGACTACCAAGAGTGAGAGGGCTTCGTAATCAAAATATTGCCACCGTTCCACCACCGTCTGATGGAGATCCACTTGTGTTCACTACAACAAACAGGATCAAAGAGGGCGAAAAAAGTCGCCCTCTTTGATCAAAATATCGCCCTTTTAGCTTTTAAGGGCGAAAAAAAAATCGCCCTCAACTCGCCCTGTTAGGTTCGTCCTATTAGCTTTCCAGGGCAACATTATATATTCGCCCTTTTTTATCAAAATCAAAGAGGACAAATAATTTTCGCCTTCTTTGTTTGAAAACAAGTAGGGCAACTTAAATCTCGCCCTCTTTGCTTTTATTTTCGCCCTCTAAAACAGTTTAAATAGGGCAATTTTCTGCGTCCTTTTTGTTCAAAATCAAAGAGGGCAACTTGATAAAGTCGCCCTCTTTGTTCTATTTTTTATTTTTTTAAAAATAAATCAGCTACTTAAAATTGAACGAGAAAGCTGATACGCTCAGTACACTCAGTAACACACTGGTGACGAGGAAGATGGATTACCATCCTAAGCTCAGGCGTATATTACAAATTTGATGGATGAAGGATTCAAATCAACTTGTCCAAACAAAATATAAAATATTTGATCAAGAAAACGACACTGTGAACTGTGAAGTTTATAATACAGTACTGTCACAAGCATTCTGCATGAGAAGTAAAGTACGGAGTAATGGAGTATATAGTTTCACAAGACAAGACTTGGTGTCTTAGGCTAGACTTCCTTCTTTCTCTGATCCTTGGCTATCTTGTTAACATCTTTTATGAACATTCTTGGCGCTATTGCTATAGACAGCAGCTTACAGGCCTAAAGAATGTGAACCTGCACAAGCAAGTAGTTATCCGTTAGCATAACAATGTCAGTCTTATTCAAAAGAATTCTTTTTAAGGTTTGAAATGGTAACGAGCCCACAACGTTCATTGCAGTGAGATTTCTTCCTGTGTGACCATTACACATGGTCTCGAAACTACGCATGTACAGCAGGAGGGTGATACAATACATGGAAGATCTTTAGAGAAACAAGCACCAATCTATGTTTAGAAATTACAACCAAATCCTGCTCAGCAAATGCAAACCAATTAATCATGATAGAACTTCATACGTCCAGACATAATTATATTTTGCTAGTCATCATTGCAGGACTTACGTTAATTTCAAAACAATTAATTTCATGCCAAAGCTTAGCTAGCTTCAGAATTCTCTTTCATTAGTAAAGGATAGAGAGTCATAATCCTTGCATCACCTCACATGAACACACACAACATACATAAGCAGACTTCCTGCTACTCAGTACTATTAGAAAAGCAAGAAGCTTTTATCTGCAAATATAGACAATAAAATGGAACAAAATCCTCGACTGCCCGTGCATTCTAGAATTCTACCAATAGCTTAAACTAGGAGCCAACTCCCCTGTGATCAGCTTATACACAGTGATTAGTTTAACTCAGCGCATCTCTGTATCACCTCATATGAATACAAAACTCATATGTAACATCGTAACCAGAATACCATAAAGCTTACAGGAAACTCCAAGGTAATAAAGACAAGGAAATTTCTCGCATTTTCTGGGTTAAGTAAAGCAGAAACAAAGTCCCCTGTGATCTGTTTATACACAGTGATCAGTTGAACTCTGCGCATCCCCCCAACCCCACCCACCCTAAATGAATAGATAATAAATACGTGCCTTTCAGGTCAAGTAGCTAGTTTCAGATTCTCTCACTAGTAAAGGATAAAGAGTCAAAATCTTAGTCTACCTCACATGAACAAGACACACATATTTACCAAGCACCAACTAGCCAAATAGCAGTTTCGACAACAGTTTTTAGTCACCAGAATCTGTTCTTAGATGAAACTCCTACCACATCACATGCCCCTCCCATCTTTGACCCTTGCAGTATTATTTGTGCAACACCTATACAAGTACATGAAAATCACCCAAACTTGGGAAACACAGGAAATGGCCGGTCTCTCATTGTTTTTGCTATGTCTAGAACAGTTTATATATAAAAGCTCAGATCTCTCAATAAATTTATATCTACTCATGTAAATATGATATCACTTTTCAGCTAACAATCTGTAAATTAATTTTGGCAGCATCTCCCCTTAAAATACTTGTATTTACCCCAACCCCCACAAGTATATATTCACAATAATTTCGATTTCATTTCAAGTATCAAATATTACCTCTTTATGTCAAGGATTCAAGGCCAATTTTCTCCAACATCCACATCATCATGCTCATCATCAGAGTCATCTGCCTCAACTATTGGAAAATTATAGAAATTACGAGGGACCGTCTTACCTTCGAAAAAACTATAGTTAGGGATGCAGATAGGAGTTCTCCAATCCGGCTCATTATGTACCCTAACATAATAAACTTGCCCTACTTGAGATGCCATAGCAAATGGCTCATTGGTCCCTAAAAACTTTTTGAAATTTAGGCTTATGCCACCAAACTTGTCCCTTTTTATCCCTCGCCCCTCCCTATAGACATCAAACCAAACGCATCTAAACAACACCACAATAGGTTCTTTGTCCCCATTGTTTGGAGCATCATATTCAAGTTCTATGACTTCTTTCAAAACCTCAGAGAAGTCTTTTTCTCCGCTCTCTTCATCTCCTTTGACAACTACTCCACTATTTTGTGTCTTTCGCCTTCTTTGGCGCTTCTTAGTGTGAAAGCAATACCCATTTACATAGTATCCTTGATAACTTTTCACACTTTTACTCGGGCCTCGTGACAATGATAATAACTCAGCTGTTACTCTTGGATCTCTCTCCTGGTAAAGCTTCCAAATCTATGAAAATGAATTTATTAAAAAAAATCAAGTATCTTAAATCAAAATATATGAAGTGGAAATTAATCAACTACACTCGGTTCACTTACCTGAGATTGAAACCAATCAACTAGACTTGGTTTTGGCCCATGTATAGTGGTGTATTCTCTGTACAACATACAAGTGTTAGTGCACTTCTTGATACTTCTAATAAGATAGTTAAAGAAAAGATGATATCTTACCCTATAAATGGTTGTACTTCTTGACAATTCATTAGAACATACAATTGAGCTTGCTTCCAGTCCAAAAAGCTCAATTGCTTAAATGTTCTTTTGCCTAATGGATTCCCCTTCTTTTGGAAAACTGATAACTTAAACAACAGAGATTCTTGCATATCCATGTCATTTCTACTCATGCGATTGAACTTAGTCTCAATCCCATTTAGATATCTTGATATAAAGGCAAGACATTCTTCCATTATGCGTGCATTAGCTATCGAGCCTTCTGGTTGTGCTTTGTTACTCACAGTAGGTTTCATCGTGTGCATTTCCCTACAAGCGGTAACCATTATATAACATGTTGCAATAAAAAAATAACTTCACATGTTAATATAAAAGGAATAGCTTGTTACCTTTCAAACTGATATTGCCAACGATATTGCACTGGGCCAGCTATCTTAGCCTCACCGGCCAAATGGATTGGAAGGTGGACCATAATATCAAAGAAAGCCGGAACAAATACCTTTTCAAGCTTGCAAAGAGTAACTTCAATACTCTTTTCCATCTTCTCCAACACATCAACTTTTAGAGTTTTAGAACACAATTGCTTAAAAAATAAGCTTAGCTCAACCAAAGGTTCTAGCACCTTCTTAGGTAAGATGCCTTGAAATGCCGGTTTAAGCAAATCTTGCAAGAACACATGACAATCATGGCTTTTCATGTTTGAGATTTTTCCATCTTCCATACTTGCACATCGAGCTATGTTAGAAGAGTAACCATCTAGCACTTTAACCTTGGACAAGAACTCCAAAACTTTATGCCTCTCTATAGATGTCAACTGATATGGTGCTCTAGGGATGGCATATTTATCACCTATCTTAATAGGAATTAAATTATGATGCACATTCATCTCCTTCAAATCCTTTCGAGCTTTCAAGGTGTTGTCTTATTAGGAATGTCAAGTATTGTTCCTAATATACTGTCACAAATGTTCTTTTCAATATGCATGACATATAAGTTGTGTCTTATCAAAAGATTACTCCAATAAGGAAGTCTAAAGAAGATGCTCAACTTCTTCCATTGGTCAAACAAGTATCTATCAGTTCTCTTTCGCTTCTTCCCAAAAATCACATTGGGGACACCATCAAATGCCTCTAATATCTCATCCCCTGACAAAGGAATCGGAGGTGGTCGTCTCTCCTTTTCCCCATCAAAAGATTTCTTGTCATTTCTCCACCTATGATCGGGTTCCAAGAACATACGAGTACCTTTAAAGCATTCCTTCGATCCATACTTTAACCGCTTGTGCCAAGTATTCTTATGACATGATGGGCAAGCAAGTTTACCACAAGTACTCCAACTAGACAGATTTCCATATGCCGGACAATCACTCATAGTCCACAATAGCGCTGCCTTCATATTAAAATTTTGGCGACTATGTGAATCATAAGTTTTCACCCCAACTTCCCACAACTCTTGAAGCTCATCAATCAACGGCTCCTAGAACACATCTATATCATTTCCAGGGGACTTTGGACTAGGAATTAAGAGTGATAGCATGATGTATGGACTTGCCATACACATCCATGGTGGGAGATTATATGGCACTAGAAAGACTGGTCATATGCTGTACTTAGTGCCTAAATGTGCACCAGGATTGAAATCATCAGTTGAAAGACCTAATCTCACATTACGTGGATCGGCTGCAAAATCAGGAAATGAATCATCAAGCTTCTCCCATGCCTTTAAATCAGATGGATGCCTTAATATGTCCTTATCAACTCTTTTCCTATCCTTATGCCATCTCATATGCTTAGCAATTTTTGAAGACATAAAAAGCCTTTGAAGCCTAGGCACTAAAGGAAAATGGCGAAGAACTAGACGAGGTATTCTAGGAAGCCGTTGTGAGGTCCCTTGAGATTCCGAAAATGTGACACTATCATCAAATTCACCACTGCCTTCTTTCCATCTGGACTCCTCGCAAATAGGGCATGAATCGGCATTTTCATACTCCTTTCTATAAAGAATACAATGATTCACACAAGCATGGATCTTCACATAATTCAACCCTAGATCTTTTGTGTACTTCTGGGCTTCACGGGAGCTCTTTGGAAATTTTGGATCATAATTGAAGGCCTTTTGTAATGCATTAAGGAGCAGACTAAATGACTTCTCAGGCCAATGTCCACTAACCTTAATATGTAAGAGAGTTACGATGAACTCCAACCTTGAAAAGGTTTTACAACCCGAGAATAATTCTTCTTCTGCATCTTTCATCAACCTATGAAATTTATCAGGAATCTCAGCACGATCCTCTTCTTCTTCCTCATTCAAATTCTCGGGCACTACATTTGTGGCATCATGCACCAAAGCTGCCATCTCCTCTGATACGAGAGGATCTTCATCATCAAACCAATCGCCTTCCTCCTCGGACATTTCCATGTTTCCCATGTCAAGGGATTGTTCTTCTTCATGGAATATCCAAGGATTGTAGTCAGGCTTTATTCCTACTCGGAAAAGATGGGCACGCATTGTCTCTCTATCATGGTCGATATAATTTCGACACTTCAAACAAGGACACCTTTTCTTAGCCCCAGTATTAGGGATTGTGTCCTTGAAAGCAAATTCGAGAAAACTTTTAACACCATTTCGGTAAGTTGGTTGTAGCCGATTGCTCAACCCTTGAATATGCATCCAACTCCTATCATTATCCATGCTATCTAGCAAAAGATTGGAAATAATTATAGGGGTGGGGAGGCACAATCATTCATATTTTAACACGAAAATAGCAGCAGTTCCCAACAGGCAGTTAATGCAGCAGCAGAATAGCAGTAACAACAGTTAGCAGTTAGCAGCCACATCAGTTAGCAGCAACAACATTTAGCAGCAAAAGAAGTTAGCAGTTAGCACTTAATGTAGCAGGAATCAACAACAATCATCATTTTTAATATTGATTGACCCTATAATTTCAGACATGACCCTGAACTTTACTGCCCCAACCCAAGACATATTTCCACCATTAGCAATTTTCCTTGATTTGTGTTCCAAACACTTGCAACAAGCATTGAAAATGGCGGTAGCAAGTTTCTCTCATGTACTAACCCTAAACCACATGGCATCATTGGACAAGAAATAACCAGAAAGTAAGATTAAAGGGATGTTATTGGTGGTAGTAATTTCCTTAATTCTATGACGCTTAAGAATGAACAAACAAACAAACAAACAACAATGACATCTCTAAAAGTCATGTCTCATTGCTCATCCAACTGATACGACGAGTGACTGTTAACTAAGGCCTACTGAAGAACACACCAGGTAACAAATATGAAGACTCAATTATTTGACCCTTATTCAACACAAAGACTCAATGAATATGCAAAAGTATCATCCAAATCCAGCAACCTCTGAATCTCAATTTGACAGCATAACCCTTAAGCATGACACAAATACACGAAAAACATCCTCAGATACATAAACATATTGAAGGGGCTAACTATTATAATTAATTCCCTCTTTTTCTAGACTGCAAATGCAGATTATTGTACACTCTGTAACCTCAGCATAGTCAAAAACGTTACAGAACACCCACCAAATTCATTAAATGGGAAACTTTCTCCAAAAAAACGTTGGTGTAGTATGAGCTAGAGTCTACTGAACTTTACACACATGATGATCACAGAAGGAAATTGTGGAACACTATCATAAACAACTAAAACTTCAATTACATTTATAAGTACATAACGTCATAATCTGTCATGATCTTGTAACATTACAGAAGAAAGATTAATTCTCCCACTTAGCTGATTAACTATTTGATTATTTAACAAACAAATGTTATAACTCCTCCATTAGTTTAACATAATTACAGGTAAAATGAAAGGAGAACAATAAAAGGGATATCCATTTAAATAGCATTACCTTTCTCAAATTCAAAAGCAAGATCAAAGCCTAATTCCGAACGAATCAAATTTCCCATGGATTCAATTTAATCAAATTCAATTGAATCAAACTGAAGTAACAGAAATATAAACAAAATTAAAACATGAAATTGATGATTTTGGAGAGAGTAAAAACCTTCTCAGAGTACTGACAGGGAACGCAAGGACCAGAAGGAGAGCACTCAAAAATAGTTTCCAACGCCCTATTCCTTCTTCTTCTTCGTTTTTTCTCTACTACATACAACAACAAATCATAAACAATATGACACCAGTTACTGTACAAATCCTAATTCGTCACTTAGGTTCAAAATTCAAATACCAGCTCACAAAAAAAACGCAAACAGAGAAGAGGTTGAACAAATACGATACCAGACGAACTTCAGGGGAACTTTAGATAGGTGCTATTGGACCGAATTTCAGGCGACCTCAACAAAATTTCAGGCGACCTCAACAAATTTCAGGCAAACTCTACCAAATTTCAGCCGAACCAAAATGCATAATATTAGGGTTTATGACCAGCGAATTGAAGATTGAGAGGGATTGAGAAAGCTAAATTAGAGATTTGGGGGGAGAGAAAGAGCTTCTAAATTGCAGATTTAGGGAGAGAGAAAGCTGAAGATAGGCAAATCAAATTTCATTGCCTTCATTTTGGGATTCTTGCGAATAGAAACTAGGAGAAGTTTTGGCAGAGTGTTTGAAGTTAGGGTGGAACACTGGTGCGTTCCTAGAGTTAATTCTTTTGTTTTGTTTTTTTTTTAAATAATTGATCAAAGAGGGCGAAACACAAAAGTCGCCCTTCTATTACTTCTCAAAGAAGGCAAAACATGTTAGGTTATGAAACATATGACAAAACATAAATCATGCGCAAAACCTTAATGCCAGGAAACATATTATTTACACATAATCATTTAGCATAATTTAGGTGCATACACTTTGTAGCGTGCCCTCCCTAGCTGCGCCCGAACCGAACAAGAACGAGTCTTCAGGACTCCAAGTGTCGTCCCTCCGTAGATAGTCCACAGTACGTCCGGATCCGCCTCAAGTTTGACCAACTAGAATCGCCCTTAAGGTTACTGGGAATTTTCGGCTATTGTGTAGCAAGTGTATGGCTGAATTTTTCTTTCAAAACCTTACCTTTAGAATACTTCAATTGTATCTATAAATTATGACCCTAGGCTTTTATTTATAGAGGTATGGAAAGGGAATTGGAATCCTACTAGGATACGATTTAATTATACTAGAATCCTATAAGAACTCTAATTAATTAATTTATCCTTTTAGGATCAGGAATTTAATCATATACCAAATCCTAATAGCTTTAGGAATCGTGCATGAACACAAACACACACACGCACGGCAGCCCACGAGGGGCGCCTATGCGCGCGCGCGCTCAGCCCACGCCACGAGGCCCACAACGCAGCCATGGCCTTGGCGCGCGCTGGGCCTGCCTTGCGGTGGGCCTGGGCGCTGCCTTGGCTTGGCGTGTGGCGCGCGTTTGGCTAGCTGGGCGATGGCCCGGCTTCGTGCTGGGCCTTCGTCCGGCAGGCCTCGTCCGATGCTTATTCGTACGATACGCTTCCGATTAATTCCCGGTTCCGGAATTCATTTCCGATACGAACAATATTTAATATTTCCGATTCCGGAATTAATTTCCGTTTAGAACAAATATTTAATATTTCCGTTTCCGGAATTATTTTCCGATTCCGATAATATTTCCGATTCTGACAATATTTCCGTTTCCGGCAATATTTCCGATTCCGGCAATATTTCCATTTCCGATAATATTTTCCGATACGTACCATGTTTCCGTTTCCGGCAACATCTACGACTTGGATAATATTTATATTTCCGATACGATCCATATATCCGTTTCCGGTAATATCATCGTTTCCGGAGTATTCTTTTCTTGCTTGTGACGATCTCAGCTCCCACTGAAACCAAGATCCGTCGATTCCGAATATCCATAGATGGAGTATTTAATGTCATTAAATACTTGATCCGTTTACGTACTATTTGTGTGACCCTACGGGTTCAGTCAAGAGTAAGTTGTGGATTAATATCATTAATTCCACTTGAACTGAAGCGGCCTCTAGCTAGGCATTCAGCTCACTTGATCTCACTGAATTATTAACTTGTTAATTAATACTGAACCGCATTTATTAGACTTAACATTGAATGCATACTTGGACCAAGGGCATTATTTCCTTCAGTCTCCCACTTGTCCTTAGGGACAAGTGTGCATTTCCTAATTCCTTTGTCGCTCGATGCTTGCTCTTGAACATAAGGTAAGAGTTGTCATCCTTATTATGTCAAGAGGTGTTTCTCGGTTTCAGAGTTCAACTGATCAAAGAAACAGATAATCATAGCCTATGATTCATCCGAGCACGGCCATGCATTTTACAGTTTCTAGCTCTCCGAGTGGCCTTGTACAACTTTTAAGCATCTCATCCCGATTTATGGGAGGACAATCCCAATCTTGCGATCTTGAGATTAGACTTCGTTTGATAGGTGATTACCTGAGCGTTGCCTTTATAGCCTCCTTTTACGGTGCGACGGTTGGTCAACGTCAAAGCAACCAGTTCTCAAATAAGTAATCTCAAATCACTCAGGTATTGAGGATTTAGTGTCTAATAATTTTAATGAAATCTACTTATGACAGATTTTCATCTCTTACAATAAAGTTTCATAGGTCTGTCCGATACTAGTCTTCCCAAAGTAAGTATCTATGCAAATGATTACGACATTGCCATGTCCAGATAGTTCAAGAAACAGAACTACTAGTCATCTTGCATTCTAGTCGTCTAATGTTTTCTATGCGTCCATTTTTATAGAAAACTCTGACCAGGGACCATTTTCAACTTTTGACATTCAAGTTTACTTGATAGACATTTCTTAGTCACAGGACTGGTCCTGACAGTCTATCTTGAATATATCGTCAAATTGAAGGGACTCATCATTTAATACTAAACCAAGATTAAATGGAATATGAAAATACATTTCATATATGATAAATGTTCAACCCCAATGTTTTACAACCATGGGCCTCAAACCCATCTTTAAAAACAGTTCATGGAATTCAAAGCTATGCTTGATTTCCAGTGCTACAATGTGAGTGTTGCTTCTCACTTGTTGCCTAGGTTTAGTTATCACGCTTTGCCAATCTTAATATCCTTTTCATCGAATGTTCTTCGAGATATGATGATAAGATCTTTTGAGTATGTTTATTTTGTGATCTAATCTTTCTTGCTACAAGAGTGGTTCTACGCATTTTTCAATGAAGAACCATCAAACCAGCAGACATATGATCTACCAAAGTTCAATGAAGAACTCTTTAACATAAACAACTCTGTTTCATTGCTTCTTAGGCAATAAGTACTTTTACTTCAATTGTTTAGGTTGCTAGTGATGCTTTGTTTAGATTTACTTATCCAAGCAGTTCACAGATATGTGGAAGACTTTCCAGCTGTATCTTAGAACATAAAAACTAATATTTTAATTTCCCACGCAACAACTCATGGTCTCCAATCCATGTTGCCATTTCAAACACGATGCATATAGCTCGTTCTTCCCAATGGTTAACTCCAAAGGGATCTTTCTTGATCCTTTGCCAGTGTTTATGCGTGTAGCATCAATATCTAGCATATCTTTATTTCCTTGAATCAAGAACTAATCCTATGTACCTTTTCAAGTACCATAAGTTTTTCTTGATCTCAATCTAGTTGATCTTCACTTAGATCAATAGAGATTGGTATATGTTCGTCATGCCTAAAGTCATACGATACGTTTTTGGCGATCCTCATATTATATCATACGTGATAAATTTCTTTTGCAGAATAATTCCCAATTGAATTCTATTCATGTAACTTTAGCTCATTCTAGTTTCAGTAGATACTAAATCCAGCTAAATTCTTTGACATATAATATAGGTTAAGAATCTTACTTAGATCCTTTGATGTTTAACTTAGTAAATGCTTATACATAGTTCAAACATTCTTTACTTCGATTTATTCACATGGGTCGAATATCTCCAACGGAGTATTTCGTGTTTGATTTAGTAAATGCCATTACTTAATCCAAAACAATATTATAAGATCTTTGTAAATAGATCTTAATACCCAGTATGCACTAAGTTTCGCCATGGTCCCTCATTGATGAATAATTTCAAATCTAAGTCATTAGCATTTGAATGTTATTTCACAATAGAGAGATATGTGTATGATACACATAGGACCAATTAAGTTTTACGTACTCCCACTAAACTTCTTATATATCTATAAGAATTATGTACGTTTTATGAAACTAAAATAATTATTAGTTTCACTAAAATACATTTCCAATTCCCAATTGCTTGCTTAAATCTGTACTCAGATTTCATAAGCTAGCTTTTCTTTTCAAGTATTTATTTGGATCCACAAATCCTATGACATGCCATGTACATAGTTTCTTCCAACATTTGATTGAGGAATACGTTTTGTCATCCAATTGCCATATATACCAATATGCAATCATTGCTTGAATTATAGACTTGAGCATTACAATTATGCATGAGGTTTCAATACAATCCATGCCAAGAATTCGCTTGTAACCTTTAGCAACTAATTTAGCTTTGTGTGTGAACACAATTCCATGTTTGATGGTTTAAAACAAACTTGCGACCAATAGGTGTGAAACTATTCTTGCAAATCAACAAAATTTCAATTTTGTCATCGAAACATTGGTTATGTTTTATGGCCTTTAACCATCTAAAACATTTGAGTCTATATATGGCCTTTAACCATTTTAGGGAATTTATATTTCGTCATAACTTTCTTACAAGTCACAAACTTATTAATGATAATAGTTTGACTGCAAGTTGTAGGTTTCTTCACTACCTAATAGAAGAATCTGTTAGGTTATGATATATATGACAATTCATAAATCATGCGGAAAAACCATAAATCCAGGAAAGCATATTATTTACACATAATCATTTAGCATAGAATAGATGCATACATGTTGTAGCGTGCCTTCCCTAGCTGCGCCCGAACCGAACAAGAACAAGTCTTTAGGACTCCAAATGTCGTCCCTCTGTAGATAGTCCACAGTACGTCCGGATCCGCCTCAAGTTAGACCAACTAGAATCGCCCTTAAGGTTACTAGGAATTTCGGTTATGTGTTTGCAAGTGTATGGCTGATTTTTCTTTCAAAAACTTACCCTTTGAATACTTCAATCGTACCTGCAAATAATGACCCTAGGCCCTTATTTATAGAGGTATGGAAAAGGAATTGTAATCCTACTAGGATGTGGATTTTGTTAATTAGAACTTTATTAGGACTCTAAATAACAAAGCAAATCTAATAGGATTAGGATTTTAATCTTCGCACGAATCCTAATAGGATTAGGATTTCCCGCACACGCATCGTACAAGCCGTGCACCCGCGCAGGCCTTGCGGCCCACAACAGGCGCACAGCCCATGTGCGGTGCTGCGCGCGCGCCCTTGGCTGGGCCTGGCCTTGCGCTGGGCGTGGTCGAGGCGTGCGTTGCTGCGTGCGGCTCGCTGGGCGTTGGCCTGGCTTCGTGCTGGGCCTTCGTCTAGCGGGCCTCGTCCGATGCTAATTCGTACGATACGCTTCCGATTAAATTCCCGATTCCGGAATTCATTTCCGATACGAACAATATTTAATATTTCCGATTCCGGAATTAATTTCCGTTTCGAACAAATATTTAATATTTCCGTTTCCGGAATTATTTTCCAATTCCGATAATATTTCCGATTCTGACAATATTTCCGTTTCCGGCAATATTTCCTATTCCGGCAATATTTCCATTTCCGATAATATTTTCCGATACGTACCATGTTTCCGTTTCCGGCAACATCTACGACTTGGATAATATTTATATTTCCGATACGATCCATATTTCCGTTTCCGGCAATATCATCGTTTCCGGAGTATTCATTTCTTGCTTGTGACGATCTCAGCTCCCACTGAAACCAAGATCCGTCGATTCCGAATATCCATAGATAGAGTATTTAATGCCATTAAATACTTGATCCGTTCACGTACTATTTGTGTGACCCTACGGGTTAAGTCAAGAGTAAGCTGTGGATTAATATCATTAATTCCACTTGAACTGAAGCGGCCTCTAGCTAGGCATTCAGCTCACTTAATCTCACTGAATTATTAACTTGTTAATTAATACTGAACCGCATTTATTAGACTTAACATAGAATGCATACTTGGACCAAGGGCATTATTTCCTTCAGTCTCCCACTTGTCCTTAGGGACAAGTGTGCATTTCCTAATTCCTTTGTCGCTCGATGCTTGCTCTTGAACATAAGGTAAGAGTTGTCATCCTTATTATGTCCAGAGGTGTTTCTCGGTTTCAGAGTTCAACTGATCAAATAAACAGATAATCATAGCCTATGATTCATCCGAGCACGGCCATGCATTTCACAGTTTCTAGCTCTCCGAGTGGCCTTGTACAACTTTTAAGCATCTCATCCCGATTTATGGGAGGGCAATCCCAATCTTGCGATCTTGAGATTAGACTTCGTTTGATAGGTGATTACCTGAGCGTTGCCTTTATAGCCTCCTTTTACGGTGCGACGGTTGGTCAACGTCAAAGCAACCAGTTCTCAAACAAGTAATCTCAAATCACTCAGGTATTGAGGATTTAGTGTCTAATAATTTTAATGAAATTTACTTATGACAGATTTTCATCTCTTACAGTAAAGTTTCATAGGTCTTGTCCGATACTAGTCTTCCCAAAGTAAGTATCTATGCAAATGATTATGACATTGCCATGTCCAAATAGTTCAAGAAACAGAACTACTAGTCATCTTGCATTCTAATCGTCTAACGTTTTCTATGCGTCCAATTTTATAGAAAACTCCGACTAGGGACCATTTTCAACCTTTGACATTCAAGTTCACTTGATAGACATTTCTTAGTCACAGGACTGGTCCTGACAGT
The DNA here is from genome assembly GCF_020520425.1 of Spinacia oleracea. Classification (NCBI taxonomy): domain Eukaryota; kingdom Viridiplantae; phylum Streptophyta; class Magnoliopsida; order Caryophyllales; family Amaranthaceae; genus Spinacia; species Spinacia oleracea. Next base: position 4,971,494 of record NC_079492.1, on the reverse strand, counting down.
CTATCTTGAATATATCGTCAAATTGAAGGGACTCATCATTTAATAAACCACAAATTAAATGGAAAAATGAATTCTCTTCATTTATTGTGAATGATTAACCAATAATGTTTTACAAAGATTTAAACTCTAAAACTTTAAAACATTAAACAAGGATATCAAAGCCATTCTCCAATATGCTTGATTCCCATAGCTGTAGTGTGCGAGTTGTGCTTCGCCTGCGGCAGAGGTTTAGTCAATGGATCTGATATGTTGTCATCAGTTCCAATCTTCCTTATCTCGACTTCTTTTCTTTCAACGAACTCTCGTAGAAGGTGAAATCTACGAAGTACATGCTTGACTCTCTGGTGGTGTCTAGGCTCCTTTACCTGTGCAATAGCTCCGTTATTATCACAATACAGGGCTATTGGTCCTTTAATGGAGGGGACTACACCAAGTTCACCTATGAACTTCCTTAGCCATATAGCTTCCTTTGCTGCTTCATGTGCAGCAATGTACTCCGCTTCAGTTGTAGAATCCGCAATGGTGCTTTGCTTAGCACTTTTCCAGCTTACTGCACCTCCGTTGAGGCAGAAGACAAACCCAGACTGTGATCTGAAATCATCTTTGTCGGTTTGGAAACTTGCGTCCGTATAGCCTTTAACAATTAATTCATCATCTCCACCATAGACCAGGAAGTCATCTTTGTGCCTTTTCAGGTACTTCAGAATATTCTTGGCAGCAGTCCAATGCGCCTCTCCTGGGTCTGACTGGTATCTGCTCGTAGCACTGAGTGCGTACGCAACATCCGGGCGTGTACATATCATAGCATACATTATTGAACCAATCAATGATGCATATGGAATCCCATTCATTCGTCTACGCTCATCAAGTGTTTTTGGGCACTGAGTCTTGCTTGGATTCTGCCATCTTGAACCTATCAAGCACCTTATTGATATAAGTGCTTTGACTAAGTCCAATCATCCTTTTAGATCTATCTCTGTAAATCTTGATGCCCAATATGTACTGTGCTTCTCCTAGATCCTTCATCGAAAAACATTTCCCAAGCCAAATCTTGACAGAGTTCAACATAAGAATGTCATTTCCGATAAGTAATATGTCGACGACATATAATACTAGGTTAGAAATTTTGCTCCCACTGACCTTCTTGTATACACAAGATTCGTCTGCGTTCTTGATGAAACCAAAGTCACTGACTGCTTCATCAAAACGTATATTCCAGCTCCTAGATGCCTGCTTCAATCCGTAGATTGATTTCTTTAGCTTGCATACCTTTTTAGCTTTCTTTGGATCTTCAAAACCTTCAGGCTGTGTCATAAACACAGTTTCTGTTAAAACGCCGTTTAAGAAAGCAGTTTTGACATCCATCTGCCATATTTCGTAATCGTAATATGCAGCGATTGCTAACATTATCCGAATAGACTTTAGCATTGCAACTGGTGAAAAGGTTTCATCGTAATCCACGCCGTGGACTTGCCTGTAACCTTTTGCAACCAATCTAGCTTTGAAAACTTCAAGTTTCCCATCCTTGTCCTTTTTCAGTTTGAAAACCCATTTGCTTCCAATGGCTTGGTAGCCATCTGGCAAATCGACCAAATCCCATACTTGGTTTTCAAACATGGAGTCTAATTCAGATTGCATGGCTTCTTGCCATTGCTTGGAGCTAGGGCTCGATGCTTGGAACTAGGGCTCGTCATAGCTTGTTTGTAAGTCGCAGGTTCATCACTTTCAAGTAATAGAACGTCATAGCTCTCGTTCGTCAAAATACCTAAGTACCTTTCTGGTTGAGATCTATATCTTTGCGATCTACGCGGGGTAACATTTCTAGATTGACCATGATTCTCACCAGATTCTTCTAAAGATCTCTGAGTTTCATCCTGAATGTCATCTGGAGCATTCTCTAGAGTTTGTTGTTCGACTCGAATTTCTTCGAGGTCTACTTTTCTCCCACTTGTCATTTTGGAAATGTGATCTTTTTCCAAAAAGACACCATCTCGAGCAACAAACACCTTGTTCTCAGATGTATTGTAGAAGTAATACCCCTTTGTTTCCTTTGGATAGCCCACAAGGATACATTTGTCAGATTTCGGATGAAGTTTGTCTGAAATTAATCGTTTGACGTATACTTCACATCCCCAAATCTTAAGAAAAGACACTTTTTGAGGCTTTCCAAACCATAACTCATATGGAGTCTTTTCGACAGCTTTAGACGGAGCTCTATTTATAGTGAGTGCAGCTGTATTTAGTGCATGTCCCCAAAATTCTAATGGAAGTTCGGCCTGACCCATCATTGACCTGACCATGTCTAACAAGGTTCTGTTCCTCCGTTCCGACACACCGTTCCATTGTGGTGTTCCAGGAGGAGTCAATTCTGATAGAATTCCACATTCTTTCAGATGATCATCAAATTCATAGCTCAGATATTCACCGCCTCTATCAGACCGCAGTGCCTTAATCTTCTTGCCTAATTGATTCTCTACTTCACTCTGAAATTCCTTGAATTTGTCAAAGGATTCAGACTTATGCTTCATTAGGTAGACATAACCATACCTACTGAAGTCATCAGTGAAAGTGATAAAGTAGCTGAAACCACCTCTAGCATTTGTACTCATTGGTCCACATACATCTGTATGGATTAAACCCAATAGTTCATTTGCTCTTTCTCCAACTTTAGAGAAAGGTTGCTTTGTCATTTTGCCAAGTAAACATGATTCGCATTTACCATAATCCTCTAAGTCAAATGGTTCTAGAATTCCTTCCTTTTGAAGTCTTTCTAAGCGTTTCAAGTTTATATGGCCTAATCGACAATGCCACAGATAGGTGAGATCTGAATCATCCTTTTTGGCCTTTTTGGTATTTATGTTATAAACTTGTTTGTCGTGATCTAATAAATAAAGTCCATTGACTAATCTAGCAGATCCATAAAACATCTCTTTAAAATAAAACGAACAACTATTGTCTTTTATTAAAAAGGAAAATCCCTTAGCATCTAAGCAAGAAACTGAAATGATGTTTTTAGTAAGACTTGGAACATGGAAACATTCTTCCAGTTCCAAAACTAGCCCGGAGGGAAACGACAAATAATAAGTTCCTACAGCTAATGCAGCAATCCGTGCTCCATTTCCCACTCGTAGGTCGACTTCACCCTTGCTTAACTTTCTACTTCTTCTTAGTCCCTGTGGATTGGAACATAAGTGTGAGCCACAACCTGTATCTAATACTCAAGAAGTTGAATTAGCAAGTATACAGTCTATAACGAAAATACCTGAAGATGGAACGACTGTTCCGTTCTTCTGATCTTCCTTTAGCTTCAAGCAATCTCTCTTCCAATGCCCCTTCTTCTTGCAGTAGAAGCATTCGGATTCAGAAGTGGGTTGACTGACCTTCCTCTTTTCAGATTTGGCGCCAGCTTGTTGCTTAGTCTGGCTGGCCTTGTTGCCACCTTTCTTAGCATTCCTCTTCTTTCCAGATTTCTTGAACTTGCCCCCACGCACCATAAGCACATCCTGCTTATCACTTTTGAGCATCTTTTTAGCGGTCTTCAGCATACCGTGAAGCTCAGTGAGCGTTTTGTCCAGACTATTCATACTGTAGTTCAGTTTGAACTGATCATACCCGCTATGAAGAGAATGGAGGATGGTGTCTATAGCCATTTCCTGAGAAAATTGCTGATCCAGCCGACTCATATTCTCAATGAGTCCAATCATTTTGAGAACATGTGGACTTACGGGCTCGCCTTTCTTAAGCTTGGTCTCAAGAATTTGCCTATGAGTCTCGAATCTTTCGACTCAAGCCAGATCTTGGAACATGTTCTTCAACTCACTGATGATTGTGAAAGCATCTGAGTTGATGAACATTTTCTGCAGATCTGCACTCATGGTGGCGAGCATTAGACATTTCACATCCTTGTTGGCATCAATCCAACGATTGAGGGCTGCCTGAGTGACCCCGTCGCCTGCGGCTTCGGGCATCGCCTCTTCCAGGACATACTCCTTTTCTTCCTGCATAAGAACTATTTGCAAGTTCCTTTGCCAGTCAAGGAAGTTTTTCCCGCTCAACTTCTCCTTTTCGAGAATTGATCGAATGTTGAATGAATTGTTGTTTGCCATAGTTAAAACTACAATTGAAAAGAATAAACAAATAAATAACCATTCACAGTTTCTCTTAATGAACTTAAATTCTAGCATACATGCATAATTCAATGTTCATTAAGCATTTTATTCAAGTTATGTGTTCCGGCAGGTGTGAATAAAATGATTCCAAGATCCTAAAATCATTGAAGAACTAAGCACAGTTTGTCGACTTAATCCTAAAATATCTTAGGTAAGCAAAAGCCTTTTGCTAATAGTCTAGAAACTATTCTTGGTTGATAGGTACGTCAAAGAACTTATTAGGTAAACCTATCGATTTTGCCACGACATAAAAGGACTCCTTACTTATATCGTTAAGTTTCACCAAAACTACCATGTACTCACAATTATTTGTGTACCTTGCCCCTTTAGGACCAATAAGTAACACCTCGCTAAGCGAAAACTATTACTAGATTGATGTAAAGGATATCCAAGCAAGTGTATATTTTGGCATGGCACCTTTTAACTCAATTTTAAGTTTGGAACTTAAGGCTCTTACTATGTTGGTTAGATTTTAAGTGAACTAAAATCCTTAATCATGCAACATAATCAAGCTTTGATCTCATGCATATTTAAGACATATTTAAAAGCAATAAATAACTTAAAACATGCATAAGATAAATGTGATCTAGTATGGCCCGACTTCATCTTGAAACTTTAACTTCAAAGTCCGTCTTGAAAATCTCCGTGGGAGGCACCATTTTCATCAAATAGGATAAGCTATAATTAAAACTAATTATCTAATTACGCATACCATATTTGAATTGAAAAACAACTTTGGTACTTTAGACCAATTACATTCAAATTAATGGTACGCAGACCATATTTTCTATCATATTTGGGCCATACTAGTCACTTCATAACCTGCAAAACAGTACATATACAATATATACCATTCACCCATTCATTATCATGGATGGCCCACATAGCTGGTTAGTAAAACACATTATGCATCACATAAACATTTGCAGCAATTAATCAAGGGCACCAATAATCTACCAATTATTCAGTCCTTATTAATTCTAATCAAGTTGTTTTAACCTTAAGGATTTGTAGACCTAATCAAGAGTTTATGACTAAAAAGGGCTCCCACTTAAACCAATAAATTCATATGCTTTACTAATTTTAAACATAAAAATGTATTTCTAGTCTAACCGGAAACATACAAATTTAATTAAAATTTAAAGCTCATATAAATTTATAATTGAATCCAAAATTTAATTTAATTTCAGTCGTATTTAAATTAATTCATGATTTTAATTTAGTAAAATAATTAGAATAAATAAAATTTATTATATTTACAATATTCAAAATTAAAATCCAAGAAAATAATTTAAATTATTAATTTTAAAATTAATTAAAATTACGTAAACTAAAAATTTCAAATTAAAATTTCAAAACGTTCTAATCGCAACGCAACAACCCCACGCAACGCACGCCCATGGGCCACACGCACACAGCCATCGCGGGCCATGTGCGCGCGGCCCATGCGCTGCGTCGCATCGCTGCTGCTCCCCATCGCAAGGCATCAATCGAACACGCGAGCCAGTGCTCGCTGCGCGCGCCAGCGCTCGATGCACGCGAGCCATCGCTCGCTGCGCTCGCTTGCCAGCGCTCGATCAATGCGAAAATTTCAAAACGATCTAATCGCAACGCAACAACCCCACGCAACGCACGCCCATGGGCCACACGCACACAGCCATCGCTGGCCATGTGCGCGCAGCCCATGCGCTGCGTCGCATCGCTGCTGCTCCCCATCGCAAGGCATCAATCGAACACGCGAGCCAGTGCTCGCTGCGCGCGCATGGCTCGATGCACGCGATCCATCGCTCACTACGCTCGCTTGCCAGCGCTTGATCAATGCGAGCCATCGCTCGCTGCGCGCCTGCCTTTCTCGCACGCGAGCTTGCGCTCATCGCACGAGGCAGCGGTATGCGAGCTGGCGCTCGCTGCGCGCGAGCGATCGTCGCTGGGCGTAGCGCTCGTGGCACGCGAGCTTGCGCTCGCTGCACGCGAGGCTTCGCACGCTTGCGCGAGGCAGTGCGCGCTGTGGCGCAGCACGCTTGCTTCCCACACGCGACTGCTCGTGCCTTGCTCTCGCCCCTGCCCATGCGCCCATTGCTCACAGCCCACGACACAAGGCAGGGCTGCTGCCTTGTGCTCGTGCACCATGCCCTTGCTCGCTGCATTTGTACCATATGGGGGACGAGCTCCCTTGCTTGTCGTCGCATGCCCGCACTATACAACACCCCTTAAGGGTAACACGTAGCGTCCATTGCTTTGTGCGTGCAAGTTATATGAGCGAATCGCATAAAATTTTAAAATTTATATTCAAAATTAATGACAAATTAATAAAAAATATTAATTACATAATTTTAGGGCGAAAAATCAAAAATTTATTATTTAATAGATTTCCGATTAACATGGATTCAAGTCTAGGTCATAAAAATTTAAAATTTAACATAAATTTACAATTTTTATGGTGGTTTTTAATCATAGGTATCTAATTAAATTATAACTAATTATGAAAATCAAATTAATTCTAAATTATTCCAATTTTCAACAAATTAATCATAATTACAAATTAGATTGCATAATTAACAAGGCTAGGCATTCAAACTTGTTAAACATATACAGTAGGTCAATCAAAAATTCATGATTTATAAACAAGAATTGCAAATATTTAATTTATCATCTTAAATTTACGAAATTTTGCATTCAAAAAACTAAAACCTCCGAAAAGTCATATATAGGCTTCGAATCTGAGAATTCTGGGTTCGGCCGAAAAATCACTCGATTTGGATGAGTAACGAATAAACTGCTGAAAAACTGCGTACGTATAATTAAATAAACGCAATTTGCAATTAATTAACAATTACGAAAATTAATCACCCCTTTTAATTCTTGCAAATTTGTAATATTTAACCATGTTCATGCAATTTAGATTATGAAAATAATAAGAGGCTCGTGATACCACTGTTAGGTTATGATACATATGACAATTCATAAATCATGCGGAAAAACCATAAAGCCAGGAAAGCATATTATTTACACATAATCATTTAGCATAGAATAGATGCATACATGTTGTAGCGTGCCTTCCCTAGCTGCGCCCGAACCGAACAAGAACAAGTCTTTAGGACTCCAAATGTCGTCCCTCCATAGATAGTCCACAGTACGTCCGGATCCGCCTCAAGTTAGACTAACTAGAATCGCCCTTAAGGTTACTAGGAATTTCGGCTATGTGTTTGCAAGTGTATGGCTGATTTTTCTTTCAAAAACTTACCCTTTGAATACTTCAATCGTACCTGCAAATAATTACCCTAGGCCCTTATTTATAGAGGTATGGAAAAGGAATTATAATCCTACTAGGATGTGGATTTTGTTAATTAGAACTTTATTAGGACTCTAAATAACAAAGCAAATCTAATAGGATTAGGATTTTAATCTTCGCACGAATCCTAATAGGATTAGGATTTCCCGCACACGCATCGTACAAGCCGTGCACCCGCGCAGGCCTTGCGGCCCACGACAGGCGCACAACCCATGTGCAGTGCTGCGCGCGCGCGCGCCCTTGGCTGGGCCTGGTCGAGGCGTGCGTTGCTGCGTGCGGCTCGCTGGGCGTTGGCCTGGCTTCGTGCTGGGCCTTCGTCTAGCGGGCCTCGTCCGATGCTAATTCGTACGATACGCTTCCGATTAAATTCCCGATTCCGGAATTCATTTCCGATACGAACAATATTTAATATTTCCGATTCCGGAATTAATTTCCGTTTCGAACAAATATTTAATATTTCCGTTTCCGAAATTATTTTCCGATTCCGATAATATTTCCGATTCTGACAATATTTCCGTTTCCGGCAATATTTCCGATTCCGGCAATATTTCCATTTCCGATAATATTTTCCGATACGTACCATGTTTCCGTTTCCGGCAACATCTACGACTTGGATAATATTTATATTTCCGATACGATCCATATTTCCGTTTCCGGCAATATCATCGTTTCCGGAGTATTCATTTCTTGCTTGTGACGATCTCAGCTCCCACTGAAACCAAGATCCGTCGATTCCGAATATCCATAGATAGAGTATTTAATGGCATTAAATACTTGATCCGTTTACGTACTATTTGTGTGACCCTACGGGTTCAGTCAAGAGTAAGCTGTGGATTAATATCATTAATTTCCACTTGAACTGAAGCGGCCTCTAGCTAGGCATTCAGCTCACTTGATCTCACTGAATTATTAACTTGTTAATTAATACTGAACCGCATTTATTAGACTTAACATTGAATGCATACTTGGACCAAGGGCATTATTTCCTTCAAAACAACACTTCGCCCTCTTTGTTTTTATCAAAAGGGCGATATTTTTTTGCCCTGTTTGCCTTTTTATACAAGAACGACTTTGTTGGCGCCTTTCCTTTTACAAAATAATCGCCCTTGTTGCTACTGATTCTTGTAGTGGCGTTCAACCATCACCAAGCAGCAATCTCGTTTCTCACCACCACCACCGTCCATATTTCTTCGGGTTTGAGTGAATTTCTGCTCTAGTGAGGTATATCTCTTTTCGATTTAGGGTTTATGATATTATAAAATTGAATGAACTATTTTGCCCCAAATTTTTGGGTTTTGGGTCCGTTAATTTCTTGATTATTTTAACTCAAACTCTTGATTGTTGGAGTCGATCTTGAATGAATCGCAGATAGCCACTCAGAGAGCGATCGTCGAGTACTGACTTGGTGTTGTAATTCTTGCAGTGAGTTCGTCGGCGATAAAATCACTCCAAACCCATCATCTCCAACAATCTGGGTATCAACCGTGGGTGGCACCAACAATTTGGACTTTTAGAGGAGTGTGATTACTAGTTCTAGAGGAAATCTTTACTCAGTGAAGAAATATTTAGTTTAATTGATATATTTCTAATTTTCGTAAAAAGTTGTTGATTAGCTGATTTTTTTGGTATAATGTTTGATCTGAATGGGCAATGATTGGTTAAAAAGCAATGTAATGGGATGAAATTTGGTTTTGTTGGTTTTATGATTGAATCATATTGTTCAGGTAATCTTTGATTGAAGATTACATGGTCGAGTTCACCTGTACTAGTAAGTAGCAACCAGTTTAAAATCTCTGTTCGGATTGTAGTTTAATTGATATATTTCCTAACGTTTTGGGCTTCTATATTGTGTACCCTTTGTTTTCTTGTCTTGCATCTCTTTTATTCCACTAGAGTTCTGCTAAAAATGAGAACACAGATGATCATCACTTCTCTCTTTTTTTCCAATATATTTTACCTGCATTTTTTTACAGTAAAAAATGGTTACTGTTATAAGGTTATTAACTTCTTCAAGAATTATGACTATTACAGATTACCTATGTTGGTGCATTGTTGGAGGTTTGCATGAGGAAACTGGTCTTCTATCCTGAGGTTGTTGGTTTTATAGAAGAAGAGAATGACAAGTTTTCTTCGGTCAAAGTTCAATATTCATGAAGTTTACAAACATCGTGATTACAAAAAGTATGATTACAAACATCAATATGTGTGGACTCATTGTGTGTGGATGACGATTTTGAATGAAAACTCATGAAAACAAAAATGAGATGAAACTACAACAAATTTTTTTTAAACTACATTAACCACTTAGACCAGGCTTAGTTATAACCAAACAACAAGCAACGGCTACGTTTCAAATCCAAAACTAGCCGTTGGACTTTAAAAAGCTAATTTTCAGTTTTGGTGCTTGGTGAATTATGTTTAAAATTAAGGGTATTTGGTGAATTAATTTTAAATTAAGGGGCATTTGGTGAATTTGAAAGTTGGTTAACGGAGGACTAACGGCGCGTCAGTAGTAAGGGCAGTTTGGGTATTATGGTAAAGGTGAGGGGCATTTGGTGAATTTCTGAAAGTCTAGTGACATTTGGTGAATTTCGTGAAAATTGAGGGATATTTAATGAAAAATCCGTTTAAAATAATAGGGACATTCTACTTTATTCTATTTTAGACTGTCTGGTCCACCATATTTAATGCATTTACATTCTTCTTTTTCACACTTACTTACAACATTCTACTCAATTTATTTTTATTTTTTTTACTCATAACTTTTCACTCACCCTTTTATTTTTATTTTTTTAAACCACTTCATTCAACCTAGTTTTGTACGGAGTATTATTCTTTTTTTTTTAACTACATTTAACTTTTCTAATACTTATTCCTTACTTTTGTAATGTGTAAGTGTCCGTATTATCTGGATAGATGGACTCACTTTGCCTTGTGGAAGTCAAATTACACTTAACCGAGCATTTTCATTACTTGAAGACGAATATTTGCATGATAAGAAGCTATTTTTGAGTTACGGGCATAACAAGTGAACACACTGATAACTAAGTCTGAAATACGAAGTAATATTTTTATGCACACCAAAATAAAGTTTGGTCCAACTTGCACCTTCCTTTGAATGTGAGTACTTCTTCCATTCATTTTTAAATAACACAATTATTTAGACACATTTGTCAATATACGATTTAAAACATTAATATCTTCAATTATGGATTAAAAAAAATTATAAAAAATTAATAGTTAAAAATATTTATTGAGACTAATATAATAAGGCCCTACACGACTATGTTTTTTCTTGAGTATAAACCACAAAAGGGAACCAAATAAACTTATGTAAATAATGTCCAAAATCTAAATGTATCGTATAAAATATAAATAAGAACGGGGAAATATATATGTTGTAAACTGAGAGAGTGATGAATAACTCAGATGATTAGAGCTTCTATCCCGATTCCAGGTGATACTGGGATCGATTCTCATCCCCGCCTTATGACTCATTTGCACCAAAAGAAAATATGTTGTAAACTGAATCTATTACGACAAGAACAGATAATGAAATCAATCAGTTTCATACTCCCTAAGATAATCGAAATAATCAAAACATGTGCACTCAATTGGCAAAATAACTAATTCCCAATCCCAATGTATTTGTCGCTTGTTAGTGCTTTTACAATTGTGAAAAGGAATCATTTTTATAAGTTTAGTATTGTTTCATTTCTTTTTGTTTGTTACATATTGTTTGTAGGGTGTTTCATAATGTTTTGTTACGTAAAGAATATTTTCTTTTATAAATTTATTATACTACTCCGTATAATTTTTTGTGCCAACTTTTAACTTTAATTGGTCAAATTTTTTCAACTCATTCAATTTCTTAACATTTTTCCAAGTATGTTAAATTAACAATCTTTGTGTTTTTCCATTATTAGTTCATTTTGATAAATAAAACAATCTTATTGATTGTTGTAATAATTAGTGGATTGAAATTTTATTTGGGTTTACTTTTTTAATATAAAAGAAAAAGAAACTTTATTATACGTTAATAAACGTGCAAAAGTCCAAACGTAACAAACAAAAAGAAACACAGGGAGTACATAGTAGTAGATCAGTACTCGTACTTTATGCAAAATTATACAAGTAGCAAATATTAGTTGTGAGAAAGTCAAGTTTTGCCAAAGATATGATACTCTCTCGACCCCAATTTACTTGCATCATTAGATCAATTTTTGTTAGGTTTCTGTTTATTGGATTTATTTTGACTGAACTTATAATATTTGTCTGAACTTAACTGAACTTATTTTTTCTGAAAAAAACTTATTTTATCTGAAATAAATTTACTTGTGTGTAAAAATGACTGAAAAAACTTATTTTTGCTGAACTTATATCATCTGACATTATCTGAACTTATCTGAACTTAATTGAACTGATTTCACAAATTCTTATTTACAATGGGTGTACAATAAATATTGTACACCGGAGTAAAAGTTAACTCAAAATGCTTAAAAGTTAAGCATATATATGTTAAAGTTATCTATTTTTTAGTGATAAATTTTTTCATTTTAGTAAAACTTATTTCTTCAAAATCACTAATAATGTATAAAATTAATTATTTAACCCTTTAAAATATTTATCTATCAATTTTTTTTACTAATATAAAAGTTAATGAAAACTAGGTTAAAGTTACAAAAAAAGGGTTAAAGTTATATTGGTGTACAATAAATTTATTGTACACCTTATGCGCACAAGACCTTTTCAACTTATTTTGTCTGAAATAAGTTAAAAACTTAAAATAAGTCGAACAGAACAAAGTTTTATAGCTTTTTGGCCATATTGGACAAGTAAAATGAAATCGAGGGGGTTTAACATTGTGATATAAAATACGGAGTACATTGTTGTCACAACAAGAAAGCTGGCCAGGTATAATTAATGTCACAACAGTGAGTAAAATATTAGAACTGATACGGTTTTTACATTAATTTCACCAGTTTATGGTCTTAGATTAGAAATAACATACATTTAGAAAATAAATAAATAAATAAATAAAAACCACTTGTAATTACCATCAGTTCTTAAACCAACAATGTCTTCTTATATAAAAAAGCCCCATCACCCTTTCAATTTTGTCGTAATTTTTCATGCCTTTTATACCCCTAAACCAACAGGGCCTTAAAACCCTCATACTTCCTTCATTGGACTAGTATTCTATATTAAAATGTAACACGGTATGATAAAAATCCAAACTTTTGAATTCTTTAGATTAATTGCGAAATTGCGTAAGGATAATGGTTAATTAAAAGTGAATTTAGGTCCCGTGCAATGCACGGCTACTACTAAAATAATTTATTATTTTAATAGTAACTAAAAGATTTGTGAAATAGGAAAACATGAAATTAAAATAAAAAGAATATATAAAAAGTATAAATTCAAAGTTGTGTAAAAAAATATTCAAATGAACTAAATTTGCATATTACTATACAAAGTTAAAAATTATAGTCGTTTACTTGTATGTAGAACGATCCAACAACGTTAACCAAACACGAATGACTCAAGACTAATTTCCGAAAAGACCCGAGCATAACCAAGTTAGTCAAATACAACATATTTTGAATTGAGTAAAATCTTGATAAATAAACCTATATGTCCATGTACTCCGTATTAGTATTTTAATTAACATTCTTACTTACCAGTTACCATGTATTATATTATTAATAGTAGACTAACGTTAGAAGTTCATTTATCAATATTTTTTATATTTCTTATCAGATTAAAAAGTTATAATAATACATAAATAAAATTATATCTTAAAGGAAAAAATAATATTGATTTAGCTTTCCTCCAATAATGTATTATGCAGTACACATCTATGGTAATTAAATATATTTTTATCTTAGTTTCCTAAAAAAACGTAATGTAATTTATTTATTTTAAAGTAAAAAATAAAAAAACATTTTGTCGGAAAAATATCGCACCAGAAAATGACACGTGTCATTTCTGGTGTCTCTTTTAGTATATAGTACTCCCTCCGTTTCTTTTTGTTGTATCCGTTTCCATTTTAAGCGTTTCATATTGTTGTATCCATTTAGAATCTATTCTATTTTTTGACATACATTTTATCCTAAAATACCCTTACATTTCTATCTAATTACCAAAATATCTAAAGATTCTACCCATATTCTCACCTAATTTTCCTCACCCATAATATTTAATTCTTTTCCCTTCCCCATATACCAACTCTCTCACCTCCTTTATCACCCATCATTATCACTCCTCTCTCGTACCTTATTTCTTTATTATTTTCCCACTCCTTTATTTATTATAATATCTTACACCCAATCATTTCTCTTACACCCAATCATTACACGTATACCCATGCAAACCAAGATTCCAATTTTCTTAAAAACCACACCAAATTTCAAATGGATACATAAAAAAGAAATGGAGGGAGTAATAGATACATAGATTCTTTCTGTTTTGAGAAATTTCAAGAGTAGATTCTATACTTCAAATATCAACAAAAGTATAAATCAATCAAATTACATTTTTTGTCCAATCACAAAACTGAATAAACTAATGTACGTACACAGAAGTTACACCAAGAAAACTTGTATACTCTGTATGATGTAATATAACCCTCGGAAAATCTCATATGTAAGATCAAAAAGTAGTAAATGCAAAGAAATAAGATATAAAAAAAAAATAAGTAAAAACAACTAAAAAGATATAAGTTGATTTTTTTTCCTCTCTAGAGAAATTGAAGTCAGTGGGTTTGGTTTTGCCGTTTTGGTAAAGCTTCAATCAAGATGAGCAATGTTTTAATTTAACTAGTTTTTGAGTCCGTTTTTCACATGGGTTTTTACTCACTTGAAACTATTTTGTTTAGGGAGAAACTACAATTTTTCAAACAAATGATAAGTTACCTGAAGCACAATTGCTCAAGCTGCTATTATAATGCTTAAAATAAAAAATAACGGCAATCTACCTACGAATGCATATATTTACAAAGATAATGCCAATTTAAACCCGCAAAAGAATGGTTTCATCTAAGATGGATCAATAATTTTGCTGTTTAAAATTGTAGAAAATAGTCTCTCATAACTGAATCCATTTTCCAAAAATTTAAAACAGTCTCTCCTCACCCCCTTGTTTAACAAGGTCCCTTTTCACCTTATAATCCAATCCTTTGATAGAATATCTTATTGTTGAATTCTGCACATTGATTTCAATAATAATTATGTACCAGTAGTAAAAATATCAACTATCAACTGCTCATATATACAAATGAGAAATGCAATCCAAGTGAGTATCTACAACTGAGGTACTTATAGTCTTATAAGGGATGTTGAATTTGTAAGGAATGTTATGAGTTAAATGACAAACTCAATTCAGTTACATTGGAAGGGGGGATGGAGGGAGAAGAGGAGAACATTAGGAATTGAATAAATTAATTCATTACTACATTGAATTAAATTGAATTAAATTTGGAGGTTATAGAAGCTGAAAGGGAGGATTGAAGGCCACGTGTCTTCAAAATATTGTTGCTTACGTGTCCGCCGTATGTCTTCAAAATGATGTTGCTTATGTGTCCTTAAAATGGAGATGGTTATGTTTTTAAAATACTAGGTATTGATTGATTTTCATTTCTTTAGTCCTTTTAATACAATTTTACAAAGAAGCGTTGTCTAATTAACAGACTGATGTGAAATATGCCTACTTATAATTGCGAGAAAAGAACAAATGTTATAACATGTAGTATTAATTTCTCCACACTTCTTACCACAACGGTTCTAAGTTGACCCGTTGTTATTTAACCGTTGGTTTTTGCACCTTTTGTAGTAGTGTTATTTAATCTTTTTATGCTATGAAGTATGAATTGTGATGGAAAAGATCTAATTTACAATGAATTTATGGCAATTGAAGGGTAACTTAAAAGATATTGAAAGCTTAGACCGCCCTTTTTTTGTTTAATTCAGAATAAACACAATAGTTTGGTTGTTCATGCATTACCTTACATGAGCAACAAACTATTGTGTTTATTCCGAGTTAAACGAAAAAGGTAAGTCTTAGTTAAGATTATCTTATACTCATTTATTGTAAGACATTTTTGAATCATGTTAACTGCCCTTTCACACCCTTTTTCCCAATTTATAGTTAAAATGTAGTCGGTTTTAATTTACAGTTTAGAGATCAACTTTCTGAATCATGTTTGTTTTGCCGGGTTTCTATTTCTTACTTTTGTCCTGCTTAATCTGACACCTTAATATTTGAATTGTCTGTTTTCTTTTTGGTAGGTAGAATCCACTAACTAAGTGTTTGGTAGAATTTGTGAATTGATAGAGGTCTTAGATTGAATATTTTCTAAATCTACTAGGAGTTATGGTCTAGGACTCTATCAATAGGTTGATAGAATATCAAAGATAATGCAGTAAATAAGGAAGAAAATAATTTTAAAACCTCAAGGATTCTGAGAAGACGGTGATACTAAACAGTCTGTCATTGTTATACTTAGATTGTTGTCTATGGTGTGGGGGAAGAATGAACACATTTAACCATAAGCTTCCATGGTGGTTAAAAAGTGGATTATAGTTTTTTTTTTTGTGATGCTTAGGTTGACACATTGTCCCTGGATGCATAGTTCACATGTTCGGTTAACAAGACACTACACACATCACTTCTTGTCTTATCACTAGCTGTCGAAATATAATTTTTTAAGTTGCATGCTAAACTTCTTGATTCGAATGTTTCAAGGTTGTGATTTCATCCATTTGCTTTTACTGATTTTGTTATGGTGTCCAAGCTATCTTCAAGGCCCCTAAACCAATTCGTAGAGGCATACCAATATGTTTCTTTTAGATATGTGCTTCCCTCCCCCCTTCATTATTTTTTTGTCATCTTCTCTCTCGTGATAAAATTGTACTATGTATTGCACTTCAGTAATCTTGGTATCCTTGAGGCTCATGGATTTGCTGAGAATATAGTTTGGAGGGTTGATCCAAACCCACCACCTTTACCGTTGAATTCACCTAACAAGTCTTATGTTGATTAAATCCCTCTGAAGAAGATTTGGCTCACAAGTACATTTTCTCCTCAATTATTTGTTTGTATGTCTGAGAATTCATGCAGGTGGTGATGTTTTCTTTGAATATATTTCTTCTATAGTGTCGAAATGTATTAATGAAGTCAACATTGATGGTCTTGGCCTTTGTTCATTGGTAAATCCTCTGCAACACCAATAGCATCCGATCTATCTCGGTTTAGTAGTCTACCTTTGGTCGCAAGCCATATAACTCCAAAAGCAATGTGTTGCAGTGATGTCTCAAGCAGATGACTTTGGAGGACAACGTCGGAGAGACTTTGTAGGTTCAGGCGGAGGATACTTTGGAGGTTGCGTCCCAGGAGTGACCTTGTTTATGTGTGAAACTATTATTAGTGTGACAAATTAGTACATGTGAAAACTATTATTATTGTGACAAATTATTATGTGTGAAAGCCAAATACTATCAAAACTATGTATGCACGATATGCATTATGCCTTTTGCAAGCAACCCATGTCGTTTATGTCGCATTACTTAGTATTTTGAACTACAATATATGGTGAGTCTTTTTTGAAAAAGTATATATCAATAACTGTGATTTGTGAGTGCAAATAACATGTCATTTTCGTAATTAAATTGGTATGTTTTTTTTTCAAAAAAAAGGTAGAAATAAAAAAGGAAACGAAAAAAGTGAATTAAATAAATAAAATTTGAGGTTAACCGCATATATTTTGAGTTAACTGAATAAAATGTGAACTTAAATGAATAAAAATTAAAGTTAAATATACTCTAAAAAGTCTAGTTATTTAGGATTATGTCATGTGATTATATCAAATTCGATGACTCATACTATTATTAAAATCCTAGATTGTCATGATTTTTGTAAATATCTTTAATATGCCCATTGTCATATTTTGGTATGAGTTTATTGAATACTCCGTATATGAAAGTCTAATTTAAGTAATGGTCCTCACGTTGTTCCTAGATTGTATATAGATTAGTTTTTGATTTTGGATAGAATTTTATTTTAGATTGGTGTTTGATTTGGATTGAATTTTATTTAGATTTATTTTTTTAATTATTAGAGTATTTGATTTCGGATTGAGTTTTATAGATTAGTAACTAATTTAGAACCCGTACAACACACAAATATTACTAAATTTGTTTACGCGGTATTATTAATTACTCATAAATAATAATTTATATGTGAGAAATATTTTTTATGACATTAAATAAAATTTATTGTATTTGTTAGGTGTGGTTGATAAAATATGAGATACAAATTATTAATAAAGGCATAATAAAATTTTAAATTTGTACAAAACATCATTAGTTAATTTGACAATTAAACATGGTGTACGTTGTACTATGTACGTAAAAAGCACATATAAATCTTGTTATTTTCGACATTTTTTCATTTTTTTCAGGAAAAAGTTGAAGAGAAATGATGTTTAAGAAAAATAAGTTAAAATCCATGAGATATCATGTAGCTCTTATGTTTCTTACATTTTACTTATTTTTCTTAAACATAATTTTCTTCAATTTTTTCCCGAAAAAAGTGAAAAAAAAAATGTTGAAAATAATAAGATCTATATGTGTTTTGTATGTAAATTGTACAACATACACAATGCTTATTTATCAAATTAACTAATGATGTTTTGTACAAATTTAAAATTTTACTATGTCGTTATTAATACTTTGTATCTCATACTTTAGTTTATATGTTTCAGGTCTGCATATCAAGCACTATAGGAATTACTGCTCATTTTGATCTCAATGATTCTAGTTCTATATTGAGCAGCACTTTTTAGCTCTTAACGAAAGGCACTGTTATATCGAATATAATCGAGTACCCAAAATATAGAGTTACTCAGAAGTTTAGTTCAATTTTTTTTTTTTTTTTTTTTATTATTTCTCATTGTAGCGACAATTTTCTATAAAAGGTCCAGAATACGTGAAAATATTTGAATTGTAAAACTTGTAACACGATCATATTACTCACTTGTAAATTTAGCACGATATTTATCGTTTTAACTAATTTTTGTTCTAGAACTTTGTCTATACAGTACTTTATTTCTAATAAGATAATGGTTCATATTATACGCATGTGCAGGCTGCGACAACACAAAAGAGTATAAATTAATAACTAAAAACATTGCCTAATTGTTCTGCAAGGAAACTAAAAACAGACTGACATAAAACTTTACTAAAAAATATTATATGTAGAATTAGAATTTTGTTATAGATTAATGTTTGATTTGGATTGAATTTTATTTTAGATTTATTTTTTAATTGTTAGAGTATTTGATTTCGGACGGAGTTCTATATATTAGTAACTAGTTTAGAACCTTTACAACGCACATGTATTACTAAATTTGTTTACGCGATATTATTAATTACTCGTAAACAATAATTTATATGTAAGAAATATTTTTAATGAAATCAAATAAATTTATTGTATTTGTTAGGTGTACTTGACAAAATATGAGATACAAAGTATTAATAACGACATAGTAGACTTTTAAATTTGTACAAAACATTATTAGTTAATTTGACAATTAAGCATGGTGTACGTTGTACTATTTACGTACAAAACACATATAGATCTTGTTATTTTTAATATTTTTTCACTTTTTTCGGGAAAAAGTTGAAGAAAAATGATGTTTAAGACAAATAAGTTAAAATCTATGAGATATCATGTAGTTCTTATGTTTCTTAAATTTAACTTATTTTTCTTAAACATAATTTTCTTCAATTTTTTCCCTAAAAAAGTGAAAAAAATGTTGAAAATAACAAGATCCATATGTGTTTTGTACGTACATTGTACAACACACAATGCTTATTTGTCAATTTAACTAATGATCTTTTGTACAAATTTAAAATTTTACTATATTGTTATTAATACTTTGTATTTCATACTTTGGTTTATATGTTTAAGGTCTGCATATCAAGCATCATATGAATTACTGCTCATTTTGATCTCAATGATTCTGGTACTATATTGAGTAGGACTTGTTAGCTCTAAACGAAAGACACTGTTATATCGAATATCATCGAGTACCCAGAAACCAGAGTAAATTACTCAGAGGTTGGATTCATTTTTTTTTTTTAATTTCTCATTATAGCATAAATTTTGTATAGAAGGTCCAGAATATGTGAATATATTTGCACGGTGACACTTGTAACACTATCATATTACTAATGGTGGTATTCTATAACTCACCTGTAAATTTAGCACGATATTTGTCGTTTTAACTAATTTTTGTTATAGAATTTTGTCTATACAATTGTTCATTTCTGATAAGATAATGACACGCATTATACGGGTGTGCATGCTGCAACAGCATAAAGGAGTAGAAATTAATAACTAAAAAATTGCCTAATTGTTTTACAAGAAAACTAAAAACAGATTGACAGAAAACTTTACTAAAAAATCCGATAGGTAGAATTAAATTTTTTTTAAAAAAAATTAGTGTTTGATTTGGATTGAATTTTATTTTAGATTTACTTTTTAGTTGTTAGATTATTTGATTTTGGGTGGAGTTGTATATATTAGTAACTAGTTTAGAACCCGTCCAATGCACATAAATTACTAAATTCGTTTACGTGGTATTATTAATTACTCGTAAACAATAATTTATAAAGTGGGAAATACTTTTAATGAAATTAAATAAAATTTATTGTATTTGTTGAGTGTGGTTGACAAAGTATGAGATACAAAGTATTAATAACGACATAGTAAAATTTAAAATTTGTACAAAACATCATTAGTTAATTTTACAATTAAACATGATGTACGTTGTACTACGTACGTACAAAATACATATAGATCTTGTTATTTTCAACAAATTTTCACTTTTCTCAGGAAACGTTTAAGAAAAATAAGTTATTTTCAACATTTTTTTACTTTTTTCATAAATTATGTTTAAGAAAAATAAGTTAATATCAATGAGATATCATGTTGTTTACTTGTTCATCTTAGTAGTATACTTCAGATACTATCACTGCAGAGTAACATCATAATATAGTCCAGGTGCTCACCCGGGCTTGAAACTGCTCAGATAGTTCAGGTACTGTCACCGGAGCTTGAATTTTCTCTGGTTCTTCCACCCGGGCTTGAAGTTGCTCATGCACTCAGGCTTGAAGTTGCTGAGGTACTTCAGGTACCCCTGCCATTAGGGCCCGGAATTGTTCAAGAGAAATAAACGTATGTTCACATTGTTTATGGAGTCGATTAGCACGAGCTTTATTAAGTTCATTCAATATATCAGGAGTGATTAGCCCTTTCTGTATGAATTCATGCACGAGCTCATCAGTAACTTCAGAAGTGTCATGAATACTAACCCTCTTTCCCTTATTATATGTATCATTACGAAGATAATATTTCTAGGCATGGCTAGCCACCTGTGTTGGATTTCTTGTTTTCACCACATTCCTTGAAAAGCTTCTCCAATCACCCCTACCGTATATTTCCAACCCAACCAAAAACATCTTTAAAAAAACCCAAATTAACACAAATTCGAGAAAAACAAAATTCAGACTGCAGAAAATAATCACGTAAACAATTAAATTTTGTCTCGTTATCACTTTGCACGATTTTAATCTTTTGAGAAAATTGTTTATCAATCACGACAATAAAATTCATAAAAGTGCGGAAAACCTCTGTTTATCATCTAATAAATAAACCCACATAGCACGAGAAAAATCAGCGACTATTGTTAAGAAATAAAGAGCTCTTCATGAGGAAGGGTGTCTATATGCGCCAAATCACAATGAATCTTTTTAAAAGTACGACTTGCTTTATTATAACTAAATAGTTAGTGTCATGTACGATGCCCCGGATAGTAGAAATATAGATCAATTAGATGATTAATAACTTGTAAAAGTAATGACTAATTAGTGATGTGAGACTATTATAAAATATTTCAGACCATTTTTCTTATTATATTGAGTTAATATATATCTTGCTTTGAATATGCTTTAATTAATTTTATCATGTAAGGATTAGTAACTTGTAAAAGTAATAACTAATTAGTGATGTGAGACTATTCAAAATTGATTCTTGCCATATGGTTCTAATTGTATTGAGTTAATATAATTTTGAACGTATAAGAATATCAAAATGAGTTGTGGTATAGTGCTTAAAATATGTGTTTGCCAAATGAGATGTAACACTCGATAATTCCTTATATTTATAATTCCTTTTTCCGACCAATATGAAAGAATTACCAAGATATTACCGGCACCGTGATAACGGCTAAGGCTATTTACCAGAATTACGCAGCATAAATTACTAACTTTCAAAACATAATAAATAGTTAATGGTCAATTAACAACCTGGAACCATTAAGGCCCAAAAAGCAAAGCATTAAATAGTTTAAAATCCATTAACTATTGTTTAAGTAATAATAGTAGTCATGACTAGAAATAAAAATAGAGTTTATAAATACGGAAGATTAAATAGTCTCTCAACACAATTCCCATGATAACTTCTCCCGCAAGTTATCTCTACAAACCTGCTTATTGAAAACTACTCCCCAACAACGCAAATGCAATGATGGATCATCATAGGGTCATTAAGGCGAAGACCATGACCGAAAGACATGAATCATGAAGTCAGAAAAAGCTGAGTACGTACAAGCTAGAATAACATTATATCCTAATATGCTTCACTCGAATTAATAACAATCCACATGCAAAAGCCATTTAATAAACAATTAATCATGGAGATAGACTCGATACTTGACACGACTCTTAACTCACAGATTAATAAGAATTATCTTCGAACGGGTAAAATAATAACAAAATCACCAAGGGAAAGATAAAGGTGTTGGGAGCCAACCAAGCACCAAATAAATAAGGGTCGGGCTTTCTACCGAAAGTGGGGCCATACCGACGGAATTCCTGCGCAATACAAGCGATAAAACCAAAAGAATGAAATAACGTCTTGTATCATTCAAGGAGTACGAGTTTCTCCGACACGACTCCCCCCCCCATTGTTCATACTCAAGGTATATACGTTCCAAGAGTTTTGAAGCTCATTCAGGTTACACTTTACGTTAGTTAATATGTTATGTTCAAGGCGACTCAAGACTCAACACAAAGCACAACATGCAAACAATTGAACAATGACACTTTATTTTAATCCTTTAGGACTTGTGATCAAACATAGGACTCAAGTGAAATTACTCCCATTGTTCCTTCTCAAAACACTGTTGAGATAACCCGATATTACCAGTTAACAAGCGGGGTGTGCCCATAGCATGAATAGTCCTTAGTTCAATTCACATAAACTTCCCAAATGTATTCTACTCGGCGGTAGAATAAACGATGCATTGAGGCAAATCCACTATGCTCAAAGTATGCTAGACATCCCGTACAATAGCATAATCATAATAACTTGCATGTGAAACACTTATACATGCATATCAACTTGAACAACATGCTTGACATAATTCAACGATTATAAAAGTCCATAACATGATTGTTCACATAGAATTCATAGATTCAATAATAATTCACAACACGCTTGTTCACACATCAAACATGAATTCTCAACACTTTAAGTTCACATGATTCACAATCAATACACATCATATAATCCTCATGGAATAGGTGGTCACCCTAGACATGTACGTACATGGAGTACTTAAGTAAGGGGGCCATTGTGCGAATCACGACTCAAAGCTAGAAATCACCTCCTATAAATACAATAACGAAACTTAATTATTATTCATGTTTACTAAATTTCCAGAAACTATTTAAGATTCTAAAACCTTTGAATTAATTAGAAATTAATCGTTCTCTTACATTTTAATAGTCTCAATTGGACAATTAAAGTCCCAGTACAAAAACATTGACCTTTGACCTTTAAAATCATTAAAAATCAACACTACGGCCTTATATTAAATCTGAAAATTAAGTTTGATTCCCATAATTCAAATCATCATTAAATTATGTAAATCAATTGCCTAAACAGTTGGAATTAAAATCCTAACAATAGGTTATCATAAAAACCATGTTTTGACAATAAAAATTGACACTTTAATCATTTATTAAATTTTAAATTAATAGTTCGTATAATTAAAATCAATCTCATCAATACAAATACGAAAACATTAAAAATACGGTGTTCATAACCGTTCCCAGCAGTTTAAATAATCCAAAACAATAATAATAATTTAATAATTTAAAACGGAATTAAAATAGGATAAAAGTATACGGAGTATTCAGAAACAACAACACACAACACACACGAGCACCGTGTGTGTGTGCGGCAGCGAGCACGAGCAACAACAGCAGGCGGGACGCGGGCAAGGCTCACGAGGAGCAGCGACCACGCGGCAGCAGCGCGCGTGCGAGGGGCGCTGGGCGCTGGGCTTCGTCGATCACACCACACGGCACACATCATCAGCTCGTCGCTATGCGTGCGCGAGGGTGAGAGAGAGTGCGAGGGACGAGGGATGAGTGGTGCGCGTGAGGCGCGAGAGGCAGGCCAGCAGTGCACGGAGTGTACGGGGCAAGGCAACGAAGATGCACGAGGTGTGTGCGGGTTGGGCGAGCAAGACACGAGTGCGTGCTTGCTTGCTGCCGAAGGAACCGGACAAGAGGAGAGAGAGAGCCGAAAAAAGAGAGAGAGAAGAGGAGAGAATTTCAGAATTGTTAATATGGGGATTAATGTGATGGAGATTTGTATTTATAGCTTTCCCATCCCTTGTGGGCTTAGGTTTTAGGGTTTTGAGTTGGGCTTGCTAAGGGATTTAATTAAAATTAGTTTCTTGCAAGCCTTGTTGGGTTTGCCAACGGAATTGGATTGGACTTGTATTAGAAATAAAATAGTTTTTGAAATACGACCCATCAATTCCCGAATGAATAAATTCGTTTAATTTATTTAATAAAAATCCGGTTTTCGTAAATAATTAATAATTAAATTATTTAAAAATAAAATACATTTATATCGCATAAAATGCAATTAAATTCATAAAAATCTTTATAAATATAATAAAATATATTTATAAATTACGAAAAATACGAGGTATTACATGAGAGGTCATAGGTTCAAAATCTATAACTATCATTTTTTCATGATTAAGAAAATTACATGAGATGACATGTCAAAGTTGACTTTACGTAAAAAGACATGTGGCGAGATGACATTTTTTGCCTTTGAGTTTTGATAATAGTAGAGATAGGAATTGTGTCTCTAGGATGCTTAGTGCGAAAACGAACTTCACATGCTTTATTTAAACTACCCTTGAGGCATGAGGTCAAGAGTTGGAGGAAGTAACTTTACTATTTTTTTCTGAAGGGTGTCCCATCCTTTTGTGCCATAATTTTAAAGTTGACGCGACTCCATTACTGAAACATGTTGTACCGAATTAGCTTCTCCGGAGTAGTAAAGTCCATCTCACCTGACTCCCGTTCCAATAGACAAACCCGTTTGGTCCTATATAGCACACAAAGAAGAATTAAATTTGACAACACCTTATAAATCATCATTTAATTGAGAAACAAAGAGTAAGTTGCAACTGAATTGAGGAATGTAAAGCACATTTTTTAGAACAATTTTTCCAGAGAGCCGGGTTGAGCCGGCTTGCGTAGCATTTTCCGTTTTCCAATAGGAAGTGCGAAGGGGCAATCATAAATATTTGAAATATCAAAAAACCAAGACTTTGTCACCTGTGATATGATGCGTTTCTCCGGTATCAACAATCCACAAATTCGTAGTAAACTTAGCATTCAAATGGTTATCCGGAGAAATACCTTTTGACGGAGCGGGTGGAAGATTGTCACTACCGAAGCCGCCCGTCATTGCGAAAGAGGAAAAAAATGCGAGGTTTATGTTATGGCTGTGATACCATGACAAATTGATAAAAGAAGCTTGAAGACTTGATTTTATTATGGCATAAGCATGGTGTGTCACGGATACACTATTCCTCAGGAAATAAAGCCTATAAATAATAATTAGCGTGCATAAAATGCTACATTGTATCTTGTGCTTTAGTGGTTTCCTACACTAATCTGTTTACTTTCATTATTCCACCAGATCCTGGGTTAGAAGCATCATTCTGCCTTCTTTTTTTGTACTTTTGATTGGCTGATTGGCATATCAAAATTGTACGGTTGCACCCCTTGTTTTCTCCTTCTCTATTTTATTTTTGTGCTGCAAAACCTTAAAAAAGTAAGTTTTATGGTGAACTATATTTTTTGTATTAATTATATATAACACGTATTTGATTTAGACGAATGTATATGATTTTAGATTACAATAAAAAGGTCAATATACCATACACATGTGATATGTATCCAAAGAACACCATGAGGAAAGACATACCAATATATATTAATAACGACATTACAAGAAATAAAGTGTAAAAAGAAAAACCATGTACTACATATTGGCCCTGTTTGGCAATTGGCTGTTGGCTGTTGGCTGTCGGCTGTTTTACTTGGCTGGTTTGACTGGCTGTTCAAGTTGGCTGCTTTTGTTGGCTGTTTGACTATGGATTGGTTACAAATGTGTTTGGTAAAATCAGTTGTTGGCTGTTGGTTGTAGCTATGTAAAATGACATTTAAGGACATTTAATGTCTTTTATTCATTTTTCAATACATACTGTGTATTGTGTACGGAGTAAAACGTAATTACAAATAAATAAATATACATTAAAAATAAATTAATTTTTGCAATAGTATTAATAAATTATTATTTTAATTAATAATTGCGGAGTAATAATCAATGATTAATAATTAATAATTAATAATAATTAAATTAATAATAATTAAATTAATAATAATAATTAATAATTAATAATTTATTAATTAATCATTAATAATTAATGATTAATTATTAATTAGTTATTCACTTTTAGTTATTAGTCATTAATTAATACTCCGTAATTATTAATTATTAATTATTAATTATTAACTATTAACTATTAACTATTAACTATTAACTATTAACTATTAACTATTAACTATTAACTATTAACTATTAATTATTAATTAACTATTAACTATTAACTATTAACTATTAACTATTAACTATTAACTATTAACTATTAACTATTAACTATTAAATATTAACTATTAATTATTAATTATTAATTATTAATTAGTAATTACTAATCACTAATTATAAATTATTAATTATTAGTTAATTAGTAAAAAACAAGGACAAAAAAGTAATTTAGATAGTGAAAAGCCAAAAGCCAACTCCAAAAAGCTAGTGCTACTAGCTTTTCATTTTTGGCGGAAAAGCTAGCTTTTCAGCAAGCTAAAAAGCCAGTTACCAAACACATTTTTTGGCTGTTTGACCAGATTAAAAAGCCAACAGCCAAAAGCCAACTAAAAAGCCAGCAAAAAGCCATTTGCCAAACAAGGCCATTACGTGAATTTTCTATGATGCTTACTTTGTTTTGTATGTTCATTTTTGTTTTTGTTTAGTACGCGGGTCATTGTGACACACTATTACTAAAATCCTGGATCCGCAGTGTAATCCAACTTAAAAGCTAACACTAGTATTAGAATTATAATATAATTCTAATTGATATATGTTTCCCTAACAAATTTAATATCTTCGATAAAACAAAAGCCGTCCAGAAAGGCGTGAAAATATTTGCGTCGTAAAACTTGTAACACGATCATATTACTCATGGTGAGATTCTATAACTCACCTGTAAATTTAGCACGATATTTGTCGTTTTAACTAATTTTTGTTCTACAACTTTGTCTATACATTCATTTCTGATAAGATAATATCTACGACACAAATGAGTAGAAATTAAGAACTAAAAACATTGCCTACTTGTTTTGCAAGAAAACTAAAAACAGATTGACAGAAACATTTACTTAGAAATAATTTGATACGAAGTATGTAGAATCGCTAATCTCTCTCTGGATTTAAATTTGTCCTTGAAATCTGTTGCCCCGCCCGATGAATGTTCTGAGAAGGGTACTGAAACTGGTTCTAAGGACTGTATTGATTCACTTGTTCATGATATACTACTTCAGGCGCCATCAAAGTTTGAAGTTCATTGTAAGTAACATTAATGTTGTTCACTTGTTCATCGTAGTAGTATACTTTAGGTACTGTCATTGTAGTTTGAAATTGGTTTAGAGTAGCATCATAAAATACTTCAGGTCCTATCTCCGGGCCTTGAAACTGCTCAAATACTTCAGGTACTGTCACTGGGGCTTGAATTTGCTCGGGCTCTTCCACCCGGGCTTGAAGTTGCTCATGCACTCGGGTTTGAAGTTGATGAGGTACTTCAGGTACCCCTGCCACCGGAACTTGAAGTTGGTTTAGAGAAGTAGACGTGTATTCATATTGTTTATGGAGTCGATTAGTACGAGCTTTATTAAGATCATTCAATATATCAGGAGTAATTAGCCCTTTCTGTATGAGTTCATTCACGAGCTCATCAGTAACTTTAGAAGTGTCATGGATGCTACCTCTCTTTCCCTTATTCTCTGTACCCTTACGAATATAGTATTTCTGGGCATGGCTAGCCACCTGCGTTGGATTTCTTGTTTTCACCATATTCCTTGAAATGCTTTTCCAATCACCCTTATCATATATTTCCAACCCAACCAAAAACATCCTACAAAAATAACCCAAATTAACACAAATTCGAGATTGTTATGTTCAAGTCGCACATCGAAACTCATAATAATACCATGTAACATTCTTACTTGAATTTCCTTAAAAGAAAAAAAAAAACTTACTTACAATCTTTGTTAATGTATGAATTAAAACATTTTCCTAGATTAATTCGTGACATATGATTAGACATAGGTGCACAACGTTCTTTAAACAATGCAAGATACTTAAATAAATAAAATCAACTACATTAAAAAAAAGTAAAAAAAATCAAGATAGTAAAAACAAGAATGACACGATTGGGATTAAAAAGATTAAAACGACTACCAATTTCTTGCATGTACTCCGTACTACGGGGTAGTTATAATAATAATGATTAAAAAAATAATCCGAATAACACATAGCGATTTCTATTCCGACCGCATTCCACTTTTTATTCTCCATAACATTTTCTTTTATATTATAACATAAATGACTTAGTATTCTATCAAAATTTGAGTCAAATTATTATTTTAACCAATTAAATTCATTGGGACATTAAATTTTCCCCATTTCCCAATATCATAATTTTGATAAAAGTGAAAATATTATAAATAAACGTAATTTATATTGTTTAAATAAAAAAATTGAGGAATCTCGATGCAAATTAATTAATCATTAAAACGCGTGAAAAATACCTAACGTAAAAAACAAAAAGAGACGGGGGGAGTATGTATGAATTAAAACAAATTCCTAGATTAATGTTTGACAAATTAAACATACAAAAACTTTTGTGTGCCGCCGATCTACGGTATCCAACGCGTAAAAAGTGATAAATAAAATTCACTCAAGGTAAAAAATGACCCATACCAAAGATAAAAGTGAAACCGACCAGAGATATAAGTGATCTTATTCGACGACTAAAGTTACCTTATTTAAGGATAAATGTAATTCTAACCAATGAAAAATGTGATTCTAACAATAAACAATGGAGTGACCCGGATAAAAAATGATAAGTTTGTCAAATTAACTAAAAGAGCAGAACATGTACGGATAATCTTCATTGGAAATATAAAAACTTTTGTGTGCCCCCGATCTATAGTATGTTGAATAAGGATAAATGTGACCCCCAACCAATGAAAAATGTGACCTTAACAATAAACAATGAAGTGACCCTAATCAAGAATGTTATGTTTGTTACATGTTATAACTATGACCAATACAATACCATCAATGAGAATACACCAATACATAAGTGTAATAGAGGTAGTAGGCTATGTGGGGCTTGAACCTACACCATGTACAATATCGTAAATTGCTCTACCATTTGAGCCAATTGAGGTAACTTATAACTACAATAAACAAAACTAATAACATCAATAAGGGTAACTAAAAAAACAAAACAAGTGTAGATAACTTTTCTTTTTTGGGCCACACACGATATATTATCGTAGATTCGATCGGTCTTTCTGAAATATATTACCCAAATAACAATGCAAGATAATTAAATTAATAAAAAAAAACTACTCGAGAAGAATAATCAAGATAGTAATTACGTAAAACTATGATGATTGGAATTAAAAGATTATAACCATTAAAGTTTACAAATTTCTTTTACATCCTTTTACATCCTAGCTACGAGTATAATAATAAAATTATCCAAATAACATCTAGCGATTTCTCACACGAATTCGAGACTGTTACGTTAAAGTCGCACGTCAAAACTCGTACCATGTAATAATCTTACTTAGAATCTTGACTAATGTATAAATTAAAACAAATTCCTACATTATATGCGTGACAAATTAAACATATATTACGCAAAACTCTTGAAACAAACAAGAATGCAAGATAATTAAATCAATAAAAACAACTGAAATTAAAAAATCAAGTAAATTAAAAAATAAAGATAGTAAAATAATGACGTACTTGTGTTCATCATCACTCCATTGAGTGATCGTCGGAGGTGTTGGGACAATGTAACTATCGACTGAGTTGTTTAAGTCCGTGAATTGGTGGTCAAATTCACCGTTTTCAATATTTTCGATGTCACAAACAAGTTTCTGGTACTGAATTTCGACCTCTTTCGGTGTTTTCCTCCCTCCGAGGTGGTCGGAAATAGCTTGCCACCGAGTTGACTCGTCTTCGATGGTGTTAAAGTGATCCGATGCAAGACATTCTTCAAATTGCATGTTTTCTTCCCAACTCCATTCACTGCATGCAAACAAAAGATTTATCACATCTTTAAACAACAATGCACGATAATTAAATTAATAAAAACAACTTCAATCAAGAAAAAAAGATAATCAAGATAGTAAAATAATGACAATTACGTACTTGTGTTGGTTAATAGGGACGACTTCTCCCATCTTTTTTTTGTTTCGTTTTGTTTTTGTTTATGGATATCTTTTAGTGCACCGTAATAAACCTATATATACACACAATAGGGTTTACACCAATAACATAATATTTTATTATTACTAAAAAAAAGAGTTTTAGCATAAAATAAATTTGAGTTTATAACAAAGTAATACAGATTAAAGTTTGTGTTTTAATGGATATCTAAAAGTGCAAAAAGAACTGTAATTA
Source organism: Spinacia oleracea (assembly GCF_020520425.1). Taxonomy (NCBI): domain Eukaryota; kingdom Viridiplantae; phylum Streptophyta; class Magnoliopsida; order Caryophyllales; family Amaranthaceae; genus Spinacia; species Spinacia oleracea. Next base: position 4,940,837 of record NC_079492.1, on the reverse strand, counting down.
TTATTATTAAAAAAAAAAAAAGTTTTAGTAGAGGAAATTAACACCACTCCCCCGTATTGTTATGTTATTAAAAAAAGAGTTTTAGTAGAAATCAAATTAGAGTTTATAAGTCGCTTATTGTATGGATAAAAGTTGTACAGGTAGAAGATTTGATTGATAGGGATAAACAAGAAGGTAGCAATTAACGAGTTTCTTACCATTTGAACATTCCCTTGGTGATGTAGTTTCAGCTGATGAATACTACCTCCATTTCAAAAAGATCTTTACAGTTACTATTTGTACGAACTCCAATGCAATATTTAACTACTAATATACCAAATTTCGTATGTGAAAAAATTATAAAAATTTAATATTCTGAAAATACATACCGAGACCAATCTAACAAGATCTTACATGTAATGTTTTGATGTATATAATAGTGAGAATTTACGGTTAAAGTTTTTATACTTTTGACACATTTTTCAAAGCGTAAAGAACTTTCAGAAACGGAGGTAGTATATAAGAAGTTAGGAACTTTGACATACAAATGGATGGGAAACAAGAGGTATAACACATCATTAGGTATGTTGACCACTTACCATTAGTCTTAAATCAAACGACAACTTTTGGGTAAGACCGTCTTATTTAAAAAACCACTTTAATTGTTTATTTAATTGGTTTCATTGCTTAACTACAATTGGTAAAAGGTACACCCGGTTGTATCTACATGCAATCGGGTAATTTTGGTTTTTAACCCCTGAACAAGCACAATTTTATAGTTTAAAACACATTTTTACAGGTTAAAGTACATTTTTATAGCTTAAAAGCAGATACATTTCAAAAGAACACATTGTTAGTACAAAAAAACATACGAGCGTGAAGAATTTGAGAGGATATGTAAACTGATGTTAGTTGCTCACCTTTTAAGTTTAGTTTTTTTTTTTTTTTTTTCCAATTGAAAGACGATATTCAATATCATAAATATTTGAAAAACATATGTGCATTATTGTAAAAATGTGTTTTTAAACTGAAAATGTGCTTTTAAACTGAAAAATGTGCTTTTTTTTGAGGGATTAGAAAATACAAAACGATCCGGTTGCATGTAGAGCTACATACAACCGGGTGTAGCAAAGTCAGTGTTTCAAAATCAAGGGTATTTTTCTCTAGAAATACCCAAGAGGAAACGAGACAACTTATTTGTCAAGAGCTGCGCATGGAGGAAACACTCGATCTTGGGCACTACCTAGGGGTACCTACCATTGATGGCCGATCTTCGAAACGTGAGTATCAGTACTTGGTAGAAAAAATCAATGGGAAGTTGGCAGGATGGAAGTCAAAAATGATATCACTTGCGGGGAGGGCAACTTTAGTTCAAGCATCCATTAGCTCCATGCCTTATTACGCAATGCAAACCACAAAATACCCCGGAGTACTTGTGATGATATTGATAGAACCTCTAGGAAATTCGTGTGGGGAAGCACTGATGAACAACAACAAATTCACCTAGTAGCGTGGGACACCTTGACGAAGGATAAAGCAATGGGTGGGTTGGGTATCCGAGCAATGAGGCAAGCGTATGCGGCATTCCTAACCAAACTTGGGTGGAGATTAATAGCAGAATCAGATTCCCTGTGGTCAAGAGTGGTAAGAGACAAATATTGTGAAGGAAGGTGTGAGTTAGACATGTTCAAACACAAGCCTGGTGCTTCGAGCGCTTGGGGAGGCATTGTGGACAACGTGGATATCCTTCGACAAGGAGTAAGCATGGTTGTGGGCAACGGAAAACGGACTTTATTTTGGCACCATAAGTGGGCTGACAACCAGCCACTACTATAGTTACTATCAGCAGAACCCCCTTTGCAGTTACAGGAGAAAACAATTAATGAGCTAGTTGTGGGATTCTCAACATGGGTGGAAGTGGGAGGAGTTCGTGGAGTTCAATCCTCCGCGCATAGTCCAGCAAATTGACTCCTATGAGTTGGTAGAAGATGATGAGGCAATAGACAGACTGTTTAGGAATGGCACTCCATCGGGGAAATTCACCATAAAATCAGCTTTGAAGATTGCGAGAGGTGAGCTTGACCTAGGGGCCACGGAAAACTGGAATTATGTTTGGAAACTTCCAGTATCACAAAGGATTAGATTCTTCCTTTGGCTAGTGCTTCATGATCGGTTAATGACGAACGCTAATAGATTTATTCGAAAGCTTACAGATGATCCTAGATGTCTGGTATGTGGAGAGGTTGAGGGATGCCCAACTGCTACAATGGTATGGCGCAAGTTTCCTGGCATCAACGACCATGAGATTTTTCGCAAACCGTTGGCTGGTTGGATAGCTCAAAATACGGGAGAAGATCAGACTCGTGATGATCAATGGCCTACGGTTTTTTGTACCACCTTGTGGTGGCTCTGGAAGTGGCGAAACAACAGAGTTTTTGCAAGTCAAGCTGAAATACCGGTCGACCAGTTGGGCTTTATTATGGTTAAAGTGTAATTATTATTAAAAAAAAAAAAGTTTTAGTAGAGGAAATTAACACCACTCCTCCGTATTATTATATAAAATAATTCTAGCGTAGTCGACAGTTACCGTCGACTACACTAAATATAAAATATCGTATCCGTTGATTTTTTTATTTGATTAATCTGAACCACTTAAATTATTTAGAATTAATTTAAATGACACAAATCACTTAAAGGGTTACATGGTTGTTTGAAAAGGGAATAAATTTTTTTACTTTTTGTTTTTGTAGAAAAGAAAATTAATATTTTTACAAACATTAATTTAGACCCTTATTATTATTTCGTTATTTAATAGACCAATTTTGATAAATTGTGTAGCATAGTAAAGAGTAGTGCTTGTAATAGGTTGCATTCTGTTTTGCCTAAAGCTCTTAGCTCTAAGGATAGAAGTTGGTTTTGCACCCTTGCTGAAGGGTAGGTTTGTTTGGCTTTGTGCCTGTATGTTTGCTTCTGTGGAGGGTTGTTCCACTTGACACCAGATTGTAATTGTTGTGCATAATATATACTACTCCCTCCATTCCCTTTTGTTCTTCCCCTAAAGAATGTTGGGTGTGGTTTAAGAAAACTGAATCTTGGTTTGTATTGGGATATGAGTAATGATTGGGTGTAAGAATAATGATTGGAAATAAGAGTTTATATATTTAAAAATAAAGATAAGTGAGAGAAAATATTTTAAAAAATAAGATAAATGGAAATTAAACCCGGAATTTGTAAGAAATTAAACCCAGAATTTCGAATACCCAGAAGGCCAGAATACCCAGAATATTCAACCAAAATCGACGAACAAATTGTATCCAGAATATTCAACCAAATTCGACAAACAAATTGTACCCAGAATATTCAACCAAAATCGACAAACTATCTTCATCGACAGCAATCAACCAAGAAAACCGATTTATCAACCCAGTAATCGACAAAATCGACAAATTAACCCAGATTTCAACCAAAATCGAATAAAAATCGAGCAACATCAACCCAGAATTCAACAAAAATCAACCCAAATTAAACCCAGAAATACGAACAAGTTCAACCCAAATTAAACCGAGAAAATCGAACAACAAATTCAACCCAAACCGAACTATTTCAACCCAGAAAATCGAATAAATTACACCAAATATCGAGCAAATTCAACCCAAATTCAACACAGAAATGCGAACAATTTCAACCCAAATTCAACCCAAAATCAACCACCAAATTCGACCAAATTTAACCCAAAAATCGACCAAATACAACCCAAAAAATCTGTCAAAAAATCATCGAAAATCAACCGAAAAATTCGACGAAAATCAACCTAAAACTCGACAAAAACCACCCTGAAAATTCGACAAAAAAATACGAAAAAAATTAATACCCACTTGATCCTTACTATCACTCACGATTTTAAGGATTTAGAGGTCAAATTCAACCATGAAAACTCTAGATCTAGAGTTTTTATAGTCGAATTTCACCATCTAAAGCCATATTTCCGTATTTTACGACTTTAACGGAGAGTGGTGTCGGCGGCGGAGGTTTGGTTGTGGTGGTGGCGGCGACCTCACATCCAAATATGAAGAACAGAGAGATGTTTTGGAGGAGAGAGAGTGAAAAACGTAGAGGAGGAGAGAAACAGAGCAAGAAATGAATAGAGGGAGGGAGAGAGAAAATGAAGAGAGAGAGAGAAATCAGAGAGGTGGGAGAGGGGGGTGAAGTGAATGAGAGAGAATTGAAAGAGACGGGTAGTGGGCGGGGTTATGGGAAATGGGAAAATAATTAAATAAGGGTGGTGGGAAAAAAGATGGTAGAAAAAGTGTAGAATCTTAGGGTTTTTTGGTAAATAGTGGGGAATCTTAGGGTAAATTGGTAAAAAAACTATGTCCAAAAATAGTAAAGATTCAGTAGGGGAAGAACAAAAAGAAATGCTAAAAAAGGAAATGGGAAGAACAAAAAAGAATGGAGGGAGTAATACTTACTTACCAAAAAAAATAAATAATTGACCAATTTTAATCTTCTCATCTAATTTTGAAGAAATTTCTTATCAGGCATTAATATTTGGGGACGTCACGTATATGCCATAAGTATATTACTCTCAATTCTTAGATGGTTTAGCAAGGCCCATTTAAAGCTCGGTGAGGCCAAAACTAAACCATAGGCCCAAATAAAAGTGACTGTTGGAGGTAGTTTGTGCTGGGTTTTACATGCTCCACCTTATTTTAATTTGCTTAAAGGATGTGAAAAATGCAATACTCCATAAAGAAACTTCTTTTTTCTTGAAGTGAAAGTCAAAGTACATATTATTTTGGTTAGCTATTTTTCTGTGTCCTACAGAGTATCTTTTATTTTTTTTCCAATCCATTAGGATATATTATGTTTATATTTATATTTTTGATGATTTCTTTTTTTTTGATAATTTGTTGGTGTCATTCCATTAATCAAATTGCTCAATCATTACAATTTTTCATACCTGCCATATTGTTTCAACAGGTGACATAATATAATGAGAAATGAAATGCAATGTCTGGGAATTTATTCGGCACGAGGTCACCTACAAGTCTACAACCATGCTAAGAAATCATCATCTCTACACAGACCTTGTTTTGCAAGAGCGTCCGCGACATTGTTTGAGGCTCGACCTCTGTGAGTTATGGAAATATGTGAGTCATTACCGGATGCATTTCTGATAAAATTCAGCACAAAGTTTAGGTTCCACGGCCCTCCTTTCTTATTGGTACACCATTTTACCGCGTTTGCTGAGTCTGACTCGATGGTCAAGGAATGGTCTTGTATTTGGAAGCAACTCAATCAGATTTTAATTGCTCTATGTATTGCAAACACCTCAGCAGCATTGATTTCCATTAATGGAATAGGTGATGAAAACAAACACTTAAAATGTCCAAGAGAGTCCCGAAGATGGGGATGATGCCTATATTGGCCAGCTTTAATCTGGTATTTATTTTGCCCAAGATGGCAAGCCACGCAAATATCTCGACACGGTGAGGAACTACACTTTTCCATAGTCCTTTTATGGCGTCTTGATGGTGTGATGAGGATGATTTGGCCATTTCAAGACTAAATGACTTGACTGAAAAGTGTCCAGATTTGTGTGGAGTCCAAATAAAGGAGTCCATGTTATCTTGTGAGAATACTACACGGTTGATGATTACAAATGGTATTTTCTTCAAAATTAGATAAGAAGACTAAAATTGGTCTATTAAATACCGAAATAATAACAATAATAATAAATAATAATAATAATAATAATAATAATAACAATAATCAATAACACGTTTTTCTCTCAAAAATGGGCGATTAGGGATTAGGGCTTTTTTCACGGCAGTTCATCATTCCGGCGGGTTCAAGGAAGGTCTCAGGCAGGTCGGCGGCGGGTTGCAGGTGTCTCGGGTTTTTCAGGCGGGTTGCAGGGCTGTTTTGGTCGGCAAGCAGTGCAGTTTCAGCGGTATTTTGGGCGTTTTTTTTGTCCAGTTTCAGGGTAGTATTCGGTGTTCGGTTTTCAGGCGAGGTTCGATCGGTTTTCAGGCGTGAATTGCGACTGTTTTGGGAGCGTTTTGACGTGGGTTTTCAGGCGGTTCCACGTGGGTTACATTTTTCAGGCGGAGCTCTCATCGGGTCAGTGGCCGTTACGTGGACAAGGGGTTTGTGTGGGTGTTGTGCGCCGTTCAGTGGTGTTCAGTGGTGTTCGTCAGTGGTGTGTCGCTGTCTTTCACCGGTGTGCGTTGTTGTGTTCGAGTGGCTGTCCGATCAGCGCCGTTTAGTTGGTGTGCGGTGTGTGTTGGTTGTGTGTATTGTTGGTTGTGGGACTTTGTTAGTGTACGGAGGTCGGTGTTCGGAGTTTGAGTGGTCGGAGCTGTTGGTGTACGGAGGAGGCATTTTGTGTTGCTCGTGAGTGTTTCTGGTAGTGTTTGTGACGTTGTTTGTGGCGTGGTGTTTCTGGCTTTCGGTGGTGTTTAGTGTGGTTGTGGTGTGTTGGTGTGTTGGTGTTTAGGGTGGGTGTGGTGTGTTGGTGTGTTGGTGGCTTTGGCTGTGGTGTGTTGGCAATTCTGGGCTTTCTGTTGAGTTGCTTTGATATGGCGGCTTCCGTGGAGAAGTTTCATTGCCCTTTTGTGGGTCTTAGCGGGTGCCAGGATGGAGGTGGGCGTGGTTTGGTGAGGAGTTCTCTGATCACTCACTTACGGGATCGTCATTGTTGCTCTGGTGTGCGGGATGTAACCCGTCACTCCATTACTACCAATTTGCAGGTTTTTTCTACGGCTGAGGTGACCTTCCGTCGTATGGGAATTTGGCTGTGTGGAGATTGTTTCAAGACACATACTCATCGTACTAGGTGTCGACATGGCAGTGGCTCTAGTACGGTTTTTGTGGACCCACCTAATTATGGGGATGGTATTATTCGTTTTATTCTCTACGGTATTCAAAAACCACAAGCTCCTACTTCCGAGCTGTCTTCTTCTGATGCGCCTCGTGAACATCATTTTTCCTTTGATGTTGCTCTTCTAGACACTTTATTGTCTAAGCGGTTGCGTTCTGTGAAATCCATCCCTCCCAAATGTCGTTTGGGTTTTCGCGAGTTCTAAAAGGGGCGCTTGATAAGGTGATTTGCAGACCAGATGACATCGCTTGTTTGGTTCAGTTGCTTGTGTTACCTCTTTGTGTCCTCACGACTTTTTCACCGCGAAGTAATCGTGAGTGTTCCTCTGGTGTTAGGCGGCGACGACAGGAAGAGAGTATCACCTCTGCTATTCGTTCTTGGGGTGAGCCTGGTGGTTCTGAGCAGCTTGTCATAGACACATTGGCTAGCGTGTCTCCATTGGATGTTGACGAAGACCATGATTCGGCGGAGCGTAATATTAAGCAATGCAAGCGAAAGATTTCTGACGGTCACTACACTGCTGCTGTTAGAGTTCTTTCGTCCTCAGGTCTTGCCCCTTACAGTGATGCTACTCTTACAGATTTGCAAGCAAAGCACCCTTCCTTTCCGGTCCCTACCTTACCGGATATCCCTGTTGATCATCACCTTACTGCTTCCTCCGCTGTTGTGTTGGAGCAGATTAGGGGCTTTCCGCGTGGTACTTCGTGCGGTAGAGATGGCTTGCGTGCTCAACACCTTTTGGATTGCTTGGGTGGTGCTGCTGTAGCTGTTTCTGATGAGTTGGTGGATGCTATTACTCAGGTAGTTAATCTCTTTCTTGCTGGAAAGTGTCCTGGTGTGCTTGGAGGATATATTGCTAGTGCTCCTCTTGAAGGAAATAGTGCCCTTGGTCCAAGTATGCATATAATATTAAGTCTAATAAATGCGGTTCAGTATTAATTAACAAGTTAATAATTCAGTGAGATCAAGTGAGCTGAATGCCTAGCTAGAGGCCGCTTCAGTTCAAGTGGAATTAATTATATTAATCCACAACTTACTCTTGACTGAACCCGTAGGGTCACACAAATAGTACGTAAACGGATCAAGTATTTAATGGCATTAAATACTCCATCTATGGATATTCGGAATCGACGGATCTTGGTTTCAATGGGAGCTGAGATCGTCACAAGCAAGAAATGAATACTCCGGAAACGATGATATTACCGGAAACAGAAATATGGATCGTATCGGAAATATAAATATTATCCAAGTCGTAAATGTTGCTGGAAACGGAAACATGGTACGTATCGGAAAATATTAATGGAAATGGAAACATTGCCGGAATCGGAAATATTGCCGGAAACGGAAATATTGTCAGAATCGGAAATATTATCGGAATCGAAAAATAATTCCGGAAACAGAAATATTAAAAATTTGTTCGAAACGGAAATTAATTCCGGAATCGGAAATATTAAATATTGTTTGTATCGGAAATGATTTCCGGAATCGAAAAATTAATCGGAAGCGTATCGTACGAATTAGCATCGGACGAGGCTCGCTAGACGAAAGCCCAGCACGAAGCCAGGCCATCGCCCAGCAAGCCACACGCATCACCAACACACGCCAAGCCTCGACCAGGCCCAGCGCAAGACCAGGCCCAGCCAAGGCCTTGGGCGCGCGCGCGGACACAGGCAACAGCATGGGCCGAGCGCTGTGCGCTCAGCTAGGATATACTAATGGCCTACAAGTGGGAAATGAAGCATGGCAATGCTACATTAGTTGTAGGGTCATCTGGTTTGTTTTAAGTCCTTTCAAAGGCTGGAACTTAATGGCTATTTTGTTCCATAATCAGCATACCTAAATTTCTATTTTCAAACACAGAAAGACTCACATTCAGAAGAACAAAAACAATGTTTGTTTGTTTATTTGAATGAAATGGTCATTTACGGGTTGAGTCAATATGCTTGATTATAAAAAACAAATCTTAAAAACTTTACTAGGTTCAAATCAATCTCTTGATTTGAGTTCCACTAACCTTTAGCATTGTTGCTTAGACCATATCAACAAGTTAACATTCAAAATCTCTATTTTGACGGACTTTTGAAAGTTGATTGATTTCTAGATCAATTTAAGACAACTAGTCTTACTTGTTGAAAATAACAAAAGATATGAACTATTGTTAGAATGCCTAGACAATAGAGTTCAAAGCTAAAGAAAGATTTTATGACTTTATTTCACATGGATTTGAGTGAATATAGGTTTATTTACTCAAATGTGATATAAGTTGAATCTGTTTTGCTAGTTCAAAGATTCAGAAGTATAAAATCCACTTGGCAAGAAATCATAAAGATCTAGGTTAGATCATGTTGTTGATTACTTATACCAAGAATGATCATCAATGATTGTGTGTTGTAATTTCACGATATAGCTCCATAAGATATGGTATATTTAAGTTGGAATGATCGAAGTAGATTAGTACTTGATTCGATCAATGATGGATCATAAAGACTTTTTCCTATAATTTCTAAACAAAATGCTCAACTACCACCAAACTAAACCAAATTCGTCAAAGCTATTGAAAAGTAATTTCAAAATATCTTTTCATAATATATATCTAGAGAGTTGCCAAACTCAGTGAGAGCTTAGTCTTTGTTATTCAACAAACTATTAAACTAAGGCCCAAGTATAGATATATGTTTCATTGTGATTTATTCAAATGAGACACAAGGGTATTGTTTCTACCACGAATTTTTGAGAACATAATGTTTGTTTGCTCGAAATAATGTCCTTTTGGAGATTCTTTCCAAAATGACAAGTGGGAGAAAATAGACCTCGAAAGTCTTCGAGGCGAACAACAAACATAAACGGACATTACGGAGGCTTTTCGAAGTGCTTCAGAAAATCCGTATTTATTCTTTAAGGACTTTAGAAGTGGCTTTAAAGAATAGACATCTCTTAGAAGACTTTACAAGTGCTTCAAGGAGAACAGAATATTCAAAGGACTTTCAAGTGGCTATGGATATTCTATTGTTTGATATACCCAAGTAGGCATAGAGTTCAAATCACTAAAACTATGAGATTCTTCTATTAGATAGTGAAGAAACATAGAGTTCAGGTCAATGAAACTATGCGATTCTTCTATTAGATAGTGAAGAAACCTACAACTTGCAGTCAAACTATTATCATGTAGATTAATAAGTTTGTGACTTGTAAGAAAGCTATGACGAAACCTAGGTTCCCTAAAATGGTTAAAGTCCATATATAGACTCAAATGTTTTAGATGGTTAAAGACCATAAAACATAACCAATGTTTTGATGACAAAATTGAAATTTTGTTGATTTGCAAAAATGGGTTAACACCTATTGGTTGCAAATTGGTTTTAAGGATAAAAACCATCAAACATGGAATTGTGTTCACACACAAAGCTAGATTAGATGCTAAAGGTTACAAGCAAATTCACGGCGTGGATTGTGTTGAAACCTTATGCATAATCTTAATGCTCAAGTCTATAAATCAAGCAATAATTACATATTGGTACATATGACAATTGGATGACAAAACGTATTCCTCAATCAAATGTTGGAAGAAACTATGTACATGGTATGTCATAGGATTTGTGGATCCAAATAAATGCTTGAAAAGGAAAGCTGGCTTATGAAATCTAAGTACAGATTTAAGCAAGCAATTGGGAATTGGGAATTGTATTTTAGTGAAGCTAATAAGCATTTTAGTTTCATAAAATATACATGATTCTTATAGATGTATAAGAAGTTTAGTGGGAGTACATAAAAACTTAATTGGTCCTATATGTATCACACACATATCTCTCTATTGTGAAATAACATTCAAATGCTAATGACTTAGATTTAAAATTATTCATCAATGATGGACCAAGGCGAAACTTAGTACTTACTGGGTATTAAGATCTATTTACAAAGATCTTATATTAATGTTTTGGATTAAGTAATGGCATTTACTAAATCAAACACGAAAGACTCCATTGGAGATATTCGACCCATGTGAATAAATCTAAGTAAAGGACGTTTGAACTATGTATAAGCATTTACTAAGTTAAACATCAAAGAGTCTAAATGAGATTCTTAACCTATATTATATGTCAAAGAATTTAGCTGGATTTAGTATCTACTGAAACTAGATGAGCTAAAGTTACATGAATAGAATTCAATTGGGAATTATTCTGCAAAAGAATTTATCATGTATGATATAATACGAGGATCGCCAAAAACGTATCGTATGACTTTAGGCATGACGAACATATACCAATCTCTATTGATCTAAGTGAAGATCAACTAGATTGAGATCAAGAATACTTATGGTACTTGAAAAGGTACATAGGAATAGTTCTTGATTCAAGGAAATAAAGATATGCTAAATATTGATGCTACACGCATAAACACTGGCAAAGGATCAAGCAAGACCCTTTGGAGTTAACCATTGATAAGGACGAGCTATAGAGCATCGTGTTTTGAAATGACAACATGGATTGGAGACCAAGAGTTGTTGCGTGGGATATTAAAATATTAATTTCTATGTTCTAAGATACAGCTGAAAAGTATTCCACATATCTGTGAACTGCTTGGATAAGTAAATCCAAACAAAGCATCACTAGCAACCTAAACAGTTGAAGTAAAAGTACTTATTGCCTAAGAAGCAATAAAACAGAGTTGTTTATATTAATGAGTTCTTCATTGAACTTGGGAAGATCACATGTCTGTTGACTTAATGGTTCTTCATTGCAAAAATGCGTAGAACCACTAATGTAGTAAGAAAGACTAGATCACAAAATAAACATACTCAGAAGATCTTATCACCATATCTCGAGAACATTCGAGAAAAGGAGATTAAGATTGGCAAAGCATGATAAATAAACCTATGCAACAAGTGAGAAGCAACACTCACGTTGTAGCACTGGAAATCAAGCATAGCTTTGAATTCCATGAACTGTTTTAAAGATGGGTTTGAGGCCCATGGTTGTAAAACATAAGGGTTGAACATTTATCATATATGAAATGTATTTTCACATTCCATTTAATCTTGGTTTAGTATTAAATGATGAGTCCCTTCAATTTGACGATATATTCAAGATAGACTGCCAGGACCAGTCCTGTGACTAAGAAATGTCTATCAAGTGAACTTGAATGTCAAAAGTTGAAAATGGTCCCTGGTCGGAGTTTTCTATAAAGATGGACGTATAGAAAACGTTAGACGACTAGAATGCAAGATGACTAGTAGTTCTGTTTCTTGAACTATGTGGACATGGCAATGTCGTAATCATTTGCATAGATACTTACTTTGGGAAGACTAGTATCGGACAGACCTATGAAACTTTACTGTAAGAGATGAAAATCTGTCATAAGTAAATTTCATTAAAATTATTAGACACTAAATCCTCAATACCTGAGTGATTTGAGGTTACTTGTTTGAGAACTGGTTGCTTTGACGTTGACCAACCGTCGCACCGTAAAAGGAGGCTATAAAGGCAACGCTCAGGTAATCACCTATCAAACGAAGTCTAATCTCAAGATCACAAGATTAAGATTGTCCTCCCATAAATCGGGATGAGATGCTTAAAAGTTGTACAAGGCCACTCGGAGAGCTAGAAACTGTAAAATGCATGGCCGTGCTCGGATGAATCATAGGTTATGATTATCTGTTTATTTGATCAGTTGAACTCTGAAACCGAGAACCACCTCTGGACATAATAAGGATGACAACTCTTACCTTAAGTTCAAGAGCAAGCATCGAGCGACAAAGGAATTAGGTAATGCACACTTGTCCCTAAGGACAAGTGGGAGACTGAAGGAAATAGTGCCCTTGGTCCAAGTATGCATATAATATTAAGTCTAATAAATGCGGTTCAGTATTAATTAACAAGTTAATAATTCAGTGAGATCAAGTGAGCTGAATGCCAAGCTAGAGGCTGCTTCAGTTCAAGTGGAATTAATTATATTAATCCACAACTTACTCTTGGCTGAACCCGTAGGGTCACACAAATAGTACGTAAACGGATCAAGTATTTAATGGCATTAAATACTCCATCTATGGATATTCGGAATCGACGGATCTTGGTTTCAGTGGGAGCTGAGATCGTCACAAGCAAGAAATGAATACTCCGGAAACGATGATATTACCGGAAACGGAAATATGGATTGTATCGGAAATATAAATATTATCCAAGTCGTAAATGTTGCCGGAAACGGAAACATGGTACGTATCGGAAAATATTAATGGAAATGGAAACATTGCCGGAATCGGAAATATTGCCGGAAACGGAAATATTGTCAGAATCGGAAATATTATCGGAATCGGAAAATAATTCCGGAAACGGAAATATTAAATATTTGTTCGAAACGGAAATTAATTCCGGAATCGGAAATATTAAATATTGTTCGTATCGGAAATGATTTCCGGAATCGGAAAATTAATCGGAAGCATATCGTACGAATTAGCATCGGACGAGGCTCGCTAGACGAAGGCCCAGCACGAAGACAGGCCATCGCCCAGCAAGCCACACGCATCACCAACACACACCAAGCCTCGACCAGTCCCAGCGCAAGGCCAGGCCCAGCCAAGGCCTTGGGCGCGCGCGCGGACACAGGCAGCAGCATGGGCTGAGCGATGTGCGCTCAGAGTGGGCCGCAAGGCCTGCGCGCGTGTGCGGTGCTCGTGCGATGCTCGTGTACGTGCTATACGAATCCTAAAGCTATCAGGATTCGATATATGATTAAATTCCTAATCCTAAAAGGATAAATTAATTAAATAAGAGTTATACTAGGATTCTAATTTAATTAATTCGTATCCTAGTAGGATTCCAGTTCCTTTTCCATACCTCTGTAAATAGGTGTGTAGGGTCATAATTTATAGATACAATTGAAGTATTCTAAAGGTAAGATTTTGAAGAAAAATCAGCCATACACTTGCACCATAATAGCCGAAATTCCTAAGCAACCTTAAGGGCGATTCTAGTTGGTCAAGCTTAAGGCGGATCCGGACGTGCTGTGGACTATCTACGGAGGGATGACACTTGGAGTCCTAATGACTTGTTCTTGTTCGGTTCGGGCGCAGCTAGGGAGGGCACGCAACAAAGTGTATGCATCTAAACTATGCTAAATGATTATGTGTAAATAATATGCTTTCCTGGCTTTATGGTTTTTCCGCATGATTTATGTTTTGTCATATGTATCATAACCTAACACCTCTTACGCTACTTGTTAAGCCTGGTGGTGGTATTCGGCCTATTGCTGTGGGTACTATTTGGAGGCGCGTTGTTTCTAAGGCCGGGGCCGCTTTGATTGGTCCGCGTTTAGGACACTACTTAGGAGGGCACTAGTAGAAAAAACATTTGTTGCAGCCCCCTTATCGAAGGGGGCATAGAGAAATACGCTTCAACAAACAATCGGTCAATGCGGGTCAAACATTATAAAGGATTGTTGAAGCGAACATTTTTGTTGTTCGCTTCAATAGCAATTGTTGAAGGGGGCATTAAATGTTCGCTTCAACAAATAATTCCTCGCATATACTCCAATTTTTATTTCTCTCTCCTCCTCATTTCTTCTGTTAGCCTGAAAGATTAATTTCTCTCTCTTCTCTCCCCTCTCCTCTCTCCCGGTTCAAAACCCCTCAAACCATCTGCCCCTTTCCCTTTCCATGGAAGGTCTATCTTCTCTCCCTCTCCCTCTTCCTCATTCTCTATAATTTCAAAGAAGTGTCTTCATAAATACCCTCGATTTCGTTTTCTTTCTCTCTTCTTTTTCAACTTTTTTTCTTCGGGTTAGATCTAGATATTTCAAGCGAAAACGAGGGAGTGCATTTCAATCCACATCGGTCAAGCTGGTATCCAGGTCGAAAATTCTTGCTGGTAGCTTTACTGTCTCGAGCATGGTATTCAGGTATAACCTCTCTTCTTCTCTAAAGATCTATCGTTTCTGCTTTCTTTTTTCTTAATTTTATGCTGATATTGCGAAAAGTTGATGTTATGGGTGTTGAATTCGTTCAGTTTGATCAGTTGATTGTTCATGATGAATATCGTTGCCCCATTTCTAAAGAAATTATGAAGGACCCTGTTATTTTATCTACTGGCCAGGTTTGATTCTTATCTGGATTTTTCTTTAAATTTCATGGGTTTTTGTTTAATTTTTCTGGGTTTCGATTGAACTTTTCTGTTAATTTTGAATTATTGTTCTTGGGGAGTAGAGACTGGTTATTTTATTTTAATTAATTTTCCGGATAATATCAATGTATGAATTTATGTGGGTTCGTTTTCAATTTTTCGCTGGAGTGTCGGTTTGACATTTTCTTGAATACTACATGAACTTTTCGTGTTTGGTGAACTGAAATTTTCTATTAGGTTTTTTATTCTTAATTATGAGTATTGATTGTTTTTTTTTGTGAAGAATGCTTATATAAATTTGAGAACTTGTAAATAAAATTTGGTATTGTTAGCATGAATTCTTATTAGTGTGCCCTTGAATTGTGTTTTGCTACCTCATTGAACGCCTGTTTGTTTGAGTATTTCATTCTAGTATGAGAATTTCCTTGAGGTTATGCAGTTATCTAGAATTTTAGATCTAATACTGTTGTTATATACTAGAGTCGATTCTATGTTTTTGGCTGTTGAGCTCATATATGTCGAATTGACAGTCCTTTTGTCCTCTTTATTTCCTGTATAATGTTAATGAACTGGTTGAATTCTTTATAAGTCTTACTAAGGTAGTTGAATTTGATTGACACTTACTTATTACTTTTACTGGATGCTATTCTTATTGGTAATGTTGTGTGCACTACATGTAGCTGTAGATATGTTGGTTATGATTTGTATTTGCTGCTTTCAACTGTCACCCATAAAGCAGATTGTGTTAGGTTATGATACATATGATATTACATAAATCATGCGGAAACAACCATTAACCCAGGATTACATATTATTTACACATAATCATATAGCGTAATTTAGATGCATACTCTTTGTTGCGTGCCCTCCCTAGCTGCGCCCGAACCGAGCAAGAACAAGTCTTTAGGACTCCAAGTGTCGTCCCTCCGTAGATAGTCCACAGCACGTCCGGATCCGCCTTAAGATTGACCAACTAGAATCGCCCTTAAGGTACTAGAATTTTCGGCACTTTTGAGCAAGATGTGTGATTGAATTTTTCTCTCAAAAACTCACTTTGAATACTTTGAAACTCGTTATAAATTGTGAACCCAGGCCACATATTTATAGGGGTATGGAAAGGGAATCGGAATCCTATTCAGATACAAATTAATTAAACCTAGAATCCTACAAGAACTCTAATTAATTAATTTATCTAATAGAATTAGGAATTTAATCATTAACCGAACTCTGCATGTTTTAGGAATCGTGCATGAACACAAACACTTACGCACACACACGGCAGCCACGATGGGCCGCCCATGCGCGTGCGTGCGAGCAGCAGCCCACGCAGCGAGGCCTACGCGAGCTACAAGCCCACGTAGCTCCTGCGCGCGCTGCCACTGCGCTGGGCCTGGCGTGGCCTTGGCTGTTCGTGTGGCGCGCTTGGCTTGCTGGGCGATGGCCTGGCTTCGTGCTGGGCCCTCGTCCGGCAGGCCTCGTCCGATGCTTATTCGTACGATACGCTTCCGATTAAATTTCCGATTCCGGAATTTATTTCCGATACGAACAATATTTAATATTTCCGATTCCGGAATTAATTTCCGTTTCGAACAAATATTTAATATTTCCGTTTCCGGAATTATTTTCCGATTCCGATAATATTTCCGATTCTGACAATATTTCCGTTTCCGGCAATATTTCCGATTCTTGCAATATTTCCATTTCCGATAATATTTTCCGATACGTACCATGTTTCCGTTTCCGGCAACATCTACGACTTGGATAATATTTATATTTCCGATACGATCCATATTTCCGTTTCCGGCAATATCATCGTTTCCGGAGTATTCATTTCTTGCCTGTGACGATATCAGCTCCCACTGAAACCAAGATCCGTAGATTCCGAATATTCATAGATGGAGTATTTAATGCCATTAAATACTTGATCCGTTTACGTACTATTTGTGTGACCCTACGGGTTCAGTCAAGAGTAAGCTGTGGATTAATATCATTAATTCCACTTGAACTGAAGCGGCCTCTAGCTAGGCATTCAGCTCACTTGATCTCACTGAATTATTAACTTGTTAATTAATACTGAACCGCATTTATTAGACTTAGCATAGAATGCATACTTGGACCAAGGGCATTATTTCCTTCAGATTGGTGCTTTTGTACCTGCTCTGTGTCGGAAGGTGACTAGATTAGAACAATCCTCAATGCCATTGTCCTCGTTAGCTGAATCAACTCTCACGTAGAAGCCTGCTAAAGGGCACAACTATGAATATAATCAATCGTACTCGTTACAATATTGTACATTGTACGGGTATGAGAAATTAGGTTTTCTATGTGTATGTGTAGCTTCTTTTTCAGTTCTAATTAATTGGACAGTACAAGGTAAATACCATTCTTTTGTCTCGGTGGCATATCTCTAGATGTATTTATAATGTAATAGTCTGGTTCTTCTTATATTAATCAAGCTTTAGATAAGGAAACAAGACTACCATCATAGAAAAATTGTAAAATTGTATCAAAAATTGTTAAACACTAGGAGCAGGACATTGAGCATGTTTCTGTTACCATGGATACCGACCTCCTGTAGACCTCGGACGTAATTGACAGCATATTTGCTGACAACCAAAGGGTCTTCTCCAGGGGTCTCTTGCCCTCTACCCCACCTTGGATCTCTACACACATTTACATTTGGGCTCCAATATGTGAGCCCAGAAAGACCCGCATTGTACATGGCTCGGGCCTTAGTTGATACAACTTGGCCCATCATGTACCACAATGATGCATTTAAGGTTGCAGCAGATAATATAACTGCTGGGAAGCTTGTTGCACCAAGTATAGTTCCATTGAAGTGCACAAAAGGTCCCTCAGAAACTCCATGGAGGGCCTCAGACCACCACTGGTAAGGTGGCACCCCTAGCCTAGGGATCCCCTTAGCATAGCTTGCTAGTTGTTTTTGTTAGGTTATGATACATATGACAATTCATAAATCATGCGGAAAAAACCATTTAGCCAGGAATACATATTATTTACACATAATCATTTAGCATAGTTTAGATGCATACTCTTTGTTGCGTGCCTTCCCTAGCTGCGCCCGAACCGAACAAGAACAAGTCTTTAGGACTCCAAGTGTCGTCCCTCCGTAGATAGTCCACAGCACGTCCGGATCCGCCTTAAGATTGACCAACTAGAATCGCCCTTAAGGTACTAAAGATTTCGGCACTTTTGAGCAAGGAATGTGTCTGAATTTTCTCTCAAAAACTCACTTTGAATACTTGAAAAACTTGTTATAAATTGTGAACCCAGGCCACATATTTATAGGGGTATGGAAAGAGAATTGGAATCGAATTAGGATACGAATTAATTAAATTAGAATCACAATAAAACTCTTATTTAATTAATTTATCAAATAGAATTAGAAATTTAATCATTAAACGAATCCTGTACGTTTTAGGTTTCGTATGTGAACACAAACACCCACGCACGCACAGCAGCCCACGAGGGGCGCCATGCACGCGCGCGCACAGCCCGAGCATCGCAGCCCACGACTGCCGCGGCCTTGGGCGCGCGCTGGGCCTGCCTTGCGGTGGGCCTGGCGCAGCCTTGGGCTGGCGTGTTGTGGCGCGCGTTTCCCTTGCTGGACGTGGGCCTGGCTTCGTGCTGGGCCTTCGTCTAGCAAGCTCGTCCGATGCTAATTCGTACGACGCGTTTCCGATTAATTTTCCGATTCCGGAATTTATTTCTGATACGAACAATATTTAACATTTCCGATTCCGGAATTAATTTCCGTTTCGAACAAATATTTAATATTTCCGTTTCCGGAATTATTTTCCGATTCCGATAATATTTCCGATTCAGACAATATTTCCGTTTCCGGCAATATTTCCGATTCCGGCAATATTTCCATTTCCGATAATATTTTCCGATACGTACCATGTTTCCGTTTCCGGCAACATCTACGACTTGGATAATATTAATATTTCCGATACGATCCATATTTCCGTTTCCGGCAATATCATCGTTTCCGGAGTATTCATTTCTTGCCTGTGACGATCTCAGCTCCCACTGAAACCAAGATCCGTCGATTCCGAATATCCATAGATGGAGTATTTAATGCCATTAAATACTTGATCCGTTTACGTACTATTTGTGTGACCCTACGGGTTCAGTCAAGAGTAAGCTGTGGATTAATATCATTAATTCCACTTGAACTGAAGCGGCCTCTAGCTAGGCATTCAGCTCACTTGATCTCACTGAATTATTAACTTGTTAATTAATACTGAACCGCATTTATTAGACTTAACATTGAATGCATACTTGGACCAAGGGCATTATTTCCTTCAGTCTCCCACTTGTCCTTAGGGACAAGTGTGCATTTCCTAATTCCTTTGTCGCTCGATGCTTGCTCTTGAACATAAGGTAAGAGTTGTCATCCTTATTATGTCCAGAGGTGGTTCTCGGTTTCAGAGTTCAACTGATCAAATAAACAGATAATCATAGCCTATGATTCATCCGAGCACGGCCATGCATTTCACAGTTTCTAGCTCTCCGAGTGGCCTTGTACAACTTTTAAGCATCTCATCCCGATTTATGGGAGGACAATCCCAATCTTGCGATCTTGAGATTAGACTTCGTTTGATAGGTGATTACCTGAGCGTTGCCTTTATAGCCTCCTTTTACGGTGCGACGGTTGGTCAACGTCAAAGTAACCAGTTCTCAAACAAGTAATCTCAAATCACTCAGGTATTGAGGATTTAGTGTCTAATAATTTTAATGAAATTTACTTATGACAGATTTTCATCTCTTACAGTAAAGTTTCATAGGTCTTGTCCGATACTAGTCTTCCCAAAGTAAGTATCTATGCAAATGATTATGACATTGCCATGTCCACATAGTTCAAGAAACAGAACTACTAGTCATCTTGCATTCTAATCGTCTAACGTTTTCTATGCGTCCAATTTTATAGAAAACTCCGAGCAGGGACCATTTTCAACTTTTGACATTCAAGTTCACTTGATAGACATTTCTTAGTCACAGGACTGGTCCTGACAGTCTATCTTGAATATATCGTCAAATTGAAGGGACTCATCATTTAATAAACCACAAATTAAATGGAAAAATGAATTCTCTTCATTTATTGTGAATGATTAACCAATAATGTTTTACAAAGATTTAAACTCTAAAACTTTAAAACATTAAACAGAGACATCAAAGCCATTTTCCAATATGCTTGATTCCCATAGCTGCAGTGTGCTAGTTGTGCTTCGCCTGCGGGAGAGGTTTAGTCAATGGATCTGATATGTTGTCATCAGTTCTAATTTTGCTTATCTCGACTTCTTTTCTTTCAACGAACTCTCGTAGAAGGTGAAATCTACGAAGTACATGCTTGACTCTCTGGTGGTGTCTAGGCTCCTTTGCCTGTGCAATAGCTCCGTTATTATCACAATATAGGGCTATTGGTCCTTTAATGGAGGGGACTACACCAAGTTCACCTATGAACTTCCTTAGCCATATAGCTTCCTTTGCTGCTTCATGTGCAGCAATGTACTCCGCTTCAGTTGTAGAATCCGCAATGGTGCTTTGCTTAGCACTTTTCCAGCTTACTGCTCCTCCGTTGAGGCAGAAGACAAACCCAGACTGTGATCTGAAATCATCTTTGTCGGTTTGGAAACTTGCGTCCGTATAGCCTTTAACAATTAATTCATCATCTCCACCATAGACAAGGAAATCATCTTTGTGCCTTTTCAGGTACTTCAGAATATTCTTGGCAGCAGTCCAATGCGCCTCTCCTGGGTCTGACTGGTATCTGCTCGTAGCACTGAGTGCGTACGCAACATCCGGGCGTGTACATATCATAGCATACATTATTGAACCAATCCATGATGCATATGGAATCCCATTCATTCGTCTACGCACATCAAGTGTTTTTGGGCACTGAGTCTTGCTTAGAGTCATTCCATGAGACATGGGTAGGTAGCCTCGCTTGGAGTCCGCCATCTTGAACCTATCAAGCACCTTATTGATATAAGTGCTTTGACTAAGTCCAGTCATCCTTTTAGATCTATCTCTGTAAATCTTGATGCCCAATATGTACTGTGCTTCTCCTAGATCTTTCATCGAAAAACATTTCCCAAGCCAAATCTTGACAGAGTTCAACATAGGAATGTCATTTCCGATAAGTAATATGTCGTTGACATATAATACTAGGAAAGCAATTTTGCTCCCACTGACCTTCTTGTATACACAAGATTCGTCTGCGTTCTTGATGAAACCAAAGTCACTGACTGCTTCATCAAAACGTATATTCCAGCTCCTGGATGCCTGCTTCAATCCGTAGATTGACTTCTTTAGCTTGCATACCTTTTTAGCATTCTTTGGATCCTCAAAACCTTCAGGCTGTGTCATAAACACAGTTTCTGTTAAAACGCCGTTTAAGAAAGCAGTTTTGACATCCATCTGCCATATTTCGTAATCGTAATATGCAGCGATTGCTAACATTATCCGAATAGACTTTAGAATTGCAACTGGTGAAAAGGTTTCATCGTAATCCACACCGTGGACTTGCCTGTAACCTTTTGCAACCAATCTAGCTTTGAAAACTTCAAGTTTCCCATCCTTGTCCTATTTCAGTTTGAAAACCCATTTGCTTCCAATGGCTTGGTAGCCATCTGGAAAATCGACCAAATCCCATACTTGGTTTTCAGACATGGAGTCTAATTCAGATTGCATGGCTTCTTGCCATTGCTTGGAGCTAGGGCTCGTCATAGCTTGTTTGTAAGTCGCAGGTTCATCACTTTCAAGTAATAGAACGTCATAGCTCTCGTTCGTCAAAATACCTAAGTACCTTTCTGGTTGAGATCTATATCTTTGCGATCTACGCGGGGTAACATTTCTAGTTTGACCATGATTCTCACCAGATTCTTCTAAAGATCTCTGAGTTTCATCCTGAATGTCATCTTGAGCATTCTCTAGAGTTTGTTGTTCGACTCGAATTTCTCCGAGGTCTACTTTTCTCCCACTTGTCATTTTGGAAATGTGATCTTTCTCCAAAAAGACACCATCTCGAGCAACAAACACCTTGTTCTCAGATGTATTGTAGAAGTAATACCCCTTTGTTTCCTTTGGATAGCCCACAAGGATACATTTGTCAGATTTTGGATGAAGTTTGTCTGAAATTAATCGTTTGACGTATACTTCACATCCCCAAATCTTAAGAAAAGACACATTTGGAGGCTTTCCAAACCATAATTCGTATGGAGTCTTTTCGACAGCTTTAGACGGAGCTCTATTTATAGTGAGTGCAGCTGTATTTAGTGCATGTCCCCAAAATTCTAATGGAAGTTTGGCCTGACCCATCATTGACCTGACCATGTCTAGCAAGGTTCTGTTCCTCCGTTCCGACACACCGTTCCATTGTGGTGTTCCTGGAGGAGTCAATTCTGATAGAATTCCACATTCTTTCAGATGGTCATCAAATTCATAGCTCAGATATTCACCGCCTCTATCAGACCGCAGTGCCTTAATCTTCTTGCCTAATTGATTCTCTACTTCACTCTGAAATTCCTTGAATTTGTCAAAGGATTCAGACTTATGCTTCATTAGGTAGACATAACCATATCTACTGAAGTCATCAGTGAAAGTGATAAAGTAGGTGAAACCACCTCTAGCATTTGTACTCATTGGTCCACATACATCTGTATGGATTAAACCCAATAGTTCATTTGCTCTTTCTCCAACTTTGGAGAAAGGTTGCTTTGTCATTTTGCCAAGTAAACATGATTCGCATTTACCATAATCCTCTAAGTCAAATGGTTCTAGAATTCCTTCCTTTTGAAGTCTTTCTAAGCGTTTCAAGTTTATATGGCCTAATCGACAATGCCACAGATAGGTGAGATCTGAATCATCCTTTTTGGCCCTTTTGATATTTATGTTATATACTTGTTTGTCATGATCTAATAAATAAAGTCCATTGACTAATCCAGCAGATCCATAAAACATCTCTTTAAAATAAAACGAACAACTATTGTCTTTTATTAAAAAGGAGAATCCCTTAGCATCTAAGCAAGAAACTGAAATGATGTTTTTAGTAAGACTTGGAACATGGAAACATTCTTCCAGTTCCAAAACTAGCCCGGAGGGCAACGACAAATAGTAAGTTCCTACAGCTAATGCAGCAATCCGTGCTCCATTTCCCACTCGTAGGTCGACTTCACCCTTGCTTAACTTTCTACTTCTTCTTAGTCCCTGTGGATTGGAACATAAGTGTGAGCCACAACCTGTATCTAATACCCAAGAAGTTGAATTAGCAAGTATACAGTCTATAACGAAAATACCTGAAGATGGAACGACTGTTCCGTTCTTCTGATCTTCCTTTAGCTTCAAGCAATCTCTCTTCCAATTCCCCTTCTTCTTGCAGTAGAAGCATTCGGATTCAGAAGTGGGTTGACTGACCTTCCTCTTTACAGATTTGGCGCCAGTTTGCTTAGTTGGGCTGGCCTTGTTGCCACCTTTCTTAGCATTCCTCTTCTTTCCAGATTTCTTGAACTTGCCCCCACGCACCATAAGCACATCCTGCTTATCACTTTTGAGCGTCTTTTCAGCGGTCTACAGCATACCGTGAAGCTCAGTGAGCGTTTTGTCCAGACTATTCATACTGTAGTTCAGTTTGAACTGATCATACCCGCTATGAAGAGAATGGAGGATGGTGTCTATAGCCATTTCCTGAGAAAATTGCTGATCCAGCCTACTCATATTCTCAATGAGTCCAATCATTTTGAGAACATGTGGACTTACGGGCTCGCCTTTCTTAAGCTTGGTCTCAAGAATTTGCCTATGAGTCTCGAATCTTTCGACTCGAGCCAGATCTTGGAACATGTTCTTCAACTCACTGATGATTGTGAAAGCATCTGAGTTGATGAACGTTTTCTGCAGATCCGCACTCATGGTGGCGAGCATTAGACATTTCACATCCTTGTTGGCATCAATCCAACGATTGAGGGCTGCCTGAGTGACCCCGTCGCCTGCGGCTTCGGGCATCGCCTCTTCTAGGACATACTCCTTTTCTTCCTGCATAAGAACTATATGCAAGTTCCTTTGCCAGTCAAGGAAGTTTTTCCCGTTCAACTTCTCCTTTTCGAGAATTGATCGAATGTTGAATGAATTGTTGTTTGCCATATTAAAAACTACAATTGAAAAGAATAAACAAATAAATAACCATTCACAGTTTCTCTTAACAAACTTAAATTCTAGCATACATGCATAATTCAATGTTTATTAAGCATTTTATTCAAGTTATGTGTTCCGGCAGGTGTGAATAAAATGATTCCAAGATCCTAAAATCATTGAAGAACTAAGCACAGTTTGTCGACTTAATCCTAAAACATCTTAGGTAAGCAAAAGCCTTTTGCTAATAGTCTAGAAACTATTCTTGGTTGATAGGTACGTCTAAGAACTTATTAGGTAAACCTATCGATTTTGCCACGACATAAAAGGACTCCTTACTTATATCGTTGAGTTTCACCAAAACTAACATGTACTCACAATTATTTGTGTACCTTGCCCCTTTAGGACCAATAAGTAACACCTCGCTGAGCGAAAACTATTACTAGATTGATGTAAAGGATATCCAAGCAAGTGTATATTTTGGCATGGCACCTTATAACTCAATTTTTTTTAGTTTGGAACTTAAGGCTCTTACTATGTTGGTTAGATTTTAAGTGAACTAAAATCCTTAATCATGCAACATAATCAAGCTTTTGATCTCATGCATTTTAAGACATATTTAAAAGCAATAAATAACTTAAAACATGCATAAGATAAATGTGATCTAGTATGGCCCGACTTCATCTTGAAGCTTTAACTTCAAAGTCCGTCTTGAAAATCTCCGTGGGAGGCACCATTTTCTTCAAATAGGATAAGCTATAATTAAAACTAATTACAACTATTTGATGGTACGCAGACCATATTTGAATTGAAAAACGACTTTGGTACTTTAGACCAATTACATTCAAATTAATGGTACGCAGACCATATTTTCTATCCTATTTGGGCCATACTAGTCACTTCATAACCTGCAAAACTGTACATATACAATATATACCATTCACCCATTCATTATCATGAATGGCCCACATAGCTGGTTAGTAAAACACATTATGCATCACGTAAACATTTGCATCAATTAATCAAGGGCACCAATAATCTACCAATTATTCAGTCCTTATTAATTCTAATCAAGTTGTTTTAACCTTAAGGATTTGTAGACCTAATCAAGAGTTTATGACTAAAAAGGGCTCCCACTCAAACCAATAAATTCATATGCTTTACTAATTTTAAACATAAAAATGTATTTCTAGTCTAACCGGAAACATACAAATTTAATTAAAATTTAAAGCTCATATAAATTTATAATTGAATCCAAAAAGTTTAATTTAATTTCAGTCGTATTTAAATTAATTCATGATTTTAATTTTAGTAAAATAATTAGAATAAATAAAATTTATTATAATTACAATATTCAAAATTAAAATCCAAGAAAATAATTTAAATTATTAATTTTAAAATTAATTAAAATTACGTAAACTGAAAATTTCAAATTAAACATTCAAAACGATCTAATCGCAACGCAAACACCCTACGCATCTCACGCCCATGGGCCACACGCACACAGCCATCGCTGGCCATGTGCGCGCAGCCCATGCGCTCGTCGCATAGCTGCTGCTTCTACCCTTCGCAAGCTATCGCACGAGTTGGTGCTCGCTGCGCGCGCGCCAGCGCTTGATGCACGCGAGCCATCGCTCGCTGTGCGCGCTCGCCAGCGCTCGCTGAGCGCGCTCGCCAGCGCTCGCTGTGCGCGAGCCATCGCTCGCTGTGCGCGAGCATGGACGCTGGGCGCAGCACTCGTGGAACGCGAGCTTGCGCTCGCTGCGCGCGAGGCTGCGCGCGCTTGCGCGAGGCAGTGCGCGTTGTGGCGCAGCTCGCTTGCTGCCCACACGCGACTGCCGTGCCTTGCCTTCGCCCATGCCCATTCGTCCAGTGCTCGTAGCCCACGACACAAGGCAGGGCTGCTGCCTTGTGCTCGTGCACCATGCCCTTGCTCATTGCATTCGTGCCGCACGGGCGACGAGCTCCCTTGCTCGTCGTCGCATGCCCGCACTATACAACACCCCTTAAGGGTAACACGTAGCGTCCATTGCTTTGTGCGTGCAAGTTATATGAACGAATCGCATAAAATTTAAAAAATTTATATTTAAAATTAATGACAAATTAATAAATAATATTAATTTCATAATTTTAGGGCGAAAAAATCGAAAATTTATTATTCAATTGATTTCCGATTATCATGGATTCAAGCCTAGGTCATAAAAATTTAAAATTTATCATAAATTTACAATTTTTATGGTGGTTTTTAATCATAGGTATCTAATTAAATTATAATTAATTATGAAAATCTAATTAATTCTAAATTATTCTAATTTTCAACAAATTAATCATAATTACAAATTAGATTGCATAATTAACAAGGCTAGGCATTCGAACTTGTTAAACATATACAGTAGGTCAATCAAAAATTTAAGATTTATCAACAAGAATCGCAAATATTTAATTTAACATCTTAAATTTACGAAATTTTGCATACGAAAAACTAAAACCTTCGAAAAGTCATAGTTAGGCTTCGAATTTGAGAATTCTGGGTTCGGCAGAAAAACACTATTTTTGTCAAAATTTTAGAATGCCTTTTACATGCGGAATTGACACAAAAATCACTCGATTTGGATGAGTAACGAAGAAACTGCCGAAAAACTGCGTACGTATAATTAAATAAACGCAATTTGTAATTAATTAACAATTACGAAAATTAATCACCCCTTTTAATTCTTGCAAATTTGTAATATTTAACCATGTTCATGCAATTTAGATTATGAAAATAATAAGAGGCTCTGATACCACTGTTAGGTTATGATACATATGACAATTCATAAATCATGCGGAAAAAACCATTTAGCCAGGAATACATATTATTTACACATAATCATTTAGCATAGTTTAGATGCATACTCTTTGTTGCGTGCCTTCCCTAGCTGCGCCCGAACCGAACAAGAACGAGTCTTTAGGACTCCAAGTGTCGTCCCTCCGTAGATAGTGCACAACACGTCCGGATCCGCCTTAAGATTGACCAACTAGAATCGCCCTTAAGGTACTAAAGATTTCGGCACTTTTGAGCAAGGAATGTGTCTGAATTTTCTCTCAAAAACTCACTTTGAATACTTGAAAAACTTGTTATAAATTGTGAACCCAGGCCACATATTTATAGGGGTATGGAAAGAGAATTGGAATCGAATTAGGATACGAATTAATTAAATTAGAATCACAATAAAATCTTATTTAATTAATTTATCAAATAGAATTAGGAATTTAATCATTAAACGAATCCTGTACGTTTTAGGTTTCGTATGTGAACACAAACACCCACGCACACACAACAGCCCACGAGGGGCGCCATGCGCGCGCGCGCACAGCCCGAGCATCGCAGCCCACGACTGCCGCGGCCTTGGGCGCGCGCTGGGCCTGCCTTGCGGTGGGCCTGGCGCAGCCTTGGGCTGGCGTGTTGTGGCGCGCGTTTCCCTTGCTGGACGTGGGCCTGGCTTCGTGCTGGGCCTTCGTCTAGCAAGCTCGTCCGATGCTAATTCGTACGACGCGCTTCCGATTAATTTTCCGATTCCGGAATTTATTTCTGATACGAACAATATTTTAACATTTCCGATTCCGGAATTAATTTCCGTTTCGAACAAATATTTAATATTTCCGTTTCCGGAATTATTTTCCGATTCCGATAATATTTCCGATTCAGACAATATTTCCGTTTCCGGCAATATTTCCGATTCCGGCAATATTTCCATTTCCGATAATATTTTCCGATACGTACCATGTTTCCGTTTCCGGCAACATCTACGACTTGGATAATATTAATATTTCCGATACCCATATTTCCGTTTCCGGCAATATCATCGTTTCCGGAGTATTCATTTCTTGCCTGTGACGATCTCAGCTCCCACTGAAACCAAGATCCGTCGATTCCGAATATCCATAGATGGAGTATTTAATGCCATTAAATACTTGATCCGTTTACGTACTATTTGTGTGACCCTACGGGTTCAGTCAAGAGTAAGCTGTGGATTAATATCATTAATTCCACTTGAACTGAAGCGGCCTCTAGCTAGGCATTCAGCTCACTTGATCTCACTGAATTATTAACTTGTTAATTAATACTGAACCGCATTTATTAGACTTAACATTGAATGCATACTTGGACCAAGGGCATTATTTCCTTCAGTTTTGCCTTTTCCCTTAAGGTAAGGCGAGAAACTAAATCCTTAGCTCGAACAGGATAAGGTTACGATTTATTACAAAAAGACAATCTGGTTACATCAATTTCATTCTTGTTGCATGCATATTGGTGACTAGTGTATGGGACTAGGGAAAATGTCAACAAAACTAGTAAAAAACTAACTAGGCTACTCATAGTTTTCTTTTCTTCTGCCTAATAAATCTTTTACAGTGATTGCGGAGCATTTTAACTTGTTTAAGTCATGTTAATTTATAGCCAGATCCAAGCACCAACTACAAGTGGTACAGTTATGAGTAAATTTAGGGTACCTAGACCAATATTAGCATGTGCAGACGTTGTTAAATTGGCATTTACTGTTACCTTGAAGTTTAAGCAACAATGATCACAATGCTAAATGATGTAGTCCTTTATTTAATAAGGTATTCATGGAGACTCAATATATAGTCATTACTCCATACGAATTGTGGTAAATATCTCTTCAATGACAATTTTTTTTTTCTGCAGTTGTTCAGTGACTTACATTAAAGAGTTTCCTTCTCTTTCTTTCTTTCTTCCTCTGCCTGCCCAATCAATGTTAGTTGATCTTTTTATAAATTAATGTTAATTGATAACACTAGATCCACCAATTAATGTTAGTTTCATGGCTTTCCGATACATGATTCAGCTTCTCAATTAGATTATTATTCTCATTTCGAAGATGAATAACTTGTGACCAAAGCTCATCTAAGTGCCTTTGCTTCCTCATTCTAGATCTCCGAGAAGATTCCCTGTTGGATATCATCCTCCTTTGCCTCCTGTCATCGATCATCATCTTACCTTGCTGATGATGTATCTCTTCTGATTCATCTGATGTCGACATATAAACAGGAGATGAAACTAGAGTGTTTTGAAAACTAGTCATAACCATATTTTATGCAATTTGTTGTAGATTGTTTTGGTGTAGTAAGTTTATGTTGGGTGAGAATTGGTATGGGAATGGGATTTCTGTATCTGGAGTCAGAGTTTCGTAGTTTATTCCCGTTACCTCACTTGGATGCGTCGTAATAACTAAA
Organism: Spinacia oleracea; assembly: GCF_020520425.1. Classification (NCBI taxonomy): domain Eukaryota; kingdom Viridiplantae; phylum Streptophyta; class Magnoliopsida; order Caryophyllales; family Amaranthaceae; genus Spinacia; species Spinacia oleracea. The sequence continues at coordinate 4,911,476 of NC_079492.1, read as the reverse complement.
ACAGCTTATACCAAGTACTTGGGTATATGATATGATATGATAGCAATGAGTTTAATTCTTGGGAGGTAGTAGTGAGAAGCTAGCTCTAAGGGGGAAAGGTTTATATAGGCAAAAATCGACTATGCTCAACCCACAATAGGAAGGCGCCCGCTTACGTACGCAACACCATAACAATAACAACACTTACCCCGTATATTATTAACATGTGTTTGGAATGGGAAAGTAGATGAATATGCTTGTGCGTATTTTTCTTTTTTATGTGAATAGATTTTATCCAATAGTCGATAGTTACGACAAAAGGGGGACTGTTTTTTCTCTGCTAGATGTTCTCCTACACCAATCTACCATGTATAATTGAAGCATCTAATGCTAGTTTAATCTTTGCACACTATGCCCCTGTTTAGATGGAAATTTTTTCTAGGGAGAACTAACACATGTAGAAAATCTTTTTTAATTGGATTATCCGTGCAGATTAGTATTAACATTTTGTCATTAATAAATGTCATGCAGATTAGTTCTCTGGCAGTTGTCATCTCAATATACTTAACATCATTGGATTATCTGTCATTTGTCGCTTTGCTCTAGTACTTTTAAATGAAAATTCTTGCAGTTATAACACATCTCCTGGATTCTCTTCCCTTTTGTTGTCAATATGGCGTCATATAATGACTGTGAACTGTTGTTTCTTGATTGCTCATTTTGTAGCTTGGTGGATTTATGTATTTTAAAGACTATTCATGACAGACCTATGGTACTTTCATGTTGTGGAGCATTTTAAACATATTTTTTTTTTGACAGCTTGTAACAGAATTGCTGGCTAATAGTGGTTGGTTGTTTACTTAGGTTGGGAGAGCATATTTTGAATTAGTTGATTATTTAGAAGTTGATCGTGCCTTCAGTCTCGCTGATCGTGCGTTTGGTGGTGTTGGCCAACTGGTTGGACAACTTGCAAAATTGAGTGGTTGTTCATTTACAAGGAAGAGTAATTTTTGTAATGGTCAAGGGAAGCGTAGGCAAAATAATCGAATTGTAGAGTCAAATATTATTTTTGTGTGAATTTATATTGTAAAATTACATTAAACAATATTATTTCAATATTAATGTGAATGAAGTATTTATTGTTTACAATTGTCTATTTTATGAGTATTAAGGTTCTTCTATTACCTAACAAAGAAAATTAAAGCAGAATATTAGTGGTGGTAGCCCATTTTATTTGCTGTTGATTAAGACTGCTAGTTGGGGGGGGGGGGGGGCAACACAATGTTTGCCTCAACAGGCTTGTCTGTTGAGGGGGGCAATTTCATGTTCGCCTCAACAGGGTTGTCTGTTGAGGGGGGCAATTTAATGTTCGCCTCAACAGGCTTGTCTGTTGAGGGGGGCTTTCAAATGCCCGCCTCAAAAAATATCTTATTGAGGCGGGCTTGGCCCGCCTCAATAGATCTCTGACCTGTTGAAGCCCCCTCTGTTGAAGCGGGCCATGTTCGCCTCAACAAGCGCGAAATGCCCCCCTCAACAGGGGTTTTTTCCACTAGTGGGGCTTCAGTTTGGAGTTGGGGTTCCAGCAGGTGGTGAGGCCATTCTCCATGCTGTGAATCGTTTGGTTGAGGCTCGTGGGGCTGATGTTGGCCTTTCTATGTTATTGGTGGATTTTCAGAATGCGTTCAATTTAGTTGATCGATCGGCTTTGCTGCGTGAGGTTCGGCTACATTGTCCTGCTCTTTCGCATTGGGTTGAATTCTGCTACTCTTCTCCAGCGCGGCTGTATTATGGGGAGCATATCTTGTGGTCTTGTCAAGGTGTGCAGCAAGGGAATCCTCTCGGCCCTTTGCTTTTTTCTCTGGTTCTACATCCATTGGTGTGTCGAATCAGAGACTCTTTTGATCTATCTCTTCATGCTTGGTACTTGGACGATGGCACTATCATTGGTGACACTTTGGTGGTTGAAAAGGTCTTGGAGTTGATTTTGGAGGAGGGTCCTCATTTAGGTCTCCATGTTAATGTTGAGAAGACAGAGTTTTTCTGGCCTTCAGAGGACCCGCGCAGTCGTCTAGAGGGGGTCTTTCCTACGGATATTGCTCGTCCTGCGCTTGGTGTTAAGTTGCTTGGTGGTCCTGTCAGTACGGATTCCTCTTTTTATAAGGAGTTGGTTTCGCAGCGTGTGTCGAAGACTGTTGTGTTGATGGATGCTGTAGCTAAGCTTAATGATCCCCAGTGTGAGTTGTTGCTTCTTCGTGCGTGTACTGGAGTTTCTAAACTCTACTTTGCTATGCGCACTTGTCCGTCTCATCTTTTCGAAGCGGCCCAATTATCTTTTGATGTGGCTCTTTGGGCTTCTTTAGAGCGTGTCGTGATTTCTTCGTGACCTGGGTTCGGTGACTGGCAATGGAGTCTTGCCACCTTGCCTTATTCTTATGGAGGATTGGGTGTTTATTCAGCTGGTGATGTTCGGCATTATGCTTTTCTTGCATCCCGTTTGCAGTCTTCTGGTTTGCAGGATTCGCTTCTTCGGCTTTCAGGTGTTGATAATCCGGGACCGGCCTCTGATGATGCTCTTGGTCTTTTCAATAGGACCGTGGAGACCGACCTTATGAGTAGCCCTAGTGAGATCGCTGCCCCCACACTCATGAAGAAATTGGCAGACATATATTTCACGAAGGTTACTGCTGATGCGGAATCCGCCTACTCCTTATCTTCACGTCTTGTTGCCTTATGGAAATCACAGCAGGGGGATCACTCCTCAGCTTGGTTGCGGACAGTCCCCATCCCGGGTTTAGGCCAGACTATGAACGGTAAGACTTATCGTTCGGTTCTTTGCTATCGGTTGGGCATTCCGTTGTTCTCTGATTCGACGCCGTGTTCTTCTTGCTCTCGGGTTTTCGATGCGTACATTTATAGGGATCATGCCGTGTCTTGTGCTGGGATTGTGGGTATCAAACATCGCCATAATGTTGTTCGTGATACCCTTTTGGATATTTGCTATCGGTCGGGGATTTCTGCTCGCAAAGAGGTTGATATTGGGCTGGCTAGTGAGAGTGATGGAGCTCTTCGTCCTGCAGATATATTGCTTTATTCATGGGATGGCGGTCTAGATGTGTGTGTTGACTTGACTGGGTCTTCCCCTATGACGCAATCTGGGTTGTCTGACTTCGTTCTGGGTTGGGTTGTGGCGGTTGCAGCGCAGCGGAAGCAGGATAAGTATGCGGCGCGTTGTAGGGCTTTGGGTTACGGTTTCTTTCCTTTTTTCTTCTCTTCTTTTGGGGAATTAGAGAAAGGTGTTGTTTCGTTGCTGAAGCGGGTCCAAACGTACTCCAGGGCTCAGGACATTGGGGCACGGGCAGCTGCCCACATTTTCAGCAGGATCGGGTTCGCCATAGCTAGACGAGTGGGGGCCCAGATTGTATCTCGGCTCCCCTCCAACTTCTTGTAGTTCACTTGATCTTTGTAGCTTGTTAAGCTTGTAACGTTTTGGTGTTTTCCCATAATAATAGTAATAATATAATA